>NC_080832.1:139190200-140390200 GCF_030435755.1 Ochotona princeps | reverse complement strand
AGTGGGATGGAATCAAGCAGCTTCAGCACCCACACAAAACGAACATGGAGCTCCTCACTCAAGGCCCTAAAAACTCCACAGCCAAAGACAAGTTCAGTGCCCAAGCCATTTCCCGCTGCCATGGAAACCAAGTGCTCTGGCAGCTCCTATGTCTGAAAGAGGATATGACACCTAGGGAAGGGAGTGTGCTGGTGAATGGCAACTGCGCGAAGCAGCAGCACAGCTCTTCCACTGCCAAAACAACTCCACCTGCCTCATGAACTTCACATAACATCAGCTGTCCTGGCAGCTATCTAGGAAACCCTGTTGGGTCACTTCCGGTCCCATGCCCATTGAGCCCAGTGGGATGGAATCAAGCAGCTTCAGCACCCACACAAAACGAACATGGAGCTCCTCACTCAAGGCCCTCTAAACTCCATGGCCAAAGACAAGTTCAGTGCCCAAGCCATTTCCCGCTGCCATGGAAACCAAGTGCTCTGGCAGCACATATGTCTGAAAGTGGATATGACACCTAGGGAAGGGAGTGTGCTGGTGAATGGCAACTGCCCGAAGCAGCAGCACAGCTCTTCCACTGCCAAAACAACTCCACCTGCCTCATGAACTTCACATACCATCAGCTGTCCTGGCAGCTATCTAGGAAACCCTGTTGGGTCACTTCCGGCCCCATGCCCATTGAGCAAGGGGGATGGAATCAAGCAGCTTGAGCACCCACACAAAACGAACATGGAGCTCCTCACTCAAGGCGCTCAAAACTCCATGGCGAAAGACAAGTTCAGTGCCCAAGCCATTTCCCGCTGCCATGGAAACCAAGTGCTCTGGCAGCACATATGTCTGAAAGTGGATATGACACCTAGGGAATTGAGTTTGCTGGTGAATGGCAACTGCCCGAAGCATCAGCACAGCTCTTCCAGTGCCAAAACAACTCCACCTACCTCATGAACTTCACATACCATCAGCTGTCCTGGCAGCTATCTAGGAAACCCTGTTGGGTCACTTCCGGTCCCCTGCTCATTGAGCCCAGTGGGATGCAATCAAGCAGCTTCAGCACCCACACAAAATGAACATGGAGCTCCTCACTCAAGGCGCTCAAAACTCCTCGGCCAAAGACAAGTTCAGTGCCCAAGCCATTTCCCGCTGCCATGGAAACCAAGTGCTCTGGCAGCACATATGTCTGAAAGTGGATATGACACCTAGGGAAGGGAGTGTGTTGGTGAATGGCAACTGCCCGAAGCAGCAGCACAGCTCTTCCACTGCCAAAACAACTCCACCTGCCTCATTAACTTCACATACCATCAGCTGTCCTGGCAGCTATCTAGGAAACCCTGTTGGGTCACTTCCGGTCCCATGCCCATTGAGCCCAGTGGGATGGAATCAAGCAGCTTCAGCACCCACACAAATCTAACATGGAGCTCCTCACTCAAGGCGCTCAAAACTCCACGGCCAAAGACAAGTTCAGTGCCCAAGCCATTTCCCGCTGCCATGGAAACCAAGTGCTCTGGCAGCACATATGTCTGAAAGTGGATATGACACCTAGGGAAGGGAGTGTGCTGGTGAATGGCAACTGTCAGAAGCAGCAGCACAGCTCTTCTACTGCCAAAACAACTCCACCTGCCTCATGAACTTCACATACCATCAGCTGTCCTGGCAGCTATCTGGGAATCCCTGTTGGGTCACTTCCGGTCCCATGCCCATTGAGCCCAGTGGGATGGAATCAAGCAGCTTGAGCACACACACAAAGCGAACATGGAGCTCCTCACTCAAGGCGCTCAAAACTCCAGAGACAAAGACAAGTTCAGTGCCCAAGCCATTTCCCGCTGCCATGGAAACCAAGTGCTCTGGCAGCACATAGCATCAGCTGTCCTGGCAGCTATCTAGGAAACCTTGTTGTGTCATTTCCGGTCCTATGCCCATTGAGCCCAGTGGGATGGAATCAAACAGCTTGAGCACCCACACAAATCTAACATGGAGCTCCTCACTCAAGGCGCTCAAAACTCCACGGCCAAAGACAAGTTCAGTGCCCAAGCCATTTCCCGCTGCCATGGAAACCAAGTGCTCTGGCAGCACATATGTCTCAAAGTGGATATGACACCTAGGGAAGGGAGTGTGCTGGTGAATGGCAACTGTCAGAAGCAATAGCACAGCTCTTCCAGTGCCAAAACAACTCCACCTACCTCATGAACTTCACATACCATCAGCTGTCCTGGCAGCTATCTAGGAAAACCTGTTGGGTCACTTCCGGTCCCATGCCCATTGAGCCCAGTGGGATGCAATCAAGCAGCTTCAGCACCCACACAAAGCGAACATGGAGCTCCTCACTCAAGGCGCTCAAAAATCCACGGCCAAAGACAAGTTCAGTGCCGAATCCATTTCCCGCTGCCATGGAAACCAAGTGCTCTGGCAGCACATATGTCTGAAAGTGGATATGACACCTAGGGAAGGGAGTGTGCTGGTGAATGGCAACTGCCCGAAGCAGCAGCACAGCTCTTCTACTGCCAAAACAACTCCACCTACCTCATGAACTTCACATACCATCAGCTGTCCTGGCAGCTATCTAGGAAACCCTGTTGGGTCACTTCCGGTCCCATGCCCATTCAGCCCAGTGGGATGCAATCAAGCAGCTTCAGCACCCACACAAAGCGAACATGGAGCTCCTCACTCAAGGCGCTCAAAACTCCACGGCCAAAGACAAGTTCAGTGCCCAAGCCATTTCCCGCTGCCATGGAAACCAAGTGCTCTGGCAGCACATATGTCTGAAAGTGGATATGACACCTAGGGAAGGGAGTGTGCTGGTGAATGGCAACTGTCAGAAGCAGCAGCACAGCTCTTCCAGGGCCAAAACAACTCCACCTACCTCATGAACTTCACATACCATCAGCTGTCCTGGCAGCTATCTAGGAAACCCTGTTGGGTCACTTCCGGTCCCATGCCCATTGAGCCCAGTGGGATGGAATCAAGCAGCTTGAGCACCCACAGAAAACCAACATGGAGCTCCTCACTCAAGGCGCTCAAAACTCCACGGCCAAAGACAAGTTCAGTGCCGAATCCATTTCCCGCTGCCATGGAAACCAAGTGCTCTGGCAGCACATATGTCTGAAAGTGGATATGGCACCTAGGGAAGGGAGTGTGCTGGTGAATGGCAACTGCCCGAAGCAGCAGCACAGCTCTTCCAGTGCCAAAACAACTCCACCTGCCTCATGAACTTCACATACCATCAGCTGTCCTGGCAGCTATCTAGGAAACCCTGTTGGGTCACTTCTGGTCACATGCCCATTGAGCTCAGGAGGATGGAAACAAGAAGCTTGAGCACCCACACAAATCTAACATGGAGCTCCTCACTCAAGGCGCTCAAAACTCCACAGCCAAAGACAAGTTCAGTGCCCAAGCCATTTCCGGCTGCCATGGAAACCAAGTGCTCTGGCAGCACATATGTCTGAAAGTGGATATGACACCTAGGGAAGGGAGTGTGCTGGTGAATGGCAACTGTCAGAAGCAGCAGCACAGCTCTTCCAGGGCCAAAACAACTCCACCTACCTCATGAACTTCACATACCATCAGCTGTCCTGGCAGCTATCTAGGAAACCCTGTTGGGTCACTTTCGGTCCCATGCCCATTGAGCCCAGTGGGATGGAATCAAGCAGCTTGAGCACCCACACAAACGAACATGGAGCTCCTCACTCAAGGCGCTCAAAACGCCACGGCCAAAGACAAGTTCAGTGCCGAATCCATTTCCCGCTGCCATGGAAACCAAGTGCTCTGGCAGCACATATGTCTGAAAGTGGATATGGCACCTAGGGAAGGGAGTGTGCTGGTGAATGGCAACTGCCCGAAGCAGCAGCACAGCTCTTCCAGTGCCAAAACAACTCCACCTGCCTCATGAACTTCACATACCATCAGCTGTCCTGGCAGCTATCTAGGAAACCCTGTTGGGTCACTTCCGGTCACATGCCCATTGAGCTCAGGAGGATGGAAACAAGAAGCTTGAGCACCCACACAAATCTAACATGGAGCTCCTCACTCAAGGCGCTCAAAACTCCACAGCCAAAGAAAAGTTCAGTGCCCAAGCCATTTCCCGCTGCCATGGAAACCAAGTGCTCTGGCAGCACATATGTCTGAAAGTGGATATGACACCTAGGGAAGGGAGTGTGCTGGTGAATGGCAACTGTCAGAAGCAATAGCACAGCTCTTCCAGGGCCAAAACAACTCCACCTGCCTCATGAACTTCACATACCATCAGCAGTCTTTTCAGCTATCTAGGAAACCTTGTTGGGTCACTTCCGGTCCCATGCCCATTGAGCCCAGTGGGATGGAATCAAGCAGCTTCAGCACCCACACAAATCTAACATGGAGCTCCTCACTCAAGGCGCTCAAAACTCCACAGCCAAAGACAAGTTCAGTGCCGAATCCATTTCCCGCTGCCATGGAAACCAAGTGCTCTGGCAGCACATATGTCTGAAAGTGGATATGACACCTAGGGAAGGGAGTGTGCTGGTGAATGGCAACTGCCCGAAGCAGCGACACAGCTCTTCCACTGCCAAAACAACTCCACCTGCCTCATGAACTTCACATACCATCAGCTGTCCTGGCAGCTATCTAGGAAACCCTGTTGGGTCACTTCCGGTCCCATGCCCATTCAGCCCAGTGGGATGCAATCAAGCAGCTTCAGCACCCACACAAAACGAACATGGAGCTCCTCACTCAAGGCGCAAAAAACTCCACAGCCAAGACAAGTTCAGTGCCCAAGCCATTTCCCGCTGCCATGTAAACCAAGTGCTCTGGCAGCACATATGTCTGAAAGTGGATATGACACCTAGGGAAGGGAGTGTGCTGGTGAATGGCAACTCTCAGAAGAAGCAGCACAGATCTTCTATGCCAAAACAACTCCACCTACCTCATGAACTTCACATACCATCAGCTGTCCTGGCAGCTATCTAGGAAACCCTGTTGGGTCACTCCCTGTCCCATGCCCATTGAGCCCAGGGGGATGGAATCAAGCAGCTTGAGCACCCACACAAATCTAACTTGGAGCTCCTCACTCAAGGCGCTCAAAACTCCACGGCCAAAGACAAGTTCAGTGCCCAAGCCATTTCCCGCTGCCATGGAAACCAAGTGCTCTGGCAGCACATATGTCTGAAAGTGGATATGACACCTAGGGAAGGGAGTGTGCTGGTGAATGGCAACTGCCCGAAGCAGCAGCACAGCTCTTCCACTGCCAAAACAACTCCACCTGCCTCATGAACTTCACATACCATCAGCTGTCCTGGCAGCTATCTAGGAAACCCTGTTGGGTCACTTCCGGTCCCATGCCCATTGAGCCCAGTGGGATGGAATCAAGCAGCTTCAGCACCCACACAAAACGAACATGGAGCTCCTCACTCAAGGCGCTCAAAACTCCACAGCCAAAGACAAGTTCAGTGCCCAAGCCATTTCCCGCTGCCATGGAAACCAAGTGCTCTGGCAGCACATATGTCTGAAAGTGGATATGACACCTAGGGAAGGGAGTTTGTTGGTGAATGGCAACTGTCAGAAGCAGCAGCACAGCACTTCCAGGGCCAAAACAACTCCACCTACCTCATGAACTTCACATACCATCAGCTGTCCTGGCAGCTATCTAGGAAACCCTGTTGGGTCACTTCCGGTCCCATGCCCATTCAGCCCAGTGGGATGGAATCAAGCAGCTTCAGCACCCACACAAAACGAACATGGAGCTCCTCACTCAAGGCGCAAAAAACTCCACGGCCAAAGACAAGTTCAGTGCCCAAGCCATTTCCCGCTGCCATGGAAACCAAGTGCTCTGGCAGCACATATGTCTGAAAGTGGATATGACACCTAGGGAAGGGAGTGTGCTGGTGAATGGCAACTGCCCGAAGCAGCAACACAGCTCTTCCACTGCCAAAACAACTCCACCTGCCTCATGAACTTCACATACCATCAGCTCTCCTGGCAGCTATCTAGGAAACACTGTTGGGTCACTTCCGGTCCCCTGCCCATTGAGCCCAGTGGGATGGAATCAAGCAAATTCAGCACCCACACAAAACTAACATGGAGCTCCTCACTCAAGGCGCTCAAAGCTCCACAGCCAAAGACAAGTTCAGTGCCCAAGCCATTTCCCACTGCCATGGAAACCAAGTGCTCTGGCAGCACATATGTCTGAAAGTGGATATGACACCTAGGGAAGGGAGTGTGCTGGTGAATTGTAACTAACCGAAGCAGCAGCACAGCTCTTCCAGTGCCAAAACAACTCCACCTACCTCATGAACTTCACATACCATCAGCTGTCCTGGCAGCTATCTAGGAAACTCTGTTGGGTCACCTCCGGTCCCATGCCCATTGAGCCCAGTGGGATGGAATCAAGCAGCTTCAGCACCCACACAAAACGAACATGGAGCTCCTCACTCAAGGCGCTCAAAACTCCACAGCCAAAGACAAGTTCAGTGCCGAAGCCATTTCCCGCTGCCATGGAAACCAAGTGCTCTGGCAGCACATATGTCTGAAAGTGGATATGACACCTAGGGAAGGGAGTGTGCTGGTAAATCGCAACTGCCCGAAGCAGCAGCACAGCTCTTCCAGTGCCAAAACAACTCCAAATGCCTCATGAACTTCACATACCATCAGCTGTCCTGGCAGCTATCTAGGAAACCTTGTTGGGTCACTTCCGGTCCCATGCCCATTGAGCCCAGTGGGATGGAATCAAGCAGCTTCAGCACCCACACAGATCTAACATGGAGCTCCTCACTCAAGGCGCTCAAAACTCCACGGCCAAAGACAAGTTCAGTGCCGAATCCATTTCCCGCTGCCATGGAAACCAAGTGCTCTGGCAGCACATATGTCTGAAAGATAATATGACACCTAGGGAAGGGAGTGTGCTGGTGAATGGCAACTGCCCGAAGCAGCAGCACAGCTCTTCTAGTGCCAAAACAACTCCACCTACCTCATGAACTTCACATACCATCAGCTGTCCTGGCAGCTATCTAGGAAACCCTGTTGGGTCACTTCCGGTCCCCTGCCCATTGAGCCCAGTGGGATGGAATCAAGCAGCTTCAGCACACACACAAATCTAACATGGAGCTCCTCACTCAAGGCCCTAAAAACTCCACAGAAAAAAGACAAGTTCAGTGCCGAATCCATTTCCCGCTGCCATGGAAACCAAGTGCTCTGGCAGCACATATGTCTGAAAGTGGATATGACCCCTAGGGAAGGGAGTGTGCTGGTGAATGGCAACTGCCCGAAGCAGCAGCACAGCTCTTCCACTGCCAAAACAACTCCACCTGCCTCATGAACTTCACATACCATCAGCTGTCCTGGCAGCTATCTAGGAAACCCTGTTGGGTCACTTCCGGTCCCATGCCCATTGAGCCCAGTGGGATGGAATCAAGCAGCTTGAGCACCCACACAAATCTAACATGGAGCTCCTCACTCAAGGCGCTCAAAACTCCACGGCCAAAGACAAGTTCAGTGCCGAATCCATTTCCCGCTGCCATGGAAACCAAGTGCTCTGAGAGCACATATGTCTGAAAGTTGATATGGCACCTAGGGAAGGGAGTGTGCTGGTGAATGGCAACTGCCCGAAGCAGCAGCACAGCTCTTCCAGAACCAAAACAACTCCACCTACCTCATGAACTTCACATACCATCAGCTGTCCTGGCAGCTATCTAGGAAACCCTGTTGGGTCACTTCCGGTCCCATGCCCATTGAGCCCAGGGGGATGGAATCAAGCAGCTTGAACACCCACACAAAACGAACATGGAGCTCCTCACTCAAGGCGCTCAAAACTACATGGCGAAAGACAAGTTCAGTGCCCAAGCCATTTCCCGCTGCCATGGAAACCAAGTGCTCTGGCAGCACATATGTCTGAAAGTGGATATGACACCTAGGGAAGGGAGTGTGCTGGTGAATGGCAACTGTCAGAAGCAATAGAACAGCTCTTCCAGGGCCAAAACAACTCCACCTACCTCATGAACTTCACATACCATCAGCTGTCCTGACAGCTATCTAGGAAACCTTGTTGGGTCACTTCCGGTCCCATGCCCATTGAGCCCAGTGGGATGGAATCAAGCAGCTTCAGCACCCACACAAAACGAACATGGAGCTCCTCACTCAAGGCGCAAAAAACTCCACAGCCAAGACAAGTTCAGTGCCCAAGACATTTCCCGCTGCCATGGAAACCAAGTGCTCTGGCAGCACATATGTCTGAAAGTGGATATGACACCTAGGGAAGGGAGTGTGGTGGTGAATGGCAATTGCCCGAAGCAGCAGCACAGCTCTTCCACTGCCAAAACAACTCCACCTGCCTCATGAACTTCACATACCATCAGCTGTCCTGGCAGCTATCTAGGAAAACCTGTTGGGTCACTTCCGGTCCCATGCCCATTGAGCCCAGTGGGATGGAATCAAGCAGCTTCAGCACCCACACAAATCTAACTTGGAGCTCCTCACTCAAGGCGCTCAAAACTCCACGGCCAAAGACAAGTTCAGTGCCCAAGCCATTTCCCGCTGCCATGGAAACCAAGTGCTCTGGCAGCACATATGTCTGAAAGTGGATATGGCACCTAGGGAAGGGAGTGTGCTGGTGAATGGCAACTGCCCGAAGCAGCAGCACAGCTCTTCCAGTGCCAAAACAACTCCACCTGCCTCATGAACTTCACATACCATCAGCTGTCCTGGCAGCTATCTAGGAAACCCTGTTGGGTCACTTCCGGTCCCATGCATTTGAGCCCAGTGGGATGCAATCAAGCAGCTTGAGCACCCACACAAAACGAACATGGAGCTCCTCACTCAAGGCGCTCAAAATTCCTCGGCCAAAGACAAGTTCAGTGCCCAAGCCATTTCCCGCTGCCATGG
Organism: Ochotona princeps; assembly: GCF_030435755.1. Taxonomy (NCBI): domain Eukaryota; kingdom Metazoa; phylum Chordata; class Mammalia; order Lagomorpha; family Ochotonidae; genus Ochotona; species Ochotona princeps. The sequence continues at coordinate 140,381,362 of NC_080832.1, read as the reverse complement.
AAACCAAGTGCTCTGGCAACACATATGTCTGAAAGTGGATATGACACCTAGGGAAGGGAGTGTGGTGGTGAATGGCAACTGCCCGAAGCAGCAGCACAGCTCTTCCACTGCCAAAACAACTCCACCTGCCTCATGAACTTCACATACCATCAGCTGTCCTGGCAGCTATCTAGGAAACCCTGTTGGGTCACTTCAGGTCCCATGCCCATTGAGCCCAGTGGGATGGAATCAAGCAGCTTCAGCACCCACACAAAACGAACATGGAGCTCCTCACTCAAGGCGTTCAAAACTCCACAGCCAAAGACAAGTTCAGTGCCCAAGCCATTTCCCGCTGCCATGGAAACCAAGGTCTCTGGCAGCACATATGTCTGAAAGTGGATATGGCACCTAGGGAAGGGAGTGTGCTGGTGAATGGCAACTGTCAGAAGCAATAGCACAGCTCTTCCAGTGCCAAAACAACTCCACCTGCCTCATGAACTTCACATACCATCAGCTGTCCTGGCAGCTATCTAGGAAACCCTGTTGGGTCACTTCCGGTTCCATGCCCATTGAGCCCAGTGGGATGGAATCAAGCAGCTTGAGCACCCACACAAAACGAACATGGAGCTCCTCACTCAAGGCGCTCAAAACTCCACGGCCAAAGACAAGTTCAGTGCCGAATCCATTTCCCGCTGCCATTGAAACCAAGTGCTCTGGCAGCACATATGTCTGAAAGTGGATATGACACCTAGGGAAGGGAGTGTGCTGGTGAATGGCAACTGCCCGAAGCAGCAGCACAGCTCTTCCAGTGGCAAAACAACTCCACCTGCCTCATGAACTTCACATACCATCAGCTGTCCTGGCAGCTATCTAGGAAACCCTGTTGGGTCACTTCCGGTCCCATGCCCATTGAGCCCAGTGGGATGCAATCAAGCAGCTTCAGCACCCACACAGAACGAACATGGAGCTCCTCACTCAAGGCGCAAAAAACTCCACAGCCAAGACAAGTTCAGTGCCCAAGCCATTTCCCGCTGCCATGGAAACCAAGTGCTCTGGCAGCACATATGTCTGAAAGTGGATATGACACCTAGGGAAGGGAGTGTGCTGGTGAATGGCAACTCTCAGAAGCAGCAGCACAGATCTTCTATGCCAAAACAACTCCACCTACCTCATGAACTTCACATACCATCAGCTGTCCTGGCAGCTATCTAGGAAACCCTGTTGGGTCACTTCCGGTCCCATGCCCATTGAGCCCAGTGGGATGGAATCAAGCAGTTTCAGCACCCACACAAAACGAACATGGAGCTCCTCACTCAAGGCGCTCAAAACTCCATGGCCAAAGACAAGTTCAGTGCCCAAGCCATTTCCCGCTGCCATGGAAACCAAGTGCTCTGGCAACACATATGTCTGAAAGTGGATATGACACCTAGGGAAGGGAGTGTGGTGGTGAATGGCAACTGCCCGAAGCAGCAGCACAGCTCTTCCAGTGCCAAAACAACTCCACCTGCCTCATGAACTTCACATACCAACAGCTGTCCTGGCAGCTATCTAGGAAACCCTGTTGGGTCACTTCCGGTCCCATGCCCATTGAGCCCAGTGGGATGGAATCAAGCAGCTTCAGCACCCACACAAAACGAACATGGAGCTCCTCACTCAAGGCGCTCAAAACTCAACGGCCAAAGACAAGTTCAGTGCCCAAGCCATTTCCCGCTGCCATGGAAACCAAGTGCTCTGGCAGCACATATGTCTGAAAGTGGATATGACACCTAGGGAAGGGAGTCTGGTCGTGAATGGCAACTGCTCGAAGCAGCAGCACAGCTCTTCCACTGCCAAAACAACTCCACCTGCCTCATGAACTTCACATACCATCAGCTGTCCTGGCAGGTATGTTGGACACCTTGTTGGGTCACTTCCGGTCCCATGCCCATTGAGAAAAGTGGGATGGAATCAAGCAGCTTCAGCACCCACACAAAATGAACATGCAGCTCCTCAGTCAAGGCGCTCAAAACTCCATGGCCAAAGACAAGTTCAGTGCCCAAGCCATTTCCCGCTGCCATGGAAACCAAGTGCTCTGGCAGCACATATGTCTGAAAGTGGATATGACACCTAGAGAACTCTGTGTGGTGGTGAATGACAACTGCCCGAAGCAGCAGCACAGCTCTTCCACTGCCAAAACAACTCCACCTGCCTCATGAACTTCACATACCATCAGCTGTCCAGGCTGCTATCTAGGAAACCCTGTTGGGTCACTTCCGGTCCCATGCCCATTGAGCCCAGTGGGATGGAATCAAGCAGCTTCAGCAAACACACAAAACGAACATGGAGCTCCTCACTCAAGGCGCTCAAAACTCCACAGCCAAAGAGAAGTTCAGTGCCCAAGCCACTTTTCGCCTCCATGGAAACCAAGTGCTCTTACAGCACATATGTCTGAAAGTGGATATGACACCTAGGGAAGGGAGTGTGCTGGTGAATGGCAACTGCCCGAAGCAGCAGCACAGCTCTTCCACTGCCAAAACAACTCCACCTACCTCATGAACTTCACATACCATCAGCTGTCCAGGCTGCTATCTAGGAAACCCTGTTGGGTCACTTCCTGTCCCATGCCCATTGAGCCCAGTGAGATGGAATCAAGCAGCTTCAGCACCCACACAAAACGAACATGGAGCTCCTCACGCCAGGCGCTCAAAACTCCACGGCCAAAGACATGTTCAGTGCCCAAGCCATTTCCCGCTGCCATGGAAAACAAGTGCTCTGGCAGCACATATGTCTGAAAGTGGATATGACACCTAGGGAAGGGAGTGTGCTGGTGAATGGCAACTGCCCGAAGCAGCAGCACAGCTCTTCCACTGCCAAAACAACTCCACCTGCCTCATGAACTTCACATACCATCAGCTGTCCTGGCAGCTATCTGGGAAACCCTGTTGGGTCACCTCCGGTCCCATGCCCATTGAGCCCAGTGGGATGGAATCAAGCAGCTTCAGCACCCACACAAAATGAACATGCAGCTCCTCAGTCAAGGCGCTCAAAACTCCATGGCCAAAGACAAGTTCAGTGCCCAAGCCATTTCCCGCTGCCATGGAAACCAAGTGCTCTGGCAGCACATATGTCTGAAAGTGGATATGACACCTAGGGAAGAGAGTGTGCTGGTGAATGGCAACTGCCCGAAGCAGCAGCACAGCTCTTCCAATGCCAAAACAACTCCACCTGCCTCATGAACTTCACATACCATCAGCTGTCCAGGCTGCTATCTAGGAAACCCTGTTGGGTCACTTCCTGTCCCATGCCCATTGATCCCAGTGAGATGGAATCAAGCAGCTTCAGCACCCACACAAAACGAACATGGAGCTCCTCACGCCAGGCGCTCAAAACTCCACGGCCAAAGACATGTTCAGTGCCCAAGCCATTTCCCGCTGCCATGGAAACCAAGTGCTCTGGCAGCACATATGTCTGAAAGTGGATATGACACCTAGGGAAGGGAGTGTGCTGGTGAATGGCAACTGCCCGAAGCAGCAGCACAGCTCTTCCACTGCCAAAACAACTCCACCTGCCTCATGAACTTCACATACCATCAGCTGTCCTGGCAGGTATCTGGGAAACCCTGTTGGGTCACCTCCGGTCCCATGCCCATTGAGCCCAGTGGATGGAATCAAGCAGTTTCAGCACACACACAAAACGAACATGGAGCTCCTCACTCCAGGCCTTCAAAACTCCATTGCCAAAGACAATTTCAGTGCCCAAGCCATTTCCCGCTGCCATGGAAACCAAGTGCTCTGGCAGCACATATGTCTGAAAGTGGATATGACACCTAGGGAAGGGACTGTGCTGGTGAATGGCAACTGCCCGAAGCAGCAGCACAGCTCTTCCACTGCCAAAACAACTCCACCTGCCTCATGAACTTCACATACCATCAGCTGTCCTGGCAGGTATGTTGGACACCTTGTTGGGTCACTTCCGGTCCCATGCCCATTGAGCCCAGTGGGATGGAATCAAGCAGCTTCAGCACCCACACAAAAAGAACATGGAGCTCCTCACTCAAGGCGCTCAAAACTCCATGGCCAAAGACAAGTTCAGTGCCGAAGCTATTTCCCGCTGCTATGGAAACCAAGTGCTCTGGCAGCACATATGTCTGAAAGTGGATATGACACCTAGGGAAGAGAGTGTGCTGGTAAATGGCAACTGCCCGAAGCAGCAGCAAAGCTCTTCCACTGCCAAAACAACTCCACCTGCCTCATGAACTTCACATACCATCAGCTGTCCAGGCTGCTATCTAGGAAACCCTGTTGGCTCACTTCCGGTCCCATGCCCATTGAGCCCAGTGGGATGGAATCAAGCAGCTTCAGCACCCACACAAAACGAACATGGAGCTCCTCACACAAGGCGCTCAAAACTCCACGGAAAAAGACATGTTCAGTGCCCAAGCCATTTCCCGCTGCCATGGAAACCAAGTGCTCTGGCAACACATATGTCTGAAAGTGGATATGACACCTAGGGAAGGGACTGTGCTGGTGAATGGCAACTGCCCGAAGCAGCAGCACAGCTCTTCCACTGCCAAAACAACTCCACCTGCCTCATGAACTTCACATACCATCAGCTGTCCTGGCAGGTATGTTGGACACCTTGTTGGGTCACTTCCGGTCCCATGCCCATTGAGCCCAGTGGGATGGAATCAAGCAGCTTCAGCACCCACACAAAACGAACATGGAGCTCCTCACTCAAGGCGCTCAAAACTCCATGGCCAAAGACAAGTTCAGTGCCGAAGCCATTTCCCGCTGCTATGGAAACCAAGTGCTCTGGCAGCACATATGTCTGAAAGTGGATATGACACCTAGGGAAGAGAGTGTGCTGGTAAATGGCAACTGCCCGAAGCAGCAGCAAAGCTCTTCCACTGCCAAAACAACTCCACCTGCCTCATGAACTTCACATACCATCAGCTGTCCAGGCTGCTATCTAGGAAACCCTGTTGGCTCACTTCCGGTCCCATGCCCATTGAGCCCAGTGGGATGGAATCAAGCAGCTTCAGCACCCACACAAAACGAACATGGAGCTCCTCACTCAAGGCGCTCAAAACTCCACGGAAAAAGACATGTTCAGTGCCCAAGCCATTTCCCGCTGCCATGGAAACCAAGTGCTCTGGCAGCACATATGTCTGAAAGTGGATATGACACCTAGGGAAGGGACTGTGCTGGTGAATGGCAACTGCCCGAAGCAGCAGCACAGCTCTTCCAGTGCCAAAACAACTCCACCTGCCTCATGAACTTCACATACCAACAGCTGTCCTGGCAGCTATCTAGGAAACCCTGTTTTGTCACTTCCGGTCCCATGCCCATTGAGCCCAGTGGGATGGAATCAAGCAGCTTCAGCACACACACAAAACGAACATGGAGCTCCTCACTCAAGGCGCTCAAAACTCCATGGCCAAAGACAAGTTCAGTGCCCAAGCCATTTCCCGCTGCCATGGAAACCAAGTGCTCTGGCAGCACATATGTCTGAAAGTGGATATGACACCTAGGGAAGGGAGTCTAGTCGTGAATGGCAACTGCTCGAAGCAGCAGCACAGCTCTTCCACTGCCAAAACAACTCCACCTGCCTCATGAACTTCACATACCATCAGCTGTCCAGGCTGCTATCTAGGAAACCCTGTTGGGTCACTTCCGGTCCCATGCCCATTGAGCCCAGTGGGATGGAATCAAGCAGCTTCAGCAAACACACAAAACGAACATGGAGCTCCTCACTCAAGGCGCTCAAAACTCCACGGCCAAAGACAAGTTCAGTGCCCAAGCCATTTTTCGCCTCCATGGAAAACCAAGTGCTCTTACAGCACATATGTCTGAAAGTGGATATGACACCTAGGGAAGGGAGTGTGCTGGTGAATGGCAACTGCCCGAAGCAGCAGCACAGCTCTTCCACTGCCAAAACAACTCCACCTGCCTCATGAACTTCACATACCATCAGCTGTCCAGGCTGCTATCTAGGAAACCCTGTTGGGTCACTTCCTGTCCCATGCCCATTGAGATCAGTGAGATGGAATCAAGCAGCTTCAGCAACCACACAAAACGAACATGGAGCTCCTCACGCCAGGCGCTCAAAACTCCACGGCCAAAGACATGTTCAGTGCCCAAGCCATTTCCCGCTGCCATGGAAACCAAGTGCTCTGGCAGCACATATGTCTGAAAGTGGATATGACACCTAGGGAAGGGAGTGTGCTGGTGAATGGCAACTGCCCGAAGCAGCAGCACAGCTCTTCCACTGCCAAAACAACTCCACCTGCCTCATGAACTTCACATACCATCAGCTGTCCTGGCAGCTATCTGGGAAACCCTGTTGGGTCACCTCCGGTCACATGCCCATTGAGCCCAGTGGATGGAACCAAGCAGTTTCAGCACACACAGAACGAACATGGAGCTCCTCACTCCAGGCGCTCAAAACTCCATGGCCAAAGACAATTTCAGTGCCCAAGCCATTTCCCGCTGCCATGGAAACCAAGTGCTCTGGCAGCACATATGTCTGAAAGTGGATATGACACCTAGGGAAGGGACTGTGCTGGTGAATGGCAACTGCCCGAAGCAGCAGCACAGCTCTTCCACTGCCAAAACAACTCCACCTGCCTCATGAACTTCACATACCATCAGCTGTCCTGGCAGGTATGTTGGACACCTTGTTGGGTCACTTCCGGTCCCATGCCCATTGAGCCCAGTGGGATGGAATCAAGCAGCTTCAGCACCCACACAAAAAGAACATGGAGCTCCTCAGTCAAGGCGCTCAAAACTCCATGGCCAAAGACAAGTTCAGTGCCCAAGCCATTTCCCGCTGCCATGGAAACCAAGTGCTCTGGCAGCACATATGTCTGAAAGTGGATATGACACCTAGGGAAGGGAGTGTGCTGGTGAATGGCAACTGCCCGAAGCAGCAGCACAGCTCTTCCAGTGCCAAAACAACTCCACCTGCCTCATGAACTTCACATACCATCAGCTGTCCAGGCTGCTATCTAGGAAACCCTGTTGGGTCACTTCCTGTCCCATGCCCATTGAGCCCAGTGGGATGGAATCAAGCAGCTTCAGCACCCACACAAAACGAACATGGAGCTCCTCACTCAAGGCGCTCAAAACTCCACGGCCAAAGACAAGTTCAGTGCCCAAGCCATTTCCCGCTGCCATGGAAACTAAGAGCTCTGGCAGCACATATGTCTGAAAGTGGATATGACACCTAGGGAAGAGAGTGTGCTGGTGAATGGCAACTGCCCGAAGCAGCAGCACAGCTCTTCCACTGCCAAAACAACTCCACCTGCCTCATGAACTTCACATACCATCAGCTGTCCAGGCTGCTATCTAGGAAACCCTTTTGGGTCACTTCCGGTCCCATGCCCATTGAGACCAGTGGGATGGAATCAAGCAGCTTCAGCACCCACACAAATCTAAAATGGAGCTCCTCACTCAAGGTGCTCAAAACTCCGCGGCCAAAGACATGTTCAGTGCCCAAGCCATTTCCCGCTGCCATGGAAACCAAGTGCTCTGGCAGCACATATGTGTGAAAGTGGATATGACACCTAGGGAAGGGAGTGTGCTGGTGAATGGCAACTGCCCGAACCAGCAGCACAGCTCTTCCACTGCCAAAACAACCCCACCTGCCTCATGAACTTCACATACCATCAGCTGTCCTGGCAACTATCTAGGAAACCCTGTTGGCTCACTTTCGGTCCCATGCCCATTGAGCCCAGTGGGATGCAATTAAGCAGCTTCAGCACCCACACAAATCAAACATGGAGCTCCTCACTCAAGGCGCTCAAAACTCCATGGCCAAAGACAAGTTCAGTGCCCAAGCCATTTTTCGCTGCCATGGAAACCAAGTGCTCTGGCAGCACATATGTCTGAAAGTGGATATGACACCTAGGGAAGGGAGTGTGCTGGTGAATGGCAAGTCCCGGAAGCAGCAGCACAGCTCTTCCACTGCCAAAACAACCCCACCTGCCTCATGAACTTCACATACCATCAGCTGTCCTGGCAGCTATCTAGGAAACCCTGTTGGGTCACTTTAGGTCCCATGCCCATTGAGCCCAGTGGGATGGAATCAAGCAGCTGCAGCACCCACACAAAACGAACATGGAGCTCCTCACTAGAGGCGCTCAAAACTCCACTGTCAAAGACATGTTCAGTGCCCAAGCCATTTTTCGCCTCCATGGAAACCAAGTGCTCTGGCAGCACATATGTCTGAAAGTGGATATGACACCTAGGGAAGGGAGTGTGCTGGTGAATGGCAACTGCCCGAAGCAGCAGCACAGCTCTTCCACTGCCAAAACAACTCCACCTGCCTCATGAACTTCACATACCATCAGCTGTCCTGGCAGCTATCTAGGAAACCCTGTTGGCTCACTTCTGGTCCCATGCCCATTGAGCCCATTGGGATGGAATCAAGCAGCTTCAGCACACACACAAATCTAAAATGGAGCTCCTCACTCAAGGCGCTCAAAACTCCACGGCCAAAGACAAGTTCAGTGCCCAAGCCATTTCCCGCTGCCATGGAAACTAAGAGCTCTGGCAGCACATATGTCTGAAAGTGGATATGACACCTAGGGAAGAGAGTGTGCTGGTGAATGGCAACTGCCCGAAGCAGCAGCACAGCTCTTCCACTGCCAAAACAACTCCACCTGCCTCATGAACTTCACATACCATCAGCTGTCCAGGCTGCTATCTAGGAAACCCTTTTGGGTCACTTCCGGTCCCATGCCAATTGATCCCAGTGGGATGGAATCAAGCAGCTTCAGCACCCACACAAATCTAAAATGGAGCTCCTCACTCAAGGTGCTCAAAACTCCACGGCCAAAACATGTTCAGTGCCGAAGCCATTTCCCGCTGCCATGGAAACCAAGTGCTCTGGCAGCACATATGTCTGAAAATGGATATGACACCTAGGGAAGAGAGTGTGCTGGTGAATGGCAACTGCCCGAAGCAGCAGCACAGCTCTTCCAGTGCCAAAACAACTCCACCTGCCTCATGAACTTCACATACCATCAGCTGTCCTGGCAGCTATCTAGGAAACCCTGTTGGCTCACTTCCGGTCCCATGCCCATTGAGCCCAGTTGGATGGAATAAAGCAGCTTCAGCACCCACACAAAACGAACATGGAGCTCCTCACTTAAGGCGCTCAAAACTCCACAGCCTAAGACAAGTTCAGTGCCGAAGCCATTTCCCGCTGCCATGGAAACCAAGTGCTCTGGCAGCACATATGTCTGAAAGTGGATATGACACCTAGGGAAGGGAGTGTGCTGGTGAATGGCAAGTCCCCGAAGCAGCAGCACAGCTCTTCCACTGCCAAAACAACTCCACCTGCCTCATGAACTTCACATACCATCAGCTGCCCTGGCAGCTATCTAGGAAACCCTGTTGGGTCACTTTAGGTCCCATGCCCATTGAGCCCAGTGGGATGGAATCAAGCAGCTTCAGCACCCACACAAAACGAACATGGAGCTCCTCACTCAAGGCGCTCAAAACTCCATGGCCAAAGACAAGTTCAGTGCCCAAGCCATTTCCCGCTGCCATGGAAACCAAGTGCTCTGGCAGCACATATGTCTGAAAGTGGATATGACACCTAGGGAAGGGAGTGTGCTGGTGAATGGCAACTGCCCGAAGCAGCAGCACAGCTCTTCCACTGCCAAAACAACTCCACCTGCCTCATGAACTTCACATACCATCAGCTGTCCTGGCAGCTATCTAGGAAACCCTGTTGGCTCACTTTCGGTCCCATGCCCATTGAGCCCAGTGGGATGGAATCAAGCAGCTTCAGCAAACACACAAAACGAACATGGAGCTCCTCACTCAAGGCGCTCAAAAGTCCATAGCCAAAGACAAGTTCAGTGCCCAAGCCATTTTTCGCTGCCATGGAAACCAAGTGCTCTGGCAGCACATATGTCTGAAAGTGGATATGACACCTAGGGAAGAGAGTGTGCTGGTGAGTGGCAACTGCCCGAAGCAGCAGCACAGCTCTTCCACTGCCAAAACAACTACACCTGCCTCATGAACTTCACATACCATCAGCTGTCCAGGCTGCTATCTAGGAAACCCTGTTGGGTCACTTCCTGTCCCATGCCCATTGAGCCCAGTGGGATGGAATCAAGCAGCTTCAGCACCCACACAATACGAACTTGGAGCTCCTCACTCCAGGCGCTCAAAATTCCACGGCCAAAGACATGTTCAGTGCCCAAGCCATTTCCCGCTGCCATGGAAACCAAGTGCTCTGGCAGCACATATGTCTGAAAGTGGATATGACACCTAGGGAAGGGAGTGTGCTGGTGAATGGCAAGTCCCGGAAGCAGCAGCACAGCTCTTCCACTGCCAAAACAACTCCACCTGCCTCATGAACTTCATATACCATCAGCTGTCCTGGCAGCTATCTAGGAAACCCTGTTGGGTCATTTCCGGTCCCATGCCCATTGAGCCCAGTGGGATGGAATCAAGCAGCTTCAGCACCCACACAAAAAGAACATGGAGCTCCTCACTCAAGGCGCTCAAAACTCCACAGCCAAAGACAAGTTCAGTGCCCAAGCCATTTCCCGCTGCCATGGAAACCAAGTGCTCTGGCAGCACATATGTCTGAAAGTGGATATGACACCTAGGGAAGGGACTGTGCTGGTGAATGGCAACTGCCCGAAGCAGCAGCACAGCTCTTCCACTGCCAAAACAACTACACCTGCCTCATGAACTTCACATACCATCAGCTGTCCTGGCAGCTATCTAGGAAACCCTGTTGGGTCACTTCTGGTCCCATGCCCATTGAGCCCATTGGGATGGAATCAAGCAGCTTCAGCACACACACAAATCTAAAATGGAGCTCCTCACTCAAGGCGGTCAAAACTCCACGGCCAAAGACAAGTTCAGTGCCCAAGCCATTTCCCGCTGCCATGGAAACTAAGAGCTCTGGCAGCACATATGTCTGAAAGTGGATATGACACCTAGGGAAGAGAGTGTGCTGGTGAATGGCAACTGCCCGAAGCAGCAGCACAGCTCTTCCACTGCCAAAACAACTCCACCTGCTTCATGAACTTCACATACCATCAGCTGTCCTGGCAGCTATCTAGGAAACCCTGTTGGCTCACTTTCGGTCCCATGCCCATTGAGCCCAGTGGGATGGAATCAAGCAGCTTCAGCACCCACACAAATCTAACATGGAGCTCCTCACTCAAGGCGCTAAAACTCCACGGCCAAAGACAAGTTCAGTGCCCAAGCCATTTCCCGCTGCCATGGAAACCAAGTGCTCTGGCAGCACATATGTCTGAAAGTGGATATGACACCTAGGGAAGAGAGTGTGCTGGTGAATGGCAACTGCCCGAAGCAGCAGCACAGCTCTTCCACTGCCAAAATAACACCACCTGCCTCATGAACTTCACATACCATCAGCTGTCCTGGCAGCTATCTAGGAAACCCTGTTGGGTCACTTCCGGTCCCATGCCCATTGAGCCCAGTGGGATGGAATCAAGCAGCTTCAGCACCCACACAAAACGAACATGGAGCTCCACACTAGAGGCGCTCAAAACTCCACGGCCAAGGACAAGTTCAGTGCCCAAGCCATTTCCCGCTGCCATGGAAACTAAGTGCTCTGGCAGCACATATGTCTGAAAGTGGATATGACACCTAGGGAAGAGAGTGTGCTGGTGAATGGCAACTGCCCGAAGCAGCAGCACAGCTCTTCCACTGCCAAAATAACTCCACCTGCCTCATGAACTTCACATACCATGAGCTGTCCTGGCAGCTATCGAGGAAACCCTGTTGGGTCACTTCCGGTCCCATGCCCATTGAGCCCAGTGGGATGGAATCAAGCAGCTTCAGCACCCACACAAAACGAACATGGAGCTCCTCACTCAAGGTGCTCAAAACTCCACGGCCAAAGACAAGTTAAGTGCCCAAGCCATTTCCCGCTGCCATGGAAACCAAGTGCTCTGGCAGCACATATGTCTGAAAGTGGATATGACACCTAGGGAAGGGAGTGTGCTGGTGAATGGCAAGTCCCGGAAGCAGCAGCACAGCTCTTCCACTGCCAAAACAACTCCACCTGCCTCATGAACTTCACATACCATCAGCTGTCCTGGCAGCTATCTAGGAAACCCTGTTGGGTCACTTTCGGTCCCATGCCCATTGAGCCCAGTGGGATGGAATCAAGCAGCTTCAGCACCCACACAAAACGAACATGGAGCTCCTCACTCAAGGCGCTCAAAACTCCACGACCAAGGACAAGTTCAGTGCCCAAGCCATTTCCCGCTGCCATGGAAACTAAGAGCTCTGGCAGCACATATGTCTGAAAGTGGATATGACACCTAGGGAAGAGAGTGTGCTGGTGAATGGCAACTGCCCGAAGCAGCAGCACAGCTCTTCCACTGCCAAAACAACTCCAGCTGCCTCATGAACTTCACATACCATCAGCTGTCCTGGCAGCTATCTAGGAAACCCTGTTGGGTCACTTTCGGTCCCATGCCCATTGAGCCCAGTGGGATGGAATCAAGCAGCTTCAGCACCCACACAAAACGAACATGGAGCTCCTCACTCAAGGCGCTCAAAACTCCACGGCCAAAGACAAGTTCAGTGCCCAAGCCATTTCCCGCTGCCATGGAAACCAAGTGCTCTGGCAGCACATATGTCTGAAAGTGGATATGACACCTAGGGAAGGGAGTGTGCTGGTGAATGGCAACTGCCCGAAGCAGCAGCACAGCTCTTCCACTGCCAAAACAACTCCACCTGCTTCATGAACTTCACATACCATCAGCTGTCCTGGCAGCTATCTAGGAAACCCTGTTGGGTCACTTCCGGTCCCATGCCCATTGAGCCCAGTGGGATGGAATCAAGCACCTTCAGCACACACACAAAATGAACATGGAGCTCCTCACTCCAGGCGCTCAAAAATCCACGGACAAAGACAAATTCAGTGCCCAAGCCATTTCCCGCTGCCATGGAAACCAAGTGCTCTGGCAACACATATGTCTGAAAGTGGATATGACACCTAGGGAAGAGAGTGTGCTGGTGAATGTCAACTGCCCGAAGCAGCAGCACAGCTCTTCCACTGCCAAAACAACTCCACCTGCCTCATGAACTTCACATACCATCAGCTGTCCAGGCTGCTATCTAGGAAACCCTGTTGGGTCACTTCCGGTCCCATGCCCATTGAGCCCAGTGGGATGGAATCAAGCAGCTTCAGCACCCACACAAATCTAAAATGGAGCTCCTCACTCAAGGTGCTCAAAACTCCGCGGCCAAAGACATGTTCAGTGCCGAATCCATTTCCCGCTGCCATGGAAACCAAGTGCTCTGGCAGCACATATGTCTGAAAGTGGATATGACACCTAGGGAAGGGAGTGTGCTGGTGAATGGCAAGTCCCGGAAGCAGCAGCACAGCTCTTCCACTGCCAAAACAACCCCACCTGCCTCATGAACTTCACATACCATCAGCTGTCCTGGCAGCTATCTAGGAAACCATGTTGGGTCACTTTCGGTCCCATGCCCTTTGAGCCCAGTGGGATGGAAACAAGCAGCTTCAGCACCCACACAAAACGAACATGGAGCTCCTCACTAGAGGCGCTCAAAACTCCACGGCCAAGGACAAGTTCAGTGCCCAAGCCATTTCCCGCTGCCATGGAAACTAAGAGCTCTGGCAGCACATATGTCTGAAAGTGGATATGACACCTAGGGAAGAGAGTGTGCTGGTGAATGGCAACTGCCCGAAGCAGCAGCACAGCTCTTCCACTGCCAAAACAACTCCACCTGCTTCATGAACTTCACATACCATCAGCTGTCCTGGCAGCTATCTAGGAAACCCTGTTGGCTCACTTCCGGTCCCATGCCCATTGAGCCCAGTGGGATGGAATCAAGCAGCTTCAGCACCCACACAAATCTAACATGGAGCTCCTCACTCAAGGCGCTAAAACTCCACGGCCAAAGACAAGTTCAGTGCCCAAGCCATTTCCCGCTGCCATGGAAACCAAGTGCTCTGGCAGCACATATGTCTGAAAGTGGATATGACACCTAGGGAAGAGAGTGTGCTGGTGAATGGCAAGTCCCGGAAGCAGCAGCACAGCTCTTCCACTGCCAAAACAACTCCACCTGCCTCATGAACTTCACATGCCATCAGCTGTCCTGGCAGCTATCTAGGAAACCCTGTTGGGTCACTTTCGGTCCCATGCCCATTGAGCCCAGTGGGATGGAATCAAGCAGCTTCAGCACCCACACAAAACGAACATGGAGCTCCTCACTAGTGGCGCTCAAACTCCACGACCAAGGACAAGTTCAGTGCCCAAGCCATTTCCCGCTGCCATGGAAACCAAGTGCTCTGGCAGCACATATGTCTGAAAGTGGATATGACACCTAGGGAAGGGAGTGTGCTGGTGAATGGCAACTGCCCGAAGCAGCAGCACAGCTCTTCCACTGCCAAAACAACTCCACCTGCTTCATGAACTTCACATACCATCAGCTGTCCTGGCAGCTATCTAGGAAACCCTGTTGGGTCACTTCCGGTCCCATGCCCATTGAGCCCAGTGGGATGGAATCAAGCAGCTTCAGCACACACACAAAATGAACATGGAGCTCCTCACTCCAGGCGCTCAAAACTCCACGGCCAAAGACAAGTTCAGTGCCCAAGCCATTTCCCGCTGCCATGGAAACCAAGTGCTCTGGCAACACATATGTCTGAAAGTGGATATGACACCTAGGGAAGGGAGTGTGCTGGTGAATGGCAACTGCCCGAAGCAGCAGCACAGCTCTTCCACTGCCAAAACAACTCCACCTGCCTCATGAACTTCACATACCATGAGCTGTCCTGGCAGCTATCTAGGAAACCCTGTTGGCTCACTGCTGGTCCCATGCCCTTTGACCGCAGTGGGATGCAATTAAGCAGCTTCAGCACCCACACAAATCTAAAATGGAGCTCCTCACTCAAGGCGCTCAAAACTCCACAGCCAAAGACAAGTTCAGTGCCCAAGCCATTTCCCGCTGCCATGAAAACCAAGTGCTCTGGCAGCACATATGTCTGAAAGTGGATATGACACCTAGGGAAGGGAGTGTGCTGGTGAATGGCAACTGCCCGAAGCAGCAGCACAGCTCTTCCACTGCCAAAACAACACCACCTGCCTCATGAACTTCACATACCATCAGCTGTCCTGGCAGCTATCTAGGAAACCCTGTTGGCTCACTTCCGGTCCCATGCCCATTGAGCCCAGTGGGATGGAATCAAGCAGCTCCAGCCCCCACACAAAACGAACATGGAGCTCCTCACTCAAGGCGCTAAAAAGTCCACGGCCAAAGACAAGTTCAGTGCCCAAGCCATTTCCCGCTGCCATGGAAACCAAGTGCTCTGGCAGCACATATGTCTGAAAGTGGGTATGACACCTAGGGAAGGGAGTGTGCTGGTGAATGGCAACTGCCCGAAGCAGCAGCACAGCTCTTCCACTGCCAAAACAACACCACCTGCCTCGTGAACTTCACATACCATCAGCTGTCCTGGCAGCTATCTAGGAAAACCTGTTGGGTCACTTCCGGTCCCATGCCCATTGAGCCCAGTGGGATGGAATCAAGCAGCTTGAGCACCCACACAAATCTAACATGGAGCTCCTCACTCAAGGCGCTCAAAACTCCATCGCCAAAGACAAGTTCAGTGCCCAAGCCATTTCCCGCTGCCATGGAAACCAAGTGCTCTGGCAGCACATATGTCTGAAAGCGGATATGACACCTAGGGAAGGGAGTGTGCTGGTGAATGGCAACTGCCCGAAGCAGCAGCACAGCTCTTCCACTGCAAAAAACAACTCCACCTGCCTCATGAACTTCACATACCATCAGCTGTCCTGGCAGTTATCTAGGAAACCCTGTTAGCTCACTTCCGGTCCCATGCCCATTGAGCCCAGTGAGATGGAATCAAGCAGCTTGAGCACAAACACAAATCTAACATGGAGCTCCTCACTGAAGGCGCTAAAAACTCCATGGCCAAAGACAAGTTCAGTGCCCAAGCCATTTCCCGCTGCCATGGAAACCAAGTGCTCTGGCAGCACATATGTCTGAAAGTGGATATGACACCTAGGGAAGGGAGTGTGCTGGTGAATGGCAACTGCCCGAAGCAGCAGCACAGCTCTTCCAGTGCCAAAACAACTCCACCTGCCTCATGAACTTCACATACCATCAGCTGTCCTGGCAGCTATCTAGGAAACCCTGTTGGGTCACTTCCGGTCCCATGCCCTTGAGCCCAGTGGGATGGAATCAAGCAGCTTGAGCCCCCACACAAAACGAACATGGAGCTCCTCACTCAAGGCGCTAAAAACTCCACGGCCAAAGACAAGTTCAGTGCCCAAGCCATTTCCCGCTGCCATGGAAACCAAGTGCTCTGGCAGCACATATGTCTGAAAGTGGGTATGACACCTAGGGAAGGGAGTGTGCTGGTCAATGGCAACTGCCCGAAGCAGCAGCACAGCTCTTCCACTGCCAAAACAACACCACCTGCCTCGTGAACTTCACATACCATCAGCTGTCCTGGCAGCTATCTAGGAAACCCTGTTGGGTCACTTCCGGTCCCATGCCCATTGAGCCCAGTGGGATGGAATCAAGCAGCTTGAGCACCCACACAAATCTAACATGGAGCTCCTCACTCAAGGCGCTCAAAACTCCATGGCTAAAGACAAGTTCAGTGCCCAAGCCATTTCCCGCTGCCATGGAAACCAAGTGCTCTGGCAGCACATATGTCTGAAAGCAGATATGACACCTAGGGAAGGGAGTGTGCTGGTGAATGGCAACTGCCCGAAGCAGCAGCACAGCTCTTCCACTGCAAAAAACAACTCCACCTGCCTCATGAACTTCACATACCATCAGCTGTCCTGGCAGTTATCTAGGAAACCCTGTTAGCTCACTTCCGGTCCCATGCCCATTGAGCCCAGTGGGATGGAATCAAGCAGCTTGAGCACAAACACAAATCTAACATGGAGCTCCTCACTCAAGTCGCTCAAAACTCCATGGCCAAAGACAAGTTCAGTGCCCAAGCCATTTCCCGCTGCCATTTAAACCAAGTGCTCTGGCAGCACATATGTCTGAAAGTGGATATGACACCTAGGGAGGGGAGTGTGCTGGTGAATGGCAACTGCCCGAAGCAGCAGCACAGCTCTTCCAGTGCCAAAACAACTCCACCTGCCTCATGAACTTCACATACCATCAGCTGTCCTGGCAGCTATCTAGGAAACCCTGTTAGCTCACTTCCGGTCCCATGCCCATTGAGCCAGTGGGATGGAATCAAGTAGCTTCAGCACCCACACAAAACGAACATGGAGCTCCTCACTCAAGGCGCTCAAAACTCCATGGCCAAAGACAAGTTCAGTGCCCAAGCCATTTCCCGCTGCCATGGAAACCAAGTGCTCTGGCAGCACATATGTCTGAAAGTGGATATGACACCTAGGGAAGGGAGTGTGCTGGTGAATGGCAACTGCCCGAAGCAGCAGCACAGCTCTTCCACTACCAGAACCACACCACCTGCCTCATGAACTTCACATACCATCAGCTGTCCTGGCAGCTATCTAGGAAACCCTGTTGGGTCACTTCCGGTCCCATGCCCATTGAGCCCAGTGGGATGGAACCAAGCAGCTTGAGCACCCACACAAATCTAACATGGAGCTCCTCACTCAAGGCGCTAAAAACTCCATGGCCAAAGACAAGTTCAGTGCCCAAGCCATTTCCCGCTGCCATGGAAACCAAGTGCTCTGGCAGCACATATGTCTGAAAGTGGATATGACACCTAGGGAAGGGAGTGTGCTGGTGAATGGCAACTGCCTGAAGCAGCAGCACAGCTCTTCCACTGCCAAAACAACACCACCTGCCTCATGAACTTCACATACCATCAGCTGTCCTGGCAGCTATCTAGGAAACCCTGTTGGCTCACTTCTGGTTCCATGCCCATTGAGCCCAGTGGGATGGAATCAAGCAGCTTCAACACCCACACAAATCTAACATGGAGCTCCTCACTCAAGGCGCTCAAAACTACACGGCCAAAGACAAGTTCAGTGCCCAAGCCATTTCCCGCTGCCATGGAAACCAAGTGCTCTGGCAGCACATATGTCTGAAAGCGGATATGACACCTAGGGAAGGGAGTGTGCTGGTGAATGGCAACTGCCCGAAGCAGCAGCACAGCTCTTCCACTGCAAAAAACAACTCCACCTGCCTCATGAACTTCACATACCATCAGCTGTCCTGGCAGTTATCTAGGAAACCCTGTTTGGTCACTTCCGGTCCCATGCCCATTGAGCCCAGTGGGATGGAATCAAGCAGCTTGAGCACAAACACAAATCTAACATGGAGCTCCTCACTCAAGGCGCTCAAAACTCCATGGCCAAAGACAAGTTCAGTGCCCAAGCCATTTCCCGCTGCCATGGAAACCAAGTGCTCTGGCAGCACATATGTCTGAAAGTGGATATGACACCTAGGGAAGGGAGTGTGCTGGTGAATGGCAACTGCCCGAAGCAGCAGCACAGCTCTTCCACTGCCAAAACAACTACACCTGCCTCATGAACTTCACATACCATCAGCTGTCCTGGCAGCTATCTAGGAAACCCTGTTGGCTCACTTCCGGTCCCATGCCCATTGAGCCCAGTGGGATGGAATCAAGCAGCTTGAGCCCCCACACAAAACGAACATGGAGCTCCTCACTCAAGGCGCTAAAAACTCCACGGCCAAAGACAAGTTCAGTGCCCAAGCCATTTCCCGCTGCCATGGAAACCAAGTGCTCTGGCAGCACATATGTCTGAAAGTGGGTATGACACCTAGGGAAGGGAGTGTGCTGGTCAATGGCAACTGCCCGAAGCAGCAGCACAGCTCTTCCACTGCCAAAACAACACCACCTGCCTCGTGAACTTCACATACCATCAGCTGTCCTGGCAGCTATCTAGGAAACCCTGTTGGGTCACTTCCGGTCCCATGCCCATTGAGCCCAGTGGGATGGAATCAAGCAGCTTGAGCACCCACACAAATCTAACATGGAGCTCCTCACTCAAGGCGCTCAAAACTCCATGGCTAAAGACAAGTTCAGTGCCCAAGCCATTTCCCGCTGCCATGGAAACCAAGTGCTCTGGCAGCACATATGTCTGAAAGTGGATATGACACCTAGGGAAGGGAGTGTGGTGGTGAATGGCAACTGCCCGAAGCATCAGCACAGCTCTTCCACTGCCAAAACAACTCCACCTGCCTCATGAACTTCACATACCATCAGCTGTCCTGGCAGCTATCTAGGAAACCCTGTTGGGTCACTTCCGGTCCCATGCCCATTGAGCCCAGTGGATGGAATCAAGCAGTTTCAGCACCCACACAAAACGAACATGGAGCTCCTCACTCCAGGCGCTCAAAACTCCATGGCCAAAGACAAGTTCAGTGCCCAAGCCATTTCCCGCTGCCATTTAAACCAAGTGCTCTGGCAGCACATATGTCTGAAAGTGGATATGACACCTAGGGAAGGGAGTGTGCTGGTGAATGGCAACTGCCCGAAGCAGCAGCACAGCTCTTCCAGTGCCAAAACAACTCCACCTGCCTCATGAACTTCACATACCATCAGCTGTCCTGGCAGCTATCTAGGAAACCCTGTTGGGTCACTTCCGGTCCCATGCCCATTGAGCCAGTGGGATGGAATCAAGTAGCTTCAGCACCCACACAAAACGAACATGGAGCTCCTCACTCAAGGCGCTCAAAACTCCATGGCCAAAGACAAGTTCAGTGCCCAAGCCATTTCCCGCTGCCATGGAAACCAAGTGCTCTGGCAGCACATATGTCTGAAAGTGGATATGACACCTAGGGAAGGGAGTGTGCTGGTGAATGGCAACTGCCCGAAGCAGCAGCACAGCTCTTCCACTACCAGAACCACACCACCTGCCTCATGAACTTCACATACCATCAGCTGTCCTGGCAGCTATCTAGGAAACCCTGTTGGGTCACTTCCGGTCCCATGCCCATTGAGCCCAGTGGGATGGAACCAAGCAGCTTGAGCACCCACACAAATCTAACATGGAGCTCCTCACTCAAGGCGCTAAAAACTCCATGGCCAAAGACAAGTTCAGTGCCCAAGCCATTTCCCGCTGCCATGGAAACCAAGTGCTCTGGCAGCACATATGTCTGAAAGTGGATATGACACCTAGGGAAGGGAGTGTGCTGGTGAATGGCAACTGCCTGAAGCAGCAGCACAGCTCTTCCACTGCCAAAACAACACCACCTGCCTCATGAACTTCACATACCATCAGCTGTCCTGGCAGCTATCTAGGAAACCCTGTTGGCTCACTTCTGGTTCCATGCCCATTGAGCCCAGTGGGATGGAATCAAGCAGCTTCAGCACCCACACAAATCTAACATGGAGCTCCTCACTCAAGGCGCTCAAAACTACACGGCCAAAGACAAGTTCAGTGCCCAAGCCATTTCCCGCTGCCATGGAAACCAAGTGCTCTGGCAGCACATATGTCTGAAAGTGGATATGACACCTAGGCAACTCTGTGTGGTGGTGAATGGCAACTGCCCGAAGCAGCAGCACAGCTCTTCCAGTGCCAAAACAACTCCACCTGCCTCATGAACTTCACATACCATCAGCTGTCCAGGCTGCTATCTAGGAAACCCTGTTGGGTCACTTCTAGTCCCATGCCCATTGAGCCCAGTGGGATGGAATCAAGCAGCTTCAGCACCCACACAAAACGAACATGGAGCTCCTCACTCAAGGCGCTCAAAACTCCACGGCCAAAGACATGTTCAGTGCCCAAGCCATTTCCCGCTGCCATGGAAACCAAGTGCTCTGGGATCACATATGTCTGAAAGTGGATATGACACCTAGGAAACTCTGTGTGGTGGTGAATGGCAACTGCCCGAAGCAGCAGCACAGCTCTTCCACTGCCAAAACAACTCCACCTGCCTCATGAACTTCATATACCATCAGCTGTCCTGGCAGCTATCTAGGAAACCCTGTTGGGTCACTTCCGGTCCCATGCCCATTGAACCCAGTGGGATGGAATCAAGCAGCTTCAGCACCCTCACAAATCTAACATGGAGCTCCTCACTCAAGGCGCTCAAAACTCCACAGCCAAAGACAAGTTCAGTGCCCAAGCCATTTCCCGCTGCCATGGAAACTAAGAGCTCTGGCAGCACATATGTCTGAAAGTGGATATGACACCTAGGGAAGAGAGTGTGCTGGTGAATGGCAACTGCCCGAAGCAGCAGCACAGCTCTTCCACTGCCAAAACAACTCCACCTGCCTCATGAACTTCACATACCATCAGCTGTCCAGGTTGCTATCTGGGAAACCCTGCTGGGTCACTTCTAGTCCCATGCCCATTGAGCCCAGTGGATGGAATCAAGCAGTTTCAGCACCCACACAAAACGAACATGGAGCTCCTCACTCAAGGCGCACAAAACTCCATGGCCAAAGACAAGTTCAGTGCCCAAGCCATTTCCCGCTGCCATGGAAACCAAGTGCTCTGGCAGCACATATATCTGAAAGTGGATATGACACCTAGGGAAGGGAGTGTGCTGCTGAATGGCAACTGCTCGAAGCAACAGCACAGCTCTTCCACTGCAAAAACAACTCCACCTTCCTCATGAACTTCACATACCATCAGCTGTCCTGGCAGCTATCTAGGAAACCCTGTTGGGTCACTTCCGGTCCCATGCCCATTGAGGCCAGTGGGATGGAATCAAGCAGCTTCAGCACCCACACAAAACGAACATGGAGCTCCTCACTCAAGGCGCTCAAAACTCCATGGCCAAAGACATGTTCAGTGCCCAAGCCATTTCCCGCTGCCATGGAAACCAAGTGCTCTGGCAGCACATATATCTGAAAGTGGATATGACACCTAGGGAAGGGAGTGTGGTGGTGAATGGCAACTGCCCGAAGCAGCAGCACAACTCTTCCACTGCAAAAACAACACCACCTGCCTCATGAACTTCACATACCATCAGCTGTCCTGGCAGCTATCTAGGAAACCCTGTTGGCTCACTTCCGGTCCCATGCCCATTGACCCCAGTGGGATGGAATCAAGCAGCTTCAGCACCCACACAAAACGAACATGGAGCTCCTCACTCAAGGCTCTCAAAAATCCACGGCCAAAGCCAAGTTCAGTGCCCAAGCCATTTCCCGCTGCCATGGAAACCAAGTGCTCTGGCAGCACATATGTCTGAAAGTGGATATGACACCTAGGGAAGGGAGTGTGCTGGTGAATGGCAACTGCCCGAAGCAGCAGCACAGCTCTTCCACTGCCAAAACAACCCCACCTGCCTCATGAACTTCACATACCATCAGCTGTCCTGGCAGCTATCTAGGAAACCCTGTTGGCTCACTTTCGGTCACATGCCCATTGAGGCCATTGGGATGCAAATAAGCAGCTTCAGCACCCACAGAAATCTAACATGGAGCTCCTCACTCAAGGCGCTCAAAACTCCATGGCCAAACACAAGTTCAGTGCCCAAGCCATTTCCCGCTGCCATGGAAACCAAGTGCTCTGGCAGCACATATGTCTGAAAGTGGATATGACACCTAGGGAAGGGAGTGTGCTGGTGAATGGCAACTGCCCGAAGCAGCAGCACAGCTCTTCCAGTGCCAAAACAACACCACCTGCCTCATGAACTTCACATACCATCAGCTGTCCTGGCAGGTATCTAGGAAACCCTGTTGGGTCACTTCTGGTCCCATGGCCATTGAGCCCAGTGGGATGGAATCAAGCAGCTTCAGCACTCACACAAAAAGAACATGGAGCTCCTCACTCCAGGCGCTCAAAACTCCACGGCCAAAGACAAGTTCAGTGCCCAAGCCATTTCCCGCTGCCATGGAAACCAAGTGCTCTGGCAGCACATATGTCTGAAAGTGGATATGACACCAAGGGAAGGGACTGTGCTGGTGAATGGCAACTGCCCGAAGCAGCAGCACAGCTCTTCCACTGCCAAAACAACTCCAGCTGCCTCATGAACTTCACATACCATCAGCTGTCCTGGCAGCTATCTAGGAAACCCTGTTGGGTCACTTCCGGTCCCATGCCCATTGAGCCCAGTGGGATGGAATCAAGCAGCTTCAGCACCCACACAAATCTAACATGGAGCTCCTCACTAGAGGCGCTCAAAACTCCACGGCCAAAGACAAGTTCAGTGCCCAAGCCATTTCCCGCTGCCATGGAAACTAAGAGCTCTGGCAGCACATATGTCTGAAAGAGGATATGACACCTAGGGAAGGGAGTGTGCTGGTGAATGGCAACTGCCCGAAGCAGCAGCACAGCTCTTCCACTGCCAAAACAACTCCACCTGCCTCATGAACTTCACAAACCATCAGCTGTCCTGGCAGCTATCTAGGAAACCCTGTTGGGTCACTTCCGGTCCCATGCCCATTGAGCCCAGTGGGATGGAATCAAGCAGCTTCAGCACCCACACAAAACGAACATGGAGCTCCTCACTCAAGGCGCTCAAAACTCCACGGCCAAAGACAAGTTCAGTGCCCAAGCCATTTCCCGCTGCCATGGAAACCAAGTGCTCTGGCAGCACATATGTCTGAAAGTGGATATGACACCTAGGGAAGGGAGTGTGCTGGTGAATGGCAACTGCCCGAAGCAGCAGCACAGCTCTTCCACTGCCAAAACAACACCACCTGCCTCATGAACTTCACATACCATCAGCTGTCCTGGCAGCTATCTAGGAAACCCTGTGGGCTCACTTTCGGTCACATGCCCATTGAGGCCATTGGGATGCAATTAAGCAGCTTGAGCACCCACACAAATCTAACATGGAGCTCCTCACTCAAGTCGCTCAAAACTCCACGGCCAAAGACAAGTTCAGTGCCGAAGCCATTTCCCGCTGCCATGGAAACCAAGTGCTCTGGCAGCACATATGTCTGAAAGTGGATATGACACCTAGGGAAGGGAGTGTGCTGGTGAATGGCAACTGCCCGAAGCAGCAGCACAGCTCTTCCACTGCCAAAACAACTCCACCTGCCTCATGAACTTCACATACCATCAGCTGTCCTGGCAGGTATCTAGGAAACCCTGTTGGGTCACTTCTGGTCCCATGCCCATTGAGCCCAGTGGGATGGAATCAAGCAGCTTCAGCATCCACACAAAAAGAACATGGAGCTCCTCACTAAAGGCGCTCAAAACTCCACGGCCAAAGACAAGTTCAGTGCCCAAGCCATTCCCCGCTGCCATGGAAACCAAGTGCTCTGGCAGCACATATGTCTGAAAGTGGATATGACACCTAGGGAAGGGAGTGTGCTGGTGAATGGCAACTGCCCGAAGCAGCAGCACAGCTCTTCCACTGCCAAAACAACTCCACCTGCCTCATGAACTTCACATACCATCAGCTGTCCTGGCAGGTATGTTGGACACCTTGTTGGGTCATTTCCGGTCCCATGCCCATTGACCCCAGTGGGATGGAATCAAGCAGCTTCAGCACCCACACAAAACGAACATGGAGCTCCTCACTCCAGGCGCTCAAAACTCCACAGCCAAAGACAAGTTCAGTGCCCAAGCCATTTCCCGCTGCCATGGAAACCAAGTGCTCTGGCAGCACATATATCTGAAAGTGGATATGACACCTAGGGAAGGGAGTGTGCTGGTGAATGGCAACTGCCCGAAGCAGCAGCACAGCTCTTCCACTGCCAAAACAACCCCACCTGCCTCAGTAACTTCACATACCATCAGCTGTCCTGGCAGCTATCTAGGAAACCCTGTTGGCTCACTTTCGGTCACATGCCCATTGAGGCCATTGGGATGCAATTAAGCAGCTTCAGCACCCACAGAAATCTAACATGGAGCTCCTCACTCAAGGCGCTCAAAACTCCATGGCCAAAGACAAGTTCAGTGCCCAAGCCATTTCCCGCTGCCATGGAAACCAAGTGCTCTGGCAGCACATATGTCTGAAAGTGGATATGACACCTAGGGAAGGGAGTGTGCTGGTGAATGGCAACTGCCCGAAGCAGCAGCACAGCTCTTCCACTGCCAAAACAACTCCACCTGCCTCATGAACTTCACATACCATCAGCTGTCCTGGCAGCTATCTACGAAACCCTGTTGGGTCACTTCTGGTCCCATGCCCATTGAGCCCAGTGGGATGGAATCAAGCAGCTTCAGCATCCACACAAAAAGAACATGGAGCTCCTCACTCCAGGCGCTCAAAACTCCACGGCCAAAGACAAGTTCAGTGCCCAAGCCATTCCCCGCTGCCATGGAAACCCAGTGCTCTGGCAGCACATATGTGTGAAAGTGGATATGACACCAAGGGAAGAGACTGTGCTGGTGAATGGCAACTGCCCGAAGCAGCAGCACAGCTCTTCCACTGCCAAAACAACTCCACCTGCCTCATGAACTTCACAAACCATCAGCTGTCCTGGCAGCTATCTAGGAAACCCTGTTGGCTCACTTCCGGTCCCATGCCCATTGAGCCCAGTGGGATGGAATCAAGCAGCTTCAGCACCCACACAAAAGGAACATGGAGCTCCTCACTCAAGGCGCTCAAAACTCCACGGCCAAAGACAAGTTCAGTGCCCAAGCCATTTCCCGCTGCCATGGAAACCAAGTGCTCTGGCAGCACATATGTCTGAAAGTGGATATGACACCTAGGCAAGGGAGTGTGCTGGTGAATGGCAACTGCCCGAAGCAGCAGCACAGCTCTTCCACTGCCAAAACAACACCACCTGCCTCATGAACTTCACATACCATCAGCTGTCCTGGCAGCTATCTAGGAAACCCTGTGGGCTCACTTTCGGTCACATGCCCATTGAGGCCATTGGGATGCAATTAAGCAGCTTCAGCACCCACAGAAATCTAACATGGAGCTCCTCACTCAAGGCGCTAAAAACTCCACGGCCAAAGACAAGTTCAGTGCCCAAGCCATTTCCCGCTGCCATGGAAACCAAGTGCTCTGGCAGCACATATGTCTGAAAGTGGATATGACACCTAGGGAAGGGAGTGTGCTGGTGAATGGCAACTGCCCGAAGCAGCAGCACAGCTCTTCCACTGCCAAAACAACTCCACCTGCCTCATGAACTTCACATACCATCAGCTGTCCTGGCAGGTATCTAGGAAACCCTGTTGGGTCACTTCTGGTCCCATGCCCATTGAGCCCAGTGGGATGGAATCAAGCAGCTTCAGCATCCACACAAAAAGAACATGGAGCTCCTCACTAAAGGCGCTCAAAACTCCACGGCCAAAGACAAGTTCAGTGCCCAAGCCATTTCCCGCTGCCATGGAAACCAAGTGCTCTGGCAGCACATATGTCTGAAAGTGGATATGACACCAAGGGAAGGGACTGTGCTGGTGAATGGCAACTGCCCGAAGCAGCAGCACAGCTCTTCCACTGCCAAAACAACTCCACCTGCCTCATGAACTTCACATACCATCAGCTGTCCTGGCAGGTATGTTGGACACCTTGTTGGGTCATTTCCGGTCCCATGCCCATTGAGCCCAGTGGGATGGAATCAAGCAGCTTCAGCACCCACACAAAACGAACATGGAGCTCCTCACTCCAGGCGCTCAAAACTCCACAGCCAAAGACAAGTTCAGTGCCCAAGCCATTTCCCGCTGCCATGGAAACCAAGTGCTCTGGCAGCACATATATCTGAAAGTGGATATGACACCTAGGGAAGGGAGTGTGCTGGTGAATGGCAACTGCCCGAAGCAGCAGCACAGCTCTTCCACTGCCAAAACAACACCACCTGCCTCATGAACTTCACATACCATCAGCTGTCCTGGCAGCTATCTAGGAAACCCTGTTGGCTCACTTTCGGTCACATGCCCATTGAGGCCATTGGGATGCAATTAAGCAGCTTCAGCACCCACAGAAATCTAACATGGAGCTCCTCACTCAAGGCGCTCAAAACTCCATGGCCAAAGACAAGTTCAGTGCCCAAGCCATTTCCCGCTGCCATGGAAACCAAGTGCTCTGGCAGCACATATGTCTGAAAGTGGATATGATACCTAGGGAAGGGAGTGTGCTGGTGAATGGCAACTGCCCGAAGCAGCAGCACAGCTCTTCCAGTGCCAAAACAACTCCACCTGCCTCATGAACTTCACATACCATCAGCTGTCCTGGCAGCTATCTAGGAAACCCTGTTGGGTCACTTCTGGTCCCATGCCCATTGAGCCCAGTGGGATGGAATCAAGCAGCTTCAGCATCCACACAAAAAGAACATGGAGCTCCTCACTCAAGTCGCTCAAAACTCCACGGCCAAAGACAAGTTCAGTGCCCAAGCCATTCCCCGCTGCCATGGAAACCCAGTGCTCTGGCAGCACATATGTGTGAAAGTGGATATGACACCAAGGGAAGGGACTGTGCTGGTGAATGGCAAATGCCCGAAGCAGCAGCACAGCTCTTCCACTGCCAAAACAACTCCACCTGCCTCATGAACTTCACATACCATCAGCTGTCCTGGCAGCTATCTAGGAAACCCTGTTGGGTCACTTCCGGTCCCATGCCCATTGAGCCCAGTGGGATGGAATCAAGCAGCTTCAGCACCCACACAAATCTAACACGGAGCTCCTCACTAGAGGCGCTCAAAACTCCACGGCCAAAGACAAGTTGAGTGCCCAAGCCATTTCCCGCTGCCATGGAAACCAAGTGCTCTGGCAGCACGTATGTCTGAAAGTGGATATGACACCTAGGGAAGGGAGTGCGCTGGTGAATGGCAACTGCCCGAAGCAGCAGCACAGCTCTTCCAGTGATAAAACAACTCCACCTGCCTCATGAACTTCACATACCATCAGCTGTCCTGGCAGCTATCTAGGAAACCCTGTTGGCTCACTTCCGGTCCCATGCCCATTGAGCCCAGTGGGATGGAATCAAGCAGCTTGAGCACCCACACAAAACGAACATGGAGCTCCTCACTCAAGGCGCTCAAAACTCCACAGCCAAAGACAAGTTCAATGCCCAAGCCATTCCCCGCTGCCATGGAAACCAAGTGCTCTGGCAGGACATATGTCTGAAAGTGGATATGACACCTAGGGAATGGAGTGTGCTGGTGAATGGCAACTGCCCGAAGCAGCAGCACAACTCTTCCACTGCCAAAACAACCCCACCTGCCTCATGAACTTCACATACCATCAGCTGTCCTGGCAGCTATCTAGGAAACCCTGTTGGCTCACTTTCGGTCCCATGCCCATTGACCCCAGTGGGATGCAATTAAGCAGCTTCAGCACCCACACAAATCTAACATGGAGCTCCTCACTCAAGGCGCTCAAAATTCCATGGCCAAAGACAAGTTCAATGCCCAAGCCATTCCCCGCTGCCATGGAAACCAAGTGCTCTGGCAGGACATATGTCTGAAAGTGGATATGACACCTAGGGAAGGGAGTGTGCTGGTGAATGGCAACTGCCCGAAGCAGCAGCACAGCTCTTCCAGTGCCAAAACAACTCCACCTGCCTCATGAACTTCACATACCATCAGCTGTCCTGGCAGCTATCTAGGAAACCCTGTTGGGTCACTTCCGGTCCCATGCCCATTGAGCCCAGTGGGATGGAATCAAGCAGCTTCAGCACCCACACAAAACGAACATGGAGCTCCTCACTCCAGGCGCTCAAAACTCCACGGCCAAAGACATGTTCAGTGCCCAAGCCATTCCCCGCTGCATGGAAACCAAGTGCTCTGGCAGCACATATGTCTGAAAGTGGATATGACACCTAGGGATAGGGACTGTGCTGGTGAATGGCAACTGCCCGAAGCAGCAGCACAGCTCTTCCAGTGCCAAAACAACTCCACCTGCCTCATGAACTTCACATACCATCAGCTGTCCTGGCAGCTATCTAGGAAACCCTGTTGGCTCACTTCCGGTCCCATGCCCATTGAGCCCAGTGGGATGGAATCAAGCAGCTTCAGCACCCACACCAAACGAACATGTAGCTCTTCACTCCAGGCGCTCAAAACTCCACAGCCAAAGACAAGTTCAGTGCCCAAGCCATTTCCCGCTGCCATGGAAACCAAGTGCTCTGGCAGCACATATATCTGAAAGTGGATATGACACCTAGGGAAGGGAGTGTGCTGGTGAATGGCAACTGCCCGAAGCAGCAGCACAGCTCTTCCACTGCCAAAACAACTCCACCTGCCTCATGAACTTCACATACCATCAGCTGTCCTGGCAGCTATCTAGGAAACCCTGTTGGTCACTTCCAGTCCCATGCCCATTGAGCCCAGTGGGATGGAATCAAGCAGCTTCAGCACCCACACAAAACGAACATGGAGCTCCTCACTCAAGGCGCTCAAAACTCCATGGCCAAAGACAAGTTCAGTGCCCAAGCCATTTCCCGCTGCCATGGAAACCAAGTGCTCTGGCAGCACATATGTCTGAAAGTGGATATGACACCTAGGGAAGGGACTGTGCTGGTGAATGGCAACTGCTCGAAGCAGCAGCACAGCTCTTCCAGTGCCAAAACAACTCCACCTGCAACATGAACTTCACATACCATCAGCTGTCCTGGCAGCTATCTAGGAAACCCTGTTGGCTCACTTCCGGTCCCATGCCCATTGAGCCCAGTGGGATGGAATCAAGCAGCTTCAGCACCCACACAAAACGAACATGGAGCTCCTCACTCAAGCCGCTCAAAACTCCATGGCCAAAGACAAGTTCAGTGCCCAAGCCATTTCCCGCTGCCATGGAAACCAAGTGCTCTGGCAGCACATATGTCTGAAAGTGGATATGACACCTAGGGAAGAGAGTGTGCTGGTGAATGGCAACTGCCCGAAGCAGCAGCACAGCTCTTCCACTGCCAAAACAACTCCACCTGCCTCATGAACTTCATATACCATCAGCTGTCCTGGCAGCTATCTAGGAAACCCTGTTGGGTCACTTCTGGTCCCATGCCCATTGAGCCCAGTGGGATGGAATCAAGCAGCTTCAGCACCCACACAAAAAGAACATGGAGCTCCTCACTCAAGGCGCTCAAAACTCCACAGCCAAAGACAATTTCAGTGCCCAAGGCATTCCCGCTGCCATGGAAATCAAGTGCTCTGGCAGCACATATGTCTGAAAGTCGATATGACACCTAGGGAAGGGAGTGTGCTGGTGAATGGCAACTGCCCGAAGCAGCAGCACAGCTCTTCCACTGCCAAAACAACTCCACCTGCCTCATGAACTTCACATACCATCAGCTGTCCTGGCAGCTATCTAGGAAACCCTGTTGGCTCACTTCTGGTCCCATGCCCTTTGACCCCAGTGGGATGCAATTAAGCAGCTTCAGCACCCACACAAATCTAAAATGGAGCTCCTCACTCAAGGCGCTCAAAACTCCACAGCCAAAGACAAGTTCAGTGCCCAAGCCATTTCCCGCTGCCATGGAAACTAAGAGCTCTGGCAGCACATATGTCTGAAAGTGGATATGACACCTAGGGAAGAGAGTGTGCTGGTGAATGGCAACTGCCCGAAGCAGCAGCACAGCTCTTCCACTGCCAAAACAACTCCACCTGCCTCATGAACTTCACATACCATCAGCTGTCCTAGCAGCTATCTAGGAAACCCTGTTGGGTCACTTCCGGTCCCATGCCCATTGAGCCCAGTGGGATGGAATCAAGCAGCTTCAGCACACACACAAATCTAACATGGAGCTCCTCACTCCAGGCCCTCAAAACTCCACGGCCAAAGACATGTTCAGTGCCCAAGCTATTTCCCGTGGCCATGGAAACCAAGTGCTCTGGCAGCACATATGTCTGAAAGTGGATATGACACCTAGGGAAGGGAGTGTGCTGGTGAATGGCAACTGCCCGAAGCAGCAGCACAGCTCTTCCACTGCCAAAACAACTCCACCTGCCTCATGAACTTCATATACCATCAGCTGTCCTGGCAGCTATCTAGGAAACCCTGTTGGGTCACTTCTGGTCCCATGCCCATTGAGCCCAGTGGGATGGAATCAAGCAGCTTCAGCACCCACACAAAACGAACATGGAGCTCCTCACTCAAGGCGCTCAAAACTCCACAGCCAAAGACAAGTTCAGTGCCCAAGGCATTCCCGCTGCCATGGAAACCAAGTGCTCTGGCAGCACATATGTCTGAAAGTGGATATGACACCTAGGGAAGGGAGTGTGCTGGTGAATGGCAACTGCCCGAAGCAGCAGCACAGCTCTTCCACTGCCAAAACAACTCCACCTGCCTCATGAACTTCACATACCATCAGCTGTCCTGGCAGCTATCTAGGAAACCCTGTTGGGTCACCTCCGGTCCCATGCCCATTGAGCCCAGTGGAATGGAATCAAGCAGCTTCAGCACCCACACACATCTAACATGGAGCTCCTCACTCAAGGCGCTCAAAACTCCATGGCCAAAGACAAGTTCAGTGCCCAAGCCATTTCCCGCTGCCATGGAAACCAAGTGCTCTGGCAGCACATATGTCTGAAAGTGGATATGACACCTAGGGAAGGGAGTGTGGTGGTGAATGGCAACTGCCCGAAGCAGCAGCACAGCTCTTCCACTGCCAAAACAACCCCACCTGCCTCATGAACTTCACATACCATCAGCTGTCCTGGCAGCTATCTAGGAAACCCTGTTGGGTCACTTCCGGTCCCATGCCCATTGAGCCCAGTGGGATGGAATCAAGCAGCTTCAGCACCCACACAAAACGAACATGGAGCTCCTCACTCAAGGCGCTCAAAACTCCATGGCCAAAGACAAGTTCAGTGCCCAAGGCATTTCCCGCTGCCATGGAAACCAAGTGCTCTGGCAGCACATATGTCTGAAAGTGGATATGACACCTAGGGAAGGGAGTGTGCTGGTGAATGGCAACTGCCCGAAGCAGCAGCACAGCTCTTCCAGTGCCAAAACAACTCCACCTGCCTCATGAACTTCATATACCATCAGCTGTCCTGGCAGCTATCTAGGAAACCCTGTTGGGTCACTTCTGGTCCCATGCAGATTGAGCCCAGTGGGATGGAATCAAGCAGCTTCAGCACCCACACAAAACGAACATGGAGCTCCTCACTCAAGGCGCTCAAAACTCCACAGCCAAAGACAAGTTCAGTGCCCAAGGCATTCCCGCTGCCATGGAAACCAAGTGCTCTGGCAGCACATATGTCTGAAAGTGGATATGACACCTAGGGAAGGGAGTGTGCTGGTGAATGGCAACTGCCCGAAGCAGCAGCACAGCTCTTCCAGTGCGAAAACAACTCCACCTGCCTCATGAACTTCACATACCATCAGCTGTCCAGGCTGCTATCTAGGAAACCCTGTTGGCTCACTTCCGGTCCCATGCCCATTGAGCCCAGTGGGATGGAACCAAGCAGCTTGAGCAACCACACAAATCTAACATGGAGCTTCTTACTCAAGGCGCTAAAACCTCCATGGCCAAAGACAAGTTCAGTGCCCAAGCCATTTCCTGCTGCCATGGAAACCAAGTGCTCTGGCAGCACATGTGTCTGAAAGTGGATATGACACCTAGAGAACTCTGTGTGGTGGTGAATGACAACTGCCCGAAGCAGCAGCACAGCTCTTCCACTGCCAAAACAACTCCACCTGCCTCATGAACTTCACATACCATCAGCTGTCCTGGCAGCAATCTAGGAAACCCTGTTGGGTCACTTCTGGTCCCATGCCCATTGAGCCCAGTGTGATGGAATCAAGCAGCTTCAGCACACACACAAATCTAATATGGAGCTCCTCACTCAAGGCGCTCAAAACTCCACGGCCAAAGACAAGTTCAGTGCCCAAGCCATTTCCCGCTGCCATGGAAACCAAGTGCTCTGGCAGCACATATGTCTGAAAGTGGATATGACACCTAGGGAAGAGAGTGTGCTGGTGAATGGCAACTGCCCGAAGCAGCAGCACAGCTCTTCCAGGGCCAAAACAACTCCACCTGCCTCATGAACTTCACATACCATCAGCTGTCCTATCAGGTATCTAGGAAACCCTGTTGGGTCACTTCCGGTCCCATGCCCATTGAGCCCAGTGGGATGGAATCAAGCAGCTTCAGCAAACACACAAAACGAACATGGAGCTCCTCACTCCAGGCGCTCAAAACTCCACGGCCAAAGACAAGTTCAGTGCCCAAGGCATTTCCCGCTGCCATGGAAACCAAGTGCTCTGGCAGCACATATGTCTGAAAGTGGATATGACACCTAGGGAAGGGAGTGTGCTGGTGAATGGCAACTGCCCGAAGCAGCAGCACAGCTCTTCCACTGCCAAAACAACTCCACCTGCCTCATGAACTTCACATACCATCAGCTGTCCTGGCAGCTATCTAGGAAACCCTGTTGGGTCACTTCCGGTCCCATGCCCATTGAGCCCAGTGGGATGGAATCAAGCAGTTTCAGCACACACACAAAAAGAACATGGAGCTCCTCACTCAAGGCGCTCAAAACTCCATGGCCAAAGACAAGTTCAGTGCCCAAGCCATTTCCCGCTGCCATGGAAACCAAGTGCTCTAGCAGCACATATGTCTGAAAGTGGATATGACACCTAGGGAAGAGAGTGTGCTGGTGAATGGCAACTGCCCGAAGCAGCAGCACAGCTCTTCCACTGCCAAAACAACCCCACCTGCCTCATGAACTTTTCATACCATCAGCTGTCCTGGCAGCTATCTAGGAAACCCTGTTGGCTCACTTTCGGTCCCATGCAAAATTGAGAAAAGTGGATGGAATCAAGCAGTTTCAGCACCCACACAAATCTAACATGGAGCTCCTCACTCAAGGCGCTCAAAATTCCACGGCCAAAGACAAGTTCAGTGCCCAAGCCATTTCCCGCTGCCATGGAAACCAAGTGCTCTGGCAGCACATATGTCTGAAAGTGGATATGACACCTAGGGAAGAGAGTGTGCTGGTGAATGGCAACTGCCCGAAGCAGCAGCACAGCTCTTCCACTGCAAAAACAACTCCACCTGCCTCATGAACTTCACATACCATCAGCTGTCCTGGCTGCTATCTAGGAAACCCTGTTGGGTCACTTCCGGTCCCATGCCCATTGAGCCCAGTGGGATGGAATCAAGCAGCTTCAGCACCCACAAAAAACGAACATGGAGCTCCTCACTCCAGGCGCTCAAAACTCCTCGGCCAAAGACAAGTTCAGTGCCCAAGCCATTTCCCGCTGCCATGGAAACCAAGTGCTCTGGCAGCACATATGTCTGAAAGTGGATATGACACCTAGGGAAGGGAGTGTGCTGGTGAATGGCAACTGCCCGAAGCAGCAGCACAGCTCTTCCAGTGCCAAAAGAACTCCACCTGCCTCATGAACTTCACATACCATCAGCTGTCCTGGCAGCTATCTAGGAAACCCTGTTGGCTCACTTCCGGTCCCATGCCCATTGAGCCCAGTGGGATAGAATCAAGCAGCTTCAGCACCCACACAAATCTAATATGGAGCTCCTCACTCAAGGCGCTCAAAACTCCACAGCCAAAGACAAGTTCAGTGCCCAAGCCATTTCCCGCTGCCATGGAAACCAAGTGCTCTGGCAGCACATATGTCTGAAAGTGGATATGACACCTAGGGAAGGGAGTGTGCTGGTGAATGGCAACTGCCCGAAGCAGCAGCACAGCTCTTCCACTGTCAAAAGAACACCACCTGCCTCATGAACTTCACATACCATCAGCTGTCCTGGCAGCTATCTAGGAAACCCTGTTGGCTCACTTCCGGTCCCATGCCCATTGAGCCCAGTGGGATGGAACCAAGGAGCTTGAGCACCCACACAAATCTAACATGGAGCTCCTCACTCAAGGCGCTCAAAACTCCATGGCCAAAGACAAGTTCAGTGCCCAAGCCATTTCCCGCTGCCATGGAAACCAAGTGCTCTGGCAGCACATATGTCTGAAAGTGGATATGACACCTAGGGAAGGGAGTGTGCTGGTGAATGGCAACTGCCCGAAGCAGCAGCACAGCTCTTCCAGTGCCAAAACAACTCCACCTGCCTCATGAACTTCACATACCATCAGCTGTCCTGGCAGCTATCTAGGAAACCCTGTTGGGTCACTTCTGGTAACATGCCCATTGAGTCCAGTGGGATGGAACCAAGCAGCTTCAGCACACACACAAAACGAACATGGAGCTCCTCACTCAAGGCGCTCAAAACTCCACAGCCAAAGACAAGTTCAGTGCCCAAGCCATTTCCCGCTGCCATGGAAACCAAGTGCTCTGGCAGCACATATGTCTGAAAGTGGATATGACACCTAGGGAAGGGAGTGTGCTGGTGAATGGCAACTGCCCGAAGCAGCAGCACAGCTCTTCCACTGCCAAAACAACTCCACCTGCCTCATGAACTTCACATACCATCAGCTGTCCTGGCAGCTATCTAGGAAGCCCTGTTGGCTCACTTCCGGTCCCATGCCCATTGAGCCCAGTGGGATGGAATCAAGCAGCTTCAGCACACACACAAAACGAACATGGAGCTCCTCACTCAAGGCGCTCAAAACTCCATGGCCGAAGACAAGTTAGTGCCCAAGCCATTTCCCGCTGCCATGGAAACCAAGTGCTCTGGCAGCACATATGTCTGAAAGTGGGTATGACACCTAGGGAAGGGAGTGTGCTGGTGAATGGCAACTGCCCGAAGCAGCAGCACAGCTCTTCCACTGCCAAAACAACTCCACCTGCCTCATGAACTTCACATACCATCAGCTGTCCTGGCTGCTATCTAGGAAACCCTGTTGGGTCACTTCCGGTCCCATGCCCATTGAGCCCAGTGGGATGGAATCAAGCAGCTTCAGCACCCACACAAAACGAACATGCAGCTCCTCACTCCAGGCGCTCAAAACTCCACGGCCAAAGACAAGTTCAGTGCCCAAGCCATTTCCCGCTGCCATGGAAACCAAGTGCTCTGGCAGCACATATGTCTGAAAGTGGATATGACACCTAGGGAAGGGA
The DNA here is from genome assembly GCF_030435755.1 of Ochotona princeps. Classification (NCBI taxonomy): domain Eukaryota; kingdom Metazoa; phylum Chordata; class Mammalia; order Lagomorpha; family Ochotonidae; genus Ochotona; species Ochotona princeps. Next base: position 140,345,619 of record NC_080832.1, on the reverse strand, counting down.
GTGTGCTGGTGAATGGCAACTGCCCGAAGCAGCAGCACAGCTCTTCCACTGCCAAAACAACTCCACCTGCCTCATGAACTTCACATACCATCAGCTGTCCTAGCAGCTATCTAGGAAACCCTGTTGGGTCACTTCCGGTCCCATGCCCATTGAGCCCAGTGGGATGGAATCAAGCAGTTTCAGCACACACACAAAAAGAACATGGAGCTCCTCACTCAAGGCGCTCAAAACTCCATGGCCAAAGACAAGTTCAGTGCCCAAGCCATTTCCCGCTGCCATGGAAACCAAGTGCTCTGGCAGCACATATGTCTGAAAGTGGATATGACACCTAGGGAAGAGAGTGTGCTGGTGAATGGCAACTGCCCGAAGCAGCAGCACAGCTCTTCCACTGCCAAAACAACTCCACCTGCCTCATGAACTTCACATACCATCAGCTGTCCTGGCAGGTATGTTGCACACCTTGTTGGGTCATTTCCGGTCCCATGCCCATTGACCCCAGTGGGATGGAATCAAGTAGCTTCAGTAACCACACAAATCTAACATGGAGCTCCTCACTCAAGGCGCTCAAAACTCCATGGCCAAAGACAAGTTCAGTGCCCAAGCCATTTCCCGCTGCCATGGAAACCAAGTGCTCCGGCAGCACATATGTCTGAAAGTGGATATGACACCTAGGGAAGAGAGTGTGTTGGTGAATGGCAACTGCCCGAAGCAGCAGCACAGCTCTTCCAGTGCCAAAACAACTCCACCTGCCTCATGAACTTCACATACCATCAGCTGTCCTGGCAGCTATCTAGGAAACCCTGTTGGCTCACTTTCGGTCCCATGCCCATTGAGAAAAGTGGATGGAATCAAGCAGTTTCAGCACCCACACAAAACGAACATGGAGCTCCTCACTCAAGGCGCTCAAAACTCCATGGCCAAAGACAAGTTCAGTGCCCAAGCCATTTCCCGCTGCCATGGAAACCAAGTGCTCTGGCAGCACATATGTCTGAAAGTGGATATGACACCTAGGGAAGAGAGTGTACTGGTGAATGGCAACTGCCCGAAGCAGCAGCACAGCTCTTCCAGTGCCAAATGAACTCCACCTGCCTCATGAACTTCACATACCATCAGCTGTCCTGGCAGCTATCTAGGAAACCCTGTTGGGTCACTTCCGGTCCCATGCCCATTGAGCCCAGTGGGATGGAATCAAGCAGCTTCAGCACCCACACAAAACTAACATGGAGCTCCTCACTCAAGGCGCTCAAAACTCCACAGCCAAAGACAAGTTCAGTGCCCAAGCCATTTCCCGCTGCCATGGAAACCAAGTGCTCTGGCAGCACATATGTCTGAAAGTGGATATGACACCTAGGGAAGGGAGTGTGGTGGTGAATGGCAACTGCCCGAAGCAGCAGCACAGCTCTTCCACTGCCAAAACAACTCCACCTGCCTCATGAACTTCACATACCATCAGCTGTCCTGGCAGCTATCTAGGAAACCCTGTTGGGTCACTTCCTGTCCCATGCCCATTGAGCCCAGTGAGATAGAATCAAGCAGCTTCAGCACCCACACAAAACGAACATGCAGCTCCTCACTCAAGGCGCTCAAAACTCCATGGCCAAAGACAAGTTCAGTGCCCAAGCCATTTCCCGCTGCCATGGAAACCAAGTGCTCTGGCAGCACATATGTCTGAAAGTGGATATGACACCTAGGGAAGAGAGTGTGCTGGTGAATGGCAACTGCCCGAAGCAGCAGCACAGCTCTTCCACTGCCAAAACAACTCCACCTGCCTCATGAACTTCACATACCATCAGCTGTCCAGGCTGCTATCTAGGAAACCTTGTTGGGTCACTTCCGGTCCCATGCCCATTGAGCCCAGTGGGATGGAATCAAGCAGCTTGAGCACCCACACAAAACGAACATGGAGCTCCTCACTCAAGGCGCTCAAAACTCCATGGCCAAAGACATGTTCAGTGCCCAAGCCATTTCCCGCTGCCATGGAAACCAAGTGCTCTGGCAACACATATGTCTGAAAGTGGATATGACATCTAGGGAAGGGAGTGTGCTGGTGAATGGCAACTGCCCGAAACAGCAGCACAGCTCTTCCAGTGACAAAAGAACTCCACCGGCCTCATGAACTTCACATACCATCAGCTGTCCTGGCAGCTATCTAGGAAACCCTGTTGGGTCACTTCTGGTCCCATGACAATTGACCCCAGTGGGATGGAATCAAGCAGCTTCAGCACACACACAAAACGAACATGGAGCTCCTCACTCAAGGCGCTAAAACTCCATGGCCGAAGACAAGTTAGTGCCCAAGCCATTTCCCGCTGCCATGGAAACCAAGTGCTCTGGCAGCACATATGTCTGAAAGTGGGTATGACACCTAGGGAAGGGAGTGTGCTGGTGAATGACAACTGCCCGAAGCAGCAGCACAGCTCTTCCAGTGCCAAAACAACACCACCTGCCTCGTGAACTTCACATACCATCAGCTGTCCTGGCAGCTATCTAGGGAACCCTGTTGGGTCAATCCGGTCCCATGCCCATTGAGCCCAGTGGGATGGAATCAAGCAGCTTCAGCACCCAGACAAAAAGAACATGGAGCTCCTCACTCAAGGCGCTCAAAACTCCCTGGCCAAAGACATGTTCAGTGCCCAAGCCATTTCCCGCTGCCATGGAAACCAAGTGCTCTGGCAGCACATATGTCTGAAAGTGGATATGACACCTAGAGAACTCTGTGTGGTGGTGAATGACAACTGCCCGAAGCAGCAGCACAGCTCTTCCACTGCCAAAACAACTCCACCTGCCTCATGAACTTCACATACCATCAGCTGTCCTGGCAGCTATCTAGGAAACCCTGTTGGGTCACTTCTGGTCCAATGCCCATTGAGCCCAGTGTGATGGAATCAAGCAGCTTCAGCACACACACAAATCTAATATGGAGCTCCTCACTCAAGGCGCTCAAAACTCCACGGCCAAAGACAAGTTCAGTGCCCAAGCCATTTCCCGCTGCCATGGAAACCAAGTGCTCTGGCAGCACATATGTCTGAAAGTGGATATGACACCTAGGGAAGAGAGTGTGCTGGTGAATGGCAACTGCCCGAAGCAGCAGCACAGCTCTTCCACTGCCAAAACAACTCCACCTGCCTCATGAACTTCACATACCATCAGCTGTCCTGGCAGCTATCTAGGAAACCCTGTTGGGTCACTTCCGGTCCCATGCCCATTGAGCCCAGTGGGATGGAATCAAGCAGCTTCAGCACCCACACAAAACGAACATGGAGCTCCTCACTCAAGGCGCTCAAAACTCCACGGCCAAAGACAAGTTCAGTGCCCAAGCCATTTCCCGCTGCCATGGAAACCAAGTGCTCTGGCAGCACATATGTCTGAAAGTGGATATGACACCTAGGGAAGGGAGTGTGCTGATGAATGGCAACTGCCCGAAGCAGCAGCACAGCTCTTCCACTGCCAAAACAACTCCACCTGCCTCATGAACTTCACATACCATCAGCTGTCCTGGCAGCTATCTAGGAAACCTTGTTGGGTCACTTCCGGTCCCATGCCCATTGAGCCCAGTGGGATGGAATCAAGCAGTTTCAGCACACACACAAAAAGAACATGGAGCTCCTCACTCAAGGCGCTCAAAACTCCATGGCCAAAGACAAGTTCAGTGCCCAAGCCATGTCCCGCTGCCATGGAAACCAAGTGCTCTGGCAGCACATAGGTCTGAAAGTGGATATGACACCTAGGGAACTCTGTGTGGTGGTGAATGGCAACTGCCCGAAGCAGCAGCACAGCTCTTCCAGTGACAAAAGAACTCCACCTGCCTCATGAACTTCACATACCATCAGCTGTCCTGGCAGCTATCTAGGAAACCCTGTTGGGTCACTTCTGGTCCCATGCCCATTGAGCCCAGTGGGATGGAATCAAGCAGTTTCAGCACCCACACAAAACGAACATGGAGCTCCTCACTCAAGGCGCTCAAAACTCCATGGCCAAAGACAAGTTCAGTGCCCAAGCCATTTCCCGCTGCCATGGAAACCAAGTGCTCTGGCAGCACATATGTCTGAAAGTGGATATGACACCTAGGGAAGGGAGTGAGCTGGTGAATGGCAACTGCCCGAAGCAGCAGCACAGCTCTTCCACTGCCAAAACAACTCCACCTGCCTCATGAACTTCACATACCATCAGCTGTCCAGGCTGCTATCTAGGAAACCTTGTTGGGTCACTTCCGGTCCCATGCCCATTGAGCCCAGTGGGATGGAATCAAGCAGCTTCAGCACCCACACAAAACGAACATGGAGCTCCTCACTCAAGGCGCTCAAAACTCCATGGCCAAAGACATGTTCAGTGCCCTAGCCATTTCCCGCTGCCATGGAAACCAAGTGCTCTGGCAGCACATATGTCTGAAAGTGGATATGACACCTAGGGAAGGGAGTGTGGTGGTGAATGGCAACTGCCCGAAGCATCAGCACAGCTCTTCCACTGCCAAAACAACTCCACCTGCCTCATGAACTTCACATACCATCAGCTGTCCTGGCAGCTATCTGGGAAACCCTGTTGGGTCACTTCCGGTCCCATGCCCATTGAGCCCAGTGGATGGAATCAAGCAGTTTCAGCACCCACACAAAACGAACATGGAGCTCCTCACTCCAGGCGCTCAAACCTCCATGGCCAAAGACAAGTTCAGTGCCCAAGCCATTTCCCGCTGCCATGGAAACCAAGTGCTCTGGCAGCACATATGTCTGAAAGTGGATATGACACCTAGGGAAGGGAGTGTGCTGGTGAATGGCAACTGCCCGAAGCAGCAGCACAGCTCTTCCACTGCCAAAACAACCCCACCTGCCTCATGAACTTCACATACCATCAGCTGTCCTGGCAGGTATGTTGGACACCTTGTTGGGTCACTCCCGGTCCCATGCCCATTGAGCCCAGTGGGAAGGAATCAAGCAGCTTCAGCACACACACAAATCTACCATGGAGCTCCTCACTCAAGGCGCTCAAAACTCCATGGCCAAAGACAAGTTCAGTGCCCAAGCCATTTCCCGCTGCCATGGAAACCAAGTGCTCTGGCAGCACATATGTCTGAAAGTGGATATGACACCTAGGGAATGGAGTGAGCTGGTGAATGGCAACTGCTCGAAGCAGCAGCACAGCTCTTCCACTGCCAAAACAACTCCACCTGCCTCATGAACTTCACATACCATCAGCTGTCCTGGCAGCTATCTAGGAAACCCTGTTGGGTCACTTCCGGTCCCATGCCCATTGAGCCCAGTGGGATGGAATCAAGCAGCTTCAGCAAACACACAAAACGAACATGGAGCTCCTCACTCCAGGCGCTCAAAACTCCACAGCTAAAGACAAGTTCAGTGCCCAAGCCATTTTTCGCTGCCATGGAAACCAAGTGCTATGGCAGCACATATGTCTGAAAGTGGATATGACACCTAGGGAAGAGAGTGTGCTGGTGAATGGCAACTGCCCGAAGCAGCAGCACAGCTCTTCCACTGCCAAAACAACTCAATTGCCTCATGAACTTCACATACCATCAGCTGTCCAGGCTGCTATCTAGGAAACCCTGTTGTGTCACTTTCGGTCCCATGCCCATTGAGCCCAGTGGATGGAATCAAGCAGTTTCAGCACCCACACAAAACGAACATGGAGCTCCTCACTCAAGGCGCTCAAAACTCCATGGCCAAAGACAATTTCAGTGCCCAAGCCATTTCCCGTTGCCATGGAAACCAAGTGCTCTGGCAGCACATATGTCTGAAAGTGGATATGACACCTAGGGAAGGGAGTGTGGTGGTGAATGGCAACTGCCCGAAGCAGCAGCACAGCTCTTCCACTGCCAAAACAACCCCACCTTCCTCATGAACTTCACATACCATCAGCTGTCCTGGCAGGTATGTTGGACACCTTGTTGGGTCACTTCCGGTCCCATGCCCATTGAGCCCAGTGGGATGGAATCAAGCAGCTTCAGCACCCACACAAAACGAACATGGAGCTCCTCACGCAAGGCGCTCAAAACTCCACGACCAAAGACATGTTCAGTGCCCAAACCATTTCCCGCTGCCATGGAAACCAAGTGCTCTGGCAGCACATATGTCTGAAAGTGGATATGACACCTAGGGAAGGGACTGTGCTGGTGAATGGCAAATGCCCGAAGCAGCAGCACAGCTCTTCCACTGCCAAAACAACTCCACCTGCCTCATGAACTTCACATACCATCAGCTGTCCTGGCAGCTATCTAGGAAACCCTGTTGGGTCACTTCTGGTCCCATGCCCATTGAGAAAAGTGGGATGGAATCAAGCAGCTTCAGCACACACACAAATCTAAAATGGAGCTCCTCACTCAAGGCGCTCAAAACTCCACGGCCAAAGACAAGTTCAGTGCCCAAGCCATTTCCCGCTGCCATGGAAACTAAGAGCTCTGGCAGCACATATGTCTGAAAGTGGATATGACACCTAGGGAAGAGAGTGTGCTGGTGAATGGCAACTGCCCGAAGCAGCAGCACAGCTCTTCCACTGCCAAAACAACTCCACCTGCCTCATGAACTTCACATACCATCAGCTGTCCTGGCTGCTATCTAGGAAACCCTGTTGGGTCACTTCCGGTCCCATGCCCATTGAGCCCAGTGGGATGGAATCAAGCAGCTTCAGCACCCACACAAAACGAACATGGAGCTCCTCACTCAAGGCGCTCAAAACTCCATGGCCAAAGACAAGTTCAGTGCCCAAGCCATTTCCCGCTGCCATGGAAACCAAGTGCTCTGGCAGCACATATGTCTGAAAGTGGATATGACACCTAGGGAAATGACTCTGCTGGTGAATGGCAACTGCCCGAAGCAGCAGCACAGCTCTTCCAGTGCCAAAAGAACTCCTCCTGCCTCATGAACTTCACATACCATCAGCTGTACTGGCAGCTATCTAGGAAACCCTGTTGGGTCACTTCCGGTCCCATGCCCATTGAGCCCAGTGGGATGGAATCAAGCAGCTTCAGCACCCACACAAATCTAAAATGGAGCTCCTACTAGAGGCGCTGGAAACTCCACGGGCAAAGACAAGTTCAGTGCCCAAGCCATTTCCCGCTGCCATGGAAACTAAGTGCTCTGGCAGCACATATGTCTGAAAGTGGATATGACACCTAGGGAAGAGAGTGTGAAGGTGAATGGCAACTGCCCGAAGCAGCAGCACAGCTCTTCCACTGCCAAAACAACACCACCTGACTCATGAACTTCACATACCATCAGCTGTCCAGGCTGCTATCTAGGAAACCCTGTTGGGTCACTTCCGGTCCCATGCCCATTGAGCCCAGTGGGATGGAATCAAGCAGCTTCAGCACCCACACAAAACGAACATGGAGCTCCTCACTCAAGGCGCTCAAAACTCCATGGCCAAAGACAAGTTCAGTGCCCAAGCCATTCCCCGCTGCCATGGAAACCAAGTGCTCTGGCAGCACATATGTCTGAAAGTGGATATGACACCTAGGGAAGGGAGTGTCCTGGTGAATGGCAACTGCCCGAAGCAGCAGCACAGCTCTTCCAGTGCCAAAAGAACTCCACCTGCCTCATGAACTTCACATACCATCAGCTGTCCTGGCAGCTATCTAGGAAACCCTGTTGGCTCACTTCCGGTCCCATGCCCATTGAGCCCAGTGGGATGGAATCAAGCAGCTTCAGCACCCACACAAAATGAACATGGAGCTCCTCACTGAAGGTGCTCAAAACTCCACGGCCAAAGACAAGTTCAGTGCCCAAGCCATTTCCCGCTGCCATGGAAACTAAGAGCTCTGGCAGCACATATGTCTGAAAGTGGATATGACACCTAGGGAAGAGAGTGTGCTGGTGAATGGCAACTGCCCGAAGCAGCAGCACAGCTCTTCCACTGCCAAAACAACTCCACCTGCCTCATGAACTTCACATACCATCAGCTGTCCTGGCAGCTATCTAGGAAACCCTGTTGGCTCACTTCCGGTCCCATGCCCTTTGAGCCCAGTGGGATGGAATCAAGCAGCTTCAGCACCCACACAAAATGAACATGGAGCTCCTCACTCCAGGCGCTCAAAACTCCACAGCCAAAGACATGTTCAATGCCCAAGCCATTTCCCGCTGCCGTGGAAACCAAGTGCTCTGGCAGCACATATGTCTGAAAGTGGATATGACACCTAGGGAAGGGAGTGTGCTGGTGAATGGCAACTGCCCGAAGCAGCAGCACAGCTCTTCCAGTGCCAAAACAACTCCACCTGCCTCATGAACTTCACATACCATCAGCTGTCCTGGCAGCTATCTAGGAAACCCTGTTGGGTCACTTTAGGTCCCATGCCCATTGACCCCAGTGGGATGGAATCAAGCAGCTTCAGCACACACACAAATCTAAAATGGAGCTCCTCACTCAAGGCGCTCAAAACTCCATGGCCAAAGACAAGTTCAGTGCCCAAGCCATTTCCCGCTGCCATGGAAACCAAGTGCTCTGGCAGCACATATGTCTGAAAGTGGATATGACACCTAGGGAAGAGAGTGTGCTGGTGAATGGCAACTGCCCGAAGCAGCAGCACAGCTCTTCCAGTGCCAAAACAACACCACCTGCCTCATGAACTTCACATACCATCAGCTGTCCTGGCAGCTATCTAGGAAACCCTGTTGGCTCACTTCCGGTCCCATGCCCATTGAGAAAAGTGGATGGAATCAAGCAGTTTCAGCACCCACACAAAACGAACATGGAGCTCCTCACTCAAGGCGCTCAAAACTCCACAGCCAAAGACATGTTCAGTGCCCAAGCCATTTCCCGCTGCCGTGGAAACCAAGTGCTCTGGCAGCACATATGTCTGAAAGTGGATATGACACCTAGGGAAGGGAGTGTGCTGGTGAATGGCAACTGCCCGAAGCAGCAGCACAGCTCTTCCACTGCCAAAAGAACTCCACCTGCCTCATGAACTTCACATACCATCAGCTGTCCTGGCAGGTATGTTGGACACCTTGTTGGGTCACTTCCGGTCCCATGCCCATTGAGCCCAGTGGGATGGAATCAAGCAGCTTCAGCACCCACACAAAAAGAACATGGAGCTCCTCACTCAAGGCGCTCAAAACTCCACACCCAAAGACAAGTTCAGTGCCCAAGCCATTCCCCGCTGCTATGGAAACCAAGTGCTCTGGCAGCACATATGTCTGAAAGTGGATATGACACTTAGGGAAGAGAGTGTGCTGGTAAATGGCAACTGCCCGAAGCAGCAGCAAAGCTATTCCAGTGCCAAAAGAACTCCACCTGCCTCATGAACTTCACATACCATCAGCTGTCCAGGCTGCTATCTAGGAAACCCTGTTGGCTCACTTCCGGTCCCATGCCCATTGAGCCCATTGGGATGGAATCAAGCAGCTTCAGCACACACACAAATCTAAAATGGAGCTCCTCACTCAAGGCGCTCAAAACTCCACGGCCAAAGACAAGTTCAGTGCCCAAGCCATTTCCCGCTGCCATGGAAACTAAGAGCTCTGGCAGCACATATGTCTGAAAGTGGATATGACACCTAGGGAAGAGAGTGTGCTGGTGAATGGCAACTGCCCGAAGCAGCAGCACAGCTCTTCCACTGCCAAAACAACTCCACCTGCCTCATGAACTTCACATACCATCAGCTGTCCAGGCTGCTATCTAGGAAACCCTTTTGGGTCACTTCCGGTCCCATGCCAATTGATCCCAGTGGGATGGAATCAAGCAGCTTCAGCACCCACACAAATCTAAAATGGAGCTCCTCACTCAAGGTGCTCAAACCTCCGCGGCCAAAGACATGTTCAGTGCCGAAGCCATTTCCCGCTGCCATGGAAACCAAGTGCTCTGGCAGCACATATGTCTGAAAGTGGATATGACACCTAGGGAAGGGAGTGTGCTGGTGAATGGCAACTGCCCGAACCAGCAGCACAGCTCTTCCACTGCCAAAACAATTCCACCTGCCTCATGAACTTCACATACCATCAGCTGTCCTGGCAACTATCTAGGAAACCCTGTTGGCTCACTTTCGGTCCCATGCCCATTGAGCCCAGTGGGATGGAATTAAGCAGCTTCAGCACCCACACAAATCAAACATGGAGCTCCTCACTCAAGGCGCTCAAAACTCCATGGCCAAAGACAAGTTCAGTGCCCAAGCCATTCCCCGCTGCCATGGAAACCAAGTGCTCTGGCAGCACATATGTCTGAAAGTGGATATGACACCTAGGGAAGGGAGTGTGCTGGTGAATGGCAAGTCCCGGAAGCAGCAGCACAGCTCTTCCACTGCCAAAACAACCCCACCTGCCTCATGAACTTCACATACCATCAGCTGTCCTGGCAGGTATGTTGGACACCTTGTTGGGTCACTCCCGGTCCCATGCCCATTGAGCCCAGTGGGATGGAATCAAGCAGCTTCAGCACCCACACAAAACGAACATGGAGCTCCTCACTAGAGGCGCTCAAAACTCCACGGTCAAAGACATGTTCAGTGCCCAAGCCATTTTTCGCCTCCATGGAAACCAAGTGCTCTGGCAGCACATATGTCTGAAAGTGGATATGACACCTAGGGAAGGGAGTGTGCTGGTGAATGGCAACTGCCCGAAGCAGCAGCACAGCTCTTCCACTGCCAAAACAACTCCACCTGCCTCATGAACTTCACATACCATCAGCTGTCCAGGCTGCTATTTGGAAACCCTGTTGGGTCACTTCCGGTCCCATGCCCATTGAGCCCAGTGAGATGGAATCAAGCAGCTTCAGCACCCACACAAAACGAACATGGAGCTCCTCACGCCAGGCGCTCAAAACTCCACGGCCAAAGACATGTTCAGTGCCCAAGCCATTTCCCGCTGCCATGGAAACCAAGTGCTCTGGCAGCACGTATGTCTGAAAGTGGATATGACACCTAGGGAAGGGAGTGTGCTGGTGAATGGCAACTGCCCGAAGCAGCAGCACAGCTCTTCCACTGCCAAAACAACTCCACCTGCCTCATGAACTTCACATACCAACAGCTGTCCTGGCAGCTATCTAGGAAACCCTGTTTGGTCACTTCCGGTTCCATGCCCATTGAGCCCAGTGGGATGGAATCAAGCAGCTTCAGCACACACACAAAACGAACATGGAGCTCCTCACTCAAGGCGCTCAAAACTCCATGGCCAAAGACAAGTTCAGTGCCGAAGCCATTGCCCGCTGCCATGGAAACCAAGTGCTCTGGCAGCACATATGTCTGAAAGTGGATATGACACCTAGGGAAGGGAGTGAGCTGGTGAATGGCAACTGCTCGAAGCAGCAGCACAGCTCTTCCACTGCCAAAACAACTCCACCTGCCTCATGAACTTCACATACCATCAGCTGTCCTGGCAGGTATGTTGGACACCTTGTTGGGTCACTTCCGGTCCCATGCCCATTGAGCCCAGTGGGATGGAATCAAGCAGCTTCAGCACCCACACAAAATGAACATGCAGCTCCTCAGTCAAGGCGCTCAAAACTCCATGGCCAAAGACAAGTTCAGTGCCCAAGCCATTTCCCGCTGCCATGGAAACCAAGTGCTCTGGCAGCACATATGTCTGAAAGTGGATATGACACCTAGGGAAGGGAGTGTGCTGGTGAATGGCAACTGCCCGAAGCAGCAGCACAGCTCTTCCACTGCCAAAACAACTCCACCTGCCTCATGAACTTCACATACCATCAGCTGTCCAGGCTGCTATCTAGGAAACCCTGTTGGGTCACTTCCTGTCCATGCCCATTGAGCCCAGTGAGATGGAATCAAGCAGCTTCAGCACCCACACAAAACGAACATGGAGCTCCTCACTCAAGGCGCTCAAAACTCCACGGCCAAAGACATGTTCAGTGCCCAAGCCATTTCCCGCTGCCATGGAAACCAAGTGCTCTGGCAGCACATATGTCTGAAAGTGGATATGACACCTAGGGAAGGGAGTGTGCTGGTGAATGGCAACTGCCCGAAGCAGCAGCACAGCTCTTCCACTGCCAAAACAACTCCACCTGCCTCATGAACTACACATACCATCAGCTGTCCTGGCAGCTATCTGGGAAACCCTGTTGGGTCACCTCCGGTCCCATGCCCATTGAGCCCAGTGGATGGAATCAAGCAGTTTCAGCACACACACAAAACGAACATGGAGCTCCTCACTCCAGGCGCTCAAAACTCCATGGCCAAAGACAATTTCAGTGCCCAAGCCATTTCCCGCTGCCATGGAAACCAAGTGCTCTGGCAGCACATATGTCTGAAAGTGGATATGACACCTAGGGAAGGGACTGTGCTGGTGAATGGCAACTGCCCGAAGCAGCAGCACAGCTCTTCCACTGCCAAAACAACTCCACCTGCCTCATGAACTTCACATACCATCAGCTGTCCTGGCTGCTATCTAGGAAACCCTGTTGGCTCACTTCTGGTCCCATGCCCATTGAGCCCATTGGGATGGAATCAAGCAGCTTCAGCACACACACAAATCTAAACTGGAGCTCCTCACTCAAGGCGCTCAAAACTCCACGGCCAAAGACAAGTTCAGTGCCCAAGCCATTTCCCGCTGCCATGGAAACTAAGAGCTCTGGCAGCACATATGTCTGAAAGTGGATATGACACCTAGGGAAGAGAGTGTGCTGGTGAATGGCAACTGCCCGAAGCAGCAGCACAGCTCTTCCACTGCCAAAACAACTCCACCTGCCTCATGAACTTCACATACCATCAGCTGTCCAGGCTGCTATCTAGGAAACCCTGTTGGGTCACTTCCGGTCCCATGCCAATTGATCCCAGTGGGATGGAATCAAGCAGCTTCAGCACCCACACAAATCTAAAATGGAGCTCCTCACTCAAGGTGCTCAAACCTCCGCGGCCAAAGACATGTTCAGTGCCGAAGCCATTTCCCGCTGCCATGGAAACCAAGTGCTCTGGCAGCACATATGTCTGAAAGTGGATATGACACCTAGGGAAGGGAGTGTGCTGGTGAATGGCAACTGCCCGAACCAGCAGCACAGCTCTTCCACTGCCAAAACAATTCCACCTGCCTCATGAACTTCACATACCATCAGCTGTCCTGGCAACTATCTAGGAAACCCTGTTGGCTCACTTTCGGTCCCATGCCCATTGAGCCCAGTGGGATGGAATTAAGCAGCTTCAGCACCCACACAAATCAAACATGGAGCTCCTCACTCAAGGCGCTCAAAACTCCATGGCCAAAGACAAGTTCAGTGCCCAAGAAATTCCCCGCTGCCATGGAAACCAAGTGCTCTGGCAGCACATATGTCTGAAAGTGGATATGACACCTAGGGAAGGGAGTGTGCTGGTGAATGGCAAGTCCCGGAAGCAGCAGCACAGCTCTTCCACTGCCAAAACAACCCCACCTGCCTCATGAACTTCACATACCATCAGCTGTCCTGGCAGGTATGTTGGACACCTTGTTGGGTCACTCCCGGTCCCATGCCCATTGAGCCCAGTGGGATGGAATCAAGCAGCTTCAGCACCCACACAAAACGAACATGGAGCTCCTCACTAGAGGCGCTCAAAACTCCACGGTCAAAGACATGTTCAGTGCCCAAGCCATTTTTCGCCTCCATGGAAACCAAGTGCTCTGGCAGCACATATGTCTGAAAGTGGATATGACACCTAGGGAAGGGAGTGTGCTGGTGAATGGCAACTGCCCGAAGCAGCAGCACAGCTCTTCCACTGCCAAAACAACTCCACCTGCCTCATGAACTTCACATACCATCAGCTGTCCAGGCTGCTATCTAGGAAACCCTGTTGGGTCACTTCCGGTCCCATGCCCATTGAGCCCAGTGAGATGGAATCAAGCAGCTTCAGCACCCACACAAAACGAACATGGAGCTCCTCACGCCAGGCGCTCAAAACTCCACGGCCAAAGACATGTTCAGTGCCCAAGCCATTTCCCGCTGCCATGGAAACCAAGTGCTCTGGCAGCACATATGTCTGAAAGTGGATATGACACCTAGGGAAGAGAGTGTGCTGGTGAGTGGCAACTGCCCGAAGCAGCAGCACAGCTCTTCCACTGCCAAAACAACTACACCTGCCTCATGAACTTCACATACCATCAGCTGTCCAGGCTGCTATCTAGGAAACCCTGTTGGCTCACTTCCTGTCCCATGCCCATTGAGCCCAGTGGGATGGAATCAAGCAGCTTCAGCACCCACACAAAACGAACATGGAGCTCCTCACTTAAGGCGCTCAAAACTTCACAGCCTAAGACAAGCTCAGTGCCGAAGCCATTTCCCGCTGCCATGGAAACCAAGTGCTCTGGCAGCACATATGTCTGAAAGTGGATATGACACCTAGGGAAGGGAGTGTGCTGGTGAATGGCAACTGCCCGAAGCAGCAGCACAGCTCTTCCACTGCCAAAACAACTCCACCTGCCTCATGAACTTCACATACCATCAGCTGTCCTGGCAGCTATCTAGGAAACCCTGTTGGCTCACTTTCGGTCCCATGCCCATTGAGCCCAGTGGGATGGAATCAAGCAGCTTCAGCAAACACACAAAACGAACATGGAGCTCCTCACTCAAGGCGCTCAAAAGTCCATAGCCAAAGACATGTTCAGTGCCCAAGCCATTTTTCGCTGCCATGGAAACCAAGTGCTCTGGCAGCACATATGTCTGAAAGTGGATATGACACCTAGGGAAGAGAGTGTGCTGGTGAGTGGCAACTGCCCGAAGCAGCAGCACAGCTCTTCCACTGCCAAAACAACTACACCTGCCTCATGAACTTCACATACCATCAGCTGTCCAGGCTGCTATCTAGGAAACCCTGTTGGCTCACTTCCTGTCCCATGCCCATTGAGCCCAGTGGGATGGAATCAAGCAGCTTCAGCAACCACACAAAACGAACATGGAGCTCCTCACTCCAGGCGCTCAAAATTCCACGGCCAAAGACATGTTCAGTGCCCAAGCCATTCCCCGCTGCCATGGAAACCAAGTGCTCTGGCAGCACATATGTCTGAAAGTGGATATGACACCTAGGGAAGGGAGTGTGCTGGTGAATGGCAACTGCCCGAAGCTGCAGCACAGCTCTTCCACTGCCAAAACAACTCCACCTGTCTCATGAACTTCACATACCAACAGCTGTCCTGGCAGCTATCTAGGAAACCCTGTTGGGTCACTTCTGGTCCCATGCCCATTGAGCCCAGTGGGATGGAATCAAGCAGCTTCAGCACCCACACAAAAAGAACATGGAGCTCCTCACTCAAGGCGCTCAAAACTCCACAGCAAAAGACAAGTTCAGTGCCCAAGCCATTCCCCGCTGCCATGGAAACCAAGTGCTCTGGCAGCACATATGTCTGAAAGTGGATATGACACTTAGGGAAGAGAGTGTGCTGGTAAATGGCAACTGCCCGAAGCAGCAGCACAGCTCTTCCACTGCCAAAACAACTCCACCTGCCTCATGAACTTCACATACCATCAGCTGCCCTGGCAGCTATCTAGGAAACCCTGTTGGGTCACTTTAGGTCCCATGCCCATTGAGCCCAGTGGGATGGAATCAAGCAGCTTCAGCACCCACACAAAACTAACATGGAGCTCCTCACTCAAGGCGCTCAAAACTCCATGGCCAAAGACAAGTTCAGTGCCCAAGCCATTTCCCGCTGCCATGGAAACCAAGTGCTCTGGCAGCACATATGTCTGAAAGTGGATATGACACCTAGGGAAGGGAGTGTGCTGGTGAATGGCAACTGCCCGAAGCAGCAGCACAGCTCTTCCAGTGCCAAAACAACTCCACCTGCCTCATGAACTTCACATACCATCAGCTGTCCTGGCAGCTATCTAGGAAACCCTGTTGGCTCACTTTCGGTCCCATGCCCATTGAGCCCAGTGGGATGGAATCAAGCAGCTTCAGCAAACACACAAAACGAACATGGAGCTCCTCACTCAAGGCGCTCAAAAGTCCATAGCCAAAGACAAGTTCAGTGCCCAAGCCATTTTTCGCTGCCATGGAAACCAAGTGCTCTGGCAGCACATATGTCTGAAAGTGGATATGACACCTAGGGAAGAGAGTGTGCTGGTGAGTGGCAACTGCCCGAAGCAGCAGCACAGCTCTTCCAGTGCCAAAACAACTACACCTGCCTCATGAACTTCACATACCATCAGCTGTCCAGGCTGCTATCTAGGAAACCCTGTTGGCTCACTTCCGGTCCCATGCCCTTTGAGCCCAGTGGGATGGAATCAAGCAGCTTCAGCAACCACACAAAACGAACATGGAGCTCCTCACTCCAGGCGCTCAAAATTCCACGGCCAAAGACATGTTCAGTGCCCAAGCCATTCCCCGCTGCCATGGAAACCAAGTGCTCTGGCAGCACATATGTCTGAAAGTGGATATGACACCTAGGGAAGGGAGTGTGCTGGTGAATGGCAACTGCCCGAAGCAGCAGCACAGCTCTTCCACTGCCAAAACAACTCCACCTGTCTCATGAACTTCACATACCAACAGCTGTCCTGGCAGCTATCTAGGAAACCCTGTTGGGTCACTTCTGGTCCCATGCCCATTGAGCCCAGTGGGATGGAATCAAGCAGCTTCAGCAACCACACAAAAAGAACATGGAGCTCCTCACTCAAGGCGCTCAAAACTCCACAGCAAAAGACAAGTTCAGTGCCCAAGCCATTCCCCGCTGCCATGGAAACCAAGTGCTCTGGCAGCACGTATGTCTGAAAGTGGATATGACACTTAGGGAAGAGAGTGTGCTGGTAAATGGCAACTGCCCGAAGCAGCAGCAAAGCTCTTCCACTGCCAAAACAACTCCACCTGCCTCATGAACTTCACATACCATCAGCTGTCCAGGCAGCTATCTAGGAAACCCTGTTCGCTCACTTACGGTCCCATGCCCATTGAGCCCAGTGGGATGGAATCAAGCAGCTTCAGCACCCACACAAAACGAACATGGAGCTCCTCACTCAAGGCGCTCAAAACTCCACGGAAAAAGACATGTTCAGTGCCCAAGCCATTTCCCGCTGCCATGGAAACCAAGTGCTCTGGCAACACATATGTCTGAAAGTGGATATGACACCTAGGGAAGGGACTGTGCTGGTGAATGGCAACTGCCCGAAGCAGCAGCACAGCTCTTCCACTGCGAAAACAACTCCACCTGCCTCATGAACTTCACATACCATCAGCTGTCCTGGCTGGTATGTTGGACACCTTGTTGGGTCACTTCCGGTCCCATGCCCATTGAGCCAAGTGGGAAGGAATCAAGCAGCTTCAGCACCCACACAAATCTAACATGGAGCTCCTCACTCAAGGCGCTCAAAACTCCATGGCCAAAGACAAGTTCAGTGCCCAAGCCATTTCCCGCTGCCATGGAAACCAAGTGCTCTGGCAGCACATATGTCTGAAAGTGGATATGACACCTAGGGAACACTGTGTGGTGGTGAATGGCAACTGCCCGAAGCAGCAGCACAGCTCTTCCAGTGCCAAAACAACTCCACCTGCCTCATGAACTTCATATACCATCAGCTGTCCTGGCAGCTATCTAGGAAACACTGTTGAGTCATTTCCGGTCCCATGCCCATTGAACCCAGTGGGATGGAATCAAGCAGCTTCAGCACCCACACAGAAAGAACATGGAGCTCCTCACTCAAGGCGCTCAAAACTCCACAGCCAAAGACAAGTTCAGTGCCCAAGCCATTTCCCGCTGCCATGGAAACCAAGTGCTCTGGCAGCACGTATGTCTGAAAGTGGATATGATACCTAGGGAAGGGACTGTGCTGGTGAATGGCAAGTGCCCGAAGCAGCAGCACAGCTCTTCCACTGCCAAAACAACTCCACCTGCCTCATGAACTTCACATACCATCAGCTGTCCTGGCAGCTATCTGGGAAACCCTGTTGGCTCACTTCTGGTCCCATGCCCATTGAGCCCATTGGGATGGAATCAAGCAGCTTCAGCACACACACAAATCTAAAATGGAGCTCCTCACTCAAGGCGCTCAAAACTCCACGGCCAAAGACAAGTTCAGTGCCCAAGCCATTTCCCGCTGCCATGGAAACTAAGAGCTCTGGCAGCACATATGTCTGAAAGTCGATATGACACCTAGGGAAGAGAGTGTGCTGGTGAATGGCAACTGCCCGAAGCAGCAGCACAGCTCTTCCACTGCCAAAACAACTCCACCTGCCTCATGAACTTCACATACCATCAGCTGTCCAGGCTGCTATCTAGGAAACCCTTTTGGGTCACTTCCGGTCCCATGCCAATTGATCCCAGTGGGATGGAATCAAGCAGCTTCAGCACCCACACAAATCTAAAATGGAGCTCCTCACTCAAGGTGCTCAAAACTCCGCGGCCAAAGACATGTTCAGTGCCGAAGTCATTTCCCGCTGCCATGGAAACCAAGTGCTCTGGCAGCACATATGTCTGAAAGTGGATATGACACCTAGGGAAGGGAGTGTGCTGGTGAATGGCAACTGCCCGAAGCAGCAGCACAGCTCTTCCACTGCCAAAACAACCCCACCTGCCTCATGAACTTCACATACCATCAGCTGTCCTGGCAACTATCTAGGAAACCCTGTTGGCTCACTTTCGGTCCCATGCCCATTGAGCCCAGTGGGATGCAATTAAGCAGCTTCAGCACCCACACAAATCAAACATGGAGCTCCTCACTCAAGGCGCTCAAAACTCCATGGCCAAAGACAAGTTCAGTGCCCAAGCCATTCCCCGCTGCCATGGAAACCAAGTGCTCTGGCAGCACATATGTCTGAAAGTGGATATGACACCTAGGGAAGGGAGTGTGCTGGTGAATGGCAAGTCCCGGAAGCAGCAGCACAGCTCTTCCACTGCCAAAACAACCCCACCTGCCTCATGAACTTCACATACCATCAGCTGTCCTGGCAGGTATGTTGGACACCTTGTTGGGTCACTCCCGGTCCCATGCCCATTGAGCCCAGTGGGATGGAATCAAGCAGCTTCAGCACCCACACAAAACGAACATGGAGCTCCTCACTAGAGGCGCTCAAAACTCCACGGTCAAAGACATGTTCAGTGCCCAAGCCATTTTTCGCCTCCATGGAAACCAAGTGCTCTGGCAGCACATATGTCTGAAAGTGGATATGACACCTAGGGAAGGGAGTGTGCTGGTGAATGGCAACTGCCCGAAGCAGCAGCACAGCTCTTCCACTGCCAAAAAAACTCCACCTGCCTCATGAACTTCACATACCATCAGCTGTCCAGGCTGCTATCTAGGAAACCCTGTTCGCTCACTTCCGGTCCCATGCCCATTGAGCCCAGTGAGATGGAATCAAGCACCTTCAGCACCCACACAACACGAACATGGAGCTCCTCACGCCAGGCGCTCAAAACTCCACGGCCAAAGACATGTTCAGTGCCCAAGCCATTTCCCGCTGCCATGGAAACCAAGTGCTCTGGCAGCACGTATGTCTGAAAGTGGATATGACACCTAGGGAAGGGACTGTGCTGGTGAATGGCAACTGCCCGAAGCAGCAGCACAGCTCTTCCACTGCCAAAACAACTCCACCTGCCTCATGAACTTCACATACCATCAGCTGTCCTGGCAGCTATCTAGGAAACCCTGTTGGCTCACTTTCGGTCCCATGCCCATTGAGCCCATTGGGATGGAATCAAGCAGCTTCAGCACACACACAAATCTAAAATTTAGCTCCTCACTCAAGGCGCTCAAAACTCCATGGCCAAAGACAAGTTCAGTGCCCAAGCCATTTCCCGCTGCCATGGAAACTAAGAGCTCTGGCAGCACATATGTCTGAAAGTGGATATGACACCTAGGGAAGAGAGTGTGCTGGTGAATGGCAACTGCCCGAAGCAGCAGCACAGCTCTTCCACTGCCAAAACAACTCCACCTGCCTCATGAACTTCACATACCATCAGCTGTCCTGGCAGCTATCTAGGAAACCCTGTTGGCTCACTTCCGGTCCCATGCCCATTGAGCCCAGTGGGATGGAATCAAGCAGCTTCAGCACCCACACAAAACGAACATGGAGCTCCTCACTTAAGGCGCTCAAAACTCCACAGCCTAAGACAAGTTCAGTGCCGAAGCCATTTCCCGCTGCCATGGAAACCAAGTGCTCTGGCAGCACATATGTCTGAAAGTGGATATGACCCCTAGGGAAGGGAGTGTGCTGGTGAATGGCAAGTCCCCGAAGCAGCAGCACAGCTCTTCCACTGCCAAAACAACTCCACCTGCCTCATGAACTTCACATACCATCAGCTGCCCTGGCAGCTATCTAGGAAACCCTGTTGGGTCACTTTAGGTCCCATGCCCATTGAGCCCAGTGGGATGGAATCAAGCAGCTTCAGCACCCACACAAAACTAACATGGAGCTCCTCACTCAAGGCGCTCAAAACTCCATGGCCAAAGACATGTTCAGTGCCCAAGCCATTTCCCGCTGCCATGGAAACCAAGTGCTCTGGCAGCACATATGTCTGAAAGTGGATATGACACCTAGGGAAGGGAGTGTGCTGGTGAATGGCAACTGCCCGAAGCAGCAGCACAGCTCTTCCACTGCCAAAACAACTCCACCTGCCTCATGAACTTCACATACCATCAGCTGTCCTGGCAGCTATCTAGGAAACCCTGTTGGCTCACTTTCGGTCCCATGCCCATTGAGCCCAGTGGGATGGAATCAAGCAGCTTCAGCAAACACACAAATCTAACATGGAGCTCCTCACTCAAGGCGCTCAAAACTCCATGGCCAAAGACAAGTTCAGTGCCCAAGCCATTTTTCGCTGCCATGGAAACCAAGTGCTCTGGCAGCACATATGTCTGAAAGTGGATATGACACCTAGGGAAGAGAGTGTGCTGGTGAGTGGCAACTGCCCGAAGCAGCAGCACAGCTCTTCCACTGCCAAAACAACTACACCTGCCTCATGAACTTCACATACCATCAGCTGTCCTGGCAACTATCTAGGAAACCCTGTTGGCTCACTTTCGGTCCCATGCCCATTGAGCCCAGTGGGATGCAATTAAGCAGCTTCAGCACCCACACAAATCAAACATGGAGCTCCTCACTCAAGGCGCTCAAAACTCCATGGCCAAAGACAAGTTCAGTGCCCAAGCCATTCCCCGCTGCCATGGAAACCAAGTGCTCTGGCAGCACATATGTCTGAAAGTGGATATGACACCTAGGGAAGGGAGTGTGCTGGTGAATGGCAAGTCCCGGAAGCAGCAGCACAGCTCTTCCACTGCCAAAACAACCCCACCTGCCTCATGAACTTCACATACCATCAGCTGTCCTGGCAGGTATGTTGGACACCTTGTTGGGTCACTCCCGGTCCCATGCCCATTGAGCCCAGTGGGATGGAATCAAGCAGCTTCAGCACCCACACAAAACGAACATGGAGCTCCTCACTAGAGGCGCTCAAAACTCCACGGTCAAAGACATGTTCAGTGCCCAAGCCATTTTTCGCCTCCATGGAAACCAAGTGCTCTGGCAGCACATATGTCTGAAAGTGGATATGACACCTAGGGAAGGGAGTGTGCTGGTGAATGGCAACTGCCCGAAGCAGCAGCACAGCTCTTCCACTGCCAAAAAAACTCCACCTGCCTCATGAACTTCACATACCATCAGCTGTCCAGGCTGCTATCTAGGAAACCCTGTTCGCTCACTTCCGGTCCCATGCCCATTGAGCCCAGTGAGATGGAATCAAGCACCTTCAGCACCCACACAACACGAACATGGAGCTCCTCACGCCAGGCGCTCAAAACTCCACGGCCAAAGACATGTTCAGTGCCCAAGCCATTTCCCGCTGCCATGGAAACCAAGTGCTCTGGCAGCACGTATGTCTGAAAGTGGATATGACACCTAGGGAAGGGACTGTGCTGGTGAATGGCAACTGCCCGAAGCAGCAGCACAGCTCTTCCACTGCGAAAACTACTCCACCTGCCTCATGAACTTCACATACCATCAGCTGTCCTGGCAGCTATCTAGGAAACCCTGTTGGCTCACTTTCGGTCCCATGCCCATTGAGCCCATTGGGATGGAATCAAGCAGCTTCAGCACACACACAAATCTAAAATTTAGCTCCTCACTCAAGGCGCTCAAAACTCCATGGCCAAAGACAAGTTCAGTGCCCAAGCCATTTCCCGCTGCCATGGAAACTAAGAGCTCTGGCAGCACATATGTCTGAAAGTGGATATGACACCTAGGGAAGAGAGTGTGCTGGTGAATGGCAACTGCCCGAAGCAGCAGCACAGCTCTTCCACTGCCAAAACAACTCCACCTGCCTCATGAACTTCACATACCATCAGCTGTCCTGGCAGCTATCTAGGAAACCCTGTTGGCTCACTTCCGGTCCCATGCCCATTGAGCCCAGTGGGATGGAATCAAGCAGCTTCAGCACCCACACAAAACGAACATGGAGCTCCTCACTTAAGGCGCTCAAAACTCCACAGCCTAAGACAAGTTCAGTGCCGAAGCCATTTCCCGCTGCCATGGAAACCAAGTGCTCTGGCAGCACATATGTCTGAAAGTGGATATGACCCCTAGGGAAGGGAGTGTGCTGGTGAATGGCAAGTCCCCGAAGCAGCAGCACAGCTCTTCCACTGCCAAAACAACTCCACCTGCCTCATGAACTTCACATACCATCAGCTGCCCTGGCAGCTATCTAGGAAACCCTGTTGGGTCACTTTAGGTCCCATGCCCATTGAGCCCAGTGGGATGGAATCAAGCAGCTTCAGCACCCACACAAAACTAACATGGAGCTCCTCACTCAAGGCGCTCAAAACTCCATGGCCAAAGACATGTTCAGTGCCCAAGCCATTTCCCGCTGCCATGGAAACCAAGTGCTCTGGCAGCACATATGTCTGAAAGTGGATATGACACCTAGGGAAGGGAGTGTGCTGGTGAATGGCAACTGCCCGAAGCAGCAGCACAGCTCTTCCACTGCCAAAACAACTCCACCTGCCTCATGAACTTCACATACCATCAGCTGTCCTGGCAGCTATCTAGGAAACCCTGTTGGCTCACTTTCGGTCCCATGCCCATTGAGCCCAGTGGGATGGAATCAAGCAGCTTCAGCAAACACACAAATCTAACATGGAGCTCCTCACTCAAGGCGCTCAAAACTCCATGGCCAAAGACAAGTTCAGTGCCCAAGCCATTTTTCGCTGCCATGGAAACCAAGTGCTCTGGCAGCACATATGTCTGAAAGTGGATATGACACCTAGGGAAGAGAGTGTGCTGGTGAGTGGCAACTGCCCGAAGCAGCAGCACAGCTCTTCCACTGCCAAAACAACTACACCTGCCTCATGAACTTCACATACCATCAGCTGTCCAGGCTGCTATCTAGGAAACCCTGTTGGGTCACTTCCTGTCCCATGCCCATTGAGCCCAGTGGGATGGAATCAAGCAGCTTCAGCAACCACACAAAACGAACATGGAGCTCCTCACTCCAGGCGCTCAAAATTCCACGGCCAAAGACATGTTCAGTGCCCAAGCCATTTCCCGCTGCCATGGAAACCAAGTGCTCTGGCAGCACATATGTCTGAAAGTGGATATGACACCTAGGGAAGGGAGTGTGCTGGTGAATGGCAAGTCCCGGAAGCAGCAGCACAGCTCTTCCACTGCCAAAACAACTCCACCTGCCTCATGAACTTCATATACCATCAGCTGTCCTGGCAGCTATCTAGGAAACCCTGTTGGGTCACTTCCGGTCCCATGCCCATTGAGCCCAGTGGGATGGAATCAAGCAGCTTCAGCACCCACAGAAAAAGAACATGGAGCTCCTCACTACTGGCGCTCAAAACTCCACAGCCAAAGACAAGTTCAGTGCCCAAGCCATTTCCCGCTGCCATGGAAACCAAGTGCTCTGGCAGCACATATGTCTGAAAGTGGATATGACACCTAAGGAAGGGACTGTGCTGGTGAATGGCAACTGCCCGAAGCAGCAGCACAGCTCTTCCAGTGCCAAAACAACTCCACCTGCCTCATGAACTTCACATACCATCAGCTGTCCTGGCAGCTATCTAGGAAACCCTGTTGGGTCACTTCTGGTCCCATGCCCATTGAGCCCAGGGGGATGGAATCAAGCAGCTTCAGCACACACACAAATCTAAAATGGAGCTCCTCACTCAAGGCGCTCAAAACTCCACGGCCAAAGACAAGTTCAGTGCCCAAGCCATTTCCCGCTGCCATGGAAACTAAGAGCTCTGGCAGCACATATGTCTGAAAGTGGATATGACACCTAGGGAAGAGAGTGTGCTGGTGAATGGCAACTGCCCGAAGCAGCAGCACAGCTCTTCCAGTGCCAAAACAACTCCACCTGCCTCATGAACTTCACATACCATCAGCTGTCCAGGCTGCTATCTAGGAAACCCTGTTGGGTCACTTCCGGTCCCATGCCCATTGAGCCCAGTGGGATGGAATCAAGCAGCTTCAGCACCCACACAAAACGAACATGGAGCTCCTCACTCAAGGTGCTCAAAACTCCGCGGCCAAAGACATGTTCAGTGCCGAAGCCATTTCCCGCTGCCATGGAAACCAAGTGCTCTGGCAGCACA
Source organism: Ochotona princeps (assembly GCF_030435755.1). Classification (NCBI taxonomy): domain Eukaryota; kingdom Metazoa; phylum Chordata; class Mammalia; order Lagomorpha; family Ochotonidae; genus Ochotona; species Ochotona princeps. The sequence continues at coordinate 140,321,187 of NC_080832.1, read as the reverse complement.
TATGTCTGAAAGTGGATATGACACCTAGGGAAGAGAGTGTGCTGGTGAATGGCAAGTCCCGGAGGAAGCAGCACAGCTCTTCCACTGCCAAAACAACCCCACCTGCCTCATGAACTTCACATACCATCAGCTGTCCTGGCAGCTATCTAGGAAACCCTGTTGGGTCACTTTCGGTCCCATGCCCATTGAGCCCAGTGGGATGGAATCAAGCAGCTTCAGCACCCACACAAATCTAACATGGAGCTCCTCACTCAAGGCGCTAAAACTCCACGGCCAAAGACAAGTTCAGTGCCCAAGCCATTTCCCGCTGCCATGGAAACCAAGTGCTCTAGCAGCACATATGTCTGAAAGTGGATATGACACCTAGGGAAGAGAGTGTGGTGGTGAATGGCAACTGCCCGAAGCAGCAGCAGAGCTCTTCCAGTGCCAAAATAACACCACCTGCCTCATGAACTTCACATACCATCAGCTGTCCTGGCAGCTATCTAGGAAACCCTGTTGGGTCACTTCCGGTCCCATGCCCATTGAGCCCAGTGGGATGGAATCAAGCAGCTTCAGCACCCACAGAAAAAGAACATGGAGCTCCACACTAGAGGCGCTCAAAACTCCACGGCCAAGGACAAGTTCAGTGCCCAAGCCATTTCCCGCTGCCATGGAAACCAAGTGCTCTGGCAGCACATATGTCTGAAAGTGGATATGACACCTAGGGAAGAGAGTGTGCTGGTGAATGGCAACTGCCCGAAGCAGCAGCACAGCTCTTCCACTGCCAAAACAACTCCACCTGCCTCATGAACTTCACATACCATCAGCTGTCCTAGCAGCTATCTAGGAAACCCTGTTGGGTCACTTCCGGTCCCATGCCCTTTGAGCCCAGTGGGATGGAATCAAGCAGCTTCAGCACACGCACAAAACGAACATGGAGCTCCTCACTCAAGGTGCTCAAAACTCCACGGCCAAAGACAAGTTCAGTGCCCAAGCCATTTCCCGCTGCCATGGAAACCAAGTGCTCTGGCAGCACATATGTCTGAAAGTGGATATGACACCTAGGGAAGGGAGTGTGCTGGTGAATGGCAACTGCCCAAAGCAGCAGCACAGCTCTTCCACTGCCAAAACAACTCCACCTGCCTCATGAACTTCACATACCATCAGCTCTCCTGGCAACTATCTAGGAAACCCTGTTGGCTCACTTCCGGTCCCATGCCCATTGAGCCCAGTGGGATGCAATTAAGCAGCTTCAGCACCCACACAAATCAAACATGGAGCTCCTCACTCAAGGCGCTCAAAACTCCATGGTCAAAGACATGTTCAGTGCCCAAGCCATTCCCCGCTGCCATGGAAACCAAGTGCTCTGGCAGCACATATGTCTGAAAGTGGATATGACACCTAGGGAAGGGAGTGTGCTGGTGAATGTCAAGTCCCGGAAGCAGCAGCACAGCTCTTCCACTGCCAAAACAACTCCACCTGCCTCATGAACTTCACATACCATCAGCTGTCCTGGCAGCTATCTAGGAAACCCTGTTGGGTCACTTTCGGTCCCATGCCCATTGAGCCCAGTGGGATGGAATCAAGCAGCTTCAGCACCCACACAAAACGAACATGGAGCTCCTCACTACTGGCGCTCAAAACTCCACGACCAAGGACAAGTTCAGTGCCCTAGCCATTTCCCGCTGCCATGGAAACTAAGAGCTCTGGCAGCACATATGTCTGAAAGTGGATATGACACCTAGGGAAGAGAGTGTGCTGGTGAATGGCAACTGCCCGAAGCAGCAGCACAGCTCTTCCACTGCCAAAACAACTCCACCTGCCTCATGAACTTCACATACCATCAGCTGTCCTGGCAGCTATCTAGGAAACCCTGTTGGGTCACTTTCGGTCCCATGCCCATTGAGCCCAGTGGGATGGAATCAAGCAGCTTCAGCACCCACACAAAACGAACATGGAGCTCCTCACTCAAGGCGCTCAAAACTCCACGGCCAAAGACAAGTTCAGTGCCCAAGCCATTTCCCGCTGCCATGGAAACCAAGTGCTCTGGCAGCACATATGTCTGAAAGTGGATATGACACCTAGGGAAGGGAGTGTGCTGGTGAATGGCAACTGCCCGAAGCAGCAGCACAGCTCTTCCACTGCCAAAACAACTCCACCTGCTTCATGAACTTCACATACCATCAGCTGTCCTGGCAGGTATGTTGGACACCTTGTTGGGTCATTTCCGGTCCCATGCCCATTGAGCCCAGTGGGATGGAATCAAGCAGCTTCAGCACCCACACAAAACGAACATGGAGCTCCTCACTAGAGGCGCTCAAAACTCCACGGTCAAAGACATGTTCAGTGCCCAAGGCATTTCCCGCTGCCATGGAAACCAAGTGCTCTGGCAGCACATATGTCTGAAAGTGGATATGACACCTAGGGAAGGGACTGTGCTGGTGAATGGCAACTGCCCGAAGCAGCAGCACAGCTCTTCCACTGCCAAAACAACTCCACCTGCCTCATGAACTTCACATACCATCAGCTGTCCTGGCAGCTATCTAGGAAACCCTGTTGGCTCACTTCTGGTCCCATGCCCATTGAGCCCATTGGGATGGAATCAAGCAGCTTCAACACACACTCAAATCTAAAATGGAGCTCCTCACTCAAGGCGCTCAAAACTCCACGGCCAAAGACAAGTTCAGTGCCCAAGCCATTTCCCGCTGCCATGGAAACTAAGAGCTCTGGCAGCACATATGTCTGAAAGTGGATATGACACCTAGGGAAGAGAGTGTGCTGGTGAATGGCAACTGCCCGAAGCAGCAGCACAGCTCTTCCAGTGCCAAAACAACTCCACCTGCCTCATGAACTTCACATACCATCAGCTGTCCAGGCTGCTATCTAGGAAACCCTTTTGGGTCACTTCCGGTCCCATGCCCATTGAGCCCAGTGGGATGGAATCAAGCAGCTTCAGCACCCACACAAATCTAAAATGGAGCTCCTCACTCAAGGTGCTCAAAACTCGGCGGCCAAAGACATGTTCAGTGCCCAAGCCATTTCCCGCTGCCATGGAAACCAAGAGCTCTGGCAGCACATATGTCTGAAAATGGATATGACACCTAGGGAAGAGAGTGTGCTGGTGAATGGCAACTGCCCGAAGCAGCAGCACAGCTCTTCCAGTGCCAAAACAACTCCACCTGCCTCATGAACTTCACATACCATCAGCTGTCCTGGCAGCTATCTAGGAAACCCTGTTGGCTCACTTCCGGTCCCATGCCCATTGAGCCCAGTGGGATGGAATCAAGCAGCTTCAGCACCCACACAAAACGAACATGGAGCTCCTCACTTAAGGCGCTCAAAACTCCACAGCCTAAGACAAGTTCAGTGCCGAAGCCATTTCCCGCTGCCATGGAAACCAAGTGCTCTGGCAGCACATATGTCTGAAAGTGGATATGACACCTAGGGAAGGGAGTGTGCTGGTGAATGGCAAGTCCCCGAAGCAGCAGCACAGCTCTTCCACTGCCAAAACAACTCCACCTGCCTCATGAACTTCACATACCATCAGCTGCCCTGGCAGCTATCTAGGAAACCCTGTTGGGTCACTTTAGGTCCCATGCCCATTGAGCCCAGTGGGATGGAATCAAGCAGCTTCAGCACCCACACAAAACTAACATGGAGCTCCTCACTCAAGGCGCTCAAAACTCCATGGCCAAAGACAAGTTCAGTGCCCAAGCCATTTCCCGCTGCCATGGATACCAAGTGCTCTGGCAGCACATATGTCTGAAAGTGGATATGACACCTAGGGAAGGGAGTGTGCTGGTGAATGGCAACTGCCCGAAGCAGCAGCACAGCTCTTCCACTGCCAAAACAACTCCACCTGCCTCATGAACTTCACATACCATCAGCTGCCCTGGCAGCTATCTAGGAAACCCTGTTGGGTCACTTTCGGTCCCATGCCCATTGAGCCCAGTGGGATGGAATCAAGCAGCCTCAGCACCCACACAAAAAGAACATGGAGCTCCTCACTACTGGCGCTCAAAACTCCACAGCCAAAGACAAGTTCAGTGCCGAAGCCATTTCCCGCTGCCATGGAAACCAAGTGCTCTGGCAGCACATATGTCTGAAAGTGGATATGACACCTAGGGAAGAGAGTGTGCTGGTGAGTGGCAACTGCCCGAAGCAGCAGCACAGCTCTTCCACTGCCAAAACAACTCCACCTGCCTCATGAACTTCACATACCATCAGCTGTCCTGGCAGCTATCTAGGAAACCCTGTTGGCTCACTTCTGGTCCCATGCCCATTGAGCCCATTGGGATGGAATCAAGCAGCTTCAGCACACACACAAATCTAAAATGGAGCTCCTCACTCAAGGCGCTCAAAACTCCACGGCCAAAGACAAGTTCAGTGCCCAAGCCATTTCCCGCTGCCATGGAACTATGAGCTCTGGCAGCACATATGTCTGAAAGTGGATATGACACCTAGGGAAGAGAGTGTGCTGGTGAATGGCAACTGCCCGAAGCAGCAGCACAGCTCTTCCAGGGCCAAAACAACTCCACCTGCCTCATGAACTTCACATACCATCAGCTGTCCAGGCTGCTATCTAGGAAACCCTTTTGGGTCACTTCCGGTCCCATGCCAATTGATCCCAGTGGGATGGAATCAAGCAGCTTCAGCACCCACACAAATCTAAAATGGAGCTCCTCACTCAAGGTGCTCAAAACTCCACGGCCAAAGACATGTTCAGTGCCGAAGCCATTTCCCGCTGCCATGGAAACCAAGTGCTCTGGCAGCACATATGTCTGAAAATGGATATGACACCTAGGGAAGAGAGTGTGGTGGTGAATGGCAACTGCCCGAAGCAGCAGCACAGCTCTTCCAGTGCCAAAACAACTCCACCTGCCTCATGAACTTCACATACCATCAGCTGTCCTGGCAGCTATCTAGGAAACCCTGTTGGCTCACTTCCGGTCCCATGCCCATTGAGCCCAGTGGGATGGAATCAAGCAGCTTCAGCACCCACACAAAACGAACATGGAGCTCCTCACTTAAGGCGCTCAAAACTCCACAGCCTAAGACAAGTTCAGTGCCGAAGCCATTTCCCGCTGCCATGGAAACCAAGTGCTCTGGCAGCACATATGTCTGAAAGTGGATATGACACCTAGGGAAGGGAGTGTGCTGGTGAATGGCAAGTCCCCAAAGCAGCAGCACAGCTCTTCCACTGCCAAAACAACTCCACCTGCCTCATGAACTTCACATACCATCAGCTGCCCTGGCAGCTATCTAGGAAACCCTGTTGGGTCACTTTAGGTCCCATGCCCATTGAGCCCAGTGAGATGGAATCAAGCAGCTTCAGCACCCACACAAAACGAACATGGAGCTCCTCACGCCAGGCGCTCAAAACTCCACGGCCAAAGACATGTTCAGTGCCCAAGGCATTTCCCGCTGCCATGGAAACCAAGTGCTCTGGCAGCACATATGTCTGAAAGTGGATATGACACCTAGGGAAGAGAGTGTCCTGGTGAGTGGCAACTGCCCGAAGCAGCAGCACAGCTCTTCCACTGCCAAAACAACTCCACCTGCCTCATGAACTTCACATACCATCAGCTGTCCTGGCAGCTATCTAGGAAACCCTGTTGGCTCACTTCTGGTCCCATGCCCATTGAGCCCATTGGGATGGAATCAAGCAGCTTCAGCACACACACAAATCTAAAATGGAGCTCCTCACTCAAGGCGCTCAAAACTCCACGGCCAAAGACAAGTTCAGTGCCCAAGCCATTTCCCGCTGCCATGGAACTATGAGCTCTGGCAGCACATATGTCTGAAAGTGGATATGACACCTAGGGAAGAGAGTGTGCTGGTGAATGGCAACTGCCCGAAGCAGCAGCCCAGCTCTTCCAGGGCCAAAACAACTACACCTGCCTCATGAACTTCACATACCATCAGCTGTCCAGGCTGCTATCTAGGAAACCCTGTTGGCTCACTTCCGGTCCCATGCCCTTTGAGCCCAGTGGGATGGAATCAAGCAGCTTCAGCAACCACACAAAACGAACATGGAGCTCCTCACTCCAGGCGCTCAAAATTCCACGGCCAAAGACATGTTCAGTGCCCAAGCCATTTCCCGCTGCCATGGAAACCAAGTGCTCTGGCAGCACATATGTCTGAAAATGGATATGACACCTAGGGAAGAGAGTGTGCTGGTGAATGGCAACTGCCCGAAGCAGCAGCACAGCTCTTCCAGTGCCAAAACAACTCCACCTGCCTCATGAACTTCACATACCATCAGCTGTCCTGGCAGCTATCTAGGAAACCCTGTTGGCTCACTTCCGGTCCCATGCCCATTGAGCCCAGTGGGATGGAATCAAGCAGCTTCAGCACCCACACAAAACGAACATGGAGCTCCTCACTTAAGGCGCTCAAAACTCCACAGCCTAAGACAAGTTCAGTGCCGAAGCCATTTCCCGCTGCCATGGAAACCAAGTGCTCTGGCAGCACATATGTCTGAAAGTGGATATGACACCTAGGGAAGGGAGTGTGCTGGTGAATGGCAAGTCCCCGAAGCAGCAGCACAGCTCTTCCACTGCCAAAACAACTCCACCTGCCTCATGAACTTCACATACCATCAGCTGCCCTGGCAGCTATCTAGGAAACCCTGTTGGGTCACTTTAGGTCCCATGCCCATTGAGCCCAGTGGGATGGAATCAAGCAGCTTCAGCACCCACACAAAACTAACATGGAGCTCCTCACTCAAGGCGCTCAAAACTCCATGGCCAAAGACAAGTTCAGTGCCCAAGCCATTTCCCGCTGCCATGGAAACCAAGTGCTCTGGCAGCACATATGTCTGAAAGTGGATATGACGCCTAGGGAAGGGAGTGTGCTGGTGAATGGCAACTGCCCGAAGCAGCAGCACAGCTTTTCCACTGCCAAAACAACTCCACCTGCCTCATGAACTTCACATACCATCAGCTGTCCTGGCAGCTATCTAGGAAACCCTGTTGGCTCACTTCCGGTCCCATGCCCATTGAGCCCAGTGGGATGGAATCAAGCAGCTTCAGCAAACACACAAAACGAACATGGAGCTCCTCACTCAAGGCGCTCAAAAGTCCATAGCCAAAGACAAGTTCAGTGCCCAAGCCATTTTTCGCTGCCATGGAAACCAAGTGCTCTGGCAGCACATATGTCTGAAAGTGGATATGACACCTAGGGAAGAGAGTGTGCTGGTGAGTGGCAACTGCCCGAAGCAGCAGCACAGCTCTTCCACTGCCAAAACAACTCCACCTGCCTCATGAACTTCACATACCATCAGCTGTCCAGGCTGCTATCTAGGAAACCCTGTTGGGTCACTTCCTGTCCCATGCCCATTGAGCCCAGTGGGATGGAATCAAGCAGCTTCAGCACACACACAAATCTAAAATGGAGCTCCTCACTCAAGGCGCTCAAAACTCCATGGCCAAAGACAAGTTCAGTGCCCAAGCCATTTCCCGCTGCCATGGAAACTAAGAGGTCTGGCAGCACATATGTCTGAAAGTGGATATGACACCTAGGGAAGAGAGTGTGCTGGTGAATGGCAACTGCCCGAAGCAGCAGCACAGCTCTTCCACTGCCAAAACAACTCCACCTGCCTCATGAACTTCACATACCATCAGCTGTCCAGGCTGCTATCTAGGAAACCCTGTTGGGTCACTTCCGGTCCCATGCCCATTGAGCCCAGTGGGATGGAATCAAGCAGCTTCAGCACCCACACAAATCTAAAATGGAGCTCCTCACTCAAGGTGCTCAAAACTCCGCGGCCAAAGACATGTTCAGTGCCGAAGCCATTTCCCGCTGCCATGGAAACCAAGTGCTCTGGCAGCACATATGTCTGAAAGTGGATATGACACCTAGGGAAGGGAGTGTGCTGGTGAATGGCAAGTCCCGGAAGCAGCAGCACAGCTCTTCCACTGCCAAAACAACCCCACCTGCCTCATGAACTTCACATACCATCAGCTGTCCTGGCAGCTATCTAGGAAACCCTGTTGGGTCACTTTAGGTCCCATGCCCATTGAGCCCAGTGGGATGGAAACAAGCAGCTTCAGCACCCACACAAAACGAACATGGAGCTCCTCACTAGAGGCGCTCAAAACTCCACGGCCAAGGACAAGTTCAGTGCCCAAGCCATTTCCCGCTGCCATGGAAACTAAGAGCTCTGGCAGCACATATGTCTGAAAGTGGATATGACACCTAGGGAAGAGAGTGTGCTGGTGAATGGCAACTGCCCGAAGCAGCAGCACAGCTCTTCCACTGCCAAAACAACTCCACCTGCTTCATGAACTTCACATACCATCAGCTGTCCTGGCAGCTATCTAGGAAACCCTGTTGGCTCACTTTCGGTCCCATGCCCATTGAGCCCAGTGGGATGGAATCAAGCAGCTTCAGCACACACACAAATCTAACATGGAGCTCCTCACTCAAGGCGTAAAACTCCATGGCCAAAGACAAGTTCAGTGCCCAAGCCATTTCCCGCTGCCATGGAAACCAAGTGCTCTGGCAGCACATATGTCTGAAAGTGGATATGACACCTAGGGAAGAGAGTGTGCTGGTGAATGGCAACTGCCCGAAGCAGCAGCACAGCTCTTCCAGTGCCAAAATAACACCACCTGCCTCATGAACTTCACATACCATCAGCTGTCCTGGCAGCTATCTAGGAAACCCTGTTGGGTCACTTCCGGTCCCATGCCCATTGAGCCCAGTGGGATGGAATCAAGCAGCTTCAGCACCCACACAAAACGAACATGGAGCTCCACACTAGAGGCGCTCAAAACTCCACGGCCAAGGACAAGTTCAGTGCCCAAGCCATTTCCCGCTGCCATGGAAACCAAGTGCTCTGGCAGCACATATGTCTGAAAGTGGATATGACACCTAGGGAAGAGAGTGTGCTGGTGAATGGCAACTGCCCGAAGCAGCAGCACAGCTCTTCCACTGCCAAAACAACTCCACCTGCCTCATGAACTTCACATACCATCAGCTGTCCTGGAAGCTATCGAGGAAACCCTGTTGGGTCACTTCCGGTCCCATGCCCATTGAGCCCAGTGGGATGGAATCAAGCAGCTTCAGCACCCACACAAAACGAACATGGAGCTCCTCACTCAAGGTGCTCAAAACTCCACGGCCAAAGACAAGTTAAGTGCCCAAGCCATTTCCCGCTGCCATGGAAACCAAGTGCTCTGGCAGCACATATGTCTGAAAGTGGATATGACACCTAGGGAAGGGAGTGTGCTGGTGAATGGCAACTGCCCAAAGCAGCAGCACAGCTCTTCCACTGCCAAAACAACTCCACCTGCCTCATGAACTTCACATACCATCAGCTGTCCTGGCAACTATCTAGGAAACCCTGTTGGCTCACTTTCGGTCCCATGCCCATTGAGCCCAGTGGGATGCAATTAAGCAGCTTCAGCACCCACACAAATCAAACATGGAGCTCCTCACTCCAGGCGCTCAAAACTCCACGGCCAAAGACATGTTCAGTGCCCAAGCCATTCCCCGCTGCCATGGAAACCAAGTGCTCTGGCAGCACATATGTCTGAAAGTGGATATGACACCTAGGGAAGAGAGTGTCCTGGTGAGTGGCAACTGCCCGAAGCAGCAGCACAGCTCTTCCACTGCCAAAACAACTCCACCTGCCTCATGAACTTCACATACCATCAGCTGTCCTGGCAGCTATCTAGGAAACCCTGTTGGGTCACTTTCGGTCCCATGCCCATTGAGCCCAGTGGGATGGAATCAAGCAGCTTCAGCACACACACAAATCTAAAATGGAGCTCCTCACTCAAGGCGCTCAAAACTCCACGGCCAAAGACAAGTTCAGTGCCCAAGCCATTTCCCGCTGCCATGGAAACTAAGAGCTCTGGCAGCACATATGTCTGAAAGTGGATATGACACCTAGGGAAGAGAGTGTGCTGGTGAATGGCAACTGCCCGAAGCAGCAGCACAGCTCTTCCACTGCCAAAACAACTCCACCTGCCTCATGAACTTCACATACCATCAGCTGTCCAGGCTGCTATCTAGGAAACCCTGTTGGGTCACTTCCGGTCCCATGCCCATTGAGCCCAGTGGGATGGAATCAAGCAGCTTCAGCACCCACACAAATCTAAAATGGAGCTCCTCACTGAAGGTGCTCAAAACTCCGCGGCCAAAGACATGTTCAGTGCCGAAGCCATTTCCTGCTGCCATGGAAACCAAGTGCTCTGGCAGCACATATGTCTGAAAGTGGATATGACACCTAGGGAAGGGAGTGTGCTGGTGAATGGCAAGTCCCGGAAGCAGCAGCACAGCTCTTCCACTGCCAAAACAACCCCACCTGCCTCATGAACTTCACATACCATCAGCTGTCCTGGCAGCTATCTAGGAAACCCTGTTGGGTCACTTTCGGTCCCATGCCCATTGAGCCCAGTGGGATGGAAACAAGCAGCTTCAGCACCCACACAAAACGAACATGGAGCTCCTCACTAGAGGCGCTCAAAACTCCACGGCCAAGGACAAGTTCAGTGCCCAAGCCATTTCCCACTGCCATGGAAACTAAGAGCTCTGGCAGCACATATGTCTGAAAGTGGATATGACACCTAGGGAAGAGAGTGTGCTGGTGAATGGCAACTGCCCGAAGCAGCAGCACAGCTCTTCCACTGCCAAAACAACTCCACCTGCTTCATGAACTTCACATACCATCAGCTGTCCTGGCAGCTATCTAGGAAACCCTGTTGGGTCACTTTCGGTCCCATGCCCATTGAGCCCAGTGGGATGGAATCAAGCAGCTTCAGCACACACACAAATCTAACATGGAGCTCCTCACTCAAGGCGTAAAACTCCATGGCCAAAGACAAGTTCAGTGCCCAAGCCATTTCCCGCTGCCATGGAAACCAAGTGCTCTGGCAGCACATATGTCTGAAAGTGGATATGACACCTAGGGAAGAGAGTGTGCTGGTGAATGGCAACTGCCCGAAGCAGCAGCACAGCTCTTCCACTGCCAAAATAACACCACCTGCCTCATGAACTTCACATACCATCAGCTGTCCTGGCAGCTATCTAGGAAACACTGTTGGGTCACTTCCGGTCCCATGCCCATTGAGCCCAGTGGGATGGAATCAAGCAGCTTCAGCACCCACACAAAACGAACATGGAGCTCCACACTAGAGGCGCTCAAAACTCCACGGCCAAGGACAAGTTCAGTGCCCAAGCCATTTCCCGCTGCCATGGAAACCAAGTGCTCTGGCAGCACATATGTCTGAAAGTGGATATGACACCTAGGGAAGGGAGTGTGCTGGTGAATGGCAAGTCCCGGAAGCAGCAGCACAGCTCTTCCACTGCCAAAACAACTCCACCTGCCTCATGAACTTCACATACCATCAGCTGTCCTGGAAGCTATCGAGGAAACCCTGTTGGGTCACTTCCGGTCCCATGCCCATTGAGCCCAGTGGGATGGAATCAAGCAGCTTCAGCACCCACACAAAACGAACATGGAGCTCCTCACTCAAGGTGCTCAAAACTCCACGGCCAAAGACAAGTTAAGTGCCCAAGCCATTTCCCGCTGCCATGGAAACCAAGTGCTCTGGCAGCACATATGTCTGAAAGTGGATATGACACCTAGGGAAGGGAGTGTGCTGGTGAATGGCAACTGCCCAAAGCAGCAGCACAGCTCTTCCACTGCCAAAACAACTCCACCTGCCTCATGAACTTCACATACCATCAGCTCTCCTGGCAACTATCTAGGAAACCCTGTTGGCTCACTTTCGGTCCCATGCCCATTGAGCCCAGTGGGATGCAATTAAGCAGCTTCAGCACCCACACAAATCAAACATGGAGCTCCTCACTCCAGGCGCTCAAAACTCCATGGCCAAAGACATGTTCAGTGCCCAAGCCATTCCCCGCTGCCATGGAAACCAAGTGCTCTGGCAGCACATATGTCTGAAAGTGGATATGACACCTAGGGAAGGGAGTGTGCTGGTGAATGGCAAGTCCCGGAAGCAGCAGCACAGCTCTTCCACTGCCAAAACAACTCCACCTGCCTCATGAACTTCACATACCATCAGCTGTCCTGGCAGCTATCTAGGAAACCCTGTTGGGTCACTTTCGGTCCCATGCCCATTGAGCCCAGTGGGATGGAATCAAGCAGCTTCAGCACCCACACAAAACGAACATGGAGCTCCTCACTAGTGGCGCTCAAAACTCCACGACCAAGGACAAGTTCAGTGCCCAAGCCATTTCCCGCTGCCATGGAAACTAAGAGCTCTGGCAGCACATATGTCTGAAAGTGGATATGACACCTAGGGAAGAGAGTGTGCTGGTGAATGGCAACTGCCCGAAGCAGCAGCACAGCTCTTCCAGTGCCAAAACAACTCCACCTGCCTCATGAACTTCACATACCATCAGCTCTCCTGGCAGCTATCTAGGAAACCCTGTTGGGTCACTTCCGGTCCCATGCCCATTGAGCCCAGTGGGATGGAATCAAGCAGCTTCAGCACCCACACAAAACGAACATGGAGCTCCTCACTCAAGGCGCTCAAAACTCCACGGCCAAAGACAAGTTCAGTGCCCAAGCCATTTCCCGCTGCCATGGAAACCAAGTGCTCTGGCAGCACATATGTCTGAAAGTGGATATGACACCTAGGGAAGGGAGTGTGCTGGTGAATGGCAACTGCCCGAAGCAGCAGCACAGCTCTCCCACTGCCAAAACAACTCCACCTGCTTCATGAACTTCACATACCATCAGCTGTCCTGGCAGCTATCTAGGAAACCCTGTTGGGTCACTTTCGGTCCCATGCCCATTGAGCCCAGTGGGATGGAATCAAGCAGCTTCAGCAAACACACAAAACGAACATGGAGCTCCTCACTCAAGGCGCTCAAAAGTCCATAGCCAAAGACAAGTTCAGTGCCCAAGCCATTTTTCGCTGCCATGGAAACCAAGTGCTCTGGCAGCACATATGTCTGAAAGTGGATATGACACCTAGGGAAGAGAGTGTGCTGGTGAGTGGCAACTGCCCGAAGCAGCAGCACAGCTCTTCCACTGCCAAAACAACTCCACCTGCCTCATGAACTTCACATACCATCAGCTGTCCAGGCTGCTATCTAGGAAACCCTGTTGGGTCACTTCCTGTCCCATGCCCATTGAGCCCAGTGGGATGGAATCAAGCAGCTTCAGCACACACACAAATCTAAAATGGAGCTCCTCACTCAAGGCGCTCAAAACTCCACGGCCAAAGACAAGTTCAGTGCCCAAGCCATTTCCCGCTGCCATGGAAACTAAGAGCTCTGGCAGCACATATGTCTGAAAGTGGATATGACACCTAGGGAAGAGAGTGTGCTGGTGAGTGGCAACTGCCCGAAGCAGCAGCACAGCTCTTCCACTGCCAAAACAACTCCACCTGCCTCATGAACTTCACATACCATCAGCTGTCCAGGCTGCTATCTAGGAAACCCTGTTGGGTCACTTCCGGTCCCATGCCCATTGAGCCCAGTGGGATGGAATCAAGCAGCTTCAGCACCCACACAAATCTAAAATGGAGCTCCTCACTCAAGGTGCTCAAAACTCCGCGGCCAAAGACATGTTCAGTGCCCAAGCCATTTCCCGCTGCCATGGAAACCAAGTGCTCTGGCAGCACATATGTCTGAAAGTGGATATGACACCTAGGGAAGGGAGTGTGCTGGTGAATGGCAAGTCCCGGAAGCAGCAGCACAGCTCTTCCACTGCCAAAACAACCCCACCTGCCTCATGAACTTCACATACCATCAGCTGTCCTGGCAGCTATCTAGGAAACCCTGTTGGGTCACTTTAGGTCCCATGCCCATTGAGCCCAGTGGGATGGAAAGAAGCAGCTTCAGCACCCACACAAAACGAACATGGAGCTCCTCACTAGAGGCGCTCAAAACTCCACGGCCAAGGACAAGTTCAGTGCCCAAGCCATTTCCCGCTGCCATGGAAACTAAGAGCTCTGGCAGCACATATGTCTGAAAGTGGATATGATACCTAGGGAAGAGAGTGTGCTGGTGAATGGCAACTGCCCGAAGCAGCAGCACAGCTCTTCCACTGCCAAAACAACTCCACCTGCCTCATGAACTTCACATACCATCAGCTGTCCTGGCAGCTATCTAGGAAACCCTGTTGGCTCACTTTCGGTCCCATGCCCATTGAGCCCAGTGGGATGGAATCAAGCAGCTTCAGCACACACACAAATCTAACATGGAGCTCCTCACTCAAGGCGTAAAACTCCATGGCCAAAGACAAGTTCAGTGCCCAAGCCATTTCCCGCTGCCATGGAAACCAAGTGCTCTGGCAGCACATATGTCTGAAAGTGGATATGACACCTAGGGAAGGGAGTGTGCTGGTGAATGGCAACTGCCCAAAGCAGCAGCACAGCTCTTCCACTGCCAAAACAACTCCACCTGCCTCATGAACTTCACATACCATCAGCTCTCCTGGCAACTATCTAGGAAACCCTGTTGGCTCAATTTCGGTCCCATGCCCATTGAGCCCAGTGGGATGCAATTAAGCAGCTTCAGCACCCAACAAATCAAACATGGAGCTCCTCACTCCAGGCGCTCAAAACTCCATGGCCAAAGACATGTTCAGTGCCCAAGCCATTCCCCGCTGCCATGGAAACCAAGTGCTCTGGCAGCACATATGTCTGAAAGTGGATATGACACCTAGGGAAGGGAGTGTGCTGGTGAATGGCAAGTCCCGGAAGCAGCAGCACAGCTCTTCCACTGCCAAAACAACTCCACCTGCCTCATGAACTTCACATACCATCAGCTGTCCTGGCAGCTATCTAGGAAACCCTGTTGGGTCACTTTCGGTCCCATGCCCATTGAGCCCAGTGGGATGGAATCAAGCAGCTTCAGCACCCACACAAAACGAACATGGAGCTCCTCACTAGTGGCGCTCAAAACTCCACGACCAAGGACAAGTTCAGTGCCCAAGCCATTTCCCGCTGCCATGGAAACTAAGAGCTCTGGCAGCACATATGTCTGAAAGTGGATATGACACCTAGGGAAGAGAGTGTGCTGGTGAATGGCAACTGCCCGAAGCAGCAGCACAGCTCTTCCACTGCCAAAACAACTCCACCTGCCTCATGAACTTCACATACCATCAGCTCTCCTGGCAGCTATCTAGGAAACCCTGTTGGGTCACTTTCGGTCCCATGCCCATTGAGCCCAGTGGGATGGAATCAAGCAGCTTCAGCACCCACACAAAACGAACATGGAGCTCCTCACTCAAGGCGCTCAAAACTCCACGGCCAAAGACAAGTTCAGTGCCCAAGCCATTTCCCGCTGCCATGGAAACCAAGTGCTCTGGCAGCACATATGTCTGAAAGTGGATATGACACCTAGGGAAGGGAGTGTGCTGGTGAATGGCAACTGCCCGAAGCAGCAGCACAGCTCTCCCACTGCCAAAACAACTCCACCTGCCTCATGAACTTCACATACCATCAGCTGTCCTGGCAGCTATCTAGGAAACCCTGTTGGGTCACTTTAGGTCCCATGCCCATTGAGCCCAGTGGGATGGAATCAAGCAGCTTCAGCACCCACACAAAACGAACATGGAGCTCCTCACTAGAGGCGCTCAAAACTCCACGGCCAAGGACAAGTTCAGTGCCCAAGCCATTTCCCGCTGCCATGGAAACTAAGAGCTCTGGCAGCACATATGTCTGAAAGTGGATATGACACCTAGGGAAGAGAGTGTGCTGGTGAATGGCAACTGCCCGAAGCAGCAGCACAGCTCTTCCACTGCCAAAACAACTCCACCTGCCTCATGAACTTCACATACCATCAGCTCTCCTGGCAGCTATCTAGGAAACCCTGTTGGGTCACTTCCGGTCCCATGCCCATTGAGCCCAGTGGGATGGAATCAAGCAGCTTCAGCACCCACACAAAACGAACATGGAGCTCCTCATTTAAGGCGCTCAAAACTCCACGGCCAAGGACAAGTTCAGTGCCCAAGCCATTTCCCGCTGCCATGGAAACCAAGTGCTCTGGCAGCACATATGTCTGAAAGTGGATATGACACCTAGGGAAGAGAGTGTGCTGGTGAATGGCAACTGCCCGAAGCAGCAGCACAGCTCTTCCAGTGCCAAAACAACTCCACCTGCCTCATGAACTTCACATACCATCAGCTCTCCTGGCAGCTATCTGGGAAACCCTGTTGGGTCACTTTCGGTCCCATGCCCATTGAGCCCAGTGGGATGGAATCAAGCAGCTTCAGCACCCACACAAAACGAACATGGAGCTCCTCACTCAAGGCGCTCAAAACTCCATGGCCAAAGACAAGTTCAGTGCCCAAGCCATTTCCCGCTGCCATGGAAACCAAGTGCTCTGGCAGCACATATGTCTGAAAGTGGATATGACACCTAGGGAAGGGAGTGTGCTGGTGAATGGCAAGTCCCGGAAGCAGCAGCACAGCTCTTCCAGTGCCAAAACAACCCCACCTGCCTCATGAACTTCACATACCATCAGCTGTCCTGGCAGCTATCTAGGAAACCCTGTTGGGTCACTTTAGGTCCCATGCCCATTGAGCCCAGTGGGATGGAATCAAGCAGCTTCAGCACCCACACAAAACGAACATGGAGCTCCTCACTAGAGGCGCTCAAAACTCCACGGCCAAGGACAAGTTCAGTGCCCAAGCCATTTCCCGCTGCCATGGAAACTAAGAGCTCTGGCAGCACATATGTCTGAAAGTGGATATGACACCTAGGGAAGAGAGTGTGCTGGTGAATGGCAACTGCCCGAAGCAGCAGCACAGCTCTTCCACTGCCAAAACAACTCCACCTGCTTCATGAACTTCACATACCATCAGCTGTCCTGGCAGCTATCTAGGAAACCCTGTTGGCTCACTTTCGGTCCCATGCCCATTGAGCCCAGTGGGATGGAATCAAGCAGCTTCAGCACACATACAAATCTAACATGGAGCTCCTCACTCAAGGCGCTCAAAACTCCACGGCCAAAGACATGTTCAGTGCCCAAGCCATTTCCCGCTGCCATGGAAACCAAGTGCTCTGGCAGCACATATGTCTGAAAGTGGATATGACACCTAGGGAAGAGAGTGTGCTGGTGAATGGCAACTGCCCGAAGCAGCAGCACAGCTCTTCCACTGCCAAAACAACTCCACCTGCCTCATGAACTTCACATACCATCAGCTGTCCTGGCAGCTATCTAGGAAACCCTGTTGGGTCACTTCCGGTCCCATGCCCATTGAGCCCAGTGGGATGGAATCAAGCAGCTTCAGCACCCACACAAAACGAACATGGAGCTCCACACTAGAGGCGCTCAAAACTCCACGGCCAAGGACAAGTTCAGTGCCCAAGCCATTTCCCGCTGCCATGGAAACTAAGTGCTCTGGCAGCACATATGTCTGAAAGTGGATATGACACCTAGGGAAGAGAGTGTGCTGGTGAATGGCAACTGCCCGAAGCAGCAGCACAGCTCTTCCACTGCCAAAACAACTCCACCTGCCTCATGAACTTCACATACCATCAGCTGTCCTGGAAGCTATCGAGGAAACCCTGTTGGGTCACTTCCGGTCCCATGCCCATTGAGCCCAGTGGGATGGAATCAAGCAGCTTCAGCACCCACACAAAACGAACATGGAGCTCCTCACTCAAGGTGCTCAAAACTCCACGGCGAAAGACAAGTTAAGTGCCAAGGCATTTCCCGCTGCCATGGAAACCAAGTGCTCTGGCAGCACATATGTCTGAAAGTGGATATGACACCTAGGGAAGGGAGTGTGCTGGTGAATGGCAACTGCCCAAAGCAGCAGCACAGCTCTTCCACTGCCAAAACAACTCCACCTGCCTCATGAACTTCACATACCATCAGCTGTCCTGGCAACTATCTAGGAAACCCTGTTGGGTCACTTTCGGTCCCATGGCCATTGAGCCCAGTGGGATGCAATTAAGCAGCTTCAGCACCCACACAAATCAAACATGGAGCTCCTCACTCCAGGCGCTCAAAACTCCATGGCCAAAGACATGTTCAGTGCCCAAGCCATTCCCCGCTGCCATGGAAACCAAGTGCTCTGGCAGCACATATGTCTGAAAGTGGATATGACACCTAGAAAAGGGAGTGTGCTGGTGAATGGCAAGTCCCGGAAGCAGCAGCACAGCTCTTCCACTGCCAAAACAACCCCACCTGCCTCATGAACTTCACATACCATCAGCTGTCCTGGCAGCTATCTAGGAAACCCTGTTGGGTCACTTTCGGTCCCATGCCCATTGAGCCCAGTGGGATGGAATCAAGCAGCTTCAGCACCCACACAAAACGAACATGGAGCTCCTCACTAGTGGCGCTCAAAACTCCACGACCAAGGACAAGTTCAGTGCCCAAGCCATTTCCCGCTGCCATGGAAACTAAGAGCTCTGGCAGCACATATGTCTGAAAGTGGATATGACACCTAGGGAAGAGAGTGTGCTGGTGAATGGCAACTGCCCGAAGCAGCAGCACAGCTCTTCCACTGCCAAAACAACTCCACCTGCCTCATGAACTTCACATACCATCAGCTGTCCTGGCAGCTATCTAGGAAACACTGTTGGGTCACTTTCGGTCCCATGCCCATTGAGCCCAGTGGGATGGAATCAAGCAGCTTCAGCACCCACACAAAACGAACATGGAGCTCCTCACGCAAGGCGCTCAAAACTCCACGGCCAAGGACAAGTTCAGTGCCCAAGCCATTTCCCGCTGCCATGGAAACCAAGTGCTCTGGCAGCACATATGTCTGAAAGTGGATATGACACCTAGGGAAGAGAGTGTGCTGGTGAATGGCAACTGCCCGAAGCAGCAGCACAGCTCTTCCAGTGCCAAAACAACTCCACCTGCCTCATGAACTTCACATACCATCAGCTCTCCTGGCAGCTATCTGGGAAACCCTGTTGGGTCACTTTCGGTCCCATGCCCATTGAGCCCAGTGGGATGGAATCAAGCAGCTTGAGCACCCACACAAAACGAACATGGAGCTCCTCACTCAAGGCGCTCAAAACTCCATGGCCAAAGACAAGTTCAGTGCCCAAGCCATTTCCCGCTGCCATGGAAACCAAGTGCTCTGGCAGCACATATGTCTGAAAGTGGATATGACACCTAGGGAAGGGAGTGTGCTGGTGAATGGCAAGTCCCGGAAGCAGCAGCACAGCTCTTCCAGTGCCAAAACAACCCCACCTGCCTCATGAACTTCACATACCATCAGCTGTCCTGGCAGCTATCTAGGAAACCCTGTTGGGTCACTTCCGGTCCCATGCCCATTGAGCCCAGTGGGATGGAATCAAGCAGCTTCAGCACCCACACAAAACGAACATGGAGCTCCTCACTAGAGGCGCTCAAAACTCCACGGCCAAGGATAAGTTCAGTGCCCAAGCCATTTCCCGCTGCCATGGAAACTAAGAGCTCTGGCAGCACATATGTCTGAAAGTGGATATGACACCTAGGGAAGGGAGTTTGCTGGTGAATGGCAACTGCCCGAAGCAGCAGCACAGCTCTTCCACTGCCAAAACAACTCCACCTGCTTCATGAACTTCACATACCATCAGCTGTCCTGGCAGCTATCTAGGAAACCCTGTTGGCTCACTTTCGGTCCCATGCCCATTGAGCCCAGTGGGATGGAATCAAGCAGCTTCAGCACACACACAAATCTAACATGGAGCTCCTCACTCAAGGCGCTCAAAACTCCACGGCCAAAGACAAGTTCAGTGCCCAAGCCATTTCCCGCTGCCATGGAAACCAAGTGCTCTGGCAGCACATATGTCTGAAAGTGGATATGACACCTAGGGAAGAGAGTGTGCTGGTGAATGGCAACTGCCCGAAGCAGCAGCACAGCTCTTCCACTGCCAAAACAACCCCACCTGCCTCATGAACTTCACATACCATCAGCTGTCCTGGCAGCTATCTAGGAAACCCTGTTGGGTCACTTCCGGTCCCATGCCCATTGAGCCCAGTGGGATGGAATCAAGCAGCTTCAGCACCCACACAAAACGAACATGGAGCTCCACACTAGAGGCGCTCAAAACTCCACGGCCAAAGACAAGTTCAGTGCCCAAGCCATTTCCCGCTGCCATGGAAACTAAGTGCTCTGGCAGCACATATGTCTGAAAGTGGATATGACACCTAGGGAAGAGAGTGTGCTGGTGAATGGCAACTGCCCGAAGCAGCAGCACAGCTCTTCCACTGCCAAAACAACTCCACCTGCCTCATGAACTTCACATACCATCAGCTGTCCTGGAAGCTATCGAGGAAACCCTGTTGGGTCACTTCCGGTCCCATGCCCATTGAGCCCAGTGGGATGGAATCAAGCAGCTTCAGCACCCACACAAAACGAACATGGAGCTCCTCACTCAAGGTGCTCAAAACTCCACGGCCAAAGACAAGTTAAGTGCCCAAGCCATTTCCCGCTGCCATGGAAACCAAGTGCTCTGGCAGCACATATGTCTGAAAGTGGATATGACACCTAGGGAAGGGAGTGTGCTGGTGAATGGCAACTGCCCGAAGCAGCAGCACAGCTCTTCCACTGCCAAAACAACTCCACCTGCCTCATGAACTTCACATACCATCAGCTGTCCTGACAACTATCTAGGAAACCCTGTTGGCTCACTTTCGGTCCCATGCCCATTGAGCCCAGTGGGATGCAATTAAGCAGCTTCAGCACCCACACAAATCAAACATGGAGCTCCTCACTCCAGGCGCTCAAAACTCCACGGCCAAAGACAAGTTCAGTGCCCAAGCCATTTCCCGCTGCCATGGAAACCAAGTGCTCTGGCAGCACATATGTCTGAAAGTGGATATGACACCTAGGGAAGAGAGTGTGCTGGTGAATGGCAACTGCCCGAAGCAGCAGCACAGCTCTTCCAGTGCCAAAACAACTCCACCTGCCTCATGAACTTCACATACCATCAGCTCTCCTGGCAGCTATCTAGGAAACCCTGTTGGGTCACTTTCGGTCCCATGCCCATTGAGCCCAGTGGGATGGAATCAAGCAGCTTCAGCACCCACACAAAACGAACATGGAGCTCCTCACTCAAGGCGCTCAAAACTTCACGGCCAAAGACAAGTTCAGTGCCCAAGCCATTTCCCGCTGCCATGGAAACCAAGTGCTCTGGCAGCACATATGTCTGAAAGTGGATATGACACCTAGGGAAGGGAGTGTGCTGGTGAATGGCAACTGCCCGAAGCAGCAGCACAGCTCTTCCACTGCCAAAACAACCCCACCTGCCTCATGAACTTCACATACCATCAGCTGTCCTGGCAGGTATCTAGGAAACCCTGTTGGGTCACTTCCGGTCCCATGCCCATTGAGCCCAGTGGGATGGAATCAAGCAGCTTCAGCACCCACACAAAACGAACATGGAGCTCCACACTAGAGGCGCTCAAAACTCCACGGCCAAGGACAAGTTCAGTGCCCAAGCCATTTCCCGCTGCCATGGAAACTAAGTGCTCTGGCAGCACATATGTCTGAAAGTGGATATGACACCTAGGGAAGAGAGTGTGCTGGTGAATGGCAACTGCCCGAAGCAGCAACACAGCTCTTCCACTGCCAAAACAACTCCACCTGCCTCATGAACTTCACATACCATCAGCTGTCCTGGAAGCTATCGAGGAAACCCTGTTGGGTCACTTCCGGTCCCATGCCCATTGAGCCCAGTGGGATGGAATCAAGCAGCTTCAGCACCCACACAAAACGAACATGGAGCTCCTCACTCAAGGTGCTCAAAACTCCACGGCCAAAGACAAGTTAAGTGCCCAAGCCATTTCCCGCTGCCATGGAAACCAAGTGCTCTGGCAGCACATATGTCTGAAAGTGGATATGACACCTAGGGAAGGGAGTGTGCTGGTGAATGGCAACTGCCCAAAGCAGCAGCACAGCTCTTCCACTGCCAAAACAACCCCACCTGCCTCATGAACTTCACATACCATCAGCTGTCCTGGCAACTATCTAGGAAACCCTGTTGGGTCACTTTCGGTCCCATGCCCATTGAGCCCAGTGGGATGCAATTAAGCAGCTTCAGCACCCACACAAATCAAACATGGAGCTCCTCACTCCAGGCGCTCAAAACTCCATGGCCAAAGACATGTTCAGTGCCCAAGCCATTCCCCGCTGCCATGGAAACCAAGTGCTCTGGCAGCACATATGTCTGAAAGTGGATATGACACCTAGGGAAGGGAGTGTGCTGGTGAATGGCAAGTCCCGGAAGCAGCAGCACAGCTCTTCCACTGCCAAAACAACCCCACCTGCCTCATGAACTTCACATACCATCAGCTGTCCTGGCAGCTATCTAGGAAACCCTGTTGGGTCACTTTCGGTCCCATGCCCATTGAGCCCAGTGGGATGGAATCAAGCAGCTTCAGCACCCACACAAAACGAACATGGAGCTCCTCACTCAAGGCGCTCAAAACTCCATGGCCAAAGACAAGTTCAGTGCCCAAGCCATTTCCCGCTGCCATGGAAACCAAGTGCTCTGGCAGCACATATGTCTGAAAGTGGATATGACACCTAGGGAAGGGAGTCTGGTCGTGAATGGCAACTGCCCGAAGCAGCAGCACAGCTCTTCCACTGCCAAAACAACACCACCTGCCTCATGAACTTCACATACCATCAGCTGTCCTGGCAACTATCTAGGAAACCCTGTTGGCTCACTTCCGGTCCCATGCCCATTGAGCCCAGTGAGATGGAACCAAGCAGCTTCAGCACACACACAAAAAGAACATGGAGCTCCTCACTCAAGGCGCTCAAAACTCCATGGCCAAAGACAAGTTCAGTGCCCAAGCCATTTCCCGCTGCCATGGAAACCAAGTGCTCTGGCAGCACATATGTCTGAAAGTGGATGTGACACCTAGGGAAGAGAGTGTGCTGGTGAATGGCAACTGCCCGAAGCAGCAGCACAGCTCTTCCAGTGCCAAAACAACTCCACCTGCCTCATGAACTTCACATACCATCAGCTCTCCTGGCAGCTATCTGGGAAACCCTGTTGGGTCACTTTCGGTCCCATGCCCATTGAGCCCAGTGGGATGGAATCAAGCAGCTTCAGCACCCACACAAAACGAACATGGAGCTCCACACTAGAGGCGCTCAAAACTCCACGGCCAAGGACAAGTTCAGTGCCCAAGCCATTTCCCGCTGCCATGGAAACTAAGTGCTCTGGCAGCACATATGTCTGAAAGTGGATATGACACCTAGGGAAGAGAGTGTGCTGGTGAATGGCAACTGCCCGAAGCAGCAGCACAGCTCTTCCACTGCCAAAACAACTCCACCTGCCTCATGAACTTCACATACCATCAGCTGTCCTGGAAGCTATCGAGGAAACCCTGTTGGGTCACTTTCGGTCCCATGCCCATTGAGCCCAGTGGGATGGAATCAAGCAGCTTCAGCACCCACACAAAACGAACATGGAGCTCCTCACTCAAGGTGCTCAAAACTCCACGGCCAAAGACAAGTTCAGTGCCCAAGCCATTTCCCGCTGCCATGGAAACCAAGTGCTCTGGCAGCACATATGTCTGAAAGTGGATATGACACCTAGGGAAGGGAGTGTGCTGGTGAATGGCAACTGCCCAAAGCAGCAGCACAGCTCTTCCACTGCCAAAACAACTCCACCTGCCTCATGAACTTCACATACCATCAGCTGTCCTGGCAACTATCTAGGAAACCCTGTTGGGTCACTTTCGGTCCCATGCCCATTGAGCCCAGTGGGATGCAATTAAGCAGCTTCAGCACCCACACAAATCAAACATGGAGCTCCTCACTCCAGGCGCTCAAAACTCCATGGCCAAAGACATGTTCAGTGCCCAAGCCATTCCCCGCTGCCATGGAAACCAAGTGCTCTGGCAGCACATATGTCTGAAAGTGGATATGACACCTAGGGAAGGGAGTGTGCTGGTGAATGGCAACTGCCCGAAGCAGCAGCACAGCTCTTCCACTGCCAAAACAACCCCACCTGCCTCATGAACTTCACATACCATCAGCTGTTCTGGCAGCTATCTAGGAAACCCTGTTGGCTCACTTCCGGTCCCATGCCCATTGAGCCCAGTGGGATGGAATCAAGCAGCTTCAGCACCCACACAAAACGAACATGGAGCTCCACACTAGAGGCGCTCAAAACTCCACGGCCAAGGACAAGTTCAGTGCCCAAGCCATTTCCCGCTGCCATGGAAACTAAGTGCTCTGGCAGCACATATGTCTGAAAGTGGATATGACACCTAGGGAAGAGAGTGTGCTGGTGAATGGCAACTGCCCGAAGCAGCAGCACAGCTCTTCCACTGCCAAAACAACTCCACCTGCCTCATGAACTTCACATACCATCAGCTCTCCTGGCAGCTATCTGGGAAACCCTGTTGGGTCACTTTCGGTCCCATGCCCATTGAGCCCAGTGGGATGGAATCAAGCAGCTTCAGCACCCACACAAAACGAACATGGAGCTCCTCACTCAAGGCGCTCAAAACTCCACGGCCAAAGACAAGTTCAGTGCCCAAGCCATTTCCCGCTGCCATGGAAACCAAGTGCTCTGGCAGCACATATGTCTGAAAGTGGATATGACACCTAGGGAAGGGAGTGTGCTGGTGAATGGCAACTGCCCGAAGTAGCAGCACAGCTCTTCCACTGCCAAAACAACTCCACCTGCCTCATGAACTTCACATACCATCAGCTGTCCTGACAGCTATCTAGGAAACCCTGTTGGCTCACTTTCGGTCCCATGCCCATTGAGCCCAGTCGGATGGAATCAAGCAGCTTCAGCACACACACAAAACGAACATGGAGCTCCTCAATCAAGGCGCTCAAAACTCCACGGCCAAAGACAAGTTCAGTGCCCAAGCCATTTCCCGCTGCCATGGAAACCAAGTGCTCTGGCAGCACATATGTCTGAAAGTGGATATGACGCCTAGGGAAGGGAGTGTGCTGGTGAATGGCAACTGCCCGAAGCAGCAGCACAGCTCTTCCACTGCCAAAACAACACCACCTGCCTCATGAACTTCACATACCATCAGCTGTCCTGGCAGCTATCTAGGAAACCCTGTTGGGTCACTTCCGGTCCCATGCCCATTGAGCCAGTGGGATGGAATCAAGCAGCTTCAGCACCCACACAAAACGAACATGGAGCTCCTCACTCAAGGCGCTCAAAACTCCACGGCCAAAGACAAGTTCAGTGCCCAAGCCATTTCCCGCTGCCATGGAAACCAAGTGCTCTGGCAGCACATATGTCTGAAAGTGGATATGACACCTAGATAAGGGAGTCTGCTGGTGAATGGCAAGTCCCCGAAGCAGCAGCACAGCTCTTCCACTGCCAAAACAACTCCACCTGCCTCATGAACTTCACATACCATCAGCTGTCCTGGCAGCTATCTAGGAAACCCTGTTGGGTCACTTCTGGTCCCATGCCCAATGAGCACAGTGGGATGGAATCAAGCAGCTTCAGCACACACACAAAAAGAACATGGAGCTCCTCACTCAAGGCACCCAAAACTCCATGGCCAAAGACAAGTTCAGTGCCCAAGCCATTTCCCGCTGCCATGGAAACCAAGTGCTCTGGCAGCACATATGTCTGAAAGTGGATATGACACCTAGGGAAGGGAGTCTGCTGGTGAATGGCAAGTCCCCGAAGCAGCAGCACAGCTCTTCCACTGCCAAAACAAATCCACCTGCCTCATGAACTTCACATACCATCAGCTGTCCTGGCAGGTATGTGGGACACCTTGTTGGGTCACTTGGGTCCCATGCCCATTGAGCCCAGTGGGAAGGAATCAAGCAGCTTCAGCACCCACACAAATCTAACATGGAGCTCCTCACTCAAGGCGCTCAAAACTCCACGGCCAAAGACAAGTTCAGTGCCCAAGCCATTTCCCGCTGCCATGGAAACCAAGTGCTCTGGCAGCACATATGTCTGAAAGTGGATATGACACCTAGGGAAGGGAGTGTGCTGGTGAATGGCAACTGCCCGAAGCAGCAGCACAGCTCTTCCACTGCCAAAACAACTCCACCTGCCTCATGAACTTCATATACCATCAGCTGTCCTGGCAGCTATCTAGGAAACCCTGTTGGGTCACTTCCGGTCCCATGCCCATTGAGCCCAGTGGGATGGAATCAAGCAGCTTCAGCACCCACACAAAAAGAACATGGAGCTCCTCACTCAAGGCGCTCAAAACTCCACAGCCAAAGACCAGTTCAGTGCCCAAGCCATTTCCCGCTGCCATGGAAACCAAGTGCTCTGGCAGCACATATGTCTGAAAGTGGATATGACACCTAGGGAAGAGAGTGTGCTGGTGAATGGCAACTGCCCGAAGCAGCAGCACAGCTCTTCCACTGCCAAAACAACTCCACCTGCCTCATGAACTTCACATACCATCAGCTGTCCTGGCAGCTATCTAGGAAACCCTGTTGGGTCACTTCCGGTCCCATGCCCATTGAGCCCAGTGGGATGGAATCAAGCAGCTTCAGCACCCACACAAAACGAACACGGAGCTCCTCACTCAAGGCGCTCAAAACTCCATACCAAAGACAAGTTCAGTGCCCAAGCCATTTCCCGCTGCCATGGAAACCAAGTGCTCTGGCAGCACATATGTCTGAAAGTGGATATGACACCTAGGGAAGGGAGTGTGCTGGTGAATGGCAAGTCCCGGAAGCAGCAGCACAGCTCTTCCAGTGACAAAACAACCCCACCTGCCTCATGAACTTCACATACCATCAGCTGTCCTGGCAGCTATCTAGGAAACCCTGTTGGCTCACTTTCGGTCCCATGCCCATTGAGCCCAGTGGGATGCAATTAAGCAGCTTCAGCACCCACACAAATCTACGATGGAGCTCCTCACTCAAGGCGCTCAAAACTCCATGGCCAAAGACAAGTTCAGTGCCCAAGCCATTTCCCGCTGCCATGGAAACCAAGTGCTCTGGCAGCACATATGTCTGAAAGTGGATATGACACCTAGGGAAGGGAGTGTGCTGGTGAATGGCAACTGCCCGAAGCAGCAGCACAGCTCTTCCACTGCCAAAACAACTCCACCTGCCTCATGAACTTCACATACCATCAGCTGTCCTGGCAGCTATCTAGGAAACACTGTTGGCTCACTTTCGGTCCCATGCCCATTGAGCCCAGTGGGATGGAATCAAGCAGCTTCAGCACACACACAAATCTAACATGGAGCTCCTCACTCAAGGCGCTCAAAACTCCACGGCCAAAGACAAGTTCAGTGCCCAAGCCATTCCCCGCTGCCATGGAAACCAAGTGCTCTGGCAGCACATATGTCTGAAAGTGGATATGACACCTAGGGAAGGGAGTGTGCTGGTGAATGGCAACTGCCCGAAGCAGCAGCACAGCTCTTCCACTGCTAAAACAACACCACCTGCCTCATGAACTTCACATACCATCAGCTGTCCTGGCAGCTATCTAGGAAACCCTGTTGGGTCACTTCCGGTCCCATGCCCATTGAGCCCAGTGGGATGGAATCAAGCAGCTTCAGCACCCACACAAATCTAACATGGAGCTCCTCACTCAAGGCGCTCAAAACTCCACGGCCAAAGACAAGTTCAGTGCCCAAGCCATTTCCCGCTGCCATGGAAACTAAGAGCTCTGGCAGCACATATGTCTGAAAGTGGATATGACACCTAGGGAAGAGAGTGTGCTGGTGAATGGCAACTGCCCGAAGCAGCAGCACAGCTCTTCCACTGCCAAAACAACCCCACCTGCCTCATGAACTTCACATACCATCAGCTGTCCTGGCAGCTATCTAGGAAACCCTGTTGGCTCACTTTCGGTCCCATGCCCATTGAGCCCAGTGGGATGCCATTAAGCAGCTTCAGCACCCACACAAATCTAACATGGAGCTCCTCACTCAAGGCGCTCAAAACTCCATGTCCAAAGACAAGTTCAGTGCCCAAGCCATTACCCGCTGCCATGGAAACCAAGTGCTCTGGCAGCACATATGTCTGAAAGTGGATATGACACCTAGGGAAGGGAGTGTGCTGGTGAATGGCAACTGCCCGAAGCAGCAGCACAGCTCTTCCACTGCCAAAACAACCGCACCTGCCTCATGAACTTCACATACCATCAGCTGTCCTGGCAGCTATCTAGGAAACCCTGTTGGCTCACTTTCGGTCCCATGCCCATTGAGACCAGTGGGATGGAATCAAACAGCTTCAGCACCCACACAAAAAGAACATGGAGCTCCTCACTCAAGGCGCTCAAAACTCCACGGCCAAAGACAAGTTCAGTGCCCAAGCCATTCCCCGCTGCCATGGAAACCAAGTGCTCTGGCAGCACATATGTCTGAAAGTGGATATGACACCTAGGGAAGGGAGTGTGCTGGTGAATGGCAAGTGCCCGAAGCAGCAGCACAGCTCTTCCACTGCCAAAACAACTCCACCTGCCTCATGAACTTCACATACCATCAGCTGTCCTGGCAGCTATCTAGGAAACCCTGTTGGGTCACTTCCGGTCCCATGCCCATTGAGCCCAGTGGGATGGAATCAAGCAGCTTCAGCACCCACACAAATCTAACATGGAGCTCCTCACTAGAGGCGCTCAAAACTCCATGGCCAAAGACAAGTTCAGTGCCCAAGCCATTTCCCGCTGCCATGGAAACTAAGAGCTCTAGCAGCACATATGTCCGAAAGTGGATATGACACCTAGGGAAGGGAGTGTGCTGGTGAATGGCAACTGCCCGAAGCAGCAGCACAGCTCTTCCACTGCCAAAACAACTCCACCTGCCTCATGAACTTCACATACCATCAGCTGTCCTGGCAGCTATCTAGGAAACCCTGTTGGGTCACTTCCGGTCCCATGCCCATTGAGCCCAGTGGGATGGAATCAAGCAGCTTCAGCACACACACAAATCTAACATGGAGCTCCTCACTCAAGGCGCTAAAAACTCCATGGCCAAAGACAAGTTCAGTGCCCAAGCCATTTCCCGCTGCCATGGAAACCAAGTGCTCTGGCAGCACATATGTCTGAAAGTGGATATGACACCTAGGGAAGGGAGTGTGCTGGTGAATGGCAACTGCCCAAAGCAGCAGCACAGCTCTTCCACTGCCAAAACAACTCCACCTGCCTCATGAACTTCACATACCATCAGCTGTCCTGGCAGCTATCTAGGAAACCCTGTTGGGTCACTTCCGGTCCCATGCCCATTGAGCCCAGTGGGATGGAATCAAGCAGCTTCAGCACCCACACAAAACGAACATGGAGCTCCTCACTCAAGGCGCTCAAAAATCCATGGCCAAAGACAAGTTCAGTGCCCAAGCCATTTCCCGCTGCCACGGAAACCAAGTGCTCTGGCAGCACATATGTCTGAAAGTGGTTATGACACCTAGGGAAGGGATTGTGCTGGTGAATGGCAACTGCCCGAAGCAGCAGCACAGCTCTTCCACTGCTAAAACAACACCACCTGCCTCATGAACTTCACATACCATCAGCTGTCCTGGCAGCTATCTAGGAAACCCTGTTGGCTCAATTTCGGTCCCATGCCCATTGAGCCCAGTGGGATGCCATTAAGCAGCTTCAGCACACACACAAATCTAACATGGAGCTCCTCACTCAAGGCGCTCAAAACTCCATGTCCAAAGACAAGTTCAGTGCCCAAGCCATTACCCGCTGCCATGGAAACCAAGTGCTCTGGCAGCACATATGTCTGAAAGTGGATATGACACCTAGGGAAGGGAGTGTGCTGGTAAATGGCAACTGCCCGAAGCAGCAACACAGCTCTTCCACTGCCAAAACAACTCCACCTGCCTCATGAACTTCACATACCATCAGCTGTCCTAGCAGCTATCTAGGAAACCCTGTTGGGTCACTTCCGGTCCCATGCCCATTGAGCCCAGGGGGATGGAATCAAGCAGCTTCAGCACCCACACAAAAAGAACATGGAGCTCCTCACTCAAGGCGCTCAAAACTCCACGGCCAAAGACAAGTTCAGTGCCCAAGCCATTTCCCGTTGCCATGGAAACCAAGTGCTCTGGCAGCACATATGTCTGAAAGTGGATATGACACCTAGGGAAGGGAGTGTGCTGGTGAATGGCAACTGCCCGAAGCAGCAGCACAGCTCTTCCACTGCCAAAACAACTCCACCTGCCTCATGAACTTCACATACCATCAGCTGTCCTAGCAGCTATCTAGGAAACCCTGTTGGGTCACTTTCGGTCCCATGCCCATTGAGCCCAGTGGGATGCAGTTAAGCAGCTTCAGCACCCACACAAAACGAACATGGAGCTCCTCACTCAAGGCGCTCAAAACTCCATGGCCAAAGACAAGTTCAGTGCCCAAGCCATTTCCCGCTGCCATGGAAACCAAGTGCTCTGGCAGCACATATGTCTGAAAGTGGATATGACACCTAGGGAAGGGAGTGTGGTGGTGAATGGCAACTGCCCGAAGCAGCAGCACAGCTCTTCCACTGCTAAAACAACACCACCTGCCTCATGAACTTCACATACCATCAGCTGTCCTGGCAGCTATCTAGGAAACCCTGTTGGCTCACTTTCGGTCCCATGCCCATTGAGACCAGTGGGATGGAATCAAACAGCTTCAGCACCCACACAAAAAGAACATGGAGCTCCTCACTCAAGGCGCTCAAAACTCCACGGCCAAAGACAAGTTCAGTGCCCAAGCCATTCCCCGCTGCCATGGAAACCAAGTGCTCTGGCAGCACATATGTCTGAAAGTGGATATGACACCTAGGGAAGGGAGTGTGCTGGTGAATGGCAACTGCCCGAAGCAGCAGCACAGCTCTTCCACTGCCAAAACAACTCCACCTGCCTCATGAACTTCACATACCATCAGCTGTCCTGGCAGCTATCTAGGAAACCCTGTTGGGTCACTTCCGGTCCCATGCCCATTGAGCCCAGTGGGATGGAATCAAGCAGCTTCAGCACCCACACAAATCTAACATGGAGCTCCTCACTAGAGGCGCTCAAAACTCCACGGCCAAAGACAAGTTCAGTGCCCAAGCCATTTCCCGCTGCCATGGAAACCAAGTGCTCTGGCAGCACATATGTCTGAAAGTGGATATGACGCCTAGGGAAGGAATTGTGCTGGTGAATGGCAAGTGCCCGAAGCAGCAGCACAGCTCTTCCACTGCTAAAACAACTCCACCTGCCTCATGAACTTCACATACCATCAGCTGTCCTGGCAGCTATCTAGGAAACCCTGTTGGGTCACTTCCGGTCCCATGCCCATTGAGCCCAGTGGGATGGAATCAAGCAGCTTCAGCACCCACACAAAACGAACATGGAGCTCCTCACTCAAGGCGCTCAAAAATCCATGGCCAAAGACAAGTTCAGTGCCCTAGCCATTTCCCGCTGCCACGGAAACCAAGTGCTCTGGCAGCACATATGTCTGAAAGTGGTTATGACACCTAGGGAAGGGATTGTGCTGGTGAATGGCAAGTGCCCGAAGCAGCAGCACAGCTCTTCCACTGCTAAAACAACTCCACCTGCCTCATGAACTTCACATACCATCAGCTGTCCTGGCAGCTATCTAGGAAACCCTGTTGGCTCACTTTCGGTCCCATGCCCATTGAGCCCAGTGGGATGCAGTTAAGCAGCTTCAGCACCCACACAAAACGAACATGGAGCTCCTCACTCAAGGCGCTCAAAACTCCATGAGCAAAGACAAGTTCAGTGCCCAAGCCATTTCCCGCTGCCATGGAAACCAAGTGCTCTGGCAGCACATATGTCTGAAAATGGATATGACACCTAGGGAAGGGAGTGTGCTGGTGAATGGCAACTGCCCGAAGCAGCAGCACAGCTCTTCCACTGCCAAAACAACCCCACCTGCTTCATGAACTTCACATACCATCAGCTGTCCTGGCAGCTATCTAGGAAACCCTGTTGGCTCACTTTCGGTCCCATGCCCATTGAGCCCAGTGGGATGGAGTTAAGCAGCTTCAGCACCCAAACAAAAAGAACATGGAGCTCCTCACTCAAGGCGCTCAAAACTCCATGGCCAAAGACAAGTTCAGTGCCCAAGCCATTTCCCGCTGCCATGGAAACCAAGTGCTCTGGCAGCACATATGTCTGAAAGTGGATATGACACCTAGGGAAGGGAGTGTGCTGGTGAATGGCAACTGCCCGAAGCAGCAGCACAGCTCTTCCACTGCTAAAACAACTCCACCTGCCTCATGAACTTCACATACCATCAGCTGTCCTGGCAGCTATCTAGGAAACCCTGTTGGGTCACTTCTGGTCCCATGCCCATTGAGCCCAGTGGGATGGAATCAAGCAGCTTCAGCACCCACACAAAACGAACATGGAGCTCCTCACTCAAGGCGCTGAAAACTCCACGGCCAAAGACAAGTTCAGTGCCCAAGCCATTCCCCGCTGCCATGGAAACCAAGTGCTCTGGCAGCACATATGTCTGAAAGTGGATATGACACCTAGGGAATGGAGTGTGGTGGTGAATGGCAAGTCCCCGAAGCAGCAGCACAGCTCTTCCACTGCCAACACAACACCACCTGCCTCATGAACTTCACATACCATCAGCTGTCCTGGCATCTATCTAGGAAACCCTGTTGGCTCACTTCCGGTCCCATGCCCATTGAGACCAGTGGGATGGAACCAAGCAGCTTCAGCACCCACACAAAAAGAACATGGAGCTCCTCACTCAAGGCGCCCAAAACTCCATGGCCAAAGACAAGTTCAGTGCCCAAGCCATTTCCCGCTGCCATGGAAACCAAGTGCTCTGGCAGCACATATGTCTGAAAGTGGATATGACACCTAGGGAATGGAGTGTGGTGGTGAATGGCAAGTCCCCGAAGCAGCAGCACAGCTCTTCCACTGCCAAAACAACACCACCTGCCTCATGAACTTCACATACCATCAGCTGTCCTGGCATCTATCTAGGAAACCCTGTTGGCTCACTTCCGGTCCCATGCCCATTGAGCCCAGTGGGATGGAACCAAGCAGCTTCAGCACCCACACAAAAAGAACATGGAGCTCCTCACTCAAGGCGCCCAAAACTCCATGGCCAAAGACAAGTTCAGTGCCCAAGCCATTTCTCGCTGCCATGGAAACCAAGTGCTCTGGCAGCACATATGTCTGAAAGTGGATATGACACCTAGGGAAGGGAATGTTCTGGTGAATGGCAACTGCCCGAAGCATCAGCACAGCTCTTCCACTGCCAAAACAACCCCACCTGCTTCATGAACTTCACATACCATCAGCTGTCCTGGCATCTATCTAGGAAACCCTGTTGGGTCACTTCCGGTCCCATGCCAATTGAGCCCAGTGGGATGGAATCAAGCAGCTTCAGCACACACACAAAACGAACATGGAGCTCCTCACTCAAGGCGCTCAAAACTCCATGGCCAAAGACAAGTTCAGTGCCCAAGCCATTTCCCGCTGCCATGGAAACCAAGTGCTCTGGCAGCACA
Organism: Ochotona princeps; assembly: GCF_030435755.1. Lineage (NCBI taxonomy): Eukaryota > Metazoa > Chordata > Mammalia > Lagomorpha > Ochotonidae > Ochotona > Ochotona princeps. Next base: position 140,287,881 of record NC_080832.1, on the reverse strand, counting down.
TATGTCTGAAAGTGGATATGACACCTAGGGAAGGGAGTGTGCTGGTGAATGGCAAGTGCCCGAAGCAGCAGCACAGCTCTTCCACTGCCAAAACAACTCCACCTGACTCATGAACTTCACATACCATCAGCAGTCCTGGCAGCTTTCTAGGAAACCCTGTTGGGTCACTTCCGGTCCCATGCCCTTTGAGCCCAGTGGGATGGAATCAAGCAGCTTGAGTACCCACACAAATCTAACATGGAGCTCCTCACTCAAGGCGCTCAAAACTCCATGTCCAAAGACAAGTTCAGTGCCGAAGCCATTTCCCGCTGCCATGGAAACCAAGTGCTCTGGCAGCACATATGTCTGAAAGTGGATATGACACCTAGGGAAGGGAGTGTGCTGGTGAATGGCAACTGCCCGAAGCAGCAGCACAGCTCTTCCACTGCCAAAACAACTCCACCTGCCTCATGAACTTCATATACCATCACCTGTCCTGGCAGCTATCTAGGAAACCCTGTTGGGTCACTTCCGGTCCCATGCCCATTGAGCCCAGTGGGATGGAATCAAGCAGCTTCAGCACCCACACAAAAAGAACATGGAGCTCCCTACTCAAGGTGCTCAAAACTCGACGGCCAAAGACAAGTTCAGTGCCCAAGCCATTTCCCGCTGCCATGGAAACCAAGTGCTCTGGCAGCACATATGTCTGAAAGTGGATATGACACCTAGGGAAGGGAGTGTGCTGGTGAATGGCAACTGCCCGAAGCAGCAGCACAGCTCTTCCACTGCCAAAACAACTCCACCTGCCTCATGAACTTCACATACCATCAGCTGTCCTGGCAGCTATCTAGGAAACCCTGTTGGGTCACTTTCGGTCCCATGCCCATTGAGCCCAGTGGGATGGAGTTAAGCAGCTTCAGCACCCACACAAAACGAACATGGAGCTCCTCACTCAAGGCGTTCAAAACTCCATGGCCAAAGACAAGTTCAGTGCCCAAGCCATTTCCCGCTGCCATGGAAACCAAGTGCTCTGGCAGCACATATGTCTGAAAGTGGATATGACACCTAGGGAAGGGAGTCTGGTCGTGAATGGCAACTGCCCGAAGCAGCAGCACAGCTCTTCCACTGCCAAAACAACTCCACCTGCCTCATGAACTTCACATACCATCAGCTGCCCTGGCAGCTATCTAGGAAACCCTGTTGGCTCACTTTCGGTCCCATGCCCATTGAGCCCAGTGGGATGGAGTTAAGCAGCTTCAGCACCCACACAAATCTAACATGGAGCTCCTCACTCAAGGCGCTCAAAACTCCATGGCCAAAGACAAGTTCAGTGCCCAAGCCATTTCCCGCTGCCATGGAAACCAAGTGCTCTGGCAGCACATATGTCTGAAAGTGGATATGACACCTAGGGAAGGGAGTGTGCTGGTGAATGGCAACTGCCCGAAGCAGCAGCACAGCTCTTCCACTGCTAAAACAACTCCACCTGCCTCATGAACTTCACATACCATCAGCTGTCCTGGCAGCTATCTAGGAAACCCTGTTGGGTCACTTCTGGTCCCATGCCCATTGAGCCCAGTGGGATGGAATCAAGCAGCTTCAGCACCCACACAAAACGAACATGGAGCTCCTCACTCAAGGCGCTGAAAACTCCACGGCCAAAGACAAGTTCAGTGCCCAAGCCATTCCCCGCTGCCATGGAAACCAAGTGCTCTGGCAGCACATATGTCTGAAAGTGGATATGACACCTAGGGAATGGAGTGTGGTGGTGAATGGCAAGTCCCCGAAGCAGCAGCACAGCTCTTCCACTGCCAACACAACACCACCTGCCTCATGAACTTCACATACCATCAGCTGTCCTGGCATCTATCTAGGAAACCCTGTTGGCTCACTTCCGGTCCCATGCCCATTGAGACCAGTGGGATGGAACCAAGCAGCTTCAGCACCCACACAAAAAGAACATGGAGCTCCTCACTCAAGGCGCCCAAAACTCCATGGCCAAAGACAAGTTCAGTGCCCAAGCCATTTCCCGCTGCCATGGAAACCAAGTGCTCTGGCAGCACATATGTCTGAAAGTGGATATGACACCTAGGGAATGGAGTGTGGTGGTGAATGGCAAGTCCCCGAAGCAGCAGCACAGCTCTTCCACTGCCAAAACAACACCACCTGCCTCATGAACTTCACATACCATCAGCTGTCCTGGCAGCTATCTAGGAAACCCTGTTGGCTCACTTCCGGTCCCATGCCCATTGAGCCCAGTGGGATGGAACCAAGCAGCTTCAGCACCCACACAAAAAGAACATGGAGCTCCTCACTCAAGGCGCCGAAAACTCCATGGCCAAAGACAAGTTCAGTGCCCAAGCCATTTCCCGCTGCCATGGAAACCAAGTGCTCTGGCAGCACATATGTCTGAAAGTGGATATGACACCTAGGGAAGGGAATGTTCTGGTGAATGGCAACTGCCCGAAGCATCAGCACAGCTCTTCCACTGCCAAAACAACCCCACCTGCTTCATGAACTTCACATACCATCAGCTGTCCTGGCATCTATCTAGGAAACCCTGTTGGCTCACTTCCGGTCCCATGCCCATTGAGCCCAGTGGGATGGAACCAAGCAGCTTCAGCACCCACACAAAAAGAACATGGAGCTCCTCACTCAAGGCGCCCAAAACTCCATGGCCAAAGACAAGTTCAGTGCCCAAGCCATTTCTCGCTGCCATGGAAACCAAGTGCTCTGGCAGCACATATGTCTGAAAGTGGATATGACACCTAGGGAAGGGAATGTTCTGGTGAATGGCAACTGCCCGAAGCATCAGCACAGCTCTTCCACTGCCAAAACAACCCCACCTGCTTCATGAACTTCACATACCATCAGCTGTCCTGGCATCTATCTAGGAAACCCTGTTGGGTCACTTCCGGTCCCATGCCAATTGAGCCCAGTGGGATGGAATCAAGCAGCTTCAGCACACACACAAAACGAACATGGAGCTCCTCACTCAAGGCGCTCAAAACTCCATGGCCAAAGACAAGTTCAGTGCCCAAGCCATTTCCCGCTGCCATGGAAACCAAGTGCTCTGGCAGCACATATGTCTGAAAGTGGATATGACACCTAGGGAAGGGAGTGTGCTGGTGAATGGCAAGTGCCCGAAGCAGCAGCACAGCTCTTCCACTGCCAAAACAACTCCACCTGACTCATGAACTTCACATACCATCAGCAGTCCTGGCAGCTTTCTAGGAAACCCTGTTGGGTCACTTCCGGTCCCATGCCCTTTGAGCCCAGTGGGATGGAATCAAGCAGCTTGAGTACCCACACAAATCTAACATGGAGCTCCTCACTCAAGGCGCTCAAAACTCCATGGCCAAAGACAAGTTCAGTGCCGAAGCCATTTCCCGCTGCCATGGAAACCAAGTGCTCTGGCAGCACATATGTCTGAAAGTGGATATGACACCTAGGGAAGGGAGTGTGCTGGTGAATGGCAAATGCCCGAAGCAGCAGCACAGCTCTTCCACTGCCAAAACAACTCCACCTGCCTCATGAACTTCATATACCATCACCTGTCCTGGCAGCTATCTAGGAAACCCTGTTGGGTCACTTCCGGTCCCATGCCCATTGAGCCCAGTGGGATGGAATCAAGCAGCTTCAGCACCCACACAAAAAGAACATGGAGCTCCCTACTCAAGGTGCTCAAAACTCGACGGCCAAAGACAAGTTCAGTGCCCAAGCCATTTCCCGCTGCCATGGAAACCAAGTGCTCTGGCAGCACATATGTCTGAAAGTGGATATGACACCTAGGGAAGGGAGTGTGCTGGTGAATGGCAACTGCCCGAAGCAGCAGCACAGCTCTTCCACTGCCAAAACAACTCCACCTGCCTCATGAACTTCACATACCATCAGCTGTCCTGGCAGCTATCTAGGAAACCCTGTTGGGTCACTTTCGGTCCCATGCCCATTGAGCCCAGTGGGATGGAGTTAAGCAGCTTCAGCACCCACACAAAACGAACATGGAGCTCCTCACTCAAGGCGTTCAAAACTCCATGGCCAAAGACAAGTTCAGTGCCCAAGCCATTTCCCGCTGCCATGGAAACCAAGTGCTCTGGCAGCACATATGTCTGAAAGTGGATATGACACCTAGGGAAGGGAGTCTGGTCGTGAATGGCAACTGCCCGAAGCAGCAGCACAGCTCTTCCACTGCCAAAACAACTCCACCTGCCTCATGAACTTCACATACCATCAGCTGTCCTGGCAGCTATCTAGGAAACCCTGTTGGGTCACTTCTGGTCCCATGCCCATTGAGCCCAGTGGGATGGAATCAAGCAGCTTGAGCACCCACACAAAACGAACATGGAGCTCCTCACTCAAGGCGCTCAAAACTCCACGGCCAAAGACAAGTTCAGTGCCCAAGCCATTCCCCGCTGCCATGGAAACCAAGTGCTCTGGCAGCACATATGTCTGAAAGTGGATATGACACCTAGGGAAGGGAGTGTGCTGGTGAATGGCAACTGCCCGAAGCAGCAGCACAGCTCTTCCACTGCCAAAACAACTCCACCTGCCTCATGAACTTCACATACCATCAGCTGTCCTGGCAGCTATCTAGGAAACCCTGTTGGGTCACTTCCGGTCCCATGCCCATTGAGCCAGTGGGATGGAATCAAGCAGCTTCAGCACCCACACAAAACGAACATGGAGCTCCTCACTCAAGGCGCTCAAAACTCCATGGCCAAAGACATGTTCAGTGCCCAAACCATTCCCCGCTGCCATGGAAACCAAGTGCTCTGGCAGCACATATGTCTGAAAGTGGATATGACACCTAGGGAAGGGAGTCTGGTGGTGAATGGCAACTGCCTGAAGCAGCAGCACAGCTCTTCCACTGCCAAAACAACTCCACCTGCCTCATGAACTTCACATACCATCAGCTGTCCTGGCAGGTATCTAGGAAACCCTGTTGGCTCACATTCGGTCCCATGCCCATTGAGCCCAGTGGGATGGAGTTAAGCAGCTTCAGCACCCACACAAAAAGAACATGGAGCTCCTCACTCAAGGCGCTCAAAACTCCATGGCCAAAGACAAGTTCAGTGCCCAAGCCATTTCCCGCTGCCATGGAATCCAAGTGCTCTGGCAGCACATATGTCTGAAAGTGGATATGACACCTAGGGAAGGGAGTGTGCTGGTGAATGGCAACTGCCGGAAGCAGCAGCACAGCTCTTCCAGTGCCAAAACAACTCCACCTGCCTCATGAACTTCACATACCATCAGCTGTCCTGGCAGCTATCTAGGAAACCCTGTTGGGTCACTTCCGGTCCCATGCCCATTGAGCCCAGTGGGATGGAGTCAAGCAGCTTCAGCACCCACACAAAACGAACATGGAGCTCCTCACTCAAGGCGTTGAAAACTCCACGGCCAAAGACAAGTTCAGTGCCCAAGCCATTTCCCGCTGCCATGGAAACCAAGTGCTCTGGCAGCACATATGTCTGAAAGTGGATATGACACCTAGGGAAGGGAGTCTGGTGGTGAATGGCAACTGCCCGAAGCAGCAGCACAGCTCTTCCACTGCCAAAAGAACACCACCTGCCTCATGAACTTCACATACCATCAGCTGTCCTGGGAGGTATCTAGGAAACCCTGTTGGCTCACATTCGGTCCCATGCCCATTGAGCCCAGTGGGATGGAGTTAAGCAGCTTCAGCACCCACACAAAAAGAACATGGAGCTCCTCACTCAAGGCGCTCAAAACTCCATGGCCAAAGACAAGTTCAGTGCCCAAGCCATTTCCCGCTGCCATGGAAACCAAGTGCTCTGGCAGCACATATGTCTGAAAGTGGATATGACACCTAGGGAAGGGAGTCTGGTCGTGAATGGCAACTGCCCGAAGCAGCAGCACAGCTCTTCCACTGCCAAAACAACACCACCTGCCTCATGAACTTCACATACCATCAGCTGTCCTGGCAGCTATCTAGGAAACCCTGTTGGGTCACTTCCGGTCCCATGCCCATTGAGCCCAGTGGGATGGAACCAAGCAGCTTCAGCACACACACAAAAAGAACATGGAGCTCCTCACTCAAGGCGCCCAAAACTCCATGGCCAAAGACAAGTTCAGTGCCCAAGCCATTTCCCGCTGCCATGGAAACCAAGTGCTCTGGCAGCACATATGTCTGAAAGTGGATATGACACCTAGGGAAGGGAATGTTCTGGTGAATGGCAACTGCCCGAAGCATCAGCACAGCTCTTCCACTGCCAAAACAACCCCACCTGCTTCATGAACTTCACATACCATCAGCTGTCCTGGCATCTATCTAGGAAACCCTGTTGGGTCACTTCCGGTCCCATGCCAATTGAGCCCAGTGGGATGGAATCAAGCAGCTTCAGCACACACACAAAACGAACATGGAGCTCCTCACTCAAGGCGCTCAAAACTCCATGGCCAAAGACAAGTTCAGTGCCCAAGCCATTTCCCGCTGCCATGGAAACCAAGTGCTCTGGCAGCACATATGTCTGAAAGTGGATATGACACCTAGGGAAGGGAGTGTGCTGGTGAATGGCAAGTGCCCGAAGCAGCAGCACAGCTCTTCCACTGCCAAAACAACTCCACCTGACTCATGAACTTCACATACCATCAGCAGTCCTGGCAGCTTTCTAGGAAACCCTGTTGGGTCACTTCCGGTCCCATGCCCTTTGAGCCCAGTGGGATGGAATCAAGCAGCTTGAGTACCCACACAAATCTAACATGGAGCTCCTCACTCAAGGCGCTCAAAACTCCATGGCCAAAGACAAGTTCAGTGCCCAAGCCATTTCCCGCTGCCATGGAAACCAAGTGCTCTGGCAGCACATATGTCTGAAAGTGGATATGACACCTAGGGAAGGGAGTGTGCTGGTGAATGGCAACTGCCCGAAGCAGCAGCACAGCTCTTCCACTGCCAAAACAACTCCACCTGCCTCATGAACTTCATATACCATCACCTGTCCTGGCAGCTATCTAGGAAACCCTGTTGGGTCACTTCCGGTCCCATGCCCATTGAGCCCAGTGGGATGGAATCAAGCAGCTTCAGCACCCACACAAAAAGAACATGGAGCTCCCTACTCAAGGTGCTCAAAACTCGACGGCCAAAGACAAGTTCAGTGCCCAAGCCATTTCCCGCTGCCATGGAAACCAAGTGCTCTGGCAGCACATATGTCTGAAAGTGGATATGACACCTAGGGAAGGGAGTGTGCTGGTGAATGGCAACTGCCCGAAGCAGCAGCACAGCTCTTCCACTGCCAAAACAACTCCACCTGCCTCATGAACTTCACATACCATCAGCTGTCCTGGCAGCTATCTAGGAAACCCTGTTGGGTCACTTTCGGTCCCATGCCCATTGAGCCCAGTGGGATGGAGTTAAGCAGCTTCAGCACCCACACAAAACGAACATGGAGCTCCTCACTCAAGGCGTTCAAAACTCCATGGCCAAAGACAAGTTCAGTGCCCAAGCCATTTCCCGCTGCCATGGAAACCAAGTGCTCTGGCAGCACATATGTCTGAAAGTGGATATGACACCTAGGGAAGGGAGTCTGGTCGTGAATGGCAACTGCCCGAAGCAGCAGCACAGCTCTTCCACTGCCAAAACAACTCCACCTGCCTCATGAACTTCACATACCATCAGCTGTCCTGGCAGCTATCTAGGAAACCCTGTTGGGTCACTTCTGGTCCCATGCCCATTGAGCCCAGTGGGATGGAATCAAGCAGCTTGAGCACCCACACAAAACGAACATGGAGCTCCTCACTCAAGGCGCTCAAAACTCCACGGCCAAAGACAAGTTCAGTGCCCAAGCCATTCCCCGCTGCCATGGAAACCAAGTGCTCTGGCAGCACATATGTCTGAAAGTGGATATGACACCTAGGGAAGGGAGTGTGCTGGTGAATGGCAACTGCCCGAAGCAGCAGCACAGCTCTTCCACTGCCAAAACAACTCCACCTGCCTCATGAACTTCACATACCATCAGCTGTCCTGGCAGCTATCTAGGAAACCCTGTTGGCTCACATTCGGTCCCATGCCCATTGAGCCCAGTGGGATGGAGTTAAGCAGCTTCAGCACCCACACAAAAAGAACATGGAGCTCCTCACTCAAGGCGCTCAAAACTCCATGGCCAAAGACAAGTTCAGTGCCCAAGCCATTTCCCGCTGCCATGGAATCCAAGTGCTCTGGCAGCACATATGTCTGAAAGTGGATATGACACCTAGGGAAGGGAGTGTGCTGGTGAATGGCAACTGCCGGAAGCAGCAGCACAGCTCTTCCACTGCCAAAACAACTCCACCTGCCTCATGAACTTCACATACCATCAGCTGTCCTGGCAGCTATCTAGGAAACCCTGTTGGGTCACTTCCGGTCCCATGCCCATTGAGCCCAGTGGGATGGAGTCAAGCAGCTTCAGCACCCACACAAAACGAACATGGAGCTCCTCACTCAAGGCGTTGAAAACTCCACGGCCAAAGACAAGTTCAGTGCCCAAGCCATTTCCCGCTGCCATGGAAACCAAGTGCTCTGGCAGCACATATGTCTGAAAGTGGATATGACACCTAGGGAAGGGAGTCTGGTGGTGAATGGCAACTGCCCGAAGCAGCAGCACAGCTCTTCCACTGCCAAAAGAACACCACCTGCCTCATGAACTTCACATACCATCAGCTGTCCTGGGAGGTATCTAGGAAACCCTGTTGGCTCACATTCGGTCCCATGCCCATTGAGCCCAGTGGGATGGAGTTAAGCAGCTTCAGCACCCACACAAAAAGAACATGGAGCTCCTCACTCAAGGCGCTCAAAACTCCATGGCCAAAGACAAGTTCAGTGCCCAAGCCATTTCCCGCTGCCATGGAAACCAAGTGCTCTGGCAGCACATATGTCTGAAAGTGGATATGACACCTAGGGAAGGGAGTCTGGTCGTGAATGGCAACTGCCCGAAGCAGCAGCACAGCTCTTCCACTGCCAAAACAACACCACCTGCCTCATGAACTTCACATACCATCAGCTGTCCTGGCAGCTATCTAGGAAACCCTGTTGGGTCACTTCCGGTCCCATGCCCATTGAGCCCAGTGGGATGGAACCAAGCAGCTTCAGCACACACACAAAAAGAACATGGAGCTCCTCACTCAAGGCGCCCAAAACTCCATGGCCAAAGACAAGTTCAGTGCCCAAGCCATTTCCCGCTGCCATGGAAACCAAGTGCTCTGGCAGCACATATGTCTGAAAGTGGATATGACACCTAGGGAAGGGAATGTTCTGGTGAATGGCAACTGCCCGAAGCATCAGCACAGCTCTTCCACTGCCAAAACAACCCCACCTGCTTCATGAACTTCACATACCATCAGCTGTCCTGGCATCTATCTAGGAAACCCTGTTGGGTCACTTCCGGTCCCATGCCCATTGAGCCCAGTGGGATGGAATCAAGCAGCTTCAGCACCCACACAAAACGAACATGGAGCTCCTCACTCAAGGCGCTCAAAACTCCATGGCCAAAGACAAGTTCAGTGCCCAAGCCATTCCCCGCTGACATGGAAACCAAGTGCTCTGGCAGCACATATGTCTGAAAGTGGATATGACACCTAGGGAAGGGAGTGTGCTGGTGAATGGCAACTGCCCGAAGCAGCAGCACAGCTCTTCCACTGCCAAAACAACTCCACCTGCCTCATGAACTTCACATACCATCAGCTGTCCTGGCAGCTATCTAGGAAACCCTGTTGGCTCACTTCCGGTCCCATGCCCATTGAGCCCAGTGGGATGGAATCAAGCAGCTTGAGCACCCACACAAAAAGAACATGGAGCTCCTCACTCAAGGTGCTCAAAACTCGACGGCCAAAGACAAGTTCAGTGCCCAAGCCATTCCCCGCTGCCATGGAAACCAAGTGCTCTGGCAGCACATATGTCTGAAAGTGGATATGACACCTAGGGAAGGGAGTGTGGTGGTGAATGGCAACTGCCCGAAGCAGCAGCACAGCTCTTCCACTGCCAAAACAACCCCACCGGCCTCATGAACTTCACATACCATCAGCTGTCCTGGCAGCTATCTAGGAAACCCTGTTGGCTCACTTCCGGTCCCATGCCCTTTGAGCCCAGTGGGATGGAGTTAAGCAGCTTCAGCACCCACACAAAAAGAACATGGAGCTCCTCACTCAAGGCGCTCAAAACTCCATGGCCAAAGACAAGTTCAGTGCCCAAGCCATTTCCCGCTGCCATGGAAACCAAGTGCTCTGGCAGCACATATGTCTGAAAGTGGATATGACACCTAGGGAAGGGAGTGTGGTGGTGAATGGCAACTGCCCGAAGCAGCAGCACAGCTCTTCCACTGCCAAAACAACACCACCTGCCTCATGAACTTCACATACCATCAGCTGTCCTGGCAGCTATCTAGGAAACCCTGTTGGCTCACTTTCGGTCCCATGCCCATTGAGCCCAGTGGGATGGAGTTAAGCAGCTTCAGCACCCACACAAAAAGAACATGGAGCTCCTCACTCAAGGTGCTCAAAACTCCATGGCCAAAGACAAGTTCAGTGCCCAAGCCATTTCCCGCTGCCATGGAAACCAAGTGCTCTGGCAGCACATATGTCTGAAAGTGGATATGACACCTAAGGAAGGGAGTGTGCTGGTGAATGGCAACTGCCCGAAGCAGCAGCACAGCTCTTCCACTGCCAAAACAACTCCACCTGCCTAATGAACTTCACATACCATCAGCTGTCCTGGCAGCTATCTAGGAAACCCTGTTGGGTCACTTCCGGTCCCATGCCCATTGAGCCCAGTGAGATGGAATCAAGCAGCTTCAGCACCCACACAAAACGAACATGGAGCTCCTCACTCAAGGCGCTGAAAACTCCACGGCCAAAGACAAGTTCAGTGCCCAAGCCATTCCCCGCTGCCATGGAAACCAAGTGCTCTGGCAGCACATATGTCTGAAAGTGGATATGACACCTAGGGAAGGGAGTGTGCTGGTGAATGGCAAGTGCCCGAAGCAGCAGCACAGCTCTTCCACTGCCAAAACAACTCCACCTGCCTCATGAACTTCACATACCATCAGCTGTCCTGGCAGCTATCTAGGAAACCCTGTTGGGTCACTTCCGGTCCCATGCCCATTGAGCCCAGTGGGATGGAATCAAGCAGCTTGAGCACCCACACAAAACGAACATGGAGCTCCTCACTCAAGGCGCTCAAAACTCCATGGCCAAAGACATGTTCAGTGCCCAAGCCATTTCCCGCTGCCATGGAAACCAAGTGCTCTGGCAGCACATATGTCTGAAACTGGATATGACACCTAGGGAAGGGAGTCTGGTGGTGAATGGCAACTGCCTGAAGCAGCAGCACAGCTCTTCCACTGCCAAAACAACTCCACCTGCCTCATGAACTTCACATACCATCAGCTGTCCTGGCAACTATCTAGGAAACCCTGTTGGCTCACTTCTGGTCCCATGCCCATTGAGCCCAGTGGGATGGAATCAAGCAGCTTCAGCACCCACACAAAACGAACATGGAGCTCCTCACTCAAGGCGCTCAAACCTCCATGGCCAAAGACAAGTTCAGTGCCCAAGCCATTTCCCGCTGCCATGGAATCCAAGTGCTCTGGCAGCACATATGTCTGAAAGTGGATATGACACCTAGGGAAGGGAGTGTGGTGGTGAATCGCAACTGCCCGAAGAAGCACCACAGCTCTTCCACTGCCAAAACAACCCCACCTGCCTCATGAACTTCACATACCATCAGCTGTCCTGGCAGCTATCTAGGAAACCCTGTTGGCTCACTTCCGGTCCCATGCCCATTGAGCCCAGTGGGATGGAGTTAAGCAGCTTCAGCACCCACACAAAAAGAACATGGAGCTCCTCACTCAAGGCGCTCAAAACTCCATGGCCAAAGACAAGTTCAGTACCCAAGCCATTTCCCGCTGCCATGGAAACCAAATGCTCTGGCAGCACATATGTCTGAAAGTGGATATGACACCTAGGGAAGGGAGTGTGCTGGTGAATGGCAACTGCCCGAAGCAGCAGCACAGCTCTTCCACTGCCAAAACAACACCACCTGCCTCATGAACTTCACATACCATCAGCTGTCCTGGCAGCTATCTAGGAAACCCTGTTGGGTCACTTTCGGTCCCATGCCCATTGAGCCCAGTGGGATGGAGTTAAGCAGCTTCAGCACCCACACAAAAAGAACATGGAGCTCCTCACTCAAGGCGTTCAAAACTCCATGGCCAAAGACAAGTTCAGTGCCCAAGCCATTTCCCGCTGCCATGGAAACCAAGTGCTCTGGCAGCACATATGTCTGAAAGTGGATATGACACCTAGGGAAGGGAGTGTGCTGGTGAATGGCAACTGCCCGAAGCAGCAGCACAGCTCTTCCACTGCCAAAACAACTCCACCTGCCTCATGAACTTCACATACCATCAGCTGTCCTGGCAGCTATCTAGGAAACCCTGTTGGCTCACTTCCGGTCCCATGCCAATTGAGCCCAGTGGGATGGAATCAAGCAGCTTCAGCACCCACACAAAACGAACATGGAGCTCCTCACTCAAGGCGCTCAAAACTCCACGGCCAAAGACAAGTTCAGTGCCGAAGCCATTTCCCGCTGCAATGGAAACCAAGTGCTCTGGCAGCACATATGTCTGAAAGTGGATATGACACCTAGGGAAGGGAGTCTGGTGGTGAATGGCAACTGCCCGAAGCAGCAGCACAGCTCTTCCACTGCCAAAACAACCCCACCTGCCTCATGAACTTCACATACCATCAGCTGTCCTGGCAGGTATCTAGGAAACCCTGTTGGCTCACATTCGGTCCCATGCCCATTGAGCCCAGTGGGATGGAGTTAAGCAGCTTCAGCACCCACACAAAAAGAACATGGAGCTCCTCACTCAAGGCGCTCAAAACTCCATGGCCAAAGAAAAGTTCAGTGCCGAAGCCATTTCCCGCTGCCATGGAAACCAAGTGCTCTGGCAGCACATATGTCTGAAAGTGGATATGACACCTAGGGAAGGGAGTGTGCTGGTGAATGGCAACTGCCCGAAGCAGCAGCACAGCTCTTCCACTGCAAAAACAACTCCACCTGCCTCATGAACTTCATATACCATCACCTGTCCTGGCAGCTATCTAGGAAACCCTGTTGGGTCACTTCCGGTCCCATGCCCATTGAGCCCAGTGGGATGGAATCAAGCAGCTTCAGCACACACACAAATCTAACATGGAGCTCCTCACTCAAGGCGCTCAAAACTCCACGGCCAAAGACAAGTTCAGTGCCCAAGCCATTTCCCGCTGCCATGGAAACCAAGTGCTCTGGCAGCACATATGTCTGAAAGTGGATATGACACCTAGGGAAGGGAGTGTGCTGGTGAATGGCAACTGCCCGAAGCAGCAGCACAGCTCTTCCACTGCCAAAACAACTCCACCTGCCTCATGAACTTTACATACCATCAGCTGTCCTGGCAGCTATCTAGGAAACCCTGTTGGCTCACTTCCGGTCCCATGCCCATTGAGCCCAGTGGGATGGAATCAAGCAGCTTCAGCACCCACACAAAACGAACATGGAGCTCCTCACTCAAGGCGCTCAAAACTCCACGGCCAAAGACAAGTTCAGTGCCCAAGCCATTTCCCGCTGCCATGGAAACCAAGTGCTCTGGCAGCACATATGTCTGAAAGTGGATATGACACCTAGGGAAGGGAGTCTGGTGGTGAATGGCAACTGCCCGAAGCAGCAGCACAGCTCTTCCACTGCCAAAACAACCCCACCTGCCTCATGAACTTCACATACCATCAGCTGTCCTGGCAGGTATCTAGGAAACCCTGTTGGCTCACATTCGGTCCCATGCCCATTGAGCCCAGTGGGATGGAGTTAAGCAGCTTCAGCACCCACACAAAACGAACATGGAGCTCCTCACTCAAGGCGCTCAAAACTCCATGGCCAAAGAAAAGTTCAGTGCCGAAGCCATTTCCCGCTGCCATGGAAACCAAGTGCTCTGGCAGCACATATGTCTGAAAGTGGATATGACACCTAGGGAAGGGAGTGTGGTGGTGAATGGCAACTGCCCGAAGCAACAGCACAGCTCTTCCACTGCAAAAACAACTCCACCTGCCTCATGAACTTCACATACCATCAGCTGTCCTGGCAGCTATCTAGGAAACCCTGTTGGGTCACTTCTGGTCCCATGCCCATTGAGCCCAGTGGGATGGAATCAAGCAGCTTCAGCACCCACACAAAACGAACATGGAGCTCCTCACTCAAGGCGCTCAAAACTCCACGGCCAAAGACAAGTTCAGTGCCGAAGCCATTTCCCGCTGCCATGGAAACCAAGTGCTCTGGCAGCACATATGTCTGAAAGTGGATATGACACCTAGGGAAGGGAGTCTGGTGGTGAATGGCAACTGCCCGAAGCAGCAGCACAGCTCTTCCACTGCCAAAACAACCCCACCTGCCTCATGAACTTCACATACCATCAGCTGTCCTGGCAGGTATCTAGGAAACCCTGTTGGCTCACATTCGGTCCCATGCCCATTGAGCCCAGTGGGATGGAGTTAAGCAGCTTCAGCACCCACACAAAAAGAACATGGAGCTCCTCACTCAAGGCGCTCAAAACTCCATGGCCAAAGAAAAGTTCAGTGCCGAAGCCATTTCCCGCTGCCATGGAAACCAAGTGCTCTGGCAGCACATATGTCTGAAAGTGGATATGACACCTAGGGAAGGGAGTGTGGTGGTGAATGGCAACTGCCCGAAGCAACAGCACAGCTCTTCCACTGCAAAAACAACTCCACCTGCCTCATGAACTTCACATACCATCAGCTGTCCTGGCAGCTATCTAGGAAACCCTGTTGGCTCACATTCGGTCCCATGCCCATTGAGCCCAGTGGGATGGAATCAAGCAGCTTCAGCACCCACACAAAACGAACATGGAGCTCCTCATTCAAGGCGCTCAAAACTACATGGCCAAAGACAAGTTCAGTGCCCAAGCCATTTCCCGCTGCCATGGAAACCAAGTGCTCTGGCAGCACATATGTCTGAAAGTGGATATGACACCTAGGGAATGGAGTGTGGTGGTGAATGGCAAGTCCCCGAAGCAGCAGCACAGCTCTTCCACTGCCAAAACAACACCACCTGCCTCATGAACTTCACATACCATCAGCTGTCCTGGCAGCTATCTAGGAAACCCTGTTGGGTCACTTCCGGTCCCATGCCCATTGAGCCCAGTGGGATGGAACCAAGCAGCTTCAGCACCCACACAAAAAGAACATGGAGCTCCTCACTCAAGGCGCCCAAAACTCCATGGCCAAAGACAAGTTCAGTGCCCAAGCCATTTCCCGCTGCCATGGAAACCAAGTGCTCTGGCAGCACATATGTCTGAAAGTGGATATGACACCTAGGGAACAGAATGTGCTGGTGAATGGCAACTGCCCGAAGCAGCAGCACAGCTCTTCCACTGCCAAAACAACCCCACCTGCTTCATGAACTTCACATACCATCAGCTGTCCTGGCATCTATCTAGGAAACCCTGTTGGGTCACTTCCGGTCCCATGCCCATTGAGCCCAGTGGGATGGAATCAAGCAGCTTCAGCACACACACAAAAAGAACATGGAGCTCCTCACTCAAGGCGCTCAAAACTCCATGGCCAAAGACAAGTTCAGTGCCCAAGCCATTTCCCGCTGCCATGGAAACCAAGTGCTCTGGCAGCACATATGTCTGAAAGTGGATATGACACCTAGGGAAGGGAGTGTGCTGGTGAATGGCAAGTGCCCGAAGCAGCAGCACAGCTCTTCCACTGCCAAAACAACTCCACCTGCCTCATGAACTTCACATACCATCAGCAGTCCTGGCAGCTTTCTAGGAAACCCTGTTGGGTCACTTCCGGTCCCATGCCCTTTGAGCCCAGTGGGATGGAATCAAGCAGCTTGAGTACCCACACAAATCTAACATGGAGCTCCACACTCAAGGCGCTAAAAACTCCATGGCCAAAGACAAGTTCAGTGCCCAAGCCATTTCCCGCTGCCATGGAAACCAAGTGCTCTGGCAGCACATATGTCTGAAAGTGGATATGACACCTAGGGAAGGGAGTGTGCTGGTGAATGGCAACTGCCCGAAGCAGCAGCACAGCTCTTCCACTGCCAAAACAACTCCACCTGCCTCATGAACTTCATATACCATCACCTGTCCTGGCAGCTATCTAGGAAACCCTGTTGGGTCACTTCCGGTCCCATGCCCATTGAGCCCAGTGGGATGGAATCAAGCAGCTTCAGCACACACACAAATCTAACATGGAGCTCCTCACTCAAGGCGCTCAAAACTCCACGGCCAAAGACAAGTTCAGTGCCCAAGCCATTTCCCGCTGCCATGGAAACCAAGTGCTCTGGCAGCACATATGTCTGAAAGTGGATATGACACCTAGGGAAGGGAGTGTGCTGGTGAATGGCAACTGCCCGAAGCAGCAGCACAGCTCTTCCACTGCCAAAACAACTCCACCTGCCTCATGAACTTTACATACCATCAGCTGTCCTGGCAGCTATCTAGGAAACCCTGTTGGCTCACTTCCGGTCCCATGCCCATTGAGACAGTGGGATGGAATCAAGCAGCTTCAGCACCCACACAAAACGAACATGGAGCTCCTCACTCAAGGCGCTCAAAACTCCACGGCCAAAGACAAGTTCAGTGCCGAAGCCATTTCCCGCTGCCATGGAAACCAAGTGCTCTGGCAGCACATATGTCTGAAAGTGGATATGACACCTAGGGAAGGGAGTGTGGTGGTGAATGGCAACTGCCCGAAGCAACAGCACAGCTCTTCCACTGCCAAAACAACTCCACCTGCCTCATGAACTTCACATACCATCAGCTGTCCTGGCAGCTATCTAGGAAACCCTGTTGGGTCACTTCTGGTCCCATGCCCATTGAGCCCAGTGGGATGGAATCAAGCAGCTTCAGCACCCACACAAAACGAACATGGAGCTCCTCATTCAAGGCGCTCAAAACTACATGGCCAAAGACAAGTTCAGTGCCCAAGCCATTTCCCGCTGCCATGGGAACCAAGTGCTCTGGCAGCACATATGTCTGAAAGTGGATATGACACCTAGGGAATGGAGTGTGGTGGTGAATGGCAAGTCCCCGAAGCAGCAGCACAGCTCTTCCACTGCCAAAACAACACCACCTGCCTCATGAACTTCACATACCATCAGCTGTCCTGGCAGCTATCTAGGAAACCCTGTTGGCTCACTTCCGGTCCCATGCCCATTGAGCCCAGTGGGATGGAACCAAGCAGCTTCAGCACCCACACAAAAAGAACATGGAGCTCCTCACTCAAGGCGCCCAAAACTCCATGGCCAAAGACAAGTTCAGTGCCCAAGCCATTTCCCGCTGCCATGGAAACCAAGTGCTCTGGCAGCACATATGTCTGAAAGTGGATATGACACCTAGGGAACAGAATGTGCTGGTGAATGGCAACTGCCCGAAGCAGCAGCACAGCTCTTCCACTGCCAAAACAACCCCACCTGCTTCATGAACTTCACATACCATCAGCTGTCCTGGCATCTATCTAGGAAACCCTGTTGGGTCACTTCCGGTCCCATGCCCATTGAGCCCAGTGGGATGGAATCAAGCAGCTTCAGCACACACACAAAAAGAACATGGAGCTCCTCACTCAAGGCGCTCAAAACTCCATGGCCAAAGACAAGTTCAGTGCCCAAGCCATTTCCCGCTGCCATGGAAACCAAGTGCTCTGGCAGCACATATGTCTGAAAGTGGATATGACACCTAGGGAAGGGAGTGTGCTGGAGAATGGCAACTGCCCGAAGCAGCAGCACAGCTCTTCCACTGCCAAAACAACTCCACCTGCCTCATGAACTTCACATACCATCAGCAGTCCTGGCAGCTTTCTAGGAAACCCTGTTGGGTCACTTCCGGTCCCATGCCCTTTGAGCCCAGTGGGATGGAATCAAGCAGCTTGAGTACCCACACAAATCTAACATGGAGCTCCACACTCAAGGCGCTAAAAACTCCATGGCCAAAGACAAGTTCAGTGCCCAAGCCATTTCCCGCTGCCATGGAAACCAAGTGCTCTGGCAGCACATATGTCTGAAAGTGGATATGACACCTAGGGAAGGGAGTGTGCTGGTGAATGGCAACTGCCCGAAGCAGCAGCACAGCTCTTCCACTGCCAAAACAACTCCACCTGCCTCATGAACTTCATATACCATCACCTGTCCTGGCAGCTATCTAGGAAACCCTGTTGGGTCACTTCCGGTCCCATGCCCATTGAGCCCAGTGGGATGGAATCAAGCAGCTTCAGCACACACACAAATCTAACATGGAGCTCCTCACTCAACGCGCTCAAAACTCCACGGCCAAAGACAAGTTCAGTGCCCAAGCCATTTCCCGCTGCCATGGAAACCAAGTGCTCTGGCAGCACATATGTCTGAAAGTGGATATGACACCTAGGGAAGGGAGTGTGCTGGTGAATGGCAACTGCCCGAAGCAGCAGCACAGCTCTTCCACTGCCAAAACAACTCCACCTGCCTCATGAACTTTACATACCATCAGCTGTCCTGGCAGCTATCTAGGAAACCCTGTTGGGTCACTTCCGGTCCCATGCCCATTGAGCCCAGTGGGATGGAATCAAGCAGCTTCAGCACCCACACAAATCTAACATGGAGCTCCTCACTAGAGGCGCTCAAAACTCCACGGCCAAAGACAAGTTCAGTGCCCAAGCCATTTCCAGCTGCCATGGAAACTAAGAGCTCTGGCAGCACATATGTCTGAAAGTGGATATGACACCTAGGGAAGGGAATCTGGTGGTGAATGGCAACTGCCCGAAGCAGCAGCACAGCTCTTCCACTGCCAAAACAACACCACCTGCCTCATGAACTTCACATACCATCAGCTGTCCTGGCAGCTATCTAGGAAACACTGTTGGGTCACTTCCGGTACCATGCCCATTCAGCCCAGTGGGATGGAATCAAGCAGCTTGAGCACCCACACAAAACGAACATGGAGCTCCTCACTAGAGGCGCTCAAAACTCCATGGCCAAAGACAAGTTCAGTGCTGAAGCCATTTCCCGCTGCCATGGAAACCAAGTGCTCTGGCAGCACATATGTCTGAAAGTGGATATGACACCTAGGGAAGGGAGTGTGCTGGTGAATGGCAACTGCCCGAAGCAGCAGCACAGCTCTTCCACTGCCAAAACAACACCACCTGCCTCATGAACTTCACATACCATCAGCTGTCCTGGCAGCTATCTAGGAAACCCTGTTGGCTCACTTTCGGTCCCATGCCCATTGAGCCCAGTGGGATGCAGTTAAGCAGCTTGAGAACCCACACAAAAACAACATGGAGCTCCTCACTCAAGGCGCTCAAAACTCCACGGCCAAAGACAAGTTCAGTGCCGAAGCCATTTCCCGCTGCCATGGAAAGCAAGTGCTCTGGCAGCACATATGTCTGAAAGTGGATATGACACCTAGGGAAGGGAGTGTGGTGGTGAATGGCAACTGCCCGAAGCAGCAGCACAGCTCTTCCACTGCCAAAACAACTCCACCTGCCTCATGAACTTCACATACCATCAGCTGTCCTGGCAGCTATCTAGGAAACCCTGTTGGGTCACTTCTGGTCCCATGCCCATTGAGCCCAGTGGGATGGAGTTAAGCAGCTTCAGCACCCACACAAAAAGAACATGGAGCTCCTCACTCAAGGCGCCCAAAACTCCATGGCCAAAGACAAGTTCAGTGCCCAAGCCATTTCCCGCTGCCATGGAAACCAAGTGCTCTGGCAGCACATATGTCTGAAAGTGGATATGACACCTAGGGAAGGGAGTGTGCTGGTGAATGGCAACTGCCCGAAGCAGCAGCACAGCTCTTCCACTGCCAAAACAACCGCACCTTCCTCATGAACTTCACATACCATCAGCTGTCCTGGCTGCTATCTAGGAAACCCTGTTGGGTCACTTCCGGTCCCATGCCCATTGAGCCAGTGGGATGGAATCAAGCAGCTTCAGCACCCACACAAAACCAACATGGAGCTCCTCACTCAAGGCGCTCAAAACTCCATGGCCAAAGACAAGTTCAGTGCCGAAGCCATTTCCCGCTGCCATGGAAACCAAGTGCTCTGGCAGCACATATGTCTGAAAGTGGATATGACACCTAGGGAAGGGAGTGTGCTGGTGAATGGCAACTGCCCGAAGCAGCAGCACAGCTCTTCCACTGCCAAACCAACTCCACCTGCCTCATGAACTTCACATACCATCAGCTGTCCTGGCAGCTATCTAGGAAACCCTGTTGGCTCACTTCCGGTCCCATGCCCATTGAGCCCAGTGGGATGGAATCAAGCAGCTTCAGCACCCACACAAAACGAACATGGAGCTCCTCACTCAAGGCGCTCAAAACTCCACGGCCAAAGACAAGTTCAGTGCCCAAGCCATTTCCCGCTGCCATGGAAACCAAGTGCTCTGGCAGCACATATGTCTGAAAGTGGATATGACACCTAGGGAAGGGAGTCTGGTGGTGAATGGCAACTGCCCGAAGCAGCAGCACAGCTCTTCCACTGCCAAAACAACTCCACCTGATTCATGAACTTCACATACCATCAGCTGTCCTAGCAGGTATCTAGGAAACCCTGTTGGCTCACATTCGGTCCCATGCCCATTGAGCCCAGTGGGATGGAGTTAAGCAGCTTCAGCACCCACACAAAAAGAACATGGAGCTCCTCACTCAAGGCGCTCAAAACTCCATGGCCAAAGAAAAGTTCAGTGCCGAAGCCATTTCCCGCTGCCATGGAAACCAAGTGCTCTGGCAGCACATATGTCTGAAAGTGGATATGACACCTAGGGAAGGGAGTGTGGTGGTGAATGGCAACTGCCCGAAGCAACAGCACAGCTCTTCCACTGCAAAAACAACTCCACCTGCCTCATGAACTTCACATACCATCAGCTGTCCTGGCAGCTATCTAGGAAACACTGTTGGGTCACTTCTGGTCCCATGCCCATTGAGCCCAGTGGGATGGAATCAAGCAGCTTCAGCACACACACAAATCTAACATGGAGCTCCTCATTCAAGGCGCTCAAAACTACATGGCCAAAGACAAGTTCAGTGCCCAAGCCATTTCCCGCTGCCATGGAAACCAAGTGCTCTGGCAGCACATATGTCTGAAAGTGGATATGACACCTAGGGAAGGGAGTGTGCTGGTGAATGGCAACTGCCCGAAGCAGCAGCACAGCTCTTCCACTGCCAAAACAACACCACCTGCCTCATGAACTTCACATACCATCAGCTGTCCTGGCAGCTATCTAGGAAACCCTGTTGGCTCACTTTCGGTCCCATGCCCATTGAGCCCACTGGGATGCAGTTAAGCAGCTTGAGAACCCACACAAAAACGAACATGGAGCTCCTCACTCAAGGCGCTCAAAACTCCATGGCCAAAGACAAGTTCAGTGCCGAAGCCATTTCCCGCTGCCATGGAAACCAAGTGCTCTGGCAGCACATATGTCTGAAAGTGGATATGACACCTAGGGAAGGGAGTCTGCTGGTGAATGGCAACTGCCCGAAGCAGCAGCACAGCTCTTCCACTGCCAAAACAACTCCACCTGCCTCATGAACTTCACATACCATCAGCTGTCCTGGCAGCTATCTAGGAAACCCTGTTGGGTCACTTCTGGTCCCATGCCCATTGAGCCCAGTGGGATGGAGTTAAGCAGCTTCAGCACCCACACAAAAAGAACATGGAGCTCCTCACTCAAGGCGCCCAAAACTCCATGGCCAAAGACAAGTTCAGTGCCCAAGCCATTTCCCGCTGCCATGGAAACCAAGTGCTCTGGCAGCACATATGTCTGAAAGTGGATATGACACCTAGGGAAGGGAGTGTGCTGGTGAATGGCAACTGCCCGAAGCAGCAGCACAGCTCTTCCACTGCCAAAACAACCCCACCTGCCTCATGAACTTCACATACCATCAGCTGTCCTGGCTGCTATCTAGGAAACCCTGTTGGGTCACTTTCGGTCCCATGCCCATTGAGCCAGTGGGATGGAATCAAGCAGCTTCAGCACCCACACAAAATGAACATGGAGCTCCTCACTCAAGGCGCTCAAAACTCCACGGCCAAAGACAAGTTCAGTGCCGAAGCCATTTCCCGCTGCCATGGAAACCAAGTGCTCTAGCAGCACATATATCTGAAAGTGGATATGACACCTAGGGAAGGGAGTGTGCTGGTGAATGGCAAGTGCCCGAAGCAGCAGCACAGCTCTTCCACTGCCAAAACAACCCCAGCTGCCTCATGAACTTCACATACCATCAGCTGTCCTGGCAGCTATCTAGGAAACCCTATTGGGTCATTTCCGGTCCCATGCCCATAGAGCTCAGTGGGATGGAATCAAGCATCTTCAGCACCCACACAAATCTAACATGGAGCTCCTCACTCAAGGCGCTCAAAACTCCATGGCCAAAGACAAGTTCAGTGCCCAAGCCATTTCCCGCTGCCATGGAAACCAAGTGCTCTGGCAGCACATATGTCTGAAAGTGGATATGACACCTAGGGAAGGGAGTCTGGTCGTGAATGGCAACTGCCTGAAGCAGCAGCACAGCTCTTCCACTGCCAAAACAACTCCACCTGCCTCATGAACTTCACATACCATCAGCTGTCCTGGCAGCTATCCAGGAAACCCTGTTGGGTCACTTCCGGTCCCATGCCCATTGAGCCCAGTGGGATGGAATCAAGCAGCTTCAGCACACACACAAATCTAACATGGAGCTCCTCATTCATGCCGCTCAAAACTCCATGGCCAAAGACAAGTTCAGTGCCCAAGCCATTTCCCGCTGCCATGGAAACCAAGTGCTCTGGCAGCACATATGTCTGAAAGTGGATATGACACCTAGGGAAGGGAGTGTGCTTGTGAATGGCAACTGCCCGAAGCAGCAGGACAGCTCTTCCACTGCCAAAACAACCCCACCTGCCTCATGAACTTCACATACCATCAGCTGTCCTGGCAGCTATCTAGGAAACCCTGTTGGGTCACTTCCGGTCCCATGCCCATTGAGCCCAGTGGGATGGAACCAAGCAGCTTCAGCACCCACACAAATCTAACATGGAGCTCCTCACTCAAGGCGCTCAAAACTCCATGGCCAAAGACAAGTTCAGTGCCCAAGCATTTCCCGCTGCCATGGAAACCAAGTGCTCTGGTAGCACATATATATGAAAGTGGATATGACACCTAGGGAAGGGAGTGTGCTGGTGAATGGCAACTGCCCGAAGCAGCAGCACAGCTCTTCCAGTGCCAAAACAACCCCACCTGCCTCATGAACTTCACATACCATCAGCTGTCCTGGCAGCTATCTAGGAAACCCTGTTGGCTCACTTCCGCTCCCATGCCCATTGAGCCCAGTGGGATGGAATCAAGCAGCTTCAGCACACACACAAAACGAACATGGAGCTCCTCACTCAAGGCGCTCAAAACTCCATGGCCAAAGACAAGTTCAGTGCCGAAGCCATTTCCCGCTGCCATGGAAACCAAGTGCTCTGGCAGCACATATGTCTGAAAGTGGATATGACACCTAGGGAAGGGAGTGTGCTGGTGAATGGCAACTGCCCGAAGCAGCAGCACAGCTCTTCCACTGCCAAAACAACCCCACCTGCCTCATGAACTTCACATACCATCAGCTGTCCTAGCAGCTATCTAGGAAACCCTATTGGGTCACTTCTGGTCCCATGCCCATTGAGCCCAGTGGGATGGAATCAAGCAGCTTCAGCACCCACACAAAAAGAACATGGAGCTCCTCACTCAAGGCGCTCAAAATTCCACGGCCA
Source organism: Ochotona princeps (assembly GCF_030435755.1). Classification (NCBI taxonomy): domain Eukaryota; kingdom Metazoa; phylum Chordata; class Mammalia; order Lagomorpha; family Ochotonidae; genus Ochotona; species Ochotona princeps. The sequence continues at coordinate 140,264,148 of NC_080832.1, read as the reverse complement.
AAGACAAGTTCAGTGCCCAAGCCATTTCCCGCTGCCATGGAAACCAAGTGCTCTGGCAGCACATATGTCTGAAAGTGGATATGACACCTAGGGAAGGGAGTGTGCTGGTGAATGGCAACTGCCCGAAGCAGCAGCACAGCTCTTCCACTGCCAAAACAACTCCACCTGCCTCATGAACTTCACATACCATCAGCTGTCCTGGCAGCTATCTAGGAAACCCTGTTGGGTCACTTCCGGTCCCATGCCCATTGAGCCAGTGGGATGGAATCAAGCATCTTGAGCACCCACACAAAACGAACATGGAGCTCCTCACTCAAGGCGCTCAAAACTCCATGGCCAAAGACAAGTTCAGTGCCCAAGCCATTTCCCGCTGCCATGGAAACCAAGTGCTCTGGCAGCACATATGTCTGAAAGTGGATATGACACGTAGGGAAGGGAGTGTGCTGGTGAATGGCAAGTGCCCGAAGCAGCAGCACAGCTCTTCCACTGCCAAAACAACCCCACCTGCCTCATGAACTTCACATACCATCAGCTGTCCTAGCAGCTATCTAGGAAACCCTATTGGGTCATTTCCGGTCCCATGCCCATAGAGCTCAGTGGGATGGAATCAAGCATCTTCAGCACCCACACAAATCTAACATGGAGCTCCTCACTCAAGGCGCCCAAAACTCCATGGCCAAAGACAAGTTCAGTGCCCAAGCCATTTCCCGCTGCCATGGAAACCAAGTGCTCTGGCAGCACATATGTCTGAAAGTGGATATGACACCTAGGGAAGGGAGTGTGCTGGTGAATGGCAACTGCCTGAAGCAGCAGCACAGCTCTTCCACTGCCAAAACAACTCCACCTGCCTCATGAACTTCACATACCATCAGCTGTCCTGGCAGCTATCTAGGAAACCCTGTTGGGTCACTTCCGGTCCCATGCCCATTGAGCCCAGTGGGATGGAATCAAGCAGCTTCAGCACACACACAAATCTAACATGGAGCTCCTCACTCAAGGCGCTTAAAACTCCATGGCCAAAGACAAGTTCAGTGCCCAAGCCATTTCCCGCTGCCATGGAAACCAAGTGCTCTGGCAGCACATATGTCTGAAAGTGGATATGACACCTAGGGAAGGGAGTGTGCTGGTGAATGGCAACTGCCCGAAGCAGCAGCACAGCTCTTCCACTGCCAAAACAACACCACCTGCCTCATGAACTTCACATACCATCAGCTGTCCTGGCAGCTATCTAGGAAACCCTGTTGGCTCACTTCCGGTCCCATGCCCATTGAGCCCAGTGGGATGGAACCAAGCAGCTTCAGCACCCACACAAAACGAACATGGAGCTCCTCACTCAAGGCGCTCAAAACTCCACGGCCAAAGACAAGTTCAGTGCCCAAGCCATTTCCCGCTGCCATGGAAACCAAGTGCTCTGGCAGCACATATGTCTGAAAGTGGATATGACACCTAGGGAAGGGAGTCTGGTGGTGAATGGCAACTGCCTGAAGCAGCAGCACAGCTCTTCCACTGCCAAAACAACTCCACCTGCCTCATGAACTTCACATACCATCAGCTGTCCTGGCAGCTATCTAGGAAACCCTGTTGGGTCACTTCTGGTCCCATGCCCATTGAGCCCAGTGGGATGGAATCAAGCAGCTTCAGCACCCACACAAAAAGAACATGGAGCTCCTCACTCAAGGCGCTCAAAACTCCATGGCCAAAGACAAGTTCAGTGCCCAAGCCATTTCCCGCTGCCATGGAAACCAAGTGCTCTGGCAGCACATATGTCTGAAAGTGGATATGACACCTAGGGAATGGAGTGTGGTGGTGAATGGCAACTGCCCGAAGCAGCAGCACAGCTCTTCCACTGCCAAAACAACTCCACCTGCCTCATGAACTTCACATACCATCAGCTGTCCTGGCAGCTATCTAGGAAACCCTGTTGGGTCACTTCCGGTGCCATGCCCATTGAGCCCAGTGGGATGGAGTTAAGCAGCTTCAGCACCCACACAAAAAGAACATGGAGCTCCTCACTCAAGGCGCTCAAAATTCCACGGCCAAAGACAAGTTCAGTGCCCAAGCCATTTCCCGCTGCCATGGAAACCAAGTGCTCTGGCAGCACATATGTCTGAAAGTGGATATGACACCTAGGGAAGGGAGTGTGCTGGTGAATGGCAACTGCCCGAAGCAGCAGCACAGCTCTTCCACTGTCAAAACAACTCCACCTGCCTCATGAACTTCACATACCATCAGCAGTCCTGGCAGCTATCTAGGAAACCCTGTTGGGTCACTTCCGGTCCCATGCCCATTGAGCCAGTGGGATGGAATCAAGCAGCTTGAGCACCCACACAAAACGAACATGGAGCTCCTCACTCAAGGCGCTCAAAACTCCATGGCCAAAGACAAGTTCAGTGCCGAAGCCATTTCCCGCTGCCATGGAAACCAAGTGCTCTGGCAGCACATATGTCTGAAAGTGGATATGACACCTAGGGAAGGGAGTGTGCTGGTGAATGGCAAGTGCCCGAAGCAGCAGCACAGCTCTTCCACTGCCAAAACAACCCCACCTGCCTCATGAACTTCACATACCATCAGCTGTCCTAGCAGCTATCTAGGAAACCCTATTGGGTCATTTCCGGTCCCATGCCCTTAGAGCTCAGTGGGATGGAATCAAGCATCTTCAGCACCCACACAAATCTAACATGGAGCTCCTCACTCAAGGCGCTCAAAACTCCATGGCCAAAGACAAGTTCAGTGCCCAAGCCATTTCCCGCTGCCATGGAAACCAAGTGCTCTGGCAGCACATATGTCTGAAAGTGGATATGACACCTAGGGAAGGGAGTGTGCTGGTGAATGGCAACTGCCCGAAGCAGCAGCACAGCTCTTCCACTGCCAAAACAACTCCACCTGCCTCATGAACTTCACATACCATCAGCTGTCCTGGCAGCTATCTAGGAAACCCTGTTGGCTCACTTCTGGTCCCATGCCCATTGAGCCCAGTGGGATGGAATCAAGCAGCTTCAGCACCCACACAAAACGAACATGGAGCTCCTCACTCAAGGCGCTCAAAACTCCACGGCCAAAGACAAGTTCAGTGCCGAAGCCATTTCCCGCTGCCATGGAAACCAAGTGCTCTGGCAGCACATATGTCTGAAAGTGGATATGACACCTAGGGAAGGGAGTGTGGTGATGAATGGCAACTGCCCGAAGCAACAGCACAGCTCTTCCACTGCCAAAACAACTCCACCTGCCTCATGAACTTCACATACCATCAGCTGTCCTGGCAGCTATCTAGGAAACCCTGTTGGGTCACTTCTGGTACCATGCCCATTGAGCCCAGTGGGATGGAATCAAGCAGCTTCAGCACCCACACAAAAAGAACATGGAGCTCCTCACTCAAGGCGCTCAAAATTCCACGGCCAAAGACAAGTTCAGTGCCCAAGCCATTTCCCGCTGCCATGGAAACCAAGTGCTCTGGCAGCACATATGTCTGAAAGTGGATATGACACCTAGGGAAGGGAGTGTGCTGGTGAATGGCAACTGCCCGAAGCAGCAGCACAGCTCTTCCACTGCCAAAACAACTCCACCTGCCTCATGAACTTCACATACCATCAGCTGTCCTGGCAGCTATCTAGGAAACCCTGTTGGGTCACTTCCGGTCCCATGCCCATTGAGACAGTGGGATGGAATCAAGCATCTTGAGCACCCACACAAAACGAACATGGAGCTCCTCACTCAAGGCGCTCAAAACTCCATGGCCAAAGACAAGTTCAGTGCCCAAGCCATTTCCCGCTGCCATGGAAACCAAGTGCTCTGGCAGCACATATGTCTGAAAGTGGATATGACACCTAGGGAAGGGAGTGTGCTGGTGAATGGCAAGTGCCCGAAGCAGCAGCACAGCTCTTCCACTGCCAAAACAACCCCACCTGCCTCATGAACTTCACATACCATCAGCTGTCCTAGCAGCTATCTAGGAAACCCTATTGGGTCATTTCCGGTCCCATGCCCATAGAGCTCAGTGGGATGGAATCAAGCATCTTCAGCACCCACACAAATCTAACATGGAGCTCCTCACTCAAGGCGCTCAAAACTCCATGGCCAAAGACAAGTTCAGTGCCCAAGCCATTTCCCGCTGCCATGGAAACCAAGTGCTCTGGCAGCACATATGTCTGAAAGTGGATATGACACCTAGGGAAGGGAGTCTGGTCGTGAATGGCAACTGCCTGAAGCAGCAGCACAGCTCTTCCACTGCTAAAACAACTCCACCTGCCTCATGAACTTCACATACCATCAGCTGTCCTGGCAGCTATCTAGGAAACCCTGTTGGGTCACTTCCGGTCCCATGCCCATTGAGCCCAGTGGGATGGAATCAAGCAGCTTCAGCACACACACAAATCTAACATGGAGCTCCTCACTCAAGGCGCTTAAAACTCCATGGCCAAGGACAAGTTCAGTGCCCAAGCCATTTCCCGCTGTCATGGAAACCAAGTGCTCTGGCAGCACATATGTCTGAAAGTGGATATGACACCTAGGGAAGGGAGTGTGCTGGTGAATGGCAACTGCCCGAAGCAGCAGCACAGCTCTTCCACTGCCAAAACAACACCACCTGCCTCATGAACTTCACATACCATCAGCTGTCCTGGCAGCTATCTAGGAAACCCTGTTGGCTCACTTCCGGTCCCATGCCCTTTGAGCCCAGTGGGATGGAACCAAGCAGCTTCAGCACCCACACAAAACGAACATGGAGCTCCTCACTCAAGGCGCTCAAAACTCCACGGCCAAAGACAAGTTCAGTGCCCAAGCCATTTCCCGCTGCCATGGAAACCAAGTGCTCTGGCAGCACATATGTCTGAAAGTGGATATGACACCTAGGGAAGGGAGTCTGGTGGTGAATGGCAACTGCCTGAAGCAGCAGCACAGCTCTTCCACTGCCAAAACAACTCCACCTGCCTCATGAACTTCACATACCATCAGCTGTCCTGGCAGCTATCTAGGAAACCCTGTTGCGTCACTTCTGGTCCCATGCCCATTGAGCCCAGTGGGATGGAATCAAGCAGCTTCAGCACCCACACAAATCTAACATGGAGCTCCTCACTCAAGGCGCTCAAAACTCCATGGCCAAAGACAAGTTCAGTGCCCAAGCCATTTCCCGCTGCCATGGAAACCAAGTGCTCTGGCAGCACATATGTCTGAAAGTGGATATGACACCTAGGGAATGGAGTGTGGTGGTGAATGGCAACTGCCCGAAGCAGCAGCACAGCTCTTCCACTGCCAAAACAACCCTACCTGCCTCATGAACTTCACATACCATCAGCTGTCCTGGCAGCTATCTAGGAAACCCTGTTGGCTCACTTCCGGTCCCATGCCCATTGAGCCCAGTGGGATGGAATCAAGCAGCTTCAGCACCCACACAAAAAGAACATGGAGCTCCTCACTCAAGGCGCTTAAAACTCCATGGCCAAAGACAAGTTCAGTGCCCAAGCCATTTCCCGCTGCCATGGAAACCAAGTGCTCTGGCAGCACATATGTCTGAAAGTGGATATGACACCTAGGGAAGGGAGTGTGCTGGTGAATGGCAACTGCCCGAAGCCGCAGCACAGCTGTTCTAGTGCCAAAACAACAACACCTGCCTCATGAACTTCACATACCATCAGCTGTCCTGGCAGCTATCTAGGAAACCCTGTTGGCTCACTTCCGGTCCCATGCCCTTTGAGCCCAGTGGGATGGAACCAAGCAGCTTCAGCACCCACACAAATCTAACATGGAGCTCCTCACTCAAGGCGCTCAAAACTCCACGGCCAAAGACAAGTTCAGTGCCCAAGCCATTTCCCGCTGCCATGGAAACCAAGTGCTCTGGCAGCACATATGTCTGAAAGTGGATATGACACCTAGGGAAGGGAGTCTGGTGGTGAATGGCAACTGCCTGAAGCAGCAGCACAGCTCTTCCACTGCCAAAACAACTCCACCTGATTCATGAACTTCACATACCATCAGCTGTCCTGGCAGCTATCTAGGAAACCCTGTTGGGTCACTTCTGGTCCCATGCCCATTGAGCCCAGTGGGATGGAATCAAGCAGCTTCAGCACCCACACAAATCTAACATGGAGCTCCTCACTCAAGGCGCTCAAAACTCCATGGCCAAAGACAAGTTCAGTGCCCAAGCCATTTCCCGCTGCCATGGAAACCAAGTGCTCTGGTAGCACATATGTCTGAAAGTGGATATGACACCTAGGGAATGGAGTGTGGTGGTGAATGGCAACTGCCCGAAGCAGCAGCACAGCTCTTCCACTGCCAAAACAACCCTACCTGCCTCATGAACTTCACATACCATCAGCTCTCCTGGCAGCTATCTAGGAAACCCTGTTGGCTCACTTTCGGTCCCATGCCCATTGAGCCCACTGGGATGCAGGTAAGCAGCTTCAGCACCCACACAAAAAGAACATGGAGCTCCTCACTCAAGGCGCTCAAAACTCCATGGCCAAAGACAAGTTCAGTGCCCAAGCCATTTCCCGCTGCCATGGAAACCAAGTGCTCTGGTAGCACATATGTCTGAAAGTGGATATGACACCTAGGGAAGGGAGTGTGCTGGTGAATGGCAACTGCCCGAAGCCGCAGCACAGCTGTTCTAGTGCCAAAACAACAACACCTGCCTCATGAACTTCACATACCATCAGCTGTCCTGGCAGCTATCTAGGAAACCCTGTTGGCTCACTTCCGGTCCCATGCCCATTGAGCCCAGTGGGATGGAGTTAAGCAGCTTCAGCACCCACACAAATCTAACATGGAGCTCCTCACTCAAGGCGCTCAAAACTCCATGGCCAAAGACAAGTTCAGTGCCCAAGCCATTTCCCGCTGCCATGGAAACCAAGTGCTCTGGCAGCACATATGTCTGAAAGTGGATATGACACCTAGGGAAGAGAATGTGCTGGTGAATGGCAACTGCCCGAAGCAGCAGCACAGCTCTTCCACTGCCAAAACAACTCCACCTGCCTCATGAACTTCACATACCATCAGCTGTCCTGGCAGCTATCTAGGAAACCCTGTTGGCTCACTTTCGGTCCCATGCCCATTGAGCCCAGTGGGATGGAATCAAGCAGCGTCAGCACACACACAAAACGAACATGGAGCTCCTCACTCAAGGCGCTTAAAACTCCATGGCCAAAGACAAGTTCAGTGCCCAAGCCATTTCCCGCTGCCATGGAAACCAAGTGCTCTGGCAGCACATATGTCTGAAAGTGGATATGACACCTAGGGAAGGGAGTCTGGTCGTGAATGGCAAGTCCCGGAAGCAGCAGCACAGCTCTTCCACTGCCAAAACAACAACACCTGCCTCATGAACTTCACATATAATCAGCTGTCCTGGCAGCTATCTAGGAAACCCTGTTGGCTCACTTCCGGTCCCATGCCCTTTGAGCCCAGTGGGATGGAACCAAGCAGCTTCAGCACCCACACAAAATGAACATGGAGCTCCTCACTCAAGGCGCTCAAAACTCCATGGCCAAAGGCAAGTTCAGTGCCCAAGCCATTTCCCGCTGCCATGGAAACCAAGTGCTCTGGCAGCACATATGTCTGAAAGTGGATATGACACCTAGGGAAGGGAGTGTGCTGGTGAATGGCAACTGCCTGAAGCAGCAGCACAGCTCTTCCACTGCCAAAACAACTCCACCTGCCTCATGAACTTCACATACCATCAGCTGTCCTGGCAGCTATCTAGGAAACCCTGTTGGCTCACTTCCGGTCCCATGCCCATTGAGCCCAGTGGGATGGAATCAAGCAGCTTCAGCACCCACACAAAACGAACATGGAGCTCCTCATTCATGGCGCTTAAAACTCCATGGCCAAAGACAAGTTCAGTGCCCAAGCCATTTCCCGCTGCCATGGAAACCAAGTGCTCTGGCAGCACATACGTCTGAAAGTGGATATGACACCTAGGAAAGGGAGTGTGCTGGTGAATGGCAAGTCCCCGAAGCAGCAGCACAGCTCTTCCAGTGCCAAAACAACCCCACCTGCCTCATGAACTTCACATACCATCAGCTGTCCTGGCAGCTATCTAGGAAACCCTGTTGGGTCATTTCCGGTCCCATGCCCATTGAGCCCAGTGGGATGGAATCAAGCAGCTTCAGCACCCACACAAATCTAACATGGAGCTCCTCACTCAAGGCGCTCAAAACTCCACAGCCAAAGACAAGTTCAGTGCCCAAGCCATTTCCCGCTGCCATGGAAACCAAGTGCTCTGGCAGCACATATGTCTGAAAGTGGATATGACACCTAGGGAAGGGAGTGTGCTGGTGAATGGCAACTGCCCGAAGCAGCAGCAGCACAGCTGTTCTAGTGCCAAAACAACTCCACCTGCCTCATGAACTTCACACACCATTAGCTGTCCCGGCAGCTATCTAGGAAACCCTGTTGGCTCACTTTCGGTCCCATGCCCATTGAGCCCAGTGGGATTGAATCAAGCAGCTTCAGCACACACAAAAAACGAACATGGAGCTCCTCACTCAAGGCGCTCAAAACTCCATGGCCAAAGACAAGTTCAGTGCCCAAGCCATTTCCCGCTGACATGGAAACCAAGTGCTCTGGCAACACATATGTCTGAAAGTGGATATGACACCTAGGGAAGGGAGTGTGGTGGTGAATGGCAATTGCCCGAAGCAGCAGCACAGCTCTTCCACTGCCAAAACAACTCCACCTGCCTCATGAACTTCACATACCATCAGCTGTCCTGGCAGCTATCTAGGAAACCCTGTTGGCTCACTTCCGGTCCCATGCCCATTGAGCCCAGTGGGATGGAACCAAGCAGTTTCAGCACCCACACAAAACGAACATGGAGCTCCTCACGCCAGGCGCTCAAAACTCCACGGCCAAAGACATGTTCAGTGCCCAAGCCATTTCCCGCTGCCATGGAAACCAAGTGCTCTGGCAGCACATATGTCTGAAAGTGGATATGACACCTAGGGAAGAGAGTCTGGTGGTGAAAGGCAACTGCCTGAAGCAGCAGCACAGCTCTTCCACTGCCAAAACAACTCCACCTGCCTCATGAACTTCACATACCATCAGCTGTCCTGGCAGCTATCTAGGAAACCCTGTTGGCTCACTTCTGGTCCCATGCCCATTGAGCCCAGTGGGATGGAATCAAGCAGCTTCAGCACCCACACAAAAAGAACATGGAGCTCCTCACTCAAGGCGCTCAAAACTCCATGGCCAAAGACAAGTTCAGTGCCCAAGCCATTTCCCGCTGCCATGGAAACCAAGTGCTCTGGCAGCACATATGTCTGAAAGTGGATATGACACCTAGGGAATGGAGTGTGCTGGTGAATGGCAACTGCCCGAAGCAGCAGCACAGCTCTTCCACTGCCAAAACAACACCACCTGCCTCATGAACTTCACATACCATCAGCTGTCCTGGCAGCTATCTAGGAAACCCTGTTGGCTCACTTTCGGTCCCATGCCCATTGAGCCCAGTGGGATGGAGTTAAGCAGCTTCAGCACACACACAAAAAGAACATGGAGCTCCTCACTCAAGGCGCTCAAAACTCCATGGCCAAAGACAAGTTCAGTGCCGAAGCCATTTCCCGCTGCCATGGAAACCAAGTGCTCTGGCAGCACATATGTCTGAAAGTGGATATGACACCTAGGGAACAGAATGTGCTGGTGAATGGCAACTGCCCGAAGCAGCAGCACAGCTCTTCCACTGCCAAAACAACTCCACCTGCCTCATGAACTTCACATACCATCAGCTGTCCTGGCAGCTATCTAGGAAACCCTGTTGGGTCACTTCCGGTCCCATGCCCATTGAGCCCAGTGGGATGGAATCAAGCAGCGTCAGCACACACACAAATCTAACATGGAGCTCCTCACTCAAGGCGCTCAAAACTCCATGGCCAAAGACAAGTTCAGTGCCCAAGCCATTTCCCGCTGCCATGGAAACCAAGTGCTCTGGCAGCACATATGTCTGAAAGTGGATATGACACCTAGGGAAGGGAGTCTGGTGGTGAATGGCAACTGCCTGAAGCAGCAGCACAGCTCTTCCACTGCCAAAACAACTCCACCTGCCTCATGAACTTCACATACCATCAGCTGTCCTGGCAGCTATCTAGGAAACCCTGTTGGCTCACTTCTGGTCCCATGCCCATTGAGCCCAGTGGGATGGAATCAAGCAGCTTCAGCACCCACACAAAACGAACATGGAGCTCCTCATTCATGGCGCTTAAAACTCCATGGCCAAAGACAAGTTCAGTGCCCAAGCCATTTCCCGCTGTCATGGAAACCAAGTGCTCTGGCAGCACATATGTCTGAAAGTGGATATGACACCTAGGAAAGGGAGTGTGCTGGTGAATGGCAACTGCCCGAAGCAGCAGCACAGCTCTTCCACTGCAAAAACAACCCCACCTGTCTCATGAACTTCACATACCATCAGCTGTCCTGGCAGCTATCTAGGAAACCCTGTTGGGTCACTTCCGCTCCCATGCCCATTGAGCCCAGTGGGATGGAATCAAGCAGCTTCAGCACCCACACAAAACGAACATGGAGCTCCTCACTCAAGGCGCTCAAAACTCCACGGCCGAAGACAAGTTCAGTGCCCAAGCCATTTCCCGCTGCCATGGAAACCAAGTGCTCTGGCAGCACATATGTCTGAAAGTGGATATGACACCTAGGGAAGGGAGTGTGCTGGTGAATGGCAAGTCCCCGAAGCAGCAGCACAGCTCTTCCAGTGCCAAAACAACCCCACCTGCCTCATGAACTTCACATTCCATCAGCTGTCCTAGCAGCTATCTAGGAAACCCTGTTGGGTCATTTCCGGTCCCATGCCCATTGAGCCCAGTGGGATGGAATCAAGCAGCTTCAGCACCCACACAAATCTAACATGGAGCTCCTCACTCAAGGCGCTCAAAACTCCACAGCCAAAGACAAGTTCAGTGCCCAAGCCATTTCCCGCTGCCATGGAAACCAAGTGCTCTGGCAGCACATATGTCTGAAAGTGGATATGACACCTAGGGAAGGGAGTGTGCTGGTGAATGGCAACTGCCAGAAGCAGCAGCAGCACAGCTGTTCTAGTGCCAAAACAACTCCACCTGCCTCATGAACTTCACACACCATTAGCTGTCCCGGCAGCTATCTAGGAAACCCTGTTGGCTCACTTTCGGTCCCATGCCCATTGAGCCCAGTGGGATTGAATCAAGCAGCTTCAGCACACACACAAAACGAACATGGAGCTCCTCACTCAAGGCGCTAAAAACTCCATGGCCAAAGACAAGTTCAGTGCCCAAGCCATTTCCCGCTGCCATGGAAACCAAGTGCTCTGGCAACACATATGTCTGAAAGTGGATATGACACCTAGGGAAGGGAGTGTGGTGGTGAATGGCAATTGCCCGAAGCAGCAGCACAGCTCTTCCACTGCCAAAACAACTCCACCTGCCTCATGAACTTCACATACCATCAGCTGTCCTGGCAGCTATCTAGGAAACCCTGTTGGGTCACTTCCGCTCCCATGCCCATTGAGCCCAGTGGGATGGAACCAAGCAGTTTCAGCACCCACACAAAACGAACATGGAGCTCCTCACGCCAGGCGCTCAAAACTCCACGGCCAAAGACATGTTCAGTGCCCAAGCCATTTCCCGCTGCCATGGAAACCAAGTGCTCTGGCAGCACATATGTCTGAAAGTGGATATGACACCTAGGGAAGGGAGTCTGGTGGTGAAAGGCAACTGCCTGAAGCAGCAGCACAGCTCTTCCACTGCCAAAACAACTCCACCTGATTCATGAACTTCACATACCATCAGCTGTCCTGGCAGCTATCTAGGAAACCCTTTGGGTCACTTCTGGTCCCATGCCCATTGAGCCCAGTGGGATGGAATCAAGCAGCTTCAGCACCCACACAAAAAGAACATGGAGCTCCTCACTCAAGGCGCTCAAAACTCCATGGCCAAAGACAAGTTCAGTGCCCAAGCCATTTCCCGCTGCCATGGAAACCAAGTGCTCTGGCAGCACATATGTCTGAAAGTGGATATGACACCTAGGGAACAGAATGTGCTGGTGAATGGCAACTGCCCGAAGCAGCAGCACAGCTCTTCCACTGCCAAAACAACTCCACCTGCCTCATGAACTTCACATACCATCAGCTGTCCTGGCAGCTATCTAGGAAACCCTGTTGGCTCACTTTCGGTCCCATGCCCATTGAGCCCAGTGGGATGGAGTTAAGCAGCTTCAGCACCCACACAAAACGAACATGGAGCTCCTCACTCAAGGCCCTAAAAACTCCACAGCCAAAGACAAGTTCAGTGCCGAAGCCATTTCCCGCTGCCATGGAAACCAAGTGCTCTGGCAGCACATATGTCTGAAAGTGGATATGACACCTAGGGAAGGGAGTGTGCTGGTGAATGGCAACTGCCCGAAGCAGCAGCAGCACAGCTGTTCTAGTGCCAAAACAACTCCACCTGCCTCATGAACTTCACATACCATCAGCTGTCCTGGCAGCTATCTAGGAAACCCTGTTGGGTCACTTCCGGTCCCATGCCCATTGAGCCCACTGGGATGGAATCAAGCAGCGTCAGCACACACACAAATCTAACATGGAGCTCCTCACTCAAGGCGCTCAAAACTCCATGGCCAAAGACAAGTTCAGTGCCCAAGCCATTTCCCGCTGCCATGGAAACCAAGTGCTCTGGCAGCACATATGTCTGAAAGTGGATATGACACCTAGGGAAGGGAGTCTGGTGGTGAATGGCAACTGCCTGAAGCAGCAGCACAGCTCTTCCACTGCCAAAACAACTCCACCTGCCTCATGAACTTCACATACCATCAGCTGTCCTGGCAGCTATCTAGGAAACCCTGTTGGCTCACTTCTGGTCCCATGCCCATTGAGCCCAGTGGGATGGAATCAAGCAGCTTCAGCACCCACACAAAACGAACATGGAGCTCCTCATTCATGGCGCTTAAAACTCCATGGCCAAAGACAAGTTCAGTGCCCAAGCCATTTCCCGCTGTCATGGAAACCAAGTGCTCTGGCAGCACATATGTCTGAAAGTGGATATGACACCTAGGAAAGGGAGTGTGCTGGTGAATGGCAACTGCCCGAAGCAGCAGCACAGCTCTTCCACTGCAAAAACAACCCCACCTGTCTCATGAACTTCACATACCATCAGCTGTCCTGGCAGCTATCTAGGAAACCCTGTTGGGTCACTTCCGCTCCCATGCCCATTGAGCCCAGTGGGATGGAATCAAGCAGCTTCAGCACCCACACAAAACGAACATGGAGCTCCTCACTCAAGGCGCTCAAAACTCCATGGCCAAAGACAAGTTCAGTGCCCAAGCTATTTCCCGCTGCCATGGAAACCAAGTGCTCTGGCAGCACATATGTCTGAAAGTGGATATGACACCTAGGGAAGGGAGTGTGCTGGTGAATGGCAAGTCCCCGAAGCAGCAGCACAGCTCTTCCAGTGCCAAAACAACCCCACCTGCCTCATGAACTTCACATTCCATCAGCTGTCCTAGCAGCTATCTAGGAAACCCTGTTGGGTCATTTCCGGTCCCATGCCCATTGAGCCCAGTGGGATGGAATCAAGCAGCTTCAGCACCCACACAAATCTAACATGGAGCTCCTCACTCAAGGCGCTCAAAACTCCACAGCCAAAGACAAGTTCAGTGCCCAAGCCATTTCCCGCTGACATGGAAACCAAGTGCTCTGGCAACACATATGTCTGAAAGTGGATATGACACCTAGGGAAGGGAGTGTGGTGGTGAATGGCAATTGCCCGAAGCAGCAGCACAGCTCTTCCACTGCCAAAACAACCCCACCTGCCTCATGAACTTCACATACCATCAGCTGTCCTGGCAGGTATCAAGGAAACCCTGTTGGGTCATTTCCGGTCCGATGCCCATTGAGCCCAGTGGGATGGAATCAAGCAGCTTCAGCACCCACACAAAAAGAACATGGAGCTCCTCACTCAAGGCGCTCAAAACTCCACGGCCAAAGACAAGTTCAGTGCCCAAGCCATTTCCCGCTGCCATGGAAACCAAGTGCTCTGGCAGCACATATGTCTGAAAGTGGATATGACACCTAGGGAAGGGAGTGTGCTGGTGAATGGCAACTGCCCGAAGCAGCAGCACAGCTCTTCCACTGCCAAAACAACTCCACCTGCCTCATGAACTTCACATACCATCAGCTGTCCTGGCAGCTCTCTAAGAAACCCTGTTGGCTCACTTCTGATCCCATGCCCATTGAGCCCAGTGGGATGGAATCAAGCAGCTTCAGCACCCACACAAAACGAACATGGAGCTTCTCACTCAAGGCGCTCAAAACTCCATGGCCAAAGACAAGTTCAGTGCCCAAGCCATTTCCCGCTGCCATGGAAACCAAGTGCTCTGGCAGCACATATGTCTGAAAGTGGATATGACACCTAGGGAAGGGAGTGTGGTGGTGAATGGCAAGTCCCCGAAGCAGCAGCACAGCTCTTCCACTGCCAAAACAACCCCACCTGCCTCATGAACTTCACATACCATCAGCTGTCCTAGCAGCTATCTAGGAAACCCTGTTGGGTCATTTCCGGTCCCATGCCCATTGAGCCCAGTGGGATTGAATCAAGCAGCTTCAGCACCCACACAAATCTAACATGGAGCTCCTCACTCAAGGCGCTCAAAACTCCACAGCCAAAGACAAGTTCAGTGCCCAAGCCATTTCCCGCTGCCATGGAAACCAAGTGCTCTGGCAGCACATATGTCTGAAAGTGGATATGACACCTAGGGAAGGGAGTGTGCTGGTGAATGGCAACTGCCCGAAGCAGCAGCACAGCTCTTCCACTGCCAAAACAACTCACCTGCCTCATGAACTTCACATACCATCAGCTGTCCTGGCAGCTATCTAGGAAACCCTGTTGGGTCACTTCCGGTCCCATGCCCATAGAGCTCAGTGGGATGGAATCAAGCAGCTTCACCACCCACACAAAAAGAACATGGAGCTCCTCACTCAAGGCGCTCAAAACTCCACGGCCAAAGACAAGTTCAGTGCCCAAGCCATTTCCCGCTGCCATGGAAACCAAGTGCTCTGGCAGCACATATGTCTGAAAGTGGATATGACACCTAGGGAAGGGAGTGTGCTGGTGAATGGCAAGTGCCCGAAGCAGCAGCACAGCTCTTCCACTGCCAAAACAACCCCACCTGCCTCATAAACTTCACATACCATCAGCTCTCCTGGCAGCTATCTAGGAAACCCTGTTGGGTCATATCCGGTCCCATGCCCATTGAGCCCAGTGGGATGGAATCAAGCAGCTTCAGCACCCACACAAATCTAACATGGAGCTCCTCACTCAAGGCGCTAAAAACTCCATGGCCAAAGACAAGTTCAGTGCCCAAGCCATTTCCCGCTGCCATGGAAACCAAGTGCTCTGGCAGCACATATGTCTGAAAGTGGATATGACACCTAGGGAAGAGAATGTGCTGGTGAATGGCAACTGCCCGAAGCAGCAGCACAGCTCTTCCACTGCCAAAACAACCCCACCTGCCTCATGAACTTCACATACCATCAGCTGTCCTGACAGCTATCTAGGAAACCCTGTTGGCTCACTTCCGGTCCCATGCACATTGAGCCCAGTGGGATGGAATCAAGCAGCTTCAGCACCCACACAAAACGAACATGGAGCTCCTCACTCAAGGCGCTCAAAACTCCATGGCCAAAGACAAGTTCAGTGCCCAAGCCATTTCCTGCTGCCATGGAAACTAAGAGCTCTGGCAGCACATATGTCTGAAAGTGGATATGACACCTAGGGAAGGGAGTGTGCTGGTGAATGGCAACTGCCCGAAGCAGCAGCACAGCTCTTCCACTGCCAAAACAACTCCACCTGCCTCATGAACTTCACATACCATCAGCTGTCCTGGCAGCTATCTAGGAAACCCTGTTGGCTCACTTCCGGTCCCATGCCCATTGAGCCCAGTGGGATGGAATCAAGCAGCTTCAGCACCCACACAAATCTAACATGGAGCTCCTCACTCAAGACGCTCAAAACTCCACGGCCAAATAAACATATGAAAAAATGTTCAAGTTCCCTGGCAATAAGGGAAATCCAAATTAAAACATCAATGAGGTACCACCTAACGCCAGTAAGACTGGCCCACATGAATAAAAGCACCAAGAACACTTGTTGGCGAGGTTGCGGGGAAAAGGGAACCCTACTCCACTGCTGGTGGGGCTGCAGGCTGGTACAGCATCTATGGAAATCAGTATGGAGAATATTCAAACAACTCAAATTCAACATACCGTATGATCCAGCAATAGCACTCCTAGGAATATATCCAGAACACTTGTTCTATGAGAAACCAACATGCACTCCTATGTTCATAGCAGCACAATCAGTAATTGCAAAAACATGGAAACAACCAAAATGCCCATCAACAGAGGATTGGATAAGAAAGCTATGGTTCATCTACTCCATGGAATACTACTCAGCTATTAAAAAAAACAAAATGCAGTTCTTTGTGGCCAAATGGGCCAAACTGGAAACCATAATGCTAAGGGAAATGAGCCAATCCCAAAAGGTTAAATACCACATGTTTGCCTTAATTTAAGATGATATGATGTTATGTATAACATGTTATGTTTTGAATGTTATATGTTGTGTATAAACTAAAATTGAAGTATAGGTGAGGTGGTCACAGAAGGTGGCTGGGAACCCGCATTTACTTTTAACATATTGGTTACTCATTACTATGTCAATTAATTCCATAATGATGTAAATTTTTGCTGATGGTATGTTGGAGCTTTCAATTGACTGGGATGATACTCTGCTGGCTCTGTCATCAGACCAGAGAGGGTATACCTAAGGAGCCGTTGAACTTGACGGGACAATAAGATGCTGGACTCTATGTTTGGTATACGCTTGCAATGGGGAAATCTCAACTGAACTTGAGCTGTGGTTATGCAACAAGGTGGAGGAATCCACCATGGTGGGAGGGTTTGGGGAGGGGTGGGGAGAACCCAAGTATCTATTTAACTGTGTCACATAATACAATGTAATTACTGAAGTTAAATAATAAATAATTAAAAAAAAAAAGACAAGTTCAGTGCCCAAGCCATTTCCCGCTGCCATGGAAACTAAGAGCTCTGGCAGCACATATGTCTGAAAGTGGATATGACACCTAGGGAAGGGAGTGTGCTGGTGAATGGCAACTGCCCGAAGCAGCAGCACAGCTCTTCCACTGCCAAAACAACTCCACCTGCCTCATGAACTTCACATACCATCAGCTGTCCTGGCAGCTTTCTAGGAAACCCTGTTGGGTCACTTCCGGTCCCATGCCCATTGAGCCCAGTGGGATGGAATCAAGCAGCTTCAGCACCCACACAAAAAGAACATGGAGCTCCTCACTCAAGGCGCTCAAAACTCCACAGCCAAAGACAAGTTCAGTGCCCAAGCCATTTCCCGCTGCCATGGAAACTAAGAGCTCTGGCAGCACATATGTCTGAAAGTGGATATGACACCTAGGGAAGGGAGTGTGCTGGTGAATGGCAACTGCCCGAAGCAGCAGCACAGCTCTTCCACTGCCAAAACAACTCCACCTGCCTCATGAACTTCACATACCATCAGCTGTCCTGGCAGCTTTCTAGGAAACCCTGTTGGGTCACTTCCGGTCCCATGCCCATTGAGCCCAGTGGGATGGAATCAAGCAGCTTCAGCACCCACACAAAAAGAACATGGAGCTCCTCACTCAAGGCGCTCAAAACTCCACAGCCAAAGACAAGTTCAGTGCCCAAGCCATTTCCCGCTGCCATGGAAACCAAGTGCTCTGGCAGCACATATGTCTGAAAGTGGATATGACACCTAGGGAAGGGAGTGTGCTGGTGAATGGCAACTGCCCGAAGCAGCAGCACAGCTCTTCCACTGCCAAAACAACTCCACCTTCCTCATGAACTTCACACACCATTAGCTGTCCCGGCAGCTATCCAGGAAACCCTGTTGGCTCACTTCCGGTCCCATGCACATTGAGCCCAGTGGGATTGAATCAAGCAGCTTCAGCACACACACAGAACGAACATGGAGCTCCTCACTCAAGGCGCTCAAAACTCCACAGCCAAAGACAAGTTCAGTGCCCAAGCCATTTCCCGCTGACATGGAAACCAAGTGCTCTGGCAACACATATGTCTGCAAGTGGATATGACACCTAGGGAAGGGAGTGTGGTGGTGAATGGCAATTGCCCGAAGCAGCAGCACAGCTCTTCCACTGCCAAATTAACCCCACCTGCCTCATGAACTTCACATACCATCAGCTGTCCTGGCAGGTATCAAGGAAACCCTGTTGTGTCATTTCCGGTCCCATGCCCATTGAGCCCAGTGGGATGGAATCAAGCAGCTTCAGCACCCACACAAATATAACATGGAGCTCCTCACTCAAGGCGCTCAAAACTCCACGGCCAAAGACAAGTTCAGTGCCCAAGCCATTTCCCGCTGCCATGGAAACCAAGTGCTCTGGCAGCACATATGTCTGAAAGTGGATATGACACCTAGGGAAGGGAGTGTGCTGGTGAATGGCAACTGCCCGAAGCAGCAGCACAGCTCTTCCACTGCCAAAACAACTCCACCTGCCTCATGAACTTCACATACCATCAGCTGTCCTGGCAGCTATCTAAGAAACCCTGTTGGCTCACTTCTGGTCCCATGCCCATTGAGCCCAGTGGGATGGAATCAAGCAGCTTCAGCACCCACACAAAACGAACATGGAGCTTCTCACTCAAGGCGCTCAAAACTCCATGGCCAAAGACAAGTTCAGTGCCCAAGCCATTTCCCGCTGCCATGGAAACCAAGTGCTCTGGCAGCACATATGTCTGAAAGTGGATATGACACCTAGGGAAGGGAGTGTGGTGGTGAATGGCAAATGCCCGAAGCAGCAGCACAGCTCTTCCACTGCCAAAACAACCCCACCTGCCTCATGAACTTCACATACCATCAGCTGTCCTAGCAGCTATCTAGGAAACCCTGTTGGGTCATTTCCGGTCCCATGCCCATTGAGCCCAGTGGGATGGAATCAAGCAGCTTCAGCACCCACACAAATCTAACATGGAGCTCCTCACTCAAGGCGCTCAAAACTCCACAGCCAAAGACAAGTTCAGTGCCCAAGCCATTTCCCGCTGCCATGGAAACCAAGTGCTCTGGCAGCACATATGTCTGAAAGTGGATATGACACCTAGGGAAGGGAGTGTGCTGGTGAATGGCAACTGCCCGAAGCAGCAGCACAGCTCTTCCACTGCCAAAACAACTCCACCTGCCTCATGAACTTCACACACCATCAGCTGTCCTGGCAGCTATCTAGGAAACCCTGTTGGCTCACTTTCGGTCCCATGCCCATTGAGCCCAGTGGGATGGAGTTAAGCAGCTTCAGCACCCACACAAATCTAACATGGAGCTCCTCACTCAAGGCGCTCAAAACTCCATGGCCAAAGACAAGTTCAGTGCCCAAGCCATTTCCCGCTGCCATGGAAACCAAGTGCTCTGGCAGCACATATGTCTGAAAGTGGATATGACACCTAGGGAAGGGAGTGTGCTGGTGAATGGCAACTGCCCGAAGCAGCAGCACAGCTCTTCCACTGCCAAAACAACTCACCTGCCTCATGAACTTCACATACCATCAGCTGTCCTGGCAGCTATCTAGGAAACCCTGTTGGCTCACTTCCGGTCCCATGCCCATTGAGCCCAGTGGGATGGAATCAAGCAGCTTCAGCACCCACACAAAAAGAACATGGAGCTCCTCACTCAAGGCGCTCAAAACTCCACGGCCAAAGACAAGTTCAGTGCCCAAGCCATTTCCCGCTGCCATGGAAACCAAGTGCTCTGGCAGCACATATGTCTGAAAGTGGATATGACACGTAGGGAAGGGAGTGTGCTGGTGAATGGCAACTGCCCGAAGCAGCAGCACAGCTCTTCCACTGCCAAAACAACCCCACCTGCCTCATGAACTTCACATACCATCAGCTCTCCTGGCAGCTATCTAGGAAACCCTGTTGGGTCATATCCGGTCCCATGCCCATTGAGCCCAGTGGGATGGAATCAAGCAGCTTCAGCACCCACACAAATCTAACATGGAGCTCCTCACTCAAGGCGCTAAAAACTCCATGGCCAAAGACAAGTTCAGTGCCCAAGCCATTTCCCGCTGCCATGGAAACCAAGTGCTCTGGCAGCACATATGTCTGAAAGTGGATATGACACCTAGGGAAGAGAATGTGCTGGTGAATGGCAACTGCCCGAAGCAGCAGCACAGCTCTTCCACTGCCAAAACAACCCCACCTGCCTCATGAACTTCACATACCATCAGCTGTCCTGGCAGCTATCTAGGAAACCCTGTTGGGTCACTTCCGGTCCCATGCCCATAGAGCTCAGTGGGATGGAATCAAGCAGCTTCACCACCCACACAAATCTAACATGGAGCTCCTCACTCAAGGCGCTCAAAACTCCATGGCCAAAGACAAGTTCAGTGCCCAAGCCATTTCCTGCTGCCATGGAAACTAAGAGCTCTGGCAGCACATATGTCTGAAAGTGGATATGACACCTAGGGAAGGGAGTGTGCTGGTGAATGGCAACTGCCCGAAGCAGCAGCACAGCTCTTCCACTGCCAAAACAACACCACCTGCCTCATGAACTTCACATACCATCAGCTGTCCTGGCAGCTATCTAGGAAACCCTGTTGGCTCACTTCCGGTCCCATGCCCATTGAGCCCAGTGGGATGGAATCAAGCAGCTTCAGCACCCACACAAATCTAACATGGAGCTCCTCACTCAAGACGCTCAAAACTCCACGGCCAAATAAACATATGAAAAAATGTTCAAGTTCCCTGGCAATAAGGGAAATCCAAATTAAAACATCAATGAGGTACCACCTAACGCCAGTAAGACTGGCCCACATGAATAAAAGCACCAACGACACTTGTTGGCGAGGTTGCGGGGAAAAGGGAACCCTACTCCACTGCTGGTGGGGCTGCAGGCTGGTACAGCATCTATGGAAATCAGTATGGAGAATATTCAAACAACTCAAATTCAACATACCGTATGATCCAGCAATAGCACTCCTAGGAATATATCCAGAACACTTGTTCTATGAGAAACCAACATGCACTCCTATGTTCATAGCAGCACAATCAGTAATTGCAAAAACATGGAAACAACCAAAATGCCCATCAACAGAGGATTGGATAAGAAAGCTATGGTTCATCTACTCCATGGAATACTACTCAGCTGTTAAAAAAAACAAAATGCAGTTCTTTGTGGCCAAATGGGCCAAACTGGAAACCATAATGGTAAGGGAAATGAGCCAATCCCAAAAGGTTAAATACCACATGTTTGCCTTAATTTAAGATGATATGATGTTATGTATAACATGTTATGTTTTGAATGTTATATGTTGTGTATAAACTAAAATTGAAGTATAGGTGAGGTGGTCACAGAAGGTGGCTGGGAACCCGCATTTACTTTTAACATATTGGTTACTCATTACTATGTCAATTAATTCCATAATGATGTAAATTTTTGCTGATGGTATGTTGGAGCTTGCAATTGACTGGGATGATACTCTGCTGGCTCTGTCATCAGACCAGAGAGGGTATACCTAAGGAGCCGTTGAACTTGACGGGACAATAAGATGCTGGACTCTATGTTTGGTATACGCTTGCAATGGGGAAATCTCAACTGAACTTGAGCTGTGGTTATGCAACAAGGTGGAGGAATCCACCATGGTGGGAGGGTTTGGGGAGGGGTGGGGAGAACCCAAGTATCTATTTAACTGTGTCACATAAAACAATGTAATTACTGAAGTTAAATAATAAATAATTAAAAAAAAAAAAAGACAAGTTCAGTGTCCAAGCCATTTCCCGCTGCCATGGAAACTAAGAGCTCTGGCAGCACATATGTCTGAAAGTGGATATGACACCTAGGGAACTCTGTGTGGTGGTGAATGGCAACTGCCCGAAGCAGCAGCACAGCTCTTCCACTGCCAAAACAACTCCACCTGCCTCATGAACTTCACATACCATCAGCTGTCCTGGCAGCTATCTAGGAAACCCTGTTGGCTCACTTCCGGTCCCATGCCCATTGAGCCCAGTGGGATGGAATCAAGCAGCTTCAGCACCCACACAAAAAGAACATGGAGCTCCTCACTCAAGGCGCTCAAAACTCCATGGCCAAAGACAAGTTCAGTGCCCAAGCCATTTCCCGCTGCCATGGAAACCAAGTGCTCTGGCAGCACATATGTCTGAAAGTGGATATGACACCTAGGGAAGGGAGTGTGGTGGTGAATGGCAAATGCCCGAAGCAGCAGCACAGCTCTTCCACTGCCAAAACAACCCCACCTGCCTCATGAACTTCACATACCATCAGCTGTCCTAGCAGCTATCTAGGAAACCCTGTTGGGTCATTTCCGGTCCCATGCCCATTGAGCCCAGTGGGATGGAATCAAGCAGCTTCAGCACCCACACAAATCTAACATGGAGCTCCTCACTCAAGGCGCTCAAAACTCCACAGCCAAAGACAAGTTCAGTGCCCAAGCCATTTCCCGCTGCCATGGAAACCAAGTGCTCTGGCAGCACATATGTCTGAAAGTGGATATGACACGTAGGGAAGGGAGTGTGCTGGTGAATGGCAACTGCCCGAAGCAGCAGCACAGCTCTTCCACTGCCAAAACAACCCCACCTGCCTCATGAACTTCACATACCATCAGCTCTCCTGGCAGCTATCTAGGAAACCCTGTTGGGTCATATCCGGTCCCATGCCCATTGAGCCCAGTGGGATGGAATCAAGCAGCTTCAGCACCCACACAAAAAGAACATGGAGCTCCTCACTCAAGGCGCTCAAAACTCCATGGCCAAAGACAAGTTCAGTGCCCAAGCCATTTCCCGCTGCCATGGAAACCAAGTGCTCTGGCAGCACATATGTCTGAAAGTGGATATGACACCTAGGGAAGGGAGTGTGCTGGTGAATGGCAAATGCCCGAAGCAGCAGCACAGCTCTTCCACTGCCAAAACAACCCCACCTGCCTCATGAACTTCACATACCATCAGCTGTCCTAGCAGCTATCTAGGAAACCCTGTTGGGTCATTTCCGGTCCCATGCCCATTGAGCCCAGTGGGATGGAATCAAGCAGCTTCAGCACCCACACAAATCTAACATGGAGCTCCTCACTCAAGGCGCTCAAAACTCCACAGCCAAAGACAAGTTCAGTGCCCAAGCCATTTCCCGCTGCCATGGAAACCAAGTGCTCTGGCAGCACATATGTCTGAAAGTGGATATGACACCTAGGGAAGGGAGTGTGCTGGTGAATGGCAACTGCCCGAAGCAGCAGCACAGCTCTTCCACTGCCAAAACAACTCCACCTGCCTCATGAACTTCACACACCATCAGCTGTCCTGGCAGCTATCTAGGAAACCCTGTTGGCTCACTTTCGGTCCCATGCCCATTGAGCCCAGTGGGATGGAGTTAAGCAGCTTCAGCACCCACACAAATCTAACATGGAGCTCCTCACTCAAGGCGCTCAAAACTCCATGGCCAAAGACAAGTTCAGTGCCCAAGCCATTTCCCGCTGCCATGGAAACCAAGTGCTCTGGCAGCACATATGTCTGAAAGTGGATATGACACCTAGGGAAGGGAGTGTGCTGGTGAATGGCAACTGCCCGAAGCAGCAGCACAGCTCTTCCACTGCCAAAACAACTCACCTGCCTCATGAACTTCACATACCATCAGCTGTCCTGGCAGCTATCTAGGAAACCCTGTTGGCTCACTTCCGGTCCCATGCCCATTGAGCCCAGTGGGATGGAATCAAGCAGCTTCAGCACCCACACAAAAAGAACATGGAGCTCCTCACTCAAGGCGCTCAAAACTCCACGGCCAAAGACAAGTTCAGTGCCCAAGCCATTTCCCGCTGCCATGGAAACCAAGTGCTCTGGCAGCACATATGTCTGAAAGTGGATATGACACGTAGGGAAGGGAGTGTGCTGGTGAATGGCAACTGCCCGAAGCAGCAGCACAGCTCTTCCACTGCCAAAACAACCCCACCTGCCTCATGAACTTCACATACCATCAGCTCTCCTGGCAGCTATCTAGGAAACCCTGTTGGGTCATATCCGGTCCCATGCCCATTGAGCCCAGTGGGATGGAATCAAGCAGCTTCAGCACCCACACAAATCTAACATGGAGCTCCTCACTCAAGGCGCTAAAAACTCCATGGCCAAAGACAAGTTCAGTGCCCAAGCCATTTCCCGCTGCCATGGAAACCAAGTGCTCTGGCAGCACATATGTCTGAAAGTGGATATGACACCTAGGGAAGAGAATGTGCTGGTGAATGGCAACTGCCCGAAGCAGCAGCACAGCTCTTCCACTGCCAAAACAACCCCACCTGCCTCATGAACTTCACATACCATCAGCTGTCCTGGCAGCTATCTAGGAAACCCTGTTGGGTCACTTCCGGTCCCATGCCCATAGAGCTCAGTGGGATGGAATCAAGCAGCTTCACCACCCACACAAATCTAACATGGAGCTCCTCACTCAAGGCGCTCAAAACTCCATGGCCAAAGACAAGTTCAGTGCCCAAGCCATTTCCTGCTGCCATGGAAACTAAGAGCTCTGGCAGCACATATGTCTGAAAGTGGATATGACACCTAGGGAAGGGAGTGTGCTGGTGAATGGCAACTGCCCGAAGCAGCAGCACAGCTCTTCCACTGCCAAAACAACCCCACCTGCCTCATGAACTTCACATACCATCAGCTGTCCTGGCAGCTATCTAGGAAACCCTGTTGGGTCCCTTCCGGTCCCATGCCCATTGAGCCCAGTGGGATGGAATCAAGCAGCTTCAGCACCCACACAAATCTAACATGGAGCTCCTCACTCAAGACGCTCAAAACTCCACGGCCAAATAAACATATGAAAAAATGTTCAAGTTCCCTGGCAATAAGGGAAATCCAAATTAAAACATCAATGAGGTACCACCTAACGCCAGTAAGACTGGCCCACATGAATAAAAGCACCAACGACACTTGTTGGCGAGGTTGCGGGGAAAAGGGAACCCTACTCCACTGCTGGTGGGGCTGCAGGCTGGTACAGCATCTATGGAAATCAGTATGGAGAATATTCAAACAACTCAAATTCAACATACCGTATGATCCAGCAATAGCACTCCTAGGAATATATCCAGAACACTTGTTCTATGAGAAACCAACATGCACTCCTATGTTCATAGCAGCACAATCAGTAATTGCAAAAACATGGAAACAACCAAAATGCCCATCAACAGAGGATTGGATAAGAAAGCTATGGTTCATCTACTCCATGGAATACTACTCAGCTGTTAAAAAAAACAAAATGCAGTTCTTTGTGGCCAAATGGGCCAAACTGGAAACCATAATGGTAAGGGAAATGAGCCAATCCCAAAAGGTTAAATACCACATGTTTGCCTTAATTTAAGATGATATGATGTTATGTATAACATGTTATGTTTTGAATGTTATATGTTGTGTATAAACTAAAATTGAAGTATAGGTGAGGTGGTCACAGAAGGTGGCTGGGAACCCGCATTTACTTTTAACATATTGGTTACTCATTACTATGTCAATTAATTCCATAATGATGTAAATTTTTGCTGATGGTATGTTGGAGCTTGCAATTGACTGGGATGATACTCTGCTGGCTCTGTCATCAGACCAGAGAGGGTATACCTAAGGAGCCGTTGAACTTGACGGGACAATAAGATGCTGGACTCTATGTTTGGTATACGCTTGCAATGGGGAAATCTCAACTGAACTTGAGCTGTGGTTATGCAACAAGGTGGAGGAATCCACCATGGTGGGAGGGTTTGGGGAGGGGTGGGGAGAACCCAAGTATCTATTTAACTGTGTCACATAAAACAATGTAATTACTGAAGTTAAATAATAAATAATTAAAAAAAAAAAAAGACAAGTTCAGTGTCCAAGCCATTTCCCGCTGCCATGGAAACTAAGAGCTCTGGCAGCACATATGTCTGAAAGTGGATATGACACCTAGGGAACTCTGTGTGGTGGTGAATGGCAACTGCCCGAAGCAGCAGCACAGCTCTTCCACTGCCAAAACAACTCCACCTGCCTCATGAACTTCACATACCATCAGCTGTCCTGGCAGCTATCTAGGAAACCCTGTTGGCTCACTTCCGGTCCCATGCCCATTGAGCCCAGTGGGATGGAATCAAGCAGCTTCAGCACCCACACAAAAAGAACATGGAGCTCCTCACTCAAGGCGCTCAAAACTCCATGGCCAAAGACAAGTTCAGTGCCCAAGCCATTTCCCGCTGCCATGGAAACCAAGTGCTCTGGCAGCACATATGTCTGAAAGTGGATATGACACCTAGGGAAGGGAGTGTGCTGGTGAATGGCAACTGCCCGAAGCAGCAGCACAGCTCTTCCACTGCCAAAACAACACCACCTGCCTCATGAACTTCACATACCATCAGCTGTCCTGGCAGTTATCTAGGAAACCCTGTTGGCTCACTTCCGGTCCCATGCCCATTGAGCCCAGTGGGATGGAATCAAGCAGCTTCAACACCCACACAAAAAGAACATGGAGCTCCTCACTCAAGGCGCTCAAAACTCCACGGCCAAAGACAAGTTCAGTGCCCAAGCCATTCCCCGCTGCCATGGAAACCAAGTGCTCTGGCAGCACATATGTCTGAAAGTGGATATGACACGTAGGGAAGGGAGTGTGCTGGTGAATGGCAACTGCCCGAAGCAGCAGCACAGCTCTTCCACTGCCAAAACAACTCCACCTGCCTCATGAACTTCACATACCATCAGCTGTCCTGGCAGCTATCTAGGAAACCCTGTTGGGTCACTTCCGGTCCCATGCCCATTGAGCCCAGTGTGATGGAATCAAGCAGCTTCTGCACCCACACAAAACGAACATGGAGCTCCTCACTCAAGGCGCTCAAAACTCCACGGCCAAAGACAAGATCAGTGCCCAAGCCATTTCCCGCTACCATGGAAACCAAGTGCTCTGGCAGCACATATGTCTGAAAGTGGATATGACACCTAGGGAAGGGAGTGTGCTGGTCAATGGCAACTGCCCGAAGCAGCAGCACAGCTCTTCCAGTGCCAAAACAACTCCACCTCCCTCATGAACTTCACATACCATCAGCTGTCCTGGCAGCTATCTAGGAAACCCTGTTGGCTCACTTCCGGTCCCATGCCCATTGAGCCCAGTGGGATGGAGTTAAGCAGCTTCAGCACCCACACAAATCTAACATGGAGCTCCTCACTCAAGGCGCTTAAAACTCCATGGCCAAAGACAAGTTCAGTGCCCAAGCCATTTCCCGCTGCCATGGAAACCAAGTGCTCTGGCAGCACATATGTCTGAAAGTGGATATGACACCTAGGGAAGGGAGTGTGCTGGTGAATGGCAACTGCCCGAAGCAGCAGCACAGCTCTTCCACTGCCAAAACAACTCACCTGCCTCATGAACTTCACATACCATCAGCTGTCCTGGCAGGTATCTAGGAAACCCTGTTGGGTCACTTCCGGTCCCATGCCCATTGAGCCCAGTGGGATGGAATCAAGCAGCTTCAGCACCCACACAAAAAGAACATGGAGCTCCTCACTCAAGGCGCTCAAAACTCCACGGCCAAAGACAAGTTCAGTGCCCAAGCCATTTCCTGCTGCCATGGAAACCAAGTGCTCTGGCAGCACATATGTCTGAAAGTGGATATGACACCTAGGGAAGGGAGTGTGCTGGTGAATGGCAACTGCCCGAAGCAGCAGCACAGCTCTTCCACTGCCAAAACAACCCCACCTGCCTCATGAACTTCACATACCATCAGCTGTCCTAGCAGCTATCTAGGAAACCCTGTTGGGTCATTTCCGGTCCCATGCCCATTGAGCCCAGTGGGATGGAATCAAGCAGCTTCAGCACCCACACAAATCTAACATGGAGCTCCTCACTCAAGGCGCTAAAAACTCCATGGCCAAAGACAAGTTCAGTGCCAAAGCCATTTCCCGCTGCCATGGAAACCAAGTGCTCTGGCAGCACATATGTCTGAAAGTGGATATGACACCTAGGGAACAGAATGTGCTGGTGAATGGCAACTGCCCGAAGCAGCAGCACAGCTCTTCCACTGCCAAAACAACCCCACCTGCCTCATGAACTTCACATACCATCAGCTGTCCTGGCAGCTATCTAGGAAACCCTGTTGGGTCCCTTCCGGTCCCATGCCCATTGAGCCCAGTGGGATGGAATCAAGCAGCTTCAGCACCCACACAAATCTAACATGGAGCTCCTCACTCAAGACGCTCAAAACTCCACGGCCAAATAAACATATGAAAAAATGTTCAAGTTCCCTGGCAATAAGGGAAATCCAAATTAAAACATCAATGAGGTACCACCTAACGCCAGTAAGACTGGCCCACATGAATAAAAGCACCAACGACACTTGTTGGCGAGGTTGCGGGGAAAAGGGAACCCTACTCCACTGCTGGTGGGGCTGCAGGCTGGTACAGCATCTATGGAAATCAGTATGGAGAATATTCAAACAACTCAAATTCAACATACCGTATGATCCAGCAATAGCACTCCTAGGAATATATCCAGAACACTTGTTCTATGAGAAACCAACATGCACTCCTATGTTCATAGCAGCACAATCAGTAATTGCAAAAACATGGAAACAACCAAAATGCCCATCAACAGAGGATTGGATAAGAAAGCTATGGTTCATCTACTCCATGGAATACTACTCAGCTATTAAAAAAAACAAAATGCAGTTCTTTGTGGCCAAATGGGCCAAACTGGAAACCATAATGCTAAAGGAAATGAGCCAATCCCAAAAGGTTAAATACCACATGTTTGCCTTAATTTAAGATGATATGATGTTATGTATAACATGTTATGTTTTGAATGTTATATGTTGTGTATAAACTAAAATTGAAGTATAGGTGAAGTGGTCACCGAAGGTGGCTGGGAACCCGCATTTACTTTTAACATATTGGTTACTCATTACTATGTCAATTAATTCCATAATGATGTAAATTTTTGCTGATGGTATGTTGGAGCTTTCAATTGACTGGGATGATACTCTGCTGGCTCTGTCATCAGACCAGAGAGGGTATACCTAAGGAGCCGTTGAACTTGACGGGACAATAAGATGCTGGACTCTATGTTTGGTATACGCTTGCAATGGGGAAATCTCAACTGAACTTGAGCTGTGGTTATGCAACAAGGTGGAGGAATCCACCATGGTGGGAGGGTTTGGGGAGGGGTGGGGAGAACCCAAGTATCTATTTAACTGTGTCACATAATACAATGTAATTACTGAAGTTAAATAATAAATAATTAAAAAAAAAAAGACAAGTTCAGTGTCCAAGCCATTTCCCGCTGCCATGGAAACTAAGAGCTCTGGCAGCACATATGTCTGAAAGTGGATATGACACCTAGGGAACTCTGTGTGGTGGTGAATGGCAACTGCCCGAAGCAGCAGCACAGCTCTTCCACTGCCAAAACAACTCCACCTGCCTCATGAACTTCACATACCATCAGCTGTCCTGGCAGCTATCTAGGAAACCCTGTTGGCTCACTTCCGGTCCCATGCCCATTGAGCCCAGTGGGATGGAATCAAGCAGCTTCAGCACCCACACAAAAAGAACATGGAGCTCCTCACTCAAGGCGCTCAAAACTCCATGGCCAAAGACAAGTTCAGTGCCCAAGCCATTTCCCGCTGCCATGGAAACCAAGTGCTCTGGCAGCACATATGTCTGAAAGTGGATATGACACCTAGGGAAGGGAGTGTGCTGGTGAATGGCAACTGCCCGAAGCAGCAGCACAGCTCTTCCACTGCCAAAACAACACCACCTGCCTCATGAACTTCACATACCATCAGCTGTCCTGGCAGCTATCTAGGAAACCCTGTTGGCTCACTTCCGGTCCCATGCCCATTGAGCCCAGTGGGATGGAATCAAGCAGCTTCAACACCCACACAAAAAGAACATGGAGCTCCTCACTCAAGGCGCTCAAAACTCCACGGCCAAAGACAAGTTCAGTGCCCAAGCCATTCCCCGCTGCCATGGAAACCAAGTGCTCTGGCAGCACATATGTCTGAAAGTGGATATGACACGTAGGGAAGGGAGTGTGCTGGTGAATGGCAACTGCCCGAAGCAGCAGCACAGCTCTTCCACTGCCAAAACAACTCCACCTGCCTCATGAACTTCACATACCATCAGCTGTCCTGGCAGCTATCTAGGAAACCCTGTTGGGTCACTTCCGGTCCCATGCCCATTGAGCCCAGTGTGATGGAATCAAGCAGCTTCTGCACCCACACAAAACGAACATGGAGCTCCTCACTCAAGGCGCTCAAAACTCCACGGCCAAAGACAAGATCAGTGCCCAAGCCATTTCCCGCTGCCATGGAAACCAAGTGCTCTGGCAGCACATATGTCTGAAAGTGGATATGACACCTAGGGAAGGGAGTGTGCTGGTCAATGGCAACTGCCCGAAGCAGCAGCACAGCTCTTCCAGTGCCAAAACAACTCCACCTCCCTCATGAACTTCACATACCATCAGCTGTCCTGGCAGCTATCTAGGAAACCCTGTTGGCTCACTTCCGGTCCCATGCCCATTGAGCCCAGTGGGATGGAGTTAAGCAGCTTCAGCACCCACACAAATCTAACATGGAGCTCCTCACTCAAGGCGCTTAAAACTCCATGGCCAAAGACAAGTTCAGTGCCCAAGCCATTTCCCGCTGCCATGGAAACCAAGTGCTCTGGCAGCACATATGTCTGAAAGTGGATATGACACCTAGGGAAGGGAGTGTGCTGGTGAATGGCAACTGCCCGAAGCAGCAGCACAGCTCTTCCACTGCCAAAACAACTCACCTGCCTCATGAACTTCACATACCATCAGCTGTCCTGGCAGCTATCTAGGAAACCCTGTTGGGTCACTTCCGGTCCCATGCCCATTGAGCCCAGTGGGATGGAATCAAGCAGCTTCAGCACCCACACAAAAAGAACATGGAGCTCCTCACTCAAGGCGCTCAAAACTCCACGGCCAAAGACAAGTTCAGTGCCCAAGCCATTTCCCGCTGCCATGGAAACCAAGTGCTCTGGCAGCACATATGTCTGAAAGTGGATATGACACCTAGGGAAGGGAGTGTGCTGGTGAATGGCAACTGCCCGAAGCAGCAGCACAGCTCTTCCACTGCCAAAACAACCCCACCTGCCTCATGAACTTCACATACCATCAGCTGTCCTAGCAGCTATCTAGGAAACCCTGTTGGGTCATTTCCGGTCCCATGCCCATTGAGCCCAGTGGGATGGAATCAAGCAGCTTCAGCACCCACACAAATCTAACATGGAGCTCCTCACTCAAGGCGCTAAAAACTCCATGGCCAAAGACAAGTTCAGTGCCAAAGCCATTTCCCGCTGCCATGGAAACCAAGTGCTCTGGCAGCACATATGTCTGAAAGTGGATATGACACCTAGGGAACAGAATGTGCTGGTGAATGGCAACTGCCCGAAGCAGCAGCACAGCTCTTCCACTGCCAAAACAACCCCACCTGCCTCATGAACTTCACATACCATCAGCTGTCCTGGCAGCTATCTAGGAAACCCTGTTGGGTCCCTTCCGGTCCCATGCCCATTGAGCCCAGTGGGATGGAATCAAGCAGCTTCAGCACCCACACAAATCTAACATGGAGCTCCTCACTCAAGACGCTCAAAACTCCACGGCCAAATAAACATATGAAAAAATGTTCAAGTTCCCTGGCAATAAGGGAAATCCAAATTAAAACATCAATGAGGTACCACCTAACGCCAGTAAGACTGGCCCACATGAATAAAAGCACCAACGACACTTGTTGGCGAGGTTGCGGGGAAAAGGGAACCCTACTCCACTGCTGGTGGGGCTGCAGGCTGGTACAGCATCTATGGAAATCAGTATGGAGAATATTCAAACAACTCAAATTCAACATACCGTATGATCCAGCAATAGCACTCCTAGGAATATATCCAGAACACTTGTTCTATGAGAAACCAACATGCACTCCTATGTTCATAGCAGCACAATCAGTAATTGCAAAAACATGGAAACAACCAAAATGCCCATCAACAGAGGATTGGATAAGAAAGCTATGGTTCATCTACTCCATGGAATACTACTCAGCTATTAAAAAAAACAAAATGCAGTTCTTTGTGGCCAAATGGGCCAAACTGGAAACCATAATGCTAAAGGAAATGAGCCAATCCCAAAAGGTTAAATACCACATGTTTGCCTTAATTTAAGATGATATGATGTTATGTATAACATGTTATGTTTTGAATGTTATATGTTGTGTATAAACTAAAATTGAAGTATAGGTGAGGTGGTCACCGAAGGTGGCTGGGAACCCGCATTTACTTTTAACATATTGGTTACTCATTACTATGTCAATTAATTCCATAATGATGTAAATTTTTGCTGATGGTATGTTGGAGCTTTCAATTGACTGGGATGATACTCTGCTGGCTCTGTCATCAGACCAGAGAGGGTATACCTAAGGAGCCGTTGAACTTGACGGGACAATAAGATGCTGGACTCTATGTTTGGTATACGCTTGCAATGGGGAAATCTCAACTGAACTTGAGCTGTGGTTATGCAACAAGGTGGAGGAATCCACCATGGTGGGAGGGTTTGGGGAGGGGTGGGGAGAACCCAAGTATCTATTTAACTGTGTCACATAATACAATGTAATTATTGAAGTTAAATAATAAATAATTAAAAAAAAAAAAGACAAGTTCAGTGCCCAAGCCATTTCCCGCTGCCATGGAAACTAAGAGCTCTGGCAGCACATATGTCTGAAAGTGGATATGACACCTAGGGAAGGGAGTGTGCTGGTGAATGGCAACTGCCCGAAGCAGCAGCACAGCTCTTCCACTGCCAAAACAACTCCACCTGCCTCATGAACTTCACATACCATCAGCTGTCCTGGCAGCTATCTAGGAAACCCTGTTGGCTCACTTCCGGTCCCATGCCCATTGAGCCCAGTGGGATGGAATCAAGCAGCTTCAGCACCCACACAAAAAGAACATGGAGCTCCTCACTCAAGGCGCTCAAAACTCCACGGCCAAAGACAAGTTCAGTGCCCAAGCCATTCCCCGCTGCCATGGAAACCAAGTGCTCTGGCAGCACATATGTCTGAAAGTGGATATGACACCTAGGGAAGGGAGTGTGCTGGTGAATGGCAACTGCCCGAAGCAGCAGCACAGCTCTTCCAGTGCCAAAACAACCCCACCTGCCTCATGAACTTCACATACCATCAGCTGTCCTGGCAGCTATCTAGGAAACCCTGTTGGGTCATATCCGGTCCCATGCCCATTGAGCCCAGTGGGATGGAATCAAGCAGCTTCAGCACCCACACAAATCTAACATGGAGCTCCTCACTCAAGGTGCTCAAAACTCCATGGCCAAAGACAAGTTCAGTGCCCAAGCCATTTCCCGCTGCCATGGAAACCAAGTGCTCTGGCAGCACATATGTCTGAAAGTGGATATGACACCTAGGGAAGAGAATGTGCTGGTGAATGGCAACTGCCCGAAGCAGCAGCACAGCTCTTCCACTGCCAAAACAACCCCACCTGCCTCATGAACTTCACATACCATCAGCTGTCCTGGCAGCTATCTAGGAAACCCTGTTGGGTCACTTCCGGTCCCATGCCCATTGAGCCCAGTGGGATGGAATCAAGCAGCTTCACCACCCACACAAATCTAACATGGAGCTCCTCACTCAAGGCGCTCAAAACTCCATGGCCAAAGACAAGTTCAGTGCCCAAGCCATTTCCTGCTGCCATGGAAACTAAGAGCTCTGGCAGCACATATGTCTGAAAGTGGATATGACACCTAGGGAAGGGAGTGTGCTGGTGAATGGCAACTGCCCGAAGCAGCAGCACAGCTCTTCCACTGCCAAAACAACTCCACCTGCCTCATGAACTTCACATACCATCAGCTGTCCTGGCAGCTATCTAGGAAACCCTGTTGGGTCACTTCCGGTCCCATGCCCATTGAGCCCAGTGGGATGGAATCAAGCAGCTTCAGCACCCACACAAATCTAACATGGAGCTCCTCACTCAAGACGCTCAAAACTCCACGGCTAAATAAACATATGAAAAAATGTTCAAGTTCCCTGGCAATAAGGGAAATCCAAATTAAAACATTAATGAGGTACCACCTAACGCCAGTAAGGCTGGCCCACATGAATAAAAGCACCAACGACACTTGTTGGCGAGGTTGCGGGGAAAAGGGAACCCTACTCCACTGCTGGTGGGGCTGCAGGCTGGTACAGCATCTATGGAAATCAGTATGGAGAATATTCAAACAACTCAAATTCAACATACCGTATGATCCAGCAATAGCACTCCTAGGAATATATCCAGAACACTTGTTCTATGAGAAACCAACATGCACTCCTATGTTCATAGCAGCACAATCAGTAATTGCAAAAACATGGAAACAACCAAAATGCCCATCAACAGAGGATTGGATAAGAAAGCTATGGTTCATCTACTCCATGGAATACTACTCAGCTATTAAAAAAAACAAAATGCAGTTCTTTGTGGCCAAATGGGCCAAACTGGAAACCATAATGCTAAGGGAAATGAGCCAATCCCAAAAGGTTAAATACCACATGTTTGCCTTAATTTAAGATGATATGATGTTATGTATAACATGTTATGTTTTGAATGTTATATGTTGTGTATAAACTAAAATTGAAGTATAGGTGAGGTGGTCACCGAAGGTGGCTGGGAACCCGCATTTACTTTTAACATATTGGTTACTCATTACTATGTCAATTAATTCCATAATGATGTAAATTTTTGCTGATGGTATGTTGGAGCTTGCAATTGACTGGGATGATACTCTGCTGGCTCTGTCATCAGACCAGAGAGGGTATACCTAAGGAGCCGTTGAACTTGACGGGACAATAAGATGCTGGACTCTATGTTTGGTATACGCTTGCAATGGGGAAATCTCAACTGAACTTGAGCTGTGGTTATGCAACAAGGTGGAGGAATCCACCATGGTGGGAGGGTTTGGGGAGGGGTGGGGAGAACCCAAGTATCTATTTAACTGTGTCACATAATACAATGTAATAACTGAAGTTAAATAATAAATAATTAAAAAAAAAAAAAGACAAGTTCAGTGCCCAAGCCATTTCCCGCTGCCATGGAAACTAAGAGCTCTGGCAGCACATATGTCTGAAAGTGGATATGACACCTAGGGAACTCTGTGTGGTGGTGAATGGCAACTGCCCGAAGCAGCAGCACAGCTCTTCCACTGCCAAAACAACTCCACCTGCCTCATGAACTTCACATACCATCAGCTGTCCTGGCAGCTATCTAGGAAACCCTGTTGGCTCACTTCCGGTCCCATGCCCATTGAGCCCAGTGGGATGGAATCAAGCAGCTTCAGCACCCACACAAAAAGAACATGGAGCTCCTCACTCAAGGCGCTCAAAACTCCATGGCCAAAAACAAGTTCAGTGCCCAAGCCATTTCCCGCTGCCATGGAAACCAAGTGCTCTGGCAGCACATATGTCTGAAAGTGGATATGACACCTAGGGAAGGGAGTGTGCTGGTGAATGGCAACTGCCCGAAGCAGCAGCACAGCTCTTCCACTGCCAAAACAACACCACCTGCCTCATGAACTTCACATACCATCAGCTGTCCTGGCAGCTATCTAGGAAACCCTGTTGGCTCACTTCCGGTCCCATGCCCATTGAGCCCAGTGGGATGGAATCAAGCAGCTTCAACACCCACACAAAAAGAACATGGAGCTCCTCACTCAAGGCGCTCAAAACTCCACAGCCAAAGACAAGATCAGTGCCCAAGCCATTTCCCGCTGCCATGGAAACCAAGTGCTCTGGCAGCACATATGTCTGAAAGTGGATATGACACCTAGGGAAGGGAGTGTGCTGGTCAATGGCAACTGCCCAAAGCAGCAGCACAGCTCTTCCACTGCCAAAACAACTACACCTCCCTCATGAACTTCACATACCATCAGCTGTCCTGGCAGCTATCTAGGAAACCCTGTTGGGTCACTTCCGGTCCCATGCCCATTGAGCCCAGTGGGATGGAATCAAGCAGCTTCAGCACCCACACAAAACGAACATGGAGCTCCTCACTCAAGGCGCTCAAAACTCCATGGCCAAAGACAAGTTCAGTGCCCAAGCCATTTCCCGCTGCCATGGAAACCAAGTGCTCTGGCAGCACATATGTCTGAAAGTGGATATGACACCTAGGGAAGGGAGTGTGCTGGTGAATGGCAACTGCCCGAAGCAGCAGCACAGCTCTTCCACTGCCAAAACAACACCACCTGCCTCATGAACTTCACATACCATCAGCTGTCCTGGCAGCTATCTAGGAAACCCTGTTGGGTCATTTCCGGTCCCATGCCCATTGAGCCCAGTGGGATGGAATCAAGCAGCTTCAGCACCCACACAAATCTAACATGGAGCTCCTCACTCAAGGCGCTCAAAACTCCATGGCCAAAGACAAGTTCAGTGCCCAAGCCATTTCCCGCTGCCATGGAAACCAAGTGCTCTGGCAGCACATATGTCTGAAAGTGGATATGACACCTAGGGAAGGGAGTGTGCTGGTGAATGGCAACTGCCCGAAGCAGCAGCACAGCTCTTCCACTGCCAAAACAACTCCACCTGCCTCATGAACTTCACATACCATCAGCTGTCCTGGCAGGTATCTAGGAAACCCTGTTGGGTACTTCCGGTCCCATGCCCATTGAGCCCAGTGGGATGGAATCAAGCAGCTTCAGCACCCACACAAATCTAACATGGAGCTCCTCACTGAAGATGCTCAAAACTCCACGGCCAAATAAACATATGAAAAAATGTTCAAGTTCCCTGGCAATAAGGGAAATCCAAATTAAAACATCAATGAGGTACCACCTAACGCCAGTAAGACTGGCCCACATGAATAAAAGCACCAACGACACTTGTTGGCGAGGTTGCGGGGAAAAGGGAACCCTACTCCACTGCTGGTGGGGCTGCAGGCTGGTACAGCATCTATGGAAATCAGTATGGAGAATATTCAAACAACTCAAATTCAACATACCGTATGATCCAGCAATAGCACTCCTAGGAATATATCCAGAACACTTGTTCTATGAGAAACCAACATGCACTCCTATGTTCATAGCAGCACAATCAGTAATTGCAAAAACATGGAAACAACCAAAATGCCCATCAACAGAGGATTGGATAAGAAAGCTATGGTTCATCTACTCCATGGAATACTACTCAGCTATTAAAAAAAACAAAATGCAGTTCTTTGTGGCCAAATGGGCCAAACTGGAAACCATAATGTTAAGGGAAATGAGCCAATCCCAAAAGGTTAAATACCACATGTTTGCCTTAATTTAAGATGATATGATGTTATGTATAACATGTTATGTTTTGAATGTTATATGTTGTGTATAAACTAAAATTGAAGTATAGGTGAGGTGGTCACAGAAGGTGGCTGGGAACCCGCATTTACTTTTAACATATTGGTTATTCATTACTATGTCAATTAATTCCATAATGATGTAAATTTTTGCTGATGGTATGTTGGAGCTTTCAATTGACTGGGATGATACTCTGCTGGCTCTGTCATCAGACCAGAGAGGGTATACCTAAGGAGCCGTTGAACTTGACGGGACAATAAGATGCTGGACTCTATGTTTGGTATACGCTTGCAATGGGGAAATCTCAACTGAACTTGAGCTGTGGTTATGCAACAAGGTGGAGGAATCCACCATGGTGGGAGGGTTTGGGGAGGGGTGGGGAGAACCCAAGTATCTATTTAACTGTGTCACATAATACAATGTAATTACTGAAGTTAAATAATAAATAATTAAAAAAAAAAAGACAAGTTCAGTGTCCAAGCCATTTCCCGCTGCCATGGAAACTAAGTGCTCTGGCAGCACATATGTCTGAAAGTGGATATGACACCTAGGGAAGTGAGTGTGTTGGTGAATGGCAACTGCCCGAAGCAGCAGCACAGCTCTTCCAGTGCCAAAACAACTCCACCTGCCTCATGAACTTCACATACCATCAGCTGTCCTGGCAGCTATCTAGGAAACCCTGTTGGCTCACTTCCGGTCCCATGCCCATTGAGCCCAGTGGGATGGAATGAAGCAGCTTCAGCAACCACACAAAACGAACATGGAGCTCCTCACTCAAGGCGCTCAAAACTCCACGGCCAAAGACAAGTTCAGTGCCCAAGCCATTTCCCGCTGCCATGGAAACCAAGTGCTCTGGCAGCACATATGTCTGAAAGTGGATATGACACCTAGGGAAGGGAGTGTGCTGGTGAATGGCAACTGCCCGAAGCAGCAGCACAGCTCTTCCACTGCCAAAACAACTCCACCTGCCTCATGAACTTCACATACCATCAGCTGTCCTGGCAGCAATCTAGGAAACCCTGTTGGGTCACTTCCGGTCCCATGCCCATTGAGCCAAGTGGGATGGAATCAAGCAGCTTCAGCACACACACAAAAAGAACATGGAGCTCCTCTCTCAAGGCGCTCAAAACTCCACGGCCAAAGACAAGTTCAGTGCCCAAGCCATTCCCCGCTGCCATGGAAACCAAGTGCTCTGGCAGCACATATGTCTGAAAGTGGATATGACACCTAGGGAAGGGAGTGTGCTGGTGAATGGCAACTGCCCGAAGCAGCAGCACAGCTCTTCCAGTGCCAAAACAACTCCACCTGCCTCATGAACTTCACATACCATCAGCTGTCCTGGCAGCTATCTAGGAAACCCTGTTGGGTCACTTCCGGTCCCATGCCCATTGAGCCCAGTGGGATGGAATCAAGCAGCTTCAGCACCCACACAAAACGAACATGGAGCTCCTCACTCAAGGCGCTCAAACCTCCATGGCCAAAGACAAGATCAGTGCCCAAGCCATTTCCCGCTGCCATGGAAACCAAGTGCTCTGGCAGCACATATGTCTGAAAGTGGATATGACACCTAGGGAAGGGAGTGTGCTGGTGAATGGCAACTGCCCGAAGCAGCAGCACAGCTCTTCCGCTGCCAAAACAACTCCACCTGCCTCATGAACTTCACATACCATCAGCTGTCCTAGCAGCTATGTAGGAAACCCTGTTGGCTCACTTCCGGTCCCATGCCCATTGAGCCCAGTGGGATGGAATCAAGCAGCTTCAGCACCCACACAAATCTAACATGGAGCTCCTCACTCAAGGCGCTCAAAACTCCATGGCCAAAGACAAGTTCAGTGCCCAAGCCATTTCCCACTGCCATGGAAACCAAGTGCTCTGGCAGCACATATGTCTGAAAGTGGATATGACACCTAGGGAAGAGAATGTGCTGGTGAATGGCAACTGCCCGAAGCAGCAGCACAGCTCTTCCACTGCCAAAACAACTCCACCTGCCTCATGAACTTCACATACCATCAGCTGTCCTGGCAGCTATCTAGGAAACCCTGTTGGGTCATTTCCGGTCCCATGCCCATTGAGCTCAGTGGGATGGAATCAAGCAGCTTCAGCACCCACACAAATCTAACATGGAGCTCCTCACTCAAGATGCTCAAAACTCCACGGCCAAATAAACATATGAAAAAATGTTCAAGTTCCCTGGCAATAAGGGAAATCCAAATTAAAACATCAATGAGGTACCACCTAACGCCAGTAAGACTGTCCCACATGAATAAAAGCACCAACGACACTTGTTGGCGAGGTTGCGGGGAAAAGGAAACCCTACTCCACTGCTGGTGGGGCTGCAGGCTGCTACAGCATCTATGGAAATCAGTATGGAGAATATTCAAACAACTCAAATTCAACATACCGTATGATCCAGCAATAGCACTCCTAGGAATATATCCAGAACACTTGTTCTATGAGAAACCAACATGCACTCCTATGTTCATAGCAGCACAATCAGTAATTGCAAAAACATGGAAACAACCAAAATGCCCATCAACAGAGGATTGGATAAGAAAGCTATGGTTCATCTACTCCATGGAATACTACTCAGCTATTAAAAAAAACAAAATGCAGTTCTTTGTGGCCAAATGGGCCAAACTGGAAACCATAATGTTAAGGGAAATGAGCCAATCCCAAAAGGTTAAATACCACATGTTTGCCTTAATTTAAGATGATATGATGTTATGTATAACGTGTTATGTTTTGAATGTTATATGTTGTGTATAAACTAAAATTGAAGTATAGGTGAAGTGGTCACAGAAGGTGGCTGGGAACCCGCATTTACTTTTAACATATTGGTTATTCATTACTATGTCAATTAATTCCATAATGATGTAAATTTTTGCTGATGGTATGTTGGAGCTTTCAATTGACTGGGATGATACTCTGCTGGCTCTGTCATCAGAGCAGAGAGGGTATACCTAAGGAGCCGTTGAACTTGACGGGACAATAAGATGCTGGACTCTATGTTTGGTATAGGCTTGCAATGGGGAAATCTCAACTGAACTTGAGCTGTGGTTATGCAACAAGGTGGAGGAATCCACCATGGTGGGAGGGTTTGGGGAGGGGTGGGGAGAACCCAAGTATCTATTTAACTGTGTCACATAATACAATGTAATTACTGAAGTTAAATAATAAATAATTAAAACAAAAAAGACAAGTTCAGTGCCCAAGCCATTTCCCGCTGCCATGGAAACTAAGAGCTCTGGCAGCACATATGTCTGAAAGTGGATATGACACCTAGGGAAGGGAGTGTGCTGGTGAATGGCAACTGCCCGAAGCAGCAGCACAGCTCTTCCACTGCCAAAACAACTCCACCTGCCTCATGAACTTCACATACCATCAGCTGTCCTGGCAGCTATCTAGGAAACCCTGTTGGGTCACTTTCGGTCCCATGCCCATTGAGCCCAGTGGGATGGAGTTAAGCAGCTTCAGCACCCACACAAAAAGAACATGGAGCTCCTCACTCAAGGCGCTCAAACTCCACAGCCAAAGACAAGTTCAGTGCCCAAGCCATTCCCCGCTGCCATGGAAACCAAGTGCTCTGGCAGCACATATGTCTGAAAGTGGATATGACACCTAGGGAAGGGAGTGTGGTGGTGAATGGCAACTGCCCGAAGCAGCAGCACAGCTCTTCCACTGCCAAAACAACTCCACCTGCCTCATGAACTTCACATACCATCAGCTGTCCTGGCAGCTATCTAGGAAACCCTGTTGGGTCACTTCCGGTCCCATGCCCATTGAGCCCAGTGGGATGGAATCAAGCAGCTTCAGCACCCACACAAATCTAACATGGAGCTCCTCACTCAAGACGCTCAAAACTCCACGGCCAAATAAACATATGAAAAAATGTTCAAGTTCCCTGGCAATAAGGGAAATCCAAATTAAAACATCAATGAGGTACCACCTAACGCCAGTAAGACTGGCCCACATGAATAAAAGCACCAACGACACATGTTGGCGAGGTTGCGGGGAAAAGGGAACCCTACTCCACTGCTGGTGGGGCTGCAGGCTGGTACAGCATCTATGGAAATCAGTATGGAGAATATTCAAACAACTCAAATTCAACATACCGTATGATCCAGCAATAGCACTCCTAGGAATATATCCAGAACACTTGTTCTATGAGAAACCAACATGCACTCCTATGTTCATAGCAGCACAATCAGTAATTGCAAAAACATGGAAACAACCAAAATGCCCATCAACAGAGGATTGGATAAGAAAGCTATGGTTCATCTACTCCATGGAATACTACTCAGCTATTAAAAAAAACAAAATGCAGTTCTTTGTGGCCAAATGGGCCAAACTGGAAACCATAATGCTAAGGGAAATGAGCCAATCCCAAAAGGTTAAATACCACATGTTTGCCTTAATTTAAGATGATATGATGTTATGTATAACATGTTATGTTTTGAATGTTATATGTTGTGTATAAACTAAAATTGAAGTATAGGTGAAGTGGTCACAGAAGGTGGCTGGGAACCCGCATTTACTTTTAACATATTGGTTACTCATTACTATGTCAATTAATTCCATAATGATGTAAATTTTTGCTGATGGTATGTTGGAGCTTTCAATTGACTGGGATGATACTCTGCTGGCTCTGTCATCAGAGCAGAGAGGGTATACCTAAGGAGCCGTTGAACTTGACGGGACAATAAGATGCTGGACTCTATGTTTGGTATAGGCTTGCAATGGGGAAATCTCAACTGAACTTGAGCTGTGGTTATGCAACAAGGTGGAGGAATCCACCATGGTGGGAGGGTTTGGGGAGGGGTGGGGAGAACCCAAGTATCTATTTAACTGTGTCACATAAAACAATGTAATTACTGAAGTTAAATAATAAATAATTAAAACAAAAAAGACAAGTTCAGTGCCCAAGCCATTTCCCGCTGCCATGGAAACTAAGAGCTCTGGCAGCACATATGTCTGAAAGTGGATATGACACCTAGGGAAGTGAGTGTGTTGGTGAATGGCAACTGCCCGAAGCAGCAGCACAGCTCTTCCACTGCCCAAATAACACCACCTGCCTCATGAACTTCACATACCATCAGCTGTCCTGGCAGCTATCTAGGAAACCCTGTTGGGTCACTTCCGGTCCCATGCCCATTGAGCCCAGTGGGATGGAATCAAGCAGCTTCAGCACCCACACAAAACGAACATGGAGCTCCTCACTCAAGGCGCTCAAAACTCCATGGCCAAAGACAAGTTCAGTGCCCAAGCCATTTCCCGCTGCCATGGAAACCAAGTGCTCTGGCAGCACATATGTCTGAAAGTGGATATGACACCTAGGGAAGGGAGTGTGCTGGTGAATTTCAAGTCCCCGAAGCAGCAGCACAGCTCTTCCACTGCCAAAACAACTCCACCTGCCTCATGAACTTCACATACCATCAGCTGTCCTGGCAGCTATCTAGGAAACCCTGTTGGGTCACTTCCGGTCCCATGCCCATTGAGCCCAGTGGGATGGAATCAAGCAGCTTCAGCACCCACACAAATCTAACATGGAGCTCCTCACTCAAGACGCTCAAAACTCCACGGCCAAATAAACATATGAAAAAATGTTCAAGTTCCCTGGCAATAAGGGAAATCCAAATTAAAACATCAATGAGGTACCACCTAACGCCAGTAAGACTGGCCCACATGAATAAAAGCACCAACGACACTTGTTGGCGAGGTTGCGGGGAAAAGGGAACCCTACTCCACTGCTGGTGGGGCTGCAGGCTGGTACAGCATCTATGGAAATCAGTATGGAGAATATTCAAACAACTCAAATTCAACATACCGTATGATCCAGCAATAGCACTCCTAGGAATATATCCAGAACACTTGTTCTATGAGAAACCAACATGCACTCCTATGTTCATAGCAGCACAATCAGTAATTGCAAAAACATGGAAACAACCAAAATGCCCATCAACAGAGGATTGGATAAGAAAGCTATGGTTCATCTACTCCATGGAATACTACTCAGCTATTAAAAAAAACAAAATGCAGTTCTTTGTGGCCAAATGGGCCAAACTGGAAACCATAATGCTAAGGGAAATGAGCCAATCCCAAAAGGTTAAATACCACATGTTTGCCTTAATTTAAGATGATATGATGTTATGTATAACATGTTATGTTTTGAATGTTATATGTTGTGTATAAACTAAAATTGAAGTATAGGTGAAGTGGTCACAGAAGGTGGCTGGGAACCCGCATTTACTTTTAACATATTGGTTACTCATTACTATGTCAATTAATTCCATAATGATGTAAATTTTTGCTGATGGTATGTTGGAGCTTGCAATTGACTGGGATGATACTCTGCTGGCTCTGTCATCAGACCAGAGAGGGTATACCTAAGGAGCCGTTGAACTTGACGGGACAATAAGATGCTGGACTCTATGTTTGGTATACGCTTGCAATGGGGAAATCTCAACTGAACTTGAGCTGTGGTTATGCAACAAGGTGGAGGAATCCACCATGGTGGGAGGGTTTGGGGAGGGGTGGGGAGAACCCAAGTATCTATTTAACTGTGTCACATAAAACAATGTAATTACTGAAGTTAAATAATAAATAATTAAAACAAAAAAGACAAGTTCAGTGCCCAAGCCAGTTCCCGCTGCCATGGAAACTAAGAGCTCTGGCAGCACATATGTCTGAAAG
Organism: Ochotona princeps; assembly: GCF_030435755.1. Classification (NCBI taxonomy): domain Eukaryota; kingdom Metazoa; phylum Chordata; class Mammalia; order Lagomorpha; family Ochotonidae; genus Ochotona; species Ochotona princeps. The sequence goes on along the minus strand of NC_080832.1, from coordinate 140,220,088 downwards.
TGGATATGACACCTAGGGAAGTGAGTGTGTTGGTGAATGGCAACTGCCCCAAGCAGCAGCACAGCTCTTCCAGTGCCCAAATAACACCACCTGCCTCATGAACTTCACATACCATCAGCTGTCCTGGCAGCTATCTAGGAAACCCTGTTGGGTCACTTCCGGTCCCATGCCCATTGAGCCCAGTGGGATGGAATCAAGCAGCTTCAGCACCCACACAAAACGAACATGGAGCTCCTCACTCAAGGCGCTCAAAACTCCATGGCCAAAGACAAGTTCAGTGCCCAAGCCATTTCCCGCTGCCATGGAAACCAAGTGCTCTGGCAGCACATATGTCTGAAAGTGGATATGACACCTAGGGAAGGGAGTGTGGTGGTGAATGGCAACTGCCCGAAGCAGCAGCACAGCTCTTCCAGTGCCAAAACAACTCCACCTGCCTCATGAACTTCACATACCATCAGCTGTCCTGGCAGCTATCTAGGAAACCCTGTTGGCTCACTTGCCGCTCCCATGCCCATTGAGCCCAGTGGGATGGAATCAAGCAGCTTCAGCACCCACACAAAAAGAACATATAGCTCCTCACTCAAGGCGCTCAAAACTCCACGGCCAAAGACAAGTTCAGTGCCCAAGCCATTCCCCGCTGCCATGGAAACCAAGTGCTCTGGCAGCACATATGTCTGAAAGTGGATATGACACCTAGGGAAGGGAGTGTGCTGGTGAATGGCAACTGCCAGAAGCAGCAGCACAGCTCTTCCAGTGCCAAAACAACTCCACCTGCCTCATGAACTTCACATACCATCAGCTGTCCTGGCAGCTATCTAGGAAACCCTGTTGGGTCCCTTCCGGTCCCATGTCCATTGAGCCCAGTGGGATGGAATCAAGCAGCTTCAGCACCCACACAAAACGAACATGGAGCTCCTCACTCAAGGCGCTCAAAACTCCATGGCCAAAGACAAGTTCAGTGCCCAAGCCATTTCCCGCTGCCATGGAAACCAAGTGCTCTGGCAGCACATATGTCTGAAAGTGGATATGACACCTAGGGAAGGGAGTGTGCTGGTGAATGGCAACTGCCCGAAGCAGCAGCACAGCTCTTCCACTGCCAAAACAACTCCACCTGCCTCATGAACTTCACATACCATCAGCTGTCCTGGCAGCTATCAAGGAAACCCTGTTGGGTCACTTCCGGTCCCATGCCCATTGAGCCCAGTGGGATGGAATCAAGCAGCTTCAGCACCCACACAAATCTAACATGGAGCTCCTCACTCAAGACGCTCAAAACTCCACGGCCAAATAAACATATGAAAAAATGTTCAAGTTCCCTGGCAATAAGGGAAATCCAAATTAAAACATCAATGAGGTACCACCTAACGCCAGTAAGACTGGCCCACATGAATAAAAGCACCAACGACACTTTTTGGCCAGGTTGCGGGAAAAGGGAACCCTACTCCACTGCTGGTGGGGCTGCAGGCTGGTACAGCATCTATGGAAATCAGTATGGAGAATATTCAAACAACTCAAATTCAACATACCGTATGATCCAGCAATAGCACTCCTAGGAATATATCCAGAACACTTGTTCTATGAGAAACCAACATGCACTCCTATGTTCATAGCAGCACAATCAGTAATTGCAAAAACATGGAAACAACCAAAATGCCCATCAACAGAGGATTGGATAAGAAAGCTATGGTTCATCTACTCCATGGAATACTACTCAGCTATTAAAAAAAACAAAATGCAGTTCTTTGTGGCCAAATGGGCCAAACTGGAAACCATAATGCTAAGGGAAATGAGCCAATCCCAAAAGGTTAAATACCACATGTTTGCCTTAATTTAAGATGATATGATGTTATGTATAACATGTTATGTTTTGAATGTTATATGTTGTGTATAAACTAAAATTGAAGTATAGGTGAAGTGGTCACAGAAGGTGGCTGGGAACCCGCATTTACTTTTAACATATTGGTTACTCATTACTATGTCAATTAATTCCATAATGATGTAAATTTTTGCTGATGGTATGTTGGAGCTTTCAATTGACTGGGATGATACTCTGCTGGCTCTGTCATCAGACCAGAGAGGGTATACCTAAGGAGCCGTTGAACTTGACGGGACAATAAGATGCTGGACTCTATGTTTGGTATACGCTTGCAATGGGGAAATCTCAACTGAATTTGAGCTGTGGTTATGCAACAAGGTGGAGGAATCCACCATGGTGGGAGGGTTTGGGGAGGGGTGGGGAGAACCCAAGTATCTATTTAACTGTGTCACATAATACAATGTAATTACTGAAGTTAAATAATAAATAATTAAAAAAAAAAGACAAGTTCAGTGCCCAAGCCATTTCCCGCTGCCATGGAAACTAAGAGCTCTGGCAGCACATATGTCTGAAAGTGGATATGACACCTAGGGAAGTGAGTGTGTTGGTGAATGGCAACTGCCCGAAGCAGCAGCACAGCTCCTCCAGTGCCAAAACAACTCCACCTGCCTCATGAACTTCACATACCATCAGCTGTCCTGGCAGCTATCTAGGAAACCCTGTTGGGTCACTTCCGGTCCCATGCCCATTGAGCCCAGTGGGATGGAATCAAGCAGCTTCAGCACCCACACAAAACGAACATGGAGCTCCTCACTCAAGGCGCTCAAAACTCCTCGGCCAAAGACAAGTTCAGTGCCCAAGCCATTTCCCGCTGCCATGGAAACCAAGTGCTCTGGCAGCACATATGTCTGAAAGTGGATATGACACCTAGGGAAGGGAGTGTGCTGGTGAATGGCAACTGCCCGAAGCAGCAGCACAGCTCTTCCACTGCCAAAACAACCCCACCTGCCTCATGAACTTCACATACCATCAGCTGTCCTGGCAGCTATCTAGGAAACCCTGTTGGGTCACTTCCGGTCCCATGCCCATTCAGCCCAGTGGGATGGAATCAAGCAGCTTCAGCACCCACGCAAAACGAACATGGAGCTCCTCACTCAAGGCGCTCAAAACTCCACGGCCAAAGACAAGTTCAGTGCCTAAGCCATTTCCCGCTGCCATGGAAACCAAGTGCTCTGGCAGCACATATGTCTGAAAGTGGATATGACACCTAGGGAAGGGAGTGTGGTGGTGAATGGCAACTGCCCGAAGCAGCAGCACAGCTCTTCCAGTGCCAAAACAACTCCACCTGCCTCATGAACTTCACATACCATCAGCTGTCCTGGCAGCTATCTAGGAAACCCTGTTGGGTCACTTCCGGTCCCATGCCCATTGAGCCCAGTGGGATGGAATCAAGCAGCTTCAGCACCCACACAAAACTAACATTGAGCTCCTCACTCAAGGCGCTAAAAACTCCATGGCCAAAGACAAGTTCAGTGCCCAAGCCATTTCCCGCTGCCATGGAAACCAAGTGCTCTGGCAGCACATATGTCTGAAAGAGTATATGACACCTAGGGAAGGGACTGTGCTGGTGAATGGCAAGTTCCCGAAGCAGCAGCACAGCTCTTCCACTGCCAAAACAACACCACCTGCCTCATGAACTTCACATACCATCAGCTGTCCTAGCAGCTATCTAGGAAACCCTGTTGGGTCACTTCCGGTCCGATGCCCATTGAGCCCAGTGGGATGGAATCAAGCAGCTTCAGCACCCACAAAAATCTAACACGGAGCTCCTCACTCAAGGCGCTCAAAACTCCACGGCCAAAGACAAGTTCAGTGCCCAAGCCATTTCCCGCTGCCATGGAAATCAAGTGCTCTGGCAGCACATATGTCTGAAAGTGGATATGACACCTAGGGAAGGGAGTGTGCTGGTGAATGGCAACTGCCCGAAGCAGCAGCACAGCTCTTCCAGTGCCAAAATAACTCCACCTGCCTCATGAACTTCACATACCATCAGCTGTCCTGGCAGCTATCTAGGAAACCCTGTTGGGTCACTTCCGGTCCCATGCCCATTGAGCCCAGTGGGATGGAATCAAGCAGCTTCAGCACCCACACAAATCTAACATGGAGCTCCTCACTCAAGGCGCTCAAAACTCCACAGCCAAAGAAACATATTAAAAAATGTTCAAGTTCCCTGGCAATAAGGGAAATCCAAATTAAAACATCAATGAGGTACCACCTAACGCCAGTAAGACTGGCCCACATGAATAAAAGCACCAACGACACTTGTTGGCGAGGTTGCGGGGAAAAGGGAACCCTACTCCACTGCTGGTGGGGCTGCAGGCTGGTACAGCATCTATGGAAATCAGTATGGAGAATATTCAAACAACTCAAATTCAACATACCGTATGATCCAGCAATAGCACTCCTAGGAATATATCCAGAACACTTGTTCTATGAGAAACCAACATGCACTCCTATGTTCATAGCAGCACAATCAGTAATTGCAAAAACATGGAAACAACCAAAATGCCCATCAACAGAGGATTGGATAAGAAAGCTATGGTTCATCTACTCCATGGAATACTACTCAGCTATTAAAAAAAAACAAAATGCAGTTCTTTGTGGCCAAATGGGCCAAACTGGAAACCATAATGCTAAGGGAAATGAGCCAATCCCAAAAGGTTAAATACCACATGTTTGCCTTAATTTAAGATGATATGATGTTATGTATAACATGTTATGTTTTGAATGTTATATGTTGTGTATAAACTAAAATTGAAGTATAGGTGAAGTGGTCACAGAAGGTGGCTGGGAACCCGCATTTACTTTTAACATATTGGTTACTCATTACTATGTCAATTAATTCCATAATGATGTAAATTTTTGCTGATGGTATGTTGGAGCTTTCAATTGACTGGGATGATACTCTGCTGGCTCTGTCATCAGACCAGAGAGGGTATACCTAAGGAGCCGTTGAACTTGACGGGACAATAAGATGCTGGACTCTATGTTTGGTATACGCTTACAATGGGGAAATCTCAACTGAACTTGAGCTGTGGTTATGCAACAAGGTGGAGGAATCCACCATGGTGGGAGGGTTTGGGGAGGGGCGGGGAGAACCCAAGTATCTATTTAACTGTGTCACATAATACAATGTAATTACTGAAGTTAAATAATAAATAATTAAAACAAAAAAGACAAGTTCAGTGCCCAAGCCATTTCCCGCTGCCATGGAAACTAAGAGCTCTGGCAGCACATATGTCTGAAAGTGGATATGACACCTAGGGAAGGGAGTGTGCTGGTGAATGGCAACTGCCCGAAGCAGCAGCACAGCTCTTCCACTGCCAAAACAACTCCACCTGCCTCATGAACTTCACATACCATCAGCTGTCCTGGCAGCTATCTAGGAAACCCTGTTGGGTCACTTCCGGTCCCATGCCCATTGAGCCCAGTGGGATGGAATCAAGCAGCTTTAGCACCCACACAAAACTAACATGGAGCTCCTCACTCAAGGCGCTCAAAACTCCACAGCCAAAGACAAGTTCAGTGCCCAAGCCATTTCCCGCTGCCATGGAAACCAAGTGCTCTGGCAGCACATATGTCTGAAAGTGGATATGACACCGAGGGAAGGGACTGTGCTGGTGAATTTCAAGTCCCCGAAGCAGCAGCACAGCTCTTCCACTGCCAAAACAACTCCACCTGCCTCATGAACTTCACATACCATCAGCTGTCCTGGCAGCTATCAAGGAAACCCGCTGTTGGGTCACTTCCGGTCCCATGCCCATTGAGCCCAGTGGGATGGAATCAAGCAGCTTCAGCACCCACACAAAACGAACATGGAGCTCCTCACTCAAGGCGCTCAAAACTACATGGCCAAAGACAAGTTCAGTGCCCAAGCCATTTCCCGCTGCCATGGAAACCAAGTGCTCTGGCAGCACATATGTCTGAATGTGGATATGTCACCTAGGGAAGGGAGTGTGCTGGTGAATGGCAACTGCCCGAAGCAGCAGCACAGCTCTTCCACTGCCAAAACAACTCCACCTACCTCATGAACTTCACATAACATCAGCTGTCCTGGCAGCTATCTAGGAAACCCTGTTGGGTCACTTCCGGTCCCATGCCCATTGAGCCCAGTGGGATGGAATCAAGCAGCTTCAGCACCCACACAAAACGAACATGGAGCTCCTCACTCAAGGCGCTCAAAGCTCCATGGCCAAAGACAAGATCAGTGCCCAAGCCATTTCCCGCTGCCATGGAAACCAAATGCTCTGGCAGCACATATGTCTGAAAGTGGATATGACACCTAGGGAAGGGAGTGTGCTGGTGAATGGCAACTGCCCGAAGCAGCAGCACAGCTCTTCCACTGCCAAAACAACTCCACCTGCCTCATGAACTTCACATACCATCAGCTGTCCTGGCAGCTATCTAGGAAACCCTGTTGGGTCACTTCCGGTCCCATGCCCATTGAGCCCAGTGGGATGGAATCAAGCAGCTTCAGCACCCACACAAAACTAACATGGAGCTCCTCACTCAAGGCGCTCAAAACTCCACAGCCAAAGACAAGTTCAGTGCCCAAGCCATTTCCCGCTGCCATGGAAACCAAGTGCTCTGGCAGCACATATGTCTGAAAGTGGATATGACACCGAGGGAAGGGACTGTGCTGGTGAATTTCAAGTCCCCGAAGCAGCAGCACAGCTCTTCCACTGCCAAAACAACTCCACCTGCCTCATGAACTTCACATACCATCAGCTGTCCTGGCAGCTATCAAGGAAACCCGCTGTTGGGTCACTTCCGGTCCCATGCCCATTGAGCCCAGTGGGATGGAATCAAGCAGCTTCAGCACCCACACAAAACGAACATGGAGCTCCTCACTCAAGGCGCTCAAAACTACATGGCCAAAGACAAGTTCAGTGCCCAAGCCATTTCCCGCTGCCATGGAAACCAAGTGCTCTGGCAGCACATATGTCTGAATGTGGATATGTCACCTAGGGAAGGGAGTGTGCTGGTGAATGGCAACTGCCCGAAGCAGCAGCACAGCTCTTCCACTGCCAAAACAACTCCACCTACCTCATGAACTTCACATAACATCAGCTGTCCTGGCAGCTATCTAGGAAACCCTGTTGGGTCACTTCCGGTCCCATGCCCATTGAGCCCAGTGGGATGGAATCAAGCAGCTTCAGCACCCACACAAAACGAACATGGAGCTCCTCACTCAAGGCGCTCAAAGCTCCATGGCCAAAGACAAGATCAGTGCCCAAGCCATTTCCCGCTGCCATGGAAACCAAATGCTCTGGCAGCACATATGTCTGAAAGTGGATATGACACCTAGGGAAGGGAGTGTGGTGGTGAATGGCAACTGCCCGAAGCAGCAGCACAGCTCTTCCACTGCCAAAACAACCCCACCTGCCTCATGAACTTCACATACCATCAGCTGTCCTAGCAGCTATCTAGGAAACCCTGTTGGGTCATTTCCGGTCCCATGCCCATTGAGCCCAGTGGGATGGAATCAAGCAGCTTCAGCAACCACACAAAACGAACATGGAGCTCCTCACTCAAGGCGCTCAAAACTCCATGGCCAAAGACAAGTTCACTGCCCAAGCCATTTCCCGCTGCCATGGAAACCAAGTGCTCTGGCAGCACATATGTCTGAAAGTGGATATGACACCTAGGGAAGGAGTGTGCTGGTGAATGGCAACTGCCCGAAGCAGCAGCACAGCTCTTCCACTGCCAAAACAACTCCACCTGCCTCATGAACTTCACATACCATCAGCTGTCCTGGCAGCTATCTAGGAAACCCTGTTGGGTCACTTCCGGTCCATGCCCATTGAGCCCAGTGGGATGGAATCAAGCAGCTTCAGCACCCACACAAATCTAACATGGAGCTCCTCACTCAAGGCGCTCAAAACTCCACGGCCAAAGACAAGTTCAGTGCCCAAGCCATTTCCCGCTGCCATGGAAACCAAGTGCTCTGGCAGCACATATGTCTGAAAGTGGATATGACACCTAGGGAAGGGAGTGTGCTGGTGAATGGCAAGTTCCCGAAGCAGCAGCACAGCTCTTCCAGTGCCAAAACAACTCCACCTGCCTCATGAACTTCACATACCATCAGCTGTCCTGGCAGCTATCTAGGAAACCCTGTTGGGTCACTTCCGGTCCCATGCCCATTGAGCCCAGTGGGATGGAATCAAGCAGCTTCAGCACCCACACAAATCTAACATGGAGCTCCTCACTCAAGGCGCTCAAAACTCCATGGCCAAAGACAAGTTCAGTGCCCAAGCCATTTCCCGCTGCCATGGAAACTAAGAGCTCTGGCAGCACATATGTCTGAAAGTGGATATGACACCTAGGGAAGGGAGTGTGCTGGTGAATGGCAAGTGCCCGAAGCAGCAGCACAGCTCTTCCACTGCCAAAACAACTCCACCTGCCTCTTGAACTTCACATACCATCAGCTGTCCTGGCAGCTATCAAGGAAACCCTGTTGGGTCATTTCCGGTCCCATGCCCATTGAGCCCAGTGGGATGGAATCAAGCAGCTTCAGCACCCACACAAATCTAACATGGAGCTCCTCACTCAAGTCGCTCAAAACTTCACGGCCAAATAAACATATGAAAAAATGTTCAAGTTCCCTGGCAATAAGGGAAATCCAAATTAAAACATCAATGAGGTACCACCTAACGCCAGTAAGACTGGCCCACATGAATAAAAGCACCAACGACACTTGTTGGCGAGGTTGCGGGGAAAAGGGAACCCTACTCCACTGCTGGTGGGGCTGCAGGCTGCTACAGCATCTATGGAAATCAGTATGGAGAATATTCAAACAACTCAAATTCAACATACCGTATGATCCAGCAATAGCACTCCTAGGAATATATCCAGAACACTTGTTCTATGAGAAACCAACATGCACTCCTATGTTCATAGCAGCACAATCAGTAATTGCAAAAACATGGAAACAACCAAAATGCCCATCAACAGAGGATTGGATAAGAAAGCTATGGTTCATCTAGTCCATGGAATACTACTCAGCTATTAAAAAAAACAAAATGCAGTTCTTTGTGGCCAAATGGGCCAAACTGGAAACCATAATGCTAAGGGAAATGAGCCAATCCCAAAAGGTTAAATACCACATGTTTGCCTTAATTTAAGATGATATGATGTTATGTATAACATGTTATGTTTTGAATGTTATATGTTGTGTATAAACTAAAATTGAAGTATAGGTGAAGTGGTCACAGAAGGTGGCTGGGAACCTGCATCTACTTTTAACATATTGGTTACTCATTACTATGTCAATTAATTCCATAATGATGTAAATTTTTGCTGATGGTATGTTGGAGCTTTCAATTGACTGGGATGATACTCTGCTGGCTCTGTCATCAGACCAGAGAGGGTATACCTAAGGAGCCGTTGAACTTGACGGGACAATAAGATGCTGGACTCTATGTTTGGTATAGGCTTGCAATGGGGAAATCTCAACTGAACTTGAGCTGTGGTTATGCAACAAGGTGGAGGAATCCACCATGGTGGGAGGGTTTGGGGAGGGGTGGGGAGAACCCAAGTATCTATTTAACTGTGTCACATAATACAATGTAATTACTGAAGTTAAATAATAAATAATTAAAAAAAAAAAAGACAAGTTCAGTGCCCAAGCCATTTCCCGCTGCCATGGAAACTAAGAGCTCTGGCAGCACATATGTCTGAAAGTGGATATGACACCTAGGGAAGGGAGTGTGCTGGTGAATGGCAAGTCCCCGAAGCAGCAGCACAGCTCTTCCAGTGCCAGAACAACTCCACCTGCCTCATGAACTTCACATACCATCAGCTGTCCTGGCAGCTATCTAGGAAACCCTGTTGGGTCACTTCCGGTCCCATGCCCATTGAGCCCAGTGGGATGGAATCAAGCAGCTTCAGCACCCACACAAATCTAACATGGAGCTCCTCACTCAAGGCGCTCAAAACTCCATGGCCAAAGACAAGTTCAGTGCCCAAGCCATTTCCCGCTGCCATGGAAACTAAGAGCTCTGGCAGCACATATGTCTGAAAGTGGATATGACACCTAGGGAAGGGAGTGTGCTGGTGAATGGCAACTACCCGAAGCAGCAGCACAGCTCTTCCACTGCCAAAACAACTCCACCTGCCTCTTGAACTTCACATACCATCAGCTGTCCTGGCAGCTATCTAGGAAACCCTGTTGGGTCATTTCCGGTCCCATGCCCATTGAGCCCAGTGGGATGGAATCAAGCAGCTTCAGCACCCACACAAATCTAACATGGAGCTCCTCACTCAAGACGCTCAAAACTTCACGGCCAAATAAACATATGAAAAAATGTTCAAGTTCCCTGGCCATAAGGGAAATCCAAATTAAAACATCAATGAGGTACCACCTAACGCCAGTAAGACTGGCCCACATGAATAAAAGCACCAACGACACTTGTTGGCGAGGTTGCGGGGAAAAGGGAACCCTACTCCACTGCTGGTGGGGCTGCAGGCTGGTACAGCATCTATGGAAATCAGTATGGAGAATATTCAAACAACTCAAATTCAACATACCGTATGATCCAGCAATAGCACTCCTAGGAATATATCCAGAACACTTGTTCTATGAGAAACCAACATGCACTCCTATGTTCATAGCAGCACAATCAGTAATTGCAAAAACATGGAAACAACCAAAATGCCCATCAACAGAGGATTGGATAAGAAAGCTATGGTTCATCTACTCCATGGAATACTACTCAGCTATTAAAAAAAACAAAATGCAGTTCTTTGTGGCCAAATGGGCCAAACTGGAAACCATAATGCTAAGGGAAATGAGCCAATCGCAAAAGGTTAAATACCACATGTTTGCCTTAATTTAAGATGATATGATGTTATGTATAACATGTTATGTTTTGAATGTTATATGTTGTGTATAAACTAAAATTGAAGTATAGGTGAAATGGTCACAGAAGGTGGCTGGGAACCTGCATCTACTTTTAACATATTGGTTACTCATTACTATGTCAATTAATTCCATAATGATGTAAATTTTTGCTGATGGTATGTTGGAGCTTTCAATTGACTGGGATGATACTCTGCTGGCTCTGTCATCAGACCAGAGAGGGTATACCTAAGGAGCCGTTGAACTTGACGGGACAATAAGATGCTGGACTCTATGTTTGGTATAGGCTTGCAATGGGGAAATCTCAACTGAACTTGAGCTGTGGTTATGCAACAAGGTGGAGGAATCCACCATGGTGGGAGGGTTTGGGGAGGGGTGGGGAGAACCCAAGTATCTATTTAACTGTGTCACATAATACAATGTAATTACTGAAGTTAAATAATAAATAATTAAAAAAAAAAAAAAAAAAAGTTCAGTGCCCAAGCCATTTCCCGCTGCCATGGAAACTAAGAGCTCTGGCAGCACATATGTCTGAAAGTGGATATGACACCTAGGGAAGTGAGTGTGTTGGTGAATGGCAACTGCCCGAAGCAGCAGCACAGCTCTTCCAGTGCCAGAACAACTCCACCTGCCTCATGAACTTCACATACCATCAGCTGTCCTGGCAGCTATCTAGGAAACCCTGTTGGGTCACTTCCGGTCCCATGCCCATTGAGCCCAGTGGGATGGAATCAAGCAGCTTCAGCACCCACACAAAACTAACATTGAGCTCCTCACTCAAGGCGCTAAAAACTGCATGGCCAAAGACAAGTTCAGTGCCCAAGCCATTTCCCGCTGCCATGGAAACCAAGTGCTCTGGCAGCACATATGTCTGAAAGTGGATATGACACCTAGGGAAGGAGTGTGCTGGTGAATGGCAACTGTCCGAAGCAGCAGCACAGCTCTTCCACTGCCAAAACAACTCCACCTGCCTCATGAACTTCACATACCATCAGCTGTCCTGGCAGCTATCTAGGAAACCCTGTTGGGTCACTTCCGGTCCCATGCCCATTGAGCCCAGTGGGATGGAATCAAGCAGCTTCAGCACCCACACAAAACTAACATGGAGATCCTCACTCAAGGCGCTCAAAACTCCACGGCCAAAGACAAGTTCAGTGCCCAAGCCATTTCCCGCTGCCATGGAAACCAAGTGCTCTGGCAGCACATATGTCTGAAAGTGGATATGACACCTAGGGAAGGGAGTGTGCTGGTGAATGGCAAGTCCCCGAAGCAGCAGCACAGCTCTTCCAGTGCCAAAACAACTCCACCTGCCTCATGAACTTCACATACCATCAGCTGTCCTGGCAGCTATCTAGGAAACCCTGTTGGGTCACTTCCGGTCCCATGCCCATTGAGCCCAGTGGGATGGAGTTAAGCAGCTTCAGCACCCACACAAAAAGAACATGGAGCTCCTCACTCAAGGCGCTCAAAACTCCATGGCCAAAGACAAGTTCAGTGCCCAAGCCATTTCCCGCTGCCATGGAAACTAAGAGCTCTGGCAGCACATATGTCTGAAAGTGGATATGACACCTAGGGAAGGGAGTGTGCTGGTGAATGGCAACTACCCGAAGCAGCAGCACAGCTCTTCCACTGCCAAAACAACTCCACCTGCCTCTTGAACTTCACATACCATCAGCTGTCCTGGCAGCTATCAAGGAAACCCTGTTGGGTCATTTCCGGTCCCATGCCCATTGAGCCCAGTGGGATGGAATCAAGCAGCTTCAGCACCCACACAAATCTAACATGGAGCTCCTCACTCAAGACGCTCAAAACTTCACGGCCAAATAAACATATGAAAAAATGTTCAAGTTCCCTGGCAATAAGGGAAATCCAAATTAAAACATCAATGAGGTACCACCTAACGCCAGTAAGACTGGCCCACATGAATAAAAGCACCAACGACACTTGTTGGCGAGGTTGCGGGGAAAAGGGAACCCTACTCCACTGCTGGTGGGGCTGCAGGCTGGTACAGCATCTATGGAAATCAGTATGGAGAATATTCAAACAACTCAAATTCAACATACCGTATGATCCAGCAATAGCACTCCTAGGAATATATCCAGAACACTTGTTCTATGAGAAACCAACATGCACTCCTATGTTCATAGCAGCACAATCAGTAATTGCAAAAACATGGAAACAACCAAAATGCCCATCAACAGAGGATTGGATAAGAAAGCTATGGTTCATCTACTCCATGGAATACTACTCAGCTATTAAAAAAAACAAAATGCAGTTCTTTGTGGCCAAATGGGCCAAACTGGAAACCATAATGCTAAGGGAAATGAGCCAATCCCAAAAGGTTAAATACCACATGTTTGCCTTAATTTAAGATGATATGATGTTATGTATAACATGTTATGTTTTGAATGTTATATGTTGTGTATAAACTAAAATTGAAGTATAGGTGAAGTGGTCACAGAAGGTGGCTGGGAACCCGCATTTACTTTTAACATATTGGTTACTCATTACTATGTCAATTAATTCCATAATGATGTAAATTTTTGCTGATGGTATGTTGGAGCTTTCAATTGACTGGGATGATACTCTGCTGGCTCTGTCATCAGACCAGAGAGGGTATACCTAAGGAGCCGTTGAACTTGACGGGACAATAAGATGCTGGACTCTATGTTTGGTATACGCTTGCAATGGGGAAATCTCAACTGAACTTGAGCTGTGGTTATGCAACAAGGTGGAGGAATCCACCATGGTGGGAGGGTTTAGGGAGGGGTGGGGAGAAACCAAGTATCTATTTAATTGTGTCACATAATACAATGTAATTACTGAAGTTAAATAATAAATAATTAAAAAAAAAAAAGACAAGTTCAGTGCCCAAGCCATTTCCCGCTGCCATGGAAACTAAGAGCTCTGGAGCACATATGTCTGAATGTGGATATGACACCTAGGGAAGTGAGTGTGTTGGTGAATGGCAACTGCCCGAAGCAGCAGCACAGCTCCTCCAGTGCCAAAACAACTCCACCTGCCTCATGAACTTCACATACCATCAGCTGTCCTGGCAGCTATCTAGGAAACCCTGTTGGGTCACTTCCGGTCCCATGCCCATTGAGCCCAGTGGGATGGAATCAAGCAGCTTCAGCACCCACACAAAACTAACATTGAGCTCCTCACTCAAGGCGCTAAAAACTCCATGGCCAAAGACAAGTTCAGTGCCCAAGCCATTTCCCGCTGCCATGGAAACCAAGTGCTCTGGCAGCACATATGTCTGAAAGTGGATATGACACCTAGGGAAGGAGTGTGCTGGTGAATGGCAACTGCCCGAAGCAGCAGCACAGCTCTTCCACTGCCAAAACAACTCCACCTGCCTCATGAACTTCACATACCATCAGCTGTCCTGGCAGCTATCTAGGAAACCCTGTTGGGTCACTTCCGGTCCCATGCCCATTGAGCCCAGTGGGATGGAATCAAGCAGCTTCAGCACCCACACAAAACTAACATGGAGATCCTCACTCAAGGCGCTCAAAACTCCACGGCCAAAGACAAGTTCAGTGCCCAAGCCATTTCCCGCTGCCATGGAAACCAAGTGCTCTGGCAGCACATATGTCTGAAAGTGGATATGACACCTAGGGAAGGGAGTGTGCTGGTGAATGGCAACTACCCGAAGCAGCAGCACAGCTCTTCCAGTGCCAAAACAACTCCACCTGCCTCATGAACTTCACATACCATCAGCTGTCCTGGCAGCTATCTAGGAAACCCTGTTGGGTCACTTCCGGTCCCATGCCCATTGAGCCCAGTGGGATGGAGTTAAGCAGCTTCAGCACCCACACAAAAAGAACATGGAGCTCCTCACTCAAGGCGCTCAAAACTCCATGGCCAAAGACAAGTTCAGTGCCCAAGCCATTTCCCGCTGCCATGGAAACTAAGAGCTCTGGCAGCACATATGTCTGAAAGTGGATATGACACCTAGGGAAGGGAGTGTGCTGGTGAATGGCAACTACCCGAAGCAGCAGCACAGCTCTTCCACTGCCAAAACAACTCCACCTGCCTCTTGAACTTCACATACCATCAGCTGTCCTGGCAGCTATCAAGGAAACCCTGTTGGGTCATTTCCGGTCCCATGCCCATTGAGCCCAGTGGGATGGAATCAAGCAGCTTCAGCACCCACACAAATCTAACATGGAGCTCCTCACTCAAGACGCTCAAAACTTCACGGCCAAATAAACATATGAAAAAATGTTCAAGTTCCCTGGCAATAAGGGAAATCCAAATTAAAACATCAATGAGGTACCACCTAACGCCAGTAAGACTGGCCCACATGAATAAAAGCACCAACGACACTTGTTGGCGAGGTTGCGGGGAAAAGGGAACCCTACTCCACTGCTGGTGGGGCTGCAGGCTGCTACAGCATCTATGGAAATCAGTATGGAGAATATTCAAACAACTCAAATTCAACATACCGTATGATCCAGCAATAGCACTCCTAGGAATATATCCAGAACACTTGTTCTATGAGAAACCAACATGCACTCCTATGTTCATAGCAGCACAATCAGTAATTGCAAAAACATGAAAACAACCAAAATGCCCATCAACAGAGGATTGGATAAGAAAGCTATGGTTCATCTACTCCATGGAATACTACTCAGCTATTAAAAAAAACAAAATGCAGTTCTTTGTGGCCAAATGGGCCAAACTGGAAACCATAATGCTAAGGGAAATGAGCCAATCCCAAAAGGTTAAATACCACATGTTTGCCTTAATTTAAGATGATATGATGTTATGTATAACATGTTATGTTTTGAATGTTATATGTTGTGTATAAACTAAAATTGAAGTATAGGTGAAGTGGTCACAGAAGGTGGCTGGGAACCCGCATTTACTTTTAACATATTGGTTACTCATTACTATGTCAATTAATTCCATAATGATGTAAATTTTTGCTGATGGTATGTTGGAGCTTTCAATTGACTGGGATGATACTCTGCTGGCTCTGTCATCAGAGCAGAGAGGGTATACCTAAGGAGCCGTTGAACTTGACGGGACAATAAGATGCTGGACTCTATGTTTGGTATAGGCTTGCAATGGGGAAATCTCAACTGAACTTGAGCTGTGGTTATGCAACAAGGTGGAGGAATCCACCATGGTGGGAGGGTTTAGGGAGGGGTGGGGAGAAACCAAGTATCTATTTAATTGTGTCACATAATACAATGTAATTACTGAAGTTAAATAATAAATAATTAAAAAAAAAAAAGACAAGTTCAGTGCCCAAGCCATTTCCCGCTGCCATGGAAACTAAGCTCTGGAGCACATATGTCTGAATGTGGATATGACACCTAGGGAAGTGAGTGTGTTGGTGAATGGCAACTGCCCGAAGCAGCAGCACAGCTCTTCCAGTGCCAAAACAACTCCACCTGCCTCATGAACTTCACATACCATCAGCTGTCCTGGCAGCTATCTAGGAAACCCTGTTGGGTCACTTCCGGGCCCATGCCCATTGAGCCCAGTGGGATGGAATCAAGCAGCTTCAGCACCCACACAAATCTAACATGGAGCTCCTCACTCAAGGCGCTCAAAACTCCATGGCCAAAGACAAGTTCAGTGCCCAAGCCATTTCCCACTGTCATGGAAACCAAGTGCTCTGGCAGCACATATGTCTGAAAGTGGATATGTCACCTAGGGAAGAGAATGTGCTGGTGAATGGCAACTGCCTGAAGCAGCAGCACAGCTCTTCCACTGCCAAAACAACTCCACCTGCCTTATGAACTTCACATACCATCAGCTGTCCTGGCAGCTATCTAGGAAACCCTGTTGGCTCACTTCCGGTCCCATGCCCTTTGAGCCCAGTGGGATGGAATCAAGCAGCTTCAGCACCCACACAAATCTAACATGGAGCTCCTCACTCAAGGCGCTCAAAACTCCATGGCCAAAGACAAGTTCAGTGCCCAAGCCATTTCCCGCTGCCATGGAAACCAAGTGCTCTGGCAGCACATATGTCTGAAAGTGGATATGACACCTAGGGAAGGGACTGTGCTGGTGAATGGCAACTGCCCGAAGCAGCAGCACAGCTCTTCCACTGCCAAAAAAACTCCACCTGCCTCATGAACTTCACATACCATCAGCTGTCCTGGCAGCTATCTAGGAAACCCTGTTGGGTCACTTCCGGTCCCATGCCCATTGAGCCCAGTGGGATGGAATCAAGCAGCTTCAGCACCCACACAAAACGAACATGGAGCTCCTCACTCAAGGCGCTCAAAACTCCATGGCCAAAGACAAGTTCAGTGTCCAAGCCATTTCTCGCTGCCATGGAAACCAAGTGCTCTGGCAGCACATGTCTGAAAGTGGATATGACACCTAGCGAAGGGAGTGTGCTGGTGAATGGCAAATGCCCGAAGCAGCAGCACAGCTCTTGCACTGCTAAAACAACACCACCTGCCTCATGAACTTCACATACCATCAGCTGTCCTGGCAGCTATCTAGGAAACCCTGTTGGGTCACTTCCAGTCCCATGCCCATTGAGCCCAGTCGAATGGAATCAAGCAGCTTGAGCACCCACACAAAACTAACATTGAGCTGCTCACTCAAGGCGCACAAAACGTCACAGCCAAAGACAAGTTCAGTGCCCAAACCATTTCCCGCTGCCATGGAAACCAAGTGCTCTGGCAGCACATATGTCTGAAAGTGGATATGACACCTAGGGAAGGGAGTGTGCCTGTGAATGGCAAATGCCCGAAGCAGCAGCACAGCTCTTGCACTGCCAAAACAACACCACCTGCCTCATGAACTTCACATACCATCAGCTGTCCTGGCAGCTATCTAGGAAACCCTGTTGGGTCACATTCTGTCCCATGCCCATTGAGCCCAGTGGGATGGAATCAAGCAGCTTCAGCACCCACACAAAAATAACATGGAGCTCCTCACTCCAGGCACTCAAAACGTCATGGCCAAAGAAAAGTTCAGTGCCCAAGCCATTTCCCACTGGCATGGAAACTAAGAGCTCTGGCAGCACATATGTCTGAAAGTGGATATGACAATAAGAAAGGGAGTGTGGTGGTGAATGGCAACTGCCTGAAGCAGCAGCACAGCTCTTCCACTGCCAAAACTACTCCACCTGCCTCATGAACTTCACAAACCATCAGCTGTCCTGGCATGATTGTTGGACACCCTGTTGGGTCACTTCCGGTCAAATGCCCATTGAGCCCAGTGGGATGGAAACAAGCAGCTTCAGCACCCACACAAAACTAACATTGAGCTCCTCACTCAAGGCGTGTAAAACTTCACAGCCAAAGAGAAGTTCAGTGCCCAAGCCATTTCCCGCTGCCATGGAAACCAAGTGCTCTGGCAGCACATATGTCTGAAAGTGGATATGACACCTAGGGAAGGGAATGTGTTGGTGAATGACAAGTCCCCGAAGCAGCAGCACAGCTCTTCCAGTGGCAAAACAACTCCACCTGCCTCATGAACTTCACATACCATCAGCTGTCCTGGCATGATTGTTGGACACCCTGTTGGGTCACTTCCGGTCAAATGCCCATTGAGCCCAGTGGGATGGAATCAAGCAGCTTCAGCACCCACACAAAACGAACATGGAGCTCCTCACTCAAGGCGCTTATAACTCCACAGCCAAAGACAAGTTCAGTGCCCAAGCCATTTCCCGCTGCCATGGAAACCAAGTGCTCTGGCAGCACATATGTCTGAATGTGGATATGACACCTAGGGAAGGGAGTTTGCTGGTGAATGGCATCTGCCCGAAGCAGCAGCACAGCTCTTCCAGTGCAAAACCAACTCCACCTGCCTCATGAACTTCACATACCATCAGCTGTCCTGGCAGCTATCTAGGAAA
The DNA here is from genome assembly GCF_030435755.1 of Ochotona princeps. Taxonomy (NCBI): domain Eukaryota; kingdom Metazoa; phylum Chordata; class Mammalia; order Lagomorpha; family Ochotonidae; genus Ochotona; species Ochotona princeps. The sequence goes on along the minus strand of NC_080832.1, from coordinate 140,201,515 downwards.
CCCTGTTGGGTCACTTCCGGTCCCATGCCCATTGAGCCCAGTGGGATGGAATCAAGCAGCTTCAGCACCCACACAAAACTAACATGGAGCTCCTACTCAAGGCACTCAAAGCTCCACAGCCAAAGTCAAGTTCAGTGCCCAAGCCATTTCCCGCTGCAATGGAAACCAAGTGCTCTGGCAGCACATATGTCTGAAAGTGGATATGACACCTAGGGAAGGGAGTGTGGTGGTGAATGGCAACTGCCCGAAGCAGCAGCACAGCTCTTCCAGTGCCAAAACAACTCCACCTGCCTCATGAACTTCACATACCATCAGCTGTCCTGGCATGGTTGTTGTACATCCTGTTGGGTCACTTCTGGTATCATGCCCATTGAGCTCTGTGGGATGAAATCAAGCAGGATGAGCACCCACACAAAACGAACATGGAGCTCCTCACTCAAGGCGCTTAAAACTCCACAGCCAAAGTCAAGTTCAGTGCCCAAGCCATTTCCCGCTGCCATGGAAACCAAGTGCTCTGGCAGCACATATGTCTGAAAGTGGATATGACACCTAGGGAAGGGAGTGTGCTGGTGAATGGCAAATGCCCGAAGCAGCAGCACAGCTCTTCCAGTGGCAAAACAACTCCACCTGCCTCATGAACTTCACATACCATCAGCTGTCCTGGCATCTATCTAGGAAACCCTGTTGGGTCACTTCTGGTCCCATACCCATTGACCCCAGTGGAATGGAATCAAGCAGCTTCAGCACCCACACAAAACTAACATGGAGCTCCTCACTCAAGGCGCTTAAAACTCCACAGCCAAAGACAAGTTAGGTGCCCAAACCATTTTCCGCTGTCATGGGAACCAAGTGCTCTGGCAGCACATATGTCTGAAAGTGGATATGACACCTAGGGGAGGGAGTGTGGTGGTGAATGTCAACTGCCCGAAGCAGCAGCACACCTCCTCCAGTGCAAAACCAACTCCACCTGCCTCATGAACTTCACATACCATCAGCTGTCCTGGCAGCTATCTAGGAAACCCTGTTGGGTCACTTCCGGTCCCATGCCCATTGAGACCAGTGGGATGGAATCAAGCAGTTTGAGCACCCACACAAAACGAACATGGAGCTCCTCACTCAAGGCGCTCAAAAGCCGACAGCCAAAGACAAGTTTAGTGCCCAAGCCATTTCCCGCTGCCATGGAAACCAAGTGCTCTGGCAGCACATATGTCTGAATGTGGATATGACACCTAGGGAAGGGAGTGTGGTGGTGAATGGCAACTGCTCGAAGCAGCAGCACAGCTCTTCCACTGCCAAAACAACTCCACCTGCCTCATGAACTTCACATACCATCAGCTGTCCTGGCATGATTGTTGGACAACCTGTTGGGTCACTTCCGGTCCCATGCCCATTGAGCCCAGTGGGATGAAATCAAGCAAGATGAGTACCCACACAAAACTAACATGGAGCTCCTCATTCAAGGCGCTCAAAACTTCACGGCCAAAGACAAGTTCAGTGCCCAAGCCATTTCCCGCTGCCATGGAAACCAAGTGCTCTGGCAGCACATATGTCTGAAAGTGGATATGACACCTAGGGAAGGGAGTGTGTTGGTGAATGGCAACTGCCCGAAGCAGCAGCACAGCTCTTCCAGTGCCAAAACAACTCCACCTGCCTCATGAACTTCACATACCATCAGCTGTCCTGGCAGCTATCTAGGAAACCCTGTTGGGTCACTTCCGGTCCCATGCCCATTGAGCCCAGTGGGATGGAATCAAGCAGCTTGAGCACCCACACAAAACGAACATGAAACTCCTCATTCAAGGCGCTCAAAACGCCACAGCCAAAGACAAGTCCAGTGCCCAAGCCATTTCCCGCTGCCATGGAAACCAAGTGCTCTGGCAGCACATATGTCTGAAAGTGGATATGACACCTAGGGAAGGGAGTGTGCTGGTGAATGGCAACTGCCCAAAGCAGCAGCATAGCTCTTCCAGTGCCAAAACAACTCCACCTGCCTCATGAACTTCACATACCATCAGCTGTCCTGGCAGCTATCTAGGAAACCCTGTTGGGTCACTTCCGGTCCCATGCCCATTGAGCCCAGTGGGATGGAATCAAGCAGCTTGATGACCCACACAAAACTAACATGGAGCTCCTCACTCAAGGCGCTCAAAAGCCCACAGCCAAAGACAAGTTCAGTGCCGAAGCCATTTCCCGCTGCCATGGAAACCAAGTGCTCTGGCAGCACATATGTCTGAAAGTGGATATGAGACTTAGGAAGGGAGTGTGGTGCTGAATTGCAAGTTACTGAAGCAGCAGCACAGCTCATCCACTGCCAAAACAACTCCACCTGCCTCATGAACTTCACATACCATCAGCTGTCCTGGCAGCTATCTAGGAAACCCTGTTGGGTCCCTTCCAGTCCCATGCCCATTGAGCCCAGTGGGATGGAATCAAGCAGTTTCAGCACCCACACAAAACGAACATGGAGCTCCTCACTCAAGGCGCTCAAAAGCCCACAGCCAAAGACAAGTTCAGTGCCCAAGCCATTTCCCGCTGCCATGGAAACCAAGTGCTCTGGCAGCACATATGTCTGAAAGTGGATATGACACCTAGGGAAGGGAGTGTGCTGGTGAATGGCAACTGCCCGAAGCACCAGCACAGCTCTTCCAGTGCCAAAACAACACCACCTGCCTCATGAACTTCACATACCATCAGCTGTCCTGGCAGCTATCTAGGAAACCCTGTTGGGTCACTTTCGGTCCCATGTCCATTGAGCCCAGGGGGATGAAATCAAGCAGCCTGAGCACCCACACAAAACGAACATGGAGCTCCTCACTCAAGGCGCTCAAAACTTCACAGCCAAAGACAAGTTCAGTGCCCAAGCCATTTCCCGCTGCCATGGAAACCAAGTGCTCTGGCAGCACATATGTCTGAAAGTGGATATGAAACCTAGGGAAGGGAGTGTGGTGGTGCATGGCAACTGCCCGAAGCAGCAGCACAGCTCTTCCAGTGCCAAAACAACTCCACCTGCCTCATGAACTTCACATACCATCAGTTCTCCTGGCATGTATCTAGGAAACCCTGTTGGGTCACTTCCGATCCCATGCCCATTGAGCCCAGTGGGATGGAATCAAGCAGCTTCAGCACCCACACATAATGAAGATGGAGCTCCTCACTCAAGGCGTTTAAAACTTCACAGCCAAAGAGAAGTTCAGTGCCGAAGCCATTTCCCGCTGCCATGGATACCAAGTGCTCTGGCAGCACATATGTCTGAAAGTGGATATGACACCTAGGGAAGGGAATGTGCTGGTGAATGGCAAGTGCCCGAAGCAGCAGCACAGCTCTTCCACTGCCAAAACAACTCCACCTGCCTCATGAACTTCACAAACCATCAGCTGTCCTGGCAGCTATCTAGGAAACCCTGTTGGGTCACTTCCGGTCCCATGCCCATTGAGCCCAGTGGGATGGAATCAAGCAGCTTCAGCAACCACACAAAACGAACATGGAGCTCCTCACTCAAGGCGCTCAAAACTCCATTGCCAAAGACAAGTTCAGTGCCCAAGCCATTTCCCGCTGCCATGGAAACCAAGTGCTCTGGCAGCACATATGTCTGAAAGTGGATATGACACCTAGGGAAGGGAGTGTGGTGGTGAATGGCAACTGCCCGAAGCAGCAGCACAGCTCTTCCACTGCCAAAACAACTCCACCTGCCTCATGAACTTCACATACCATCAGCTGTCCTGGCAGCTATCTAGGAAACCCTGTTGGCTCACTTCCGGTCCCATGCCCATTGAGCCCAGTGGGATGGAATCAAGCAGCTTCAGCACCCACACAAAACGAACATGGAGCTCCTCACTTCAGTAGCTGAAAAGCCCACAGCCAAAGAGAAGTTCAGTGCCCAAGCCATTTCCCGCTGCCATGGAAACCAAGTGCTCTGGCAGCACATGTCTGAAAGTGGATACGACACCTAGGGAAGGGAGTGTGCTGGTGAATGGCAAATGCCCGAAGCAGCAGCACAGCTCTTCCACTGCCAAAACAACACCACCTGCCTCATGAACTTCACATACCATCAGCTGTCCTGGCAGCTATCTAGGAAACCCTGTTGGGTCACTTTCGGTCCCATGCCCATTGAGCCCAGTCGAATGGAATCAAGCAACTTGAGCACCCACACAAAACTAACATTGAACTGCTCACTCAAGGCGCACAAAACTTCACAGCCAAAGACAAGTTCAGTGCCCAAACCATTTCCCGCTGCCATGGAAACCAAGTGCTCTGGCAGCACATATGTCTGAAAGTGGATATGACACCTAGGGAAGGGAGTGTGGTGGTGCATGGCAACTGCCCGAAGCAGCAGCACATCTCTTCCAGTGCCAAAACAACTCCACCTGCCTCATGAACTTCACATACCATCAGCTCTCCTGGCATGTATTTTGGACACGCTGTTGGGTCACTTCCGGTCCCATGCCCATTGAGCCCAGTGGGATGGAATCAAGCAGCTTGAGCACCCACACAAAAATAACATGGAGCTCCTCACTTAAGGCGCTAAAAACTCCACAGCCAAGGACAAGTTCAGTGCCCAAGCCATTTCCCACTGGCATGGAAACTAAGAGCTCTGGCAGCACATATGTCTGAAAGTGGATATGACAATAAGAAAGGGAGTGTGGTGGTGAATGGCAACTGCCTGAAGCAGCAGCACAGCTCTTCCACTGCCAAAACTACTCCACCTGCCTCATGAACTTCACATACCATCAGCAGTCCTGGCATGATTGTTGGACACCCTGTTGGGTCACTTCCGGTCAAATGCCCATTGAGCCCAGTGGGATGGAATCAAGCAGCTTCAGCACCCACACATAATGAAGATGGAGCTCCTCACTCAAGGCGTGTAAAACTTCACAGCCAAAGAGAAGTTCAGTGCCGAAGCCATTTCCCGCTGCCATGGATACCAAGTGCTCTGGCAGCACATATGTCTCAAAGTGGATATGACACCTAGGGAAGGGAATGTGTTGGTGAATGGCAAGTCCCCGAAGCAGCAGCACAGCTCTTCCACTGCCAAAACAACTCCACCTGCCTCATGAACTTCACATACCATCAGCTGTCCTGGCATGATTGTTGGACACCCTGTTGGGTCACATCCGGTCCCATGTCCATTGAGCGCAGTGGGATGGAATCAAGCAGCTTCAGCACCCACACAAATCTAACATGGAGCTCCTCACTCAAGGCACTCAAAAATCCACAGCCAAAGACATGTTCAGTGCCCAATCCATTTTCTGCTGTCATGGAAACCAAGTGCTCTGGCAGCACATATGTCTGAAAGTGGATATGACACCTAGGGAAGGGACTGTGCTGGTGAATGGCAACTGCCCGAAGCAGCAGCACAGCTCTTCCAGTGGCAAAACAACTCCACCTGCCTCATGAACTTCACATACCATCAGCTGTCCTGGCATGGTTGTTGTACATCCTGTTGGGTCACTTCCGGTACCATGCCCATTGAGCCCTGTAGGATGGAATCAAGCAGCTTCAGCACCCACACATAATGAAGATGGAGCTCCTCACTCAAGGCGTTTAAAACTTCACAGCCAAAGAGAAGTTCAGTGCCGAAGCCATTTCCCGCTGCCATGGAAACCAAGTGCTCTGGCAGCACATATGTCTGAAAGTGGATATGACACCTAGGGAAGGGAATGTGCTGGTGAATGGCAAGTGCCCGAAGCAGCAGCACAGCTCTTCCAGTGGCAAAACAACTCCAAATGCCTCATGAACTTCACAAACCATCAGCTGTCCTGGCAGCTATCTAGGAAACCCTGTTGGGTCACTTCCGGTCCCATGCCCATTGAGCCCAGTGGGATGGAATCAAGCAGCTTCAGCAACCACACAAAACGAACATGGAACTCCTCACTCCAGGCGCTCAAAACTCCATGGCCAAAGACAAGTTCAGTGCCCAAGCCATTTCCCGCTGCCATGGAAACCAAGTGCTCTGGCAGCACATATGTCTGAAAGTGGATATGACACCTAGGGAAGGGAGTGTGGTGGTGAATGGCAACTGCCCGAAGCAGCAGCACAGCTCTTCCACTGCCAAAACAACTCCACGTGCCTCATGAACTTCACATACCATCAGCTGTCCTGGCAGCTATCTAGGAAACCCTGTTGGGTCACTTCCGGTCCCATGCCCATTGAGCCCAGTGGGATGGAATCAAGCAGCTTGAGCACCCACACAAAACGAACATGGAGCTCCTCACTTCAGTAGCTGAAAAGCCCACAGCCAAAGAGAAGTTCAGTGCCCAAACCATTTCCCGCTGCCATGGAAACCAAGTGCTCTGGAAGCACATATGTCTGAAAGTGAATATGACACCTAGGGAAGGGAGTGTGGTGGTGCATGGCAACTGCTCGATGCAGCAGCACAGCTCTTCCACTGCCAAAACAACTCCACCTGCCTCATGAACTTCACATACCATCAGCTGTCCTGGCATGTATTTTGGACACGCTGTTGGGTCACTTCCGGTCCCATGCCCATTGAGCCCAGTGGGATGGAATCAAGCAGCTTCAGCACCCACACAAAAATAACATGGAGCTCCTCACTTAAGGCGCTAAAAACTCCACAGCCAAGGACAAGTTCAGTGCCCAAGCCATTTCCAGCTGCCATGGAAACTAAGAGCTCTGGCAGCACATATGTCTGAAAGTGGATATGACAATAAGAAAGGGAGTGTGGTGGTGAATGGCAACTGCCTGAAGCAGCAGCACAGCTCTTCCACTGCCAAAACTACTCCACCTGCCTCATGAACTTCACAAACCATCAGCTGTCCTGGCATGTATTTTGGACACCCTGTTGGGTCACTTCCGGTCAAATGCCCATTGAGCCCAGTGGGATGGAATCAAGCAGCTTCAGCACCCACACATAATGAAGATGGAGCTCCTCACTCAAGGCTTGTAAAACTTCACAGCCAAAGAGAAGTTCAGTGCCGAAGCCATTTCCCGCTGCCATGGATACCAAGTGCTCTGGCAGCACATATGTCTGAAAGTGGATATGACACCTAGGGAAGGGAATGTGTTGGTGAATGGCAAGTCCCCGAAGCAGCAGCACAGCTCTTCCAGTGCCAAAACAACTCCACCTGCCTCATGAACTTCACATACCATCAGCTGTCCTGGCATGATTGTTGGACACCCTGTTGGGTCACTTCCGGTCAAATGCCCATTGAGCCCAGTGGGATGGAATCAAGCAGCTTCAGCACCCACACAAATCTAACATGGAGCTCCTCACTCAAGGCACTCAAAAATCCACAGCCAAAGACATGTTCAGTGCCCAAACCATTTTCTGCTGTCATGGAAACCAAGTGCTCTGGCAGCACATATGTCTGAATGTGGATATGACACCTAGGGAAGGGACTGTGCTGGTGAATGGCAACTGCCCGAAGCAGCAGCACAGCTCTTCCAGTGCCAAAACAACTCCACCTGCCTCATGAACTTCACATACCATCAGCTGTCCTGGCATGGTTGTTGTACATCCTGTTGGGTCACTTCCGGTACCATGCCCATTGAGCTCTGTGGGATGGAATCAAGCAGGTTGAGCACCCACACAAAACTAACATGGAGCTCCTCACTCAAGGCGCTTATAACTCCACAGCCAAAGTCAAGTTCAGTGCCCAAGCCATTTCCCGCTGCCATGGAAACCAAGTGCTCTGGCAGCACATATGTCTGAATGTGGATATGACACCTAGGGAAGGGAGTGTGGTGGTGAATGGCAACTGCCCGAAGCAACAGCATAGCTCTTCCAGTGCCAAAACAACTCCACCTGCCTCATGAACTTCACAAACCATCAGCTGTCCTGGCAGCTATCTAGGAAACCCTGTTGGGTCACTTCCGGTCCCATGCCCATTGAGCCCAGTGGGATGGAATCAAGCAGCTTGAGCACCCACACAAATCTAACATGGAGCTCCTCACTCCAGGCACTCAAAACTTCATGGCCAAAGACAAGTTCAGTGCCCAAACCATGTCCCGCTGCCATGGAAACCAAGTGCTCTGGCAGCACATATGTCTGAAAGTGGATATGACACCTAGGGAAGGGAGTGTGTTGGTGAATGGCAACTGCCCAAAGCAGCAGCATAGCTCTTCCAGTGCCAAAACAACTCGACCTGCCTCATGAACTTCACATACCATCAGCTGTCCTGGCAGCTATCTAGGAAACCCTGTTGGGTCCCTTCCAGTCCCAGGCCCATTGAGCCCAGTGGGATGGAATCAAGCAGCTTCAGCACCCACACAAATCTAACATGGAGCTCCTCACTCAAGGCGCTCTAAATCCCACAGCCAAAGAGAAGTTCAGTGCCCAAGCCATTTCTGCTGCCATGGAAACCAAGTGCTCTGGCAGCACATATGTCTGAAAGTGGATATGACACCTAGGGAAGGGAATGTGCTGGTGAATGGCAACTGCCCGAAGCAGCAGCACAGCTCTTCCAGTGCCAAAACAACTCCACCTGCCTCATGAACTTCACATACCATCAGCTGTCCTGGCAGGTATTTGGACACCTTTTGGGTCACTTCCGGTCCCATGCCCATTGAGCCCAGTGGGATGGAATCAAGCAGCTTCAGCACCCACACAAAACCAACATGGAGCTCCTCACTCAAGGCGCTCAAAAGCCCACAGCCAAAGACAAGTTCAGTGCCGAAGCCATTTCCCGCTGCCATGGAAACCAAGTGCTCTGGCAGCACATATGTCTAAAAGTGGATATGACACCTAGGGAAGGGAGTGTGCTGGTGAATGGCAACTGCCCGAAGCAGCAGCACAGCTCTTCCACTGAAAAAAAAACTCCACCTGCCTCATGAACTTCACATACCATCAGCTGTCCTGGCAGCTATCTAGGAAACCCTGTTGGGTCACTTCCGGTCCCATGCCCATTGAGCCCAGTGGGATGGAATCAAGCAGCTTGAGCACCAACACAAAACGAACATGGAGCTCCTCACTCAAGGCGTTCAAAACTCCACAGCCAAAGACAAGTTCAGTGCCTAAGAAATTTCCCGCTGCCATGGAAACCAAGTGCTCTGGCAGCACATATGTCTGAAAGTGGATATGACACCTAGGGAAGGGAGTGTGTTGGTGAATGGCAAGTGATTGAAGCAGCAGCACAGCTCTTCCACTGCCAAAACAACACCACCTACCTCATGAACTTCACATAACATCAGCTGTCTTGGCAGCTATCTAGGAAACCCTGTTGGGTCACTTCCGGTCCCATGCCCATTGAGTCCAGTGGGATGGAATCAAGCAGCTTCAGCACCCACACAAAACTAACATGGAGCTCCTCACTCAAGCCGTTTAAAACTTCACAGCCAAAGAGAAGTTCAGTGCCCAAGCCATTTCCCGCTGCCATGGAAACCAAGTGCTCTGGCAGCACATATGTCTGAATGTGGATATGACACCTAGGGAAGGGAGTTTGCTGGTGAATGGCATCTGCCCGAAGCAGCAGCACAGCTCTTCCAGTGCAAAACCAACTCCACCTGCCTCATGAACTTCACATACCATCAGCTGTCCTGGCAGCTATCTAGGAAACCCTGTTGGGTCACTTCCGGTCCCATGCCCATTGAGCCCCGTCGGATGGAATCAAGCAGCTTCAGCACCCACACAAAACTAACATGGAGCTCCTCACTCAAGGCACTCAAAACTCCACAGCCAAGGACAAGTTCAGTGCCCAAGCCATTTCCCACTGGCATGGAAACTAAGAGCTCTGGCAGCACATATGTCTGAAAGTGGATATGACAATAAGAAAGGGAGTGTGGTGGTGAATGGCAACTGCCCAAAGCAGCAGCACAGCTCTTCCACTGCCAAAACAACTCCACCTGCCTCATGAACTTCACATACCATCAGCTCTCCTGGCATCTATCTAGGAAACCCTGTTGGGTCACTTCCGATCCCATGCCCATTGAGCCCAGTGGGATGGAATCAAGCAGCTTCAGCACCCACACATAATGAAGATGGAGCTCCTCACTCAAGGCGTTTAAAACTTCACAGCCAAAGAGAAGTTCAGTGCCGAAGCCATTTCCCGCTGCCATGGATACCAAGTGCTCTGGCAGCACATATGTCTGAAAGTGGATATGACACCTAGGGAAGGGAATGTGCTGGTGAATGGCAAGTGCCCGAAGCAGCAGCACAGCTCTTCCAGTGGCAAAACAACTCCACCTGCCTCATGAACTTCACAAACCATCAGCTGTCCTGGCAGCTATCTAGGAAACCCTGTTGGGTCACTTCCGGTCCCACGCCCATTGAGCCCAGTGGGATGGAATCAAGCAGCTTGAGCAACCACACAAAACGAACATGGAGCTCCTCACTCAAGGCGCTCAAAACTCCATTGCCAAAGACAAGTTCAGTGCCCAAGCCATTTCCCGCTGCCATGGAAACCAAGTGCTCTGGCAGCACATATGTCTGAAAGTGGATATGACACCTAGGGAAGGGAGTGTGGTGGTGAATGGCAACTGCCCGAAGCAGCAGCACAGCTCTTCCACTGCCAAAACAACTCCACCTGCCTCATGAACTTCACATACCATCAGCTGTCCTGGCAGCTATCTAGGAAACCCTGTTGGCTCACTTCCGGTCCCATGCCCATTGAGCCCAGTGGGATGGAATCAAGCAGCTTGAGCACCCACATAAAACGAACATGGAGCTCCTCACTTCAGTAGCTGAAAAGCCCACAGCCAAAGAGAAGTTCAGTGCCCAAGCCATTTCCCGCTGCCATGGAAACCAAGTGCTCTGGCAGCACATGTCTGAAAGTGGATATGACACCTAGGGAAGGGAGTGTGCTGGTGAATGGCAAATGCCCGAAGCAGCAGCACAGCTCTTCCACTGCCAAAACAACACCACCTGCCTCATGAACTTCACATACCATCAGCTGTCCTGGCAGCTATCTAGGAAACCCTGTTGGGTCACTTTCGGTCCCATGCCCATTGAGCCCAGTCGAATGGAATCAAGCAACTTGAGCACCCACACAAAACTAACATTGAGCTGCTCACTCAAGGCGCACAAAACTTCACAGCCAAAGACAAGTTCAGTGCCCAAACCATTTCCCGCTGCCATGGAAACCAAGTGCTCTGGCAGCACATATGTCTGAAAGTGGATATGACACCTAGGGAAGGGAGTGTGGTGGTGCATGGCAACTGCCCGAAGCAGCAGCACAGCTCTTCCACTGCCAAAACAACTCCACCTGCCTCATGAACTTCACATACCATCAGCTCTCCTGGCATGTATTTTGGACATGCTGTTGGGTCACTTCCGGTCCCATGCCCATTGAGCCCAGTGGGATGGAATCAAGCAGCTTCAGCACCCACACAAAACTAACATGGAGCTCCTCACTTAAGGCGCTAAAAACTCCACAGCCAAGGACAAGTTCAGTGCCCAAGCCATTTCCCACTGGCATGGATACTAAGAGCTCTGGCAGCACATATGTCTGAAAGTGGATATGACAATAAGAAAGGGAGTGTGGTGGTGAATGGCAACTGCCTGAAGCAGCAGCACAGCTCTTCCACTGCCAAAACTACTCCACCTGCCTCATGAACTTCACAAACCATCAGCTGTCCTGGCATGATTGTTGGACACCCTATTGGGTCACTTCCGGTCAAATGCCCATTGAGCCCAGTGGGATGGAATCAAGCAGCTTCAGCACCCACACATAATGAAGATGGAGCTCCTCACTCAAGGCTTGTAAAACTTCACAGCCAAAGAGAAGTTCAGTGCCGAAGCCATTTCCCGCTGCCATGGATACCAAGTGCTCTGGCAGCACATATGTCTGAAAGTGGATATGACACCTAGGGAAGGGAATGTGTTGGTGAATGGCAAGTCCCCGAAGCAGCAGCACAGCTCTTCCACTGCCAAAACAACTCCACCTGCCTCATGAACTTCACATACCATCAGCTGTCCTGGCATGATTGTTGGACACCCTGTTGGGTCACTTCCGGTCCCATGTCCATTGAGCCCAGTGGGATGGAATCAAGCAGCTTCAGCACCCACACAAATCTAACATGGAGCTCCTCACTCAAGGCACTCAAAAATCCACAGCCAAAGACATGTTCAGTGCCCAATCCATTTTCTGCTGTCATGGAAACCAAGTGCTCTGGCAGCACATATGTCTGAATGTGGATATGACACCTAGGGAAGGGAGTGTGCTGGTGAATGGCAACTGCCCGAAGCAGCAGCACAGCTCTTCCAGTGCCAAAACAACTCCACCTGCCTCATGAACTTCACATACCATCAGCTGTCCTGGCATTTTTGTTGTACATCCTGTTGGGTCACTTCCGGTACCAAGCCCATTGAGCCCTGTGGGATGGAATCAAGCAGCTTCAGCACCCACACATAATGAAGATGGAGCTCCTCACTCAAGGCGTTTAAAACTTCACAGCCAAAGAGAAGTTCAGTGCCGAAGCCATTTCTCGCTGCCATGGATACCAAGTGCTCTGGCAGCACATATGTCTGAAAGTGGATATGACACCTAGGGAAGGGAATGTGCTGGTGAATGGCAAGTGCCCGAAGCAGCAGCACAGCTCTTCCAGTGGCAAAACAACTCCAAATGCCTCATGAACTTCACAAACCATCAGCTGACCTGGCAGCTATCTAGGAAACCCTGTTGGGTCACTTCCGGTCCCATGCCCATTGAGCCCAGTGGGATGGAATCAAGCAGCTTCAGCAACCACACAAAACGAACATGGAGCTCCTCACTCCAGGCGCTCAAAACTCCATGGCCAAAGACAAGTTCAGTGCCCAAGCCATTTCCCGCTGCCATGGAAACCAAGTGCTCTGGCAGCACATATGTCTGAAAGTGGATATGACACCTAGGGAAGGGAGTGTGGTGGTGAATGGCAACTGCCCGAAGCAGCAGCACAGCTCTTCCACTGCCAAAACAACTCCACCTGCCTCATGAACTTCACATACCATCAGCTGTCCTGGCAGCTATCTAGGAAACCCTGTTGGGTCACTTCCGGTCCCATGCCCATTGAGCCCAGTGGGATGGAATCAAGCAGCTTGAGCACCCACACAAAACGAACATGGAGCTCCTCACTTCAGTAGCTGAAAAGCCCACAGCCAACGAGAAGTTCAGTGCCCAAACCATTTTCCGCTGCCATGGAAACCAAGTGCTCTGGCAGCACATATGTCTGAAAGTGGATATGACACCTAGGGAAGGGAGTGTGGTGGTGCATGGCAACTGCTCGAAACAGCAGCACAGCTCTTCCACTGCCAAAACAACTCCACCTGCCTCATGAACTTCACATACCATCAGCTGTCCTGGCATGTATTTTGGACACGCTGTTGGGTCACTTCCGGTCCCATGCCCATTGAGCCCAGTCGGATGGAATCAAGCAGCTTCAGCACCCACACAAAAATAACATGGAGCTCCTCACTTAAGGCGCTAAAAACTCCACAGCCAAGGACAAGTTCAGTGCCCAAGCCATTTCCAGCTGCCATGGAAACTAAGAGCTCTGTCAGCACATATGTCTGAAAGTGGATATGACAATAAAAAAGGGAGTGTGGTGGTGAATGGCAACTGCCTGAAGCAGCAGCACAGCTCTTCCACTGCCAAAACTACTCCACCTGCCTCATGAACTTCACAAACCATCAGCTGTCCTGGCATGATTGTTGTACACCCTGTTGGGTCGCTTCCGGTCAAATGCCCATTGAGCCCAGTGGGATGGAATCAAGCAGCTTCAGCACCCACACATAATGAAGATGGAGCTCCTCACTCAAGGGTGTAAAACTTCACAGCCAAAGAGAAGTTCAGTGCCGAAGCCATTTCCCGCTGCCATGGATACCAAGTGCTCTGGCAGCACATATGTCTGAAAGTGGATATGACACCTAGGGAAGGGAATGTGTTGGTGAATGGCAAGTCCCCGAAGCAGCAGCACAGCTCTTCCACTGCCAAAACAACTCCACCTGCCTCATGAACTTCACATACCATCAGCTGTCCTGGCATGATTGTTGGACACCCTGTTGGGTCACTTCCGGTCAAATGCCCATTGAGCCCAGTGGGATGGAATCAAGCAGCTTCAGCACCCACACAAATCTAACATGGAGCTCCTCACTCAAGGCGCTCAAAAATCCACAGCCAAAGACATGTTCAGTGCCGAAACCATTTTCTGCTGTCATGGAAACCAAGTGCTCTGGCAGCACATATGTCTGAATGTGGATATGACACCTAGGGAAGGGACTGTGCTGGTGAATGGCAACTGCCCGAAGCAGCAGCACAGCTCTTCCAGTGCCGAAACAACTCCACCTGCCTCATGAACTTCACATACCATCAGCTGTCCTGGCATGGTTGTTGTACATCCTGTTGGGTCACTTCCGCTACCATGCCCATTGAGCTCTGTGGGATGGAATCAAGCAGCTTCAACACCCACACAAAACTAACATGGAGCTCCTCACTCAAGGCGCTTATAACTCCACAGCCAAAGTCAAGTTCAGTGCCCAAGCCATTTCCCGCTGCCATGGAAACCAAGTGCTCTGGCAGCACATATGTCTGAAAGTGGATATGACACCTAGGGAAGGGAGTGTGGTGGTGAATGGCAACTGCCCGAAGCAGCAGCATAGCTCTTCCAGTGCCAAAACAACTCCACCTGCCTCATGAACTTCACAAACCATCAGCTGTCCTGGCAGCTATCTAGGAAACCCTGTTGGGTCACTTCCGGTCCCATGCCCATTGAGCCCAGTGGGATGGAATCAAGCAGCTTGAGCACCCACACAAATCTAACATGGAGCTCCTCACTCCAGGCACTCAAAACTTCATGGCCAAAGACAAGTTCAGTGCCCAAACCATTTCCCGCTGCCATGGAAACCAAGTGCTCTGGCAGCACATATGTCTGAAAGTGGATATGACACCTAGGGAAGGGAGTGTGTTGGTGAATGGCAACTGCCCAAAGCAGCAGCATAGCTCTTCCAGTGCCAAAACAACTCCACCTGCCTCATGAACTTCACATACCATCAGCTGTCCTGGCAGCTATCTAGGAAACCCTGTTGGGTCCCTTCCAGTCCCATGCCCATTGAGCCCAGTGGGATGGAATCAAGCAGCTTGAGCACCCACACAAATCTAACATGGAGCTCCTCACTCAAGGCGCTCTAAATCCCACAGCCAAAGAGATGTTCAGTGCCCAAGCCATTTCTGCTGCCATGGAAACCAAGTGCTCTGGCAGCACATATGTCTGAAAGTGGATATGACACCTAGGGAAGGGAGTGTGGTGGTGAATGGCAACTGCCCGAAGCAGCAGCACAGCTCTTCCAGTGCCAAAACAACTCCACCTGCCTCATGAACTTCACATACCATCAGCTGTCCTGGCAGGTATTTGGACACCTTTTGGGTCACTTCCGGTCCCATGCCCATTGAGCCCAGTGGGATGGAATCAAGCAGCTTCAGCACCCACACAAAACCAACATGGAGCTCCTCACTCAAGGCGCTCAAAAGCCCACAGCCAAAGACAAGTTCAGTGCCCAAGCCATTTCCCGCTGCCATGGAAACCAAGTGCTCTGGCAGCACATATGTCTGAATGTGGATATGACACCTAGGGAAGGGAGTTTGCTGGTGAATGATATCTGCCCGAAGCAGCAGCACAGCTCTTCCAGTGCAAAACCAACTCCACCTGCCTCATGAACTTCACATACCATCAGCTGTCCTGGCAGCTATCTAGGAAACCCTGTTGGGTCACTTCCGGTCCCATGCCCATTGAGCCCAGTGGCTTGGAATCAAGCAGCTTCAGCACCCACACAAAACTAACATGGAGCTCCTCACTCAAGGCACTCAAAACTCCACAGCCAAAGTCAAGTTCAGTGCCCAAGCCATTTCCCTCTGCAATGGAAACCAAGTGCTCTGGCAGCACATATGTCTGAAAGTGGATATGACACCTAGGGAAGGGAGTGTGGTGGTGAATGGCAACTGCCCGAAGCAGCAGCACAGCTCTTCCACTGCCAAAACAACTCCACCTGCCTCATGAACTTCACATACCATCAGCTGTCCTGGCATGGTTGTTGTACATCCTGTTGGGTCACTTCCGGTACCATGCCCATTGAGCTCTGTGGGATGAAATCAAGCAGGATGAGCACCCACACAAAACTAACATGGAGCTCCTCACTCAAGGCGCTTAAAACTCCACAGCCAAAGTCAAGTTCAGTGCTCAAGCCATTTCCCGCTGCCATGGAAACCAAGTGCTCTGGCAGCACATATGTCTGAAAGTGGATATGACACCTAGGGAAGGGAGTGTGCTGGTGAATGGCAAATGCCCGAAGCAGCAGCACAGCTCTTCCACTGCCAAAACAACTCCACCTGCCTCATGAACTTCACATACCATCAGCTGTCCTGGCATGGTTGTTGTACATCCTGTTGGGTCACTTCCGGTACCATGCCCATTGAGCTCTGTGGGATGAAATCAAGCAGGATGAGCACCCACACAAAACTAACATGGAGCTCCTCACTCAAGGCGCTAAAAAGCCGACAGCCAAAGACAAGTTTAGTGCCCAAGCCATTTCCCGCTGCCATGGAAACCAAGTGCTCTGGCAGCACATATGTCTGAATGTGGATATGACACCTAGGGAAGGGAGTGTGGTGGTGAATGGCAACTGCTCGAAGCAGCAGCACAGCTCTTCCACTGCCAAAACAACTCCACCTGCCTCATGAACTTCACATACCATCAGCTGTCCTGGCATGATTGTTGGACAACCTGTTGGGTCACTTCCGGTCCCTTGCCCATTGAGCTCAGTGAGATGGAATCAAGCAGCTTCAGCACCCACACAAAACTAACATGGAGCTCCTCACTCAAGGCGCTCAAAACTTCACGGCCAAAGACAAGTTCAGTGCCCAAGCCATTTCCCGCTGCCATGGAAACCAAGTGCTCTGGCAGCACATATGTCTGAAAGTGGATATGACACCTAGGGAAGGGAGTGTGCTGGTGAATGGCAACTGCCCGAAGCAGCAGCACAGCTCTGCCAGTGCAAAACCAACTCCACCTGCCTCATGAACTTCACATACCATCAGCTGTCCTGGCAGCTATCTATGAAACCCTGTTGGGTCACTTCCGGTCCCATGCCCATTGAGCCCAGTGGGATGAAATCAAGCAGCTTCAGCACCCACACAATACGAACATGGAGCTCCTCACTCAAGGCGCTCAAAAGCCCACAGCCAAAGACAAGTTCAGTGCCCAAGCCATTCCCCGCTGCCATGGAAACCAAGTTCTCTGGCAGCACCTATGTCTGAAAGTGGATATGACACCTAGGGAAGGGAGCGTGGTGGTGAATGGCAACTGCCCGAAGCAGCAGCACAGCTCTTCCAGTGCCAAAACAACACCATCTGCCTCATGAACTTCACATACCATCAGCTCTCCTGGCATGTATGTTGGACACTCTGTTGGGTCACTTCCGATCCCATGCCCTTTGAGCCCAGGGGGATGGAAACAAGCAGCTTGAGCACCCACACAAAACTAACATGGAGCTCCTCACCCAAGGCGCTGAAAACTCCACAGCCAAAGACAAGTTCAGTGCCCAAGCCATTTCCCGCTGCCATGGAAACCAAGTGCTCTGGCAGCACATATGTCTGAAAGTGGATATGACACCTAGGGAAGGGAGTGTGCTGGTGAATGGCAACTGTCCGAAGCAGCAGCATAGCTCTTCCAGTGCCAAAACAACTCCACCTGCCTCATGAACTTCACATACCATCAGCTGTCCTGGCAGCTATCTAGGAAACCCTGTTGGGTCACTTCCGGTCCCATGCCCATTGAGCCCAGTGGGATGGAATCAAGCAGCTTCAGCACCCACACAAAACTAACATTGAGCTCCTCACTCAAGGCGCTCAAAATTCACGGCCAAAGACAAGTTCAGTGCCGAAGCCATTTCCCGCTGCCATGGAAACCAAGTGCTCTGGCAGCACATATGTCTGAAAGTGGATATGACACCTAGGGAAGGGAGTGTGGTGGTGAATGGAAACTGCCTGAAGCAGCAGCACAGCTCTTCCACTGCCAAAACAACTCCACGTGCCTCATGAACTTCACATACCATCAGCTGTCCTGGCAGCTATCTAGGAAACCGTGTTGGCTCACTTCCGGTCCCATGCCCATTGAGCCCAGTGGGATGGAATCAAGCAGCTTCAGCACCCACACAAAACGAACATGGAGCTCCTGACTCCAGGCACTCAAAACTTCATGGCCCAAGACAAGTTCAGTGCCCAAACCATTTCCCACTGCCATGGATACCAAGTGAGCTGGCAACACATATGTCTGAAAGTGGATATGACACCTAGGGAAGGGAGTGTGCTGGTGAATGGCAACTGGCCCGAAGCAGCAGCATAGCTCTTCCACTGCCAAAACAACTCCACCTGCCTCATGAACTTCACATACCATCAGCTGTCCTGGCAGCTATCTAGGAAACCCTGTTGGGTCACTTCCAGTCCCATGTCCATTGAGCCCAGTGGGATGGAATCAAGCAGCTTCAGCACCCACAAAAATCTAACATGGAGCTCCTCACTCAAGGCGATCAAAACGCCACAGCCAAAGACAATCCAGTGCCCAAGCCATTTCCCGCTGCCATGGAAACCAAGTGCTCTGGCAGCACATATGTGTGAAAGCGGATATGACACCTAGGGAAGGGAGTGTGCTGGTGAATGGCAACTGTCAGAAGCAGCAGCACAGCTCTTCCACAGCCAAAACAACTCCACCTGCCTCATGAACTTCACATACCATCAGCTGTCCTGGCAGCTATCTAGGAAACCCTGTTGGGTCACTTCCGGTCGATGCCCATTGAGCCCAGTGGGATGGAATCAAGCAGCTTCAGCACCCACACAAAACTAACATGGAGCTCCTCACTCAAGGTGCTCAAAGCTTCACGGCCAAGACAAGTTCAGTGCTCAAACAATTTCCCGCTGCCATGGAAACCAAGTGCTCTGGGAGCACATATGTCTGATTGTGGATATGACACCTAGGGAAGGGAGTGTGCTGGTGAATGGCAACTGCCCGAAACAGCAGCACAGCTCTTCCAGTGCCAAAACAACTCCACCTGCCTCATTAACTTCACATACCATCAGCTCTCCTGGCAACTATCTAGGAAACCCTGTTGGGTCACTACAGGTCCCATGCCAATTGAGCCCAGTGGGATGAAATCAAGCAGCTTCAGCACCCACACAAAACTGACATGGAGCCCCTCACTCAAGGCGCTCAAAACGACACAGCCAAAGACAAGTTCAGTGCCCAAGCCATTTCCCGCTGCCATGGAAACCAAGTGCTCTGGCAGCACATATGTCTGAAAGTGGATATGACACCTAGGGAAGGGAGCGTGGTGGTGAATGGCAACTGCCCGAAGCAGCAGCACAGCTCTTCCAGTGCCAAAACAACACCATCTGCCTCATGAACTTCACATACCATCAGCTCTCCTGGCATGTATGTTGGACACTATGTTGGGACACTTCCGGTCCCATGCCCTTTGAGCCCAGGGGGATGGAAACAAGCAGCTTGAGCACCAACACAAAACTAACATGGAGCCCCTCACCCAATGCGCTGAAAACTCCACAGCCAAAGTCAAGTTCAGTGCTCAAGCCATTTCCCGCTGCCATGGAAACCAAGTGCTCTGGCAGCACATATGTCTGAAAGTGGATATGACACCTAGGGAAGGGAGTGTGCTGGTGAATGGCAACTGTCCGAAGCAGCAGCATAGCTCTTCCAGTGCCAAAACAACTCCACCTGCCTCATGAACTTCACATACCATCAGCTGTTCTGGCAGCTATCTAGGAAACCCTGTTGGGTCACTTCCGGTCCCATGCCCATTGAGCCCAGTGGGATGGAATCAAGCAGCTTCAGCACCCACACAAAACTAACATTGAGCTCCTCACTCAAGGCGCTCAAAATTCACGGCCAAAGACAAGTTCAGTGCCGAAGCCATTTCCCGCTGCCATGGAAACCAAGTGCTCTGGCAGCACATATGTCTGAAAGTGGATATGAGACTTAGGGAAGGGAGTGTGCTGGTGAATGGCAAGTCCCCGAAGCAGCAGCACAGCTCTTCCAGTGCCAAAACAACCCCACCTGCCTCATGAACTTCACATACCATCAGCTGTCCTGGCAGTTATCTAGGAAACCCTGTTGGCTCACTTCCGGTCCCATGCCCATTGAGCCCAGTGGGATGGAATCAAGCAGCTTCAGCACCCACACAAAACTAACATGGAGCTCCTGACTCCAGGCACTCAAAACTTCATGGCCCAAGACAAGTTCAGTGCCCAAACCATTTCCCACTGCCATGGAAACCAAGTGCTCTGGCAGCACATATGTCTGAAAGTGGATATGACACCTAGGGAAGGGAGTGTGCTGGTGAATGGCAACTGCCCAAAGCAGCAGCATAGCTCTTCCAGTGCCAAAAGAACTCCACCTGCCTCATGAACTTCACATACCATCAGCTGTCCTGGCAGGTATGTTGGACACCTTTTGGGTCACTTCCGGTCGATGCCAAGTGAGCCCAGTGGGATGGAATCAAGCAGCTTCAGCACCCACACAAAACTAACATGGAGCTCCTCACTCAAGGTGCTCAAAGCTTCACGGCCAAAGACAAGTTCAGTGCTCAAACAATTTCCCGCTGCCATGGAAACCAAGTGCTCTGGGAGCACATATGTCTGATTGTGGATATGACACCTAGGGAAGGGAGTGTGTTGGTGAATGGCAACTGCCCGAAACAGCAGCACAGCTCTTCCAGTGCCAAAACAACTCCACCTGCCTCATTAACTTCACATACCATCAGCTCTCCTGGCAACTATCTAGGAAACCCTGTTGGGTCACTACAGGTCCCATGCCAATTGAGCCCAGTGGGATGAAATCAAGCAGCTTGAGCACCCACACAAAACTGACATGGAGCCCCTCACTCAAGGCGCTCAAAACGACACAGCCAAAGACAAGTTCAGTGCCCAAGCCATTTCCCGCTGCCATGGAAACCAAGTGCTCTGGCAGCACCTATGTCTGAAAGTGGATATGACACCTAGGGAAGGGAGCGTGGTGGTGAATGGCAACTGCCCGAAGCAGCAGCACAGCTCTTCCAGTGCCAAAACAACACCATCTGCCTCATGAACTTCACATACCATCAGCTCTCCTGGCATGTATGTTGGACACTCTGTTGGGTCACTTCCGATCCCATGCCCTTTGAGCCCAGGGGGATGGAAACAAGCAGCTTGAGCACCCACACAAAACTAACATGGAGCCCCTCACCCAATGCGCTGAAAACTCCACAGCCAAAGACAAGTTCAGTGCCCAAGCCATTTCCCGCTGCCATGGAAACCAAGTGCTCTGGCAGCACATATGTCTGAAAGTGGATATGACACCTAGGGAAGGGAGTGTGCTGGTGAATGGCAACTGTCCGAAGCAGCAGCATAGCTCTTCCAGTGCCAAAACAACTCCACCTGCCTCATGAACTTCACATACCATCAGCTGTCCTGGCAGCTATCTAGGAAACCCTGTTGGCTCACTTCCGGTCCCATGCCCATTGAGCCCAGTGGGATGGAATCAAGCAGCTTCAGCACCCACACAAAACTAACATTGAGCTCCTCACTCAAGGCGCTCAAAATTCACGGCCAAAGACAAGTTCAGTGCCGAAGCCATTTCCCGCTGCCATGGAAACCAAGTGCTCTGGCAGCACATATGTCTGAAAGTGGATATGAGACTTAGGGAAGGGAGTGTGCTGGTGAATGGCAAGTCCCCGAAGCAGCAGCACAGCTCTTCCAGTGCCAAAACAACCCCACCTGCCTCATGAACTTCACATACCATCAGCTGTCCTGGCAGTTATCTAGGAAACCCTGTTGGCTCACTTCCGGTCCCATGCCCATTGAGCCCAGTGGGATGGAATCAAGCAGCTTCAGCACCCACACAAAACTAACATGGAGCTCCTGACTCCAGGCACTCAAAACTTCATGGCCCAAGACAAGTTCAGTGCCCAAACCATTTCCCACTGCCATGGAAACCAAGTGCTCTGGCAGCACATATGTCTGAAAGTGGATATGACACCTAGGGAAGGGAGTGTGCTGGTGAATGGCAACTGCCCAAAGCAGCAGCATAGCTCTTCCAGTGCCAAAAGAACTCCACCTGCCTCATGAACTTCACATACCATCAGCTGTCCTGGCAGGTATGTTGGACACCTTTTGGGTCACTTCCGGTCGATGCCAAGTGAGCCCAGTGGGATGGAATCAAGCAGCTTCAGCACCCACACAAAACTAACATGGAGCTCCACACTCAAGGTGCTCAAAGCTTCACGGCCAAAGACAAGTTCAGTGCTCAAACAATTTCCCGCTGCCATGGAAACCAAGTGCTCTGGGAGCACATATGTCTGATTGTGGATATGACACCTAGGGAAGGGAGTGTGTTGGTGAATGGCAACTGCCCGAAACAGCAGCACAGCTCTTCCAGTGCCAAAACAACTCCACCTGCCTCATTAACTTCACATACCATCAGCTCTCCTGGCAACTATCTAGGAAACCCTGTTGGGTCACTACAGGTCCCATGCCAAATGAGCCCAGTGGGATGAAATCAAGCAGCTTGAGCACCCACACAAAACTGACATGGAGCCCCTCACTCAAGGCGCTCAAAACGACACAGTCAAAGACAAGTTCAGTGCCCAAGCCATTTCCCGCTGCCATGGAAACCAAGTGCTCTGGCAGCACCTATGTCTGAAAGTGGATATGACACCTAGGGAAGGGAGTGTGGTGGTGAATGGCAACTGCCCGAAGCAGCAGCACAGCTCTTCCAGTGCCAAAACAACACCATCTGCCTCATGAACTTCACATACCATCAGCTCTCCTGGCATGTATGTTGGACACTCTGTTGGGGCACTTCCGATCCCATGCCCTTTGAGCCCAGGGGGATGGAAACAAGCAGCTTGAGCACCCACACAAAACTAACATGGAGCCCCTCACCCAATGCGCTGAAAACTCCACAGCCAAAGACAAGTTCAGTGCCCAAGCCATTTCCCGCTGCCATGGAAACCAAGTGCTCTGGCAGCACATATGTCTGAAAGTGGATATGACACCTAGGGAAGGGAGTGTGCTGGTGAATGGCAACTGTCCGAAGCAGCAGCACAGCTCTTCCAGTGCCAAAACAACTCCACCTGCCTCATGAACTTCACATACCATCAGCTGTCCTGGCAGCTATCTAGGAAACCCTGTTGGGTCACTTCCGGTCCCCTGCCCATTGAGCCCAGTGGGATGGAATCAAGCAGCTTCAGCACCCACACAAAGCTAACATTGAGCTCCTCACTCAAGGCGCTCAAAATTCACGGCCAAAGACAAGTTCAGTGCCGAAGCCATTTCCCGCTGCCATGGAAACCAAGTGCTCTGGCAGCACATATGTCTGAAAGTGGATATGACACCTAGGGAAGGGAGTGTGGTGGTGAATGGAAACTGCCTGAAGCAGCAGCACAGCTCTTCCACTGCCAAAACAACTCCACGTGCCTCATGAACTTCACATACCATCAGCTGTCCTGGCAGCTATCTAGGAAACCGTGTTGGCTCACTTCCGGTCCCATGCCCATTGAGCCCAGTGGGATGGAATCAAGCAGCTTCAGCACCCACACAAAACGAACATTGAGCTCCTGATTCCAGGCACTCAAAACTTCATGGCCCAAGACAAGTTCAGTGCCCAAACCATTTCCCACTGCCATGGATACCAAGTGAGCTGGCAACACATATGTCTGAAAGTGGATATGACACCTAGGGAAGGGAGTGTGCTGGTGAATGGCAACTGCCCGAAGCAGCAGCATAGCTCTTCCACTGCCAAAACAACTCCACCTGCCTCATGAACTTCACATACCATCAGCTGTCCTGGCAGCTATCTAGGAAACCCTGTTGGGTCACTTCCAGTCCCATGCCCATTGAGCCCAGTGGGATGGAATCAAGCAGCTTCAGCACCCACAAAAATCTAACATGGAGCTCCTCACTCAAGGCGATCAAAACGCCACAGCCAAAGACAATCCAGTGCCCAAGCCATTTCCCGCTGCCATGGAAACCAAGTGCTCTGGCAGCACATATGTGTGAAAGCGGATATGACACCTAGGGAAGGGAGTGTGCTGGTGAATGGCAACTGCCCAAAGCAGCAGCACAGCTCTTCCACAGCCAAAACAACTCCACCTGCCTCATGAACTTCACATACCATCAGCTGTCCTGGCAGCTATCTAGGAAACCCTGTTGGGTCACTTCCGTTCGATGCCCATTGAGCCCAGTGGGATGGAATCAAGCAGCTTCAGCACCCACACAAAACTAACATGGAGCTCCTCACTCAAGGTGCTCAAAGCTTCACGGCCAAGACAAGTTCAGTGCTCAAACAATTTCCCGCTGCCATGGAAACCAAGTGCTCTGGGAGCACATATGTCTGATTGTGGATATGACACCTAGGGAAGGGAGTGTGCTGGTGAATGGCAACTGCCCGAAACAGCAGCACAGCTCTTCCAGTGCCAGAACAACTCCACCTGCCTCATTAACTTCACATACCATCAGCTCTCCTGGCAACTATCTAGGAAACCCTGTTGGGTCACTACAGGTCCCATGCCAATTGAGCCCAGTGGGATGAAATCAAGCAGCTTGAGCACCCACACAAAACTGACATGGAGCCCCTCACTCAAGGCGCTCAAAACGACACAGCCAAAGACAAGTTCAGTGCCCAAGCCATTTCCCGCTGCCATGGAAACCAAGTGCTCTGGCAGCACATATGTCTGAAAGTGGATATGACACCTAGGGAAGGGAGCGTGGTGGTGAATGGCAACTGCCCGAAGCAGCAGCACAGCTCTTCCAGTGCCAAAACAACACCATCTGCCTCATGAACTTCACATACCATCAGCTCTCCTGGCATGTATGTTGGACACTATGTTGGGACACTTCCGGTCCCATGCCCTTTGAGCCCAGGGGGATGGAAACAAGCAGCTTGAGCACCAACACAAAACTAACATGGAGCCCCTCACCCAATGCGCTGAAAACTCCACAGCCAAAGACAAGTTCAGTGCCCAAGCCATTTCCCGCTGCCATGGAAACCAAGTGCTCTGGCAGCACATATGTCTGAAAGTGGATATGACACCTAGGGAAGGGAGTGTGCTGGTGAATGGCAACTGTCCGAAGCAGCAGCATAGCTCTTCCAGTGCCAAAACAACTCCACCTGCCTCATGAACTTCACATACCATCAGCTGTTCTGGCAGCTATCTAGGAAACCCTGTTGGGTCACTTCCGGTCCCATGCCCATTGAGCCCAGTGGGATGGAATCAAGCAGCTTCAGCACCCACACAAAACTAACATTGAGCTCCTCACTCAAGGCGCTCAAAATTCACGGCCAAAGACAAGTTCAGTGCCGAAGCCATTTCCCGCTGCCATGGAAACCAAGTGCTCTGGCAGCACATATATCTGAAAGTGGATATGAGACTTAGGGAAGGGAGTGTGCTGGTGAATGGCAAGTCCCCGAAGCAGCAGCACAGCTCTTCCAGTGCCAAAACAACCCCACCTGCCTCATGAACTTCACATACCATCAGCTGTCCTGGCAGTTATCTAGGAAACCCTGTTGGCTCACTTCCGGTCCCATGCCCATTGAGCCCAGTGGGATGGAATCAAGCAGCTTCAGCACCCACACAAAACTAACATGGAGCTCCTGACTCCAGGCACTCAAAACTTCATGGCCCAAGACAAGTTCAGTGCCCAAACCATTTCCCACTGCCATGGAAACCAAGTGCTCTGGCAGCACATATGTCTGAAAGTGGATATGACACCTAGGGAAGGGAGTGTGCTGGTGAATGGCAACTGCCCAAAGCAGCAGCATAGCTCTTCCAGTGCCAAAAGAACTCCACCTGCCTCATGAACTTCACATACCATCAGCTGTCCTGGCAGCTATCTAGGAAACCCTGTTGGCTCACTTCCGGTCCCATGCCCATTGAGCCCAGTGGGATGGAATCAAGCAGCTTCAGCACCCACACAAAACTAACATGGAGCTCCTCACTCAAGGCGCTCAAAATCCCACAGCGAAAGACAAGTTCAGTGCCTATACCATTTCCCACTGCCATGGAAACCAAGTGCTCTGGCAGCACATATGTCTGAAAGTGGATATGACACCTAGGGAAGGGAGTGTGGTGGTGAATGGCAACTGCCTGAAGCAGCAGCACAGCTCTTCCACTGCCAAAACAACTCCACCTGCCTCATGAACTTCACATACCATCAGCTGTCCTGGCAGCTATCTAGGAAACCCTGTTGGGTCACTTCCGGTCCCATGCCCATTGAGCCCAGTGCGATGGAATCAAGTAGTTTGAGCACCCACACAAATCTAACATGGAGCTCCTCACTGAAGGCGCTCAAAACTCCACAACCAAAGACATGTTCAGTGCCCAAGCCATTTCCCGCTGCCATGGAAACCAAGTGCTCTGGCAGCACATATGTCTGAAAGTGGATATGACACCTAGGGAAGGGAGTGTGGTGGTGAATGGCAACTGCCCGTAGCAGCAGCATAGCTCTTCCAGTGCCAAAACCAACTCCACCTGCCCCATGAACTTCACATACCATCAGCTGTCCTGGCAGCTATCTAGGAAACCCTGTTGGGTCACTTCCGGTCCCATGCCCATTGAGCCCAGTGGGATGGAATCAAGCAGCTTGAGCACCCACAAAAAACGAACATGGAGCTCCTCACTCCAGGCGCTCAAAAGCCCACAGCCAAAGACAAGTTCAGTGCCGAAGCCATTTCCCGCTGCCATGGAAACCAAGTGCTCTGGCAGCACATATGTCTGAAAGTGGATATGACACCTAGGGAAGGGAGTGTGCTGGTGAATGGCAACTGCCCGAAGCAGCGGCACAGCTCATCCACTGCCAAAACAACTCCACCTGCCTCATGAACTTCACATAACATCAGCTGTCCTGGCATGATTGTTGGACACCCTGTTGGGTCACTTCCGGTCAAATGCCCATTGAGCCCAGTGGGATGGAATCAAGCAGCTTCAGCACCCACACATAATGAAGATGGAGCTCCTCACTCAAGCCGTTTAAAACTTCACAGCCAAAGAGTAGTTCAGTGCCCAAGCCATTTCCCGCTGCCATGGAAACCAAGTGCTCTGGCAGCACATATGTCTGAAAGTGAATATGACACCTAGGGAAGGGAGTGTGCTGGTGAATGGCAACTGCCCGAAGCAGCAGCATAGCTCTTCCAGTTCCAAAACAACTCCACCTGCCTCATGAACTTCACATACCATCAGCTGTCCTGGCAGCTATCTAGGAAACCCTGTTGGGTCACTTCCGGTCCCATGCCCATTGAGCCCAGTGGGATGGAATCAAGCAGCTTCAGCACCCACACAAAACTAACATGGAGCTCCTCACTCAAGGCGCTCAAAACTCCACAGCCAAAGTCAAGTTCAGTGCCCAAGCCATTTCCCTCTGCAATGGAAACCAAGTGCTCTGGCAGCACATATGTCTGAAAGTGGATATGACACCTAGGGAAGGGAGTGTGGTGGTGAATTGCAAGTGCCCGAAGCAGCAGCACAGCTCTTCCAGTGCCAAAACAACTCCACCTGCCTCATGAACTTCACATACCATCAGCTCTCCTGGCAGCTATCTAGGAAACCCTGTTGGGTCACTTCCGGTCCCATGCCCATTGAGCCCAGTGGGATGGAATCAAGCAGCTTCAGCACCCACACAAAACCAACATGGAGCTCCTCACTCAAGGCGCTCAAAAGCCCACAGCCAAAGACAAGTTCAGTGCCCAAGCCATTTCCTGCTGCCATGGAAACCAAGTGCTCTGGCAGCACATATGTCTGAAAGTGGATATGACACCTAGGGAAGGGAGTGTGGTGGTGAATGGCAAGTGCCCGAAGGAGCAGCATAGCTCTTCCAGTGCCAAAACAACTCCAACTGCCTCATGAACTTCACATACCATCAGCTGTCCTGGCAGCTATCAAGGAAACCCTGTTGGGTCACTTACGATCCCATGCCCATTGAGCCCAGTGGGATGGAATCAAGCAGCTTGAGCACCCAAACAAATCTAACATGGAGCTCCTCACTCAAGGCGCTCAAAACTCCATGGCCAAAGACAAGTTCAGTGCCCAAGCCATTTCCCGCTGCCATGGAAACTAAGAGCTCTGGCAGCACATATGTCTGAAAGTGGATATGACACCTAGGGAAGGGAGTGTGCTGGTGAATGGCAACTGCCCGAAGCAGCAGCACAGCTCTGCCAGTGCAAAACCAACTCCACCTGCCTCATGAACTTCACATACCATCAGCTGTCCTGGCAGCTATCTAGGAAACCCTGTTGGGTCACTTCCGGTCCCATGCCCATTGAGCCCAGTGGGATGGAATCAAGCAGTTTCAGCACCCACACAATACGAACATGGAGCTCCTCACTCAAGGCGCTCAAAACTCCACAGCCAAAGACAAGTTCAGTTCCCAAGCCATTCCCCGCTGCCATGGAAACCAAGTGCTCTGGCAGCACATATGTCTGAAAGTGGATATGACACCTAGGGAAGGGAGTGTGGTGGTGAATTGCAAGTCCCCGAAGCAGCAGCATAGCTCTTCCACTGCCAGAACAACTCCACCTGCCTCATGAATTTCACATACCATTAGCTGTCCTGGCATGAATGTTGGACAACCTGTTGGGTCACTTCCGGTCCCATGCCCATTGAGCCCAGACGGATGAAATCAAGCAAGTTGAGTACCCACACAAATCTAACATGGAGCTCCTCACTCAAGGCGCTCAAAACTTCATGGCCAAAGACAAGTTCAGTGCCCAAGCCATTTCCCGCTGCCATGGAAACCAAGTGCTCTGGCAGCACATACGTCTGAAAGTGGATATGACACCTAGGGAGGGGAGTGTGGTGGTGAATGGAAACTGCCCAAAGCAGCAGCACAGCTCTTCCAGTGCCAAAACAACTCCACCTGCCTCATGAACTTCACATACCATCAGCTGTCCTGGCAGCTATCTAGGAAACCCTGTTGGGTCACTTCCGGTCCCATGCCCATTGAGCCCAGTGGGATGGAATCAAGCAGCTTCAGCACCCACACAAAACGAACATGAAACTCCTCACTCAAGGCGCTAAAAACGCCACAGCCAAAGACAAGTTCAGTGCCCAAGCCATTTCCCGCTGCCATGGAAACCAAGTGCTCTGGCAGCACATATGTCTGAAAGTGGATATGACACCTAGGGAAGGGACTGTGGTGGTGAATGGCAACTGCCCGAAGCAGCAGCACAGCTCTTCCACTGCCAAAACAACTCCACCTGCCTCATGAGCTTCACATACCATCAGCTTTCTTGGCAGCTATCTAGGAAACCCTGTTGGGTCACTTCCGGTCCCATGCCCATTGAGCCCAGTGGGATGGAATCAAGCAGCTTGAGCACCCACACAAAACGAACATGGAGCTCCTCACTCAAGCCGCTCAAAAGCCCACAGCCAAAGACAAGTTTAGTGCCCAAGCCATTCCCCGCTGCCATGGAAACCAAGTGCTCTGGCAGCACATATGTCTGAATGTGGATATGACACCTAGGGAAGGGAGTGTGCTGGTGAATGGCAACTGCCCGAAGCAGCAGCACAGCTCTTCCAGTGCCAAAACAACTCCACGTGCCTCATGAACTTCACATACCATCAGCTGTCCTGGCAGCTATCTAGGAAACCCTGTTGGCTCACTTCCGGTCCCATGCCCTTTGAGCTCAGTGGGATGGAATCAAGCAGCTTCAGCACCCACACAAAACGAACATGGAGCTCCTCACTCAAGGCGCTGAAAACTCCATGGCCAAAGACAAGTTCAGTACCCAAGCCATTTCCCGCTGCCATGGAAACCAAGTGCTCTGGCAGCACATGTCTGAAAGTGCATATGACACCTAGGGAAGGGAGTGTGTTGGTGAATGGCAACTGCCCGAAGCAGCAGCACAGCTCTTCCAGTGCCAAAGCAACTCCACCTGCCTCATGAACTTCACATACCATCAGCTCTCCTGGCAGCTATCTAGGAAACCCTGTTGGGTCCCTTCCGATCCCATGCCCATTGAGCCCAGTGGGATGGAATCAAGCAGCTTGAGCACCCACACAAATCTAAAATGGAGCTCCTCACTCAAGGCGCTTAAAACTCCATGGCCAGTGACAAGTTCAGTGCCCAAGCCATTTCCCGCTGCCATGGAAACTAAGAGCTCTGGCAGCACATATGTCTGAAAGTGGATATGACACCTAGGGAAGGGAGTGTGCTGGTGAATGGCAACTGCCCGAAGCAGCAGCACAGCTCTGCCAGTGCAAAACCAACTCCACCTGCCTCATGAACTTCACATACCATCAGCTGTCCTGGCAGCTATCTAGGAAACCCTGTTGGGTCACTTCCGGTCCCATGCCCATTGAGCCCAGTGGGATGGAATCAAGCAGCTTCAGCACCCACACAATACGAACATGGAGCTCCTCACTCAAGGCACTCAAAAGCCCACAGCCAAAGACAAGTTTAGTGCCCAAGCCATTCCCCGCTGCCATGGAAACCAAGTGCTCTGGCAGCACATATGTCTGAAAGTGGATATGACACCTAGGGAAGGGACTGTGGTAGTGAATGGCAACTGCCCGAAGCAGCAGCACAGCTCTTCCAGTGCCAAAACAACTCCACCTGCCTCATGAGCTTCACATACCATCAGCTGTCTTGGCAGCTATCTAGGAAACCCTGTTGGGTCACTTCCGGTCCCATGCCCATTGAGCCCAGTGGGATGGAATCAAGCAGCTTGAGCACCCACACAAAACGAACATGGAGCTCCTCACTCAAGGCGCTCAAAAGCCCACAGCCAAAGACAAGTTTAGTGCCCAAGCCATTCCCCGCTGCCATGGAAACCAAGTGCTCTGGCAGCACATATGTCTGAATGTGGATATGACACCTAGGGAAGGGAGTGTGGTGGTGAATGGCAACTGCCCGAAGCAGCAGCATAGCTCTTCCAGTGCCAAAACAACTCCACCTGCCTCATGAACTTCACATACCATCAGCTGTCCTGGCAGCTATCTAGGAAACCCTGTTGGGTCACTTCCGGTCCCATGCCCATTGAGCCCAGTGGGATGGAATCAAGCAGCTTGAGTACCCACACAAAACTAACATGGAGCTCCTCACTCAAGGCGCTCAAAATTCACGGCCAAAGACAAGTTCAGTGCCCAAGCCATTTCCCGCTGCCATGGAAACCAAGTGCTCTGGCAGCACATATGTCTGAAAGTGGATATGACACCTAGGGAAGGGAGTGTGCTGGTGAATGGAAACTGCCCGAAGCAGCAGCACAGCTCTTCCAGTGCCAAAACAACTCCACGTGCCTCATGAACTTCACATACCATCAGCTGTCCTGGCAGCTATCTAGGAAACCCTGTTGGCTCACTTCCGGTCCCATGCCCATTGAGCTCAGTGGGATGGAATCAAGCAGCTTCAACACCCACACAAAACTAACATGGAGCTCCTGACTCCAGGCACTCAAAACTTCATGTCCCAAGACAAGTTCAGTGCCCAAGCCATTTCCCGCTGCCATGGAAACCAAGTGCTCTGGCAGCACATATGTCTGAAAGTGGATATGACACCTAGGGAAGGGAGTGTGGTGGTGAATGGAAACTGCCTGAAGCAGCAGCACAGCTCTTCCACTGCCAAAACAACTCCACCTGCCTCATGAACTTCACATATCATCAGCTGTCCTGGCAGCTATCTAGGAAACCCTGTTGGGTCACTTCCGGCACCATGCCCATTGAGCCCAGTGGGATAGAATCAAGCAGCTTCAGCACCCACACAAAACTAACATGGAGCTCCTCACTCAAGGCGCTCAAAACTCCATGGCCAAAGACAAGTTCAGTACCCAAGCCATTTCCCGCTGCCATGGAAACCAAGTGCTCTGGCAGCACATGTCTGAAAGTGGATATGACACCTAGGGAAGGGAGTGTGTTGGTGAATGGCAACTGCCCGAAGCAGCAGCACAGCTCTTCCAGTGCCAAAGCAACTCCACCTGCCTCATGAACTTCACATACCATCAGCTCTCCTGGCAGCTATCTAGGAGACCCTGTTGGGTCCCTTCCGATCCCATGCCCATTGAGCCCAGTGGGATGGAATCAAGCAGCTTGAGCACCCACACAAATCTAACATGGAGCTCCTCACTCAAGGCGCTCAAAACTCCATGGCCAAAGACAAGTTCAGTGCCCAAGCCATTTCCCGCTGCCATGGAAACTAAGAGCTCTGGCAGCACATATGTCTGAAAGTGGATATGACACCTAGGGAAGGGAGTGTGCTGGTGAATGGCAACTGCCCGAAGCAGCAGCACAGCTCTGCCAGTGCAAAACCAACTCCACCTGCCTCATGAACTTCACATACCATCAGCTGTCCTGGCAGCTATATAGGAAACCCTGTTGGGTCACTTCCGGTCCCATGCCCATTGAGCCCAGTGGGATGGAATCAAGCAGCTTCAGCACCCACACAATACGAACATGGAGCTCCTCACTCAAGGCGCTCAAAAGCCCACAGCCAAAGACAAGTTCAGTTCCCAAGCCATTCCCCGCTGCCATGGAAACCAAGTGCTGTGGCAGCACATATGTCTGAAAGTGGATATGACACCTAGGGAAGGGAGTGTGGTGGTGAATTGCAAGTCCCCGAAGCAGCAGCATAGCTCTTCCACTGCCAAAACAACTCCACCTGCCTCATGAACTTCACATACCATTAGCTGTC
The DNA here is from genome assembly GCF_030435755.1 of Ochotona princeps. NCBI lineage: Eukaryota > Metazoa > Chordata > Mammalia > Lagomorpha > Ochotonidae > Ochotona > Ochotona princeps. The sequence goes on along the minus strand of NC_080832.1, from coordinate 140,168,930 downwards.
CTGGCATGAATGTTGGACAACCTGTTGGGTCACTTCCGGTCCCATGCCCATTGAGCCCAGAGGGATGAAATCAAGCAAGTTGAGTACCCACACTAATCTAACATGGAGCTCCTCACTCAAGGCGCTCAAAACTTCATGGCCAAAGACAAGTTCAGTGCCCAAGCCATTTCCCGCTGCCATGGAAACCAAGTGCTCTGGCAGCACATACGTCTGAAAGTGGATATGACACCTAGGGAAGGGAGTGTGGTGGTGAATGGCAACTGCCCGAAGCAGCAGCACAGCTCTTCCACTGCCAAAACAACTCCACCTGCCTCATGAACTTCACATACCATCAGCTGTCCTGGCAGCTATCTAGGAAACCCTGTTGGGTCACTTCCGGTCCCATGCCCATTGAGCCCAGTGGGATGGAATCAAGTAGCTTGAGCACCCACACAAAACGAACATGAAACTCCTCACTCAAGGCGCTCAAAACGCCACAGCCAAAGACAAGTTCAGTGCCGAAGCCATTTCCCGCTGCCATGGAAACCAAGTGCTCTGGCAGCACATATGTCTGAAAGTGGATATGACACCTAGGGAAGGGACTGTGGTGGTGAATGGCAACTGCCCGAAGCAGCAGCACAGCTCTTCCACTGCCAAAACAACTCCACCTGCCTCATGAGCTTCACATACCATCAGCTGTCTTGGCAGCTATCTAGGAAACCCTGTTGGCTCACTTCCGGTCCGATGCCCATTGAGCCCAGTGGGATGGAATCAAGCAGCTTGAGCACCCACACAAAACGAACATGGAGCTCCTCACTCAAGCCGCTCAAAAGCCCACAGCCAAAGACAAGTTTAGTGCCCAAGCCATTCCCCGCTGCCATGGAAACCAAGTGCTCTGGCAGCACATATGTCTGAATGTGGATATGACACCTAGGGAAGGGAGTGTGGTGGTGAATGGAAACTGCCTGAAGCAGCAGCACAGCTCTTCCACTGCCAAAACAACTCCACGTGCCTCATGAACTTCACATACCATCAGCTGTCCTGGCAGCTATCTAGGAAACCCTGTTGGCTCACTTCCGGTCCCATGCCGATTGAGCCCAGTGGGATGGAATCAAGCAGCTTCAGCACCCACACAAAACTAACATGGAGCTCCTGACTCCAGGCACTCAAAACTTCATGGCCCAAGACAAGTTCAGTGCCCAAACCATTTCCCACTGCCATGGAAACCAAGTGCTCTGGCAGCACATATGTCTGAAAGTGGATATGACACCTAGGGAAGGGAGTGTGCTGGTGAATGGCAACTGCCCAAAGCAGCAGCATAGCTCTTCCACTGCCAAAAGAACTCCACCTGCCTCATGAACTTCACATACCATCAGCTGTCCTGGCAGCTATCTAGGAAACCCTGTTGGGTCACTTCCGGTCCCATGCCCATTGAGCCCAGTGGGATGGAATCAAGCAGCTTCAGCACCCACAAAAATCTAACATGGAGCTCCTCACTCAAGGCGATCAAAACGCCACAGCCAAAGACAAGTCCAGTGCCCAAGCCATTTCCCTCTGCAATGGAAACCAAGTGCTCTGGCAGCACATATGTGTGAAAGCGGATATGACACCTAGGGAAGGGAGTGTGCTGGTGACTGGCAACTGCCCAAAGCAGCAGCACAGCTCTTCCAGTGCCAAAACAACTCCACCTGCCTCATGAACTTCACATACCATCAGCTGTCCTGGCAGGTATGTTGGACACCTTTTGGGTCACTTCCGGTCGATGCCAAGTGAGCCCAGTGGGATGGAATCAAGCAGCTTCAGCACCCACAAAAAACTAACATGGAGCTCCTCACTCAAGGTGCTCAAAACTTCACGGCCAAAGACAAGTTCAGTGCTCAAACAATTTCCCGCTGCCATGGAAACCAAGTGCTCTGGGAGCACATATGTCTGATTGTGGATATGACACTTAGGGAAGGGAGTGTGCTGGTGAATGGCAACTGCCCGAAACAGCAGCACAGCTCTTCCAGTGCCAAAACAACTCCACCTGCCTCATTAACTTCACATACCATCAGCTCTCCTGGCAACTATCTAGGAAACCCTGTTGGGTCACTACAGGTCCCATGCCAATTGAGCCCAGTGGGATGAAATCAAGCAGCTTGAGCACCCACACAAAACTGACATGGAGCCCCTCACTCAAGGCGCTCAAAACGACACAGCCAAAGACAAGTTCAGTGCCCAAGCCATTTCCCGCTGCCATGGAAACCAAGTGCTCTGGCAGCACATATGTCTGAAAGTGGATATGACACCTAGGGAAGGGAGCGTGGTGGTGAATGGCAACTGCCCGAAGCAGCAGCACAGCTCTTCCAGTGCCAAAACAACACCATCTGCCTCATGAACTTCACATACCATCAGCTCTCCTGGCATGTATGTTGGACACTCTGTTGGGTCACTTCCGGTCCCATGCCCTTTGAGCCCAGGGGGATGGAAACAGGCAGCTTGAGCACCCACACAAAACTAACATGGAGCCCCTCACCCAATGCGCTCAAAACTCCACAGCCAAAGACAAGTTCAGTGCCGAAGCCATTTCCCGCTGCCATGGAAACCAAGTGCTCTGGCAGCACATATGTCTGAAAGTGGATATGACACCTAGGGAAGGGAGTGTGCTGGTGAATGGCAACTGTCCGAAGCAGCAGCATAGCACTTCCAGTGCCAAAAGAACTCCACCTGCCTCATGAACTTCACATACCATCAGCTGTCCTGGCAGCTATCTAGGAAACCCTGTTGGGTCACTTCCGGTCCCATGCCCATTGAGCCCAGTGGGATGGAATCAAGCAGCTTCAGCACCCACACAAAACTAACATTGAGCTCCTCACTCAAGGCGCTCAAAATTCACGGCCAAAGACAAGTTCAGTGCCGAAGCCATTTCCCGCTGCCATGGAAACCAAGTGCTCTGGCAGCACATATGTCTGAAAGTGGATATGAGACTTAGGGAAGGGATTGTGCTGGTGAATGGCAACTGCCCGAAGCAGCAGCACAGCTCTTCCAGTGCCAAAACAACCCCACCTGCCTCATGAACTTCACATACCATCAGCTGTCCTGGCAGTTATCTAGGAAACCCTGTTGGCTCACTTCCGGTCCCATGCCCATTGAGCCCAGTGGGATGGAATCAAGCAGCTTCAGCACCCACACAAAACTAACATGGAGCTCCTGACTCCAGGCACTCAAAACTTCATGGCCCAAGACAAGTTCAGTGCCCAAACCATTTCCCACTGCCATGGAAACCAAGTGCTCTGGCAGCACATATGTCTGAAAGTGGATATGACACCTAGGGAAGGGAGTGTGCTGGTGAATGGCAACTGCCCAAAGCAGCAGCATAGCTCTTCCACTGCCAAAACAACTCCACCTGCCTCATGAACTTCACATACCATCAGCTGTCCTGGCAGCTATCTAGGAAACCCTGTTGGGTCACTTCCGGTCCCATGCCCATTGAGCCCAGTGGGATGGAATGAAGCAGCTTCAGTACCCACACAAAACTAACATGGAGCTCCTCACTCAAGGCGCTCAAAATCCCACAGCGAAAGACAAGTTCAGTGCCTATACCATTTCCCACTCCCATGGAAACCAAGTGCTCTGGCAGCACATATGTCTGAAAGTGGATATAACACCTAGGGAAGGGAGTGTGCTGGTGAATGGCAACTGCCCAAAGCAGCAGCACAGCTCTTCCAGTGCCAAAAAAACTCCACCTGCCTCATGAACTTCACATACCATCAGCTGTCCTGGCAGCTATCTAGGAAACCCTGTTGGGTCACTACAGGTCCCATGCCAATTGAGCCCAGTGGGATGAAATCAAGCAGCTTCAGCACCCACTCAAAACTAACATGGAGCCCCTCACTAAAGGCGCTCAAAACGACACAGCCAAAGACAAGTTCAGTGCCCAAGCCATTTCCGCTGCCATGGAAACCAAGTGCTCTGGCAGCACATATGTCTGAAAGTGGATATGACACCTAGGGAAGGGAGTGTGGTGGTGAATGGCAACTGCCCGAAGCAGCAGCACAGCTCTTCCAGTGCCAAAACAACACCATTTGCCTCATGAACTTCACATACCATCAGCTCTCCTGGCATGTATGTTGGACACTCTGTTGGGTCACTTCCGGTCCCATGCCCTTTGAGCCCAGGGGGATGGAAACAAGCAGCTTCAGCACCCACACAAAACTAACATGAAGCTCCTCACTCAAGGCGCTCTAAAGCCCACAGCCAAAGACAAGTTCAGTTCCCAAGCCATTTCCCGCTGCCATGGAAACCAAGTGCTCTGGCAGCACATATGTCTGAAAGTGGATATGACACCTAGGGAAGGGAGTGTGTTGGTGAATGGCAACTGCCCGAAGCAGCAGCACAGCTCTTCCAGTGCCAAAACAACTCCACCTGCCTCATGAACTTCACATGCCATCAGCTATCCTGGCAGCTATCTAGGAAACCCTGTTGGGTCACTTCCGGTCCCATGCCCATTGAGCCCAGTGGGATGGAATCAAGCAGCTTCAGCACACACACAAAACTGACATGGAGCTCCTCACCCAATGCGCTCAAAAGCCCACAGCCAAAGACAAGTTCAGTGCCAGAGCCATTTCCCGCTGCCATGGAAACCAAGTACTCTGGCAGCACATATGTCTGAAAGTGGATATGACACTTAGGGAAGGGAGTGTGGTGGTGAATGGCAACTGCCCGAAGCAGCAGCACAGCTCTTCCAGTGCCAAAACAACTCCACCTGCCTCATGAACTTCACATACCATCAGCTCTCCTGGCATGTATGTTGGACACGCTGTTGGGTCACTTCCGGTCCCATGCCCATTGAGCCCAGTGGGACGAAATAAAGCAGCTTGAGCACCTACACAAAACTAACATGAAACTCCTCATTCAAGGCGCTCAAAACTCCACAGCCAAAGACAAGTTCAGTGCCCAAGCCATTTCCCGCTGCCATGGAAACCAAGTGCTCTGGCAGCACATATGTCTGAAAGTGGATATGACACCTAGGGAAGGGAGTGTGCTGGTGAGTGGCAACTGCCCGAAGCAGCAGCACAGCTCTTCCAGTGCCAAAACAACTCCACCTGCCTCATGAACTTCACATACCATCAGCTGTCCTGGCAGCTATCTAGGAAACGCTGCTGGGTCACTTCCGGTCCCATGCCCATTGAGCCCAGTGGGATGGAATCAAGCAGCTTCAGCACCCAAACAAAACTAACATGGAGCTCCTGACTCAAGGCGCTCAATACTTCACCGCCAAAGTTCAGTGCTGAAGCCATTTCCTGCTGCCATGGAAACCAAGTGCTCTGGCAGCACATATGTCTGAAAGTGGATATGACACCTAGGGAAGGGAGTGTGCTGGTGAATGGCAACTTCCCCAAGCAGCAGCACAGCTCTTCCAGTGCCAAAACAACTCCACGTGCCTCATGAACTTCACATACCATCAGCTGTCCTGGCAGCTATCTAGGAAACCCTGTTGGGTCACTTCCGGTCCCATGCCCATTGAGCCCAGTGGGATGGAATTAAGCAGCTTCAGCACCCACACAAAACTAACATGGAGCTCCTCACTCAAGGCGCTCAATACTCCACCGCCAAAGTTCAGTGCTGAAGCCATTTCCTGCTGCCATGGAAACCAAGTGCTCTGGCAGCACATATGTCTGAAAGTGGATATGACACCTAGGGAAGGGAGTGTGGTGGTGAATGGCAACTGCCCGAAGCAGCAGCACAGCTCTTCCACTGCCAAAACAACTCCGTCTGCCTCATGAACTTCACATACCATCAGCTGTCCTGGCAGCTATCTAGGAAACCCTGTTGGGTCACTTCCGGTCAAATGCCCATTGAACCCAGTGGGATGGAATCAAGCAGCTTCAGCACCCACACAAAACTAACATGGAACTCCTCACTCCAGGCACTCAAAACTTCAAGGCCAAAGACAAGTTCAGTGCCCAAACCATTTCCCGCTGCCATGGAAACCAAGTGCTCTGGCAGCACATATGTCTGAAAGTGGATATGACACCTAGGGAAGGGAGTGTGCTGGTGAATGGCAACTGCCCGAAGCAGCAGCACAGCTCTTCCAGTGCCAAAACAACTCCACCTGCCTCATGAACTTCACATACCATCAGCTGTCCTGACAGCTATTTAGGATACCCTGTTGGGTCACTTGCGGTCCCATGCCCATTGAGCCCAGTAGGATAGAATCAAGCAGCTTGAGCAACCACAAAAAACTAACATGGAGCTCCTCACTCAAGGCGCTCAAAACTCCACAGCCAAAGACGAGTTCAGTGCCAGAGCCATTTCCCGCTGCCATGGAAACCAAGTGCTCTGGCAGCACATATGTCTGAAAGTGGATATGACACCTAGGGAAGGGAGTGTGGTGCTGAATGGCAACTGCCTGAAGCAGCATCACAGCTCTTCCAGTGCAAAAACAACTCCACCTGCCTCATGAACTTCACATACCATCAGCTGTCCTGGCAGGTATGTTGGACACCCTCTTGGGTCACTTCCGGTCCCATGCCCATTGAGCCCAGTGGGATGGAATCAAGCAGCTTCAGCACCCACACAAAACTAAGATGAACCTCCTCACTCAAGGCACTCCAAATTTCACAGCCAAAGACAAGTTCAGTGCCCAAGGTATTTCCCGCTGTCATGGAAACCAAGTGCTCTGGCAGCACATATGTCTGAAAGTGGATATGACACTTAGGGAAGGGAGTGTGGTGCTGAATGGCAACTGCCCGAAGCAGCAGCACAGCTCTTCCACTGCCAAAACAACTCCACCTGCCTCATGAACTTCACATACCATCAGCTGTCCTGGCAACTATCTAGGAAACCCTGTTGGGTCACTTCCGGTCCCATGCCCATTGAGCCCAGTGGGATGGAATCAAGCAGCTTCAGCACCCACACAAAACTAACATGGAGCTCCTCACTCAAGGTGCTCAAAACTCCAAAGCCAAAGACAAGTTCAGTGCCCAAGCCATTTCCCGCTGCCATGGAAACCAAGTGCTCTGGCAGCACATATGTCTGAAAGTGGATATGACACCTAGGGAAGGGAGTGTGGTGCTGAATGGCAACTGCCTGAAGCAGCATCACAGCTCTTCCAGTGCAAAAACAACTCCACCTGCCTCATGAACTTCACATACCATCAGCTGTCCTGGCAGGTATGTTGGACACCCTGTTGGGTCACTTCCGGTCCCATGCCCATTGAGCCCAGTGGGATGGAATCAAGCAGCTTGAGCACCCACACAAAACTAAGATGAACCTCCTCACTCAAGGCACTCCAAATTTCACAGCCAAAGACAAGTTCAGTGCCCAAGCCATTTCCCGCTGCCATGGAAACCAAGTGCTCTGGCAGCACATATGTCTGAAAGTGGATATGACACCTAGGGAAGGGAGTGTGGTGCTGAATGACAACTGCCCGAAGCAGCAGCACAGCTCTTCCACTGCCAAAACAACTCCACCTGCCTCATGAACTTCACATACCATCAGCTGTCCTGGCGGGTATGTTGGACACCTTGTTGGGTCACTTCCGGTCCCATGCCCATTGAGCCCAGTGGGATGGAATCAAGCAGCTTGAGCACCCACACAAAACTAACATGGAGCTCCTCACTCAAGGTGCTCAAAACTCCAAAGCCAAAGACAAGTTCAGTGCCCAAGCCATTTCCTGCTGCCATGAAAACCAAGTGCTCTGGCAGCACATATGTCTGAAAGTGGATATGACACCTAGGGAAGGGAGTGTGCTGGTGAATGGCAACTGCCTGAAGCAGCATCACAGTTCTTCCAGTGCAAAAACAACTCCACCTGCCTCATGAACTTCACATACCATCGGCTGTCCTGGCAGGTATGTTGGACAATTTGTTGGGTCACTTCCGGTCCCATGCCCATTGAGCCCAGTGGGATGGAATCAAGCAGCTTCAGCACCCACACAAAACGAACATGGAGCTCCTCACTCCAGGCGCTGAAAACTTCACGGCCAAAGACAAGTTCAGTTCCCAAGCCATTTCCCGCTGCCATGGAAACCAAGTGCTCTGGCAGCACATATGTCTGAAAGTGGATATGACACCTAGGGAAGGGAGTGTGCTGGTGAATGGCAACTGCCCGAAGCAGCAGCACAGCTCTTCCAGTGCCAAAACAACTCCACCTGCCTCATGAACTTCACATACCATCAGCTGTCCTGGCAGGTAAGTTGGACACCCTGTTGGGTCACTTCCGGTCCCATGCCCATTGAGCCCAGTGGGATGGAATCAAGAAGCTTCAGCACCCACACAAAACTAACATGGAGCTCCTCACTCAAGGCGCTCAAAACTCCGCGACCAAAGACAAGTTCAGTGCCCAAGCCATTTCCTGCTGCCATGGAAACCAAGTGCTCTGGCAGCACATATGTCTGAAAGTGGATATGACACCTAGGGAAGGGAGTGTGCTGGTGAATGGCAACTGCCCGAAGCAGCAGCACAGCTCTTCCAGTGCCAAAACAACTCCACCTGCCTCATGAACTTCACATGCCATCAGCTGTCCTGGCAGCTATCTAGGAAACCCTGTTGGGTCACTTCCGGTCCCATGCCCATTGAGCCCAGTGGGATGGAATCAAGCAGCTTCAGCACCCACACAAATCGAACATGGAGTTCCTCACTCAAGACGCTCAAAACTCCATTGCCAAAGACAAGTTCAGTGCCCAAGCCATTTCCCGCTGCCACGGAAACCAAGTGCTCTGGCAGCACATATGTCTGAAAGTGGATATGACACCTAGGGAAGGGAGTGTGCTGGTGAATGGCAACTGCCCGAAGCAGCAGCACAGCTCTTCCAGTGCCAAAACAACTCCGCCTGCCTCATCAACTTCACATACCATCAGCTGTCCCTGCAGCTATCTAGGAAACCCTGTTGGGTCACTTTCGGTCCCATGCCCATTGAGCCCAGTGGGATGGAATCAAGCAGCTTCAGCACCCACACAAAACGAGCATGGAGCTCCTCACTCTAGGCGCTCAAACCTATACGGTAAAAGACAAGTTCAGTGCCCAAGCCATTTCCCGCTGCCATGGAAACCAAGTGCTCTGGCAGCACATATGTCTGAAAGTGGATATGGCACCTGGGGAAGGGAGAGTCGTGGTGAATGGCAACCACCCGAAGCAGCAGCACAGCTCTTCCAGTGCGAAAACAACTCCGTCTGCCTCATGAACTTCACATACCATCAGCTGTCCTGGCAGCTATCTAGGAAACCCTGTGTGGTCACATCCGGTCCCATGCCCATTGAACCCAGTGGGATGGAATCAAGCAGCTTCAGCACCCACACAAAACGAACATGGAGCTCCTCACTCAAGGCGCTCAAAACTCCATAGCCAAAGACAAGTTCAGTGCCCAAGCCATTTCCCGCTGCCATGGAAACCAAGTGCTCTGGCAGCACATATGTCTGAAAGTGGATATGACACCTAGGGAAGGGAGTGTGCTGGTGAATGGCAACTGCTCGAAGCTGCAGCACAGCTCTTCCACTGCCAAAACAACTCCACCTGCCTCATGAACTTCACATACCATCAGCTGTCCTGGCAGCTATCTAGGAAACCCTGTTGGGTCACTTCCAGTCCCAAGCCCATTGAGCCCAGTGGGATGGAATCAAGCAGCTTCAGCACCCACACAAAACTAACATGGAGCTCCTCAATCAAGGCGCTCAAAACTCCACAGCCAAAGACAAGTTCAGTTCCCAAGCTATTTCCCGCTGCCATGGAAACCAAGTGCTCTGGCAGCACATATGTCTGAAAATGGATATGACACCTAGGGAAGGGAGTGTGGTGGTGAATGGCAACTGCCCGAAGCAGCAGCACAGCTCTTCCACTGCCAAAACAACTCCACCTGCCTCATGAACTTCACATACCATCAGCTGTCCTGGCAGGTAAGTTGGACACCCTGTTGGGTCACTTCCGGTCCCATGCCCATTGAGCCCAGTGGGATGGAATCAACCAGCTTGAGCACACACACAAAACGAACATGGAGCTCCTCACTCAAGGCGCTCAATACTCCATGGCGAAAGACAAGTTCAGTGCCGAAGCCATTTCCCGCTGCCATGGAAACCAAGTGCTCTGGCAGCACATATGTCTGAAAGTGGATATGACACCTAGGGAAGGGAGTGTGCTGGTGAATGGCAACTGCCCGAAGCAGCAGCACAGCTCGTCCAGTGCAAAAACAACTCCACCTGCCTCATGAACTTCACATACCATCAGCTGTCCTGGCAAGTATGTTAAACACCCTGTTGGGTCACTTCCGGTCCCATGCCCTTTGAGCCCAGTGGGATGGAATCAAGAAGCTTCAGCACCCACACAAAACGAACATGGAGCTCCTCACTCAAGGCGCTCAAAACTCCTTGGCCAAAGACAAGTTCAGTGCCCAAGCCATTTCCTGCTGCCATGGAAACCAAGTGCTCTGGCAGCACATATGTCTGAAAGTGGATATGACACCTAGGGAAGGGAGTGTGGTGGTGAATGGCAACTGCCCGAAGCAGCAGCACAGCTCTTCCAGTGCCAAAACAACTCCACCTGCCTCATGAACTTCACATACCATCAGCTGTCCTGGCAGCTATCTAGGAAACCCTGTTGGGTCACTTCCGGTCCCATGCCCATTGAGCCCAGTGGGATGGAATCAAGCAGCTTCAGCACCCACACAAATCGAACATGGAGTTCCTCACTCAAGACGCTCAAAACTCCATTGCCAAAGACAAGTTCAGTGCCCAAGCCATTTCCCGCTGCCACGGAAACCAAGTGCTCTGGCAGCACATATGTCTGAAAGTGGATATGACACTTAGGGAAGGGAGTGTGCTGGTGAATGGCAACTGCCCGAAGCAGCAGCACAGCTCTTCCACTGCCAATACAACTCCGCCTGCCTCATCAACTTCACATACCATCAGCTGTCCCTGCAGCTATCTAGGAAACCCTGTTGGGTCACTTTCGGTCCCATGCCCATTGAGCCCAGTGGGATGGAATCAAGCAGCTTCAGCACCCAACAAAACGAGCATGGAGCTCCTCACTCTAGGCGCTCAAAACTCCACGGTAAAAGACAAGTTCAGTGCCGAAGCCATTTCCCGCTGCCATGGAAACCAAGTGCTCTGGCAGCACATATACCTGAAAGTGGATATGGCACCTGGGGAAGGGAGAGTCGTGGTGAATGGCAACCACCCGAAGCAGCAGCACAGCTCTTCCACTGCCAAAACAACTCCACCTGCCTCATGAACTTCACATACCATCAGCTGTCCTGGCAGGTATGTTGGACACCTTTTGGGTCACTTCCGGTCGATGCCAAGTGAGCCCAGTGGGATGGAATCAAGCAGCTTCAGCACAAACACAAAATGAACATGGAGCTCCTCACTCAAGGTGCTCAAAACTCCATAGCCAAAGACAAGTTCAGTGTCCAAGCCATTTCCCGCTGCCATGGAAACCAAGTGCTCTGGCAGCACATATGTCTGAAAGTGGATATGACACCTAGGGAAGGGAGTGTGCTGGTGAATGGCAACTGCTCGAAGCTGCAGCACAGCTCTTCCACTACCAAAACAACTCCACCTGCCTCATGAACTTCACATACCATCAGCTGTCCTGGCAGCTATCTAGGAAACCCTGTTGGGTCACTTCCAGTCCCAAGCCCATTGAGCCCAGTGGGATGGAATCAAGCAGCTTCAGCACCCACACAAAACGAACATGGAGCTCCTCACTCAAGGCGCTCAAAACTCCACAGCCAAAGACAAGTTCAGTTCCCAAGCTATTTCCCGCTGCCATGGAAACCAAGTGCTCTGGCAGCACATATGTCTGAAAATGGATATGACACTTAGGGAAGGGAGTGTGCTGGTGAATGGCAACTGCCCGAAGCAGCAGCACAGCTCTTCCAGTGCCAAAACAACTCCACCTGCCTCATGAACTTCACATAACATCAGCTGTCCTGGCAGCTAACTAGGAAACCCTGTTGGGTCACTTTCGGTCCCATGCCCATTGAGCCCAGTGGGATGGAATCAAGCACCTTCGGCACCCACAAAAAACGAACATGGAGCTCCTCACTCAAGGCGCTCAAACCTCCACGGCCAAAGACAAGTTCAGTGCCCAAGCCATTTCCTGCTGCCATGGAAACCAAGTGCTCTGGCAGCACATATGTCTGAAAGTGGATATGACACCTAGGGAAGGGAGTGTACTGGTGAATGGCAACTGCTCGAAGCTGCAGCACAGCTCTTCCAGTGCCAAAACAACTCCACCTGCCTCATGAACTTCACATACCATCAGCTGTCCTGGCAGCTATCTAGGAAACCCTGTTGGGTCACTTCCGGTCCCATGCCAATTGAGCCCAGTGGGATGGAATCAATCAGATTCAGCACAAACACAAAACGAACATGGAGCTCCTCACTCAAGGCGCTCAAAACTCCACAGCCAAAGACAAGTTCAGTGCCCAAGCCATTTCCCGCTGCCATGGAAACTAAGAGCTCTGGCAGCACATATGTCTGAAAGTGGATATGACACCTAGGGAAGGGAGTGTGCTGGTGAATGGCAACTGCCCGAAGCAGCAGCACAGCTCTTCCAGTGCCAAAACAATTCCACCTGCCTCATGAACTTCACATACCATCAGCTGTCCTGGCAGCTATCTAGGAAACCCTGTTGGGTCACTTCCGGTCCCATGCCCATTGAGCCCACTGGGATGGAATCAAGCAGCTTGAGAACCCACACAAATCTAACATGGAGCTCCTCACTCAAGGCGCTCAAAACTCCTTGGCCAAAGACAAGTTCAGTGCCGAAGCCATTTCCCGCTGCCATGGAAACCAAGTGCTCTGGCAGCACATATGTCTGAAAGTGGATATGACACCTAGGGAAGGGAGTGTGCTAGTGAATGGCAATTGCCCGAAACAGCAGCACAGCTCTTCCAGTGCCAAAACAACTCCACCTGCCTCATGAACTTCACATACCATCAGCTGTCCTGGCAGCTATCTAGGAAACCCTGTTGGGTCACTTCCGGTCCCATGCCCATTGAGCCCAGTGGGATGGAATCAAGCAGCTTCAGCACCCACACAAAACGAACATGGAGCTCCTCACTCAAGACGCTGAAAACTCCACAGCCAAAGACAAGTTCAGTGCCCAAGCCATTTCCCTCTGCCATGGAAACCAAGTGCTCTGGCAGCACATATGTCTGAAAGTGGATATGACACCTACGGAAGGGAGTGTGCTGGTGAATGGCAAACACCCGAAGCAGCAGCACAGCTCGTCCACTGCCAAAACAACTCCACCTGCCTCATGAACTTCACATACCATCAGTTGTCCTGGCAGCTATCTAGGAAACCCTGTTGGGTCACTTCCGGTCCCATGCCCATTGAGCCCAGTGGGATGGAATCAAGCAGCTTCAGCACACACACAAAACGAACATGGAGCTCCTCACTCAAGGCGCTCAAAACTCCGGAGCAAAAGACAAGTTCAGTGCCCAAGCCATTTCCCTCTGCAATGGAAACCAAGTGCTCTGGGAGCACATATATCTGAAAGTGGATATGACACCTAGGGAAAGGTGTGCGCTGGTGAATGGCAACTGCCCGAAGCAGCAGCACAGCTCTTCCAGTGCCAAAACAACTCCACCTGCCTCATGAACTTCACATACCATCATCTGTCCTGGCAGCTATCTAGGAAACCCTGTTGGGTCACTTCCGGTCCCATGCCCATTGAGCCCAGTGGGATGGAATCAAGCAGCTTCAGCACCCACACAAAACGAACATGGAGCTCCTCACTCAAGGCGCTCAAAACTCCACGGCCAAACACAAGCTCAGTGCCCAAGCCATTTCCCGCTGCCATGGAAACCAAGTGCTCTGGCAGCACATATGTCTGAAAGTGGATATGACACCTAGGGAAGGGAGTGTGCTGGTGAATGGCAACTGCTCGAAGCTGCAGCACAGCTCTTCCAGTGCCAAAAAGACTCCGTCTGTCTCATGAACTTCACATACCATCAGCTGTCCTGGCAGCTATCTAGGAAACCCTGTTGGCTCACTTTCGGTCCCATGCCCATTGAGCCCAGTGGGATGGAATCAAGCAGCTTCAGCACCCACACAAAACGAACATGGAGCTCTTCACTCAAGGCGCTCAAAACTCCATGGCGAATGACAAGTTCAGTGCCGAATCCATTTCCCGCTGCCATGGAAACCAAGTGCTCTGGCAGCACATATGTCTAAAAGTGGATATGACACCTAGGGAAGGGAGTGTGCTGGTGAATGGCAAGTGCCCGAAGCAGCAGCACAGCTCGTCCAGTGCCAAAACAACTCCACCTGCCTCATGAACTTCACATACCATCAGCTGTCCTGGCAGCTATCTAGGAAACCCTGTTGGGTCACTTCCGGTCCCATGCCCATTGAGCCCAGTGGGATGGAATCAAGCACCTTCGGCACCCACACAAAACGAACATGGAGCTCCTCACTCAAGGCGCTCAAACCTCCACGGTCAAAGACAAGTTCAGTGCCGAAGCCATTTCCCGCTGCCATGGAAACCAAGTGCTCTGGCAGCACATATGTCTGAAAGTGGATATGACACCTAGGGAAGGAAGTGTGCTGGTGAATGGCAATTGCCCGAAGCAGCAGCACAGCTCTTCCAGTGCCAAAACAACTCCACCTGCCTCATGAACTTCACATACCATCAGCTGTCCTGGCAGCTATCTAGGAAACCCTGTTGGGTCACTTCCGGTCCCATGCCCATTGAGCCCAGTGGGATGGAATCAAGCAGCTTCAGCACCCAGACAAAACGAACATGGAGCTCCTCACTCAAGACGCTGAAAACTCCACAGCCAAAGACAAGTTCAGTGCCCAAGCCATTTCCCGCTGCCATGGAAACCAAGTGCTCTGGCAGCACATATGTCTGAAAGTGGATATGACACCTAGGGAAGGGCGTATGGTGGTGAATGGCAACTGCCCGAAGCAGCAACACAGCCCTTCCAGTGCCAAAACAACCCCACCTGCCTCATGAACTTCACATACCATCAGCTGTCCTGGCAGCTATCTAGGAAACCCTGTTGGGTCACTTCCGGTCCCATGCCCATTGAGCCCAGTGGGATGGAATCAAGCAACTTCAGCACCCACACAAAACGAACATGGAGCTCCTCACTCAAGGCGCTCAAAATTCCACAGCCAAAGACAAGTTCAGTGCCCAAGCCATTTATCTCTCTGCAATGGAAACCAAGTGCTCTGGCAGCACATATGTCTGAAAGTGGATATGACACCTAGGGAAGGGAGTGTGCTGGTGAATGGCAACTGCCATAGGAGCAGCAGCACAGCTCTTCCACTGCCAAAACAACTCCACCTGCCTCATCAACTTCACATACCATCAGCTGTCCTGGCAGCTATCTAGGAAACCCTCTTGGGTCACTTCCGGTCCCATGCCCATGGAGCCCAGTGGGATGGAATCAAGCAGCTTCAGCACCCACACAAAACGAACATGGAGCTCCTCACTCAAGGCGCTGAAAACTCCACGGCCAAAGACAAGTTCAGTGCCCAAGCCATTTCCCGCTGCCATGGAAACCAAGTGCTCTGGCAGCACATATGTCTGAAAGTGGATATGACACCTAGGGAAGGGAGTGTGCTGGTGAATGGCAACTGCCCGAAGCAGCAGCACAGCTCTTCCAGTGCCAAAAAAACTCCACCTGCCTCATGAACTTCACATACCATCAGCTGTCCTGGCAGCTATCTAGGAAACCCTGTTGGCTCACTTTCGGTCCCATGCCCATTGAGCCCAGTGGGATGGAATCAAGCAGCTTCAGCACCCACACAAAACTAACATGGAGCTCTTCACTCAAGGCGCTCAAAACTCCATGGCGAATGACAAGTTCAGTGCCGAATCCATTTCCCGCTGCCATGGAAACCAAGTGCTCTGGCAGCACATATGTCTAAAAGTGGATATGACACCTAGGGAAGGGAGTGTGCTGGTGAATGGCAAGTGCCCGAAGCAGCAGCACAGCTCGTCCAGTGCCAAAACAACTCCACCTGCCTCATGAACTTCACATACCATCAGCTGTCCTGGCAGCTATCTAGGAAACCCTGTTGGGTCACTTCCGGTCCCATGCCCATTGAGCCCAGTGGGATGGAATCAAGCACCTTCGGCACCCACACAAAACGAACATGGAGCTCCTCACTCAAGGCGCTCAAACCTCCACGGCCAAAGACAAGTTCAGTGCCGAAGCCATTTCCCGCTGCCATGGAAACCAAGTGCTCTGGCAGCACATATGTCTGAAAGTGGATATGACACCTAGGGAAGGGAGTGTGCTGGTGAATGGCAATTGCCCGAAGCAGCAGCACAGCTCTTCCAGTGCCAAAACAACTCCACCTGCCTCATGAACTTCACATACCATCAGCTGTCCTGGCAGCTATCTAGGAAACCCTCTTGGGTCACTTCCGGTCCCATGCCCATTGAGCCCAGTGGGATGGAATCAAGCAGCTTCAGCACCCACACAAAACGAACATGGAGCTCCTCACTCAAGACGCTGAAAACTCCACAGCCAAAGACAAGTTCAGTGCCCAAGCCATTTCCCGCTGCAATGGAAACCAAGTGCTCTGGGAGCACATATGTCTGAAAGTGGATATGACACCTAGGGAAGGGCGTATGGTGGTGAATGGCAACTGCCCGAAGCCGCAACACAGCTCTTCCAGTGCCAAAACAACCCCACCTGCCTCATGAACTTCACATACCATCAGCTGTCCTGGCAGCTATCTAGGAAACCCTGTTGGGTCACTTCCGGTCCCATGCCCATTGAGCCCAGTGGGATGGAATCAAGCAACTTGAGCACCCACACAAAACGAACATGGAGCTCCTCACTCAAGGCGCTCAAAATTCCACAGCCAAAGACAAGTTCAGTGCCCAAGCCATTTATCTCTCTGCAATGGAAACCAAGTGCTCTGGCAGCACATATGTCTGAAAGTGGATATGACACTTAGGGAAGGGAGTGTGCTGGTGAATGGCAACTGCCATAGGAGCAGCAGCACAGCTCTTCCAGTGCCAAAACAACTCCACCTGCCTCATGAACTTCACATACCATCAGCTGTCCTGGCAGCTATCTAGGAAACCCTCTTGGGTCACTTCCGGTCCCATGCCCATGGAGCCCAGTGGGATGGAATCAAGCAGCTTCAGCACCCACACAAAACGAACATGGAGCTCCTCACTCAAGGCGCTGAAAACTCCACGGCCAAAGACAAGTTCAGTGCCCAAGCCATTTCCCGCTGCCATGGAAACCAAGTGCTCTGGCAGCACATATGTCTGAAAGTGGATATGACACCTAGGGAAGGGAGTGTGCTGGTGAATGGCAACTGCCCGAAGCAGCAGCACAGCTCTTCCAGTGCCAAAAAAACTCCACCTGCCTCATGAACTTCACATACCATCAGCTGTCCTGGCAGCTATCTAGGAAACCCTGTTTGGTCACTTCTGGTCCCATGCCCATTGAGCCCAGTGGGATGGAATCAAGCAGCTTAAGCACCCACACAAAACGAACATGGAGCTCCTCACTCAAGGCGCTCAAAACTCCGCAGCCAAAGACAAGTTCAGTGCCCAAGCCATTTCCCTCTGCAATGGAAACCAAGTGCTCTGGCAGCACACATGTCTGAAAGTAGATATGACACCTAGGGAAGGGAGTGTGGTGATGAATGGCAACTGCCCGAAGCAGCAGCACAGCTCTTCCAGTGCCAAAACAACTCCACCTGCCTCATCAACTTCACATACCATCAGCTGTCTTGGCAGCTATCTAGGAAACCCTGTTGGGTCACTTCCGGTCCCATGCCCATTGAGCCCAGTGGGATGGAATCAAGCAGCTTCAGCACCCACACAAAACGAACATGGAGCTCCTCACTCAAGACGCTCAAAACTCCACAGCCAAAGACAAGTTCAGTGCCCAAGCCATTTCCCGCTGCCATGGAAACCAAGTGCTCTGGCAGCACATATGTCTGAAAGTAGATATGACACCTAGGGAAGGGAGTGTGGTGATGAATGGCAAGTGCCCGAAGCAGCAGCACAGCTTTTCCACTGCCAAAACAACTCCACCTGCCTCATGAACTTCACATACCATCAGCTGTCCTGGCAGCTATCTAGGAAACCCTGTTGGGTCACTTCAGGTCCCATGCCCATTGAGCCCACTGGGATCTAATCAAGCAGCTTCAGCACCCACAAAAAACTAACATGGAGCTCCTCACTCAAGACGCTGAAAACTCCACAGCCAAAGACAAGTTCAGTGCCCAAGCCATTTCCCGCTGCCATGGAAACCAAGTGCTCTGGCAGCACATATGTCTGAAAGTAGATATGACACCTAGGGAAGGGCGTGTGGTGGTAAATGGCAACTGCCCGAAGCAGCAGCACAGCTCTTCCACTGCCAAAACAACTCCACCTGCCTCATGAACTTCACATACCATCAGCTGTCCTGGCAGCTATCTAGGAAACCCTGTGTCCCATGCCCATTGAGCCCAGTGGGATGGAATCAAGCAGCTTCAGCACCCACACAAAACGAACATGGAGCTCCTCACTCAAGGCGCTCAAAACTCCACGGCCAAAGACAAGTTCAGTGCCCAAGCCATTTCCCACTGCCATGGAAACCAAGTGCTCTGGCAGCACATATGTCTGAAAGTGGATATGACACCTAGGGAAGGGAGTGTGCTGGTGAATGGCAACTGCCCGAAGCAGCAGCACAGCTCTTCCAGTGCCAAAACAACTCCACCTGCCTCATGAACTTCACATACCATCAGCTGTCTTGGCAGCTATCTAGGAAACCCTGTTGGGTCACTTCCGGTCCCATGCCCATTGAGCCCAGTGGGATGGAATCAAGCAGCTTCAGCACCCACACAAAACGAACATGGAGCTCCTCACTCAAGACGCTCAAAACTCCACAGCCAAAGACAAGTTCAGTGCCCAAGCCATTTCCCGCTGCCATGGAAACCAAGTGCTCTGGCAGCACATATGTCTGAAAGTAGAAATGACACCTAGGGAAGGGAGTGTGGTGATGAATGGCAACGGCCCGAAGCAGCAGCACAGCTTTTCCACTGCCAAAACAACTCCACCTGCCTCATGAACTTCACATACCATCAGCTGTCCTGGCAGCTATCTAGGAAACCCTGTTGGGTCACTTCAGGTCCCATGCCCATTGAGCCCACTGGGATCTAATCAAGCAGCTTCAGCACCCACAAAAAACTAACATGGAGCTCCTCACTCAAGGCGCTCAAAATTCCACAGCCAAAGACAAGTTCAGTGCCCAAGCCATTTATCTCTCTGCAATGGAAACCAAGTGCTCTGGGAGCACATATGTCTGAAAGTGGATATGACACCTAGGGAAGGGAGTGTGGTGGTGAATGGCAACTGCCCAAAGCAGCAGCACAGCTCTTCCAGTGGCAAAACAACTCCACCTGCCTCATGAACTTCACATACCATCAGCTGTCCTGGCAGCTATCTAGGAAACCCTGTTGGCTCACTTCCGGTCCCATGCCCATTGAGCCCAGTGGGATGGAATCAAGCAGCTTCAGCACCCACACAAAACGAACATGGAGCTCCTCACTCAAGGCGCTGACAACTCCACAGCCAAAGACAAGTTCAGTGCCCAAGCCATTTCCCGCTGCCATGGAAACCAAGTGCTCTGGCAGCACATATGTCTGAAAGTAGATATGACACCTAGGGAAGGGAGTGTGGTGATGAATGGCAACTGCCCGAAGCAGCAGCACAGCTCTTCCAGTGCCAAAACAACTCCACCTGCCTCATCAACTTCACATACCATCAGCTGTCCTGGCAGCTATCTAGGAAACCCTGTTGGCTCACTTCCGGTCCCATGCCCATTGAGCCCAGTGGGATTGAATCAAGCAGCTTCAGCACACACACAAAACGAACATGGAGCTCCTCACTCAAGGCGCTCAAAACTCCGCAGCAAAAGACAAGTTCAGTGCCCAAGCCATTTCCCTCTGCAATGGAAACCAAGTGCTCTGGGAGCACATATATCTGAAAGTGGATATGACACCTAGGGAAAGGTGTGCGCTGGTGAATGGCAACTGCCCGAAGCAGCAGCACAGCTCTTCCAGTGCCAAAACAACTCCACCTGCCTCATGAACTTCACATACCATCAGCTCTCCTGGCATGTATCTAGGAAACCCTGTTGGGTCACTTCCGGTCCCATGCCCATTGAGCCCAGTGGGATGGAATCAAGCAGCTTCAGCACCCACAGAAAACTAACATGGAGCTCTTCACTCAAGGCGCTCAAAACTCCATGGCGAATGACAAGTTCAGTGCCGAATCCATTTCCCGCTGCCATGGAAACCAAGTGCTCTGGCAGCACATATGTCTAAAAGTGGATATGACACCTAGGGAAGGGAGTGTGCTGGTGAATGGCAAGTGCCCGAAGCAGCAGCACAGCTCGTCCACTGCCAAAAAGACTCCGTCTGTCTCATGAACTTCACATACCATCAGCTGTCCTCGCAGCTATCTAGGAAACCCTGTTGGGTCACTTCCGGTCCCATGCCCATTGAGCCCAGTGGGATGGAATCAAGCACCTTCGGCACCCACACAAAACGAACATGGAGCTCCTCACTCAAGGCGCTCAAACCTCCACGGCCAAAGACAAGTTCAGTGCCCAAGCCATTTCCTGCTGCCATGGAAACCAAGTGCTCTGGCAGCACATATGTCTGAAAGTGGATATGACACCTAGGGAAGGGAGTGTGCTGGTGAATGGCAATTGTCCGAAGCAGCAGCACAGCTCTTCCAGTGCCAAAACAACTCCACCTGCCTCATGAACTTCTCATACCATCAGCTGTCCTGGCAGCTATCTAGGAAACCCTGTTGGCTCACTTCCGGTCCCATGCCCATTGAGCCCAGTGGGATGGAATCAAGCAGCTTCAGCACCCACACAAAACGAACATGGAGCTCCTCACTCAAGACGCTGAAAACTCCACAGCCAAAGACAAGTTCAGTGCCCAAGCCATTTCCCGCTGCCATGGAAACCAAGTGCTCTGGCAGCACATATGTCTGAAAGTGGATATGACACCTAGGGAAGGGCGTATGGTGGTGAATGGCAACTGCCCGAAGCAGCAACACAGCTCTTCCAGTGCCAAAACAACTCCACCTGCCTCATGAACTTCACATACCATCAGCTGTCCTGGCAGCTATCTAGGAAACCCTGTTGGGTCACTTCCGGTCCCATGCCCATTGAGCCCAGTGGGATGGAATCAAGCAGCTTGAGCACACACAAAACGAACATGGAGCTCCTCACTCAAGGCACACAAAACTCCACAGCCAAAGACAAGCTCAGTGCCCAAGCCATTTCCCGCTGCCATGGAAACCAAGTGCTCTGGCAGCACATATGTCTGAAAGTGGATATGACACCTAGGGAAGGGAGTGTGCTGGTGAATGGCAACTGCCCGAAGCAGCAGCACAGCTCTTCCAGTGCCAAAACAACCCCACCTGCCTCATGAATTTCACATACCATCAGCTGTCCTGGCAGCTATCTAGGAAACCCTGTTGGGTCACTTCCGGTCCCATGCCCATTGAGCCCAGTGGGATGGAATCAAGCAACTTCAGCACCCACACAAAACGAACATGGAGCTCCTCACTCAAGGCGCTCAAAATTCCACAGCCAAAGACAAGTTCAGTGCCCAAGCCATTTATCTCTCTGCAATGGAAACCAAGTGCTCTGGCAGCACATATGTCTGAAAGTGGATATGACACCTAGGGAAGGGAGTGTGGTGGTGAATGGCAACTGCCATAGGAGCAGCAGCACAGCTCTTCCACTGCCAAAACAACTCCACCTGCCTCATGAACTTCACATACCACCAGCTGTCCTGGCAGCTATCTAGGAAACCCTCTTGGGTCACTTCCGGTCCCATGCCCATGGAGCCCAGTGGGATGGAATCAAGCAGCTTCAGCACCCACACAAAACGAACATGGAGCTCCTCACTCAAGGCGCTGAAAACTCCACGGCCAAAGACAAGTTCAGTGCCCAAGCCATTTCCCGCTGCCATGGAAACCAAGTGCTCTGGCAGCACATATGTGTGAAAGTGGATATGACACCTAGGGAAGGGAGTGTGCTGGTGAATGGCAACTGCCCGAAGCAGCAGCACAGCTCTTCCAGTGCCAAAAAAACTCCACCTGCCTCATGAACTTCACATACCATCAGCTGTCCTGGCAGCTATCTAGGAAACCCTGTTGGGTCACTTCCGGTCCCATGCCCATTGAGCCCAGTGGGATGGAATCAAGCAGCTTCAGCACCCACACAAAACTAACATGGAGCTCCTCACTCAAGGCGCTCAAAACTCCGCAGCCAAAGACAAGTTCAGTGCCGAAGCCATTTCCCTCTGCAATGGAAACCAAGTGCTCTGGGAGCACATATATCTGAAAGTGGATATGACACCTAGGGAAGGGTGTGTGCTGGTGAATGGCAATTGCCCGAAGCAGCAGCACAGATCTTCCAGTGCCAAAACAACTCCACCTGCCTCATGAACTTCACATACCATCAGCTGTCCTGGCAGCTATCTAGGAAACCCTGTTGGGTCACTTCCGGTCCCATGCCCATTGAGCCCACTGGGATCTAATCAAGCAGCTTCAGCACCCACACAAAACGAACATGGAGCTCCTCACTCAAGGCGCTGAAAACTCCACAGCCAAAGACAAGTTCAGTGCCCAAGCCATTTCCCGCTGCCATGGAAACCAAGTGCTCTGGCAGCACATATGTCTGAAAGTGGATATGACACCTAGGGAAGGGCGTGTGGTGGTAAATGGCAACTGCCCGAAGCAGCAGCACAGCTCTTCCACTGCCAAAACAACTCCACCTGCCTCATGAACTTCACATACCATCAGCTGTCCTGGCAGCTATCTAGGAAACCCTGTGTCCCATGCCCATTGAGCCCAGTGGGATGGAATCAAGCAGCTTGAGCACCCACACAAAACGAACATGGAGCTCCTCACTCAAGGCGCTCAAAACTCCACGGCCAAAGACAAGTTCAGTGCCCAAGCCATTTCCCGCTGCCATGGAAACCAAGTGCTCTGGCAGCACATATGTCTGAAAGTGGATATGACACCTAGGGAAGGGAGTGTGCTGGTGAATGGCAACTGCCCGAAGCAGCAGCACAGCTCTTCCAGTGCCAAAACAACTCCACCTGCCTCATGAACTTCACATACCATCAGCTGTCCTGGCAGCTATCTAGGAAACCCTGTTGGCTCACTTCCGGTCCCATGCCCATTGAGCCCAGTGGGATGGAATCAAGCAGCTTCAGCACCCACACAAAACGAACATGGAGCTCCTCACTCAAGGCGCTGAAAACTCCACAGCCAAAGACAAGTTCAGTGCCCAAGCCATTTCCCGCTGCCATGGAAACCAAGTGCTCTGGCAGCACATATGTCTGAAAGTGGATATGACACCTAGGGAAGGGAGTGTGCTGGTGAATGGCAACTGCCCGAAGCAGCAGCACAGCTCTTCCAGTGCCAAAACAACTCCACCTGCCTCATGAACTTCACATACCATCAGCTGTCCTGGCAGCTATCTAGGAAACCCTGTTGGGTCACTTCCGGTCCCATGCCCATTGAGCCCAGTGGGATGGAATCAAGCAGCTTCAGCACCCACACAAAACGAACATGGAGCTCCTCACTCAAGGCGCTCAAAATTCCACAGCCAAAGACAAGTTCAGTGCCCAAGCCATTTATCTCTCTGCAATGGAAACCAAGTGCTCTGGCAGCACATATGTCTGAAAGTGGATATGACACCTAGGGAAGGGAGTGTGGTGGTGAATGGCAACTGCCCAAAGCAGCAGCACAGCTCTTCCAGTGCCAAAACAACTCCACCTGCCTCATGAACTTCACATACCATCAGCTGTCCTGGCAGCTATCTAGGAAACCCTGTTGGGTCACTTCCGGTCCCATGCCCATTGAGCCCAGTGGGATGGAATCAAGCAGCTTCAGCACCCACACAAAACGAACATGGAGCTCCTCACTCAAGGTGCTCAAAACTCCATGGCCAAAGACAAGTTCAGTGCCCAAGCCATTTCCCGCTGCCATGGAAACCAAGTGCTCTGGCAGCACATATGTCTGAAAGTGGATATGACACCTAGGGAAGGGAGTGTGCTGGTGAATGGCAACTGCCCGAAGCAGCAGCACAGCTCTTCCACTGCCAAAACAACTCCACCTGCCTCATGAACTTCACATACCATCAGCTGTCCTGGCAGCTATCTAGGAAACCCTGTTGGGTCACTTCCGGTCCCATGCCCATTGAGCCCAGTGTAATTGAATCAAGCAGCTTCAGCACACACACAAAACGAACATGGAGCTCCTCACTCAAGGCGCTCAAAACTCCGCAGCAAAAGACAAGTTCAGTGCCCAAGCCATTTCCCTCTGCAATGGAAACCAAGTGCTCTGGGAGCACATATATCTGAAAGTGGATATGACACCTAGGGAAAGGTGTGCGCTGGTGAATGGCAACTGCCCGAAGCAGCAGCACAGCTCTTCCAGTGCCAAAACAACTCCACCTGCCTCATGAACTTCACATATCATCATCTGTCCTGGCAGCTATCTAGGAAACCCTGTTGGGTCACTTCCGGTCCCATGCCCATTGAGCCCAGTGGGATGGAACCAAGCAGCTTCAGCACACACACAAAACAAACATGGAGCTCCTCACTCAAGGCGCTCAAAACTCCACGGCCAAAGACAAGTTCAGTGCCCAAGCCATTTCCCGCTGCCATGGAAACCAAGTGTTCTGGCAGCACATATGTCTGAAAGTGGATATGACACCTAGGGAAGGGAGTGTGCTCGTGAATGGCAACTGCTCGAGGCTGCAGCACAGCTCTTCCAGTGCCAAAACAACTCCACCTGCCTTATGAACTTCACATACCATCAGCTGTCCTGGCAGCTATCTAGGAAACCCTGTTGGGTCACTTCCGGTTATATGCCCATTGAGCCCAGTGGGATGGAATCAAGCAGCTTCAGCACCCACACAAAACTAACATGGAGCTCCTCACTCAAGGCGCACAAAACTCCACAGCCAAAGACAAGTTCAGTGCCCAAGCCATTTCCCGCTGCCATGGAAACCAAGTGCTCTGGCAGCACATATGTCTGAAAGTGGATATGACACCTAGGGAAGGGAGTGTGCTGGTGAATGGCAACTGCCCGAAGCAGCAGCACAGCTCTTCCACTGCCAAAAAGACTCCGTCTGTCTCATGAACTTCACATACCATCAGCTGTCCTGGCAGCTATCTAGGAAACCCTGTTGGGTCACTTTCGGTCCCATGCCCATTGAGCCCAGTGGGATGGAATCAAGCAGCTTCAGCACCCACAGAAAACTAACATGGAGCTCCTCACTCAAGGCGCTAAAAACTCCGCATGGCGAATGAAAAGTTCAGTGCCGAATCCATTTCCCGCTGCCATGGAAACCAAGTGCTCTGGCAGCACATATGTCTGAAAGTGGATATGACACCTAGGGAAGGGAGTGTGCTGGTGAATGGCAAGTGCACGAAGCAGCAGCACAGCTCGTCCACTGCCAAAACAACTCCACCTGCCTCATGAACTTCACATACCATCAGCTGTCCTGGCAGCTATCTAGGAAACCCTGTTGAGTCACTTCCGGTCCCATGCCGATTGAGCCCAGTGGGATGGAATCAAGCAGCTTCAGCACCCACACAAAACGAGCATGGAGCTCCTCACTCTAGGCGCTCAAACCTCCACGGTAAAAGACAAGTTCAGTGCCCAAGCCATTTCCCTCTGCCATGGAAACCAAGTGCTCTGGCAGCACATATGTCTGAAAGTGGATATGGCACCTGGGGAAGGGAGAGTGGTGGTAAATGGCAACCACCCCAAGCAGCAGCACAGCTCTTCCAGTGCCAAAACAACTCCACCTGCCTCATGAACTTCACATACCATCAGCTGTCCTGGCAGCTATCTAGGTAACCCTGTTGGGTCACTTCCGGTCCCATGCCCATTGAGCCCAGTGGGATGGAATCAAGCAGCTTGGGCACCCACACAAAACGAACATGGAGCTCCTCACTCAAGGCGCTCAAAACTCCACAGCCAAAGACAAGTTCAGTGCCCAAGCCATTTCCCGCTGCCATGGAAACTAAGAGCTCTGGCAGCACATATGTCTGAAAGTGGATATGACACCTAGGGAAGGGAGTGTGCTGGTGAATGGCAACTGCCCGAAGCAGCAGCACAGCTCTTCCACTGCCTAAACAACTCCACCTGCCTCATGAACTTCACATACCATCAGCTGTCCTGGCAGCTATCTAGGAAACCTGTTGGGTCACTTCCGGTCCCATGCCCATTGAGCCCAGTGGGATGGAATCAAGCAGCTTGAGAACCCACACAAATCTAACATGGAGCTCCTCACTCAAGGCGCTCAAAACTCCTCGGCCAAAGACAAGTTCAGTGCCGAAGCCATTTCCCGCTGCCATGGAAACCAAGTGCTCTGGCAGCACATATGTCTGAAAGTGGATATGACACCTAGAGAAGGGAGTGTGCTGGTGAATGGCAACTGCCCGAAGCAGCAGCACAGCTCTTCCAGTGGCAAAACAACTCCACCTGCCTCATGAACTTCACATACCATCAGCTGTCCTGGCAGCTATCTAGGAAACCCTGTTGGATCACTTCCGGTCCCATGCCGTTTGAGCCCAGTGGGATCTAATCAAGCAGCTTCAGCACCCACACAAAACGAACATGGAGCTCCTCACTCTAGGCGCTCAAAACTTCACGGCCAAAGACAAGTTCAGTGCCCAAGCCATTTCCCGCTGCCATGGAAACCAAGTGCTCTGGCAGCACATATGTCTGAAAGTGGATATGACACCTAGGGAAGGGAGCGTGCTGGTGAATGGCAACTGCCCGAAGCAGCAGCACAGCTCTTCCACTGCCAAAACAACTCAACCGGCCTCATGAACTTTCTGGCAGCTATCTAGGAAACCCTGTTGGGTCACTTCCGGTCCCATGCCCATTGAGCCCAGTGGGATGGAATCAAGCAGCTTGAGCACCCACACAAAACGAACATGGAGCTCCTCACTCAAGGTGCTCAATCCTCCACAACCAAAGACAAGTTCAGTGCCCAAGCCATTTCCCGCTGCCATGGAAACCAAGTGCTCTGGCAGCACATATGTCTGAAAGTGGATATGACACTTAGGGACGGGAGTGTGCTGGTAAATGGCAACTGCCCGAAGCAGCAGCACAGCTCTTCCCCTGCCTAAACAACTCCACCTGCCTCATCAACTTCACATACCATCAGCTATCCTGGCAGCTATCTAGGAAACCCTGTTGGGTCACTTCCGGTCCCATGCCCATTGAGCCCAGTGAGATGGAATCAAGCAGCTTCAGCACCCACACAAAACGAACATGGAGCTCCTCACTCAAGGCGCTAAAAACTGCATGTGCGAAAGACAAGTTCTGTGCCAAAGCCATTTCTCTCTGCAATGGAAACCAAGTGCTCTGGCAGCACATATGTCTGAAAGTGGATATGACACCTAGGGAAGGGAGTGTGCTGGTGAATGGCAACTGCCCGAAGCAGCAGCACAGCTCTTCCACTGCCAAAACAACTCCACCTGCCTCATGAACTTCACATACCATCAGTTGTCCTGGCAGCTATCTAGGAAACCCTGTTGGGTCACTTCCGGTCCCATGCCCATTGAGCCCAGTGGGATCTAATCAAGCAGCTTCAGCACCCACACAAAACGAACATGGAGCTCCTCACTCTAGGCGCTCAAAACTCCACGGTAAAAGACAAGTTCAGTGCCCAAGCCATTTCCTGCTGCCATGGAAACCAAGTGCTCTGGCAGCACATATGTCTGAAAGTGGATATGACACCTAGGGAAGGGAGTGTGCTGGTGAATGGCAACTGCTTGAAGCTGCAGCACAGCTCTTCCAGTGCCAAAACAACTCCACCTGCCTCATCAACTTCACATACCATCAGCTGTCTTGGCAGCTATCTGGGAAACCCTGTTGGGTCACTTCCGGTCCCATGCCCATTGAGCCCAGTGGGATGGAATCAAGCAGCTTCAGCACAAACACAAAACTAACATGGAGCTCCTCACTCAAGGCACTCAAAACTCAAAAGCCAAAGACAAGTTCAGTGCCCAAGCCATTTCCCGCTGCCATGGAAACCAAGTGCTCTGGCAGCACATATGTCTGAAAGTGGATATGACACTTAGGAAGGGAGTGTGGTGGTGAATGGCAACTGCCCAAAGCAGCAGCACAGCTCTTCCACTGCCTAAACAACTCCACCTGCCTCATGAACTTCACATACCATCAGCTGTCCTGGCAGCTATCTAGGAAACCCTGTTGGGTCACTTCTGGTCCCATGCCCATTGAGCCCAGTGGGATGGAAACAAGCAGCTTCAGCACCCACAGAAAACTAACATGGAGCTCCTCACTCAAGGCGCTCAAAACTCCCCAGCTAAAGACAAGTTCAGTGCCCAAGCTATTTCCCGCTGCCATGGAAACCAAGTGCTCTGGCAGCACATATATCTGAAAGTGGATATGACACCTAGGGAAGGGAGTGTGCTGGTAAATGACAACTGCCCGAAGCAGCAGCACAGCTCTTGCAATGGCAAAACAACTCCGTCTGCCTCATGAACTTCACATACCATCAGCTGTCCTGGCAGCTATCTAGGAAACCCTGTTGGGTCACTTCCGGTCCCATGCCCATTGAGCCCAGTGGGATGGAATCAAGCAGCTTCAGCACCCACACAAAACGAACATGGAGCTCCTCACTCAAGGCGCTCAAACCTGCATGGCGAAAGACAAGTTCAGTGCCCAAGCCATTTCCCTCTGCAATGGAAACCAAGTGCTCTGGCAGCACATATGTCTGAAAGTGGATATGACACCTAGGGAAGGGAGTGTGCTGGTGAATGGCAACTGCCCGAAGCAGCAGCACAGCTCCTCCACTGCCAAAACAACTCCATCTTCCTCATGAACTTCACATACCATCATCTGTCCTGGCAGCCAACTAGGAAACCCTGTTGGGTCACTTCTGGTCCCATGCCCATTGAGCCCAGTGGGATGGAATCAAGCAGCTTGGGCACCCACACAAAACGAACATGGAGCTCCTCACTCAAGGCGCTCAAAACTCCACAGCCAAAGACAAGTTCAGTGCCCAAGCCATTTCCCGCTGCCATGGAAACCAAGTGCTCTGGCAGCACATATGTCTGAAAGTGGATATGACACCTAGGGAAGGGAGTGTGCTGGTGAATGGCAATTGCCCGAAGCAGCAGCACAGCTCTTCCAGTGCCAAAACAACTCCACCTGCCTCATGAACTTCACATACCATCAGCTGTCCTGGCAGCTATCTAGGAAACCCTGTTGGCTCACTTCCGGTCCCATGCCCATTGAGCCCAGTGGGATGGAATCAAGCAGCTTCAGCACCCACACAAAACGAACATGGAGCTACTCACTCAAGACGCTGAAAACTCCACAGCCAAAGACAAGTTTAGTGCCCAAGCCATTTCCCGCTGCCATGGAAACCAAGTGCTCTGGCAGCACATATGTCTGAAAGTGGATATGACACCTAGGGAAGGAAGTGTGCTGGTGAATGGCAACTGCCCGAAGCAGCAGCACAGCTCTTCCAGTGCCAAAACAACTCCACCTGCCTCATGAACTTCACATACCATCAGCTGTCCTGGCAGCTATCTAGGAAAACCTGTTGGGTCACTTCCGGTCCCATGCCCATTGAGCCCACAGGGATGGAATCAAGCAGCTTGAGAACCCACACAAATCTAACATGGAGCTCCTCACTCAAGGCGCTCAAAACTCCTCAGCCAAAGACAAGTTCAGTGCCCAAGCCATTTCCCGCTGCCATGGAAACCAAGTGCTCTGGCAGCACATATGTCTGAAAGTGGATATGACACCTAGGGAAGGGAGTGTGCTGGTGAATGGCAACTGCCCGAAGCAGCAGCACAGCTCTTCCAGTGCCAAAACAACTCCGTCTGCCTCATGAACTTCTCATACCATCAGCTGTCCTGGCAGCTATCTAGGAAACCCTGTTGGGTCACTTCCGGTCCCATGCCCATTGAGCCCAGTGGGATGGAATCAAGCAGCTTCAGCACCCACACAAAACGAACATGGAGCTCCTCACTCAAGGCGCTCAAAACTCCACGGCCAAAGACAAGTTCAGTGCCCAAGCCATTTCCCGCTGCCATGGAAACCAAGTGCTCTGGCAGCACATATGTCTGAAAGTGGATATGACACCTAGGGAAGGGAGTGTGCTGGTGAATGGCAACTGCCCGAAGCAGCAGCACAGCTCTTCCACTGCCAAAACAACTCCATCTTCCTCATGAACTTCACATACCATCAGCTGTCCTGCCACCTATCTAGGAAACCCTGTTGGGTCACTTCCGGTCCCATGCCCATTGAGACCAGTGGGATGGAATCAAGCAGCTTCAGCACCCACACAAAACGAACATGGAGCTCCTCACTCAAGGCGCTCAAAACTCCACAGCCAAAGACAAGTTCAGTGCCCAAGCCATTTCCCGCTGCCATGGAAACCAAGTGCTCTGGCAGCACATATGTCTGAAAGTGGATATGACACTTAGGGAAGGGAGTGTGCTGGTGAATGGCAACTGCCCGAAGCAGCAGCACAGCTCTTCCACTGCCAAAACAACTCCACCTGCCTCATGAACTTCACATACCATCAGCTGTCCTGGCAGCTATCTAGGAAACCCTGTTGGGTCACTTTCGGTCCCATGCCCATTGAGCCCAGTGGGATGGAATCAAGCAGCTTGAGCACCCACACAAAACTAACATTGAGCTCTCACTCAAGGTGCTCAATCCTCCACAACCAAAGACAGGTTCAGTGAACAAGCCATTTCCCGCTGCCATGGAAACCAAGTGCTCTGGCAGCACATATGTCTGAAAGTGGATATGACACTTAGGGAAGGGAGTGTGCTGGTGAATGGCAACTGCCCGAAGCAGCAGCACAGCTCTTCCAGTGCCAAAACAACTCCACCTGCCTCATGAACTTCACATACCATCAGCTGTCCTGGCAGCTATCTAGGAAACCCTGTTGGGTCACTTCTGGTCCCATGCCCATTGAGCCCAGTGGGATGGAAACAAGCAGCTTCAGCACCCACAGAAAACTAACATGGAGCTCCTCACTCAAGGAGCTCAAAACTCCCCAGCTAAAGACAAGTTCAGTGCCCAAGCTATTTCCCGCTGCCATGGAAACCAAGTGCTCTGGCAGCACATATATCTGAAAGTGGATATGACACCTAGGGAAGGGAGTGTGCTGGTGAATGGCAACTGCCCGAAGCAGCAGCACAGCTCTTCCAGTGCCAAAACAACTCCACCTGCCTCATGAACTTCACATACCATCAGCTGTCTTGGCAGCTATCTAGGAAACCCTGTTGGGTCACTTCCGGTCCCATGCCCATTGAGCCCAGTGGGATGGAATCAAGCAGCTTCAGCACCCACACAAAACTAACATGGAGCTCCTCGCTCAAGGTGCTCAAAACTCCACAGCCAAAGACAAGTTCAGTGCCCAAGCCATTTCCCGCTGCCATGGAAACCAAGTGCTCTGGCAGCACATATGTCTGAAAGTGGATATGACACTTAGGGAAGGGAGTGTGCTGGTGAATGGCAACTGCCCGAAGCAGCAGCACAGCTCTTCCACTGCCAAAACAACTCCACCTGCCTCATGAACTTCACATACCATCAGCTGTCCTGGCAGCTATCTAGGAAACCCTGTTGGGTCACTTCCGGTCCCATGCCCATTGAGCCCAGTGGGATGGAAACAAGCAGCTTCAGCACCCACAGAAAACTAACATGGAGCTCCTCACTCAAGGCGCTCAAAACTCCCAAGCTAAAGACATGTTCAGTGCCCAAGCTATTTCCCGCTGCCATGGAAACCAAGTGCTCTGGCAGCACATATAGCTGAAAGTGGATATGACACCTAGGGAAGGGAGTGTGCTGGTGAATGGCAACTGCCCGAAGCAGCAGCACAGCTCTTCCACTGCCAAAACAACTCCACCTACCTCATCAACTTCACATACCATCAGCTGTCCTGGCAGCTATCTAGGAAACCCTGTTGGGTCACTCCCGTCCCATGCCCATTGAGCCCAGTGGGATGGAATCAAGCAGCTTCAGCACCCACACAAAACGAACATGGAGCTCCTCACTCAAGGCGCTCAAAACTGCATGGCGAAAGACAAGTTCAGTGCCAAAGCCATTTCCCTCTGCAGTGGAAACCAAGTGCTCTGGCAGCACATATGTCTGAAAGTGGATATGACACCTAGGGAAGGGAGTGTGCTGGTGAATGGCAACTGCCCGAAGCAGCAGCACAGCTCTTCCACTGCCAAAACAACTCCATCTTCCTCATGAACTTCACATACCATCATCTGTCCTGGCAGCTATCTAGGAAACCCTGTTGGGTCACTTCCGGTCCCATGCCCATTGAGACCAGGGGGATGGAATCAAGCAGCTTCAGCACCCACACAAAACTAACATGGAGCTCCTCACTCAAGGCGCTCAAAACTCCACAGCCAAAGACAAGTTCAGTGCCCAAGCTATTTCCCGCTGCCATGGAAATCAAGTGCTCTGGCAGCACATATGTCTGAAAGTGGATATGACACTTAGGGAAGGGAGTGTGCTCTTGAATGGCAACTGCCCGAAGCAGCAGCACAACTCTTCCAGTGCCAAAACAACTCCGTCTGCCTCATGAACTTCACATACCATCAGCTGTCCTGGCAGCTATCTAGGAAACCCTGTTGGGTCACTTTCGGTCCCATGCCCATTGAGCCCAGTGGGATGGAAACAAGCAGCTTCAGCACCCACACAAAACGAACATGGAGCTCCTCACTCAAGGTGTTCAATCCTCCACAACCAAAGACAAGTTCAGTGCCCAAGCCATTTCCCGCTGCCATGGAAACCAAGTGCTCTGGCAGCACATATGTCTGAAAGTGAATATGACACTTAGGGAAGGGAGTGTGCTGGTGAATGGCAACTGCCCGAAGCAGCAGCACAGCTCTTCCAGTGCCAAAACAACTCCACCTGCCTCATCAACTTCACATACCATCAGCTGTCCTGGCAGCTATCTAGGAAAACCTGTTGGGTCACTTTCGGTCCCATGCCCATTGAGCCCAGTGGGATGGAATCAAGCAGCTTGAGCACCCACACAAAACTAACATGGAGCTCCTCACTCAAGGTGCTCAATCCTCCACGGCCAAAGACAAGTTCAGTGCCCAAGCCATTTCCCGCTGCCATGGAAACCAAGTGCTCTGGCAGCACATATGTCTGAAAGTGGATATGACACTTAGGGAAGGGAGTGTGCTGGTGAATGGCAACTGCCCGAAGCAGCAGCACAGCTCTTCCAGTGCCAAAACAACTCCACCTGCCTCATGAACTTCACATACCATCAGCTGTCCTGGCAGCTATCTAGGAAACCCTGTTTGGTCACTTCTGGTCCCATGCCCATTGAGCCCAATGGGATGGAAACAAGCAGCTTCAGCACCCACAGAAAACTAACATGGAGCTCCTCACTCAAGGCGCTCAAAACTTCCCAGCTAAAGACAAGTTCAGTGCCCAAGCCATTTCCCGCTGCCATGGAAACCAAGTGCTCTGGCAGCACATATATCTGAAAGTGGATATGACACCTAGGGAAGGGAGTGTGCTGGTGAATGGCAACTGCCTGAAGCAGCAGCACAGCTCTTCCAGTGCCAAAACAACTCCACCTGCCTCATCAACTTCACATACCATCAGCTGTCCTGGCAGCTATCTAGGAAACCCTGTTGGGTCACTTCCGGTCCCATGCCCATTGAGCCCAGTGGGATGGAATCAAGCAGCTTGAGCACCCACACATAACGAACATGGAGCTCCTCACTCAAGGCGCTCAAAACTCCACAGCCAAAGACAAGTTCAGTGCCCAAGCCATTTCCCGCTGCCATGGAAACCAAGTGCTCTGGCAGCACATATGTCTGAAAGTGGATATGACACTTAGGGAAGGGAGTGTGCTGGTGAATGGCAACTGCCCGAAGCAGCAGCACAGCTCTTCCACTGCCAAAACAACTCCACCTGCCTCATGAACTTCACATACCATCAGCTGTCCTGGCAGCTTTCTAGGAAACCCTGTTGGGTCACTTCTGGTCCCATGCCCATTGAGCCCAGTGGGATGGAAACAAGCAGCTTCAGCACCCACACAACTCTAACATGGAGCTCCTCACTCAAGGCGCTCAAAACTCCCCAGCTAAAGACAAGTTCAGTGCCCAAGCTATTTCCCGCTGCTATGGAAACCAAGTGCTCTGGCAGCACATATATCTGAAAGTGGATATGACACCTAGGGAAGGGAGTGTGCTGGTGAATGGCAAGTGCCCGAAGCAGCAGCACAGCTCTTCCACTGCCAAAACAACTCCACCTGCCTCATGAACTTCACATACCATCAGCTGTCTTGGCAGCTATCTAGGAAACCCTGTTGGGTCACTTCCGGTCCCATGCCCATTGAGCCCACTGGGATCTAATCAAGCAGCTTCAGCACCCACACAAAACGAACATGGAGCTCCTCTCTCAAGGCGCTCAAAACTCCGCAGCCAAAGACAAGTTCAGTGCCCAAGCCATTTCCCTCTGCAATGGAAACCAAGTGCTCTGGGAGCACATACATCTGAAAGTGGATATGACACCTAGGGAAGGGTGTGCGCTGGTGAATGGCAATTGCCCGAAGCAGCAGCACAGCTCTTCCAGTGCCAAAACAACTCCACCTGCCTCATCAACTTCACATATCATCATCTGTCCTGGCAGCTATCTAGGAAACCCGGTTGGGTCACTTCCGGTCCCATGCCCATTGAGCCCAGTGGGATGGATTCAAGCAGCTTCAGCACCCACACAAAACGAACATGGAGCTCCTCACTCAAGGCGCTCAAAACTCCACGGCCAAAGACAAGTTCAGTGCCCAAGCCATTTTTCGCTGCCATGGAAACCAAGTGCTCTGGCAGCACATATGTCTGAAAGTGGATATGACACCTAGGGAAGGGAGTGTGCTGGTGAATGGCAAGTGCCCGAAGCAGCAGCACAGCTCTTCCAGTGTCAAAACAACTCCACCTGCCTCATGAACTTCACATACCATCAGCTGTCCTGGCAGCTATCTAGGAAACCCTGTTGGGTCACTTCCGGTCCCATGCCCATTGAGCCCAGTGGGATTGAATCAAGCAGCTTCAGCACCCACACAAAACTAACATGGAGCTCCTCACTCAAGACGCTGAAAACTCCACAGCCAAAGACAAGTTCAGTGCCGAAGCCATTTCCCGCTGCCATGGAAACCAAGTGCTCTGGCAGCACATATGTCTGAAAGTGGATATGACACCTAGGGAAGGGAGTGTGCTGGTGAATGGCAACTGCCCGAAGCAGCAGCACAGCTCTTCCAGTGCCAAAACAACTCCACCTGCCTCATCAACTTCACATACCTTCAGCTGTCCTCGCAGCTATCTAGGAAACCCTGTTGGGTCACTTCTGGTCCCATGCCCATTGAGCCCAGTGGGATGGAATCAAGCAGCTTGAGCACCCACACAAAACGAACATGGAGCTCCTCACTCAAGGCGCTCAAAACTCCACGGCCAAAGACAAGTTCAGTGCCCAAGCCATTTCCCGCTGCCATGGAAACCAAGTGCTCTGGCAGCACATATGTCTGAAAGTGGATATGACACCTAGGGAAGGGAGTGTGCTGGTGAATGGCAACTGCCCGAAGCAGCAGCACAGCTCTTCCAGTGCCAAAACAACTCCACCTGCCTCATCAACTTCACATACCATCAGCTGTCCTGGCAGCTATCTAGGAAACCCTGTTGGGTCACTTCCGGTCCCATGCCCATTGAGCCCAGTGGGATGGAATCAAGCAGCTTCAGCACCCACACAAAACGAACATGGAGCTCCTCACTCAAGGCGCTCAAAACTCCACAGCCAAAGACAAGTTCAGTGCCCAAGCCATTTCCCGCTGCCATGGAAACCAAGTGCTCTGGCAGCACATATGTCTGAAAGTGGATATGACACCTAGGGAAGGGAGTGTGCTGGTGAATGGCAACTGCCCGAAGCAGCAGCACAGCTCTTCCACTGCCAAAACAACTCCACCTGCCTCATGAACTTCACATACCATCAGCTGTCTTGGCAGCTATCTAGGAAACCCTGTTGGGTCACTTCCGGTCCCATGCCCATTGAGCCCAGTGGGATGGAATCAAGCAGCTTCAGCACCCACACAAAACGAACATGGAGCTCCTCTCTCAATGCGCTCAAAACTCCGCAGCCAAAGACAAGTTCAGTGCCCAAGCCATTTCCTGCTGTCATGGAAACCAAGTGCTCTGGGAGCACATGTATCTGAAAGTGGATATGACACCTAGGGAAGGGTGTGCGCTGGTGAATGGCAACTGCCCGAAGCAGCAGCACAGCTCTTCCAGTGCCAAAACAACTCCACCTGCCTCATGAACTTCACATATCATCATCTGTCCTGGCAGCTATCTAGGAAACCCTGTTGGGTCACTTCCGGTCCCATGCCCATTGAGCCCAGTGGGATGGATTCAAGCAGCTTCAGCACCCACACAAAACGAACATGGAGCTCCTCACTCAAGGCGCTCAAAACTCCACGGCCAAAGACAAGTTCAGTGCCCAAGCCATTTTTCGCTGCCATGGAAACCAAGTGCTCTGGCAGCACATATGTCTGAAAGTGGATATGACACCTAGGGAAGGGAGTGTGCTGGTGAATGGCAATTGCCCGAAGCAGCAGCACAGCTCTTCCACTGCCAAAACAACTCCACCTGCCTCATGAACTTCACATACCATCAGCTGTCCTGGCAGCTATCTAGGAAACCCTGTTGGCTCACTTCCGGTCCCATGCCCATTGAGCCCAGTGGGATGGAATCAAGCAGCTTCAGCACCCACACAAAACTAACATGGAGCTCCTCACTCAAGACGCTGAAAACTCCACAGCCAAAGACAAGTTCAGTGCCGAAGCCATTTCCCGCTGCCATGGAAACCAAGTGCTCTGGCAGCACATATGTCTGAAAGTGGATATGACACCTAGGGAAGGGAGTGTGCTGGTGAATGGCAACTGCCCGAAGCAGCAGCACAGCTCTTCCACTGCCAAAACAACTCCACCTGCCTCATGAACTTCACATACCTTCAGCTGTCCTCGCAGCTATCTAGGAAACCCTGTTGGGTCACTTCTGGTCCCATGCCCATTGAGCCCAGTGGGATGGAATCAAGCAGCTTGAGCACCCACACAAAACGAACATGGAGCTCCTCACTCAAGGCGCTCAAAACTCCACGGCCAAAGACAAGTTCAGTGCCCAAGCCATTTCCCGCTGCCATGGAAACCAAGTGCTCTGGCAGCACATATGTCTGAAAGTGGATATGACACCTAGGGAAGGGAGTGTGCTGGTGAATGGCAACTGCCCGAAGCAGCAGCACAGCTCTTACAGTGCCAAAACAACTCCACCTGCCTCATGAACTTCACATACCATCAGCTGTCCTGGCAGCTATCTAGGAAACCCTGTTGGGTCACTTCCGGTCCCATGCCCATTGAGCCCAGTGGGATGGAATCAAGCAGCTTCAGCACCCACACAAAACTAACATGGAGCTCCTCACTCAAGACGCTGAAAACTCCACAGCCAAAGACAAGTTCAGTGCCCAAGCCATTTCCCGCTGCCATGGAAACCAAGTGCTCTGGCAGCACATATGTCTGAAAGTGGATATGACACCTAGGGAAGGGAGTGTGCTGCTGAATGGCAACTGCCCGAAGCAGCAGCACAGCTCTTCCACCGCCAAAACAACTCCACCTGCCTCATGAACTTCACATACCATCAGCTGTCCTGGCAGCTATCTAGGAAACCCTGTTGGGTCACTTCCGGTCCCATGCCCATTGAGCCCAGTGGGATGGAATCAAGCAGCTTCAGCACCCACACAAAACGAACATGGAGCTCCTCACTCAAGGCGCTCAAAATTTCACAGCCAAAGACAAGTTCAGTGCCCAAGCCATTTATCTCTCTGCAATGGAAACCAAGTGCTCTGGCAGCACATATGTCTGAAAGTGGATATGACACCTAGGGAAGGGCGTGTGGTGGTAAATGGCAACTGCCCGAAGCAGCAGCACAGCTCTTCCACTGCCAAAACAACTCCACCTGCCTCATGAACTTCACATACCATCAGCTGTCCTGGCAGCTATCTAGGAAACCCTGTTGGGTCACTTCTGGTCCCATGCCCATTGAGCCCAGGGGGATGGAATCAAGCAGCTTCAGCACCCACACAAAACGAACATGGAGCTCCTCACTCAAGGCGCTCAAAACTCGACGGCCAAAGACAAGTTCAGTGCCCAAGCCAATTCCCGCTGCCATGGAAACCAAGTGCTCTGGCAGCACATATGTCTGAAAGTGGATATGACACTTAGGGAAGGGAGTGTGCTGGTGAATGGCAACTGCCCGAAGCAGCAGCACAGCTCTTCCAGTGCCAAAACAACTCCACCTGCCTCATGAACTTCACATACCATCAGCTGTCCTGGCAGCTATCTAGGAAACCCTGTTTGGTCACTTCTGGCCCCATGCCCATTGAGCCCAATGGGATGGAAACAAGCAGCTTCAGCACCCACAGAAAACGAACATGGAGCTCCTCACTCAAGGCGCTCAAAACTTCCCAGCTAAAGACAAGTTCAGTGCCCAAGCCATTTCCCGCTGCCATGGAAACCAAGTGCTCTGGCAGCACATATATCTGAAAGTGGATATGACACCTAGGGAAGGGAGTGTGCTGGTGAATGGCAACTGCCCGAAGCAGCAGCACAGCTCTTCCAGTGCCAAAACAACTCCACCTGCCTCATCAACTTCACATACCATCAGCTGTCCTGGCACCTATCTAGGAAACCCTGTTGGGTCACTTCCGGTCCCATGCCCATTGAGCCCAGTGGGATGGAATCAAGCAGCTTGAGCACCCACACATAACGAACATGGAGCTCCTCACTCAAGGCGCTCAAAACTCCACAGCCAAAGACAAGTTCAGTGCCCAAGCCATTTCCCGCTGCCATGGAAACCAAGTGCTCTGGCAGCACATATGTCTGAAAGTGGATATGACACTTAGGGAAGGGAGTGTGCTGGTGAATGGCAACTGCCCGAAGCAGCAGCACAGCTCTTCCACTGCCAAAACAACTCCACCTGCCTCATGAACTTCACATACCATCAGCTGTCCTGGCAGCTTTCTAGGAAACCCTGTTGGGTCACTTCTGGTCCCATGCCCATTGAGCCCAGTGGGATGGAAACAAGCAGCTTCAGCACCCACACAACTCTAACATGGAGCTCCTCACTCAAGGCGCTCAAAACTCCCCAGCTAAAGACAAGTTCAGTGCCCAAGCTATTTCCCGCTGCTATGGAAAGGAGGTGCTCTGGCAGCACATATATCTGAAAGTGGATATGACACCTAGGGAAGGGAGTGTGCTGGTGAATGGCAAGTGCCCGAAGCAGCAGCACAGCTCTTCCACTGCCAAAACAACTCCACCTGCCTCATGAACTTCACATACCATCAGCTGTCTTGGCAGCTATCTAGGAAACCCTGTTGGGTCACTTCCGGTCCCATGCCCATTGAGCCCAGTGGGATGGAATCAAGCAGCTTCAGCACCCACACAAAACGAACATGGAGCTCCTCTCTCAAGGCGCTCAAAACTCCGCAGCCAAAGACAAGTTCAGTGCCCAAGCCATTTCCCTCTGCAATGGAAACCAAGTGCTCTGGGAGCACATACATCTGAAAGTGGATATGACACCTAGGGAAGGGTGTGCGCTGGTGAATGGCAACTGCCCGAAGCAGCAGCACAGCTCTTCCACTGCCAAAACAACTCCACCTGCCTCATGAACTTCACATATCATCATCTGTCCTGGCAGCTATCTAGGAAACCCGGTTGGGTCACTTCCGGTCCCATGCCCATTGAGCCCAGTGGGATGGATTCAAGCAGCTTCAGCACCCACACAAAACGAACATGGAGCTCCTCACTCAAGGCGCTCAAAACTCCACGGCCAAAGACAAGTTCAGTGCCCAAGCCATTTTTCGCTGCCATGGAAACCAAGTGCTCTGGCAGCACATATGTCTGAAAGTGGATATGACACCTAGGGAAGGGAGTGTGCTGGTGAATGGCAATTGCCCGAAGCAGCAGCACAGCTCTTCCAGTGCCAAAACAACTCCACCTGCCTCATGAACTTCACATACCATCAGCTGTCCTGGCAGCTATCTAGGAAACCCTGTTGGGTCACTTCCGGTCCCATGCCCATTGAGCCCAGTGGGATTGAATCAAGCAGCTTCAGCACCCACACAAAACTAACATGGAGCTCCTCACTCAAGACGCTGAAAACTCCACAGCCAAAGACAAGTTCAGTGCCGAAGCCATTTCCCGCTGCCATGGAAACCAAGTGCTCTGGCAGCACATATGTCTGAAAGTGGATATGACACCTAGGGAAGGGAGTGTGCTGGTGAATGGCAACTGCCCGAAGCAGCAGCACAGCTCTTCCACTGCCAAAACAACTCCACCTGCCTCATGAACTTCACATACCTTCAGCTGTCCTCGCAGCTATCTAGGAAACCCTGTTGGGTCACTTCCGGTCCCATGCCCATTGAGCCCAGGGGGATGGAATCAAGCAGCTTCAGCACCCACACAAAACGAACATGGAGCTCCTCACTCAAGGCGCTCAAAACTCCACGGCCAAAGACAAGTTCAGTGCCCAAGCCATTTCCCGCTGCCATGGAAACCAAGTGCTCTGGCAGCACATATGTCTGAAAGTGGATATGACACCTAGGGAAGGGAGTGTGCTGGTGAATGGCAACTGCCCGAAGCAGCAGCACAGCTCTTCCAGTGCCAAAACAACTCCACCTGCCTCATGACTTCACATACCATCAGCTGTCCTGGCAGCTATCTAGGAAACCCTGTTGGGTCACTTCCGGTCCCATGCCCATTGAGCCCAGTGGGATGGAATCAAGCAGCTTCAGCACCCACACAAAACTAACATGGAGCTCCTCACTCAAGGCGCTCAAAACTCCACAGCCAAAGACAAGTTCAGTGCCCAAGCCATTTCCCGCTGCCATGGAAACCAAGTGCTCTGGCAGCACATATGTCTGAAAGTGGATATGACACCTAGGGAAGGGAGTGTGCTGGTGAATGGCAACTGCCCGAAGCAGCAGCACAGCTCTTCCACTGCCAAAACAACTCCACCTGCCTCATGAACTTCACATACCATCAGCTGTCTTGGCAGCTATCTAGGAAACCCTGTTGGGTCACTTCCGGTCCCATGCCCATTGAGCCCAGTGGGATGGAATCAAGCAGCTTCAGCACCCACACAAAACGAACATGGAGCTCCTCTCTCAAGGCGCTCAAAACTCCGCAGCCAAAGACAAGTTCAGTGCCCAAGCCATTTCCCTCTGCAATGGAAACCAAGTGCTCTGGGAGCACATA
Organism: Ochotona princeps; assembly: GCF_030435755.1. NCBI lineage: Eukaryota > Metazoa > Chordata > Mammalia > Lagomorpha > Ochotonidae > Ochotona > Ochotona princeps. The sequence continues at coordinate 140,127,629 of NC_080832.1, read as the reverse complement.
CATCTGAAAGTGGATATGACACCTAGGGAAGGGTGTGCGCTGGTGAATGGCAACTGCCCGAAGCAGCAGCACAGCTCTTCCAGTGCCAAAACAACTCCACCTGCCTCATGAACTTCACATATCATCATCTGTCCTGGCAGCTATCTAGGAAACCCTGTTGGGTCACTTCCGGTCCCATGCCCATTGAGCCCAGTGGGATGGATTCAAGCAGCTTCAGCACCCACACAAAACGAACATGGAGCTCCTCACTCAAGGCGCTCAAAACTCCACGGCCAAAGACAAGTTCAGTGCCCAAGCCATTTTTCGCTGCCATGGAAACCAAGTGCTCTGGCAGCACATATGTCTGAAAGTGGATATGACACCTAGGGAAGGGAGTGTGGTGGTGAATGGCAATTGCCCGAAGCAGCAGCACAGCTCTTCCACTGCCAAAACAACTCCACCTGCCTCATGAACTTCACATACCATCAGCTGTCCTGGCAGCTATCTAGGAAACCCTGTTGGGTCACTTCCGGTCCCATGCCCATTGAGCCCAGTGGGATGGAATCAAGCAGCTTCAGCACCCACACAAAACTAACATGGAGCTCCTCACTCAAGACGCTGAAAACTCCACAGCCAAAGACAAGTTCAGTGCCGAAGCCATTTCCCGCTGCCATGGAAACCAAGTGCTCTGGCAGCACATATGTCTGAAAGTGGATATGACACCTAGGGAAGGGAGTGTGCTGGTGAATGGCAACTGCCCGAAGCAGCAGCACAGCTCTTCCACTGCCAAAACAACTCCACCTGCCTCATGAACTTCACATACCTTCAGCTGTCCTCGCAGCTATCTAGGAAACCCTGTTGGGTCACTTCTGGTCCCATGCCCATTGAGCCCAGTGGGATGGAATCAAGCAGCTTGAGCACCCACACAAAACGAACATGGAGCTCCTCACTCAAGGCGCTGAAAACTCCACGGCCAAAGACAAGTTCAGTGCCCAAGCCATTTCCCGCTGCCATGGAAACCAAGTGCTCTGGCAGCACATATGTCTGAAAGTGGATATGACACCTAGGGAAGGGAGTGTGCTGGTGAATGGCAACTGCCCGAAGCAGCAGCACAGCTCTTCCAGTGCCAAAACAACTCCACCTGCCTCATCAACTTCACATACCATTAGCTGTCTTGGCAGCTATCTAGGAAACCCTGTTGGCTCACTTCCGGTCCCATGCCCATTGAGCCCAGTGGGATGGAATCAAGCAGCTTCAGCACCCACACAAAACTAACATGGAGCTCCTCACTCAAGGCGCTCAAAACTCCACAGCCAAAGACAAGTTCAGTGCCCAAGCCATTTCCCGCTGCCATGGAAACCAAGTGCTCTGGCAGCACATATGTCTGAAAGTGGATATGACACCTAGGGAAGGGAGTGTGCTGGTGAATGGCAACTGCCCGAAGCAGCAGCACAGCTCTTCCACTGCCAAAACAACTCCACCTGCCTCATGAACTTCACATACCATCAGCTGTCCTGGCAGCTATCTAGGAAACCCTGTTGGGTCACTTCCGGTCCCATGCCCATTGAGCCCAGTGGGATGGAATCAAGCAGCTTCAGCACCCACACAAAACGAACATGGAGCTCCTCACTCAAGGCGCTCAAAATTTCACAGCCAAAGACAAGTTCAGTGCCGAAGCCATTTATCTCTCTGCAATGGAAACCAAGTGCTCTGGCAGCACATGTCTGAAAGTGGATATGACACCTAGGGAAGGGAGTGTGCTGGTGAATGGCAACTGCCCAAAGCAGCAGCACAGCTCTTCCAGTGCCAAAACAACTCCACCTGCCTCATGAACTTCACATACCATCAGCTGTCCTGGCAGCTATCTAGGAAACCCTGTTGGGTCACTTCGGGTCCCATGCCCATTGAGCCCAGTGGGATGGAATCAAGCAGCTTCAGCACCCACACAAAACGAACATGGAGCTCCTCACTCAAGGCGCTCAAAACTCCACGGCCAAAGACAAGTTCAGTGCCCAAGCCATTTCCCGCTGCCATGGAAACCAAGTGCTCTGGCAGCACATATGTCTGAAAGTGGATATGACACCTAGGGAAGGGAGTGTGCTGGTGAATGGCAACTGCCCGAAGCAGCAGCACAGCTCTTCCAGTGCCAAAACAACTCCACCTGCCTCATCAACTTCACATACCATCAGCTGTCCTGGCAGCTATCTAGGAAACCCTGTTGGGTCACTTCCGGTCCCATGCCCATTGAGCCCAGTGGGATGGAATCAAGCAGCTTCAGCACCCACACAAAACGAACATGGAGCTCCTCACTCAAGGCGCTCAAAACTCCACGGCCAAAGACAAGTTCAGTGCCCAAGCCATTTCCCGCTGCCATGGAAACCAAGTGCTCTGGCAGCACATATGTCTGAAAGTGGATATGACACCTAGGGAAGGGAGTGTGCTGGTGAATGGCAAGTGCCCGAAGCAGCAGCACAGCTCTTCCACTGCCAAAACAACTCCACCTGCCTCATGAACTTCACATACCATCAGCTGTCCTGGCAGCTATCTAGGAAACCCTGTTGGGTCACTTCCGGTCCCATGCCCATTGAGCCCAGTGGGATTGAATCAAGCAGCTTCAGCACCCACACAAAACTAACATGGAGCTCCTCACTCAAGACGCTGAAAACTCCACAGCCAAAGACAAGTTCAGTGCCCAAGCCATTTCCCGCTGCCATGGAAACCAAGTGCTCTGGCAGCACATATGTCTGAAAGTGGATATGACACCTAGGGAAGGGAGTGTGCTGGTGAATGGCAACTGCCCGAAGCAGCAGCACAGCTCTTCCACTGCCAAAACAACTCCACCTGCCTCATGAACTTCACATACCATCAGCTGTTCTGGCAGCTATCTAGGAAACCCTGTTGGGTCACTTCTGGTCCCATGCCCATTGAGCCCAGGGGGATGGAATCAAGCAGCTTCAGCACCCACACAAAACGAACATGGAGCTCCTCACTCAAGGCGCTCAAAACTCCACGGCCAAAGACAAGTTCAGTGCCCAAGCCATTTCCCGCTGCCATGGAAACCAAGTGCTCTGGCAGCACATATGTCTGAAAGTGGATATGACACCTAGGGAAGGGAGTGTGCTGGTGAATGGCAACTGCCCGAAGCAGCAGCACAGCTCTTCCAGTGCCAAAACAACTCCACCTGCCTCATGAACTTCACATACCATCAGCTGTCCTGGCAGCTATCTAGGAAACCCTGTTGGGTCACTTCCGGTCCCATGCCCATTGAGCCCAGTGGGATGGAATCAAGCAGCTTCAGCACCCACACAAAACTAACATGGAGCTCCTCACTCAAGGTGCTCAAAACTCCACAGCCAAAGACAAGTTCAGTGAACAAGCCATTTCCCGCTGCCATGGAAACCAAGTGCTCTGGCAGCACATATGTCTGAAAGTGGATATGACACCTAGGGAAGGGAGTGTGCTGGTGAATGGCAACTGCCCGAAGCAGCAGCACAGCTCTTCCACTGCCAAAACAACTCCGTCTGCCTCATGAACTTCAAATACCATCAGCTGTCCTGGCAGCTATCTAGGAAACCCTGTTGGCTCACTTCGGGTCCCATGCCCATTGAGCCCAGTGGGATGGAATCAAGCAGCTTGAGCACCCACACAAAACGAACATGGAGCTCCTCACTCAAGGCGCTCAAAATTTCACAGCCAAAGACAAGTTCAGTGCCCAAGCCATTTATCTCTCTGCAATGGAAACCAAGTGCTCTGGCAGCACATGTCTGAAAGTGGATATGACACCTAGGGAAGGGAGTGTGCTGGTGAATGGCAACTGCCCAAAGCAGCAGCACAGCTCTTCCAGTGCCAAAACAACTCCACCTGCCTCATGAACTTCACATACCATCAGCTGTCCTGGCAGCTATCTAGGAAACCCTGTTGGGTCACTTCCGGTCCCATGCCCATTGAGCCCAGTGGGATGGAATCAAGCAGCTTCAGCACCCACACAAAACGAACATGGAGCTCCTCACTCAAGGCGCTCCAAATTTCACGGCCAAAGACAAGTTCAGTGCCCAAGCCATTTCCCGCTGCCATGGAAACCAAGTGCTCTGGCAGCACATATGTCTGAAAGTGGATATGACACCTAGGGAAGGGAGTGTGCTGGTGAATGGCAAGTGCCCGAAGCAGCAGCACAGCTCTTCCAGTGCCAAAACAACTCCACCTGCCTCATCAACTTCACATACCATCAGCTGTCTTGGCAGCTATCTAGGAAACCCTGTTGGGTCACTTCCGGTCCCATGCCCATTGAGCCCAGTGGGATGGAAACAAGCAGCTTGAGCACCCACACAAATCTAACATGGAGCTCCTCACTCAAGACGCTCAATACTACATGGCCAAAGACAAGTTCAGTGCCCAAGCCATTTCCCGCTGCCATGGAAACCAAGTGCTCTGGCAGCACATATGTCTGAAAGCGGATATGACACCTAGGGAAGGGAGTGTGCTGGTGAATGGCAACTGCCCGAAGCAGCAGCACAGCTCTTCCAGTGCCAAAACAACTCCACCTGCCTCATGAACTTCACATACCATCAGCTGTCCTGGCAGCTATCTAGGAAACCCTGTTGGGTCACTTCCGGTCCCATGCCTCTTGAGCCCAGTGGGATGGAACCAAGCAGCTTGAGTACCCACACAAAACTAACATGGAGCTCCTTCCTCAAGGCGCTAAAAACTCCGCAGCTAAAGACAAGTTCAGTGCCCAAGCCATTTCCCGCTGCCATGGAAACCAAGTGCTCTGGCAGCACATATGTCTGAAAGTGGATATGACACCTAGGGAAGGGAGTGTGCTGGTGAATGGCAACTGCCCGAAGCAGCAGCACAGCTCTTCCAGTGCCAAAACAACTCCGTCTGCCTCATGAACTTCACATACCATCAGCTGTCCTGGCAGCTATCTAGGAAACCCTGTTGGGTCACTTCCGGTCCCATGCCCATTGAGCCCAGGGGGATGGAATCAAGCAGCTTCAGCACCCACACAAAACGAACATGGAGCTCCTCACTCAAGGCGCTCAAAACTCCACGGCCAAAGACAAGTTCAGTGCCCAAGCCATTTCCCGCTGCCATGGAAACCAAGTGCCCTGGCAGCACATATGTCTGAAAGTGGATATGACACCTAGGGTAGGGAGTGTGGTGATGAATGGCAACTGCCCGAAGCAGCAGCACAGCTCTTCCACTGCCAAAACAACTCCACCTACCTCATGAACTTCACATACCATCAGCTGTCTTGGCAGCTATCTAGGAAACCCTGTTGGCTCACTTCCGGTCCCATGCCCATTGAGCCCAGTGGGATGGAATCAAGCAGCTTCAGCACCCACACAAAACGAACATGGGGCTCCTCACTCAAGGCGCTCAAAACTCCACGGCCAAAGACAAGTTCAGTGCACAAGCCATTTCCCGCTGCCATGGAAACCAAGTGCTCTGGCAGCACATATGTCTGAAAGTGGATATGACACCTAGGGAAGGGAGTGTGGTGATGAATGGCAACTGCCCGAAGCAGCAGCACAGCTCGTCCAGTTCCAAAACAACTCCACCTGCCTCATGAACTTCACATACCATCAGCTGTCCTGGCAGCTATCTAGGAAACCCTGTTGGGTCACTTCCGGTCCCATGCACATTGAGCCCAGTGGGATGGAATCAAGCAGCTTCAGAACCCACACAAAATGAACATGGAGCTCCTCCCTCAAGGCGCCCAAAATTACATGGCGAAATACAAGTTCAGTGCCCAAGCCATTTCCCGCTGCCATGGAAACCAAGTGCTCTGGCAGCACATATGTCTGAAAGTGGATATGACACCTAGGGAAGGGAGTGTGGTGGTGAATGGCAACTGCCCGAAGCAGCAGCACAGCTCTTCCAGTGCCAAAACAACTCCACCTGCCTCATGAACGTCACATACAATCAGCTGTCCTGGCAGCTATCTAGGAAACCCTGTTGGGTCACTTCTGGTCCCATGCCCATTGAGCCCAGTGGGATGGAATCAAGCAGCTTGAGCACCCACACAAAACGAACATGGAGCTCCTCACTCAAGGCGCTCAAAACTCCACGGCCAAAGACAAGTTCAGTGCCGAAGCCATTTCCCGCTGCCATGGAAACCAAGTGCTCTGGCAGCACATATGTCTGAAAGTGGATATGACACCTAGGGAAGGGAGTGTGCTGGTGAATGGCAACTGCCCGAAGCAGCAGCACAGCTCTTCCACTGCCAGAACAACTCCACCTGCCTCATGAACTTCACATACCATCAGCTGTCCTGCCAGCTATCTAGGAAACCCTGTTGGGTCACTTCCGGTCCCATGCCCATTGAGCCCAGAGGGATGGAATCAAGCAGCTTCAGCACCCACACAAAACGAACATGGAGCTCCTCACTCAAGGCGCCCAAATTACATGGCCAAAGACAAGTTCAGTGCCCAAGCCATTTCCCGCTGCCATGGAAACCAAGTGCTCTGGCAGCACATATGTCTGAAAGTGGATATGACACCTAGGGAAGGGAGTCTGGTGCTGAATGGCAACTGCCCGAAGCAGCAGCACAGTTCTTCCACTGCCAGAACAACTCCACCTTCCTCATGAACTTCACATACCATCAGCTGTCCTGGCAGCTATCTAGGAAACCCTGTTGGGTCACTTCCGGTCCCATGCCCATTGAGCCCAGTGGGATGGAATCAAGCAGCTTCAGCACCCACACAAAACGAACATGGAGCTCCTCACTCAAGGCGCTCAAAACTCCACGGCCAAAGACAAGTTCAGTGCCCAAGCCATTTCCCGCTGTCATGGAAACCAAGTGCTCTGGGAGCACATATGTCTGAAAGTGGATATGACACCTAGGGAAGGGAGTGTGCTGGTGAATGGCAACTGCCCGAAGCAGCAGCACAGCTCTTCCAGTGGCAAAACAACTCCAAATGCCTCATGAACTTCACATACCATCAGCTGTCCTGGCAGCTATCTAGGAAACCCTGTTGGCTCACTTCGGGTCCCATGCCCATTGAGCCCAGTGGGATGGAATCAAGCAGCTTCAGCACCCACACAAAACGAACATGGAGCTCCTCACTCAAGGCGCTCAAAACTCCACGGCCAAAGACAAGTTCAGTCCCCAAGCCATTTCCTGCTGCCATGGAAACCAAGTGCTCTGGCAGCACATATGTCTGAAAGTGGATATGACACCTAGGGAAGGGAGTGTGGTGGTGAATGGCAACTGCCCGAAGCAGCAGCACAGCTCTTCCAGTGCCAAAACAACTCCACCTGCCTCATGAACTTCACATACCATCAGCTGTCCTGGCAGCTATCTAGGAAACCCTGTTGGGTCACTTCCGGTCCCATGCCCATTGAGCCCAGGGGGATGGAATCAAGCAGCTTCAGCACCCACACAAAACGAACATGGAGGCCTCACTCAAGGCGCTCAAAACTCCATGGCCAAAGACAAGTTCAGTGCACAAGCCATTTCCCGCTGCCATGGAAACCAAGTGCTGTGGCAGCACATATGTCTGAAAGTGGATATGACACCTAGGGAAGGGAGTGTGGTGATGAATGGCAACTGCCCGAAGCAGCAGCACAGCTCTTCCACTGCCAAAACAACTCCACCTGCCTCATGAACTTCACATACCATCAGCTGTCCTGGCAGCTATCTAGGAAACCCTGTTGGGTCACTTCCGGTCCCATGCCCATTGAGCCCAGGGGGATGGAATCAAGCAGCTTCAGAACCCACACAAAATGAACATGGAGCTCCTCACTCAAGGCGCCCAAAATTACATGGCGAAATACAAGTTCAGTGCCCAAGCCATTTCCCCCTGCCATGGAAACCAAGTGCTCTGGGAGCACATATGTCTGAAAGTGGATATGACACCTAGGGAAGGGAGTGTGCTGGTGAATGGCAACTGCCCGAAGCAGCAGCACAGCTCTTCCACTGCCAAAACAACTCCACCTGCCTCATGAACGTCACATACAATCAGCTGTCTTGGCAGCTATCTAGGAAAACCTGTTGTTTCAATTCCGGTCCCATGCCCATTGAGCCCAGTGGGATGGAATCAAGCAGCTTCAGCACCCACACAAAACTAACATGGAGCTCCTCACTAAAGGCGCTCAAAACTCCTCGGCCAAAGACAAGTTCAGTGCCCAAGCCATTTCCCGCTGCCATGGAAACCAAGTGCTGTGGCAACACATATGTCTGAAAGTGGATATGACACCTAGGAAAGGGAGTGTGCTGGTGAATGGCAACTGCCCGAAGCAGCAGCACAGCTCTTCCACTGCCAAAACAACTCCACCTGCCTCATCAACTTCACATACCATCAGCTGTCCTGGCAGCTATCTAGGAAACCCTGTTGGCTCACTTCGGGTCCCATGCCCATTGAGCCCAGTGGGATGGAATCAAGCAGCTTCAGCACCCACACAAAACGAACATGGAGCTCCTCACTCAAGGCGCTCAAAACTCCACGGCCAAAGACAAGTTCAGTGCCCAAGCCATTTCCTGCTGCCATGGAAACCAAGTGCTCTGGCAGCACATATGTCTGAAAGTGGATATGACACCTAGGGAAGGGAGTGTGGTGGTGAATGGCAACTGCCCGAAGCAGCAGCACAGCTCTTCCAGTGCCAAAACAACTCCAAATGCCTCATGAACTTCACATACCATCAGCTGTCCTGGCAGCTACCTAGGAAACCCGGTTGGGTCACTTCCGGTCCCATGCCCATTGAGCCCAGTGGGATGGAATCAAGCAGCTTCAGCACCCACACAAAACGAACATGGAGCTCCTCACTCAAGGCACTCAAAACTCCACAGCCAAAGACAAGTTCAGTGCCCAAGCCATTTCCCGCTGCCATGGAAACCAAGTGCCCTGGCAGCACATATGTCTGAAAGTGGATATGACACCTAGGGAAGGGAGTGTGCTGGTGAATGGCAACTGCCCGAAGCAGCAGCACAGCTCTTCCACTGCCAAAACAACTCCACCTGCCTCATGAACTTCACATACCATCAGCTGTCCTGCCAGCTATCTAGGAAACCCTGTTGGGTCACTTCCGGTCCCATGCCCATTGAGCCCAGTGGGATGGAATCAAGCAGCTTCAGCACCCACACAAAACGAACATGGAGGCCTCACTCAAGGCGGTCAAAACTCCACGGCCAAAGACAAGTTCAGTGCCCAAGCCATTTCCCGCTGCCATGGAAACCAAGTGCTGTGGCAGCACATATGTCTGAAAGTGGATATGACACCTAGGGTAGGGAGTGTGGTGATGAATGGCAACTGCCCGAAGCAGCAGCACAGCTCTTCCACTGCCAAAACAACTCCACCTGCCTCATGAACTTCACATACCATCAGCTGTCCTGGCAGCTATCTAGGAAACCCTGTTGGGTCACTTCCGGTCCCATGCACATTGAGCCCAGTGGGATGGAATCAAGCAGCTTCAGAACCCACACAAAATGAACATGGAGCTCCTCACTCAAGGCGCCCAAAATTACATGGCGAAATACAAGTTCAGTGCCCAAGCCATTTCCCGCTGCCATGGAAACCAAGTGCTCTGGCAGCACATATGTCTGAAAGTGGATATGACACCTAGGGAAGGGAGTCTGGTGCTGAATGGCGACTGCCCGAAGCAGCAGCACATCTCTTCCAGTGCCAAAACAACTCCACCTGCCTCATGAACGTCACATACAATCAGCTGTCTTGGCAGCTATCTAGGAAACCCTGTTGTTTCAATTCCGGTCCCATGCCCATTGAGCCCAGTGGGATGGAATCAAGCAGCTTCAGCACCCACACAAAACTAACATGGAGCTCCTCACTCAAGGCGCTCAAAACTCCACGGCCAAAGACAAGTTCAGTGCCCAAGCCATTTCCCGCTGCCATGGAAACCAAGTGCTGTGGCAGCACATATGTCTGAAAGTGGATATGACACCTAGGGAAGGGAGTGTGCTGGTGAATGGCAACTGCCCGAAGCAGCAGCACAGCTCTTCCAGTGCCAAAACAAATCCATCTGCCTCATGAACTTCACATACCATCAGCTGTCCTGGCAGCTATCTAGGAAACCCTGTTGGGTCACTTCCGGTCCCATGCCCATTGAGCCAAGTGGGATAGAATCAAGCAGCTTCAGCACACACACAAATCTAACATGGAGCTCCTCACTCAAGGCGCTCAAAACTCCACAGCGAAAGGCGAGTTCAGTGCCCAAGCCATTTCCCGCTGCCATGGAAACCAAGTGCTCTGGCAGCACATAGGTCTGAAAGTGGATATGACACCTAGGGAAGGGAGTGTGCTGGTGAATGGCAACTGCCGGAAGCAGCAGCACAGCTCTTCCACTGCCAAAACAACTCCACCTGCCTCATGAACTTCACATACCATCAGCTGTCCTGGCAGCTATCTAGGAAACCCTGTTGGGTCACTTCCGGTCCCATGCCCATTGAGCCCAGTGGGATAGAATCAAGCAGCTTCAGCACCCACACAAAGCGAAGATGGAGCTCCTCACTCAAGGCGCTCAAAACTCCACAGCCAAAGAGGAGTTCAGTGCCACAGATATTTCCCGCTGCCATGGAAACCAAGTGCTCTGGCAGCACATATGTCTGAAAGTGGATATTACACCTAGGGAAGGGAGTGTGCTGGTGAATGGCAACTGCCCGAAGCAGCAGCACAGCTCTTCCAGTGCCAAAACAACTCCAACTGCCTCATGAACTTCACATACCATCAGCTGTCCTGGCAGCTATCTAGGAAACCCTGTTGGGTCAATTCCGGTCCCATGCCCATTGATCCCAGGGGGATGGAATCAATCAGCTACAGCACCCACACAAAACGAACATGGGGCTCCTCACTCAGGACGGTCAAAATTTCACGGCCAAAGACAAGTTCAGTGCCCAAGCCATTTCCCGCTGCCATGGAAACCAAGTGCTCTGGCAGCACATATGTCTGAAAGTGGATATGACACCTAGGGAAGGGAGTGTGCTGGTGAATGGCAACTGCCCGAAGCAGCAGCACAGCTCTTCCACTGCCTAAACAACTCCACCTGCCTCATGAACTTCACATACCATCAGCTGTCTTGGCAGCTATCTAGGAAACCCTGTTGGGTCACTTCCGGTCCCATGCCCATTGAGCCCAGTGGGATGGAATCAAGCAGCTTGAGAACCCACACAAATCTAACATGGAGCTCCTCACTCTAGGCGCTCAAAACTCCACGGTCAAAGACAAGTTCAGTGTCCAAGCCATTTCCCGCTGCCATGGAAACCAAGTGCTCTGGCAGCACATATGTCTGAAAGTGGATATGACACCTAGGGAAGGGAGTGTACTGGTGAATGGCAACTGCCCGAAGCAGCAGCACAGCTCTTCCAGTGCCAAAACAACTCCACCTGCCTCATGAACTTCACATACCATCAGCTGTCCCTGCAGCTATCTAGGAAATCCTGTTGGGTCACTTTCGGTCCCATGCCCATTGAGCCCAGTGGGATGGAATCAAGCAGCTTCAGCACCCACACAAAACGAGCATGGAGCTCCTCACTCTAGGCGCTGAAAAGCCCACAGCCAAAGACAAGTTCAGTGCCCAAGCCATTTATCTCTCTGCAATGGAAACCAAGTGCTCTGGCAGCACATATGTCTGAAAGTGGATATGACACCTATGGAAGGGAGTGTGGTGGTGAATGGCAACTGCCCAAAGCAGCAGCACAGCTCTTCCAGTGGCAAAACAACTCCACCTGCCTCATCAACTTCACATACCATCAGCTGTCCTGGCAGCTATCTAGGAAACCCTGTTGGGTCACTTCGGGTCCCATGCCCATTGAGCCCAGTGGGATGGAATCAAGCAGCTTCAGCACCCACACAAAACGAACATGGAGCTCCTCACTCAAGGCGCTGAAAACTCCACGGCCAAAGACAAGTTCAGTGCCCAAGCCATTTCCCGCTGCCATGGAAGCCAAGTGCTCTGGCAGCACATATGTCTGAAAGTAGATATGACACCTAGGAACGGAGTGTGGTGATGAATGGCGACTGCACGAAGCAGCAGCACAGCTCTTCCAGTGCCAAAACAACTCCACCTGCCTCATGAACTTCACATATCATCATCTGTCCTGGCAGCTATCTAGGAAACCCTGTTGGGTCACTTCCGGTCCCATGCCCATTGAGCCCAGTGGGATGGAATCAAGCAGCTTCAGCACCCACACAAAACGAAGATGGAGCTCCTCACTCAAGGCGCTCAATACTCCACGGCCAAAGACAAGTTCAGTGCCCAAGCCATTTTTCGTTGCCATGGAAACCAAGTGCTCTGGCAGCACATAGGTCTGAAAGTGGATATGACACCTAGGGAAGGGAGTGTGCTGGTGAATGGCAACTGCCCGAAGCTGCAGCACAGCTCTTCCAGTGCCAAAACAACTCCACCTGCCTTATGAACTTCACATACCATCAGCTGTCCTGGCAGCTATCTAGGAAACCCTGTTGGGTCACTTCCGGTCCCATGCCCATAGAGCCCAGTGGGATGGAAACAAGCAGCTTCAGCACCCACACAAATCTAACATGGAGCTCCTCACTCAAGGCGCTCAATACTACATGGCCAAAGACAAGTTCAGTGCCCAAGCCGTTTTTCGCTGCCATGGAAACCAAGTGCTCTGGCAGCACATAGGTCTGAAAGTGGATATGACACCTAGGGAAGGGAGTGTGCTGGTGAATGGCAACTGCCCGAAGCAGCAGCACAGCTCTTCCAGTGCCAAAACAACTCCACCTGCCTCATGAACTTCACATACCATCAGCTGTCCTGGCAGCTATCTAGGAAACCCTGTTGGGTCACTTCCGGTCCCATGCCCATTGAGCCCAGTGGGATGGAATCAAGCAGCTTCAGCACCCACACAAAACGAACATGGAGCTCCTCACTCAAGGCGCTCAAAACTCCACAGCCAAAGACAAGTTCAGTGCCGAAGCCATTTCCCACTGCCATGGAAACCAAGTGCTCTGGCAGCACATATGTCTGAAAGTAGATATGACACCTAGGAAGGGAGTGTGGTGATGAATGGCGACTGCCCGAAGCAGCAGCACAGCTCTTCCAGTGCCAAAACAACTCCACCTGCCTCATCAACTTCACTTAGCATCAGCTGTTCTGGCAGCTATCTAGGAATCCCTGTTGGGTCACTTCCGGTCCCATGCCCATTGAGCCCAGTGGGATGGAATCAAGCAGTTTCAGCACGCACACAAAACGAACATGGAGCTCCTCATTCAAGGCGCTCAAAACTCCGCAGCCAAAGACAAGTTCAGTGCCCAAGCCATTTCCCTCTGCAATGGAAACCAAGTGCTCTGGGAGCACATATGTCTGAAAGTGGATATGACACCTAGGGAAGGGAGTCTGGTGCTGAATGGCAACTGCCCGAAGCATCAGAACAGCTCTTCCAGTGCCAAAACAACTCCACCTGCCTCATGAACTTCACATATCATCATCTGTCCTGGCAGCTATCTAGGAAACCCTGTTGTGTCACTTCCAGTCCCATGCCCATTGAGACCAGTGGGATGGAATCAAGCAGCTTCAGCACCCACACAAAACGAACATGGAGCTCCTCACTCAAGACGCTGAAAACTCCACGGCCAAAGACAAGTTCAGTGCCCAAGCCATTTTTCGCTGCCATGGAAACCAAGTGCTCTGGCAGCACATATGTCTGAAAGTGGATATGACACCTAGGGAAGGGAGTGTGCTCGTGAATGGCAACTGCTCGAAGCTGCAGCACAGCTCTTCCAGTGCCAAAACAACTCCACCTGCCTCATGAGCTTCACATACCATCAGCTGTCTTGGCAGCTATCTAGGAAACCCTGTTGGGTCACTTCGGGTTATATGCCCATTGAGCCCAGTAGGATGGAAACAAGCAGCTTCAGCACCCACACAAATCTAACATGGAGCTCCTCACTCAAGGCGCTCAAAACTCCACAGCCAAAGACAAGTTCAGTGCCCAAGCCATTTTTCGCTGCCATGGAAACCAAGTGCTCTGGCAGCACATATGTCTGAAAGTGGATATGACACCTAGGGAAGGGAGTCTGGTGCTGAATGGCAACTGCCCGAAGCAGCAGCACAGCTCTTCCACTGCCAAAACAACTCCACCTGCCTCATGAACTTCACATACCATCAGCTGTCCTGGCAGCTATCTAGGAAACCCTGTTGGGTCACTTCCGGCCCCATGCCCTTTGAGCCCAGTGGGATTGAATCAAGCAGCTTCAGCACCCACACAAAACGAACATGGAGCTCCTCACTCAAGGCGCTCAAAACTACATGGCGAAAACAAGTTCAGTGCCCAAGCCATTTCCCGCTGCCATGGAAACCAAGTGCTCTGGCAGCACATATGTCTGAAAGTGGATATGACACCTAGGGAAGGGAGTGTGCTGGTGAATGGCAACTGCCCGAAGCAGCAGCACAGCTCGTCCACTGCCAAAACAACTCCACCTGCCTCATGAACTTCACATACCATCAGCTGTCCTGGCAGCTATCTAGGAAACCCTGTTGGGTCACTTCCGGTCCCATGCCCATTGAGCCCAGTGGGATGGAATCAAGCAGCTTCAGCACTCACACAAAACGAACATGAAACTCCTCACTCAAGGCGCTCAAAACTCCACGGCCAAAGACAAGTTCAGTGCCGAAGCCATTTCCCGCTGCCATGGAAACCAAGTGCTCTGGCAGCACATATGTCTGAAAGTGGATATGACACCTAGGGAAGGGAGTGTGCTGGTGAATGGCAACTACCTGAAGCAGCAGCACAGCTCTTCTAGTGCCAAAACAACTCCACCTGCCTCATGAACTTCACATACCATCAGCTGTCCTGGCAGCTATCTAGGAAACCCTGTTGGCTCACTTCCGGTCCCATGCCCATTGAGCCCAGTGGGATAGAATCAAGCAGCTTCAGCACAAACACAAATCTAACATGGAGCTCCTCACTCAAGGCGCTCAAAACTCCACAGTGAAAGACGAGTTCAGTGCCCAAGCCATTTCCCGCTGCCATGGAAACCAAGTGCTCTGGCAGCACATAGGTCTGAAAGTGGATATGACACCTAGGGAAGGGAGTGTGCTGGTGAATGGCAACTGCCCGAAGCAGCAGCACAGCTCTTCCACTGCCAAAACAACTCCACCTGCCTCATGAACTTCACATACCATCAGCTGTCCTGGCAGCTATCTAGGAAACCCTGTTGGGTCACTTCCGGTCCCATGCCCTTTGAGCCCAGTGGGATGGAATCAAGCAGCTTGAGCACCCACACAAAACGAACATGGAGCTCCTCACTCAAGGCGCTCAAAACTACATGGCGAAAGACAAGTTCAGTGCCCAAGCTGTCACGCCACCTCCAGTGGAGCCTGCGTGAGAAATCGCCAGGCCGAGGCGGAAGCTTCAAGGAAGGATGCCTCCTGGATTCGGCTGCATCTCTGGTGGTCTTGGCATTCCTGGCTGTACTCTCTTTGCTCTTATCTTTATGGCTGGAATAATATTGTTAATGTGCGGCAAAGGCTCAATGTTCCTTTATAGTTCTATGAAGCCTTCTGACAGGAGACTGGACAAGGATGGCAAGCAGTATAGAATAAAAACCATTAAGTCACTAGCTTTAGTAAACCTACCTAGGACTATTTTTGAGAATTCCTAAAAAGAAAATTATAATAAAAATCTATAACTTAAAAAGCCATACAGGAAGAAAAGCTAAGAAAAATAGACAAGTTAATATTAAAACCAATGTAAGGCACAAAACACAATGAGAGCTAATCGCTTAATGATTAAAACTGCAGCTGGTGCCAAACTGTGTCCACAAGAAACAGCAACTGCAGTCTGTCACCAGGCTATTAGAGAACAATCTTTTTTCATCAGACCTGCTTACCTCCCTGGAATAATTGTTTGTAGAAATGTAACCACATGAATAAGCAAGAAAATGTCCCTTTGCAATAATCTATTGTATATAAGCTGATGCTTTGCTTTTACAAAATGCACTCAGATACAACTGCCTTGAGTTGTCGTGTCTGTTTGTCACTCGCCGAATCCTTGCCCACCGTTCCCGGGGTCCTGTTCCCGTCGGACTGATTGCTCCCGGCCGAGCCGGTCCGTCGCAGGTGGCGCCCGAACGGGGACTTGAAAATTCATCGGGACGGTAAGCTTTCTTCTTTTCTTTTACTTCTTATTATTTTCAGGCAAGGATAGGACCTCGTCAGAGCGCTGCAGGCTCCCTGATAAAGGATCATCAGGTTTAGAAGACGAGAAGGTAAATTACCATGGGGCATTCACATTCCAAGGGCAAGGAATTGTTCTTGTCAGTGTTGGGACACATGCTCGAAGGCAGAGGGAGTAAGGTGTCCAAGAAAAATTTAAATGAGTTCTATGAGTTCCTACTAAAAGTAAGTCCATGGTTTCCAGAAGAGGGTAGCCTTTCTCTGCAAAATTGGAAAAGAGTAGGAAAGGAAATGAGAAGATATTATGAAACTCATGGTCCTGGGGCGGTCCCCATCCCAGCTTTTTCTATATGGATACAAATAAGAGATTTGTTAACTGATAAAACAGAAATGGAATTCTTGATTGAAGAGACTCCTTCTATAGAGAATGAAGAAGAAGCAATTCCCTTTTACAAAAAAGATAGGAAAAATTATAAGACTAAGTCAGAGGATTCTAATAAAATTAATCTACTTAAAGCAAAACCTGGGGATGATTGGTTGAGTAGTAGTGAAGAGTCAGACATAGAAAAAGAGGCTGCTAAATATCATAATGATGAGGAAGAGAGGGATCATTTCCATGATCAGAAACCCCCAGAGGATCTGTTTGCAGCAGCCTCAGCTCCCCCTATGTGCACTGAAAGAATGATAGCAAATAAGAAAAAAGGAGAAAGTAAAAAACTGACAGTTAATACTGGATTCATGGGGGCCATACAGGAGGCAAAAAGAAAAGGTGACTTATCTTTTGCTTTTCCAATATCTTATTTAGGGGATGATAATGATGATGAACCACAGTGGGAGCCTCTTCCCTTGAAAACACTAAAGGAGTTGCAGATGGCTGTCAAAAGCATGGGACCTACCTCCCCTTATACATTACAAATATTAGATATGATAGCTAGTATGTGGCTTACCCCATTTGATTGGCAGCAAACAGCCCGATCAGTTTTGAGCCCCGGACATTATATATTATGGAGAACAGACTATGAGGATGGGGCCAACAAACTAGTGCTAAGAGGAGTCATTAAACGGGGACCGCGACCCACAGTGGCAATGATACTAGGAAAAGATGATTATGCTTCTTATCAGGCTCAGATGAGGATCCCAAAAATTATTTTGGGAGAAATATCTAAGATTGCAGTTGAAGCATGGAGAAAGTTGCCACCAGCTGAAGGTAAAACCACAGTCTTAGCAGGAATCAGACAAAAGCAAGATGAGCCATATGAAGACTTTGTGGCTAGACTCGAAGAAGCTTTGCAGAGAATGTTACCACCCTCAGAGGGAACAGATTTATTATTAAAACAGTTAGCTTGGGAAAATGCAAATGCATTATGTAAGGAACTCATAAGACCCATCAGGAAAGGGGGATCCCTACAAGATTATATCAAAGTATGCATAGATGCCTCACCAGCAGTCATTCAAGGAATGGCATATGCTGCAGCTATGAAAGGACAACATTTCAGCGCCTATGTTCAGAATTTAAAGAAAGAAAAAGGTCCCCCAAAAGGGGGAGTCACTTGTTTTGCATGTGGACAAACAGGTCATATAAGTAAACATTGCCCCCACATAGAAATAAAAAAGGGGTCAAACCCAATGGGTGGCAAGGGCATCCCAAGAGGATTATGCCCTAGGTGTAGAAAAGGCCGGCATTGGAAAAATGAATGCAGGTCCAAGTTCCATAAGGATGGAACTCCTCTAACTGAGAAGGAAAAGCCAAAAAACGAGGAGGGGGGCATCCCCTCAGCCCCGTAAATGAAAGAGGGGCGGTTCCTAAGGAACCCGAACAATCACCTTTGAACCCATTAGCACCAGAATTTACCATACACGAGCTGCCTAGAGCAACTCCAGGGAGTGCAGGGCTTGATCTTGCATCCCAACATGATTATATATTATCCCTTATGGATGGGGTGCAGCTTGTAGATTCATATTTAAAAGGGCCATTGCCTGAGGGAACTTTTGGACTAATCATAGGAAGAAGTTCCAACTTTAAAAGAAATTTTGAAGTCCTACCAGGGGTAATAGATTCAGATTTTATGGGACAAGTAAAAATTATGGTTAGACCATTAAAAGAAGTAGTCCAGATACATAAAGATCAAAGAATAGCCCAGATTTTATTGCTTAATTATGTGAAGTTTCCAAACCCATGTCTAAAAGAAACAAGAGGAAGTGAGGGGTTTGGATCAACTGGAGTCATAGCCTGGACACAAGAGATAGATAAAGAAAGACCTTTTAAAACTATAAAAATAGAAGGAAAATCTATAACAGGGTTATTAGACACTGGAGCAGATAGATCATGTATATCAGGAAAAGATTGGCCCAATACTTGGCCAGTTATTAATACATCTTCAACCTTAGTAGGATTAGGATTAGCAACTAATGTGGCACAAAGCTCTAAAATATTAAAGTGGGAATGTGAAGATAAATCAGGAAATTTTCAACCTTATATTATTATGTCTTTACCTTTTTCCTTATGGGGGAGAGATATCATGCATGACATGGAAATAAAACTAACCACGAAAAATTTAAATGATGAACAAAATTTTTTCTAGGGGCCGCTGATGAGTTATACGCAGATAAAATAGTATGGAAAGATGATCAGCCAGTGTGGGTGGATCAGTGGCCCCTAACAGAAGAAAAAATACAAGCTGTGGAACAACTAGTGGCTGAACAAGTAAAGTTGGGGCATTTAGAAGAATCTAATAGTCCATGGAATACACCTATTTTTACTATTAAGAAAAAATCAGGAAAATGGCGATTGCTACAAGACTTAAGAGCAATTAATAGTACCATGTATGACATGGGGGCATTACAACCTGGCCTCCCTTCTCCAGTAGCAGTTCCTGAAAATTACTTTATCATTATTATAGATCTGCAGGACTGCTTCTTTACCATCAAGTTAAATCCTCAAGATTGTCAAAGGTTTGCTTTTAGCATCCCCTCTAGTAATTTTAAAAGACCATTTCAACGATATCAGTGGAAGGTTTTACCCCAAGGGATGAAAAATAGTCCTACTCTGTGTCAAAAATTTGTAGATAAAGCACTGACTGATGTTAGAAATGAGAATCCAGATACTTATATAATACATTATATGGATGATATATTGATAGCAAATAAAAAAAAAGAGAAATAACTGAAAAAGTTTTACAAAAAATGATGAAAAGTTTAAATACTTATAGATTAGTTGTTGCTCCAGACAAAATTCAATATAATAGGCCATTAAATTATTTAGGTAAAAATATAAATAATGATAGTATTACTTCTCAGAAAATGCATATTCGATTGGACAAATTAAAGACATTGAATGATTTCCAAAAGTTATTAGGAAACATAAATTGAGTGAGACCTTATTTAAAAATAACCACAGGAGAGTTACATCCACTATTTGATATTTTAAAAGGGGAAGCTAATCCTAAATCTCCTAGAAAATTAACTACTGAGGCATTACAAAAGATTAATTTAATAGAAGACAAATTGCAAGAAGCAAAGGTTAAACAATTAAATTATGATAAAGAATGGGATTTAATTATTATTAAAACAAAATATACCCCGACTGGGTGTTTGTGACAAAATGGAGTATTGGAATGGTTGCATTTACCACACACACAAGTCAAAATGGTCTCATCCTATATATATTTGTGTAGTCAATTGATTATTAAAGGGAGAATAAGATCACGAGAATTATTTGGCAAAGAAATGCATAATATAATTGTCCCCTATAAGCGACAGGAAGTAGATTATTTGTTACAGACTAATGATGATTGGGGACTAGCGTTACAAAATTATTCAGGGCAAATAAAATATCATTTACCTCAAAATCCGTTGTTAAAATTTGTGGAAGAAACTGAGATAATTTTTCCTTTAAAAATAAGTCAAGAACCTCTAGATAAAGCCATGCTAGTTTTTACTGATGGATCTTCTAATGGAATATCCGCTGTCCATTTACCTGGGCAGCCCCCAATTATAAAAAGAACTCAAAATATTTCTGCTCAACAGGCAGAAATTATAGCAGTAATTTTAGCTCTCGAGAACGTGCCTCAATGCATGAACCTTTACACTGATTCCAAGTATATAGTTAATTTGTTTCCTGCCATAGAAACTGCATTACTTTCAGGCTCCTCACGTATTCTGCCCTTATTACAACAATTACAAAAGGTCATTCAAAATAGGCGAGAGAAAGTATTTGTGGGTCATATTAGAGGACATTCTAACTTGCCAGGCCCTCTTTCTTTCGGCAATACTATTGCAGATATGCTTACAAAAGAAATAATAGGTACTGCACTTGAGCAAGTGCAGGAAAGTCATCAACTTCATCATCAAAATGCCTTGGCATTAAAAAGAATGTTCCAAATAACTAGAGAACAAGCAAGACAAATAGTAAAAAACTGCAATTGGTGTCCAGAAGTCCATCATTCTCTAAAAATGGGTGTTAACCCCAGAGGCCTGAGGGCACAAGTATTGTGGCAAATGGATGTAACCCATATATCAGAATTTGGTAGGTTAGAATATGTACATGTAACCATAGATACATACTCCCAAGCGGTAATGGCTACAGCAAGAACAGGAGAAGCAGTGAAAGATGTTATTCAGCATTTAATAGCTTGTTTTTTAGTCTTAGGTTTGCCTCAAAAAATAAAAACTGATAATGCTCCTGCTTATACATCTCAAGCTTTTAGTAAATTTTGTCAAACCTGGAAAATCGCCCATAGTACAGGAATTCCCTATAATCCTCAGGGACAAGCAATTATTGAAAGAGCCCATCAGAATATAAAGTTACAATTGCAAAGATTAAAAGCCAGTAATCAATATTACTCCCCTCATCAATTACTGAACCATGCTTTATTTACTATAAACTATTTAAACACTAATGAAGAAGGATTGACCCCAATGCAGAGACACTGGGGACCACAGTTACTAAAAATTCAACCCAAAGTACATTGGAAGGACTTGTTAACAGGCACCTGGAAAGGGCCTGATGTACTAATAACCTCGGGAAGAGGATATGCATGTGTATTTCCACAGGATGCTGAAGCACCCATCTGGATCCCAGACAGACTCATCCGACCCTACAATGAAGACCCAGACAGAAGGAAGGAGAAGGCGCAGAACACAAATCAGAAAAATGACACGGAAGCTGAAGACACTCAACCTCTCTGCCCGGCAAGCGAAGACAACGAAAGAGGCGACACCTCCCACCTGGGGCCAGATAGAGAAACTGACTCGTGAAGCAGAAAACACTCTGGCTTCTGCAGGAAAGCCTCTCACTTTTGAAAATATCTTCCTTGCTATGCTTGCAATTTTGACTGCACAGATAGTAACTGTCTCTGGTGACATCTATTGGGCTTATGTTCCACATCCACCCTTTCTTCATCCTGTAGGATGGGGCGAAGAAACGCAAATCAAAATAATGACTAATAATACCCAGCTTTTGGGCGGATATGAAGATTTTACTTCTTCTCATCAGACGTCACAGGTCATTGACTATGAAGGAATGTCTGATACTACCCCAATCTGTGTAACAATAAGAGGCAGAGTGCCTCCAGGTTGCTTACCAATTAATTACAGAACTTTACTTACTGATGCACCTGATAGAAACTCTGGTGACCAGAATGACAAAAGGTTAATGTGGGAAATTGGAATTATGACATTAGGTTATTATAATTATAATGAATCTTATATTTTACCTTCAGAAAATATGCCATTACCAAATTGTTTTCAAATTTATCATGATAAAGATCAATTTTGGGATTCTTTTATAAAATCACCTAAATGGTTAGAATGTGGATTTCAAAAGGCTTCAGTACATCAGCCTTATGGGTCAAATGATTACATCTATGATTATTCAGTAGAAAGTCCTGATTATGATTATACCGATTATTTGAAATATAGTTCTGAAAAATTTGGGGGATACACCCCTAATACACTTGGTGAGCCAATTAGAAGATGGTTCACGCCTGGATGGGTAGCACCGGTCTTTGTGAGCCATTCAACCGCTCATAATAAAACTGGTGTGCACCCTGGGCTGTTTCGACTTTTTGCTGCAGCCAACATGTTACTTCTAAAGAAACCAAAAGAAACAGTTTCTACTTCCATTGGGATAAGAGCATGTGTTGGGTATCCATTTGGCATCTTAGCAGGAAAACCAAAAAATGTAACTATAATTAATCAAGGAAAATCATATTATATAAAATGTCGATCTTGTATTTTGACAAATTGTTTGACTTCAAATTTGGATAAGCAATATTCTGTTATAATTTTACTACAGCGACCGGAATATGTTATGTTACCTGTTGATTTAAAAGAGGATCCATGGTTTGATAATGCTGCTTTACAAACTTTGAAAAATCTTGATCTTTTGTTGCGACCTAAGCGTTTTGTAGTTAGCCTTGTATTAGGAATAAGTGCCTTAATAGCAATTTTAACCTCTCTAGCCGTTTCTACTGCTGCCTTAGTAGAAGAAGTAAAAACAGCTCATTTTGTAAATGATTTAAGCAAAAACGTTTCAATAGCCCTGGCTGAACAGCAAGCCATAGACCGTAAGTTAGAAATGAAAGTAAACGCCTTAGAAGAAGCTGTTTTAGCAATTGGGCAAGAAGTA
This sequence comes from Ochotona princeps, assembly GCF_030435755.1. Taxonomy (NCBI): domain Eukaryota; kingdom Metazoa; phylum Chordata; class Mammalia; order Lagomorpha; family Ochotonidae; genus Ochotona; species Ochotona princeps. The sequence continues at coordinate 140,104,927 of NC_080832.1, read as the reverse complement.
CAAAATTTAAAGGTACAGCTCTCCACTAGGTGCCATACTAGTTACAAATATATATGTGTGACACCATTAAAATATAACACTTCTTTTAATTGGAATGCAACCAAGAATCATTTGTTAGGAGTTTGGAAAGATAGTGATATTTCCCATAATATAGAACGATTACAGGAAGAAATTTCTACAATCAGCAAAGCTCATTTAGATGTAGAAGATTTGGGCGATCTAGCAGAATCATTGAAGAGAGGATTACAATCACTTAATCCTTTCAGTTGGCTTCATACTATAATTACCATCGCTATTATTGCCGGAATAATTTTACTTATTATTTTTATTCTTCCAGTCCTCTTCAAAATAATCTACTCTTCTGTCTCCTCCCTTCGCCGAGACATTTATGAACTTCATTTAAAAAATAAAAAGGGAAGAGATGTCACGCCACCTCCAGTGGAGCCTGCGTGAGAAATCGCCAGGCCGAGGCGGAAGCTTCAAGGAAGGATGCCTCCTGGATTCGGCTGCATCTCTGGTGGTCTTGGCATTCCTGGCTGTACTCTCTTTGCTCTTATCTTTATGGCTGGAATAATATTGTTAATGTGCGGCAAAGGCTCAATGTTCCTTTATAGTTCTATGAAGCCTTCTGACAGGAGACTGGACAAGGATGGCAAGCAGTATAGAATAAAAACCATTAAGTCACTAGCTTTAGTAAACCTACCTAGGACTATTTTTGAGAATTCCTAAAAAGAAAATTATAATAAAAATCTATAACTTAAAAAGCCATACAGGAAGAAAAGCTAAGAAAAATAGACAAGTTAATATTAAAACCAATGTAAGGCACAAAACACAATGAGAGCTAATCGCTTAATGATTAAAACTGCAGCTGGTGCCAAACTGTGTCCACAAGAAACAGCAACTGCAGTCTGTCACCAGGCTATTAGAGAACAATCTTTTTTCATCAGACCTGCTTACCTCCCTGGAATAATTGTTTGTAGAAATGTAACCACATGAATAAGCAAGAAAATGTCCCTTTGCAATAATCTATTGTATATAAGCTGATGCTTTGCTTTTACAAAATGCACTCAGATACAACTGCCTTGAGTTGTCGTGTCTGTTTGTCACTCGCCGAATCCTTGCCCACCGTTCCCGGGGTCCTGTTCCCGTCGGGCTGATTGCTCCCGGCCGAGCCGGTCCGTCGCACCAAGCCATTTCCCGCTGCAATGGAAACCAAGTGCTCTGGCAGCATATAGGTCTGAAAGTGGATATGACACCTAGGGAAGAGAGTGTGCTGGTGAATGGCAACTGCCTGAAGCAGCAGCACAGCTCGTCCAGTTCCAAAACAATTCCACCTGCCTCATGAACTTCACATACCATCAGCTGTCCTGGCAGCTATCTAGGAAACCCTGTTGGGTCACTTCTGGTCCCATGCCCATTGAGCCCAGTGGGATGGAATCAAGCAGCTTCAGCACCCACACAAAACGAACATGAAACTCCTCACTCAAGGCGCTCAAAACTCCTCGGCCAAAGACAAGTTCAGTGCCCAAGCCATTTCCCGCTGCCATGGAAACCAAGTGCTCTGGCAGCACATATGTCTGAAAGTGGATATGACACCTAGGGAAGGGAGTGTGCTGGTGAATGGCAACTGCCTGAAGCAGCAGCACAGCTCTTCTAGTGCCAAAACAACTCCACCTGCCTCATGAACTTCACATACCATCAGCTGTCCTGGCAGCTATCTAGGAAACCCTGTTGGGTCACTTCCGGTCCCATGCCCATTGAGCCCAGTGGGATAGAATCAAGCAGCTTCAGCACAAACACAAATCTAACATGGAGCTCCTCACTCAAGGCGCTTAAAACTCCACAGCCAAAGACGAGTTCAGTGCCCAAGCCATTTCCCGCTGCCATGGAAACCAAGTGCTCTGGCAGCACATAGGTCTGAAAGTGGATATGACACCTAGGGAAGGGAGTGTGGTGGTGAATGGCAACTGCCCGAAGCAGCAGCACAGCTCTTCCAGTGCCAAAACAACTCCACCTGCCTCATGAACTTCACATACCATCAGCTGTCCCGGCAGCTATCTAGGAAACCTTGTTGGGTCACTTCCGGTCCCATGCCCATTGAGCCCAGTGGGATAGAATCAAGCAGTTTCAGCACCCACACAAATCTAACATGGAGCTCCTCACTCAAGGCGCTCAAAACTCCTCAGTCAAAGACAAGTTCAGTGCATAAGCCATTTCCCGCTGCCATGGAAACCAAGTGCTCTGGCAGCACATAGGTCTGAAAGTGGATATGACACCTAGGGAAGGGAGTGTGGTGATGAATGGCAACTGCCCGAAGCAGCAGCACAGCTCTTCCAGTGCCAAAACAACTCCACCTGCCTCATGAACTTCACATACCATCAGCTGTCCTGGCAGCTATCTAGGAAACCCTGTTGGGTCACTTCCGGTCCCATGCCCATTGAGCTCAGTGGGATGGAATCAAGCAGCTTCAGCACCCACACAAAACGAACATGGAGCTCCTCACTCAAGGCGCTCAAAACTCCACGGCAAAAGACAAGTTCAGTGCCCAAGCCATTTCCCGCTGCCATGGAAACCAAGTGCTCTGGGAGCACATATGTGTGAAAGTGGATATGACACCTAGGGAAGGGAGTGTGCTGGTGAATGGCAACTGCCCGAAGCAGCAGCACAGCTCTTCCAGTGCCAAAACAACTCCCACTGCCTCATGAACTTCACATACCATCAGCTGTCCTGGCAGCTATCTAGGAAACCCTGTTGGATCACTTCCGGTCCCATGCCCATTGAGCCCAGTGGGATGGAATCAAGCAGCTTCAGCACCCACACAAAACGAACATGGAGCTCCTCACTCAAGGCGCTCAAAACTCCACGGCCAAAGACAAGTTCAGTGCCCAAGCCATTTCCCGCTGCCATGGAAACCAAGTGCTCTGGCAGCACATATGTCTGAAAGTGGATATGACACCTAGGGAAGGGAGTGTGCTGGAGAATGGCAACTGCCCGAAGCAGCAGCACAGCTCTTCCAATGCCAAAACAACTTCGCCTGCCTCATGAACTTCACATACCATCAGCTGTCCTGGCAGCTATCTAGGAAACCCTGTTGGGTCACTTCCGGTCCCATGCCCATTGAGCCCAGTGGGATGGAATCAAGCAGCTTCAGCACCCACACAAAGCGAAGATGGAGCTCCTCACTCAAGGCGCTCAAAACTCCACAGCCAAAGACGAGTTCAGTGCCAGAGCCATTTCCCGCTGCCATGGAAACCAAGTGCTCTGGCAGCACATATGTCTGAAAGTGGATATGACATCTAGGGAAGGGAGTGTGCTGGTGAATGGCAACTGCAAAAAGCAGCAGCACAGCTCTTCCGGTGCCAAAACAACTCCACCTGCCTCATGAACTTCACATACCATCAGCTGTCCTGGCAGCTATCTAGGAAACCCTGTTGGCTCACTTCCGGTCCCATGCCCATTGAGCCCAGTGGGATGGAATCAAGCAGCTTCAGCACCCACACAAAACGAACATGGAGCTCCTCACTCAAGGCACTCAAAACTCCACAGCCAAAGACAAGTTCAGTGCCCAAGCCATTTCCCGCTGCCATGGAAACCAAGTGCTCTGGCAGCACATATGTCTGAAAGTGGATATGACACATAGGGAAGGGAGTCTGGTGCTGAAAGGCAAATGCCCAAAGCAGCACAAAAGCTCTTCCAGTGCCAAAACAACTCCACCTGCCTCATGAACTTCACATACCATCAGCTGTCCTGGCAGCTATCTAGGAAACCCTGTTGGGTCACTTCCGGTCCCATGCCCATTGAGCCCAGTGGGATGGAAACAAGCAGCTTCAGCAACCACACAAAACGAACATGGAGCTCCTCACTCAAGGCGCTCAAAACTCCACGGCCAAAGACAAGTTCAGTGCCCAAGCCATTTCCCGCTGCCATGGAAACCAAGTGCTCTGGCAGCACATATGTCTGAAAGTGGATATGACACCTAGGGAAGGGAGTGTGCTGGTGAATGGCAAATGCCCGAAGCAGCAGCACAGCTCTTCCAGTGGCAAAACAACTCCACCTGCCTCATGAACTTCACATACCATCAGCTGTCCTGGCAGCTATCTAGGAAACCCTGTTGGGTCACTTCCGGTCCCATGCCCATTGAGTCCAGTGGGATGGAATCAAGCAGCTTCAGCACCCACACAAAGCGAAGATGGAGCTCCTCACTCAAGGCGCTCAAAACTCCACAGCCAAAGACGAGTTCAGTGCATAAGCCATTTCCCGCTGCCATGGAAACCAAGTGCTCTGGCAGCACATATGTCTGAAAGTGGATATGACACCTAGGGAAGAGAGTGTGCTGGTGAATGGCAACTGCCCGAAGCAGCAGCACAGCTCTTCCACTGCCAAAACAACTCCACCTGCCTCATGAACTTCACATATCACCAGCTGTCCTGGCAGCTATCTAGGAAACCCTGTTGGGTCACTTCCGGTCCCATGCCCATTGAGCCCAGTGGGATGGAATCAAGCAGCTTCAGCATCCACACAAAAGGAACATGGAGCTCCTCACTCAAGACGCTGAAAATTCCACGGCCAAAGACAAGTTCAGTGCCCAAGCCATTTCCTGCTGCCATGGAAACCAAGTGCTCTGGCAGCACATATGTCTGAAAGTGGATATGACACCTAGGGAAGGGAGTGTGCTGGTGAATGGCAACTGCCCGAAGCAGCAGCACAGCTCTTCCAGTGCCAAAACAACTCCACCTGCCTCATGAACTTCACATACCATAAGCTGTCCTGGCAGCTATCTAGGAAACCCTGTTGGCTCACTTCCGGTCCCATGCCCATTGAGCCCAGTGGGATGGAATCAAGCAGCTTCAGCACCCACACAAAGCGAACATGGAGCTCCTCACTCAAGGCGCTCAAAACTCCACAGCCAAAGATGAGTTCAGTGCCAGAGCCATTTCCCGCTGCCATGGAAACCAAGTGCTCTGGCAGCACATATGTCTGAAAGTGGATATGACACCTAGGGAAGGGAGTGTGCTGGTGAATGGCAACTGCCTGAAGCAGCAGCACAGCTCTTCTAGTGCCAAAACAACTCCACCTGCCTCATGAACTTCACACACCATCAGCTGTCCTGGCAGCTATCTAGGAAACCCTGTTGGGTCACTTCCGGTCCCATGCCCATTGAGCCCAGTGTGATAGAATCAAGCAGCTTCAGCACAAACACAAATCTAACATGGAGCTCCTCACTCAAGGCGCTCAAAACTCCACAGCGAAAGACGAGTTCAGTGCCCAAGCCATTTCCCGCTGCCATGGAAACCAAGTGCTCTGGCAGCACATAGGTCTGAAAGTGGATATGACACCTAGGGAAGGGAGTCTGGTGGTGAATGGCAACTGCCCGAAGCAGCAGCACAGCTCTTCCAGTGCCAAAACAACTCCACCTGCCTCATGAACTTCACATACCATCAGCTGTCCTGGCAGCTATCTAGGAAACCCTGTTGGGTCACTTCCGGTCCCATGCCCATTGAGCCCAGTGGGATGGAATCAAGCAGCTTCAGCACCCACACAAATCTAACATGGAGCTCCTCACTCAAGGCGCTTAAAACTCCTCAGTCAAAGACAAGTTCAGTGCATAAGCCATTTCCCGCTGCCATGGAAACCAAGTGCTCTGGCAGCACATAGGTCTGAAAGTGGATATGACAGCTAGGGAAGGGAGTGTGGTGATGAATGGCAAGTGCCCGAAGCAGCAGCACAGCTCTTCCAGTGCCAAAACAACTCCACCTGCCTCATGAACTTCACATACCATCAGCTGTCCTGGCAGCTATCTAGGAAACCCTGTTGGGTCACTTCCGGTCCCATGCCCATTGAGCCCAGTGGGATGGAATCAAGCAGCTTCAGCACCCACACAAAACGAACATGGAGCTCCTCACTTAAGGCGCTCAAAACTCCACGGCCAAAGACAAGTTCAGTGCCCAAGCCATTTCCCGCTGCCATGGAAACCAAGTGCTCTGGCAGCACATATGTGTGAAAGTGGATATGACACCTAGGGAAGGGAGTGTGCTGGTGAATGGCAAATGCCCGAAGCAGCAGCACAGCTCTTCCAGTGCCAAAACAACTCCACCTGCCTCATGAACTTCACATACCATCAGCTGTCCTGGCAGCTATCTAGGAAACCCTGTTGGATCACTTCCGGTCCCATGCCCATTGAGCCCAGTGGGATGGAATCAAGCAGCTTCAGCACCCACACAAAACGAACATGGAGCTCCTCACTCAAGGCGCTCAAAACTCCACGGCCAAAGACAAGTTCAGTGCCCAAGCCATTTCCCGCTGCCATGGAAACCAAGTGCTCTGGCAGCACATATGTCTGAAAGTGGATATGACACCTAGGGAAGGGAGTGTGCTGGTGAATGGCAACTGCCCGAAGCAGCAGCACAGCTCTTCCAGTGCCAAAACAACTCCGCCTGCCTCATGAACTTCACATACCATCAGCTGTCCTGGCAGCTCTCTAGGAAACCCTGTTGGGTCACTTCCGGTCCCATGCCCATTGAGCCCAGTGGGATGGAATCAAGCAGCTTGAGCACCCACACAAATCTAACATGGAGCTCCTCACTCAAGGCGCTCAAAACTCCACAGCCAAAGACGAGTTCAGTGCCAGAGCCATTTCCCGCTGCCATGGAAACCAAGTGCTCTGGCAGCACATATGTCTGAAAGTGGATATGACACCTAGGGAAGGGAGTGTGCTGGTGAATGGCAACTGCCCGAAGCAGCAGCACAGCTCTTCCACTGCCAAAACAACTCCAACTGCCTCATGAACTTCACATACCATCAGCTGTCCTGGCAGCTATCTAGGAAACCCTGTTGGGTCACTTCCGGTCCCATGCCCATTGAGCCCAGTGGGATGGAATCAAGCAGCTTCAGCACCCACACAAAACGAACATGGAGCTCCTCACTCAAGAAGCTCAAAATTCCACGGCCAAAGACAAGTTCAGTGCCCAAGACATTTCCCGCTGCCATGGAAACCAAGTGCTCTGGCAGCACATATGTCTGAAAGTGGATATGACACCTAGGGAAGAGAGTGTGCTGGTGAATGTCAACTGCCCGAAGCAGCAGCACAGCTCTTCCAGTGCCAAAACAACTCCACCTGCCTCATGAACTTCACATACCATCAGCTGTCCTGGCAGCTATCTAGGAAACCCTGTTGGGTCACTTCCGGTCACATGCCCATTGAGCCCAGTGGGATGGAATCAAGCAGCTTCAGCACCCACACAAAACGAACATGGAGCTCCTCACTCAAGGCGCTCAAAACTCCACAGCCAAAGACAAGTTCAGTGTCCAAGCCATTTCCCGCTGCCATGGAAACCAAGTGCTCTGGCAGCACATATGTCTGAAAGTGGATATGACACATAGGGAAGGGAGTCTGGTGCTGAAAGGCAAATGCCCAGAGCAGCACAAAAGCTCTTCCACTGCCAAAACAACTCCACCTGCCTCATGAACTTCACATACCATCAGCTGTCCTGGCAGCTCTCTAGGAAACCCTGTTGGGTCACTTCCGGTCCCATGCCCATTGAGCCCAGTGGGATGGAATCAAGCAGCTTCAGCAACCACACAAAACGAACATGGAGCTCCTCACTCAAGGCGCTCAAAACTCCACGGCCAAAGACAAGTTCAGTGCCCAAGCCATTTCCCGCTGCCATGGAAACCAAGTGTTCTGGCAGCACATATGTCTGAAAGTGGATATGACACCTAGGGAAGGGAGTGTGGTGGTGAATGGCAAATGCCCGAAGCAGCAGCACAGCTCTTCCAGTGCCAAAACAACTCCACCTGCCTCATGAACTTCACATATCATCAGCTGTCCTGCCAGCTATCTAGGAAACCCTGTTGGGTCACTTCCGGTCCCATGCCCATTGAGCCCAGTGGGATGGAATCAAGCAGCTTCAGCATCCACACAAAACGAACATGGAGCTCCTCACTCAAGACGCTCAAAATTCCACGTCCAAAGACAAGTTCAGTGCCCAAGCCATTTCCCGCTGCCATGGAAACCAAGTGCTCTGGCAGCACATATGTCTGAAAGTGGATATGACACCTAGGGAAGGGACTGTGCTGGTGAATGGCAACTGCCCGAAGCAGCAGAACAGCTCTTCCAGTGCCAAAACAACTCCACCTGCCTCATGAACTTCACATACCATCAGCTGTCCTGGCAGCTATCTAGGAAACCCTGTTGGGTCACTTCCGGTCCCATGCCCATTGAGCCCAGTGGGATGGAATCAAGCAGCTTCAGCACCCACACAAATCTAACATGGAGCTCCTCACTCAAGGCGCTCAAAACTCCACAGCCAAAGACAAGTTCAGTGCCCAAGCCATTTCCCGCTGCCATGGAAACCAAGCGCTCTGGCAGCACATATGTCTGAAAGTGGATATGACACGTAGGGAAGGGAGTGTGCTGGTGAATGGCAACTGCCCGAAGCAGCAGCACAGCTCTTCCACTGCCAAAACAACTCCAACTGCCTCATGAACTTCACATACCATCAGCTGTCCTGGCAGCTATCTAGGAAACCCTGTTGGCTCACTTCCGGTCCCATGCCCATTGAGCCCAGTGGGATTGAATCAAGCAGCTTCAGCACCCACACAAAACGAACATGGAGCTCCTCACTCAAGACGCTCAAAATTCCACGGCCAAAGACAAGTTCAGTGCCCAAGACATTTCCCGCTGCCATGGAAACCAAGTGCTTGGCAGCACATATGTCTGAAAGTGGATATGACACCTAGGGAAGGGAGTGTGCTGGTGAATGGCAACTGCCCGAAGCAGCAGCACAGCTCTTCCAGTGCCAAAACAACTCCACCTGCCTCATGAACTTCACATACCATCAGCTGTCCTGGCAGCTATCTAGGAAACCCTGTTGGGTCACTTTCGGTCCCATGCCCTTTGAGCCCAGTGGGATGGAATCAAGCAGATTCAGCACCCACACAAAATTAACATGGAGCTCCTCACTCAAGGCGCTCAAAACTCCACGGCCAAAGACAAGTTCAGTGCCCAAGCCATTTCCCGCTGCCATGGAAACCAAGTGCTCTGGCAGCACATATGTCTGAAAGTGGATATGACACCTAGGGAAGGGAGTGTGCTGGTGAATGGCAACTGCCCGAAGCAGCAGCACAGCTCTTCCAGTGGCAAAACAACTCCACCTGCCTCATGAACTTCACATATCATCAGCTGTCCTGGCAGCTATCTAGGAAACCCTGTTGGGTCACTTCCGGTCCCATGCCCATTGAGCACAGTGGGATGGAATCAAGCAGCTTCAGCACCCACACAAAACTAACATGGAGCTCCTCACTCAAGACGCTCAAAATTCCACGGCCAAAGACAAGTTCAGTGCCCAAGCCATTTCCCGCTGCCATGGAAACCAAGTGCTCTGGCAGCACATATGTCTGAAAGTGGATATGACACCTAGGGAAGGGAGTGTGCTGGTGAATGGCAACTGCCCGAAGCAGCAGCACAGCTCTTCCAGTGCCAAAACAACTCCACCTGCCTCATGAACTTCACATACCATCAGCTGTCCTGGCAGCTATCTAGGAAACCCTGTTGGGTCACTTCCGGTCCCATGCCCATTGAGCCCAGTGGGATGGAATCAAGCAGCTTCAGCACCCACACAAAACGAACATGGAGCTCCTCACTCAAGGCGCTCAAAACTCCACAGCCAAAGACAAGTTCAGTGCCCAAGCCATTTCCCGCTGCCATGGAAACCAAGTGCTCTGGCAGCACATATGTCTGAAAGTGGATATGACACATAGGGAAGGGAGTCTGGTGCTGAAAGGCATCTGCCCAAAGCAGCACAAAAGCTCTTCCACTGCCAAAACAACTCCACCTGCCTCATGAACTTCACATACCATCAGCTGTCCTGGCAGCTCTCTAGGAAACCCTGTTGGGTCACTTCCGGTCCCATGCCCATTGAGCCCAGTGGGGTGGAATCAAGCAGCTTCAGCACCCACACAAAACGAACATGGAGCTCCTCACTCTAGGCGCTCAAAACTCCACGGCCTAAGACAAGTTCAGTGCCCAAGCCATTTCCCGCTGCCATGGAAACCAAGTGCTCTGGCAGCACATATGTCTGAAAGTGGATATGACACCTAGGGAAGGGAGTGTGCTGGTGAATGGCAAATGCCCGAAGCAGCAGCACAGCTCTTCCAGTGCCAAAACAACTCCACCTGCCTCATGAACTTCACATACCATCAGCTGTCCTGGCAGCTATCTAGGAAACCCTGTTGGGTCACTTCCGGTCCCATGCCCATTGAGCCCAGTGGGATGGAATCAAGCAGATTCAGCACCCACACAAAACTAACATGGAGCTCCTCACTCAAGGCGCTCAAAACTCCACGGCCTAAGACAAGTTCAGTGCCCAAGCCATTTTCCGCTGCCATGGAAACCAAGTGCTCTGGCAGCACATATGTCTGAAAGTGGATATGACACCTAGGGAAGGGAGTGTGCTGGTGAATGGCAATTGCCCGAAGCAGCAGCACAGCTCTTCCACTGCCAAAACAACTCCACCTGCCTCATGAACTTCACATACCATAATCTGTCCTGGCAGCTATCTAGGAAACCCTGTTGGGTCACTTCCGGTCCCATGCCCATTGAGCCCAGTGGGATGGAATCAAGCAGCTTCAGCACCCACACAAAACGAACATGGAGCTCCTCACTCAAGGCGCTCAAAACTCCACAGCGAAAGACGAGTTCAGTACCCAAGCCATTTCCCGCTGCCATGGAAACCAAGTGCTCTGGCAGCACATATGTCTGAAAGTGGATATGACACCTAGGTAAGGGAGTGTGATGGTGAATGGCAAGTGCCCGAAGCAGCAGCACAGCTCTTCCACTGCCAAAACAACTCCACCTGCCTCATGAACTTCACATACCATCAGCTGTCCTGGCAGCTATCTAGGAAACCCTGTTGGGTCACTTCCGGTCCCATGCCCATTGAGCCCAGTGGGATGGAATCAAGCAGCTTCAGCACCCACACAAAACGAACATGGAGCTCCTCACTCTAGGCGCTCAAAACTCCACGGCCAAAGACAAGTTCAGTGCCCAAGCCAATTTCCCGCTGCCATGGAAACCAAGTGCTCTGGCAGCACATACGTGTGAAAGTGGATATGACACCTAGGGAAGGGAGTTTGCTGGTGAATGGCAACTGCTTGAAGCAGCAGCACAGCTCTTCCAGTGCCAAAACAACTCCACCTGCCTCATGAACTTCACATACCATCAGCTGTCCTGGCAGCTCTCTAGGAAACCCTGCTGGGTCACTTCCGGTCCCATGCCCATTGAGCCCAGTGGGATAGAATCAAGCAGCTTCAGCACCCACACAAAACTAACATGGAGCTCCTCACTCAAGAGGCTCAAACCTCCACGTTCAAAGACAAGTTCAGTGCCCAAGCCATTTCCCGCTGCCATGGAAACCAAGTGCTCTGGCAGCACATATGTCTGAAAGTGGATATGACACCTAGGGAAGGGAGTGTGCTGGTGAATGGCAACTGCTTGAAGCTGCAGCACAGCTCTTCCACTGCCGAAAAAACTCCACCTGCCTCAAGAACTTCACATACCATCAGCTGTCTTGGCAGCTATCTGGGAAACCCTGTTGGGTCACTTCTGGTCCCATGCCCTTTGAGCCCAGTGGGATGGAATCAAGCAGCTTCAGCACCCACACAAAACGAACATGGAGCTCCTCACTCAAGGCACTCAAAACTCCATAGCCAAAGACAAGTTCAGTGCCCAAGCCATTTCCCGCTGCCATGGAAACCAAGTGCTCTGGCAGCACATATGTCTGAAAGTGGATATGACACCTAGGGAAGGGAGTGTGCTGGTGAATGGCAACTGCCCGAAGCAGCAGCACAGCTCTTCCAGTGCCAAAACAACTCCACCTGCCTCATGAACTTCACATACCATCAGCTGTCCTGGCAGCTATCTAGGAAACCCTGTTGGGTCACTTCGGGTCCCATGCCCATTGAGCCCAGTGGGATGGAATCAAGCAGCTTGAGAACCCACACAAAACGAACATGGAGCTCCTCACTCTAGGCGCTCAAAACTCCTCGGCCAAAGAAAAGTTCAGTGCCCAAGCCATTTCCCGCTGCCATGGAAACCAAGTGCTCTGGCAGCACATATGTCTGAAAGTGGATATGACACCTAGGGAAGGGAGTGTGCTGGTGAATGGCAACTGCCCGAAGCAGCAGCACAGCTCTTCCACTGCCAAAACAACTCCACCTGCCTCATGAACTTCACATACCAACAGCTGTCCTGGCAGCTATCTAGGAAACCCTGTTGGGTCACTTCCGGTCCAATGCCCTTTGAGCCCAGTGGGATGGAATCAAGCAGCTTCAGCACAAACACAAATCTAACATGGAGCTCCTCACTCAAGGCGCTCAAAACTCCATAGCCAAAGACAAGTTCAGTGTCGAAGCCATTTCCCGCTGCCATGGAAACCAAGTGCTCTGGCAGCACATATGTCTGAAAGTGGATATGACACCTAGGGAAGGGAGTGTGCTGGTGAATGGCAACTGCCCGAAGCAGCAGCACAGCTCTTCCACTGCCAAAACAACTCCACCTGCCTCATGAACTTCACATACCATCAGCTGTCCTGGCAGCTATCTAGGAAACCCTGTTGGGTCACTTCCGGTCCCATGCCCATTGAGCCCAGTGGGATCTAATCAAGCAGCTTCAGCACCCACACAAAACAAACATGGAGCTCCTCACTCAAGACGCTGAAAACTCCACAGCCAAAGACAAGTTCAGTGCCCAAGCCATTTCCCGCTGCCATGGAAACCAAGTGCTCTGGCAGCACATATGTCTGAAAGTGGATATGACACCTAGGGAAGGGAGTGTGCTGGTGAATGGCAACTGCTTGAAGCTGCAGCACAGCTCTTCCAGTGTCAAAACAACTCCACCTGCCTCATGAACTTCACATACCATCAGCTGTCTTGGCAGCTATCTAGGAAACCCTGTTGGGTCACTTCCCGTCCCATGCCCTTTGAGCCCAGTGGGATGGAATCAAGCAGCTTCAGCACCCACACAAAACTAACATGGAGCTCCTCACTCAAGGCGCTCAAACCTCCACGTTCAAAGACAAGTTCAGTGCCGAAGCCATTTCCCGCTGCCATATAAACCAAGTGTTCTAGCAGCACATACGTCTGAAAGTGGATATGACACCTAGGGAAGGGAGTGTGCTGGTGAATGGCAACTGCCCGAAGCAGCAGCACAGCTAGTCCACTGCCACAACAACTCCACCTGCCTCATGAACTTCACATACCATCAGCTGTCCTGGCAGCTATCTAGGAAACCCTGTTGGGTCACTTCCGGTCCCATGCCCTTTGAGCCCAGTGGGATGGAATCAAGCAGCTTCAGCACCCACACAAAACTAACATGGAGCTCCTCACTCAAGGCACTCAAAACTCCATAGACAAAGACAAGTTCAGTGTCCAAGCCATTTCCCGCTGCCATGGAAACCAAGTGCTCTGGCAGCACATATGTCTGAAAGTGGATATGACACCTAGGGAAGGGAGTGTGCTGGTGAATGGCAACTGCCCGAAGCAGCAGCACAGCTCTTCCACTGCGAAAACAACTCCACCTGCCTCATGAACTTCACATACCATCAGCCCTCTTGGCAGCTATTTAGGAAACCCTGTTGAGTCTCTTCTGTTCCCATGCCCATTGAGCCCAGTGGGATGGAATCAAGCAGCTTCAGCACCCACACAAATCTAACATGGAGCTCCTCACTCAAGGCGCTCAAACCTCCACAGCCAAAGACAAGTTCAGTGCCCAAGCCATTTCCCGCTGCCATGGAAACCAAGTGCTCTGGCAGCACATATGTCTGAAAGTGGATATGACACCTAGGGAAGGGAGTGTGCTGGTGAATGGCAACTGCCCGAAGCAGCAGCACAGCTCTTCCACTGCCAAAACAACTCCACCTGCCTCATGAACTTCACATACCATCAGCTGTCCTGGCAGCTATCTAGGAAACCCTGTTGGGTCACTTCGGGTCCCATGCCCATTGAGCCCAGTGGGATGGAATCAAGCAGCTTGAGAACCCACACAAAACGAGCATGGAGCTCCTCACTCTAGGCGCTCAAAACTCCTCGGCCAAAGAAAAGTTCAGTGCCCAAGCCATTTCCCGCTGCCATGGAAACCAAGTGCTCTGGCAGCACATATGTCTGAAAGTGGATATGACACCTAGGGAAGGGAGTGTGCTGGTGAATGGCAACTGCCCGAAGCAGCAGCACAGCTCTTCCAGTGGCAAAACAACTCCACCTGCCTCATGAACTTCACATACCAACAGCTGTCCTGGCAGCTATCTAGGAAACCCTGTTGGCTCACTTCCGGTCCCATGCCCATTGAGCCCAGTGGGATCCAATCAAGCAGCTTCAGCACCCACACAAAACTAACATGGAGCTCCTCACTCTAGGCGCTCAAACCTCCACGTTCAAAGACAAGTTCAGTGCCGAAGCCATTTCCCGCTGCCATGGAAACCAAGTGCTCTGGCAGCACATATGTCTGAAAGTGGATATGACACCTAGGGAAGGGAGTGTGCTGGTGAATGGCAACTGCCCGAAGCAGCAGCACAGCTCGTCCACTGCCAAAACAACTCCACCTGCCTCATGAACTTCACATACCATCAGCTGTCCTGGCAGCTATCTAGGAAACCCTGTTGGGTCACTTCCGGTCCCATGCCCTTTGAGCCCAGTGGGATGGAATCAAGCAGCTTCAGCACCCACACAAAACTAACATGGAGCTCCTCACTCAAGGCACTCAAAATTCCATAGCCAAAGACAAGTTCAGTGTCCAAGCCATTTCCCGCTGCCATGGAAACCAAGTGCTCTGGCAGCACATATGTCTGAAAGTGGATATGACACCTAGGGAAGGGAGTGTGCTGGTGAATGGCAACTGCCCGAAGCAGCAGCACAGCTCTTCCACTGCCAAAACAACTCCACCTGCCTCATGAACTTCACATACCATCAGCTGTCCTGGCAGCTATCTAGGAAACCCTGTTGGGTCACTTCCGGTCCCATGCCCATTGAGCCCAGTGGGATCTAATCAAGCAGCTTCAGCACCCACACAAAACAAACATGGAGCTCCTCACTCAAGACGCTGAAAACTCCACAGCCAAAGACAAGTTCAGTGCCCAAGCCATTTCCCGCTGCCATGGAAACCAAGTGCTCTGGCAGCACATATGTCTGAAAGTGGATATGACACCTAGGGAAGGGAGTGTGCTGGTGAATGGCAACTGCTTGAAGCTGCAGCACAGCTCTTCCAGTGCCAAAACAACTCCACCTGCCTCATGAACTTCACATACCATCAGCTGTCTTGGCAGCTATCTAGGAAACCCTGTTGGGTCACTTCCCGTCCCATGCCCTTTGAGCCCAGTGGGATGGAATCAAGCAGCTTCAGCACCCACACAAAACGAACATGGAGCTCCTCACTCAAGGCGCTCAAACCTCCACGTTCAAAGACAAGTTCAGTGCCGAAGCCATTTCCCGCTGCCATGGAAACCAAGTGTTCTAGCAGCACATATGTCTGAAAGTGGATATGACACCTAGGGAAGGGAGTGTGCTGGTGAATGGCAACTGCCCGAAGCAGCAGCACAGCTAGTCCACTGCCACAACAACTCCACCTGCCTCATGAACTTCACATACCATCAGCTGTCCTGGCAGCTATCTAGGAAACCCTGTTGGGTCACTTCCGGTCCCATGCCCTTTGAGCCCAGTGGGATGGAATCAAGCAGCTTCAGCACCCACACAAAACTAACATGGAGCTCCTCACTCAAGGCACTCAAAACTCCATAGCCAAAGACAAGTTCAGTGCCCAAGCCATTTCCCGCTGCCATGGAAACCAAGTGCTCTGGCAGCACATATGTCTGAAAGTAGATATGACACCTAGGGAAGGGAGTGTGCTGGTGAATGGCAACTGCCCGAAGCAGCAGCACAGCTCTTCCACTGCCAAAACAACTCCACCTGCCTCATGAACTTCACATACCATCAGCTGTCCTGGCAGCTATCTAGGAAACCCTGTTGGGTCACTTCCGGTCCCATGCCCATTGAGCCCAGTGGGATGGAATCAAGCAGCTTGAGAACCCACACAAATCTAACATGGAGCTCCTCACTCAAGGCGCTCAAAACTCCTCGGCCAAAGACAAGTTCAGTGCCCAAGCCATTTCCCGCTGCCATGGAAACCAAGTGCTCTGGCAGCACATATGTCTGAAAGTGGATATGACACCTAGGGAAGGGAGTGTGCTGGTGAATGGCAACTGCCCGAAGCAGCAGCACAGCTCTTCCAGTGCCAAAACAACTCCACCTGCCTCATGAACTTCACATACCATCAGCTGTCCTGGCAGCTATCTAGGAAACCCTGTTGGGTCACTTCCGGTCCCATGCCCATTGAGCCCAGTGGGATCTAATCAAGCAGCTTCAGCACCCACACAAAACTAACATGGAGCTCCTCACTCTAGGCGCTCAAACCTCCACGTTCAAAGACAAGTTCAGTGCCGAAGCCATTTCCCGCTGCCATGGAAACCAAGTGCTCTGGCAGCACATATGTCTGAAAGTGGATATGACACCTAGGGAAGGGAGTGTGCTGGTGAATGGCAACTGCCCGAAGCAGCAGCACAGCTCTTCCACTGCCAAAACAACTCCACCTGCCTCATGAACTTCACATACCATCATCTGTCCTGGCAGCTATCTAGGAAACCCTGTTGGGTCACTTCCGGTCCCATGCCCATTAAGCCCAGTGGGATCTAATCAAGCAGCTTCAGCACCCACACAAAACTAACATGGAGCTCCTCACTCAAGGCGCTCCAACCTCCACGTTCAAAGACAAGTTCAGTGCCGAAGCCATTTCCCTCTGCAATGGAAACCAAGTGCTCTGGCAGCACATATGTCTGAAAGAGGATATGACACCTAGGGAAGGGAGTGTGCTGGTGAATGGCAACTGCCCGAAGCAGCAGCACAGCTCGTCCACTGCCAAAACAACTCCACCTGCCTCATGAACTTCACATACCATCAGCTGTCCTGGCAGCTATCTAGGAAACCCTGTTGGGTCACTTTCGGTCCCATGCCCATTGAGCCCATGGGGATGCAATCAAGCAGCTTCAGCACCCACACAAAACGAACATGGAGCTCCTCACTCAAGGTGCTCAATCCTCCACAACCAAAGACAAGTTCAGTGACGAAGCCATTTCCCGCTGCCATGGAAACCAAGTGCTCTGGCAGCACATATGTCTGAAAGTGGATATGACACTTAGGGAAGGGAGTGTGCTGGTGAATGGCAACTGCCCGAAGCAGCAGCACAGCTCTTCCAGTGCCAAAACAACTCCACCTGCCTCATCAACTTCACATACCATCAGCTGTCTTGGCAGCTATCTAGGAAACCCTGTTGGGTCACTTCCGGTCCCATGCCCATTGAGCCCAGTGGGATCTAATCAAGCAGCTTCAGCACCCACACAAAACAAACATGGAGCTCCTCACTCAAGACGCTGAAAACTCCACAGCCAAAGACAAGTTCAGTGCCCAAGCCATTTCCCGCTGCCATGGAAACCAAGTGCTCTGGCAGCACATATGTCTGAAAGTGGATATGACACCTAGGGAAGGGAGTGTGCTGGTGAATGGCAACTGCTTGAAGCTGCAGCACAGCTCTTCCAGTGCCAAAACAACTCCACCTGCCTCATGAACTTCACATACCATCAGCTGTCTTGGCAGCTATCTAGGAAACCCTGTTGGGTCACTTCCCGTCCCATGCCCTTTGAGCCCAGTGGGATGGAATCAAGCAGCTTCAGCACCCACACAAAACGAACATGGAGCTCCTCACTCAAGGCGCTCAAACCTCCACGTTCAAAGACAAGTTCAGTGCCGAAGCCATTTCCCGCTGCCATGGAAACCAAGTGTTCTAGCAGCACATATGTCTGAAAGTGGATATGACACCTAGGGAAGGGAGTGTGCTGGTGAATGGCAACTGCCCGAAGCAGCAGCACAGCTAGTCCACTGCCACAACAACTCCACCTGCCTCATGAACTTCACATACCATCAGCTGTCCTGGCAGCTATCTAGGAAACCCTGTTGGGTCACTTCCGGTCCCATGCCCTTTGAGCCCAGTGGGATGGAATCAAGCAGCTTCAGCACCCACACAAAACTAACATGGAGCTCCTCACTCAAGGCACTCAAAACTCCATAGCCAAAGACAAGTTCAGTGCCCAAGCCATTTCCCGCTGCCATGGAAACCAAGTGCTCTGGCAGCACATATGTCTGAAAGTAGATATGACACCTAGGGAAGGGAGTGTGCTGGTGAATGGCAACTGCCCGAAGCAGCAGCACAGCTCTTCCACTGCCAAAACAACTCCACCTGCCTCATGAACTTCACATACCATCAGCTGTCCTGGCAGCTATCTAGGAAACCCTGTTGGGTCACTTCCGGTCCCATGCCCATTGAGCCCAGTGGGATGGAATCAAGCAGCTTGAGAACCCACACAAATCTAACATGGAGCTCCTCACTCAAGGCGCTCAAAACTCCTCGGCCAAAGACAAGTTCAGTGCCCAAGCCATTTCCCGCTGCCATGGAAACCAAGTGCTCTGGCAGCACATATGTCTGAAAGTGGATATGACACCTAGGGAAGGGAGTGTGCTGGTGAATGGCAACTGCCCGAAGCAGCAGCACAGCTCTTCCAGTGCCAAAACAACTCCACCTGCCTCATGAACTTCACATACAATCAGCTGTCCTGGCAGCTATCTAGGAAACCCTGTTGGGTCACTTCCGGTCCCATGCCCATTGAGCCCAGTGGGATCTAATCAAGCAGCTTCAGCACCCACACAAAACTAACATGGAGCTCCTCACTCTAGGCGCTCAAACCTCCACGTTCAAAGACAAGTTCAGTGCCGAAGCCATTTCCCGCTGCCATGGAAACCAAGTGCTCTGGCAGCACATATGTCTGAAAGTGGATATGACACCTAGGGAAGGGAGTGTGCTGGTGAATGGCAACTGCCCGAAGCAGCAGCACAGCTCTTCCACTGCCAAAACAACTCCACCTGCCTCATGAACTTCACATACCATCATCTGTCCTGGCAGCTATCTAGGAAACCCTGTTGGGTCACTTCCGGTCCCATGCCCATTAAGCCCAGTGGGATCTAATCAAGCAGCTTCAGCACCCACACAAAACTAACATGGAGCTCCTCACTCAAGGCGCTCCAACCTCCACGTTCAAAGACAAGTTCAGTGCCGAAGCCATTTCCCTCTGCAATGGAAACCAAGTGCTCTGGCAGCACATATGTCTGAAAGAGGATATGACACCTAGGGAAGGGAGTGTGCTGGTGAATGGCAACTGCCCGAAGCAGCAGCACAGCTCGTCCACTGCCAAAACAACTCCACCTGCCTCATGAACTTCACATACCATCAGCTGTCCTGGCAGCTATCTAGGAAACCCTGTTGGGTCACTTTCGGTCCCATGCCCATTGAGCCCATGGGGATGCAATCAAGCAGCTTCAGCACCCACACAAAACGAACATGGAGCTCCTCACTCAAGGTGCTCAATCCTCCACAACCAAAGACAAGTTCAGTGACGAAGCCATTTCCCGCTGCCATGGAAACCAAGTGCTCTGGCAGCACATATGTCTGAAAGTGGATATGACACTTAGGGAAGGGAGTGTGCTGGTGAATGGCAACTGCCCGAAGCAGCAGCACAGCTCTTCCAGTGCCAAAACAACTCCACCTGCCTCATCAACTTCACATACCATCAGCTGTCCTGGCAGCTATCTAGGAAACCCTGTTGGGTCACTTCCGGTCCCATGCCCTTTGAGCCCAGTGGGATGGAATCAAGCAGCTTCAGCACCCACACAAAACTAACATGGAGCTCCTCACTCAAGGCGCTCAAAACTCCACAGCCAAAGACAAGTTCAGTGCCCAAGCCATTTCCCGCTGCCATGGAAACCAAGTGCTCTGGCAGCACATATGTCTGAAAGTGGATATGACACCTAGGGAAGGGAGTGTGCTGGTGAATGGCTATTGCCCGAAGCAGCAGCACAGCTCTTCCAGTGCCAAAACAACTCCACCTGCCTCATGAACTTCACATACCATCAGCTGTCCTGGCAGCTATCTAGGAAACCCTGTTGGGTCACTTCCGGTCCCATGCCCATTGAGCCCAGTGGGATGGAATCAAGCAGCTTCAGCACCCACACAAAACAAACATGGAGCTCCTCACTCAAAACGCTGAAAACTCCACAGCCAAAGACAAGTTCAGTGCCCAAGCCATTTCCCGCTGCCATGGAAACCAAGTGCTCTGGCAGCACATATGTCTCAAAGTGGATATGACACCTAGGGAAGGGAGTGTGCTGGTGAATGGCAACTGCCCGAAGCAGCAGCACAGCTCTTCCACTGCCAAAACAACTCCACCTGCCTCATGAACTTCACATACCATCAGCTGTCCTGGCAGCTATCTAGGAAACCCTGTTGGGTCACTTCCGGTCCCATGCCCATTGAGCCCAGTGGGATGGAATCAAGCAGCTTCAGCACCCACACAAAACGAACATGGAGCTCCTCACTCAAGGCGCTCAAACCTCCACGTTCAAAGACAAGTTCAGTGCCGAAGCCATTTCCCGCTGCCATGGAAACCAAGTGCTCTGGCAGCACATATGTCTGAAAGTGGATATGACACCTAGGGAAGGGAGTGTGCTGGTGAATGGCAACTGCCCGAAGCAGCAGCACAGCTCTTCCACTGCCAAAACAACTCCACCTGCCTCATGAACTTCACATACCATCAGCTGTCCTGGCAGCTATCTAGGAAACCCTGTTGGGTCACTTCCGGTCACATGCCCATTGAGCCCAGTGGGATGGAATTAAGCAGCTTGGGCACCCACACAAAACGAACATGGAGCTCCTCACTCAAGGCGCTCCAAATTTCATGGCCAAAGGCAAGTCAGTGCCCAAGCCATTTCCCGCTGCCATGGAAACCAAGTGCTCTGGCAGCACATATGTCTGAAAGTGGATATGACACCTAGGGAAGGGAGTGTGCTGGTGAATGGCAACTGCCCGAAGCAGCAGCACAGCTCTTCCAGTGCCAAAACAACTCCACCTGCCTCATGAACTTCACATACCATCAGCTGTCCTGGCAGCTATCTAGGAAACCCTGTTGGGTCACTTTCGGTCCCATGCCCTTTGAGCCCAGTGGGATGGAATCAAGCAGCTTCAGCACCCACACAAAACTAACATGGAGCTCCTCACTCAAGGCACTCAAAACTCCACAGCCAAAGACAAGTTCAGTGCCCAAGCCATTTCCCGCTGCCATGGAAACCAAGTGCTCTGGCAGCACATATGTCTGAAAGTGGATATGACACCTAGGGAAGGGAGTGTGCTGGTGAATGGCAACTGCCCGAAGCAGCAGCACAGCTCTTCCACTGCCAAAACAACTCACCTGCCTCATGAACTTCACATACCAACAGCTGTCCTGGCAGCTATCTAGGAAACCCTGTTGGGTCACTTCCGGTCCCATGCCCATTGAGCCCAGTGGGATGGAATCAAGCAGCTTGAGCACCCACACAAAACGAACATGGAGCTCCTCACTCAAGGCGCTCAAAACTCCACAGCCAAAGACAAGTTCAGTGCCCAAGCCATTTCCCGCTGCCATGGAAACCAAGTGCTCTGGCAGCACATATGTCTGAAAGTGGATATGACACCTAGGGAAGGGAGTGTGCTGGTGAATGGCAACTGCCCGAAGCAGCAGCACAGCTCTTCCACTGCCAAAACAACTCCACCTGCCTCATGAACTTCACATACCATCAGCTGTCCTGGCAGCTATCTAGGAAACCCTGTTGGGTCACTTCCGGTCCCATGCCCATTGAGCCCAGTGGGATGGAATCAAGCAGCTTCAGCACCCACACAAAACGAACATGGAGCTCCTCACTCAAGGCGCTCAAAACTCCACAGCCAAAGACAAGTTCAGTGCCCAAGCCATTTCCCGCTGCCATGGAAACCAAGTGCTCTGGCAGCACATATGTCTGAAAGTGGATATGACACCTAGGGAAGGGAGTGTGCTGGTGAATGGCGACTGCCCGAAGCAGCAGCACAGCTCTTCCACTGCCAAAACAACTCCACCTGCCTCATGAACTTCACATACCATCAGCTGTCCTGGCAGCTATCTAGGAAACCCTGTTGGGTCACTTCCGGTCCCATGCCCATTGAGCCCAGTGGGATGGAATCAAGCAGCTTGAGCACCCACACAAAACGAACATGGAGCTCCTCACTCAAGGCGCTCAAAACTCCACAGCCAAAGACAAGTTCAGTGCCCAAGCCATTTCCCGCTGCCATGGAAACCAAGTGCTCTGGGAGCACATATATCTGAAAGTGGATATGACACCTAGGGAAGGGTGTGTGCTGGTGAATGGCAACTGCCCGAAGCAGCAGCACAGCTCTTCCAGTGCCAAAACAACTCCACCTGCCTCATGAACTTCACATATCATCATCTGTCCTGGCAGCTATCTAGGAAACCCTGTTGGCTCACTTCCGGTCCCATGTCCATTGAGCCCAGTGGGATGGAATCAAGCAGCTTCAGCACCCACACAAAACGAACATGGAGCTCCTCACGCAAGGCGCTAAAAACTCCACGGCCAAAGACAAGTTCAGTGCCCAAGCCATTTCCCGCTGCCATGGAAACCAAGTGCTCTGGCAGCACATATGTCTGAAAGTGGATATGACACCTAGGGAAGGGAGTGTGCTTGTGAATGGCAACTGCCAGAAGCTGCAGCACAGCTCTTCCATTGCCAAAACAACTCCACCTGCCTCATCACCTTCACATACCATCAGCTGTCCTGGCAGCTATCTGGGAAACCCTGTTGGGTCACTTCCGGTTATATGCCCATTGAGCCCAGTGGGATGGAAAGAAGCAGCTTCAGCACCCACACAAATCTAACATGGAGCTCCTCACTCAAGGCGCTCAATACTACATGGCCAAAGACAAGTTCAGTGCCCAAGCCATTTCCCGCTGCCATGGAAACCAAGTGCTCTGGCAGCACATATGTCTGAAAGTGGATATGACACCTAGGGAAGGGAGTGTGGTGGTGAATGGCAACTGCCCGAAGCAGCAGCACAGCTCTTCCACTGCCAAAACAACTCCACCTGCCTCATGAACTTCACATACCATCAGCTGTCCTGGCAGCTATCTAGGAAACCCTGTTGGGTCACTTCCGGTCCCATGCCCATTGAGCCCAGTGGGATGGAATCAAGCAGCTTCAGCACCCACACAAAACGAACATGGAGCTCCTCACTCAAGGCGCTCAAAACTCCACGGCCAAAGACAAGTTCAGTGAACAAGCCATTTCCCGCTGCCATGGAAACCAAGTGCTCTGGCAGCACATATGTCTGAAAGTGGATATGACACCTAGGGAAGGGAGTCTGGTGGTGAATGGCAACTGCCCGAAGCAGCAGCACAGCTCTTCCACTGCCAAAACAACTCCACCTGCCTCATGAACTTCACATACCATCAGCTGTCCTGGCAGCTATCTAGGAAACCCTTTTGGGTCACTTCCGGTCCCATGCCCATTGAGCCCAGTGGGATGGAATCAAGCAGCTTCAGCACCCACACAAAACTAACATGGAGCTCCTCACTCAAGGCGCTCAAAACTCCACAGCCAAAGACAAGTTCAGTGCCCAAGCCATTTCCCGCTGCCATGGAAACCAAGTGCTCTGGCAGCACATATGTCTGAAAGTGGATATGACACCTAGGGAAGGGAGTGTGGTGGTGAATGGCAACTGCCCAAAGCAGCAGCACAGCTCTTCCACTGCCAAAACAACTCCACCTGCCTCATGAACTTCACATACCATCAGCTGTCCTGGCAGCTATCTAGGAAACCCTGTTGGGTCACTTCCGGTCCCATGCCCATTGAGCCCAGTGGGATGGAATCAAGCAGCTTGAGCACCCACACAAAACGAACATGGAGCTCCTCACTCAAGGCGCTCAAAACTCCGCAGCAAAAGACAAGTTCAGTGCCCAAGCCATTTCCCTCTGCAATGGAAACCAAGTGCTCTGGGAGCACATATATCTGAAAGTGGATATGACACCTAGGGAAGGGTGTGTGCTGGTGAATGGCAACTGCCCGAAGCAGCAGCACAGCTCTTCCAGTGCCAAAACAACTCCACCTGCCTCATGAACTTCACATATCATCAGCTGTCCTGGCAGCTATCTAGGAAACCCTGTTGGGTCACTTCCGGTCCCATGCCCATTGAGCCCAGTGGGATGGAATCAAGCAGCTTCAGCACCCACACAAAACGAACATGGAGCTCCTCACTCAAGGCGCTCAAAACTCCATGGCCAAAGACAAGTTCAGTGCCCAAGCCATTTTTCGCTGCCATGGAAACCAAGTGCTCTGGCAGCACATATGTCTGAAAGTGGATATGACACCTAGGGAAGGGAGTGTGCTGCTGAATGGCAACTGCCCGAAGCAGCAGCACAGCTCTTCCAGTGCCAAAACAACTCCACCTGCCTCATGAACTTCACATACCATCAGCTGTCCTGGCAGCTATCTAGGAAACCCTGTTGGGTCACTTCAGGTTATATGCCCATTGAGCCCAGTGGGATGGAATCAAGCAGCTTCAGCACCCACACAAAACGAACATGGAGCTCCTCACTCAAGGCGCTCAAAACTCCACAGCCAAAGACAAGTTCAGTGCCCAAGCCATTTCCCGCTGCCATGGAAACCAAGTGCTCTGGCAGCACATATGTCTGAAAGTGGATATGACACCTAGGGAAGGGAGTGTGCTGGTGAATGGCAACTGCCAGAAGCAGCAGCACAGCTCTTCCAGTGCCAAAACTACTCCACCTGCCTCATGAACTTCACATACCATTAGCTGTCCTGGCAGCTATCTACGAAACCCTGTTGGGTCACTTCTGGTCCCATGCCCATTGAGCCCAGGGGGATGGAATCAAGCAGCTTCAGCACCCACACAAAACTAACATGGAGCTCCTCACTCAAGGCGCTCAAAACTCCACAGCCAAAGACAAGTTCAGTGCCCAAGCCATTTCCCGCTGCCATGGAAACCAAGTGCTCTGGCAGCACATATGTCTGAAAGTGGATATGACACCTAGGGAAGGGAGTGTGCTGGTGAATGGCAACTGCCCGAAGCAGCAGCACAGCTCTTCCAGTGCCAAAACTACTCCACCTGCCTCATGAACTTCACATACCATCATCTGTCCTGGCAGCTATCTAGGAAACCCTGTTGGGTCACTTCCGGTCCCATGCCCATTGAGCCCAGTGGGATGGAATCAAGCAGCTTGAGCACCCACACAAAACGAACATGGAGCTCCTCACTCAAGGCGCTCCAAACTCCACAGCCAAAGACAAGTTCAGTGCCCAAGCCATTTCCCTCTGCAATGGAAACCAAGTGCTCTGGGAGCACATATATCTGAAAGTGGATATGACACCTAGGGAAGGGTGTGTGCTGGTGAATGGCAACTGCCCGAAGCAGCAGCACAGCTCTTCCACTGCCAAAACAACTCCACCTGCCTCATGAACTTCACATATCATCAGCTGTCCTGGCAGCTATCTAGGAAACCCTGTTGGGTCACTTCCGGTCCCATGCCCATTGAGCCCAGTGGGATGGAATCAAGCAGCTTCAGCACCCACACAAAACAAACATGGAGCTCCTCACTCAAGGCGCTCAAAACTCCATGGCCAAAGACAAGTTCAGTGCCCAAGCCATTTTTCGCTGCCATGGAAACCAAGTGCTCTGGCAGCACATATGTCTGAAAGTGGATATGACACCTAGGGAAGGGAGTGTGCTGCTGAATGGCAACTGCCAGAAGCAGCAGCACAGCTCTTCCAGTGCCAAAACTACTCCACCTGCCTCATGAACTTCACATACCATTAGCTGTCCTGGCAGCTATCTAGGAAACCCTGTTGGGTCACTTCTGGTCCCATGCCCATTGAGCCCAGGGGGATGGAATCAAGCAGCTTCAGCACCCACACAAAACTAACATGGAGCTCCTCACTCAAGGCGCTCAAAACTCCACAGCCAAAGACAAGTTCAGTGCCCAAGCCATTTCCCGCTGCCATGGAAACCAAGTGCTCTGGCAGCACATATGTCTGAAAGTGGATATGACACCTAGGGAAGGGAGTGTGCTGGTGAATGGCAACTGCCCGAAGCAGCAGCACAGCTCTTCCAGTGCCAAAACTACTCCACCTGCCTCATGAACTTCACATACCATCATCTGTCCTGGCAGCTATCTAGGAAACCCTGTTGGGTCACTTCCGGTCCCATGCCCATTGAGCCCAGTGGGATGGAATCAAGCAGCTTGAGCACCCACACAAAACGAACATGGAGCTCCTCACTCAAGGCGCTCCAAACTCCACAGCCAAAGACAAGTTCAGTGCCCAAGCCATTTCCCTCTGCAATGGAAACCAAGTGCTCTGGGAGCACATATATCTGAAAGTGGATATGACACCTAGGGAAGGGTGTGTGCTGGTGAATGGCAACTGCCCGAAGCAGCAGCACAGCTCTTCCAGTGCCAAAACAACTCCACCTGCCTCATGAACTTCACATATCATCAGCTGTCCTGGCAGCTATCTAGGAAACCCTGTTGGGTCACTTCCGGTTATATGCCCATTGAGCCCAGTGGGATGGAATCAAGCAGCTTCAGCACCCACACAAAACGAACATGGAGCTCCTCACTCAAGACGCTGAAAACTCCACAGCCAAAGACAAGTTCAGTGCCCAAGCCATTTCCCGCTGCCATGGAAACCAAGTGCTCTGGCAGCACATATGTCTGAAAGTGGATATGACACCTAGGGAAGGGAGTGTGCTGGTGAATGGCAAGTGCCCGAAGCAGCAGCACAGCTCTTCCACTGCCAAAACAACTCCACCTGCCTCATGAACTTCACATACCATCAGCTGTCCTGGCAGCTATCTAGGAAACCCTGTTGGGTCACTTCCGGTTATATGCCCATTGAGCCCAGTGGGATGGAATCAAGCAGCTTGAGCACCCACACAAAATGAACATGGAGCTCCTCACTCAAGGCGCTCAAAACTCCACAGCCAAAGACAAGTTCAGTGCCCAAGCCATTTCCCGCTGCCATGGAAACCAAGTGCTCTGGCAGCACATATGTCTGAAAGTGGATATGACACCTAGGGAAGGGAGTGTGCTGGTGAATGGCAACTGCCCGAAGCAGCAGCACAGCTCTTCCACTGCCAAAACAACTCCACCTGCCTCATGAACTTCACATACCATCAGCTGTCCTGGCAGCTATCTAGGAAACCCTGTTGGGTCACTTCCGGTCCCATGCCCATTGAGCCCAGTGGGATGGAATCAAGCAGCTTCAGCACCCACACAAAACACATGGAGCTCCTCACTCAAGGCGCTCAAAACTCATGGCCAAAGACAAGTTCAGTGCCCAAGCCATTTCCCGCTGCCATGGAAACCAAGTGCTCTGGCAGCACATATGTCTGAAAGTGGATATGACACCTAGGGAAGGGAGTGTGCTGGTGAATGGCAACTGCCCGAAGCAGCAGCACAGCTCTTCCACTGCCAAAACAACTCCACCTGCCTCATGAACTTCACATACCATCAGCTGTCCTGGCAGCTATCTAGGAAACCCTGTTGGGTCACTTCCGGTCCCATGCCCATTGAGCCCAGTGGGATGGAATCAAGCAGCTTCAGCACCCACACAAAACGAACATGGAGCTCCTCACCCAAGGCGCTCAAAACTCCGCAGCTAAAGACAAGTTCAGTGCCCAAGCCATTTCCCTCTGCAATGGAAGCCAAGTGCTCTGGCAGCACATATGTCTGAAAGTGGATATGACACCTAGGGAAGGGAGTGTGTTGGTGAATGGCAAGTGCCCAAAGCAGCAGCACAGCTCTTTCAGTGCCAAAACAACTCCACCTGCCTCATGAACTTCACATACCATCAGCTGTCCTGGCAGCTATCTAGGAAACCCTGTTGGGTCACTTCCGGTCCCATGCCCATTGAGCCCAGTGGGATGGAATCAAGCAGCTTGAGCACCCACACAAAACGAACATGGAGCTCCTCACTCAAGGCGCTCCAAACTCCACAGCCAAAGACAAGTTCAGTGCCCAAGCCATTTCCCTCTGCCATGGAAACCAAGTGCTCTGGGAGCACATATATCTGAAAGTGGATATGACACCTAGGGAAGGGTGTGTGCTGGTGAATGGCAACTGCCCGAAGCAGCAGCACAGCTCTTCCAGTGCCAAAACAACTCCACCTGCCTCATGAACTTCACATATCATCAGCTGTCCTGGCAGCTATCTAGGAAACCCTGTTGGGTCACTTCCGGTCCCATGCCCATTGAGCCCAGTGGGATGGAATCAAGCAGCTTCAGCACCCACACAAAACGAACATGGAGCTCCTCACTCAAGGCGCTCAAAACTCCATGGCCAAAGACAAGTTCAGTGCCCAAGCCATTTTTCGCTGCCATGGAAACCAAGTGCTCTGGCAGCACATATGTCTGAAAGTGGATATGACACCTAGGGAAGGGAGTGTGCTGGTGAATGGCAACTGCCCGAAGCAGCAGCACAGCTCTTCCAGTGCCAAAACAACTCCACCTGCCTCATGAACTTCACATACCATCAGCTGTCCTGGCAGCTATCTAGGAAACCCTGTTGGGTCACTTCCGGTTATATGCCCATTGAGCCCAGTGGGATGGAATCAAGCAGCTTCAGCACCCACACAAAACGAACATGGAGCTCCTCACTCAAGACGCTGAAAACTCCACAGCCAAAGACAAGTTCAGTGCCCAAGCCATTTCCCGCTGCCATGGAAACCAAGTGCTCTGGCAGCACATATGTCTGAAAGTGGATATGACACCTAGGGAAGGGAGTGTGCTGGTGAATGGCAAGTGCCCGAAGCAGCAGCACAGCTCTTCCACTGCCAAAACAACTCCACCTGCCTCATGAACTTCACATACCATCAGCTGTCCTGGCAGCTATCTAGGAAACCCTGTTGGGTCACTTCCGGTTATATGCCCATTGAGCCCAGTGGGATGGAATCAAGCAGCTTGAGCACCCACACAAAACGAACATGGAGCTCCTCACTCAAGGCGCTCAAAACTCCACAGCCAAAGACAAGTTCAGTGCCGAAGCCATTTCCCGCTGCCATGGAAACCAAGTGCTCTGGCAGCACATATGTCTGAAAGTGGATATGACACCTAGGGAAGGGAGTGTGCTGGTGAATGGCAACTGCCCGAAGCAGCAGCACAGCTCTTCCAGTGCCAAAACAACTCCACCTGCCTCATGAACTTCACATACCATTAGCTGTCCTGGCAGCTATCTACGAAACCCTGTTGGGTCACTTCTGGTCCCATGCCCATTGAGCCCAGTGGGATGGAATCAAGCAGCTTCAGCACCCACACAAAACGAACATGGAGCTCCTCACTCAAGGCGCTCAAAACTCCACGGCCAAAGAGAAGTTCAGTGCCCAAGCCATTTCCCGCTGCCATGGAAACCAAGTGCTCTGGCAGCACATATGTCTGAAAGTGGATATGACACCTAGGGAAGGGAGTGTGCTGGTGAATGGCAACTGCCCGAAGCAGCAGCACAGCTCTTCCACTGCCAAAACTACTCCACCTGCCTCATGAACTTCACATACCATTAGCTGTCCTGGCAGCTATCTACGAAATCCTGTTGGGTCACTTCTGGTCCCATGCCCATTGAGCCCAGTGGGATGGAATCAAGCAGCTTCAGCACCCACACAAAACGAACATGGAGCTCCTCACTCAAGGCGCTCAAAACTCCACGGCCAAAGACAAGTTCAGTGCCCAAGCCATTTCCCGCTGCCATGGAAACCAAGTGCTCTGGCAGCACATATGTCTGAAAGTGGATATGACACCTAGGGAAGGGAGTGTGCTGGTGAATGGCAAGTGCCCGAAGCAGCAGCACAGCTCTTCCACTGCCAAAACAACTCCACCTGCCTCATGAACTTCACATACCATCAGCTGTCCTGGCAGCTATCTAGGAAACCCTGTTGGGTCACTTCCGGTTATATGCCCATTGAGCCCAGTGGGATGGAATCAAGCAGCTTGAGCACCCACACAAATCTAACATGGAGCTCCTCACTCAAGGCGTTCAAAACTCCACAGCCAAAGACAAGTTCAGTGCCCAAGCCATTTCCCGCTGCCATGGAAACCAAGTGCTCTGGCAGCACATGTCTGAAAGTGGATATGACACCTAGGGAAGGGAGTGTGCTGGTGAATGGCAAGTGCCCGAAGCAGCAGCACAGCTCTTCCACTGCCAAAACAACTCCACCTGCCACATGAACTTCACATACCATCATCTGTCCTGGCAGCTATCTAGGAAACCCTGTTGGGTCACTTCCGGTCCCATGCCCATTGAGCCCAGTGGGATGGAATCAAGCAGCTTCAGCACCCACACAAAACGAACATGGAGCTCCTCAGTCAAGGCGCTCAAAACTCCACGGCCAAAGACAAGTTCAGTGCCCAAGCCATTTCCCGCTGCCATGGAAACCAAGTGCTCTGGCAGCACATATGTCTGAAAGTGGATATGACACCTAGGGAAGGGAGTGTGCTGGTGAATGGCAACTGCCCGAAGCAGCAGCACAGCTCTTCTACTGCCAAAACAACTCCACCTGCCTCATGAACTTCACATACCATCAGCTGTCCTGGCAGCTATCTAGGAAACCCTGTTGGGTCACTTCCGGTCCCATGCCCATTGAGCCCAGTGGGATGGAAACAAGCAGCTTCAGCACCCACACAAAACGAACATGGAGCTCCTCACTCAAGGCGCTCAAAACTCCATGGCCAAAGACAAGTTCAGTGCCAGAGCCATTTCCCGCTGCCATGGAAACCAAGTGCTCTGGCAGCACATATGTCTGAAAGTGGATATGACACCTAGGGAAGGGAGTGTGCTGGTGAATGGCAACTGCCCGAAGCAGCAGCACAGCTCTTCCACTGCCAAAACAACTCCACCTGCCTCATGAACTTCACATACCATCAGCTGTCCTGGCAGCTATCTAGGAAACCCTGTTGGGTCACTTCCGGTCCCATGCCCATTGAGCCCAGTGGGATGGAATCAAGCAGCTTCAGCACCCACACAAAACGAACATGGAGCTCCTCACTCAAGGCGCTCAAAACTCCACAGCCAACGACAAGTTCAGTGCCCAAGCCATTTCCCTCTGCAATGGAAGCCAAGTGCTCTGGCAGCACATAGGTCTGAAAGTGGATATGACACCTAGGGAAGGGAGTGTGCTGGTGAATGGCAAGTGCCCGAAGCAGCAGCACAGCTCTTCCACTGCCAAAACAACTCCACCTGCCTCATGAACTTCACATACCATCAGCTGTCCTGGCAGCTATCTAGGAAACCCTGTTGGGTCACTTCCGGTTATATGCCCATTGAGCCCAGTGGGATGGAATCAAGCAGCTTGAGCACCCACACAAAACGAACATGGAGCTCCTCACTCAAGGCGCTCAAAACTCCACAGCCAAAGACAAGTTCAGTGCCCAAGCCATTTCCCGCTGCCATGGAAACCAAGTGCTCTGGCAGCACATATGTCTGAAAGTGGATATGACACCTAGGGAAGGGAGTGTGCTGGTGAATGGCAAGTGCCCGAAGCAGCAGCACAGCTCTTCCACTGCCAAAACAACTCCACCTGCCTCATTAACTTCACATACCATCAGCTGTCCTGGCAGCTATCTAGGAAACCCTGTTGGGTCACTTCTGGTCCCATGCCCATTGAGCCCACAGGGATGGAATCAAGCAGCTTCAGCACCCACACAAAACGAACATGGAGCTCCTCACTCAAGGCGCTCAAAACTCCAAGGCCAAAGACAAGTTCAGTGTCCAAGCCATTTCCCGCTGCCATGGAAACCAAGTGCTCTGGCAGCACATATGTCTGAAAGTGGATATGACACCTAGGGAAGGGAGTGTGCTGGTGAATGGCAACAGCCCGAAGCAGCAGCACAGCTCTTCTACTGCCAAAACAACTCCACCTGCCTCATGAACTTCACATACCATCAGCTGTCCTGGCAGCTATCTAGGAAACCCTGTTGGGTCACTTCCGGTCCCATGCCCATTGAGCCCAGTGGGATGGAAACAAGCAGCTTCAGCACCCACACAAAACGAACATGGAGCTCCTCACTCAAGGCGCTCAAAACTACACAGCCAAAGACAAGTTCAGTGCCCAAGCCATTTCCCGCTGCCATGGAAACCAAGTGCTCTGGCAGCACATATGTCTGA
The DNA here is from genome assembly GCF_030435755.1 of Ochotona princeps. NCBI lineage: Eukaryota > Metazoa > Chordata > Mammalia > Lagomorpha > Ochotonidae > Ochotona > Ochotona princeps. The sequence continues at coordinate 140,072,753 of NC_080832.1, read as the reverse complement.
AAGTGGATATGACACCTAGGGAAGGGAGTGTGCTGGTGAATGGCAACTGCCCGAAGCAGCAGCACAGCTCTTCCAGTGCCAAAACAACTCCACCTGCCTCATGAACTTCACATACCATCAACTGTCCTGGCAGCTATCTAGGAAACCCTGTTGGGTCACTTCCGGTCCCATGCCCTTTGAGCCCAGTGGGATGGAATCATGCAGCTTCAGCACCCACACAAAACGAACATGGAGCTCCTCGCTCAAGGCCCTAAAAACTACATGGCGAAAGACAAGTTCAGTGCCGAATCCATTTCACGCTGCAATGGAAGCCAAGTGCTCTGGCAGCACATATGTCTGAAAGTGGATATGACACCTAGGGAAGGGAGTGTGCTGGTGAATGGCAACTGCCCGAAGCAGCAGCACAGCTCTTGCAGTGCCAAAACAACTCCACCTGCCTCATGAACTTCACATACCATCAGCTGTCCTGGCAGCTATCTAGGAAACCTTGTTGGGTCACTTCCGGTCCCATGCCCATTGAGCCCAGTGGGATGGAATCAAGCAGCTTGAGCACCCACACAAATCTAACATGGAGCTCCTCACTCAAGGCGCTCAAAACTCCATGGCCAAAGACAAGTTCAGTGCCCAAGCCATTTATCTCTGCAATGGAAACCAAGTGCTCTGGCAGCACATATGTCTGAAAGTAGATATGACACCTAGGGAAGGGAGTGTGGTGGTGAATGGCAACTGCCCGAAGCAGCAGCACAGCTCTTCCACTGCAAAACAACTCCACCTGCCTCCTGAACTTCACATACCATCAGCTGTCCTGGCAGCTATCTAGGAAAACCTGTTGGGTCACTTCGGGTCCCATGCCCATTGAGCCCAGTGGGATGGAATCAAGCAGCTTCAGCACCTACACAAAACTAACATGGAGCTCCTCACTCAAGGCGCTGAAAACTCCACGGCCAAAGACAAGTTCAGTGTCCAAGCCATTTCCCGCTGCCATGGAAACCAAGTGCTCTGGCAGCACATATGTGTGAAAGTGGATATGACACCTAGGGAAGGGAGTGTGGTGGTGAATGGCAACTGCCGGAAGCAGCAGCACAGCTCTTCCAGTGCCAAAACAATTCCGTCTGCCTCATGAACTTCACATACCATCAGCTGTCCTGGCAGCTATCTAGGAAACCCTGTTGGGTCACTTCCGGTCCCATGCCCATTGAGCCCAGTGGGATGGATTCAAGCAGCTTCAGCACCCACACAAAACGAAAATGGAGCTCCTCACCCAATTCGCTCAAAACTCCGCAGCTAAAGACAAGTTCAGTGCCCAAGCCATTTCCCTCTGCAATGGAAGCCAAGTGCTCTGGCAGCACATATGTCTGAAAGTGGATATGACACCTAGGGAAGGGAGTGTGCTGGTGAATGGCAAGTGCCCGAAGCAGCAGCACAGCTCTTCCACTGCCAAAACAACTCCACCTGCCTCATGAACTTCACATACCATCAGCTGTCCTGGCAGCTATCTAGGAAACCCTGTTGGGTCACTTCCGGTTTATGACCATTGAGCCCAGTGGGATGGAATCAAGCAGCTTGAGCACCCACACAAAACGTACATGGAGCTCCTCACTCAAGGCGCTCAAAACTCCACAGCCAAAGACAAGTTCAGTGCCCAAGCCATTTCCCGCTGCCATGGAAACCAAGTGCTCTGGCAGCACATATGTCTGAAAGTGGATATGACACCTAGGGAAGGGAATGTGCTGGTGAATGGCAAGTGCCCGAAGCAGCAGCACAGCTCTTCCAATGCCAAAACAACTCCACCTGCCTCATTAACTTCACATACCATCAGCTGTCCTGGCAGCTATCTAGGAAACCCTGTTGGGTCACTTCCGGTCCCATGCCCATTAAGCCCACAGGGATGGAATCAAGCAGCTTCAGCACCCACACAAAACGAACATGGAGCTCCTCACTCAAGGCGCTCAAAACTCCAAGGCCAAAGACAAGTTCAGTGTCCAAGCCATTTCCCGCTGCCATGGAAACCAAGTGCTCTGGCAGCACATATGTCTGAAAGTGGATATGACACCTAGGGAAGGGAGTGTGCTGGTGAATGGCAACTGCCCGAAGCAGCAGCACAGCTCTTCTACTGCCAAAACAACTCCACCTGCCTCATGAACTTCACATACCATCAGCTGTCCTGGCAGCTATCTAGGAAACCCTGTTGGGTCACTTCCGGTCCCATGCCCATTGAGCCCAGTGGGATGGAAACAAGCAGCTTCAGCACCCACACAAAACGAACATGGAGCTCCTCACTCAAGGCGCTCAAAACTACACAGCCAAAGACAAGTTCAGTGCCCAAGCCATTTCCCGCTGCCATGGAAACCAAGTGCTCTGGCAGCACATATGTCTGAAAGTGGATATGACACCTAGGGAAGGGAGTGTGCTGGTGAATGGCAACTGCCCGAAGCAGCAGCACAGCTCTTCCACTGCCAAAACAACTCCACCTGCCTCATGAACTTCACATACCATCAGCTGTCCTGGCAGCTATCTAGGAAACCCTGTTGGGTCACTTCCGGTCCCATGCCCATTGAGCCCAGTGGGATGGATTCAAGCAGCTTCAGCACCCACACAAAACGAACATGGAGCTCCTCACTCAAGGCGCTAAAAACTCCATGGCCAAAGACAAGTTCAGTGCCCAAGCCATTTCCCGCTGCCATGGAAACCAAGTGCTCTGGCAGCACATATGTCTGAAAGTGGATATGACACCTAGGGAAGGGAGTGTGCTGGTGAATGGCAACTGCCCGAAGCAGCAGCACAGCTCTTCCAGTGCCAAAACAACTCCGTCTGCCTCATGAACTTCACATACCATCAGCTGTCCTGGCAGCTATCTAGGAAACCTTGTTGGGTCACTTCCGGTCCCATGCCCATTGAGCCCAGTGGGATGGAATCAAGCAGCTTGAGCACCCACACAAAACTAACATGGAGCTCCTCACTCTAGGCGCTCAAAACTCCGCAGCCAAAGACAAGTTCAGTGCCCAAGCCATTTCCCGCTGCCATGGAAACCAAGTGCTCTGGCAGCACATATGTCTGAAAGTGGATATGACACCTAGGGAAGGGAGTGTGCTGGTGAATGGCAACTGCCCGAAGCAGCAGCACAGCTCTTCCACTGCCAAAACAACTCCACCTGCCTCATGAACTTCACATACCATCAACTGTCCTGGCAGCTATCTAGGAAACCCTGTTGGGTCACTTCCGGTCCCATGCCCTTTGAGCCCAGTGGGATGGAATCATGCAGCTTCAGCACCCACACAAAACGAACATGGAGCTCCTCGCTCAAGGCCCTAAAAACTACATGGCGAAAGACAAGTTCCATGCCGAATCCATTTCACGCTGCAATGGAAACCAAGTGCTCTGGCAGCACATATGTCTGAAAGTGGATATGACACCTAGGGAAGGGAGTGTGCTGGTGAATGGCAACTGCCCGAAGCAGCAGCACAGCTCTTGCAGTGCCAAAACAACTCCACCTGCCTCATGAACTTCACATACCATCAGCTGTCCTGGCAGCTATCTAGGAAACCCTGTTGGGTCACTTCCGGTCCCATGCCCATTGAGCCCAGTGGGATGGAATCAAGCAGCTTGAGCACCCACACAAAACGAACATGGAGCTCCTCACTCAAGGCGCTCAAAACTCCATGGCCAAAGACAAGTTCAGTGCCCAAGCCATTTCACGCTGCCATGGAAACCAAGTGCTCTGGCAGCACATATGTCTGAAAGTGGATATGACACCTAGGGAAGGGAGTGTGCTGGTGAATGGCAACTGCCCGAAGCAGCAGCACAGCTCTTCCAATGCCAAAACAACTCCACCTGCCTCATGAACTTCACATACCATCAGCTGTCCTGGCAGCTATCTAGGAAACCCTGTTGGGTCACTTCCGGTCCCATGCCCATTGAGCCCAGTGGGATGGAATCAAGCAGCTTGAGCACCCACACAAAACGAACATGGAGCTCCTCACTCAAGGCGCTCAAAATTCCAAAGCCAAAGACAAGTTCAGTGCCCAAGCCATTTATCTCTGCAATGGAAACCAAGTGCTCTGGCAGCACATATGTCTGAAAGTAGATATGACACCTAGGGAAGGGAGTGTGCTGGTGAATGGCAACTGCCCGAAGCAGCAGCACAGCTCTTCCACTGCAAAACAACTCCACCTGCCTCATGAACTTCACATACCATCAGCTGTCCTGGCAGCTATCTAGGAAACCCTGTTGGGTCACTTCCGGTCCCATGCCCATTGAGCCCACAGGGATGGAATCAAGCAGCTTCAGCACCCACACAAAACGAACATGGAGCTCCTCACTCAAGACGCTCAAAACTCCACAGCCAAAGACAAGTTCAGTGCCCAAGCCATTTCGCCGCTGCCATGGAAACCAAGTGCTCTGGCAGCACATATATCTGAAAGTGGATATGACACCTAGGGAAGGGTGTGTGCTGGTGAATGGCAACTGCCCGAAGCAGCAGCACAGCTCTCCCAGTGCCAAAACAACTCCACCTGCCTCATCAACTTCACATACCATCAGCTGTCCTGGCAGCTATCTAGGAAACCCTGTTGGGTCACTTCCGGTCCCATGCCCATTGAGCCCAGTGGGATGGAATCAAGCAGCTTCAGCACCCACACAAAACGAACATGGAGCTCCTCACTCATGGTGCTCAAAACTCCACGGCCAAAGACAAGTTCAGTGCCCAAGCCATTTCCCTCTGCCATGGGAACCAAGTGCTCTGGCAGCACCTATGTCTGAAAGTGGATATGACACCTAGGGAAGGGAGTGTGCTGGTGAATGGCAACTGCCCGAAGCAGCAGCACAGCTCTTCCACTGCCAAAACAACTCCACCTGCCTCATGAACTTCACATACCATCAGCTGTCCTGGCAGCTATCTAGGAAACCCTGTTGGGTCACTTCCGGTCCCATGCCCATTGAGCCCAGTGGGTTGGAATCAAGCAGCTTGAGCACCCACACAAAACTAACATGGAGCTCCTCACTCAAGGCCTTCAAAACTCCGCAGCCAAAGACAAGTTCAGTGCCCAAGCCATTTCCCGCTGCCATGGAAACCAAGTGCTCTGTCAGCACATAGGTCTGAAAGTGGATATGACACCTAGGGAAGGGAGTGTGGTGGTGATGAATGGCAACGGCCCGAAGCAGCAGCACAGCTCTTCCACTGCCAAAACAACTTCACCTACCTCATGAACTTCACATACCATCAGCTGTCCTGGCAGCTATCTAGGAAACCCTGTTGGGTCACTTCTGGTCCCATGCCCATTGAGCCCTGTGGGATGGAATCAAGCAGCTTCAGCACCCACACAAAACGAACATGGAGCTCCTCACTCAAGGCCCTAAAAACTACATGGCGAAAGACAAGTTCAGTGCCGAATCCATTTCACGCTGCAATGGAAACCAAGTGCTCTGGCAGCACATATGTCTGAAAGTGGATATGACACCTAGGGAAGGGAGTGTGCTGGTGAATGGCAACTGCCCGAAGCAGCAGCACAGCTCTTCCAGTGGCAAAACAACTCCATCTTCCTCATGAACTTCACATACCATCAGCTGTCCTGGTAGATCTCTAGGAAACCCTGTTGGGTCACTTCCGGTCCCATGCCCATTGAGCCCAGTGGGATGGAATCAAGCAGCTTGAGCACCCACACAAATCTAACATGGAGCTCCTCACTCAGGGCGCACAAAATTACATGGCAAAAGACAAGTTCAGTGCCCAAGCCATTTCCCGCTGCCATTTAAACCAAGTGCTCTGGCAGCACATATGTCTGAAAGTGGATATGACACCTAGGGAAGGGAGTGTGCTGGTGAATGGCAACTGCCAGAACCAGCAGCACAGCTCTTCCAGTGCCAAAACAACTCCACCTGCCTCATGAACTTCACATACCATCAGCTGTCCTGGCAGCTATCTAGGAAACCCTGTTGGCTCATTTCCGGTCCCACGCCCATTGAGCCCAGTGGGATGGAATCAAGCAGCTTCAGCACCCACACAAAACGAACATGGAGCTCCTCACTCAACGCGCTAAAAACTCCGCAGCTAAAGACAAGTTCAGTGCCCAAGCCATTTCCCGCTGCCATGGAAACCAAGTGCTCTGGCAGCACATATGTCTGAAAGTGGATATGACACCTAGGGAAGGGAGTGTGGTGATGAATGGCAACTGCCCGAAGCAGCAGCACAGCTCTTCCACTGCCAAAACAGCTCCATCTGCCTCATGAACTTCACATACCATCAGCTGTCCTGGAAGCTATCTAGAAAACCCTGTTGGGTCACGTCCGGTCCCATGCCCATTGAGCCCAGTGGGATGGAATCAAGCAGCTTCAGCACCCACACAAAACGAACATGGAGCTCCTCACTCAAGGCGCTCAAAACACCGCAGCTAAAGACAAGTTCAGTGCCCAAGCCATTTCCCTCTGCCATGGAAACCAAGTGCTCTGGCAGCACATATGTCTGAAAGTGGATATGACACCTAGGGAAGGGAGTGTGTTGATGAATGGCAACTGCCCGAAGCAACAGCACAGCTCTTCCACTGCCAAAACAACTCCATCTGCCTCATGAACTTCACATACCATCAGCTGTCCTGCCACCTATCTAGGAAACCCTGTTGGGTCACTTCCGGTCCCATGCCCTTTGAGCCCAGGGGGATGGAATCATGCAGCTTCAGCACCCACACAAAACGAACATGGAGCTCCTCACTCAAGGCCCTAAAAACTACATGGCGAAAGACAAGTTCAGTGCCGAATCCATTTCACGCTGCAATGGAAACCAAGTGCTCTGGCAGCACATATGTCTGAAAGTGGATATGACACCTAGGGAAGGGAGTGTGCTGGTGAATGGCAACTGCCCGAAGCAGCAGCACAGCTCTTGCAGTGCCAAAACAACTCCATCTTCCTCATGAACTTCACATACCATCAGATGTCCTGGCAGCTATCTAGGAAACCCTGTTGGGTCATTTCCGGTCCCATGTCCATTGAGCCCAGTGGGATGGAATCAAGCAGCTTCAGCACCCACACAAAAAGAACATGGAGCTCCTCACTCAAGGCGCTCAAAACTCCACGGCCAAAGACAAGTTCAGTGCCCAAGCCATTTCCCGCTGCCATGGGAACCAAGTGCTCTGGCAGCACATATGTCTGAAAGTGGATATGACACCTAGGGAAGGGAGTGTGCTGGTGAATGGCAACTGCCCGAAGCAGCAGCACAGCTCTTCCACTGCAAAACAACTCCACCTGCCTCATGAACTTCACATACCATCAGCTGTCCTGGCAGCTATCTAGGAAACCCTGTTGGGTCACTTCCGGTCCCATGCCCATTGAGCCCAGTGGGTTGGAATCAAGCAGCTTGAGCACCCACACAAAACTAACATGGAGCTCCTCACTCAAGGCCTTCAAAACTCCGCAGCCAAAGACAAGTTCAGTGCCCAAGCCATTTCCCGCTGCCATGGAAACCAAGTGCTCTGGCAGCACATAGGTCTGAAAGTGGATATGACACCTATGGAAGGGAGTGTGGTGGTGATGAATGGCAACGGCCCGAAGCAGCAGCACAGCTCTTCCACTGCCAAAACAACTTCACCTACCTCATGAACTTCACATACCATCAGCTGTCCTGGCAGCTATCTAGGAAACCCTGTTGGGTCACTTCTGGTCCCATGCCCATTGAGCCCTGTGGGATGGAATCAAGCAGCTTCAGCACCCACACAAAACGAACATGGAGCTCCTCACTCAAGGCGTTCAAAACTCCGCAGCCAAAGACAAGTTCAGTGCCCAAGCCATTTCCCTCTGCAATGGAAGCCAAGTGCTCTGGCAGCACATATGTCTGAAAGTGGATATGACACCTAGGGAAGGGAGTGTGCTGGTGAATGGCAACTGCCCAAAGCAGCAGCACAGCTCTTCCAGTGGCAAAACAACTCCATCTTCCTCATGAACTTCACATACCATCAGCAGTCCTGCCAGCTATCTGGGAAACCCTGTTGGGTCACTTCCGGTCCCATGCCCATTGAGCCCAGTGGGATGGAATCAAGCAGCTTCAGCACCCACACAAATCTAACATGGAGCTCCTCACTCAAGGCGCACAAAATTACATGGCAAAAGACAAGTTCAGTGCCCAAGCCATTTCCCTCTGCCATGGGAACCAAGTGCTCTGGCAGCACATATGTCTGAAAGTGGATATGACACCTAGGGAAGGGAGTGTGCTGGTGAATGGCAACTGCCCGAAGCAGCAGCACAGCTCTTCCAGTGCCAAAACAGCTCCGTCTGCCTCATGAATTTCACATACCATCAGCTGTCCTGGCAGCTATCTAGGAAACCCTGTTGGCTCACTTCCGGTCCCACGCCCATTGAGCCCAGTGGGATGGAATCAAGCAGCTTCAGCACCCACACAAAACGAACATGGAGCTCCTCACTCAAGGCGCTAAAAACTCCGCAGCTAAAGACAAGTTCAGTGCCCAAGCCATTTCCCGCTGCCATGGAAACCAAGTGCTCTGGCAGCACATATGTCTGAAAGTGGATATGACACCTAGGGAAGGGAGTGTGCTGGTGAATGGCAACTGCCCGAAGCAGCAGCACAGCTCTTCCACTGCCAAAACAACTCCAACTGCCTCATGAACTTCACATACCATCAGCTGTCCTGGCAGCTATCTAGGAAACCCTGTTGGGTCACTTCCGGTCCCATGCCCATTGAGCCCAGTGGGATGGAATCAAGCAGCTTCAGCACCCACACAAAACGAACATGGAGCTCCTCACTCAAGGCGCTCAAAACTCCACGGCCAAAGACAAGTTCAGTGCCCAAGCCATTTCCCGCTGCCATGGAAACCAAGTGCTCTGGCAGCACATATGTCTGAAAGTGGATATGACACCTAGGGAAGGGAGTGTGCTGGTGAATGGCAACTGAACAAAGCAGCAGCACAGCTCTTCCAGTGCCAAAACAACTCCCACTGCCTCATGAACTTCACATACCATCAGCTGTCCTGGCAGCTATCTAGGAAACCCTGTTGGGTCACTTCCGGTCCCATGCCCATTGAGCTCAGTGGGATGGAATCAAGCAGCTTCAGCACCCACACAAAACGAACATGGAGCTCCTCATTCAAGGCGCCCAAATTACATGGCCAAAGACAAGTTCATTGCCCAAGCCATTTCCCGCTGCCATGGAAACCAAGTGCTCTGGCAGCACATATGTCTGAAAGTGGATATGACACCTAGGGAAGGGAGTCTGGTGCTGAATGGCAACGGCCCGAAGCAGCAGCACAGCTCTTCCACTGCCAGAACAACTCCACTTTCCTCATGAACTTCACATACCATCAGCTGTCCTGGCAGCTATCTAGGAAACCCTGTTGGGTCACTTCCGGTCCCATGCCCATTGAGCCCAGTGGGATGGAATCAAGCAGCTTCAGCACCCACACAAAAGGAACATGGAGCTCCTCACTCAAGGCGCTCAAAACTCCGCAGCCAAAGACAAGTTCAGTGCCCAAGCCATTTCCCGCTGCCATGGAAACCAAGTGCTCTGGCAGCACATATGTCTGAAAGTGGATATGACACCTAGGGAAGGGAGTCTGGTGCTGAATGGCAACTGCCCGAAGCAGCAGCACAGCTCTTCCACTGCCAAAACAACTCCACCTGCCTCATTAACGTCACATACAATCAGCTCTCTTGGCAGCTATCTAGGAAACCCTGTTGTTTCACTTCAGGTCCCATGCCCATTGAGCCCAGTGGGATGGAATCAAGCAGCTTCAGCACCCACACAAAACGAACATGGAGCTCCTCACTCAAGGCGCTCAAAACTCCACGGCCAAAGACAAGTTCAGTGCCCAAGCCATTTCCCGCTGCCATGGAAACCAACTGCTCTGGCAGCACATATGTCTGAAAGTGGATATGACACCTAGGGAAGGGACTGTGCTGGTGAATGGCAACTGCCCGAAGCAGCAGCACAGCTCTTCCAGTGCCAAAACAACTCCACCTGCCTCATGAACTTCACATACCATCAGCTGTCCTGGCAGCTATCTAGGAAACCCTGTTGGGTCACTTCCGGTCCCATGCCCATTGAGCCCAGTGGGATGGAATCAAGCAGCTTCAGCACCCACACAAAACGAACATGGAGCTCCTCACTCAAGGCGCTCAAAACTCCACGGCCAAAGACAAGTTCAGTGCCCAAGCCATTTCCCGCTGCCATGGAAACAAAGAGCTCTGGCAGCACATATGTCTGAAAGTGGATATGACACCTAGGGAAGGGAGTGTGCTGGTGAATGGCAACTGCCCGAAGCAGCAGCACAGCTCTTCCACTGCCAAAACAACTCCACCTGCCTCATGAACGTCACATACAATCAGCTGTCTTGGCAGCTATCTAGGAAACCCTGTTGGGTCACTTCCGGTCACATGCCCATTGAGCAGGTTGGGATGGAATCAAGCACCTTCAGCACCCACACAAATCTAACATGGAGCTCCTCACTCAAGGCGCACAAAATTACATGGCAAAAGACAAGTTCAGTGCCCAAGCCATTTCCCTCTGCCATGGGAACCAAGTGCTCTGGCAGCACATATGTCTGAAAGTGGATATGACACCTAGGGAAGGGAGTGTGCTGGTGAATGGCAACTGCCCGAAGCAGCAGCACAGCTCTTCCAGTGCCAAAACAGCTCCGTCTGCCTCATGAATTTCACATACCATCAGCTGTCCTGGCAGCTATCTAGGAAACCCTGTTGGCTCACTTCCGGTCCCACGCCCATTGAGCCCAGTGGGATGGAGTCAAGCAGCTTCAGCACCCACACAAAACGAACATGGAGCTCCTCACTCAAGGCGCTAAAAACTTCTCAGCTAAAGACAAGTTCAGTGCCCAAGCCATTTCCCGCTGCCATGGAAACCAAGTGCTCTGGCAGCACATATGTCTGAAAGTGGATATGACACCTAGGGAAGGGAGTGTGCTGGTGAATGGCAACTGCCCGAAGCAGCAGCACAGCTCTTCCACTGCCAAAACAACTCCAACTGCCTCATGAACTTCACATACCATCAGCTGTCCTGGCAGCTATCTAGGAAACCCTGTTGGGTCACTTCCGGTCCCATGCCCATTGAGCCCAGTGGGATGGAATCAAGCAGCTTCAGCACCCACACAAAACGAACATGGAGCTCCTCACTCAAGGCGCTCAAAACTCCACGGCCAAAGACAAGTTCAGTGCCCAAGCCATTTCCCGCTGCCATGGAAACCAAGTGCTCTGGCAGCACATATGTCTGAAAGTGGATATGACACCTAGGGAAGGGAGTGTGCTGGTGAATGGCAACTGAACAAAGCAGCAGCACAGCTCTTCCAGTGCCAAAACAACTCCCACTGCCTCATGAACTTCACATACCATCAGCTGTCCTGGCAGCTATCTAGGAAACCCTGTTGGGTCACTTCCGGTCCCATGCCCATTGAGCTCAGTGGGATGGAATCAAGCAGCTTCAGCACCCACACAAAACGAACATGGAGCTCCTCATTCAAGGCGCCCAAATTACATGGCCAAAGACAAGTTCATTGCCCAAGCCATTTCCCGCTGCCATGGAAACCAAGTGCTCTGGCAGCACATATGTCTGAAAGTGGATATGACACCTAGGGAAGGGAGTCTGGTGCTGAATGGCAACGGCCCGAAGCAGCAGCACAGCTCTTCCACTGCCAGAACAACTCCACTTTCCTCATGAACTTCACATACCATCAGCTGTCCTGGCAGCTATCTAGGAAACCCTGTTGGGTCACTTCCGGTCCCATGCCCATTGAGCCCAGTGGGATGGAATCAAGCAGCTTCAGCACCCACACAAAAGGAACATGGAGCTCCTCACTCAAGGCGCTCAAAACTCCGCAGCCAAAGACAAGTTCAGTGCCCAAGCCATTTCCCGCTGCCATGGAAACCAAGTGCTCTGGCAGCACATATGTCTGAAAGTGGATATGACACCTAGGGAAGGGAGTCTGGTGCTGAATGGCAACTGCCCGAAGCAGCAGCACAGCTCTTCCACTGCCAAAACAACTCCACCTGCCTCATTAACGTCACATACAATCAGCTCTCTTGGCAGCTATCTAGGAAACCCTGTTGTTTCACTTCAGGTCCCATGCCCATTGAGCCCAGTGGGATGGAATCAAGCAGCTTCAGCACCCACACAAAACGAACATGGAGCTCCTCACTCAAGGCGCTCAAAACTCCACGGCCAAAGACAAGTTCAGTGCCCAAGCCATTTCCCGCTGCCATGGAAACCAACTGCTCTGGCAGCACATATGTCTGAAAGTGGATATGACACCTAGGGAAGGGACTGTGCTGGTGAATGGCAACTGCCCGAAGCAGCAGCACAGCTCTTCCAGTGCCAAAACAACTCCACCTGCCTCATGAACTTCACATACCATCAGCTGTCCTGGCAGCTATCTAGGAAACCCTGTTGGGTCACTTCCGGTCCCATGCCCATTGAGCCCAGTGGGATGGAATCAAGCAGCTTCAGCACCCACACAAAACGAACATGGAGCTCCTCACTCAAGGCGCTCAAAACTCCACGGCCAAAGACAAGTTCAGTGCCCAAGCCATTTCCCGCTGCCATGGAAACAAAGAGCTCTGGCAGCACATATGTCTGAAAGTGGATATGACACCTAGGGAAGGGAGTGTGCTGGTGAATGGCAACTGCCCGAAGCAGCAGCACAGCTCTTCCACTGCCAAAACAACTCCACCTGCCTCATGAACGTCACATACAATCAGCTGTCTTGGCAGCTATCTAGGAAACCCTGTTGGGTCACTTCCGGTCCCATGCCCATTGAGCAGGTTGGGATGGAATCAAGCACCTTCAGCACCCACACAAAACGAACATGGATCTCCTCACTCAAGGCGCTCAAAACTACATGGCGAAAGACAAGTTCAGTGTCCAAGCCATTTCCCGCTGCCTTGGAAACCAAGTGCTCTGGCAGCACATATGTCTCAAAGTGGATATGACACCTAGGGAAGGGAGTGTGCTGGTGAATGGCAACTGCCCAAAGCAGCAGCACAGCTCTTCCAGTGCCAAAACAACTCCACCTGCCTCATGAACTTCACATACCATCAGCTGTCCTGGCAGCTATCTAGGAAACCCTGTTGGGTCATTTCCGGTCCCAAGCCCATTGAGCCCAGTGGGATGGAATCAAGCAGCTTCAGCACCCACACAAAACGAACATGGAGCTCCTCACTCAAGGCGCTCAAAACTCCATGGCCAAAGACAAGTTCAGTGCCCAAGCCATTTCCTGCTGCCATGGAAACCAAGTGCTCTGGCAGCACATATGTCTGAAAGTGGATATGACACCTAGGGAAGGGAGTCTGGTGCTGAATGGCAACTGCCCGAAGCAGCAGCACAGCTCTTCCAGTGCCAAAACAACTCCACCTGCCTGATGAACTTCACATACCATCAGCTGTCCTGGCAGCTATCTAGGAAACCCTGTTGGGTCACTTCCGGTCCCATGCCCATTGAGCCCAGTGGGATGGAATCAAGCAGCTTCAGCACCCACACAAAACGAACATGGAGCTCCTCACTCAAGGCGCTCAAAACTCCACGGCCAAAGACAAGTTCAGTGCACAAGCCATTTCCTGCTGCCATGGAAACCAAGTGCTCTGGCAGCACATATGTCTGAAAGTGGATATGACACCTAGGGAAGGGAGTGTGCTGGTGAATGGCAACTGCCTGAAGCAGCAGCACAGCTCGGCCAGTTCCAAAACAACTCCACCTGCCTCATGAACTTCACATACCATCAGCTGTCCTGGTAGATCTCTAGGAAACCCTGTTGGGTCACTTCTGGTCCCATGCCCATTGAGCCCAGTGGGATGGAATCAAGCAGCTTCAGCACCCACACAAAACCAACATGGAGCTCCTCACTCAAGGCGATTAAAACTCCACGGCAAAAGACAAGTTCAGTGCCCAAGCCATTTCCCGCTGCCATGGAAACCAAGTGCTCTGGCAGCACATATGTCTGAAAGTGGATATGACACCTAGGGAAGGGAGTGTGCTGGTGAATGGCAACTGCCTGAAGCAGCAGCACAGCTCTTCCACTGCCAAAACAACTCCAACTTCCTCATGAGCTTCACATACCATCAGCTGTCCTGGCAGCTATCTAGGAAACCCTGTTGGGTCACTTCCGGTCCCATGCCCATTGAGCCCAGTGGGATAGAATCAAGCAGCTTCAGCACACACACAAATCTAACATGGAGCTCCTCACTCAAGACCCTCAAAACTCCACAGCCAAAGACAAGTTCAGTGCCCAAGCCATTTCCCGCTGCCATGGAAACCAAGTGCTCTGGCAGCACATATGTCTGAAAGTGGATATGACACCTAGGGAAGGGAGTCTGGTGGTGAATGGCAACTGCCTGAAGCAGCAGCACAGCTCTTCCACTGCCAAAACAACTCCACCTGCCTCATGAACTTCACATACCATCAGCTGTCCTGGCAGCTATCTAGGAAACCCTGTTGGGTCACTTCCGGTCCCATGCCCATTGAGACTAGTGGGATGGAATCAAGCAGCTTCAGCACCCACACAAAACGAACATGGAGCTCCTCACTCAAGGCGCTCAAAACTACATGGCCAAAGACAAGTTCAGTGCCCAAGCCATTTCCCGCTGCCATGGAAACCAAGTGCTCTGGCAGCACATATGTCTGAAAGTGGATATGACACCTAGGGAAGGGAGTGTGCTGGTGAATGGCAATTGCCCGAAGCAGCAGCACAGCTCTTCCAGTGCCAAAACAACTCCACCTGCCTCATGAACTTCACATACCATCAGCTGTCCTGGCAGCTATCTAGGAAACCCTGTTGGGTCACTTCCGGTCCCATGCCCATTGAGCCCAGTGGGATGGAATCAAGCAGCTTCAGCACCCACACAAAACGAACATGGAGCTCCTCACTCAAGGCGCTCAAAACTCCACAGCCAAAGACAAGTTCAGTGCCCAAGCCATTTCCTGCTGCCATGGAAACCAAGTGCTCTGGCAGCACATATGTCTGAAAGTGGATATGACACTTAGGGAAGGGAGTGTGCTGGTGAATGGCAACTGCCCGAAGCAGCAGCACAGCTCTTCCAGTGCCAAAACAACTCCCACTGCCTCATGAACTTCACATACCATCAGCTGTCCTGGCAGCTATCTAGGAAACCCTGTTGGGTCACTTCCGGTCCCATGCCCATTGAGACCAGTGGGATGGAATCAAGCAGCTTCAGCACCCACACAAAACGAACATGGAGCTCCTCACTCAAGGCGCTCAAAACTCCACGGCCAAAGACAAGTTCAGTGCCCAAGCCATTTCCTGCTGCCATGGAAACCAAGTGCTCTGGCAGCACATATGTCTGAAAGTGGATATGACACCTAGGGAAGGGAGTGTGCTGGTGAATGGCAACTGCCTGAAGCAGCAGCACAGCTCGTCCAGTTCCAAAACAACTCCACCTGCCTCATGAACTTCACATACCATCAGCTGTCCTGGTAGATCTCTAGGAAACCTTGTTGGGTCACTTCTGGTCCCATGCCCATTGAGCCCAGTGGGATGGAATCAAGCAGCTTCAGCACCCACACAAAACCAACATGGAGCTCCTCACTCAAGGCGCTCAAAACTCCACGGCAAAAGACAAGTTCAGTGCCCAAGCCATTTCCCGCTGCCATGGAAACCAAGTGCTCTGGCAGCACATATGTCTGAAAGTGGATATGACACCTAGGGAAGGGAGTGTGCTGGTGAATGGCAACTGCCTGAAGCAGCAGCACAGCTCTTCCACTGCCAAAACAACTCCAACTTCCTCATGAGCTTCACATACCATCAGCTGTCCTGGCAGCTATCTAGGAAACCCTGTTGGGTCACTTCCGGTCCCATGCCCATTGAGCCCAGTGGGATAGAATCAAGCAGCTTCAGCACACACACAAATCTAACATGGAGCTCCTCACTCAAGACCCTCAAAACTCCACAGCCAAAGACAAGTTCAGTGCCCAAGCCATTTCCCGCTGCCATGGAAACCAAGTGCTCTGGCAGCACATATGTCTGAAAGTGGATATGACACCTAGGGAAGGGAGTCTGGTGGTGAATGGCAACTGCCTGAAGCAGCAGCACAGCTCTTCCACTGCCAAAACAACTCCACCTGCCTCATGAACTTCACATACCATCAGCTGTCCTGGCAGCTATCTAGGAAACCCTGTTGGGTCACTTTCGGTCCCATGCCCATTGAGCCCAGTGGGATGGAATCAAGCAGCTTCAGCACCCACACAAAACGAACATGGAGCTCCTCACTCAAGGCGCTCAAAACTACATGGCCAAAGACAAGTTCAGTGCCCAAGCCATTTCCCGCTGCCATGGAAACCAAGTGCTCTGGCAGCACATATGTCTGAAAGTGGATATGACACCTAGGGAAGGGAGTGTGCTGGTGAATGGCAATTGCCCGAAGCAGCAGCACAGCTCTTCCAGTGCCAAAACAACTCCACCTGCCTCATGAACTTCACATACCATCAGCTGTCCTGGCAGCTATCTAGGAAACCCTGTTGGGTCACTTCCGGTCCCATGCCCATTGAGCCCAGTGGGATGGAATCAAGCAGCTTCAGCACCCACACAAAACGAACATGGAGCTCCTCACTCAAGGCGCTAAAACTCCACAGCCAAAGACAAGTTCAGTGCCCAAGCCATTTCCTGCTGCCATGGAAACCAAGTGCTCTGGCAGCACATATGTCTGAAAGTGGATATGACACTTAGGGAAGGGAGTGTGCTGGTGAATGGCAACTGCCCGAAGCAGCAGCACAGCTCTTCCAGTGCCAAAACAACTCCCACTGCCTCATGAACTTCACATACCATCAGCTGTCCTGGCAGCTCTCTAGGAAACCCTGTTGGCTCACTTCCGTTCCCATGCCCATTGAGCCCAGTGGGATCCAATCAAGCAGCTTCAGCACCCACACAAAACGAACATGGAGCTCCTCACTCAAGGCGCTCAAAATTACATGGCGAAAGACAAGTTCAGTGCCGAATCTATTTCCCGCTGCCATGGAAACCAAGTGCTCTGGCAGCACATATGTCTGAAAGTGGATATGACACCTAGGGAAGGGAGTGTGCTGGTGAATGGCAACTGCCCGAAGCAGCACAAAAGCTCTTCCAGTGCCAAAACAACTCCACCTGCCTCATGAACTTCACATACCATCAGCTGTCCTGGCAGCTATCTAGGAAACCCTGTTGGGTCACTTCCGGTCCCATGCCCATTGAGCCCAGTAGGATGGAATCAAGCAGCTTGAGCACCCACACAAAACGAACATGGAGCTCCTCACTCAAGGCACAAAAAACTCCACGGCCAAAGACAAGTTCAGTGCCCAAGACATTTCCCGCTGCCATGGAAACCAAGTGCTCTGGCAGCACATATGTCTGAAAGTGGATATGACACCTAGGGAAGGGAGTGTGCTGGTGAATGGCAACTGCCCGAAGCAGCAGCACAGCTCTTCCACTGCCAAAACAACTCCACCTGCCTCATGAACTTCACATACCATCAGTTGTCCTGGCAGCTATCTAGGAAACCTTGTTGGGTCACTTCTGGTCCCATGCCCATTGAGCCCAGTGGGATGGAATCAAGCAGCTTGAGCACACACACAAATCTAACATGGAGCTCCTCACTCAAGGCGCTCAAAACTCAACGGCCAAAGACAAGTTCAGTGCCCAAGCCATTTCCCGCTGCCATGGAAACCAAGTGCTCTGGCAGCACCTATGTCTGAAAGTGGATATGACACCTAGGGAAGGGAGTGTGCTGGTCAATGGCAACTGTCAGAAGCAGCAGCACAGCTCTTCCAGTGCCAAAACAACTCCACCTGCCTCATGAACTTCACATACCATCAGCTGTCCTGGCAGCTATCTAGGAAACCCTGTTGGGTCACTTCCGGTCCCATGCCCATTGAGCCCAGTGGGATGGAATCAAGAAGCTTCAGCTCCCACACAAATCTAACATGGAGCTCCTCACTCAAGGCGCTCAAAACTACATGGCCAAAGACAAGTTCAGTGCCCAAGCGATTTCCCACTGCCATGGAAACCAAGTGCTCTGGCAGCACATATGTCTGAAAGTGGATATGACACCTAGGGAAGGGAGTGTGCTGGTGAATGGCAACTGCCCGAAGCGGCAGCACAGCTCTTCCAGGGCCAAAACAACTCCACCTACCTCATGAACTTCACATACCATCAGCTGTCCTGGCAGCTATCCAGGAAACACTGTTGGGTCACTTCCGGTCCCATGCCCATTGAGCCCAGCGGGATGGAATCAAGCAGCTTCAGCACCCACACAAAACGAACATGGAGCTCCTCACTCAAGGCGCTCAAAGCTCCACAGCCAAAGACAAGTTCAGTGATGAAGCCATTTCCCCCTGCCATGGAAACCAAGTGCTCTAGCATCACATATGTCTGAAAGTGGATATGACACCTAGGGAAGGGAGTGTGCTGGTGAATGGCAACTGCCCGAAGCAGCAACACAGCTCTTCCACTGCCAAAACAACTCCACCTGCCTCATGAACTTCACATACCATCAGCTGTCCTGGCAGCTATCTAGCAAACCCTGTTGGGTCACTTCCGGTCCCATGTCCATTGAGCCCAGTGGGATGGAATCAAGCAGCTTCAGCACACACACAAAACGAACATGGAGCTCCTCACTCAAGGCGCTAAAACTCCACAGCCAAAGACAAGTTCAGTGCCCAAGACATTTCCCGCTGCCATGGAAACCAAGTGCTCTGGCAGCACATATATCTGAAAGTGGATATGGCACCTAGGGAAGGGAGTGTGCTGGTGAATGGCAACTGCCCGAAGCAGCAGCACAGCTCTTCCACTGCCAAAACAACTCCACCTGCCTCATGAACTTCACATACCATCAGCTGTCCTGGCAGCTATCTAGGAAACACTGTTGGGTCACTTCCGGTCCCATGCCCATTGAGCCCAGTGGGGTGGAATCAAGCAGCTTGGGCACCCACACAAAACGAACATGGAGCTCCTCACTCAAGGCGCTCAAAACTACATGGCGAAAGACAAGTTCAGTGCCCAAGCCATTTCCCGCTGCCATGGAAACCAAGTGCTCTGGCAGCACATATGTCTGAAAGTGGATATGACACCTAGGGAAGGGAGTGTGTTGGTGAATGGCAACTGCCCGAAGCAGCAGCACAGCTCTTCCACTGCCAAAACAACTCCACCTGCCTCATGAACTTCACATACCATCAGCTGTCCTGGCAGCTATCTAGGAAACCCTGTTGGGTCACTTCCGGTCCCATGCCCATTGAGCCCAGTGGGATGGAATCAAGCAGCTTAGGCACCCACACAAATCTAACATGGAGCTCCTCAATCAAGGCGCTCAAAACTCCACAGCCAAAGACAAGTTCAGTGCCCAAGCCATTTCCCGCTGCCATGGAAACCAAGTGCTCTGGCAGCACATATGTCTGAAAGTGGATATGACACCTAGGGAAGGGAGTGTGGTGGTGAATGGCAACTGTCAGAAGCAGCAGCACAGCTCTTCTACTGCCAAAACAACTCCACCTACCTCATGAACTTCACATACCATCAGCTGTCCTGGCAGCTATCTAGGAAACCTTGTTGGGTCACTTCCGGTCCCATGCCCATTGAGCCCAGTGGGATGGAATCAAGCAGCTTGAGCACCCACACAAATCGAACATGGAGCTCCTCACTCAAGGCGCTCAAAACTACATGGGGAAAGACAAGTTCAGTGCCCAAGCCATTTCCCGCTGCCATGGAAACCAAGTGCTCTGGCAGCACATATGTCTGAAAGCGGATATGACACCTAGGGAAGGGAGTGTGCTGGTGAATGGCAACTGCCCGAAGCAGCAGCACAGCTCTTCCACTGCCAAAACAACTCCACCTACCTCATGAACTTCACATACCACAGCAGTCCTGGCAGCTATCTAGGAAACCTTGTTGGGTCACTTCCGGTCCCATGCCCATTGAGCCCAGTAGGATGCAATCAAGCAGCTTGAGCACCCACACAAAACGAACATGGAGCTCCTCACTCAAGGCGCAAAAAACTCCACGGCCAAAGACAAGTTCAGTGCCCAAGACATTTCCCGCTGCCATGGAAACCAAGTGCTCTGGCAGCACATATGTCTGAAAGTGGATATGACACCTAGGGAAGGGAGTGTGCTGGTGAATGGCAACTGTCAGAAGCAATAGCACAGCTCTTCCAGGGCCAAAACAACTCCACCTACCTCATGAACTTCACATACCATCAGCTGTCCTGGCAGCTATCTAGGAAACCCTGTTGGGTCACTTCCGGTCCCATGCCCATTGAGCCCAGTGGGATGGAATCAAGCAGCTTGAGCACACACACAAAGCGAACATGCAGCTCCTCACTCAAGGCGCTCAAAACTCCACAGCCAAAGACAAGTTCAGTGCCCAAGCGATTTCCCGCTGCCATGGAAACCAAGTGCTCTGGCAGCACATAGCATCAGCTGTCCTGGCAGCTATCTAGGAAACCTTGTTGTGTCATTTCCGGTCCTATGCCCATTGAGCCCAGTGGGATGGAATCAAGCAGCTTGAGCACCCACACAAATCGAACATGGAGCTCCTCACTCAAGGCGCTCAAATCTACATGGCCAAAGACAAGTTCAGTGCCGAATCCATTTCCCGCTGCCATGGAAACCAAGTGCTCTGGCAGCACATATGTCTGAAAGTGGATATGACACTTAGGGAAGGGAGTGTGCTGGTGAATGGCAACTGCCCGAAGCAGCAGCACAGCTCTTCCACTGCCAAAACAACTCCACCTACCTCATGAACTTCACATACCACAGCAGTCCTGGCAGCTATCTAGGAAACCCTGTTGGGTCACTTCCGGTCCCATGCCCATTGAGCCCAGTAGGATGCAATCAAGCAGCTTCAGCACCCACACAAAACGAACATGGAGCTCCTCACTCAAGGCGCAAAAAACTCCACGGCCAAAGACAAGTTCAGTGCCCAAGCCATTTCCCGCTGCCATGGAAACCAAGTGCTCTGGCAGCACATATGTCTGAAAGTGGATATGACACCTAGGGAAGGGAGTGTGCTGGTCAATGGCAACTGCCCGAAGCAGCAGCACAGCTCTTCCAGTGCCAAAACAACTCCACCTACCTCATGAACTTCACATACCATCAGCTGTCCTCTCAGCTATCTAGGAAACCCTGTTGGGTCACTTCGGGTCCCATGCCCATTCAGCCCAGTGGGATGGAATCAAGCAGCTTGAGCACCAACACAAATCTAACATGGAGCTCCTCACTCAAGGCGCTCAAAACTACATGGCGAAAGACAAGTTCAGTGCCCAAGCGATTTCCCGCTGCCATGGAAACCAAGTGCTCTGGCAGCACATATGTCTGAAAGTGGATATGACACCTAGGGAAGGGAGTGTGTTGGTGAATGGCAACTGCCTGAAGCAGCAGCACAGCTCTTCCAGTGCCAAAACAACTCCACCTGCCTCATTAACGTCACATACCATCAGCTGTCCTGGCAGCTATCTAGGAAACCCTGTTGGGTCACTTCCGGTCCCATGCCCATTGAGCCCAGTGGGATGGAATCAAGAAGCTTCAGCACCCACACAAATCTAACATGGAGCTCCTCACTCAAGGCGCTCAAAACTCCACAGCCAAAGACAAGTTCAGTGCCCAAGCCATTTCCCGCTGCCATGGAAACCAAGTGCTCTGGCAGCACATATGTCTGAAAGTGGATATGACACCTAGGGAAGGGAGTGTGGTGGTGAATGGCAACTGCCCGAAGCAGCAGCACAGCTCTTCTACTGCCAAAACAACTCCACCTACCTCATGAACTTCACATACCATCAGCTGTCCTGGTAGCTATCTAGGAAACGTTGTTGGGTCACTTCCGGTCCCATGCCCATTGAGCCCAGTGGGATGGAATCAAGCAGCTTCAGCACCCACACAAATCGAACATGGAGCTCCTCACTCAAGGCGCTCAAAACTCCACGGCCAAAGACAAGTTCAGTGCCGAATCCATTTCCCGCTGCCATGGAAACCAAGTGCTCTGGCAGCACATATGTCTGAAAGTGGATATGACACCTAGGGAAGGGAGTGTGCTGGTGAATGGCAACTGCCCGAAGCAGCAGCACAGCTCTTCCAGTGCCAAAACAACTCCACCTGCCTCATGAACTTCACATACCATCAGCTGTCCTGGCAGCTATCTAGGAAACCCTGTTGGGTCAATTCCGGTCCCATGCCCATTGAGCCCAGTGGGATGGAATCAAGCAGCTTGAGCACACACACAAAGCGAACATGCAGCTCCTCACTCAAGGCGCTCAAAACTCCACAGCCAAAGACAAGTTCAGTGCCCAAGCCATTTCCCGCTGCCATGGAAACCAAGTGCTCTGGCAGCACATACCATCAGCTGTCCTGGCAGCTATCTAGGAAACCTTGTTGTGTCATTTCCGGTCCTATGCCCATTGAGCCCAGTGGGATGGAATCAAGCAGCTTGAGCACCCACACAAATCTAACATGGAGCTCCTCACTCAAGGCGCTCAAAACTCCACGGCCAAAGACAAGTTCAGTGCCGAATCCATTTCCCGCTGCCATGGAAACCAAGTGCTCTGGCAGCACATATGTCTGAAAGTGGATATGACACCTAGGGAAGGGAGTGTGCTGGTGAATGGCAACTGCCCGAAGCAGCAGCACAGCTCTTCCACTGCCAAAACAACTCCACCTGCCTCATGAACTTCACATACCATCAGCTGTCCTGGCAGCTATCTAGGAAACCCTGTTGGGTCACTTCCGGTCCCATGCCCATTGAGCCCAGTGGGATGGAAACAAGTTGCTTCACCACCCACACAAAGCGAACATGGAGCTCCTCACTCAAGGCGCTCAAAACTTCACAGCCAATGACAAGTTCACTGCCGAATCCATTTCCCGCTGCCATGGAAACCAAGTGCTCTGGCAGCACCTATGTCTGAAAGTGGATATGACACCTAGGGAAGGGAGTGTGCTGGTGAATGGCAACTGCCCGAAGCAGCAGCACAGCTCTTCAGTGCCAAAACAACTCCACCTGCCTCATGAACTTCACATACCATCAGCTGTCCTGGCAGCTATCTAGGAAACCCTGTTGGGTCACTTCCGGTCCCATGCCCATTGAGCCCAGTGGGATGGAATCAAGCAGCTTGAGCACCCACACAAATCTAACATGGAGCTCCTCACTCAAGGCGCTCAAAACTCCACAGCCAAAGACAAGTTCAGTGCCCAAGCCATTTCCCGCTGCCATGGAAACCAAGTGCTCTGGCAGCACATATGTCTGAAAGTGGATATGACACCTAGGGAAGGGAGTGTGCTGGTGAATGGCAACTGCCCGAAGCAGCAGCACAGCTCTTCCAGTGGCAAAACAACTCCGTCTGCCTCATGAACTTCACCTACCATCAGCTGTCCTGGCAGCTATCTAGGAAACCCTGTTGGGTCACTTCCGGTCCCATGCCCATTGAGCCCAGGGGGATGGAATCAAGCAGCTTGAGCACCCACACAAATCTAACATGGAGCTCCTCACTCAAGGCGCTCAAAACTCAACGGTCAAAGACAAGTTCAGTGCCCAAGCCATTTCCCGCTGCCATGGAAACCAAGTGCTCTGGCAGCACCTATGTCTGAAAGTGGATATGACACCTAGGGAAGGGAGTGTGCTGGTCAATGGCAACTGCCCGAAGCAGCAGCACAGCTCTTCCAGTGCCTAAACAACTCCACCTGCCTCATGAACTTCACGTATCATCAGCTGTCCTGGCAGCTATCTAGGAAACCTTGTTGGGTCACTTCCGGTCCCATGCCCATTGAGCCCAGTGGGATGGAATCAAGCAGCTTCAGCACCCACACAAAACGAATATGGAGCTCCTAACTCAAGGCGCTCAAAACTCCACAGCCAAAGACAAGTTCAGTGCCCAAGCCATTTCCCGCTGCCATGGAAACCAAGTGCTCTGGCAGCACATATGTCTGAAAGTGGATATGACACGTAGGGAAAGGAGTGTGCGGGTGAATGGCAACTGCGAGAAGCAGCAACACAGCTCTTCCACTGCCAAAACAACTCCACCTGCCTCATGAACTTCACATACCATCAGCTGTCCTGGCAGCTATCTAGGAAACCCTGTTGGGTCACTTCCGGTCCCATGCCCATTGAGCCCAGTGGGATGGAATCAAGCAGCTTGAGCACCCACACAAAACGAACATGGAGCTCCTCACTCAAGGCGCTCAAAACTACATGGCGAAAGACAAGTTCAGTGCCCAAGCCATTTCCCGCTGCCATGGAAACCAAGTGCTCTGGCAGCACATATGTCTGAAAGTGGATATGACACCTAGGGAAGGGAGTGTGGTGGTGAATGGCAACTGCCCGAAGCAGCAGCACAGCTCTTCCACTGCCTAAACAACTCCACCTACCTCATGAACTTCACATACCACAGCTGTCCTGGCAGCTATCTAGGAAACCCTGTTGGGTCACTTCTGGTCCCATGCCCATTGAGCCCAGTGGGATGCAATCAAGCAGCTTCAGCACCCACACAAAGCGAACATGGAGCTCCTCACTCAAGGCGCTCAAAACTACATGGCGAAAGACAAGTTCAGTGCCCAAGCCATTTCCCGCTGCCATGGAAACCAAGTGCTCTGGCAGCACATATGTCTGAAAGTGGATATGACACCTAGGGAAGGGAGTGTGCTGGTGAATGGCAACTGCCCGAAGCAGCAGCACAGCTCTTCCAGTGCCAAAACAACTCCACCTGCCTCATGAACTTCACATACCATCAGCTGTCCTGGCAGCTATCTAGGAAACCCTGTTGGGTCACTTCCGGTCCCATGCCCATTGAGCCCAGTGGGATGGAATCAAGCAGCTTGAGCACCCACACAAAACGAACATGGAGCTCCTCACTAAAGGCGCTAAAAACTCCACAGCCAAAGACAAGTTCAGTGCCCAAGCCATTTCCCGCTGCCATGGAAACCAAGTGCTCTGGCAGCACATATGTCTGAAAGTGGATATGACACCTAGGGAAGGGAGTGTGCTGGTGAATGGCAACTGCCCGAAGCAGCAGCACAGCTCTTCCAGTGCCAAAACAACTCCACCAGCATCATGAACTTCACATACCATCAGCTGTCCTGGCAGCTATCTAGGAAACCCTGTTGGGTCACTTCCGGTCCCATGCCCATTGAGCCCAGTGGGATGGAATCAAGCAGCTTGAGCACCCACACAAATCTAACATGGAGCTCCTCACTCAAGGCGCTCAAAACTCAACGGTCAAAGACAAGTTCAGTGCCCAAGCCATTTCCCGCTGCCATGGAAACCAAGTGCTCTGGCAGCACCTATGTCTGAAAGTGGATATGACACCTAGGGAAGGGAGTGTGCTGGTCAATGGCAACTGCCCGAAGCAGCAGCACAGCTCTCCAGTGCCAAAACAACTCCACCTGCCTCATGAACTTCACGTATCATCAGCTGTCCTGGCAGCTATCTAGGAAACCTTGTTGGGTCACTTCCGGTCCCATGCCCATTGAGCCCAGTGGGATGGAATCAAGCAGCTTCAGCACCCACACAAAACGAATATGGAGCTCCTAACTCAAGGCGCTCAAAGCTCCACAGCCAAAGACAAGTTCAGTGCCCAAGCCATTTCCCGCTGCCATGGAAACCAAGTGCTCTGGCAGCACATATGTCTGAAAGTGGATATGACACCTAGGGAAAGGAGTGTGCGGGTGAATGGCAACTGCGAGAAGCAGCAACACAGCTCTTCCACTGCCAAAACAACTCCACCTGCCTCATGAACTTCACATACCATCAGCTGTCCTGGCAGCTATCTAGGAAACCCTGTTGGGTCACTTCCGGTCCCATGCCCATTGAGCCCAGTGGGATGGAATCAAGCAGCTTGAGCACCCACACAAAACGAACATGGAGCTCCTCACTCAAGGCGCTCAAAACTACATGGCGAAAGACAAGTTCAGTGCCCAAGCCATTTCCCGCTGCCATGGAAACCAAGTGCTCTGGCAGCACATATGTCTGAAAGTGGATATGACACCTAGGGAAGGGAGTGTGGTGGTGAATGGCAACTGCGCGAAGCAGCAACACAGCTCTTCCACTGCCAAAACAACTCCACCTGCCTCATGAACTTCACATACCATCAGCTGTCCTGGCAGCTATCTAGGAAACCCTGTTGGGTCACTTCCGGTCCCATGCCCATTGAGCCCAGTGGGATGGAATCAAGCAGCTTGAGAACCCACACAAAACGAACATGGAGCTCATCACTCAAGGCGCTCAAAACTACATGGCGAAAGACAAGTTCAGTGCCCAAGCCATTTCCCGCTGCCATGGAAACCAAGTGCTCTGGCAGCACATATGTCTGAAAGTGGATATGACACCTAGGGAAGGGAGTGTGTTGGTGAATGGCAACTGCCCGAAGCAGCAGCACAGCTCTTCCACTGCCTAAACAACTCCACCTACCTCATGAACTTCACATACCATCAGCTGTCCTGGCAGCTATCTAGGAAACCCTGTTGGGTCACTTCTGGTCCCATGCCCATTGAGCCCAGTGGGATGCAATCAAGCAGCTTCAGCACCCACACAAAACGAACATGGAGCTCCTCACTCAAGGCGCAAAAAACTCCACGGCCAAAGACAAGTTCAGTGCCCAAGACATTTCCCGCTGCCATGGAAACCAAGTGCTCTGGCAGCACATATGTCTGAAAGTGGATATGACACCTAGGGAAGGGAGTGTGCTGGTGAATGGCAACTGCCCGAAGCAATAGCACAGCTCTTCCAGGGCCAAAACAACTCCACCTACCTCATGAACTTCACATACCATCAGCTGTCCTGGCAGCTATCTAGGAAACCTTGTTGGGTCACTTCCGGTCCCATGCCCATTTAGCCCAGTGGGATGGAATCAAGCAGCTTCAGCACCCACACAAATCTAACATGGAGCTCCTCACTCAAGGCGCTCAAAACTCCACGGCCAAAGACAAGTTCAGTGCCCAAGCCATTTCCCGCTGCCATGGAAACCAAGTGCTCTGGCAGCACCTATGTCTGAAAGTGGATATGACACCTAGGGAAGGGAGTGTGCTGGTGAATGGCAACTGCGCGAAGCAGCAACACAGCTCTTCCAGTGCCAAAACAACTCCACCTGCCTCATGAACTTCACATACCATCAGCTGTCCTGGCAGCTATCTAGGAAACCCTGTTGGGTCACTTCCGGTCCCATGTCCATTGAGCCCAGTGGGATGGAATCAAGCAGCTTCAGCACCCACACAAAACGAACATGGAGCTCCTCACTCAAGGCGCTCAAAACTCCACGGCCAAAGACAAGTTCAGTGCCCAAGCCATTTCCCGCTGCCATGGAAACCAAGTGCTCTGGCAGCACATATGTCTGAAAGTGGATATGACAACTACGGAAGGAGTGTGCTGGTGAATGGCAACTGTCAGAGGCAGCAGCACAGCTCTTCCACTGCCAAAACAACTCCACCTGCCTCATGAACTTCACATATCATCAGCTGTCCTGGCAGCTATCTAGGAAACCCTCTTGGGTCACTTCCGGTCCCCTGCTCATTGAGCCCAGTGGGATGGAATCAAGCAGCTTCAGCACCCACACAAAACGAACATGGAGCTCCTCACTCAAGGCCCTAAAAACTCCACAGCCTAAGACAAGTTCAGTGCCCAAGCCATTTCCCGCTGCCATGGAAACCAAGTGCTCTGGCAGCTCCTATGTCTGAAAGAGGATATGACACCTAGGGAAGGGAGTGTGCTGGTGAATGGCAACTGCGCGAAGCAGCAACACAGCTCTTCCACTGCCAAAACAACTCCACCTGCCTCATGAACTTCACATAACATCAGCTGTCCTGGCAGCTATCTAGGAAACCCTGTTGGGTCACTTCCGGTCCCATGCCCATTGAGCCCAGTGGGATGGAATCAAGCAGCTTCAGCACCCACACAAAACGAACATGGAGCTCCTCACTCAAGGCCCTCTAAACTCCATGGCCAAAGACAAGTTCAGTGCCGAAGCCATTTCCCGCTGCCATGGAAACCAAGTGCTCTGGCAGCACATATGTCTGAAAGTGGATATGGCACCTAGTGAAGGGAGTGTGCTGGTGAATGGCAACTGCCCGAAGCAGCAGCACAGCTCTTCCACTGCCAAAACAACTCCACCTGCCTCATGAACTTCACATACCATCACCTGTCCTGGCAGCTATCTAGGAAACCCTGTTGGGTCACTTCCGGCCCCATGCCCATTGAGCCCAGGGGGATGGAATCAAGCAGCTTGAGCACCCACACAAAACGAACATGGAGCTCCTCACTCAAGGCGCTCAAAACTCCATGGCGAAAGACAAGTTCAGTGCCCAAGCCCTTTCCCGCTGCCATGGAAACCAAGTGCTCTGGCAGCACATATGTCTGAAAGTGGATATGACACCTAGGGAAGGGAGTGTGCTGGTGAATGGCAACTCTCAGAAGCAGCAGCACAGATCTTCTATGCCAAAACAACTCCACCTACCTCATGAACTTCACATACCATCAGCTGTCCTGGCAGCTATCTAGGAAACCCTGTTGGGTCACTTCCGGTCCCATGCCCATTCAGCCCAGTGGGATGCAATCAAGCAGCTTCAGCACCCACACAAAACGAACATGGAGCTCCTCACTCAAGGCGCAAAAAACTCCACAGCCAAGACAAGTTCAGTGCCCAAGCCATTTCCCGCTGCCATGTAAACCAAGTGCTCTGGCAGCACATATGTCTGAAAGTGGATATGACACCTAGGGAAGGGAGTGTGCTGGTGAATGGCAACTCTCAGAAGCAGCAGCACAGATCTTCTATGCCAAAACAACTCCACCTACCTCATGAACTTCACATACCATCAGCTGTCCTGGCAGCTATCTAGGAAACACTGTTGGGTCACTTCCGGTCCCATGCCCATTGAGCCAAGTGGGATGGAATCAAGCAGCTTCAGCACCCACACAAAACTAACATGGAGCTCCTCACTCAAGGCGCTCAAAGCTCCACAGCCAAAGACAAGTTCAGTGCCCAAGCCATTTCCCGCTGCCATGGAAACCAAGTGCTCTGGCAGCACATATGTCTGAAAGTGGATATGACACCTAGGGAAGGGAGTGTGCTGGTGAATTGTAACTAACCGAAGCAGCAGCACAGCTCTTCCATTGCCAAAACAACTCCACCTACCTCATGAACTTCACATACCATCAGCTGTCCTGGCAGCTATCTAGGAAACCCTGTTGGGTCACTTCCGGTCCCATGCCCATTGAGCCCAGTGGGATGCAATCAAGCAGCTTCAGCACCCACACAAATCTAACATGGAGCTCATCACTCAAGGCGCTCAAAACTCCACAGCCAAAGACAAGTTCAGTGCCCAAGCCATTTCCCGCTGCCATGTAAACCAAGTGCTCTGGCAGCACATATGTCTGAAAGTTAATATGACACCTAGGGAAGGGAGTGTGCTGGTGAATGGCAACTGCCCGAAGCAGCAGCACAGCTCTTCTAGTGCCAAAACAACTCCACCTACCTCATGAACTTCACATACCATCAGCTGTCCTGGCAGCTATCTAGGAAACCCTGTTGGGTCACTTCCGGTCCCATGCCCATTGAGCCCAGTGGGATGGAATCAAGCAGCTTGAGCACCCACACAAATCTAACATGGAGCTCCTCAATCAAGGCGCTCAAAACTCCACGGCGAAAGACAAGTTCAGTGCCCAAGCCATTTCCCGCTGCCATGGAAACCAAGTGCTCTGGCAGCACATATGTCTGAAAGTGGATATGACACCTAAGGACGGGACTGTGCTGGTAAATGGCAACTGCCCGAAGCAATAGAACAGCTCTTCCAGGGCCAAAACAACTCCACCTGCCTCATGAACTTCACATACCATCAGCTGTCCTGACAGCTATCTAGGAAACATTGTTGGGTCACTTCCGGTCCCATGCCCATTGAGCCCAGTGGGATGGAATCAAGCAGCTTGAGCACCCACACAAAACGAACATGGAGCTCCTCACTCAAGGCGCAAAAAACTCCACAGCCAAGACAAGTTCAGTGCCCAAGCCATTTCCCGCTGCCATGGAAACCAAGTGCTCTGGCAGCACATATGTCTGAAAGTGGATATGGCACCTAGGGAAGGGAGTGTGCTGGTGAATGGCAACTGCCCGAAGCAGCAGCACAGCTCTTCCAGTGCCAAAACAACTCCACCTGCCTCATGAACTTCACATACCATCAGCTGTCCTGGCAGCTATCTAGGAAACCTTGTTGGGTCACTTCCGGTCCCATGCCCATTGAGCTCAGGAGGATGGAATCAAGCAGCTTCAGCACCCACACAAATCTAACATGGAGCTCCTCACTCAAGGCGCTCAAAGCTCCACAGCCAAAGACAAGTTCAGTGCCCAAGCCATTTCCCGCTGCCATGGAAACCAAGTGCTCTGGCAGCACATATGTCTGAAAGTGGATATGACACCTAGGGAAGGGAGTGTGCTGGTGAATGGCAACTGTCAGAAGCAATAGCACAGCTCTTCCAGGGCCAAAACAACTCCACCTGCCTCATGAACTTCACATACCATCAGCTGTCCTGGCAGCTATCTAGGAAACCTTGTTGGGTCACTTCCGGTCCCATGCCCATTTAGCCCAGTGGGATGGAATCAAGCAGCTTGAGCACCCACACAAATCTAACATGGAGCTCCTCACTCAAGGCGCTCAAAACTACACAGCCAAAGACAAGTTCAGTGCCGAATCCATTTCCCGCTGCCATTGAAACCAAGTGCTCTGGCAGCACATATGTCTGAAAGTGGATATGACACCTAGGGAAGGGAGTGTGCTGGTGAATGGCAACTGCCCGAAGCAGCAGCACAGCTCTTCCAGTGGCAAAACAACTCCACCTGCCTCATGAACTTCACATACCATCAGCTGTCCTGGCAGCTATCTAGGAAACCCTGTTGGGTCACTTCCGGTGCCATGCCCATTGAGCCCAGTGGGATGCAATCAAGCAGCTTCAGCACCCACACAGAACGAACATGGAGCTCCTCACTCAAGGCGCAAAAAACTCCACAGCCAAGACAAGTTCAGTGCCCAAGCCATTTCCCGCTGCCATGGAAACCAAGTGGTCTGGCAGCACATATGTCTGAAAGTGGATATGACACCTAGGGAAGGGAGTGTGCTGGTGAATGGCAACTCTCAGAAGCAGCAGCACAGATCTTCTATGCCAAAACAACTCCACCTACCTCATGAACTTCACATACCATCAGCTGTCCTGGCAGCTATCTAGGAAACCCTGTTGGGTCACTTCTGGTCCCATGCCCATTGAGCCCAGGGGGATGGAATCAAGCAGCTTGAGCACCCACACAAATCTAACTTGGAGCTCCTCACTCAAGGCGCTCAAAACTCCACGGCCAAAGACAAGTTCAGTGCCCAAGCCATTTCCCGCTGCCATTGAAACCAAGTGCTCTGCCAGCACATATGTCTGAAAGTGGATATGACACCTAGGGAAGGGAGTGTGCTGGTGAATGGCAACTGCCCGAAGCAGCAGCACAGCTCTTCCAGTGCCAAAACAACTCCACCTGCCTCATGAACTTCACATACCATCAGCTGTCCTGGCAGCTATCTAGGAAACCCTGTTGGGTCACTTGCGGTCCCATGCCCATTGAGCCCAGTGGGATGGAATCAAGCAGCTTCAGCACCCACACAAAACGAACATGGAGCTCCTCACTCAAGGTGCTCAAAACTACATGGCGAAAGACAAGTTCAGTGCCCAAGCCATTTCCCGCTGCCATGGAAACCAAGTGCTCTGGCAGCACATATGTCTGAAAGTGGATATGACACCTAGGGAAGGGAGTTTGCTGGTGAATGGCAACTGCCCGAAGCAGCAGCACAGCTCTTCCACTGCCAAAACAACTCCACCTACCTCATGAACTTCACATACCATCAGCTGTCCTGGCAGCTATCTAGGAAACCCTGTTGGGTCACTTCCGGTCCCATGCCCATTGAGCTCAGTGGGATGGAATCAAGCAGCTTCAGCACCCACACAAAACGAACATGGAGCTCCTCACTTAAGGCCCTAAAAACTCCACAGCCAAAGACAAGTTCAGTGCCCAAGCCATTTCCCGCTGCCATGGAAACCAAGTGCTCTGGCAACAAATATGTCTGAAAGTGGATATGACACCTAGGGAACGGCGTGTGTTGGTGAATGGCAACTGCCCGAAGCAGCAGCACAGCTCTTCCACTGCCAAAACAACTCCACCTACCTCATGAACTTCACATACCATCAGCTGTCCTGGCAGCTATCTAGGAAACCCTGTTGGGTCACTTCCAGTCCCATGCCCATTGAGCCCAGTGGGATGGAATCAAGCAGCTTCAGCACCCACACAAAACGAACATGGAGCTCCTCACTCAAGGCGCTCAAAACTCCACGGCCAAAGACAAGTTCAGTGCCCAAGCCATTTCCCGCTGCCATGGAAACCAAGTGCTCTGGCAGCACATATGTCTGAAAGTGGATATGACACCTAGGGAAGGGAGTGTGGTGGTGAATGGCAACTGCCCGAAGCAGCAACACAGCTCTTCCACTGCCAAAACAACTCCACCTGCCTCATGACCTTCACATACCATCAGCTGTCCTGGCAGCTATCTAGGAAACCCTGTTGGGTCACTTCCGGTCCCCTGCCCATTGAGCCCAGTGGGATGGAATCAAGCAGCTTCAGCACCCACACAAAACGAACATGGAGCTCCTCACTCAAGGCGCTCAAAGCTCCACAGCCAAAGACAAGTTCAGTGCCTAAGCCATTTCCCGCTGCCATGGAAACCAAGTGCTCTGGCAGCACATATGTCTGAAAGTGGATATGACACCTAGGGAAGGGAGTGTGCTGGTGAATGGCAACTGCCCGAAGTAGCAGCACAGCTCTTCCACTGCCAAAACAACTCCACCTGCCTCATGAAATTCACATACCATCAGCTGTCCTGGCAGCTATCTAGGAAACCCTGTTGGGTCACTTCCGGTCCCATGCCCATTGAGCTCAGTGGGATGGAATCAAGCAGCTTGAGCACCCACACAAATCTAACATGGAGCTCCTCACTCAAGGCGCTCAAAACTCCACAGCCAAAGACAAGTTCAGTGCCGAATCCATTTCCCGCTGCCATGGAAACCAAGTGCTCTGGCAGCACATATGTCTGAAAGTGGATATGGCACCTAGGGAAGGGAGTGTGCTGGTGAATGGCAACTGCCCGAAGCAGCAGCACAGCTTTTCCACTGCCAAAACAACTCCACCTGCCTCATGAACTTCACATACCATCAGCTGTCCTGGCAGCTATCTAGGAAACCCTGTTGGGTCACTTCCGGTCCCATGCCCATTCAGCCCAGTGGGATGCAATCAAGCAGCTTCAGCACCCACACAAAACGAACATGGAGCTCCTCACTCAAGGCGCAAAAAACTCCACAGCCAAAGACAAGTTCAGTGCCCAAGCCATTTCCCGCTGCCATGGAAACCAAGTGCTCTGGCAGCACATATGTCTGAAAGTGGATATGACACCTAGGGAAGGGAGTGTGCTGGTGAATGGCAACTCTCAGAAGCAGCAGCACAGATCTTCTATGCCAAAACAACTCCACCTACCTCATGAACTTCACATACCATCAGCTGTCCTGGCAGCTATCTAGGAAACCCTGTTGGGTCACTTCCGGTCCCATGCCCATTCAGCCCAGTGGGATGCAATCAAGCAGCTTCAGCACCCACACAAAACGAACATGGAGCTCCTCACTCAAGGCGCAAAAAACTCCACAGCCAAGACAAGTTCAGTGCCCAAGCCATTTCCCGCTGCCATGTAAACCAAGTGCTCTGGCAGCACATATGTCTGAAAGTGGATATGACACCTAGGGAAGGGAGTGTGCTGGTGAATGGCAACTCTCAGAAGCAGCAGCACAGATCTTCTATGCCAAAACAACTCCACCTACCTCATGAACTTCACATACCATCAGCTGTCCTGGCAGCTATCTAGGAAACCCTGTTGGGTCACTTCCGGTCCCATGCCCATTGAGCCCAGTGGGATGGAATCAAGCAGCTTGAGCACCCACACAAAACGAACATGGAGCTCCTCACTCAAGGCGCAAAAAACTCCACGGCCAAAGACAAGTTCAGTGTCCAAGCCATTTCCCGCTGCCATGGAAACCAAGTGCTCTGGCAGCACATATGTCTGAAAGTGGATATGACACCTAGGGAAGGGAGTGTGGTGGTGAATGGCAACTGCCCGAAGCAGCAACACAGCTCTTCCAGTGCCAAAACAACTCCACCTGCCTCATGAACTTCACATAATATCAGCTGTCCTGGCAGCTATCTAGGAAACACTGTTGGGTCACTTCCGGTCCCCTGCCCATTGAGCCCAGTGGGATGGAATCAAGCAGCTTCAGCACCCACACAAAACT
The DNA here is from genome assembly GCF_030435755.1 of Ochotona princeps. NCBI lineage: Eukaryota > Metazoa > Chordata > Mammalia > Lagomorpha > Ochotonidae > Ochotona > Ochotona princeps. The sequence goes on along the minus strand of NC_080832.1, from coordinate 140,038,446 downwards.
AACATGGAGCTCCTCACTCAAGGCGCTCAAAGCTCCACAGCCAAAGACAAGTTCAGTGCCCAAGCCATTTCCCGCTGCCATGGAAACCAAGTGCTCTGGCAGCACATATGTCTGAAAGTGGATATGACACCTAGGGAAGGGAGTTTGCTGGTGAATGGCAACTGCCCGAAGCAGCAGCACAGCTCTTCCAGTGCCAAAACAACTCCACCTACCTCATGAACTTCACATACCATCAGCTGTCCTGGCAGCTATCTAGGAAACTCTGTTGGGTCACTTCCGGTCCCATGCCCATTGAGCCCAGTGGGATGGAATCAAGCAGCTTCAGCACCCACACAAAACGAACATGGAGCTCCTCACTCAAGGCGCTCAAAACTCCACAGCCAAAGACAAGTTCAGTGCCGAATCCATTTCCCGCTGCCATGGAAACCAAGTGCTCTGGCAGCACATATGTCTGAAAGTGGATATGACACCTAGGGAAGGGAGTGTGCTGGTAAATCGCAACTGCCCGAAGCAGCAGCACAGCTCTTCCAGTGCCAAAACAACTCCAACTGCCTCATGAACTTCACATACCATCAGCTGTCCTGGCAGCTATCTAGGAAACCCTGTTGGGTCACTTCCGGTCCCATGCCCATTGAGCCCAGTGGGATGGAATCAAGCAGCTTCAGCACCCACACAAATCTAACATGGAACTCATCACTCAAGGCGCTCAAAACTCCACAGCCAAAGACAAGTTCAGTGCCCAAGCCATTTCCCGCTGCCATGTAAACCAAGTGCTCTGGCAGCACATATGTCTGAAAGTTAATATGACACCTAGGGAAGGGAGTGTGCTGGTGAATGGCAACTGCCCGAAGCAGCAGCACAGCTCTTCTAGTGCCAAAACAACTCCACCTACCTCATGAACTTCACATACCATCAGCTGTCCTGGCAGCTATCTAGGAAACCCTGTTGGGTCACTTCCGGTCCCATGCCCATTGAGCCCAGTGGGATGGAATCAAGCAGCTTGAGCACCCACACAAATCTAACATGGAGCTCCTCACTCAAGGCGCTCAAAACTCCACGGCCAAAGACAAGTTCAGTGCCGAATCCATTTCCCGCTGCCATGGAAACCAAGTGCTCTGGCAGCACATATGTCTGAAAGTTGATATGGCACCTAGGGAAGGGAGTGTGCTGGTGAATGGCAACTGCCCGAAGCAGCAGCACAGCTCTTCCAGAACCAAAACAACTCCACCTACCTCATGAACTTCACATACCATCAGCTGTCCTGGCAGCTATCTAGGAAACCCTGTTGGGTCACTTCTGGTCCCATGCCCATTGAGCCGAGGGGGATGGAATCAAGCAGCTTGAGCACCCACACAAAACGAACATGGAGCTCCTCACTCAAGGCGCTCAAAACTACATGGCGAAAGACAAGTTCAGTGCCCAAGCCATTTCCCGCTGCCATGGAAACCAAGTGCTCTGGCAGCACATATGTCTGAAAGTGGATATGACACCTAAGGACGGGACTGTGCTGGTAAATGGCAACTGCCCGAAGCAATAGAACAGCTCTTCCAGGGCCAAAACAACTCCACCTGCCTCATGAACTTCACATACCATCAGCTGTCCTGACAGCTATCTAGGAAACCTTGTTGGGTCACTTCCGGTCCCATGCCCATTGAGCCCAGTGGGATGGAATCAAGCAGCTTGAGCACCCACACAAAACGAACATGGAGCTCCTCACTCAAGGCGCTCAAAACTCCACAGCCAAGACAAGTTCAGTGCCCAAGCCATTTCCCGCTGCCATGGAAACCAAGTGCTCTGGCAGCACATATGTCTGAAAGTGGATATGACACCTAGGGAAGGGAGTGTGGTGGTGAATGGCAATTGCCCGAAGCAGCAGCACAGCTCTTCCACTGCCAAAACAACTCCACCTGCCTCATGAACTTCACATACCATCAGCTGTCCTGGCAGCTATCTAGGAAAACCTGTTGGGTCACTTCCGGTCCCATGCCCATTGAGCCCAGTGGGATGGAATCAAGCAGCTTCAGCACCCACACAAATCTAACTTGGAGCTCCTCACTCAAGGCGTTCAAAACTCCACAGCCAAAGACAAGTTCAGTGCCCAAGCCATTTCCCGCTGCCATGGAAACCAAGGTCTCTGGCAGCACATATGTCTGAAAGTGGATATGGCACCTAGGGAAGGGAGTGTGCTGGTGAATGGCAACTGTCAGAAGCAATAGCACAGCTCTTCCAGGGCCAAAACAACTCCACCTTCCTCATGAACTTCACATACCATCAGCTGTCCTGGCAGCTATCTAGGAAACCCTGATGGGTCACTTCCGGTCCCATGCCCATTGAGCCCAGTGGGATGGAATCAAGCAGCTTGAGCACCCACACAAAACGAACATGGAGCTCCTCACTCAAGGCGCTCAAAACTCCACGGCCAAAGACAAGTTCAGTGCCCAATCCATTTCCCGCTGCCATGGAAACCAAGTGCTCTGGCAGCACATATGTCTGAAAGTGGATATGGCACCTAGGGAAGGGAGTGTGCTGGTGAATGGCAACTGCCCGAAGCAGCAGCACAGCTCTTCCAGTGCCAAAACAACTCCACCTGCCTCATGAACTTCACATACCATCAGCTGTCCTGGCAGCTATCTAGGAAACCCTGTTGGCTCACTTCCGGTCCCATGCCCATTGAGCTCAGGAGGATGGAATCAAGCAGCTTCAGCACCCACACAAATCTAACATGGAGCTCCTCACTCAAGGCGCTCAAAGCTCCACAGCCAAAGACAAGTTCAGTGCCCAAGCCATTTCCCGCTGCCATGGAAACCAAGTGCTCTGGCAGCACATATGTCTGAAAGTGGATATGACACCTAGGGAAGGGAGTGTGCTGGTGAATGGCAACTGTCAGAAGCAATAGCACAGCTCTCCCAGGGCCAAAACAACTCCACCTGCCTCATGAACTTCACATACCATCAGCTGTCCTGGCAGCTATCTAGGAAACCTTGTTGGGTCACTTCCGGTCCCATGCCCATTGAGCCCAGTGGGATGGAATCAAGCAGCTTGAGCACCCACACAAATCTAACATGGAGCTCCTCACTCAAGGCGCTCAAAACTCCACAGCCAAAGACAAGTTCAGTGCCGAATCCATTTCCCGCTGCCATTGAAACCAAGTGCTCTGGCAGCACATATGTCTGAAAGTGGATATGACACCTAGGGAAGGGAGTGTGCTGGTGAATGGCAACTGCCCGAAGCAGCAGCACAGCTCTTCCAGTGGCAAAACAACTCCACCTGCCTCATGAACTTCACATACCATCAGCTGTCCTGGCAGCTATCTAGGAAACCCTGTTGGGTCACTTCCGGGCCCATGCCCATTGAGCCCAGTGGGATGCAATCAAGCAGCTTCAGCACCCACACAGAACGAACATGGAGCTCCTCACTCAAGGCGCAAAAAACTCCACAGCCAAGACAAGTTCAGTGCCCAAGCCATTTCCCGCTGCCATGGAAACCAAGTGCTCTGGCAGCACATATGTGTGAAAGTGGATATGACACCTAGGGAAGGGAGTGTGCTGGTGAATGGCAACTCTCAGAAGCAGCAGCACAGATCTTCTATGCCAAAACAACTCCACCTACCTCATGAACTTCACATACCATCAGCTGTCCTGGCAGCTATCTAGGAAACCCTGTTGGGTCACTTCTGGTCCCATGCCCATTGAGCCCAGGGGGATGGAATCAAGCAGCTTGAGCACCCACACAAATCTAACTTGGAGCTCCTCACTCAAGGCGCTCAAAACTCCACGGCCAAAGACAAGTTCAGTGCCCAAGCCATTTCCCGCTGCCATGGAAACCAAGTGCTCTGCCAGCACATATGTCTGAAAGTGGATATGACACCTAGGGAAGGGAGTGTGCTGGTGAATGGCAACTGCCCGAAGCAGCAGCACAGCTCTTCCAGTGCCAAAACAACTCCACCTGCCTCATGAACTTCACATACCATCAGCTGTCCTGGCAGCTATCTAGGAAACCCTGTTGGGTCACTTCCGGTCCCATGCCCATTGAGCCCAGTGGGATGGAATCAAGCAGCTTCAGCACCCACACAAAACGAACATGGAGCTCCTCACTCAAGGCGCTCAAAACTCCACAGACAAAGACAAGTTCAGTGCCCAAGCCATTTCCCGCTGCCATGGAAACCAAGTGCTCTGGCAGCACATATGTCTGAAAGTGGATATGACACCTAGGGAAGGGAGTTTGTTGGTGAATGGCAACTGTCAGAAGCAGCAGCACAACTCTTCCAGTGCCAAAACAGCTCCACCTACCTCATGAACTTCACATACCATCAGCTGTCCTGGCAGCTATCTAGGAAACCCTGTTGGGTCACTTCCGGTCCCATGCCCATTGAGCCCAGTGGGATGGAATCAAGCAGCTTCAGCACACACAGAAATCTAACATGGAGCTCCTCACTCAAGGCGCTCAAAACTCCACAGCCAAAGACAAGTTCAGTGCCGAAGCCATTTCTCGCTGCCATGGAAACCAAGTGCTCTGGCAGCACATATGTCTGAAAGTGGATATGACACCTAGGGAAGGGAGTGTGCTGGTGAATGGCAACTGTCAGAAGCAGCAGCACAGCTCTTCCAGTGCCAAAACAACTCCACCTGTCTCATGAACTTCACATACCATCAGCTGTCCTGGCAGCTATCTAGAAAACCCTGTGGAGTCACTTCCGGTCCCATGCCCATTGAGCCCAGGGGGATGGAAGCAAGCAGCTTGAGCACCCACACAAAACGAACATGGAGCTCCTCACTTAAGGCCCTAAAAACTCCACAGCCAAAGACAAGTTCAGTGCCCAAGCCATTTCCCGCTGCCATTAAAACCAAGTGCTCTGGCAGCAAATATGTCTGAAAGTGGATATGACACCTAGGGAAGGGAGTGTGTTGGTGAATGGCAACTGTCAGAAGCAGCAGCACAGCTCTTCCACTGCCATAACAACTCCACCTACCTCATGAACTTCACATACCATCAGCTGTCCTGGCAGGTATGTTGGACACCCTGTTGGGTCACTTCCGGTCCCATGCCCATTGAGCCCAGTGGGATGGAATCAAGCAGCTTCAGCACCCACACAAAACGAACATGGAGCTCCTCACTCAAGGCCCTCAAAACTCCACGACCAAAGACAAGTTCAGTGCCCAAGCAATTTCCTGCTGCCATGGAAACCAAGTGCTCTGGCAGCACATATGTCTGAAAGTGGATATGACACCTAGGGAAGGGAGTGTGCTGGTGAATGGCAACTGCCCGAAGCAGAAACACAGCTCTTCCACTGCCAAAACAACTCCACCTGCCTCATGAACTTCACATACCATCAGCTGTCCTGGCAGCTATCTAGGAAACCCTGTTCGGTCACTTCCGGTCCCATGCCCATTGAGCCCAGTGTGATGGAATCAAGCAGCTTGAGCACCCACACAAAACGAACATGGAGCTCCTCACTCAAGGCCCTAAAAACTCCACAGCCAAAGACAAGTTCAGTGCCCAAGCCATTTCCCGCTGCCATGGAAACCAAGTGCTCTGGCAGCACATATGTCTGAAAGTGGATATGACACCTAGGGAAGGGAGTGTGCTGGTGAATGGCAACTGCCCGAAGCAGAAACACAGCTCTTCCACTGCCAAAACAACTCCACCTGCCTCATGAACTTCACATACCATCAGCTGTCCTGGCAGCTATCTAGGAAACCCTGTTGGGTCACTTCCGGTCCCATGCCCATTGAGCCCAGTGGGATGGAATCAAGCAGCTTGAGCACCCACACAAAACGAACATGGAGCTCCTCACTCAAGGCGCTCAAAACTCCACAGCCAAAGACAAGTTCAGTGCCCAAGCCATTTCCCACTGCCATGGAAACCAAGTGCTCTGGCAGCACATATGTCTGAAAGTGGATATGACACCTAGGGAAGGGAGTGTGCTGGTGAATGGCAAGTGCCCGAAGCAGCAGCACAGCTCTTCCACTGCCAAAACAACTCCACCTGCCTCATGAACTTCACATACCATCAGCTGTCCTGGCAGCTATCTAGGAAACCCTGTTGGGTCACTTCCGGTCCCATGCCCATTGAGCCCAGTGGGATGGAATCAAGCAGCTTCAGCACCCACACAAAACGAACATGGAGCTCCTCACTCAAGGCGCTCAAAGCTCCACAGCCAAAGACAAGTTCAGTGCCGAAGCCATTTCCCGCTGCCATGGAAACCAAGTGCTCTGGCAGCACATATGTCTGAAAGTGGATATGACAGCTAGGGAAGGGAGTGTGGTGGTGAATGGCAACTGCCCGAAGCAGCAGCACAGCTCTTCCACTGCCAAAACAACACCACCTGCCTCATGAACTTCACATATCATCAGCTGTCCTGGCAGCTATCTAGAAAACCCTGTTGAGTCACTTCCGGTCCCATGCCCATTGAGCTCAGTGGGATAGAATCAAGCAGCTTCAGCAACCACACAAAACGAACATGGAGCTCCTCACTTAAGGCCCTAAAAACTCCACAGCCAAAGACAAGTTCAGTGCCCAAGCCATTTCCCGCTGCCATGGAAACCAAGTGCTCTGGCAGCACATATGTCTGAAAGTGGATATGACACCTAGGGAAGGGAGTGTGCTGGTGAATGGCAACTGCCCGAAGCAATAGCACAGCTCTTCCAGTGCCAAAACAACTCCACCTGCCTCATGAACTTCACATACCATCAGCTGTCCTGGCAGCTATCTAGGAAACCCTGTTGGGTCACTTCCGGTCCCATGCCCTTTGAGCCCAGTGGGATGGAATCAAGCAGCTTCAGCACCCACACAAATCTAACATGGAGCTCCTCACTCAAGGCGCTCAAAACTCCACAGCCAAAGACAAGTTCAGTGCCCAAGCCATTTCCCGCTGCCATGGAAACCAAGTGCTCTGGCAGCACATATGTCTGAAAGTGGATATGACACCTAGGGAAGGGAGTGTGCTGGTGAATGGCAACTGCCCGAGCAGCAACACAGCTCTTCCACTGCCAAAACAACTCCACCTACCTCATGAACTTCACATACCATCAGCTGTCCTGGCAGCTATCTAGGAAACCCTGTTGGGTCACTTCCGGTCCCATGTCCATTGAGCCCAGTGGGATGCAATCAAACAGCTTCAGCACCCACACAAAACGAACATGGAGCTCCTCACGCAAGGCGCTCAAAACTCCACAGCCAAAGACAAGTTCAGTGCCCAAGCCATTTCCCGCTGCCATGGAAACCGAGTGCTCTGGCAGCACATATGTCTGAAAGTGGATATGACACCTAGGGAAGGGAGTGTGCTGGTGAATGGCAACTGTCAGAAGCAGCAGCACAGCTCTTCCACTGCCAAAACAACTCCACCTGCCTCATGAACTTCACATACCATCAGCTGTCCTGGCAGCTATCTAGGAAACCTTGTTGGGTCACTTCCGGTCCCATGCCCATTGAGCCCAGTGGGATGGAAGCAAGCAGCTTGAGCACCCACACAAAACGAACATGGAGCTCCTCACTTAACGCCCTAAAAACTCCACAGCCAAAGACAAGTTCAGTGCCCAAGCCATTTCCCGCTGCCATTAAAACCAAGTGCTCTGGCAGCAAATATGTCTGAAAGTGGATATGACACCTAGGGAAGGGAGTGTGCTGGTGAATGGCAACTGCCCGAAGCAGCAGCACAGCTCTTCCACTGCCAAAACAACTCCACCTACCTCATGAACTTCACATACCATCAGCTGTCCTGGCAGCTATCTAGGAAACCCTGTTGGGTCACTTCCGGTCCCATGCCCATTGAGCCCAGTGGGATGGAATTAAGCAGCTTCAGCACACACACAAATCTAACATGGAGCTCCTCACTCAAGGCGCTCAAAACTCCACAGCCAAAGACAAGTTCAGTGCCCAAGCCATTTCCCGCTGCCATGGAAACCAAGTGGTCTGGCAGCACATATGTCTGAAAGTGGATATGACACCTAGGGAAGGGAGTGTGCTGGTGAATGGCAACTGCCCGAAGCAGCAGCACAGCTCTTCCAGTGCCAAAACAACTCCACCTACCTCATGAACTTCACATACCATCAGCTGTCCTGGCAGCTATCTAGGAAACCCTGTTGGGTCACTTCCGGTCCCATGCCCATTGAGCCCAGTGGGATGGAATCAAGCAGCTTCAGCACCCACACAAAACGAACATGGAGCTCCTCACTCAAGGCGCTCAAAACTCCACAGCCAAAGACAAGTTCAGTGCCCAAGCCATTTCCCGCTGCCATGGAAACCAAGTGCTCTGGCAGCACATATGTCTGAAAGTGGATATGACACCTAGGGAAGGGAGTGTGCTGGTGAATGGCAACTGACCGAAGCAGCAGCACAGCTCTTCCACTGCCAAAACAACTCCACCTGCCTCATGAACTTCACATACCATCAGCTGTCCTGGCAGCTATCTAGGAAACCCTGTTGGGTCACTTCCGGTCCCATGCCCATTGAGCCCAGTGGGATGGAATCAAGCAGCTTGAGCACCCACACAAATCTAACATGGAGCTCCTCACTCAAGGCGCTCAAAACTCCACGGCCAAAGACAAGTTCAGTGCCCAAGCCATTTCCCGCTGCCATGGAAACCAAGTGCTCTGGCAGCACATATGTCTGAAAGTGGATATGGCACCTAGGGAAGGGAGTGTGCTGGTGAATGGTAAGTGGCCGAAGCAGCAGCACAGCTCTTCCACTGCCAAAACAACTCCACCTGCCTCATGAACTTCACATACCATCAGCTGTCCTGGCAGCTATCTAGGAAACCCTGTTGGCTCACTTCCGGTCCCATGCCCATTGAGCCCAGTGGGATGGAAACAAGCAGCTTCAGCACCCACACAAAACGAACATGGAGCTCCTCACTCAAGGCGCTCAAAACTCCACGGCCAAAGACAAGTTCAGTGCCGAATCCATTTCCCGCTGCCATGGAAACCAAGTGCTCTGGCAGCACATATGTCTGAAAGTGGATATGACACCTAGGGAAGGGAGTGTGCTGGTGAATGGCAACTGCCCGAAGCAGCAGCACAGCTCTTCCACTGCCAAAACAACTCCACCTGCCTCATGAACTTCCTGGCAGCTATCTAGGTAACCCTCTTGGGTCACTTCCGGTCCCCTGCCCATTGAGCCCAGCGGGATGGAATCAAGAAGCTTCAGAACCCAAAGAAATCTAACATGGAGCTCTTCACTCAAGGCGCTAAATACTCCGACGCCAAAGACAAGTTCAGTGCCCAAGCCATTTCCCGCTGCCATGGAAACAAAGTGTTCTGGCAGCACATATGTCTGAAGGTGGATATGACACCTAGGGAAGGGAGTGTGGTGGTGAATGGCAACTGCCGCAGCAGCAGCACAGCTCTTCCAGTGCCAAAACAACTCCACCTGCCTCACGAACTACACATACCATCAGCTGTCCTGTCAGCTATCTAGCAAACCCTGTTGGGTCACTTCCGGTCCCATGCCCATTGAGCCCAGTGGGATGGAATCAAGCAGCTTGAGCACCCACAGAAAACCAACATGGAGCTCCTCACTCAAGGCGCTCAAAACTCCACAGCCAAAGACAAGTTCAGTGCCCAAGCCATTTCCCGCTGCCATGGAAACCAAGTGCTCTGGCAGCACATATGTCTGAAAGTGGATATGACACCTAGGGAAGGGAGTGTGGTGGTGAATGGCACCTGCCCGAAGCAGCAGCACAGCTCTTCCACTGCAAGTGCCAAAACAACTCCACCTGCCTCATGAACTTCACATACCATCAGCTGTCCTGGCAGCTATCTAGGAAACCCTGTTGGGTCACTTCCGGTCCCATGACCATTGAGCCCAGTGGGATGGAATCAAGCATCTTCAGCATCCACACAGAACGAACATGGAGCTCCTCACTCAAGGCGCTCAAAACTCCACGGCCAAAGACAAGTTCAGTGCCCAAGCCATTTCCCGCTGCCATGGAAACCAAGTGCTCTGGCAGCACATATGTCTGAAAGTGGATATGACACCTAGGGAAGGGAGTGTGCTGGTGAATGGCAACTGCCCGAAGCAGCAGCACAGCTCTTCCAGTGCCAAAACAACTCCACCTGCCTCATGAACTTCACATACCATCAGCTTTCCTGGCAGCTATCTAGGAAACCCTGTTGGGTCACTTCCGGTCCCATGCCCATTGAGCATAGAGTAATGGAATCAAGAAGCTTCAGCACACACACAAAAAAAACATGGAGCTCCTCACTCAAGGCGCTCAAAACTCCACGGCCAAAGACAAGTTCAGTGCCCAAGCCATTTCCCGCTGCCATGGAAACCAAGTGCTCTGGCAGCACATATGTCTGAAAGTGGATATGACACCTAGGGAAGGGAGTGTGCTGGTGAATTTCAACTGCCCGAAGCAGCAGCACAGCTCTTCCAGTGCCAAAACAACTCCACCTGCCTCATGAACTTCACATACCATCAGCTGTCCTGGCAGCTATCTAGGAAACCCTGTTGGGTCACTTTCGGTCCCATGCCCATTGAGCATAGAGTAATGGAATCAAGCAGCTTCAGCACACACACAAAAAAATATGGAGCTCCTCACTCAAGGCGCTCCAAACTTCACAGCCAAAGACAAGTTCAGTGCCCAAGCCATTTCCCGCTGCCATGGAAACCAAGTGCTCTGGCAGCACATATGTCTGAAAGTGGATATGACAACTAGGGAAGGGAGTGTGCTGGTGAATGGCAACTGACCGAAGCAGCAGCACAGCTCTTCCAGTGCCAAAACAACTCCACCTGCCTCATGAACTTCACATACCATCAGCTGTCCTGGCAGCTATCTAGGAAACCCTGTTGGGTCACTTCCGGTCCCATGCCCATTGAGCCCAGTGGGATGCAATCAAGCAGCTTCAACATCCACACAAAACGAACATGGAGCTCCTCACTCAAGGCGCTCAAAACTCCACGGCCAAAGACTAGTTCAGTGCCGAAGCCATTTCCCGCTGCCATGGAAACCAAGTGCTCTGGCAGCACATATGTCTGAAAGTGGATATGACACCTAGGGAAGGGAGTGTGCTGGTGAATGGCAACTGCCCGAAGCAGCAGCACAGCTCTTCCAGTGCCAAAACAACTCCACCTGCCTCATGAACTTCACATACCATCAGCTGTCCTGGCAGCTATCTAGGAAACCCTGTTGGGTCTCGTCCTGTATCATGCCCATTGAGCCCAGTGGGATGGAAACAAGCAGCTTCAGCACCCACACAAAACGAACATGGAGCTCCTCACTCAAGGCGCTCCAAACTCCACGGCCAAAGACAAGTTCAGTGCCGAATCCATTTCCCGCTGCCATGGAAACCAAGTGCTCTGGCAGCACATATGTCTGAAAGTGGATATGACACCTAGAGAAGGGAGTGTGCTGGTGAATGGCAACTGCCCGAAGCAGCAGCACAGCTCTTCCACTGCCAAAACAACTCCACCTGCCTCATGAACTTCCTGGCAGCTATCTAGGTAACCCTCTTGGGTCACTTCCGGTCCCCTGCCCATTGAGCCCACCGGGATGGAATCAAGAAGCTTCAGAACCCAAAGAAATCTAACATGGAGCTCTTCACTCAAGGCGCTAAATACTCCGACGCCAAAGACAAGTTCAGTGCCCAAGCCATTTCCCGCTGCCATGGAAACAAAGTGTTCTGGCAGCACATATGTCTGAAGGTGGATATGACACCTAGGGAAGGGAGTGTGGTGGTGAATGGCAACTGCCGCAGCAGCAGCACAGCTCTTCCAGTGCCAAAACAACTCCACCTGCCTCACGAACTACACATACCATCAGCTGTCCTGTCAGCTATCTAGCAAACCCTGTTGGGTCACTTCCGGTCCCATGCCCATTGAGCCCAGTGGGATGGAATCAAGCAGCTTGAGCACCCACAGAAAACCAACATGGAGCTCCTCACTCAAGGCGCTCAAAACTCCACAGCCAAAGACAAGTTCAGTGCCCAAGCCATTTCCCGCTGCCATGGAAACCAAGTGCTCTGGCAGCACATATGTCTGAAAGTGGATATGACACCTAGGGAAGGGAGTGTGGTGGTGAATGGCACCTGCCCGAAGCAGCAGCACAGCTCTTCCACTGCAAGTGCCAAAACAACTCCACCTGCCTCATGAACTTCACATACCATCAGCTGTCCTGGCAGCTATCTAGGAAACCCTGTTGGGTCACTTCCGGTCCCATGACCATTGAGCCCAGTGGGATGGAATCAAGCATCTTCAGCATCCACACAAAACGAACATGGAGCTCCTCACTCAAGGCGCTCAAAACTCCACGGCCAAAGACAAGTTCAGTGCCCAAGCCATTTCCCGCTGCCATGGAAACCAAGTGCTCTGGCAGCACATATGTCTGAAAGTGGATATGACACCTAGGGAAGGGAGTGTGCTGGTGAATGGCAACTGCCCGAAGCAGCAGCACAGCTCTTCCAGTGCCAAAACAACTCCACCTGCCTCATGAACTTCACATACCATCAGCTTTCCTGGCAGCTATCTAGGAAACCCTGTTGGGTCACTTCCGGTCCCATGCCCATTGAGCATAGAGTAATGGAATCAAGAAGCTTCAGCACACACACAAAAAAAACATGGAGCTCCTCACTCAAGGCGCTCAAAACTCCACGGCCAAAGACAAGTTCAGTGCCCAAGCCATTTCCCGCTGCCATGGAAACCAAGTGCTCTGGCAGCACATATGTCTGAAAGTGGATATGACACCTAGGGAAGGGAGTGTGCTGGTGAATTTCAACTGCCCGAAGCAGCAGCACAGCTCTTCCAGTGCCAAAACAACTCCACCTGCCTCATGAACTTCACATACCATCAGCTGTCCTGGCAGCTATCTAGGAAACCCTGTTGGGTCACTTTCGGTCCCATGCCCATTGAGCATAGAGTAATGGAATCAAGCAGCTTCAGCACCCACACAAAACGAACATGGAGCTCCTCACTCAAGGCGCTCAAAACTTCACAGCCAAAGACAAGTTCAGTGCCCAAGCCATTTCCCGCTGCCATGGAAACCAAGTGCTCTGGCAGCACATATGTCTGAAAGTGGATATGACAACTAGGGAAGGGAGTGTGCTGGTGAATGGCAACTGACCGAAGCAGCAGCACAGCTCTTCCACTGCCAAAACAACTCCACCTGCCTCATGAACTTCACATACCATCAGCTGTCCTGGCAGCTATCTAGGAAACCCTGTTGGGTCACTTCCGGTCCCATGCCCATTGAGCCCAGTGGGATGCAATCAAGCAGCTTCAACATCCACACAAAACGAACATGGAGCTCCTCACTCAAGGCGCTCAAAACTCCACGGCCAAAGACTAGTTCAGTGCCGAAGCCATTTCCCGCTGCCATGGAAACCAAGTGCTCTGGCAGCACATATGTCTGAAAGTGGATATGACACCTAGGGAAGGGAGTGTGCTGGTGAATGGCAACTGCCCGAAGCAGCAGCACAGCTCTTCCAGTGCCAAAACAACTCCACCTGCCTCATGAACTTCACATACCATCAGCTGTCCTGGCAGCTATCTAGGAAACCCTGTTGGGTCTCGTCCTGTATCATGCCCATTGAGCCCAGTGGGATGGAAACAAGCAGCTTCAGCACCCACACAAAACGAACATGGAGCTCCTCACTCAAGGCGTTCAAAACTCCACGGCCAAAGACAAGTTCAGTGCCCAAGCCATTCCCCGCTGCCATGGAAACCAAGTGCTCTGGCAGCACATATGTCTGAAAGTAGATATGACACCTAGGGAAGGGAGTGTGCTGGTGAATGGCAACTGCCCGAAGCAGCAGCACAGCTCTTCCAGTGCCAAAACAACTCCACCTGCCTCATGAACTTCACATACCATCAGCTGTCCTGGCAGCTATCTAGGAAACCCTGTTGGGTCACTTCCGGTCCCATGCCCATTGAGCATAGAGTAATGGAATCAAGCAGTTTCAGCACCCACACAAAACGAACATGGAGCTCCTCACTCAAGGCGCTCAAAACTTCACAGCCAAAGACAAGTTCAGTGCCCAAGCCCTTTCCCGCTGCCATGGAAACCAAGTGCTCTGGCAGCACATATGTCTGAAAGTGGATATGACACCTAGGGAAGGGAGTGTGCTGGTGAATGGCAACTGCCCGAAGCAGCAGCACAGCTCTTCCAGTGCCAAAACAACTCCGCCTGCCTCATGAACTTCACATACCATCAGCTGTCCTGACAGCTCTCTAGGAAACCCTGTTGGGTCACTTTCGGTCCCATGCCCATTGAGCATAGAGGGATGGAATCAAGCAGCTTCAGCACCCACACAAAAAAAACATGGAGCTCCTCACTCAAGGCGCTAAAAACTCACAGCCAAAGACAAGTTCAGTGCCCAAGCCATTCCCCGCTGCCATGGAAACCAAGTGCTCTTGCAGCACATATGTCTGAAAGTAGATATGACACCTAGGGAAGGGAGTGTGCTGGTGAATGGCAACTGCCCGAAGCAGCAGCACAGCTCTTCCAGTGCCAAAACAACTCCACCTGCCTCATGAACTTCACATACCATCAGCTGTCCTGGCAGCTATCTAGGAAACCCTGTTGGGTCACTTCCGGTCCCATGTATATTGAGCCCAGTGGGATGGTATCAAGCAGCTTCAGCACCCACACAAAACGAACATGGAGCTCCTCCCTCAAGGCACTCAAAACTCCACAGCCAAAGACAAGTTCAGTGCCCAAGCCATTTCCCGCTGCCATGGAAACCAAGTGCTCTGGCAGCACATATGTCTGAAAGTGGATATGACACCTAGGGAAGGGAGTGTGCTGGTGAATGGCAACTGCCCGAAGCAGCAGCACAGCTCTTCCAGTGCCAAAACAACTCCACCTGCCTCATGAACTTCACATACCATCAGCTGTCCTGGCAGCTATCTAGGAAACCCTCTCTGGTCACTTCCGGTCCCATGCCCATTGAGCCCAGTGGGATGGAATCAAGCAGCTTCAGCACCCACACAAAACTAACATGGAGCTCCTCACTCAAGGCACTAAAAAGTCCACGGCCAAAGACAAGTTCAGTGCCCAAGCCATTTCCCGCTGCCATGGAAACCAAGTGCTCTGGCAGCACATATGTCTGAAAGTGGATATGACAACTAGGGAAGGGAGTGTGGTGGTGAATGGCAACTGCCCGAAGCAGCAGCACAGCTCTTCCACTGCCAAAACAACTCCACCTGCCTCATGAACTTCACATACCATCAGCTGTCCTGGCAGCTCTCTAGGAAACCCTGTTGGGTCACTTCCGGTCCCATGCCCATTGAGCCCAGTGGGATGGAATCAAGCAGCTTCAGCACCCACACAAAACGAACATGGAGCTCCTCACTCAAGGCGCTCAAAACTCCACGGCCAAAGACAAGTTCAGTGCCCAAGCCATTTCCCGCTGCCATGGAAACCAAGTGCTCTGGCAGCACATATGTCTGAAAGTGGATATGACACCTAGGGAAGGGAGTGTGCTGGTGAATGGCAACTGCCCGAAGCAGCAGCACAGCTCTTCCACTGCCAGTGCCAAAACAACTCCACCTGCCTCATGAACTTCACATACCATCAGCTGTCCTGGCAGCTATCTAGGAAACCCTGTTGGCTCACTTCCGGTCCCATGCCCATTGAGCCCAGTGGGATGGAATCAAGCAGCTTGAGCACCCACACAAAACGAACATGGAGCTCCTCACTCAAGGCGCTAAATCGTCCACGGCCAAAGACAAGTTCAGTGCCCAAGCCATTTCCCGCTGCCATGGAAACCAAGTGCTCTGGCAGCACATATGTCTGAAAGTGGATATGGCACCTAGGGAAGGGAGTGTGCTGGTGAATGGTAAGTGGCCGAAGCAGCAGCACAGCTCTTCCACTGCCAAAACAACTCCACCTGCCTCATGAACTTCACATACCATCAGCTGTCCTGGCAGCTATCTAGGAAACCCTGTTGGCTCACTTCCGGTCCCATGCCCATTGAGCCCAGTGGGATGGAAACAAGCAGCTTCAGCACCCACACAAAACGAACATGGAGCTCCTCACTCAAGGCGCTCAAAACTCCACGGCCAAAGACAAGTTCAGTGCCGAATCCATTTCCCGCTGCCATGGAAACCAAGTGCTCTGGCAGCACATATGTCTGAAAGTGGATATGACACCTAGAGAAGGGAGTGTGCTGGTGAATGGCAACTGCCCGAAGCAGCAGCACAGCTCTTCCACTGCCAAAACAACTCCACCTGCCTCATGAACTTCCTGGCAGCTATCTAGGTAACCCTCTTGGGTCACTTCCGGTCCCCTGCCCATTGAGCCCAGCGGGATGGAATCAAGAAGCTTCAGAACCCAAAGAAATCTAACATGGAGCTCTTCACTCAAGGCGCTAAATACTCCGACGCCAAAGACAAGTTCAGTGCCCAAGCCATTTCCCGCTGCCATGGAAACAAAGTGTTCTGGCAGCACATATGTCTGAAGGTGGATATGACACCTAGGGAAGGGAGTGTGGTGGTGAATGGCAACTGCCGCAGCAGCAGCACAGCTCTTCCAGTGCCAAAACAACTCCACCTGCCTCACGAACTACACATACCATCAGCTGTCCTGTCAGCTATCTAGCAAACCCTGTTGGGTCACTTCCGGTCCCATGCCCATTGAGCCCAGTGGGATGGAATCAAGCAGCTTGAGCACCCACAGAAAACCAACATGGAGCTCCTCACTCAAGGCGCTCAAAACTCCACGGCCAAAGACAAGTTCAGTGCCCAAGCCATTTCCCGCTGCCATGGAAACCAAGTGCTCTGGCAGCACATATGTCTGAAAGTGGATATGACACCTAGGGAAGGGAGTGTGCTGGTGAATGGCACCTGCCCGAAGCAGCAGCACAGCTCTTCCACTGCAAGTGCCAAAACAACTCCACCTGCCTCATGAACTTCACATACCATCAGCTGTCCTGGCAGCTATCTAGGAAACCCTGTTGGGTCACTTCCGGTCCCATGACCATTGAGCCCAGTGGGATGGAATCAAGCATCTTCAGCATCCACACAAAACGAACATGGAGCTCCTCACTCAAGGCGCTCAAAACTCCACGGAAAAAGACAAGTTCAGTGCCCAAGCCATTTCCCGCTGCCATGGAAACCAAGTGCTCTGGCAGCACATATGTCTGAAAGTGGATATGACACCTAGGGAAGGGAGTGTGGTGGTGAATGGCAACTGCCCGAAGCAGCAGCACAGCTCTTCCAGTGCCAAAACAACTCCACCTGCCTCATGAACTTCACATACCATCAGCTTTCCTGGCAGCTATCTAGGAAACCCTGTTGGGTCACTTCCGGTCCCATGCCCATTGAGCATAGAGTAATGGAATCAAGAAGCTTCAGCACACACACAAAAAAAACATGGAGCTCCTCACTCAAGGCGCTCAAAACTCCACGGCCAAAGACAAGTTCAGTGCCCAAGCCATTTCCCGCTGCCATGGAAACCAAGTGCTCTGGCAGCACATATGTCTGAAAGTGGATATGACAGCTAGGGAAGGGAGTGTGCTGGTGAATTTCAACTGCCCGAAGCAGCAGCACAGCTCTTCCAGTGCCAAAACAACTCCACCTGCCTCATGAACTTCACATACCATCAGCTGTCCTGGCAGCTATCTAGGAAACCCTGTTGGGTCACTTCCGGTCCCATGCCCATTGAGCATAGAGTAATGGAATCAAGCAGCTTCAGCACACACACAAAAAAATATGGAGCTCCTCACTCAAGGCGCTCAAAACTTCACACCCAAAGACAAGTTCAGTGCCCAAGCCATTTCCCGCTGCCATGGAAACCAAGTGCTCTGGCAGCACATATGTCTGAAAGTGGATATGACACCTAGGGAAGGGAGTGTGCTGGTGAATGGCAACTGACCGAAGCAGCAGCACAGCTCTTCCACTGCCAAAACAACTCCACCTGCCTCATGAACTTCACATACCATCAGCTGTCCTGGCAGCTATCTAGGAAACCCTGTTGGGTCACTTCCGGTCCCATGCCCATTGAGCCCAGTGGGATGGAATCAAGCAGCTTCAACATCCACACAAAACGAACATGGAGCTCCTCACTCAAGGCGCTCAAAACTCCACGGCCAAAGACTAGTTCAGTGCCGAATCCATTTCCCGCTGCCATGGAAACCAAGTGCTCTGGCAGCACATATGTCTGAAAGTGGATATGACACCTAGGGAAGGGAGTGTGCTGGTGAATGGCAACTGCCCGAAGCAGCAGCACAGCTCTTCCAGTGCCAAAACAACTCCACCTGCCTCATGAACTTCACATACCATCAGCTGTCCTGGCAGCTATCTAGGAAACCCTGTTGGGTCACTTCCTGTATCATGCCCATTGAGCCCAGTGGGATGGAATCAAGCAGCTTCAGCACCCACACAAAACGAACATGGAGCTCCTCACTCAAGGCGCTCAAAACTCCACGGCCAAAGACAAGTTCAGTGCCCAAGCCATTTCCCGCTGCCATGGAAATCAAGTGCTCTGGCAGCACATATGTCTGAAAGTGGATATGACACCTAGGAAAGGGAGTGTGCTGGTGAATTTCAACTGCCCGAAGCAGCAGCACAGCTCTTCCACTGCCAAAACAACTCCACCTGCCTCATGAACTTCACATACCATCAGCTGTCCTGCCAGCTATCTAGGAAACCCTGTTGGGTCACTTCCGGTCCCATGCCCATTGAGCCCAGTGGGATGCAATCAAGCAGCTTCAGCACCCACACAAAACGAACATGGAGCTCCTCACTCAAGGCGCAAAAAACTCCACGGCCAAAGACAAGTTCAGTGCCCAAGCCATTCCCCGCTGCCATGGAAACCAAGTGCTCTGGCAGCACATATGTCTGAAAGTAGATATGACACCTAGGGAAGGGAGTGTGCTGGTGAATGGCAACTGCCCGAAGCAGCAGCACAGCTCTTCCAGTGCCAAAACAACTCCACCTGCCTCATGAACTTCACATACCATCAGCTGTCCTGGCAGCTATCTAGGAAACCCTGTTGGGTCACTTCCGGTCCCATGCCCATTGAGCATAGAGTAATGGAATCAAGCAGTTTCAGCACCCACACAAAACGAACATGGAGCTCCTCACTCAAGGCGCTCAAAACTTCACAGCCAAAGACAAGTTCAGTGCCCAAGCCCTTTCCCGCTGCCATGGAAACCAAGTGCTCTGGCAGCACATATGTCTGAAAGTGGATATGACACCTAGGGAAGGGAGTGTGCTGGTGAATGGCAACTGCCCGAAGCAGCAGCACAGCTCTTCCAGTGCCAAAACAACTCCGCCTGCCTCATGAACTTCACATACCATCAGCTGTCCTGACAGCTCTCTAGGAAACCCTGTTGGGTCACTTTCGGTCCCATGCCCATTGAGCATAGAGGGATGGAATCAAGCAGCTTCAGCACCCACACAAAAAAAACATGGAGCTCCTCACTCAAGGCGCTAAAAACTCACAGCCAAAGACAAGTTCAGTGCCCAAGCCATTCCCCGCTGCCATGGAAACCAAGTGCTCTGGCAGCACATATGTCTGAAAGTAGATATGACACCTAGGGAAGGGAGTGTGCTGGTGAATGGCAACTGCCCGAAGCAGCAGCACAGCTCTTCCAGTGCCAAAACAACTCCACCTGCCTCATGAACTTCACATACCATCAGCTGTCCTGGCAGCTATCTAGGAAACCCTGTTGGGTCACTTCCGGTCCCATGTATATTGAGCCCAGTGGGATGGTATCAAGCAGCTTCAGCACCCACACAAAACGAACATGGAGCTCCTCCCTCAAGGCACTCAAAACTCCACAGCCAAAGACAAGTTCAGTGCCCAAGCCATTTCCCGCTGCCATGGAAACCAAGTGCTCTGGCAGCACATATGTCTGAAAGTGGATATGACACCTAGGGAAGGGAGTGTGCTGGTGAATGGCAACTGCCCGAAGCAGCAGCACAGCTCTTCCAGTGCCAAAACAACTCCACCTGCCTCATGAACTTCACATACCATCAGCTGTCCTGGCAGCTATCTAGGAAACCCTCTCTGGTCACTTCCGGTCCCATGCCCATTGAGCCCAGTGGGATGGAATCAAGCAGCTTCAGCACCCACACAAAGCTAACATGGAGTTCCTCACTCAAGGCACTAAAAAGTCCACGGCCGAAGACAAGTTCAGTGCCCAAGCCATTTCCCGCTGCCATGGAAACCAAGTGCTCTGGCAGCACATATGTCTGAAAGTGGATATGACAACTAGGGAAGGGAGTGTGGTGGTGAATGGCAACTGCCCGAAGCAGCAGCACAGCTCTTCCACTGCCAAAACAACTCCACCTGCCTCATGAACTTCACATACCATCAGCTGTCCTGGCAGCTATCTAGGAAACCCTGTTGGGTCACTTCCGGTCCCATGCCCATTGAGCCCAGTGGGATGGAATCAAGCAGCTTGAGCACCCACACAAAACGAACATGGAGCTCCTCACTCAAGGCGCTCAAAACTCCACGGCCAAAGACAAGTTCAGTGCCGAAGCCATTTCCCGCTGCCATGGAAACCAAGTGCTCTGGCAGCACATATGTCTGAAAGTGGATATGACACCTAGGGAAGGGAGTGTGCTGGTGAATGGCAACTGCCCGAAGCAGCAGCACAGCTCTTCCACTGCCAGTGACAAAACAACTCCACCTGCCTCATGAACTTCACATACCATCAGCTGTCCTGGCAGCTATCTAGGAAACCCTGTTGGGTCACTTCCGGTCCCATGCCCATTGAGCCCAGTGGGATGGAATCAAGCAGCTTGAGCACCCACACAAAACGAACATGGAGCTCCTCACTCAAGGCGCTAAATCGTCCACGGCCAAAGACAAGTTCAGTGCCCAAGCCATTTCCCGCTGCCATGGAAACCAAGTGCTCTGGCAGCACATATGTCTGAAAGTGGATATGACACCTAGGGAAGGGAGTGTGCTGGTGAATGGCAACTGCCCGAAGCAGCAGCACAGCTCTTCCACTGCCATAACAACTCCACCTGCCTCATGAACTTCACATACCATCAGCTGTCCTGGCAGCTATCTAGGAAACCCTGTTGGGTCTCTTCCGGTCCCATGCCCATTGAGCCCAGTGGGATGCAATCAAGCAGCTTCAGCACCCACACAAAACGAACATGGAGCTCCTCACTCAAGGCGCTCAAAACTCCACAGCCAAAGACAAGTTCAGTGCCCAAGCCATTTCCCGCTGCCATGGAAACCAAGTGCTCTGGCAGCACATATGTGTGAAAGTGGATATGACAGCTAGGGAAGGGAGTGTGGTGGTGAATGGCAACTGCCCGAAGCAGCAGCACAGCTCTTCCAGTGCCAAAACAACTCCACCTGCCTCATGAACTTCACATACTATCAGCTGTCCTGGCAGCTATCTAGGAAATCCTGTTGGCTCACTTCCGGTCCCATGCCCATTGAGCCCAGTGGGATGGAATCAAGCAAGCTTCAGCACCCACACAAAACGAACATGGAGCTCCTCACTCAAGGCGCTCAAAACTCCACAGCCAAAGACAAGTTCAGTGCCCAAGACATTTCCCGCTGCCATGGAAACCAAGTGCTCTGGCAGCACATATGTCTGAAAGTGGATATGACACCTAGGGAAGGGAGTGTGCTGGTGAATGGCAACTGCCTGAAGCAGCAGCACAGCTCTTCCACTGCCAAAACAACTCCACCTGCCTCATGAACTTCACATACCATCAGCTGTCCTGGCAGCTATCTAGGAAACCCTGTTGGGTCACTTCCGGTCCCATGCCCATTGAGCCCAGAGGGATGGAATCAAGCAGCTTGAGCACCCACACAAAACGAACAAAGTGTTCCTCACTCAAGGAGCTCAAAACTCCACAGCCAAAGACAAGTTCAGTGCCCAAGCCATTTCCCACTGCCATGGAAACCAAGTGCTCTGGCAGCACATATGTCTGAAAGTGGATATGACACCTAGGGAAGGGAGTGTGCTGGTGAATGGCAACTGACCAAAGCAGCAGCAGCACAGCTCTTCCAGTGCCAAAACAACTCCACCTGCCTCATGAACTTCACATACCATCAGCTGTCCTGGCAGCTATCTAGGAAACCCTGTTGGGTCACTTCCGGTCCCATGCCCATTGAGCCCAGTGGGATACAATCAAGCAGCTTCAGCACCCACACAAAACGAACAAGGAGTTCCTCACGCAAGGCGCTCAAAACTCCACGGACAAAGACAAGTTCAGTGCCCAAGACATTTCCCACTGCCATGGAAACCAAGTGCTCTGGCAGCACATATGTCTGAAAGTGGATATGACACCTAGGGAAGGGAGTGTGCTGGTGAATGGCAACTGCCCGAAGCAGCAGCACAGCTCTTCCACTGCCATAACAACTCCACCTGCCTCATGAACTTCACATACCATCAGCTGTCCTGGCAGCTATCTAGGAAACCCTGTTGGGTCTCTTCCGGTCCCATGCCCATTGAGCCCAGTGGGATGCAATCAAGCAGCTTCAGCACCCACACAAAACGAACATGGAGCTCCTCACTCAAGGCGCTCAAAACTCCACAGCCAAAGACAAGTTCAGTGCCCAAGCCATTTCCCGCTGCCATGGAAACCAAGTGCTCTGGCAGCACATATGTGTGAAAGTGGATATGACAGCTAGGGAAGGGAGTGTGGTGGTGAATGGCAACTGCCCGAAGCAGCAGCACAGCTCTTCCAGTGCCAAAACAACTCCACCTGCCTCATGAACTTCACATACTATCAGCTGTCCTGGCAGCTATCTAGGAAACCCTGTTGGGTCACTTCCGGTCCCATGCCCATTGAGCCCAGTGGGATGGAATCAAGCAAGCTTCAGCACCCACACAAAACGAACATGGAGCTCCTCACTCAAGGCGCTCAAAACTCCACAGCCAAAGACAAGTTCAGTGCCCAAGCCATTTCCCGCTGCCATGGAAACCAAGTGCTCTGGCAGCACATATGTCTGAAAGTGGATATGACACCTAGGGAAGGGAGTGTGCTGGTGAATGGCAACTGCCCGAAGCAGCAGCACAGCTCTTCCACTGCCAAAACAACTCCACCTGCCTCATGAACTTCACATACCATCAGCTGTTCAGGCAGCTATCTAGGAAACCCTGTTGGGTCACTTCCGGTCCCATGCCCATTGAGCCCAGAGGGATGGAATCAAGCAGCTTGAGCACCCACACAAAACGAACAAAGTGTTCTTCACTCAAGGAGCTCAAAACTCCACAGCCAAAGACAAGTTCAGTGCCCAAGCCATTTCCCACTGCCATGGAAACCAAGTGCTCTGGCAGCACATATGTCTGAAAGTGGATATGACACCTAGGGAAGGGAGTGTGCTGGTGAATGGCAACTGACCAAAGCAGCAGCAGCACAGCTCTTCCAGTGCCAAAACAACTCCACCTGCCTCATGAACTTCACATACCATCAGCTGTCCTGGCAGCTATCTAGGAAACCCTGTTGGGTCACTTCCTGTCCCATGCCCATTGAGCCCAGTGGGATGGAATCAAGCAGCTTGAGCACCCACACAAAACGAACATGGAGCTCCTCACTCAAGGCGCTAAATCGTCCACGGCCAAAGACAAGTTCAGTGCCGAAGCCATTTCCCGCTGCCATGGAAACCAAGTGCTCTGGCAGCACATATGTCTGAAAGTGGATATGACACCTAGGGAAGGGAGTGTGCTGGTGAATGGCAACTGCCCGAAGCAGCAGCACAGCTCTTCCACTGCCATAACAACTCCACCTGCCTCATGAACTTCACATACCATCAGCTGTCCTGGCAGCTATCTAGGAAACCCTGTTGGGTCTCTTCCGGTCCCATGCCCATTGAGCCCACTGGGATGCAATCAAGCAGCTTCAGCACCCACACAAAACGAACATGGAGCTCCTCACTCAAGGCGCTCAAAACTCCACAGCCAAAGACAAGTTCAGTGCCCAAGCCATTTCCCGCTGCCATGGAAACCAAGTGCTCTGGCAGCACATATGTGTGAAAGTGGATATGACAGCTAGGGAAGGGAGTGTGGTGGTGAATGGCAACTGCCCGAAGCAGCAGCACAGCTCTTCCACTGCCAAAACAACTCCACCTGCCTCATGAACTTCACATACCATCAGCTGTCCTGGCAGCTATCTAGGAAACCCTGTTGGGTCACTTCCGGTCCCATGCCCATTGAGCCCAGTGGGATGGAATCAAGGAGCTTCAGCACCCACACAAAACGAACATGGAGCTCCTCACTCAAGGCGCTAAAACGTCCACGGCCAAAGACAAGTTCAGTGCCCAAGCCATTTCCCGCTGCCATGGAAACCAAGTGCTCTGGCAGCACATATGTCTGAAAGTGGATATGACACCTAGGGAAGGGAGTGTGCTGGTGAATGGCAACTGCCCGAAGCAGCAGCACAGCTCTTCCACTGCCAAAACAACTCCACCTGCCTCATGAACTTCACATACTATCAGCTGTCCTGGCAGCTATCTAGGAAATCCTGTTGGCTCACTTCCGGTCCCATGCCCATTGAGCCCAGTGGGATGGAATCAAGCAAGCTTCAGCACCCACACAAAACGAACATGGAGCTCCTCACTCAAGGCGCTCAAAACTCCACAGCCAAAGACAAGTTCAGTGCCCAAGCCATTTCCCGCTGCCATGGAAACCAAGTGCTCTGGCAGCACATATGTCTGAAAGTGGATATGACACCTAGGGAAGGGAGTGTGCTGGTGAATGGCAACTGCCCGAAGCAGCAGCACAGCTCTTCCACTGCCAAAACAACTCCACCTGCCTCATGAACTTCACATACCATCAGCTGTCCTGGCAGCTATCTAGGAAACCCTGTTGGGTCACTTCCGGTCCCATGCCCATTGAGCCCAGAGGGATGGAATCAAGCAGCTTGAGCACCCACACAAAACGAACAAAGTGTTCCTCACTCAAGGAGCTCAAAACTCCACAGCCAAAGACAAGTTCAGTGCCCAAGCCATTTCCCACTGCCATGGAAACCAAGTGCTCTGGCAGCACATATGTCTGAAAGTGGATATGACACCTAGGGAAGGGAGTGTGCTGGTGAATGGCAACTGACCAAAGCAGCAGCAGCACAGCTCTTCCAGTGCCAAAACAACTCCACCTGCCTCATGAACTTCACATACCATCAGCTGTCCTGGCAGCTATCTAGGAAACCCTGTTGGGTCACTTCCGGTCCCATGCCCATTGAGCCCAGTGGGATACAATCAAGCAGCTTCAGCACCCACACAAAACGAACAAGGAGTTCTTCACGCAAGGCGCTCAAAACTCCACGGCCAAAGACAAGTTCAGTGCCCAAGACATTTCCCACTGCCATGGAAACCAAGTGCTCTGGCAGCACATATGTCTGAAAGTGGATATGACACCTAGGGAAGGGAGTGTGTTGGTGAATGGCAACTGCCCAAAGCAGCAGCAGCACAGCTCTTCCAGTGCCAAAACAACTCCACCTGCCTCATGAACTTCACATACCATCAGCTGTCCTGGCAGCTATCTAGGAAACCCTGTTGGGTCACTTCCGGTCCCATGCCCATTGAGCCCAGTGGGATGGAATCAAGCAGCTTGAGCACCCACACAAAACGAACATGGAGCTCCTCACTCAAGGCGCTAAATCGTCCACGGCCAAAGACAAGTTCAGTGCCCAAGCCATTTCCCGCTGCCATGGAAACCAAGTGCTCTGGCAGCACATATGTCTGAAAGTGGATATGACACCTAGGGAAGGGAGTGTGCTGGTGAATGGCAACTGCCCGAAGCAGCAGCACAGCTCTTCCACTGCCATAACAACTCCACCTGCCTCATGAACTTCACATACCATCAGCTGTCCTGGCAGCTATCTAGGAAACCCTGTTGGGTCTCTTCCGGTCCCATGCCCATTGAGCCCAGTGGGATGCAATCAAGCAGCTTCAGCACCCACACAAAACGAACATGGAGCTCCTCACTCAAGGCGCTCAAAACTCCACAGCCAAAGACAAGTTCAGTGCCCAAGCCATTTCCCGCTGCCATGGAAACCAAGTGCTCTGGCAGCACATATGTCTGAAAGTAAATATGACACCTAGGGAAGGGAGTGTGCTGGTGAATGGCAACTGCCCGAAGCAGCAGCACAGCTCTTCCACTGCCAAAACAACTCCACCTGCCTCATGAACTTCACATACCATCAGCTGTCCTGGCAGCTATCTAGGAAACCCTGTTGGGTCACTTCCGGTCCCATGCCCATTGAGCCCAGTGGGATGGAATCAAGGAGCTTCAGCACCCACACAAAACGAACATGGAGCTCCTCACTCAAGGCGCTAAAACGTCCACGGCCAAAGACAAGTTCAGTGCCCAAGCCATTTCCCGCTGCCATGGAAACCAAGTGCTCTGGCAGCACATATGTCTGAAAGTGGATATGACACCTAGGGAAGGGAGTGTGCTGGTGAATGGCAAATGCCCGAAGCAGCAGCACAGCTCTTCCACTGCCAAAACAACTCCACCTGCCTCATGAACTTCACATACTATCAGCTGTCCTGGCAGCTATCTAGGAAATCCTGTTGGCTCACATCCGGTCCCATGCCCATTGAGCCCAGTGGGATGGAATCAAGCAAGCTTCAGCACCCACACAAAACGAACATGGAGCTCCTCACTCAAGGCGCTCAAAACTCCACAGCCAAAGACAAGTTCAGTGCCCAAGCCATTTCCCGCTGCCATGGAAACCAAGTGCTCTGGCAGCACATATGTCTGAAAGTGGATATGACACCTAGGGAAGGGAGTGTGCTGGTGAATGGCAACTGCCCGAAGCAGCAGCACAGCTCTTCCACTGCCAAAACAACTCCACCTGCCTCATGAACTTCACATACCATCAGCTGTCCTGGCAGCTATCTAGGAAACCCTGTTGGGTCACTTCCGGTCCCATGCCCATTGAGCCCAGAGGGATGGAATCAAGCAGCTTGAGCACCCACACAAAACGAGCAAAGTGTTCCTCACTCAAGGAGCTCAAAACTCCACAGCCAAAGACAAGTTCAGTGCCCAAGCCATTTCCCACTGCCATGGAAACCAAGTGCTCTGGCAGCACATATGTCTGAAAGTGGATATGACACCTAGGGAAGGGAGTGTGCTGGTGAATGGCAACTGACCAAAGCAGCAGCAGCACAGCTCTTCCAGTGCCAAAACAACTCCACCTGCCTCATGAACTTCACATACCATCAGCTGTCCTGGCAGCTATCTAGGAAACCCTGTTGGGTCACTTCCGGTCCCATGCCCATTGAGCCCAGTGGGATACAATCAAGCAGCTTCAGCACCCACACAAAACGAACAAGGAGTTCTTCACGCAAGGCGCTCAAAACTCCACGGCCAAAGACAAGTTCAGTGCCCAAGACATTTCCCACTGCCATTGAAACCAAGTGCTCTGGCAGCACATATGTCTGAAAGTGGATATGACACCTAGGGAAGGGAGTGTGTTGGTGAATGGCAACTGCCCAAAGCAGCAGCAGCACAGCTCTTCCAGTGCCAAAACAACTCCACCTGCCTCATGAACTTCACATACCATCAGCTGTCCTGGCAGCTATCTAGGAAACCCTGTTGGGTCACTTCCGGTCCCATGCCCATTGAGCCCAGTGGGATGGAATCAAGCAGCTTGAGCACCCACACAAAACGAACATGGAGCTCCTCACTCAAGGCGCTAAATCGTCCACGGCCAAAGACAAGTTCAGTGCCCAAGCCATTTCCCGCTGCCATGGAAACCAAGTGCTCTGGCAGCACATATGTCTGAAAGTGGATATGACACCTAGGGAAGGGAGTGTGCTGGTGAATGGCAACTGCCCGAAGCAGCAGCACAGCTCTTCCACTGCCATAACAACTCCACCTGCCTCATGAACTTCACATACCATCAGCTGTCCTGGCAGCTATCTAGGAAACCCTGTTGGGTCTCTTCCGGTCCCATGCCCATTGAGCCCAGTGGGATGCAATCAAGCAGCTTCAGCACCCACACAAAACGAACATGGAGCTCCTCACTCAAGGCGCTCAAAACTCCACAGCCAAAGACAA
This sequence comes from Ochotona princeps, assembly GCF_030435755.1. Classification (NCBI taxonomy): domain Eukaryota; kingdom Metazoa; phylum Chordata; class Mammalia; order Lagomorpha; family Ochotonidae; genus Ochotona; species Ochotona princeps. Next base: position 140,010,526 of record NC_080832.1, on the reverse strand, counting down.
GTTCAGTGCCCAAGCCATTTCCCGCTGCCATGGAAACCAAGTGCTCTGGCAGCACATATGTCTGAAAGTAAATATGACACCTAGGGAAGGGAGTGTGCTGGTGAATGGCAACTGCCCGAAGCAGCAGCACAGCTCTTCCACTGCCAAAACAACTCCACCTGCCTCATGAACTTCACATACCATCAGCTGTCCTGGCAGCTATCTAGGAAACCCTGTTGGGTCACTTCCGGTCCCATGCCCATTGAGCCCAGTGGGATGGAATCAAGGAGCTTCAGCACCCACACAAAACGAACATGGAGCTCCTCACTCAAGGCGCTAAAACGTCCACGGCCAAAGACAAGTTCAGTGCCCAAGCCATTTCCCGCTGCCATGGAAACCAAGTGCTCTGGCAGCACATATGTCTGAAAGTGGATATGACACCTAGGGAAGGGAGTGTGCTGGTGAATGGCAAATGCCCGAAGCAGCAGCACAGCTCTTCCACTGCCAAAACAACTCCACCTGCCTCATGAACTTCACATACTATCAGCTGTCCTGGCAGCTATCTAGGAAATCCTGTTGGCTCACATCCGGTCCCATGCCCATTGAGCCCAGTGGGATGGAATCAAGCAAGCTTCAGCACCCACACAAAACGAACATGGAGCTCCTCACTCAAGGCGCTCAAAACTCCACAGCCAAAGACAAGTTCAGTGCCCAAGCCATTTCCCGCTGCCATGGAAACCAAGTGCTCTGGCAGCACATATGTCTGAAAGTGGATATGACACCTAGGGAAGGGAGTGTGCTGGTGAATGGCAACTGCCCGAAGCAGCAGCACAGCTCTTCCACTGCCAAAACAACTCCACCTGCCTCATGAACTTCACATACCATCAGCTGTCCTGGCAGCTATCTAGGAAACCCTGTTGGGTCACTTCCGGTCCCATGCCCATTGAGCCCAGAGGGATGGAATCAAGCAGCTTGAGCACCCACACAAAACGAGCAAAGTGTTCCTCACTCAAGGAGCTCAAAACTCCACAGCCAAAGACAAGTTCAGTGCCCAAGCCATTTCCCACTGCCATGGAAACCAAGTGCTCTGGCAGCACATATGTCTGAAAGTGGATATGACACCTAGGGAAGGGAGTGTGCTGGTGAATGGCAACTGACCAAAGCAGCAGCAGCACAGCTCTTCCAGTGCCAAAACAACTCCACCTGCCTCATGAACTTCACATACCATCAGCTGTCCTGGCAGCTATCTAGGAAACCCTGTTGGGTCACTTCCGGTCCCATGCCCATTGAGCCCAGTGGGATACAATCAAGCAGCTTCAGCACCCACACAAAACGAACAAGGAGTTCTTCACGCAAGGCGCTCAAAACTCCACGGCCAAAGACAAGTTCAGTGCCCAAGACATTTCCCACTGCCATGGAAACCAAGTGCTCTGGCAGCACATATGTCTGAAAGTGGATATGACACCTAGGGAAGGGAGTGTGTTGGTGAATGGCAACTGCCTGAAGCAGCAGCACAGCTCCTCCACTGCCAAAACAACTCCACCTGCCTCATGAACTTCACATACCATCAGCTGTCCTGGCAGCTCTCTAGGAAACCCTGTTGGGTCACTTCCGGTCCCATGCCCATTGAGCCCAGTGGGATGGAATCAAGCAGCTTGAGCACCCACACAAAACGAACATGGAGCTCCTCACTCAAGGCGCTAAATCGTCCACGGCCAAAGACAAGTTCAGTGCCCAAGCCATTTCCGGCTGCCATGGAAACCAAGTGCTCTGGCAGCACATATGTCTGAAAGTGGATATGACACCTAGGGAAGGGAGTGTGCTGGTGAATGGCAACTGCCCGAAGCAGCAGCACAGCTCTTCCACTGCCATAACAACTCCACCTGCCTCATGAACTTCACATACCATCAGCTGTCCTGGCAGCTATCTAGGAAACCCTGTTGGGTCTCTTCCGGTCCCATGCCCATTGAGCCCACTGGGATGCAATCAAGCAGCTTCAGCACCCACACAAAACGAACATGGAGCTCCTCACTCAAGGCGCTCAAAACTCCACAGCCAAAGACAAGTTCAGTGCCCAAGCCATTTCCCGCTGCCATGGAAACCAAGTGCTCTGGCAGCACATATGTCTGAAAGTGGATATGACAGCTAGGGAAGGGAGTGTGGTGGTGAATGGCAACTGCCCGAAGCAGCAGCACAGCTCTTCCAGTGCCAAAACAACTCCACCTGCCTCATGAACTTCACATACCATCAGCTGTCCTGGCAGCTCTCTAGGAAACCCTGTTGGGTCACTTCCGGTCCCATGCCCATTGAGCCCAGTGGGATGGAATCAAGCAGCTTCAGCACCCACACAAAACAAACATGGAGCTCCTCACTCAAGGCGCTAAAACGTCCACGGCCAAAGACAAGTTCAGTGCCCAAGCCATTTCCCGCTGCCATGGAAACCAAGTGCTCTGGCAGCACATATGTCTGAAAGTGGATATGACACCTAGGGAAGGGAGTGTGCTGGTGAATGGCAACTGCCCGAAGCAGCAGCACAGCTCTTCCACTGCCAGAACAACTCCACCTGCCTCATGAACTTCACATACTATCAGCTGTCCTGGCAGCTATCTAGGAAATCCTGTTGGCTCACTTCCGGTCCCATGCCCATTGAGCCCAGTGGGATGGAATCAAGCAAGCTTCAGCACCCACACAAAACGAACATGGAGCTCCTCACTCAAGGCGCTCAAAACTCCACAGCCAAAGACAAGTTCAGTGCCCAAGCCATTTCCCGCTGCCATGGAAACCAAGTGCTCTGGCAGCACATATGTCTGAAAGTGGATATGACACCTAGGGAAGGGAGTGTGCTGGTGAATGGCAACTGCCCGAAGCAGCAGCACAGCTCTTCCACTGCCAAAACAACTCCACCTGCCTCATGAACTTCACATACCATCAGCTGTCCTGGCAGCTATCTAGGAAACCCTGTTGGGTCACTTCCGGTCCCATGCCCATTGAGCCCAGAGGGATGGAATCAAGCAGCTTGAGCACCCACACAAAACGAACAAAGTGTTCCTCACTCAAGGAGCTCAAAACTCCACAGCCAAAGACAAGTTCAGTGCCCAAGCCATTTCCCACTGCCATGGAAACCAAGTGCTCTGGCAGCACATATGTCTGAAAGTGGATATGACACCTAGGGAAGGGAGTGTGCTGGTGAATGGCAACTGACCAAAGCAGCAGCAGCACAGCTCTTCCAGTGCCAAAACAACTCCACCTGCCTCATGAACTTCACATACCATCAGCTGTCCTGGCAGCTATCTAGGAAACCCTGTTGGGTCACTTCCGGTCCCATGCCCATTGAGCCCAGTGGGATACAATCAAGCAGCTTCAGCACCCACACAAAACGAACAAGGAGTTCCTCACGCAAGGCGCTCAAAACTCCACGGCCAAAGACAAGTTCAGTGCCCAAGACATTTCCCACTGCCATGGAAACCAAGTGCTCTGGCAGCACATATGTCTGAAAGTGGATATGACACCTAGGGAAGGGAGTGTGTTGGTGAATGGCAACTGCCTGAAGCAGCAGCACAGCTCCTCCAGTGCCAAAACAACTCCACCTGCCTCATGAACTTCACATACCATCAGCTGTCCTGGCAGCTATCTAGGAAACCCTGTTGGGTCACTTCCGGTCCCATGCCCATTGAGCCCAGTGGGATGGAATCAAGCAGCTTCAGCACCCACACAAAACGAACATGGAGCTCCTCACTCAAGGCGATCAAAACTCCACAGCCAAAGACAAGTTCAGTGCCCAAGCCATTTCCCGCTGCCATGGAAACCAAGTGCTCTGGCAGCACATATGTCTGAAAGTGGATATGACACCTAGGGAAGGGAGTGTGCTGGTGAATGGCAACTGCCCGAAGCAGCAGCACAGCTCTTCCACTGCCAAAACAACTCCACCTGCCTCATGACCTTCACATACCATCAGCTGTCCTGGCACCTATCTAGGAAACCCTGTTGGGTCACTTCCGGTCCCATGCCCATTGAGCCCAGTGGGATGGAATCAAGCAGCTTCAGCACCCACACAAATCTAACATCGAGCTAATCACTCAAGGTGCACGAAACTCCACAGCCAAAGACAAGTTCAGTGCCCAAGCCATTTCCCGCTGCCATGGAAACCAAGTGCTCTGGCAGCACATATGTCTGAAAGTGGATATGACACCTAGGGAAGGGAGTGTGCTGGTGAATGGCAACTGCCCGAAGCAGCAGCACAGCTCTTCCACTGCCAAAACAACTCCACCTGCCTCATGAACTTCACATACCATCAGCTGTCCTGGCAGCTATCTAGGAAACCCTGTTGGGTCACTTCCGGTCCCATGCCCATTGAGCCCAGAAGGATGGAATCAAGCAGCTTCAGCACCCACACTAAACGCACAAAGTGTTCCTCACTCAAGGAGCTCAAAACTCCACAGCCAAAGACAAGTTAAGTGCCCAAGCCATTTCCCACTGCCATGGAAACCAAGTGCTCTGGCAGCACATATGTCTGAAAGTGGATATGACACCTAGGGAAGGGAGTGTGCTGGTGAATGGCAACTGACCAAAGCAGCAGCAGCACAGCTCTTCCAGTGCCAAAACAACTCCACCTGCCTCATGAACTTCACATACCATCAGCTGTCCTGGCAGCTATCTAGGAAACCCTGTTGGGTCACTTCCGGTCCCATGCCCATTGAGCCCAGTGGGATACAATCAAGCAGCTTCAGCACCCACACAAAACGAACAAGGAGTTCGCCACGCAAGGCGCTCAAAACTCCACGGCCAAAGACAAGTTCAGTGCCCAAGCCATTTCCCACTGCCATGGAAACCAAGTGCTCTGGCAGCACATATGTCTGAAAGTGGATATGACACCTAGGGAAGGGAGTGTGCTGGTGAATGGCAACTGCCCGAAGCAGCAGCACAGCTCTTCCACTGCCAAAACAACTCCACCTGCCTCATGACCTTCACATACCATCAGCTGTCCTGGCACCTATCTAGGAAACCCTGTTGGGTCACTTCCGGTCCCATGCCCATTGAGCCCAGTGGGATGGAATCAAGCAGCTTCAGCACCCACACAAATCTAACATCGAGCTAATCACTCAAGGTGCACGAAACTCCACAGCCAAAGACAAGTTCAGTGCCCAAGCCATTTCCCGCTGCCATGGAAACCAAGTGCTCTGGCAGCACATATGTCTGAAAGTGGATATGACACCTAGGGAAGGGAGTGTGCTGGTGAATGGCAACTGCCCGAAGCAGCAGCACAGCTCTTCCACTGCCAAAACAACTCCACCTGCCTCATGAACTTCACATACCATCAGCTGTCCTGGCAGCTATCTAGGAAACCCTGTTGGGTCACTTCCGGTCCCATGCCCATTGAGCCCAGTGGGATGGAATCAAGCAGCTTCAGCACCAACACAAATCTAACATGGAGCTCCTCATTCAAGGCTCTCAAAACTCCACGGCCAAAGACAAGTTCAGTGCCCAAGCCATTTCCCGCTGCCATGGAAACCAAGTGCTCTGGCAGCACATATGTCTGAAAGTGGATATGACACCTAGGGAAGGGAGTGTGGTGGTGAATGGCAACTGCCCGAAGCAGCAGCACAGCTCTTCCACTGCCAAAACAACTCCACCTGCCTCATGAACTTCACATACCATCAGCTGTCCTGGCAGCTATCTAGGAAACCCTGTTGGGTCACTTCCGGTCCCATGCCCATTGAGCCCAGTGGGATGGAATCAAGCAGCTTCAGCACCCACACAAATCTAACATGGGGCTCCTCACTCAAGGTGCTCAAAACTCCACGGCCAAAACAAGTTAAGTGCCCAAGCCATTTCCCGCTGCCATGGAAACCAAGTGCTCTGGCAGCACCTATGTCTGAAAGTGGATATGACACCTAGGGAAGGGACTGTGCTGGTGAATGGCAACTGCCCGAAGCAGCAGCACAGCTCTTCCAGTGCCAAAACAACTCCACCTGCCTCATGAACTTCACATACCATCAGCTGTCCTGGCAGCTATCTAGGAAACCCTGTTGGGTCACTTCCGGTCCCATGCCCATTGAGCCCAGTGGGATACAATCAAGCAGCTTCAGCACCCACACAAACCGAACATGGAGCTCCTCACTCAAGGTGCTCAAAACGTCACAGCCAAAGACAAGTTCAGTGCCCAAGCCATTGCCCGCTGCCATGGAAACCAAGTGCTCTGGCAGCACATATGTCTGAAAGTGGATATGACACCTAGGGAAAGGAGTGTGGTGGTGAATGGCAACTGCCCGAAGCAGCAGCACAGCTCTTCCACTGCCAAAACAACTCCACCTGCCTCATGAACTTCACATACCATCAGCTGTCCTGGCAGCTATCTAGGAAACCCTGTTGGGTCACTTCCGGTCCCATGCTCATTGAGCCCAGTGGGATGGAATCAAGCAGCTTCAGCACCCACACAAAACGAACATGGAGCTCCTCACTCAAGGCGCTCAAAACTCCACAGCCAAAGACAAGTTCAGTACCCAAGCCATTTCCCGCTGCCATGGAAACCAAGTGCTCTGGCAGCACATATGTCTGAAAGTGGATATGACACCTAGGGAAGGGACTGTGGTGGTGAATGACAACTGCCTGAAGCAGCAGCACAGCTCTTCCACTGCCAAAACAACTCCACCTGCCTCATGAACTTCACATACCATCAGCTGTCCTGGCAGCTATCTAGGAAACCCTGTTGGGTCACTTCCGGTCCCATGCCCATTGAGCCCAGTGGGATGGAATAACGAAGCTTCAGCACCCACACAAATCTAACATGGGGCTCCTCACTCAAGGCACTCAAAACTCCACGGCCAAAACAAGTTCAGTGCCGAAGCCATTTCCCGCTGCCATGGAAACCAAGTGCTCTGGCAGCACCTATGTCTGAAAGTGGATATGACACCTAGGGAAGGGACCGTGCTGGTGAATGGCAACTGCCCGAAGCAGCAGCACAGCTCTTCCAGTGCCAAAACAACTTCACCTGCCTCATGAACTTCACATACCATCAGCTGTCCTGGCAGCTATCTAGGAAACCCTGTTGGGTCACTTCGGGTCCCTTGCCCATTGAGCCAAGTGGGATAGATTCAACCAGCTTGAGCACCCACACAAAACGAACATGGAGCTCCTCACTCAAGGCGCTCAAAACTCCACGGCCAAAGACAAGTTCAGTGCCCAAGCCATTTCCCGCTGCCATGGAAACCAAGTGCTCTGGCAGCACATATGTCTGAAAGTGGATATGACACCTAGGGAAGGGAGTGTGCTGGTGATTGGCAACTGCCCGAAGCAGCAGCACAGCTCTTCCAGTGCCAAAACAACTCCACCTGCCTCATGAACTTCACATACCATCAGCTGTCCTGGCAGCTATCTAGGAAACCCTGTTGGGTCACTTCCGGTCCCATGCCCATTGAGCCCAGTGGGATGGTATCAAGCAGCTTCAGCACCCACACAAAACGAACATGGATCTCCTCACTCAAGGCGCTAAAAACACCACGGCCAAAGACAAGTTCAGTGCCCAAGCCATTTCCCGCTGCCATGGAAACCAAGTGCTCTGGCAGCACATATGTCTGAAAGTGGATATGACACCTAGGGAAGGGACTGTGCTGGTGAATGGCAACTGCCCGAAGCAGCAGCAAAGCTCTTCCAGTGCCTAAACAACTCCACCTGCCTCATGAACTTCACATACCATCAGCTGTCCTGGCAGCAATCTAGGAAACCCTGTTGGGTCACTTCCGGTCCAATGCCCATTGAGCCCAGTGGGATGGAATCAAGCAGCTTCAGCACCCACACAAATCTAATATGGAACTCCTCACTCAAGGCGCTAAATGTCCACGGCCAAAGACAAGTTCAATGCCCAAGCCATTTCCCGCTACCATGGAAACCAAGTGCTCTGGCAGCACATATGTCTGAAAGTGGATATGACACCTAGGGAAGGGAGCGTGCTGGTGAATGGCAACTGCCCGAAGCAGCAGCACAGCTCTTCCACTGCCAAAACAACTCCACCTGCCTCATGAACTTCACATACCATCAGCTGTCCTGGCAGCTATCTAGGAAACCCTGTTGGGTCACTTTGGGTCCCATGCCCATTGAGCTCAGTGGGATAGAATCAAGCAGCTTCAGCAACCACACAAAACGAACATGGAGCTCCTCACTCAAGGCGCTCAAAACTCCACAGCCAAAGACAAGTTCAGTGCCGAATCCATTTCCCGCTGCCATGGAAACCAAGTGCTCTGGCAGCACATATGTCTGAAAGTGGATATGACACCTAGGGAAGGGAGTGTGCTGGTGAATGGCAACTTCCCCTAAGCAGCAGCACAGCTCTTTCAGTGCCAAAACAACTCCACCTGCCTCATGAACTTCACATACCATCAGCTGTCCTGGCAGCTATCTAGGAAACCCTGTTGGGTCTCTTCCGGTCCCATGCCCATTGAGCCCAGTGGGAGGGAATCAAGCAGCTTCAGCACCCACACAAAACGAACATGGAGCTCCTCACTCAAGACGCTCAAAACTCCACGGCCAAAACAAGTTCAGTGCCCAAGCCATTTCCCGCTGCCATGGAAACCAAGTGCTCTGGCAGCACATATGTCTGAAAGTGGATATGACACCTAGGGAAGGGAGTGTGCTGGTGAATGGCAACTGCCCGAAGCAGCAGCACAGCTCTTCCACTGCCAAAACAACTCCACCTGCCTCATGAACTTCACATACCATCAGCTGTCCTGGCAGCTATCTAGGAAACCCTGTTGGGTCACTTCCGGTCCCATGCCCATTGAGCCCAGTGGGATAGAATCAAGCAGCTTCAGCACCCACACAAAACGAACATGGAGCTCCTCACTCAAGGCGCTAAAAACTCCACGGCCAAAGACAAGTTCAGTGCCGAAGCCATTTCCCGCTGCCATGGAAACCAAGTGCTCTGGCAGCACATATGTCTGAAAGTGGATATGACACCTAGGGAAGGGAGTGTGTTGGTGAATGGCAACTGCCCGAAGCAGCAGCACAGCTCTTCCACTGCCAAAACAACTCCACCTGCCTCATGAACTTCACATACCATCAGCTGTCCTGGCAGCTATCTAGGAAATCCTGTTGGGTCACTTCCGGTCCCATGCCCATTGAGCCCAGTGGGATGGAATCAAGCAGCTTCAGCACCCACACAAAACGAACATGGAGCTCCTCACTCAAGGCGCTCAAAACTCCACAGCCAAAGACAAGTTCAGTGCCCAAGCCATTTCCCGCTGCCATGGAAACCAAGTGCTCTGGCAGCACATATGTCTGAAAGTGGATATGACACCTAGGGAAGGGAGTGTGCTGGTGAATGGCAACTGCCCGAAGCAGCAGCACAGCTCTTCCACTGCCAAAACAACTCCACCTGCCTCATGAACTTCACATACCATCAGCTGTCCTGGCAGCTATCTAGGAAACCCTGTTGGGTCACTTCCTGTCCCGTGCTCATTGAGCCCAGTGGGATGGAATCAAGCAGCTTGAGCACCCACACAAATCTAATATGGAACTCCTCACTCAAGGCGCTAAATGTCCACGGCCAAAGACAAGTTCAATGCCCAAGCCATTTCCCGCTACCATGGAAACCAAGTGCTCTGGCAGCACATATGTCTGAAAGTGGATATGACACCTAGGGAAGGGAGCGTGCTGGTGAATGGCAACTGCCCGAAGCAGCAGCACAGCTCTTCCAGTGCCAAAACAACTCCACCTGCCTCATGAACTTCACATACCATCAGCTGTCCTGGCAGCTATCTAGGAAACCCTGTTGGGTCACTTCCGGTCCCATGTCCATTGAGCCCAGTGGGATGGAATCAAGCAGCTTCAGCACCCACACAAATCTAATATGGAGCTCCTCACTCAAGGCGCTCCAAACTCCACGGCCAAAGACAAGTTCAGTGCCGAATCCATTTCCCGCTGCCATGGAAACCAAGTGCTCTGGCAGCACATATGTCTGAAAGTGGATATGACACCTAGGGAAGGGAGTGTGCTGGTGAATGGCAACTGCCCGAAGCAGCAGCACAGCTCTTCCACTGCCAAAACAACTCCACCTGCCTCATGAACTTCACATACCATCAGCTGTCCTGGCAGCTATCTAGGAAACCCTGTTGGGTCACTTCTGGTCCCATGCCCATTGAGCCCAGTGGGATGGAATCAAGCAGCTTGAGCACCCACACAAAACGAACATGGAGCTCCTCACTCAAGGCGCTCAAAACTCCACAGCCAAAGACAAGTTCAGTGCCGAATCCATTTCCCGCTGCCATGGAAACCAAGTGCTCTGGCAGCACATATGTCTGAAAGTGGATATGACACCTAGGGAAGGGAGTGTGCTGGTGAATGGCAACTTCCCCTAAGCAGCAGCACAGCTCTTCCAGTGCCAAAACAACTCGACCTGCCTCATGACCTTTACATACCATCAGCTGTCCTGGCAGCTATCTAGGAAACCCTGTTGGGTCTCTTCCGGTCCCATGCCCATTGAGCCCAGTGGGAGGGAATCAAGCAGCTTCAGCACCCACACAAAACGAACATGGAGCTCCTCACTCAAGACGCTCAAAACTCCACGGCCAAAGACAAGTTCAGTGCCCAAGCCATTTCCCGCTGCCATGGAAACCAAGTGCTCTGGCAGCACATATGTCTGAAAGTGGATATGACACCTAGGGAAGGGAGTGTGCAGGTGAATGGCAACTGCCCGAAGCAGCAGCACAGCTCTTCCACTGCCAAAACAACTCCACCTGCCTCATGAACTTCACATACCATCAGCTGTCCTGGCAGCTATCTAGGAAACCCTGTTGGGTCACTTCCGGTCCCATGCCCATTGAGCCCAGAGGGATGGAATCAAGCAGCTTCAGCACCCACACAAAACGAACAAAGTGTTCCTCACTCAAGGCGCTCAAAACTCCACAGCCAAAGACAAGTTCAGTGCCCAAGCCATTTCCCACTGCCATGGAAACCAAGTGCTCTGGCAGCACATATGTCTGAAAGTGGATATGACACCTAGGGAAGGGAGTGTGCTGGTGAATGGCAACTGCCCAAAGCAGCAGCAGCACAGCTCTTCCAGTGCCAAAACAACTCCACCTGCCTCATGAACTTCACATACCATCAGCTGTCCTGGCAGCTATCTAGGAAACCCTGTTGGGTCACTTCCGGTCCCATGCCCATTGAGCGCAGTGGGATGGAATCAAGCAGCTTGAGCACCCACACAAAACGAACAAGGAGTTCCTCACGCAAGGCGCTCAAAACTCCACGGCCAAAGACAAGTTCAGTGCCGAAGCCATTTCCCGCTGCCATGGAAACCAAGTGCTCTGGCAGCACATATGTCTGAAAGTGGATATGACACCTAGAGAAGGGAGTGTGTTGGTGAATCGCAACTGCCTGAAGCAGCAGCACAGCTCCTCCAGTGCCAAAACAACTCCACCTGCCTCATGAACTTCACATACCATCAGCTGTCCTGGCAGCTATCTAGGAAACCCTGTTGGGTCACTTCCGGTCCCATGCCCATTGAGCCCAGTGGGAGGGAATCAAGCAGCTTCAGCACCCACACCAAATGAACGTGGAGCTCCTCACTCAAGGCGCTCAAAACTCCACAGCCAAAGACAAGTTCAGTGCCGAAGCCATTTCCGGCTGCCATGGAAACCAAGTGCTCTGGCAGCATATATGTGTGAAAGTGGATATGACACCTAGGGAAGGGAGTGTGCTGGTGAATGGCAACTGCCCGAAGCAGCAGCACAGCTCTTCCACTGCCAAAACAACTCCACCTGCCTCATGAACTTCACATACCATCAGCTGTCCTGGCAGCTATCTAGGAAACCTTGTTGGGTCACTTCTGGTTCCATGCTCATTGAGCCCAGTGGGATGGAATCAAGCAGCTTGAGCACCCACACAAAACGAACAAGGAGTTCCTCACTCAAGGCGCTAAAAACTCCACAGCCAAAGACAAGTTCAGTGCCCAAGCCATTTCCCGCTGCCATGGAAACCAAGTGCTCTGGCAGCACATATGTCTGAAAGTGGATATGACACCTAGGGAAGGGAGTGTGCTGGTGAATGGCAACTGCCCGAAGCAGCAGCACAGCTCTTCCACTGCCAAAACAACTCCACCTGCCTCATGACCTTCACATACCATCAGCTGTCCTGGCACCTATCTAGGAAACCCTGTTGGGTCACTTCCGGTCCCATGCCCATTGAGCCCAGTGGGATGGAATCAAGCAGCTTGAGCACCCACACAAATCTAACATCGAGCTAATCACTCAAGGTGCACGAAACTCCACAGCCAAAGACAAGTTCAGTGCCCAAGCCATTTCCCGCTGCCATGGAAACCAAGTGCTCTGGCAGCACATATGTCTGAAAGTGGATATGACACCTAGGGAAGGGAGTGTGCTGGTGAATGGCAACTGCCCGAAGCAGCAGCACAGCTCTTCCACTGCCAAAACAACTCCACCTGCCTCATGAACTTCACATACCATCAGCTGTCCTGGCAGCTATCTAGGAAACCCTGTTGGGTCACTTCCGGTCCCATGCCCATTGAGCCCAGTGGGATGGAATCAAGCAGCTTCAGCACCAACACAAATCTAACATGGAGCTCCTCATTCAAGGCTCTCAAAACTCCACGGCCAAAGACAAGTTCAGTGCCCAAGCCATTTCCCGCTGCCATGGAAACCAAGTGCTCTGGCAGCACATATGTCTGAAAGTGGATATGACACCTAGGGAAGGGAGTGTGGTGGTGAATGGCAACTGCCCGAAGCAGCAGCACAGCTCTTCCACTGCCAAAACAACTCCACCTGCCTCATGAACTTCACATACCATCAGCTGTCCTGGCAGCTATCTAGGAAACCCTGTTGGGTCACTTCCGGTCCCATGCCCATTGAGCCCAGTGGGATGGAATCAAGCAGCTTCAGCACCCACACAAATCTAACATGGGGCTCCTCACTCAAGGTGCTCAAAACTCCACGGCCAAAACAAGTTAAGTGCCCAAGCCATTTCCCGCTGCCATGGAAACCAAGTGCTCTGGCAGCACCTATGTCTGAAAGTGGATATGACACCTAGGGAAGGGACTGTGCTGGTGAATGGCAACTGCCCGAAGCAGCAGCACAGCTCTTCCAGTGCCAAAACAACTCCACCTGCCTCATGAACTTCACATACCATCAGCTGTCCTGGCAGCTATCTAGGAAACCCTGTTGGGTCACTTCCGGTCCCATGCCCATTGAGCCCAGTGGGATACAATCAAGCAGCTTCAGCACCCACACAAACCGAACATGGAGCTCCTCACTCAAGGTGCTCAAAACGTCACAGCCAAAGACAAGTTCAGTGCCCAAGCCATTGCCCGCTGCCATGGAAACCAAGTGCTCTGGCAGCACATATGTCTGAAAGTGGATATGACACCTAGGGAAAGGAGTGTGGTGGTGAATGGCAACTGCCCGAAGCAGCAGCACAGCTCTTCCACTGCCAAAACAACTCCACCTGCCTCATGAACTTCACATACCATCAGCTGTCCTGGCAGCTATCTAGGAAACCCTGTTGGGTCACTTCCGGTCCCATGCTCATTGAGCCCAGTGGGATGGAATCAAGCAGCTTCAGCACCCACACAAAACGAACATGGAGCTCCTCACTCAAGGCGCTCAAAACTCCACAGCCAAAGACAAGTTCAGTACCCAAGCCATTTCCCGCTGCCATGGAAACCAAGTGCTCTGGCAGCACATATGTCTGAAAGTGGATATGACACCTAGGGAAGGGACTGTGGTGGTGAATGACAACTGCCTGAAGCAGCAGCACAGCTCTTCCACTGCCAAAACAACTCCACCTGCCTCATGAACTTCACATACCATCAGCTGTCCTGGCAGCTATCTAGGAAACCCTGTTGGGTCACTTCCGGTCCCATGCCCATTGAGCCCAGTGGGATGGAATAACGAAGCTTCAGCACCCACACAAATCTAACATGGGGCTCCTCACTCAAGGCACTCAAAACTCCACGGCCAAAACAAGTTCAGTGCCGAAGCCATTTCCCGCTGCCATGGAAACCAAGTGCTCTGGCAGCACCTATGTCTGAAAGTGGATATGACACCTAGGGAAGGGACCGTGCTGGTGAATGGCAACTGCCCGAAGCAGCAGCACAGCTCTTCCAGTGCCAAAACAACTCCACCTGCCTCATGAACTTCACATACCATCAGCTGTCCTGGCAGCTATCTAGGAAACCCTGTTGGGTCACTTCGGGTACCTTGCCCATTGAGCCAAGTGGGATAGATTCAACCAGCTTGAGCACCCACACAAAACGAACATGGAGCTCCTCACTCAAGGCGCTCAAAACTCCACGGCCAAAGACAAGTTCAGTGCCCAAGCCATTTCCCGCTGCCATGGAAACCAAGTGCTCTGGCAGCACATATGTCTGAAAGTGGATATGACACCTAGGGAAGGGAGTGTGCTGGTGATTGGCAACTGCCCGAAGCAGCAGCACAGCTCTTCCAGTGCCAAAACAACTCCACCTGCCTCATGAACTTCACATACCATCAGCTGTCCTGGCAGCTATCTAGGAAACCCTGTTGGGTCACTTCCGGTCCCATGCCCATTGAGCCCAGTGGGATGGAATCAAGCAGCTTCAGCACCCACACAAAACGAACATGGATCTCCTCACTCAAGGCGCTAAAAACACCACGGCCAAAGACAAGTTCAGTGCCCAAGCCATTTCCCGCTGCCATGGAAACCAAGTGCTCTGGCAGCACATATGTCTGAAAGTGGATATGACACCTAGGGAAGGGACTGTGCTGGTGAATGGCAACTGCCCGAAGCAGCAGCACAGCTCTTCCACTGCCAAAACAACTCCACCTGCCTCATGAACTTCACATACCATCAGCTGTCCTGGCAGCTATCTAGGAAACCCTGTTGGGTCACTTCCGGTCCCATGCCCATTGAGCCCAGTGGGATAGAATCAAGCAGCTTCAGCACCCACACAAAACGAACATGGAGCTCCTCACTCAAGGCGCTAAAAACTCCACGGCCAAAGACAAGTTCAGTGCCGAAGCCATTTCCCGCTGCCATGGAAACCAAGTGCTCTGGCAGCACATATGTCTGAAAGTGGATATGACACCTAGGGAAGGGAGTGTGTTGGTGAATGGCAACTGCCCGAAGCAGCAGCACAGCTCTTCCACTGCCAAAACAACTCCACCTGCCTCATGAACTTCACATACCATCAGCTGTCCTGGCAGCTATCTAGGAAATCCTGTTGGGTCACTTCCGGTCCCATGCCCATTGAGCCCAGTGGGATGGAATCAAGCAGCTTCAGCACCCACACAAAACGAACATGGAGCTCCTCACTCAAGGCGCTCAAAACTCCACAGCCAAAGACAAGTTCAGTGCCCAAGCCATTTCCCGCTGCCATGGAAACCAAGTGCTCTGGCAGCACATATGTCTGAAAGTGGATATGACACCTAGGGAAGGGAGTGTGCTGGTGAATGGCAACTGCCCGAAGCAGCAGCACAGCTCTTCCACTGCCAAAACAACTCCACCTGCCTCATGAACTTCACATACCATCAGCTGTCCTGGCAGCTATCTAGGAAACCCTGTTGGGTCACTTCCTGTCCCGTGCTCATTGAGCCCAGTGGGATGGAATCAAGCAGCTTGAGCACCCACACAAATCTAATATGGAACTCCTCACTCAAGGCGCTAAATGTCCACGGCCAAAGACAAGTTCAATGCCCAAGCCATTTCCCGCTACCATGGAAACCAAGTGCTCTGGCAGCACATATGTCTGAAAGTGGATATGACACCTAGGGAAGGGAGCGTGCTGGTGAATGGCAACTGCCCGAAGCAGCAGCACAGCTCTTCCAGTGCCAAAACAACTCCACCTGCCTCATGAACTTCACATACCATCAGCTGTCCTGGCAGCTATCTAGGAAACCCTGTTGGGTCACTTCCGGTCCCATGTCCATTGAGCCCAGTGGGATGGAATCAAGCAGCTTCAGCACCCACACAAATCTAATATGGAGCTCCTCACTCAAGGCGCTCCAAACTCCACGGCCAAAGACAAGTTCAGTGCCGAATCCATTTCCCGCTGCCATGGAAACCAAGTGCTCTGGCAGCACATATGTCTGAAAGTGGATATGACACCTAGGGAAGGGAGTGTGCTGGTGAATGGCAACTGCCCGAAGCAGCAGCACAGCTCTTCCACTGCCAAAACAACTCCACCTGCCTCATGAACTTCACATACCATCAGCTGTCCTGGCAGCTATCTAGGAAACCCTGTTGGGTCACTTCTGGTCCCATGCCCATTGAGCCCAGTGGGATGGAATCAAGCAGCTTGAGCACCCACACAAAACGAACATGGAGCTCCTCACTCAAGGCGCTCAAAACTCCACAGCCAAAGACAAGTTCAGTGCCGAATCCATTTCCCGCTGCCATGGAAACCAAGTGCTCTGGCAGCACATATGTCTGAAAGTGGATATGACACCTAGGGAAGGGAGTGTGCTGGTGAATGGCAACTTCCCCTAAGCAGCAGCACAGCTCTTCCAGTGCCAAAACAACTCGACCTGCCTCATGACCTTTACATACCATCAGCTGTCCTGGCAGCTATCTAGGAAACCCTGTTGGGTCTCTTCCGGTCCCATGCCCATTGAGCCCAGTGGGAGGGAATCAAGCAGCTTCAGCACCCACACAAAACGAACATGGAGCTCCTCACTCAAGACGCTCAAAACTCCACGGCCAAAGACAAGTTCAGTGCCCAAGCCATTTCCCGCTGCCATGGAAACCAAGTGCTCTGGCAGCACATATGTCTGAAAGTGGATATGACACCTAGGGAAGGGAGTGTGCAGGTGAATGGCAACTGCCCGAAGCAGCAGCACAGCTCTTCCACTGCCAAAACAACTCCACCTGCCTCATGAACTTCACATACCATCAGCTGTCCTGGCAGCTATCTAGGAATCCCTGTTGGGTCACTTCCGGTCCCATGCCCATTGAGCCCAGAGGGATGGAATCAAGCAGCTTGAGCACCCACACAAAACGAACAAAGTGTTCCTCACTCAAGGCGCTCAAAACTCCACAGCCAAAGACAAGTTCAGTGCCCAAGCCATTTCCCACTGCCATGGAAACCAAGTGCTCTGGCAGCACATATGTCTGAAAGTGGATATGACACCTAGGGAAGGGAGTGTGCTGGTGAATGGCAACTGCCCAAAGCAGCAGCAGCACAGCTCTTCCAGTGCCAAAACAACTCCACCTGCCTCATGAACTTCACATACCATCAGCTGTCCTGGCAGCTATCTAGGAAACCCTGTTGGGTCACTTCCGGTCCCATGCCCATTGAGCGCAGTGGGATGGAATCAAGCAGCTTGAGCACCCACAGAAAACGAACAAGGAGTTCCTCACGCAAGGCGCTCAAAACTCCACGGCCAAAGACAAGTTCAGTGCCGAAGCCATTTCCCGCTGCCATGGAAACCAAGTGCTCTGGCAGCACATATGTCTGAAAGTGGATATGACACCTAGAGAAGGGAGTGTGTTGGTGAATCGCAACTGCCTGAAGCAGCAGCACAGCTCCTCCAGTGCCAAAACAACTCCACCTGCCTCATGAACTTCACATACCATCAGCTGTCCTGGCAGCTATCTAGGAAACCCTGTTGGGTCACTTCCGGTCCCATGCCCATTGAGCCCAGTGGGAGGGAATCAAGCAGCTTCAGCACCCACACCAAATGAACGTGGAGCTCCTCACTCAAGGCGCTCAAAACTCCACAGCCAAAGACAAGTTCAGTGCCGAAGCCATTTCCGGCTGCCATGGAAACCAAGTGCTCTGGCAGCATATATGTGTGAAAGTGGATATGACACCTAGGGAAGGGAGTGTGCTGGTGAATGGCAACTGCCCGAAGCAGCAGCACAGCTCTTCCACTGCCAAAACAACTCCACCTGCCTCATGAACTTCACATACCATCAGCTGTCCTGGCAGCTATCTAGGAAACCTTGTTGGGTCACTTCTGGTTCCATGCTCATTGAGCCCAGTGGGATGGAATCAAGCAGCTTGAGCACCCACACAAAACGAACAAGGAGTTCCTCACTCAAGGCGCTAAAAACTCCACAGCCAAAGACAAGTTCAGTGCCCAAGCCATTTCCCGCTGCCATGGAAACCAAGTGCTCTGGCAGCACATATGTCTGAAAGTGGATATGACACCTAGGGAAGGGAGTGTGCTGGTGAATGGCAACTGAACGAAGCAGCATCACAGCTCTTCCAGTGCCAAAACAACTCCACCTGCCTCATGAACTTCACATACCATCAGCTGTCCTGGCAGCTATCTAGGAAACCCTGTTGGGTCACTTCCGGTCCCATGCCCATTGAGCCCAGTGGGATAGAATTAAGCAGCTTGAGCACCCACACAAAACGAACATGGAGCTCCTCACTCAAGGCGCTCAAAACTCCACGGCCAAAACAAGTTCAGTGCCCAAGCCATTTCCCGCTGCCATGGAAACCAAGTGCTCTGGCAGCACATATGTCTGAAAGTGGATATGACACCTAGGGAAGGGACTGTGCTGGTAAAACGCAACTGCCCGAAGCAGCAGCACAGCTCTTCCACTGCCAAAACAACTCCACCTGCCTCATGAACTTCACATACCATCAGCTGTCCTGGCAGCTATCTAGGAAACCCTGTTGGGTCACTTCCGGTCCCATGCCCATTGAGCCCAGTGGGATGGTATCAAGCAGCTTCAGCACCCACACAAAACGAACATGGAGCTCCTCACTCAAGGCGCTAAAAACACCACGGCCAAAGACAAGTTCAGTGCCGAAGAAATTTCCCGCTGCCATGGAAACCAAGTGCTCTGGCAGCACATATGTCTGAAAGTGGATATGACACCTAGGGAAGGGACTGTGCTGGTAAATCGCAACTGCCTGAAGCAGCAGCACAGCTCTTCCAGTGCCTAAACAACTCCACCTGCCTCATGAACTTCACATACCATCAGCTGTCCTGGCAGCTATCTAGGAAACCCTGTTGGGTCACTTCCGGTCCCATGCCCATTGAGCCCAGTGGGATGGAATCAAGCAGCTTCAGCACCCACACAAATCTAACATGGATCTCCTCACTCAAGGTGCTCAAAACTCCATGGCCAAAGACAAGTTCAGTGCCCACGCCATTTCCCGCTGCCATGGAAACCAAGTGCTCTGGCAGCACATATGTCTGAAAGTGGATATGACACCTAGGGAAGGGAGTGTGCTGGTGAATGGCAACTGCCCGAAGCAGCAGCACAGCTCTTCCACCGCCAAAACAACTCCACCTGCCTCATGAACTTCACATACCATCAGCTGTCCTGGCAGCTATCTAGGAAACCCTGTTGGGTCACTTCCGGTCCCATGCCCATTGAGCCAGGGGGATGGAATCAAGCAGCTTCAGCACCCACACAAAACGAACATGGAGCTCCTTACTCAAGGCGATCAAAACTCCACGGCTAAAACAAGTTCAGTGCCCAAGCCATTTCCTGCTGCCATGGAAACCAAGTGCTCTGGCAGCACATATGTCTGAAAGTGGATATGACACCTAGGGAAGGGACTGGGCTGGTAAATCGCAACTGCCCGAAGCAGCAGCACAGCTCTTCCACTGCCAAAACAACTCCACCTGCCTCATGAACTTCACATATCATCAGCTGTCCTGGCAGCTGTCTAGGAAACCCTGTTGGGTCACTTCCGGTCCCATGCCCATTGAGCCCAGTGGGATGGAATCAAGCAGCTTCAGCACCCACACAAATCTAACATGGAGCTCCTCACTCAAGGCGCTCAAAACTCCACGGCCAAAGACAAGTTCAGTGCCCAAGCCATTTCCCGCTGCCATGGGAACCAAGTGCTCTGGCAGCACATATGTCTGAAAGTGGATATGACACCTAGGGAAGGGACTGTGCTGGTAAATCGCAACTGCCCGAAGCAGCAGCACAGCTCTTCCAGTGCCTAAACAACTCCACCTGCCTCATGAACTTCACATACCATCAGCTGTCCTGGCAGCAATCTAGGAAACCCTGTTGGGTCACTTCCGGTCCCATGCCCATTGAGCCCAGTGGGATGGAATCAAGCAGCTTCAGCACCCACACAAAACCACAAAACGAAAATGGAGCTCCTCACTCAAGGTGCTCAAAACTCCACGGCCAAAGACAAGTTCAGTGCCGAAGCCATTTCCCGCTGCATGGAAACCAAGTGCTCTGGCAGCACATATGTCTGAAAGTGGATATGACACCTAGGGAAGGGAGTGTGCTGGTGAATGGCGACTGCCCGAAGCAGCAGCACAGCTCTTCCACTGCCAAAACAACTCCACCTGCCTCATGAACTTCACATACCATCAACTGTCCTGGCAGCTATCTAGGAAACCCTGTTGGGTCACTTCCGGTCCCATGCCCATTGAGCCCAGTGGGATGGAATCAAGCAGCTTCAGCACCCACACAAAACGAACATGGAGCTCCTCACTCAAGGCGCTCCAAACTCCACGGCCAAAGCCAAGTTCAGTGCTGAAGCTATTTCCTGCTGCCATGGAAACTAAAAGCTCTGGCAGCACATATGTCTGAAAATGGATATGACACCTAGGGAAGGGAGTGTGCTGGTGAATGGCAACTGCCCGAAGCAGCAGCACAGCTCTTCCACTGCCAAAACAACTCCACCTGCCTCATGAACTTCACATACGATCAGCTGTTCTGGCAGCTATCTAGGAAACCCTGTTGGGTCACTTCGTGTCCCATGCCCATTGAGCCCAGTGGGATAGAATCAAGCAGCTTCAGCACCCACACAAAACCAACATGGAGCTCCTCACTCAAGGCGCTAAAAACTCCACAGCCAAAGACAAGTTCAGTGCCCAAGCCATTTCCCGCTGCCATGGAAACCAAGTGCTCTGGCAGCACATATGTCTGAAAGTGGATATGACACCTAGGGAAGGGACTGGGCTGGTGAATGGCAACTGCCAGAAGCAGCAGCACAGCTCTTCCACTGCCAAAACAACTCCACCTGCCTCATGAACTTCACATATCATCAGCTGTCCTGGCAGCTGTCTAGGAAACCCTGTTGGGTCACTTCCGGTCCCATGCCCATTGAGCCCAGTGGGATGGAATCAAGCAGCTTCAGCACCAACACAAATCTAACATGGAGCTCCTCACTCAAGGCGCTAAAAACACCACGGCCAAAGACAAGTTCAGTGCCCAAGCCATTTCCCGCTGCCATGGAAACCAAGTGCTCTGGCAGCACATATGTCTGAAAGTGGATATGACACCTAGGGAAGGGAGTGTGCTGGTGAATGGCAACTGCCCGAAGCAGCAGCACAGCTCTTCCAGTGCCTAAACAACTCCACCTGCCTCATGAACTTCACATACCATCAGCTGTCCTGGCAGCTATCTAGGAAACCCTGTTGGGTCACTTCCGGTCCCATGCCCATTGAGCCCAGTGGGATGGAATCAAGCAGCTTCAGCACCCACACAAAACGAACATGGAGCAGCAAACTAAAGGCACTCAAAACTCCACAGCCAAAGACAAGTTCAGTGCCCAAGACATTTCCCGCTGCCATGGAAACCAAGTGCTCTGGCAGCACATAGGTCTGAAAGTGGATATGACACCTCGGGAAGGGAGTGTGGTGGTGAATGACAACTGCCTGAAGCAGCAGCACAGCTCTTCCACTGCCAAAACAACTCCACCTGCCTCATGAACTTCACATACCATCAGCTGTCCTGGCAGCTATCTAGGAAACCCTGTTGGGTCACTTCCGGTCCCATGCCCATTGAGCCCAGTGGGATGGAATCAAGCAGCTTCAGCACCCACACAAAACGAACATGGAGCTCCTCACTCAAGGTGCTCAAAACTCCATGGCCAAAGACAAGTTCAGTGCCCAAGCCATTTCCCGCTGCCATGGAAACCAAGTGCTCTGGCAGCACATATGTCTGAAAGTGGATATGACACCTAGGGAAGGGAGTCTGGTGGTGAATGGCAACTGCCCGAAGCAGCAGCACAGCTCTTCCACTGCCAAAACAACTCCACCTGCCTCATGAACTTCACATACCATCAGCTGTCCTGGCAGCTGTCTAGGAAACCCTGTTGGGTCACTTCCGGTCCCATGCCCATTGAGCCAGTTTGATGGAATCAAGGAGCTTCAGCACCCACACAAAACGAACATGGAGCTCTTCACTCAAGGCGCTCAAAACTCCACGGCCAAAGACAAGTTCAGTGCCCAAGCCCTTTCCCGCTGCCATGGAAACCAAGTGCTCTGGCAGCACATATGTCTGAAAGTGGATATGACACCTAGGGAAGGGAGTGTGCTGGTGAATGGCAACTGCCCGAAGCAGCAGCACAGCTCTTCCACTGCCAAAACAACTCCACCTGCCTCATGAACTTCACATACCATCAGCTGTCCTGGCAGCTATCTAGGAAACCCTGTTGGGTCACTTCCGGTCCCATGCCCATTGAGCCCAGTGGGATACAATCAAGCAGCTTCAGCACCCACACAAAACGAACATGGAGCTCCTCACTCAAGACGCTCAAAACTCCACAGCCAAAGACAAGTTCAGTGCCCAAGCCATTTCCCGCTGCCATGGAAACCAAGTGCTCTGGCAGCACATATGTCTGAAAGTGGATATGACACCTAGGGAAGGGACTGGGCTGGTAAATCGCAACTGCCCGAAGCAGCAGCTCAGCTCTTCCACTGCCAAAACAACTCCACCTGCCTCATGAACTTCACATACCATCAGCTGTCCTGGCAGCTATCTAGGAAACCCTGTTGGGTCACTTCCGGTCCCATGCCCATTGAGCCCAGAGGGATGGAATCAAGCAGCTTCAGCACCAACACAAATCTAACATGGAGCTCCTCACTCAAGGCGCTAAAAACACCACGGCCAAAGACAAGTTCAGTGCCCAAGCCATTTCCCGCTGCCATGGAAACCAAGTGCTCTGGCAGCACATATGTCTGAAAGTGGATATGACACCTAGGGAAGGGAGTGTGTTGGTGAATGGCAACTGCCCGAAGCAGCAGCACAGCTCTTCCAGTGCCTAAACAACTCCACCTGCCTCATGAACTTCACATACCATCAGCTGTCTTGGCAGCAATCTAGGAAACCCTGTTGGGTCACTTCCGGTCCCATGCCCATTGAGCCCAGTTGGATGGAATCAAGCAGCTTCAGCACACACACAAAACTAACATGGAGCTCCTCACTCAAGGCGCTCAAAACTCCACAGCCAAAGACAAGTTCAGTGCCCAAGCCATTTCCCGCTGCCATGGAAACCAAGTGCTCTGGCAGCACATATGTCTGAAAGTGGATATGACACCTAGGGAAGGGCGTGTGTTGGTGAATGACAACTGCCTGAAGCAGCAGCACAGCTCTTCCAGTGCCTAAACAACTCCACCTGCCTCATGAACTTCACATACCATCAGCTGTCCTGGCAGCTATCTAGGAAACCCTGTTGGGTCACTTCCGGTCCCATGCCCATTGAGCCCAGTGGGATAGAATCAAGCAGCTTCAGCACCCACACAAAACGAACCAGGAGCTCCTCACTCAAGGCGCTCAAACTTCCACAGCCAAAGACAAGTTCAGTGCCCAAGCCGTTTCCCGCTGCCATGGAAACCAAGTGCTCTGGCAGCACATATGTCTAAAAGTGGATATGACACCTAGGCAAGGGACTGTGCTGGTAAATCGCAACTGCCCGAAGCAGCAGCACAGCTCTTCCACTGCCAAAACAACTCCACCTGCCTCATGAACTTCACATATCATCAGCTGTCCTGGCAGCTGTCTAGGAAACCCTGTTGGGTCACTTCCGGTCCCATGCCCATTGAGCCCAGAGGGATGGAATCAAGCAGCTTCAGCACCAACACGAATCTAACATGGAACTCCTCACTCAAGGCGCTGAAAACACCACGGCCAAAGACAAGTTCAGTGCCCAAGCCATTTCCCGCTGCCATGGAAACCAAGTGCTCTGGCAGCACATATGTCTGAAAGTGGATATGACACCTAGGGAAGGGAGTGTGGTGGTGAATGGCAACTGCCCGAAGCAGCAGCACAGCTCTTCCACTGCCAAAACAACTCCACCTGCCTCATGAACTTCACATACCATCAGCTGTCATGGCAGCTCTCTAGGAAACCCTGTTGGGTCACTTCCGGTCCCATGCCCATTGAGCCCAGTGGGATGGAATCAAGAAGCTTCAGCACCCACACAAATCTAATATGGATCTCCTCACTCAAGGCGCTAAAAACTCCACAGCCAAAGAGAAGTTCAGTGCCCAAGCCATTTCCCGCTGCCATGGAAACCAAGTGCTCTGGCAGCACATATGTCTGAAAGTGGATATGACACCTAGGGAAGGGAGTGTGCTGGTGAATGGCAACTGCCCGAAGCAGCAGCACAGCTCTTCCAGTGCCAAAACAACTCCACCTGCCTCATGAACTTCAGATACGATCAGCTGTTCTGGCAGCTATCTAGGAAACCCTGTTGGGTCACTTCCGGTCCCATGCCCATTGAGCCCAGTGGGATAGAATCAAGCAGCTTCAGCACCCACACAAAACCAACATGGAGCTCCTCACTCAAGGCGCTAAAAACTCCACGGCCAAAGACAAGTTCAGTGCAGAAGCCATTTCCCGCTGCCATGGAAACCAAGTGCTCTGGCAGCACATATGTCTGAAAGTGGATATGACACCTAGGGAAGAGACTGGGCTGGTAAATCGCAACTGCCCGAAGCAGCAGCACAGCTCTTCCACTGCCAAAACAACTCACCTGCCTCATGAACTTCACATACCATCAGCTGTCCTGGCAGCTGTCTAGGAAACCCTGTTGGGTCACTTCCGGTCCCATGCCCATTGAGCCCAGTGGGATGGAATCAAGCAGCTTCAGCACCAACACAAATCTAACATGGAGCTCCTCACTCAAGGCGCTAAAAACACCACGGCCAAAGACAAGTTCAGTGCCCAAGCCATTTCCCGCTGCCATGGAAACCAAGTGCTCTGGCAGCACATATGTCTGAAAGTGGATATGACACCTAGGGAAGGGAGTGTGCTGGTGAATGGCAACTGCCCGAAGCAGCAGCACAGCTCTTCCAGTGCCAAAACAACTCCACCTGCCTCATGAACTTCAGATACGATCAGCTGTTCTGGCAGCTATCTAGGAAACCCTGTTGGGTCACTTCGGGTCCCATGCCCATTGAGCCCAGTGGGATCTAATCAAGCAGCTTCAGCACCCACACAAAACGAACATGGAGCTCCTCACTCAAGGCGCTCAAAACTCCACAGCCAAAGACAAGTTCAGTGCCCAAGCCATTTCCCGCTGCCATGGAAACCAAGTGCTCTGGCAGCACATATGTCTGAAAGTGGATATGACACCTAGGGAAGGGACTGGGCTGGTAAATCGCAACTGCCCGAAGCAGCAGCACAGCTCTTCCACTGCCAAAACAACTCCACCTGCCTCATGAACTTCACATACCATCAGCTGTCCTGGCAGCTATCTAGGAAACCCTGTTGGGTCACTTCCGGTCCCATGCCCATTGAGCCCAGTGGGATGGAAACAAGCAGCTTGAGCACCAACACAAATCTAACATGGAGCTCCTCACTCAAGGCGCTAAAAACACCACGGCCAAAGACAAGTTCAGTGCCCAAGCCATTTCCCGCTGCCATGGAAACCAAGTGCTCTGGCAGCACATATGTCTGAAAGTGGATATGACACCTAGGGAAGGGAGTGTGTATGTGAATGGCAACTGCCCGAAGCAGCAGCACAGCTCTTCCAGTGCCTAAACAACTCCACCTGCCTCATGAACTTCACATACCATCAGCTGTCCTGGCAGCAATCTAGGAAACCCTGTTGGGTCACTTCGGGTCCCATGCCCATTGAGCCCAGTGGGATGGAATCAAGCAGCTTCAGCACCCACACAAATCGAACATGGAGCTCCTCACGCAAGGCGCACAAACTTTCACGGCCAAAACCAGTTCAGTGCCCAAGCCATTTCCACCTGCCATGGAAACCAAGTGGTCTGGCAGCACATACGTCTGAAAGTGGATATGACACCTAGGGAAGGGAGTGTGGTGGTGAATGGCAACTGCCTGAAGCAGCAGCACAGCTCTTCCACTGCCAAAACAACTCCACCTGCCTCATGAACTTCACATACCATCAGCTGTCCTGGCAGCTATCTAGGAAACCCTGTTGGGTCACTTCCGGTCCCATGCCCATTGAGCCCAGTGGGATGGAATCAAGCAGCTTCAGCACCCACACAAAACGAACATGGAGCTCCTCACTCAAGGCGCTCAAAACCTCACAGCCAAAGACAAGTTCAGTGCCCAAGCCATTTCCTGCTGCCATGGAAACCAAGTGCTCTGGCAGCACATATGTCTGAAAGTGGATATGACACCTAGGGAAGGGAGTGTGCTGGTGAATGGCAACTGCCCGAAGCAGCAGCACAGCTCTTCCACTGCCAAAACAACTCCACCTGCCTCATGACCTTCACATACCATCAGCTGTCCTGGAAGCTATCTAGGAAACCCTGTTGGGTCACTTCCGGGCCCATGCCCATTGAGCCCAGTGGGATGGAATCAAGCAGCTTGAGCACCCACACAAAACGAACATGGAGCTCCTCACTCAAGGCGCTCAAAACTCCACGGCCAAAGACAAGTTCAGTGCCCACGCCATTTCCCGCTGCCATGGAAACCAAGTGCTCTGGCAGCACATATGTCTGAAAGTGGATATGACACCTAGGGAAGGGAGTGTGCTGGTGAATGGCAACTGCCCGAAGCAGCAGCACAGCTCTTCCACTGCCAAAACAACTCCACCTGCCTCATGAACTTCACATACCATCAGCTGTCCTGGCAGCTATCTAGGAAACCCTGTTGGGTCACTTCCGGTCCCATGCCCATTGAGCCCAGTGCGATATAATCAAGCAGCTTGAGCACACACACAAAACGAACATGGAGCTCCTCACTCAAGGCGCTCAAAACTCCACAACCAAAGACAAGTTCAGTGCCCAAGCCATTTCCCGCTGCCATGGAAACCAAGTGCTCTGGCAGCACATATGTCTGAAAGTGGATATGACACCTAGGGAAGGGGGTGTGGTGGTGAATGGCAACTGCCTGAAGCAGCAGCACAGCTCTTCCACTGCCAAAACAACTCCACCTGCCTCATGAACTTCACATACCATCAGCTGTCCTGGCAGCTATCTAGGAAACCCTGTTGGGTCACTTCCGGTCCCATGCCCATTGAGCCCAGAGGGATGGAATCAAGCAGCTTCAGCACCAACACGAATCTAACATGGAACTCCTCACTCAAGGCGCTGAAAACACCACGGCCAAAGACAAGTTCAGTGCCCAAGCCATTTCCCGCTGCCATGGAAACCAAGTTGTCTGGCAGCACATATGTCTGAAAGTGGATATGACACCTAGGGAAGGGAGTGTGCAGGTGAATGGCAACTGCCCGAAGCAGCAGCACAGCTCTTCCACTGCCAAAACAACTCCACCTGCCTCATGAACTTCACATACCATCAGCTGTCCTGGCAGCTCTCTAGGAAACCCTGTTGGGTCACTTCCGGTCCCATGCCCATTGAGCCCAGTGGGATGGAATCAAGAAGCTTCAGCACCCACACAAATCTAATATGGATCTCCTCACTCAAGGCGCTAAAAACTCCACAGCCAAAGAGAAGTTCAGTGCCCAAGCCATTTCCCGCTGCCATGGAAACCAAGTGCTCTGGCAGCACATATGTCTGAAAGTGGATATGACACCTAGGGAAGGGAGTGTGCTGGTGAATGGCAACTGCCCGAAGCAGCAGCACAGCTCTTCCAGTGCCAAAACAACTCCACCTGCCTCATGAACTTCACATACCATCAGCTGTTCTGGCAGCTATCTAGGAAACCCTGTTGGGTCACTTCCGGTCCCATGCCCATTGAGCCCAGTGGGATAGAATCAAGCAGCTTCAGCACCCACACAAAACCAACATGGAGCTCCTCACTCAAGGCGCTAAAAACTCCACGGCCAAAGACAAGTTCAGTGCAGAAGCCATTTCCCGCTGCCATGGAAACCAAGTGCTCTGGCAGCACCTATGTCTGAAAGTGGATATGACACCTAGGGAAGGGACTGGGCTGGTAAATCGCAACTGCCCGAAGCAGCAGCACAGCTCTTCCACTGCCAAAACAACTCACCTGCCTCATGAACTTCACATACCATCAGCTGTCCTGGCAGCTGTCTAGGAAACCCTGTTGGGTCACTTCCGGTCCCATACCCATTGAGCCAAGTGGGATGGAATCAAGCAGCTTCAGCACCAACACAAATCTAACATGGAGCTCCTCACTCAAGGCGCTAAAAACACCACGGCCAAAGACAAGTTCAGTGCCCAAGCCATTTCCCGCTGCCATGGAAACCAAGTGCTCTGGCAGCACATATGTCTGAAAGTGGATATGACACCTAGGGAAGGGAGTGTGCTGGTGAATGGCAACTGCCCGAAGCAGCAGCACAGCTCTTCCAGTGCCAAAACAACTCCACCTGCCTCATGAACTTCACATACCATCAGCTGTTCTGGCAGCTATCTAGGAAACCCTGTTGGGTCACTTCGGGTCCCATGCCCATTGAGCCCAGTGGGATAGAATCAAGCAGCTTCAGCACCCACACAAAACGAACATGGAGCTCCTCACTCAAGGCGCTCAAAACTCCACAGCCAAAGACAAGTTCAGTGCCCAAGCCATTTCCCGCTGCCATGGAAACCAAGTGCTCTGGCAGCACATATGTCTGAAAGTGGATATGACACCTAGGGAAGGGACTGGGCTGGTAAATCGCAACTGCCCGAAGCAGCAGCACAGCTCTTCCACTGCCAAAACAACTCCACCTGCCTCATGAACTTCACATACCATCAGCTGTCCTGGCAGCTATCTAGGAAACCCTATTGGGTCACTTCGGGTCCCATGCCCATTGAGCCCAGTGGGATGGAATCAAGCAGCTTCAGCACCCACACAAAACGAACATGGAGCTCCTCACTCAAGGCGCTCAAAACTCCACAACCAAAGACAAGTTCAGTGCCCAAGCCATTTCCCGCTGCCATGGAAGCCAAGTGCTCTGGCAGCACATATGTCTGAAAGTGGATATGACACCTAGGGAAGGGGGTGTTGTGGTGAATGGCAACTGCCCGAAGCAGCAGCACAGCTCTTCCACTGCCAAAACAACTCCACCTGCCTCATGAACTTCACATACCATCAGCTGTCCTGGCAGCTATCTAGGAAACCCTGTTGGGTCACTTCCGGTCCCATGCCCATTGAGCCCAGTGGGAGGGAATCAAGCAGCTTGAACACCCACACAAAACTAACATGGAGCTCCTCACTCAAGGCGCTCAAAACTCCACGGCCAAAGACAAGTTCAGTGCCCAAGCCATTTCCCGCTGCCATGGAAACCAAGTGCTCTGGCAGCACATATGTCTGAAAGTGGATATGACACCTAGGGAAGGGAGTGTGGTGAATGGCGACTGCCCGAAGCAGCAGCACAGCTCTTCTACTGCCAAAACAACTCCACCTGCCTCATGACCTTCACATACCATCAGCTGTCCTGGCAGCTATCTAGGAAACCCTGTTGGGTCACTTCCGGTCCCATGCCCATTGAGCCCAGTGGGATGGAATCAAGCAGCTTCAGCACCCACACAAAACTAACATGGAGCTCCTCACTCAAGGCGCTCCAAACTCCACGGCCAAAGCCAAGTTCAGTGAACAAGCCATTTCCCACTGCCATGGAAACTAAAAGCTCTGGCAGCACATATGTCTGAAAGTGGATATGACACCTAGGGAAGGGAGTGTGCTGGTGAATGGCAACTGCACGAAGCAGCAGCACAGCTCTTCCACTGCCAAAACAACTCCACCTGCCTCATGAACTTCACATACCATCAGCTGTCCTGGCAGCTATCTAGGAAATCCTGTTGGGTCACTTCCGGTCCCATGCCCATTGAGCCCAGTGGGATGGAATCAAGCAGCTTCAGCACACACACAAAACGAACATGGAGCTCCTCACTCAAGGTGCTCAAAACTTCACAGCCAAAGACAAGTTCAGTGCCCAAGCCATTTCCCGCTGCCATGGAAACCAAGTGCTCTGGCAGCACATATGTCTGAAAGTGGATATGACACCTAGGGAAGGGAGTGTGCTGGTGAATGGCAACTGCCCGAAGCAGCAGCACAGCTCTTCCAGTGCCAAAACAACTCCACCTGCCTCATGAACTTCACATACCATCAGCTGTCCTGACAGCTATCTAGGAAACCCTGTTGGGTCACTTCTGGTCCCATGCCCATTGAGCCCAGTGGGATGGAATCAAGAAGCTTGAGCACCCACACAAAACGAACATGGAGCTCCTCACTCAAGGCGCTCAAAACTCCACGGCCAAAGACAAGTTCAGTGCCCAAGCCATTTCCCGCTGCCATGGAAACCAAGTGCTCTGGCAGCACATATGTCTGAAAGTGGATATGACACCTAGGGAAGGGAGTGTGCTGGTGAATGGCAACTGCCCGAAGCAGCAGCACAGCTCTTCCACTGCCAAAACAACTCCACCTGCCTCATGAACTTCACATACCATCAGCTGTCCTGGCAGCTATCTAGGAAACCCTGTTGGGTCACTTCGGGTCCCATGCCCATTGAGCCCAGTGGGATGGAATCAAGCAGCTTGAGCACCCACACAAAACGAACATGGAGCTCCTCACTCAAGGCGCTCAAAACTCCACGGCCAAAGACAAGTTCAGTGCCCAAGCCATTTCCCGCTGCCATGGAAACCAAGTGCTCTGGCAGCACATATGTCTGAAAGTGGATATGACACCTAGGGAAGGGAGTGTGGTGGTGAATGGCAACTGCCCGAAGCAGCAGCACAGCTCTTCCACTGCCAAAACAACTCCACCTGCCTCATGAACTTCACATACCATCAGCTGTCCTGGCAGCTATCTAGGAAATCCTGTTGGGTCACTTCCGGTCCCATGCCCATTGAGCCCAGTGGGATGGAATCAAGCAGCTTGAGCACACACACAAAACGAACATGGAGCTCCTCACTCAAGGTGCTCAAAACTTCACAGCCAAAGACAAGTTCAGTGATCAAGCCATTTCCCGCTGCCATGGAAACCAAGTGCTCTGGCAGCACATATGTCTGAAAGTGGATATGACACCTAGGGAAGGGAGTGTGCTGGTGAATGGCAACTGCCCGAAGCAGCAGCACAGCTCTTCCAGTGCCAAAACAACTCCACCTGCCTCATGAACTTCACATACCATCAGCTGTCCTGACAGCTATCTAGGAAACCCTGTTGGGTCACTTCTGGTCCCATGCCCATTGAGCCCAGTGGGATGGAATCAAGAAGCTTGAGCACCCACACAAAACGAACATGGAGCTCCTCACTCAAGGCGCTCAAAACTCCACGGCCAAAGACAAGTTCAGTGCCCAAGCCATTTCCGGCTGCCATGGAAACCAAGTGCTCTGGCAGCACATATGTCTGAAAGTGGATATGACACCTAGGGAAGGGAGTGTGCTGGTGAATGGCTACTGCCTGAAGCAGCAGCACAGCTCTTAAACTGCCAAAACAACTCCACCTGCCTCATGAACTTCACATACCATCAGCTGTCCTGGCAGCTATCTAGGAAACCCTGTTGGGTCTCTTCCGGTCCCATGCCCATTGAGCCAAGTGGGATGGAATCAAGCAGCTTCAGCACCCACACAAATCGAACATGGAGCTCCTCACTCAAGGCGCTCAAAACTCCACGGCCAAAGACAAGTTCAGTGCCCAAGCCATTTCCCGCTGCCATGGAAACCAAGTGCTCTGGCAGCACATATGTCTGAAAGTGGATATGACACCTAGGGAAGGGAGTGTGGTGAATGGCGACTGCCCGAAGCAGCAGCACAGCTCTTCTACTGCCAAAACAACTCCACCTGCCTCATGACCTTCACATACCATCAGCTGTCCTGGCAGCTATCTAGGAAACCCTGTTGGGTCACTTCCGGTCCCATGCCCATTGAGCCCAGTGGGATGGAATCAAGCAGCTTCAGCACCCACACAAAACTAACATGGAGCTCCTCACTCAAGGCGCTCCAAACTCCACGGCCAAAGCCAAGTTCAGTGAACAAGCCATTTCCCACTGCCATGGAAACTAAAAGCTCTGGCAGCACATATGTCTGAAAGTGGATATGACACCTAGGGAAGGGAGTGTGCTGGTGAATGGCAACTGCACGAAGCAGCAGCACAGCTCTTCCACTGCCAAAACAACTCCACCTGCCTCATGAACTTCACATACCATCAGCTGTCCTGGCAGCTATCTAGGAAATCCTGTTGGGTCACTTCCGGTCCCATGCCCATTGAGCCCAGTGGGATGGAATCAAGCAGCTTCAGCACACACACAAAACGAACATGGAGCTCCTCACTCAAGGTGCTCAAAACTTCACAGCCAAAGACAAGTTCAGTGCCCAAGCCATTTCCCGCTGCCATGGAAACCAAGTGCTCTGGCAGCACATATGTCTGAAAGTGGATATGACACCTAGGGAAGGGAGTGTGCTGGTGAATGGCAACTGCCCGAAGCAGCAGCACAGCTCTTCCAGTGCCAAAACAACTCCACCTGCCTCATGAACTTCACATACCATCAGCTGTCCTGACAGCTATCTAGGAAACCCTGTTGGGTCACTTCTGGTCCCATGCCCATTGAGCCCAGTGGGATGGAATCAAGAAGCTTGAGCACCCACACAAAACGAACATGGAGCTCCTCACTCAAGGCGCTCAAAACTCCACGGCCAAAGACAAGTTCAGTGCCCAAGCCATTTCCCGCTGCCATGGAAACCAAGTGCTCTGGCAGCACATATGTCTGAAAGTGGATATGACACCTAGGGAAGGGAGTGTGCTGGTGAATGGCAACTGCCCGAAGCAGCAGCACAGCTCTTCCACTGCCAAAACAACTCCACCTGCCTCATGAACTTCACATACCATCAGCTGTCCTGGCAGCTATCTAGGAAACCCTGTTGGGTCACTTCCGGTCCCATGCCCATTGAGCCCAGTGGGATGGAATCAAGCAGCTTGAGCACCCACACAAAACGAACATGGAGCTCCTCACTCAAGGCGCTCAAAACTCCACGGCCAAAGACAAGTTCAGTGCCCAAGCCATTTCCCGCTGCCATGGAAACCAAGTGCTCTGGCAGCACATATGTCTGAAAGTGGATATGACACCTAGGGAAGGGAGTGTGGTGGTGAATGGCAACTGCCCGAAGCAGCAGCACAGCTCTTCCACTGCCAAAACAACTCCACCTGCCTCATGAACTTCACATACCATCAGCTGTCCTGGCAGCTATCTAGGAAATCCTGTTGGGTCACTTCCGGTCCCATGCCCATTGAGCCCAGTGGGATGGAATCAAGCAGCTTGAGCACACACACAAAACGAACATGGAGCTCCTCACTCAAGGTGCTCAAAACTTCACAGCCAAAGACAAGTTCAGTGATCAAGCCATTTCCCGCTGCCATGGAAACCAAGTGCTCTGGCAGCACATATGTCTGAAAGTGGATATGACACCTAGGGAAGGGAGTGTGCTGGTGAATGGCAACTGCCCGAAGCAGCAGCACAGCTCTTCCAGTGCCAAAACAACTCCACCTGCCTCATGAACTTCACATACCATCAGCTGTCCTGACAGCTATCTAGGAAACCCTGTTGGGTCACTTCCGGTCCCATGCCCATTGAGCCCAGTGGGATGGATTCAAGCAGCTTGAGCACCCACACAAAACGAACATGGAGCTCCTCACTCAAGGCGCTCAAAACTCCACGGCCAAAGACAAGTTCAGTGCCCAAGCCATTTCCCGCTGCCATGGAAACCAAGTGCTCTGGCAGCACATATCTCTGAAAGTGGATATGACACCTAGGGAAGGGAGTGTGCTGGTGAATGGCGACTGCCCGAAGCAGCAGCACAGCTCTTCCACTGCCAAAACAACTCCACCTGCCTCATGAACTTCACATACCATCAGCTGTCCTGGCAGCTATCTAGGAAACCCTGTTGGGTCACTTCCGGTCCCATGCCCACTGAGCCCAGTGGGATGGAATCAAGCAGCTTGAGCACACACACAAAACGAACATGGAGCTCCTCACTCAAGGCGCTCAAAACTCCACGGCCAAAGACAAGTTCAGTGCCCAAGCCATTTCCCGCTGCCATGGAAACCAAGTGGTCTGGCAGCACATATGTCTGAAAGTGGATATGACACCTAGGGAAGGGAGTGTGCTGGTGAATGGCAACTGCCCGAAGAAGCAGCACAGCTCTTCCAGTGCCAAAACAACTCCACCTGCCTCATGAACTTCACATACCATCAGCTGTCCTGGCAGCTATCTAGGAAACCCTGTTGGGTCACTTCCGGTCCCATGCCCATTGAGCCCACTGGGATGGAATCAAGCAGCTTCAGCACCCACACAAAACGAACATGGAGCTCCTCACTCAAGGCGCTCAAAACTCCACGGCCAAAGACAAGTTCAGTGCCCAAGCCATTTCCCGCTGCCATGGAAACCAAGTGCTCTGGCAGCACATATGTCTGAAAGTGGATATGACACCTAGGGAAGGGAGTGTGCTGGTGAATGGCAACTGCCCGAAGCAGCAGCACAGCTCTTCCACTGCCAAAACAACTCCACCTGCCTCATGAACTTCACATACCATCAGCTGTCCTGGCAGCTATCTAGGAAACCCTGTTGGGTCACTTCCGGTCCCATGCCCATTGAGCCCAGTGGGATGGAATCAAGCAGCTTCAGCACCCACACAAAACGAACATGGAGCTCCTCACTCAAGGCGCTCCAAACTCCACGGCCAAAGACAAGTTCAGTGCCCAAGCCATTTCCCGCTGCCATGGAAACCAAGTGCTCTGGCAGCACATATCTCTGAAAGTGGATATGACACCTAGGGAAGGGAGTGTGCTGGTGAATGGCAACTGCCCGAAGCAGCAGCACAGCTCTTCCAGTGCCAAAACAACTCGACCTGCCTCATGAACTTCACATACCATCAGCTGTCCTGGCAGCTATCTAGGAAACCCTGTTGGGTCACTTTGGGTCCCATGCCCATTGAGCCCAGTGGGATAGAATCAAGGAGCTTCAGCACCCACACAAAACGAACATGGAGCTCCTCACTGAAGGTGCTCAAAACTTCACAGCCAAAGACAAGTTCAGTGCCCAAGCCATTTCCCGCTGCCATGGAAACCAAGTGGTCTGGCAGCACATATGTCTGAAAGTGGATATGACACCTAGGGAAGGGAGTGTGCTGGTGAATGGCAACTGCCCGAAGCAGCAGCACAGCTCTTCCACTGCCAAAACAACTCCACCTGCCTCATGAACTTCACATACCATCAGCTGTCCTGGCAGCTATCTAGGAAACCCTGTTGGGTCACTTCCGGTCCCATGCCCATTGAGCCCAGTGGGATGGAATCAAGCAGCTTCAGCACCCACACAAAACGAACATGGAGCTCCTCACTCAAGGCACTCAAAACTCCATAGCCAAAGACAAGTTCAGTGCCCAAGCCATTTCCCGCTGCCATGGAAACCAAGTGCTCTGGCAGCACATATCTCTGAAAGTGGATATGACACCTAGGGAAGGGAGTGTGTTGGTGAATGGCAACTGCCCGAAGTAGCAGCACAGCTCTTCCACTGCCAGTGCCAAAACAACTCCACCTGCCTCATGAACTTCACATACCATCAGCTGTTCTGGCAGCTATCTAGGAAACCCTGTTGGGTCACTCGGGTCCCATGCCCATTGAGCCCAGTGGGATGGAATTAAGAAGCTTCAGCACCCACACAAAACGAACATGGAGCTCCTCACGCAAGACGCTCAAAACTCCACGGCCAAAGACAAGTTCAGTGCCCAAGCCATTTCCCGCTGCCATGGAAACCAAGTGCTCTGGCAGCACATATGTCTGAAAGTGGATATGACACCTAGGGAAGGGAGTGTGCTGGTGAATGACAACTGCCCGAAGCAGCAGCACAGCTCTTCCACTGCCAAAACAACTCCACCTGCCTCATGAACTTCACATACCATCAGCTGTCCTGGCAGCTATCTAGGAAACCCTGTTGGGTCACTTCCGGTCCCATGCCCATTGAGCCCAGAGGGATGGAATCAAGCAGCTTCAGCACCCACACAAAACGAACATGGAGCTCCTCACTCAAGGCGCTCAAAACTCCATGGCCAAAGACAAGTTCAGTGCCCAAGCCATTTCCCGCTGCCATGGAAACCAAGTGCTCTGGCAGCACATATGTCTGAAAGTGGATATGACACCTAGGGAAGGGAGTGTGGTGGTGAATGGCAACTGCCCGAAGCAGCAGCACAGCTCTTCCACTGCCAAAACAACTCCACCTGCCTCATGAACTTCACATACCATCAGCTGTCCTGGCAGCTATCTAGGAAACCCTGTTTTGTCTCTTCAGGTCCCATGCCCATTGAGCCCACTGGGATGGAATCAAGCAGCTTCAGCACCCACACAAAACGAACATGGAGCTCCTCACTCAAGGCGCTCAAAACTCCACAGCCAAAGATAAGTTCAGTGCCCAAGCCATTTCCCGCTGTCAGGGAAACCAAGTGCTCTGGCAGCACATATCTCTGAAAGTGGATATGACACCTAGGGAAGGGAGTGTGTTGGTGAATGGCAACTGCCCGAAGCAGCAGCACAGCTCTTCCACTGCCAAAACAACTCCACCTGCCTCATGAACTTCACATACCATCAGCTGTCCTGGCAGCTATCTAGGAAACCCTGTTGGGTCACTTCCGGTCCCATGCCCATTGAGCCCAGTGGGATGGAATCAAGCAGCTTCAGCACCCAAACAAAACGAACATGGAGCTCCTCACTCAAGGCGCTCAAAATTCCACAGCCAAAGACAAGTTCAGTGCCCAAGCCATTTCCCGCTGCCATGGAAACCAAGTGCTCTGGCAGCACATATATCTGAAAGTGGATATGACACCTAGGGAAGGGAGTGTGCTGGTGAATGGCAACTGCCCGAAGCAGCAGCACAGCTCTTCCACTGCCAAAACAACTCCACCTGCCTCATGAACTTCACATACCATCAGCTGTCCTGGCAGCTATCTAGGAAACCCTGTTGGGTCACTTTGGGTCCCATGCCCATTGAGCCCAGTGGGATAGAATCAAGGAGCTTCAGCACCCACACAAAACGAACATGGAGCTCCTCACTCAAGGTGCTCAAAACTTCACAGCCAAAGACAAGTTCAGTGCCCAAGCCATTTCCCGCTGCCATGGAAACCAAGTGGTCTGACAGCACATATGTCTGAAAGTGGATATGACACCTAGGGAAGGGAGTCTGCTGGTGAATGACAACTGCCCGAAGCAGCAGCACAGCTCTTCCACTGCCAAAACAACTCCACCTGCCTCATGAACTTCACATACCATCAGCTGTCCTGGCAGCTATCTAGGAAACCCTGTTGGGTCACTTCCGGTCCCATGCACATTGACCCAGTAGGATGGAATCAAGCAGCTTGAGCACCCACACAAAACGGACATGGAGCTCCTCACTCAAGGCACTCAAAACTCCACAGCCAAAGACAATTTCAGTGCCCAAGCCATTTCCCGCTGCCATGGAAACCAAGTGCTCTGGCAGCACATATCTCTGAAAGTGGATATGACACATAGGGAAGGGAGTGTGCTGGTGAATGGCAACTGCCCGAAGCAGCAGCACAGCTCTTCCACTGCCAGTGCCAAAACAACTCCACCTGCCTCATGAACTTCACATACCATCAGCTGTCCTGGCAGCTATCTAGGAAACCCTGTTGGGTCACTTCCGGTCCCATGCCCATTGAGCCCAGTGGGATGGAATCAAGCAGCTTCAGCACCCACACAAAACGAACATGGAGCTCCTCACTCAAGGCGCTCAAAATTCCACAGCCAAAGACAAGTTCAGTGCCCAAGACATTTCCCGCTGCCATGGAAACCAAGTGCTCTGGCAGCACATATGCCTGAAAGTGGATATGACACCTAGGGAAGGGAGTGTGCTGGTGAATGGCAACTGCCCGAAGCAGCAGCACAGCTCTTCCAGTGCCAAAACAACTCCACCTGCCTCATGAACTTCACATACCATCAGCTGTCCTGGCAGCTATCTAGGAAACCCTGTTGGGTCACTTCCGGTCCCATGCCCATTGAGCCCAAAGGGATGGAATCAAGCAGCTTCGGCACACACACAAAACGAACATGGATCTCCTCACTCAATGCGCTCAAAACTCCACGGCCCAAGACAAGTTCAGTGCCCAAGCCATTTCCCGCTGCCATGGAAACCAAGTGCTCTGGCAGCACATATGTCTGAAAGTGGATATGACACATAGGGAAGGGAGTGTGTTGGTGAATGGCAACTGCCCGAAGCAGCAGCACAGCTCTTCCACTGCCAAAACAACTCCACCTGCCTCATGAACTTCACATACCATCAGCTGTCCTGGCAGCTATCTAGGAAACCCTGTTGGGTCACTTCCGGTCCCATGCCCATTGAGCCCAGTGGGATGGAATCAAGCAGCTTCAGCACACACACAAAACGAACATGGAGCTCCTCACTCAAGGCGCTCAAAACTCCACGGCCAAAGACAAGTTCAGTGCCCAAGCCATTTCCCGCTGCCATGGAAACCAAGTGGTCTGGCAGCACATATGTCTGAAAGTGGATATGACACCTAGGGAAGGGAGTGTGCTGGTGAATGGCAACTGCCCGAAGCAGCAGCACAGCTCTTGCAGTGCCAAAACAACTCCACCTGCCTCATGAACTTCACATACCATCAGCTGTCCTGGCAGCTAACTAGGAAACCCTGTTGGGTCACTTCCGGTCCCATGCCCATTGAGCCCAGTGGGATAGAATGAAGGAGCTTCAGCACCCACACAAAACGAACATGGAGCTCCTCACTCAAGGTGCTCAAAACTTCACAGCCAAAGACAAGTTCAGTGCCCAAGCCATTTCCCGCTGCCATGGAAACCAAGTGGTCTGACAGCACATATGTCTGAAAGTGGATATGACACCTAGGGAAGGGAGTCTGCTGGTGAATGACAACTGCCCGAAGCAGCAGCACAGCTCTTCCAGTGCCAAAACAACTCCACCTGCCTCATGAACTTCACATACCATCAGCTGTCCTGGCAGCTATCTAGGAAACCCTGTTGGGTCACTTCCGGTCCCATGCACATTGACCCAGTAGGATGGAATCAAGCAGCTTGAGCACCCACACAAAACGAACATGGAGCTCCTCACTCAAGGCACTCAAAACTCCACAGCCAAAGACAATTTCAGTGCCCAAGCCATTTCCCGCTGCCATGGAAACCAAGTGCTCTGGCAGCACATATCTCTGAAAGTGGATATGACACATAGGGAAGGGAGTGTGTTGGTGAATGGCAACTGCCCGAAGCAGCAGCACAGCTCTTCCACTGCCAGTGCCAAAACAACTCCACCTGCCTCATGAACTTCACATACCATCAGCTGTCCTGGCAGCTATCTAGGAAACCCTGTTGGGTCACTTCCGGTCCCATGCCCATTGAGCCCAGTGGGATGGAATCAAGCAGCTTCAGCACCCACACAAAACGAACATGGAGCTCCTCACTCAAGGCGCTCAAAATTCCACAGCCAAAGACAAGTTCAGTGCCCAAGACATTTCCCGCTGCCATGGAAACCAAGTGCTCTGGCAGCACATATGCCTGAAAGTGGATATGACACCTAGGGAAGGGAGTGTGCTGGTGAATGGCAACTGCCCGAAGCAGCAGCACAGCTCTTCCAGTGCCAAAACAACTCCACCTGCCTCATGAACTTCACATACCATCAGCTGTCCTGGCAGCTATCTAGGAAACCCTGTTGGGTCACTTCCGGTCCCATGCCCATTGAGCCCAAAGTGATGGAATCAAGCAGCTTCGGCACCCACACAAAACGAACATGGATCTCCTCACTCAATGCGCTCAAAACTCCACGGCCCAAGACAAGTTCAGTGCCCAAGCCATTTCCCGCTGCCATGGAAACCAAGTGCTCTGGCAGCACATATGTCTGAAAGTGGATATGACACCTAGGGAAGGGAGTGTGTTGGTGAATGGCAACTGCCCGAAGCAGCAGCACAGCTCTTCCACTGCCAAAACAACTCCACCTGCCTCATGAACTTCACATACCATCAGCTGTCCTGGCAGCTATCTAGGAAACCCTGTTGGGTCACTTCCGGTCCCATGCCCATTGAGCCCAGTGGGATGGAATCAAGCAGCTTGAGCACACACACAAAACGAACATGGAGCTCCTCACTCAAGGCGCTCAAAACTCCACGGCCAAAGACAAGTTCAGTGCCCAAGCCATTTCCCGCTGCCATGGAAACCAAGTGGTCTGGCAGCACATATGTCTGAAAGTGGATATGACACCTAGGGAAGGGAGTGTGCTGGTGAATGGCAACTGCCCGAAGCAGCAGCACAGCTCTTCCTGTGCCAAAACAACTCCACCTGCCTCATGAACTTCACATACCATCAGCTGTCCTGGCAGCTATCTAGGAAACCCTGTTGGGTCACTTCCGGTCCCATGCCCATTGAGCCCAGAAGGATGGAATCAAGCAGCTTCAGCACCCACGCAAAACGAACATGGAGCTCCTCACTCAAGGCGCTCAAAACTCCATGGCCAAAGACAAGTTCAGTGCCCAAGCCATTTCCCGCTGCCATGAAAACCAAGTGCTCTGGCAGCACATATGTCTGAAAGTGGATATGACACCTAGGGAAGGGAGTGTGCTGGTGAATGGCAACTGCCCGAAGCAGCAGCACAGCTCTTCCACTGCCAAAACAACTCCACCTGCCTCATGAACTTCACATACCATCAGCTGTCCTGGCAGCTATCTAGGAAACCCTGTTGGGTCACTTCCGGTCCCATGCCCATTGAGCCCACTGGGATGGAATCAAGCAGCTTCAGCACCCACACAAAACGAACATGGAGCTCCTCACTCAAGGCGCTCAAAACTCCACAGCCAAAGATAAGTTCAGTGCCCAAGCCATTTCCCACTGCCATGGAAACCAAGTGCTCTGGCAGCACATATGTCTGAAAGTGGATATGACCCATAGGAAGGGAGTGTGTTGGTGAATGGCAACTGCCCGAAGCAGCAGCACAGCTCTTCCACTGCCAAAACAACTCCACCTGCCTCATGAACTTCACATACCATCAGCTGTCCTGGCAGCTATCTAGGAAACCCTGTTGGGTCCCTTCCGGTCTCATGCTCATTGAGCCCAGTGGGATGGAATCAAGCAGCTTGAGCACCCACACAAAACGAACAAGGAGTTCCTCACTCAAGGCGCTCAAAACTCCACAGCTAAAGACAAGTTCAGTGAACAAGCCATTTCCCACTGCCATGGAAACCAAGTGCTCTGGCAGCACATATGTCTGAAAGTGGATATGACACCTAGGGAAGGGAGTGTGCTGGTGAATGGCAACTGAACAAAGCAGCAGCACCACACCTCTTCCACTGCCAAAACAACTCCACCTGCCTCATGAACTTCACATACCATCAGCTGTCCTGGCAGCTATCTAGGAAACCCTGTTGGGTTACTTCCGGTCCCATGCCCATTGAGCCCAGTGGGATGGAATCAAGCAGCTTGAGCACACACACAAAACGAACATGGAGCTCCTCACTCAAGGCGCTCAAAACTCCACAGCCAAAGACAAGTTCAGTGCCCAAGCCATTTCCCGCTGCCATGGAAACCAAGTGCTCTGGCAGCACATATGTCTGAAAGTGGATATGACACCTAGGGAAGGGAGTGTGCTGGTGAATGGCAACTGCCCGAAGCAGCAGCACAGCTCTTCCACTGCCAAAACAACTCCACCTGCCTCATGAACTTCACATACCATCACCTGTCCTGGCAGCTATCTAGGAAACCCTGTTGGGTCACTTTGGGTCCCATGCCCATTGAGCCCAGTAGGATGGAATCAAGCAGCTTCAGCACACACACAAAACGAACATGGAGCTCCTCACTCAAGACGCTCAAAACTCCACAGCCAAAGACAAGTTCAGTGCCCAAGCCATTTCCCGCTGCCATGGAAACCAAGAGCTCTGGCAGCACATATGTCTGAAAGTGGATATGACACCTAGGGAAGGGAGTGTGTTGGTGAATGGCAACTGCCCGAAGCAGCAGCACAGCTCTTCCACTGCCAAAACAACTCCACCTGCCTCATGAACTTCACATACCATCAGCTGTCCTGGCAGCTATCTAGGAAACCCTGTTGGGTCACTTCCGGTCCCATGCCCATTGAGCCCAGAGGGATGGAAGCAAGCAGCTGGAGCACCCACACAAATCTAGCATGGAGCTCCTCACTCAAGGCGCTCAAAAGTACATGGCCAAAGACAAGTTCAGTGCCCAAGCCATTTCCCGCTGCCATGGAAACCAAGTGCTCTGGCAGCACATATGTCTGAAAGTGGATATGACACCTAGGGAAGGGAGTGTGCTGGTGAATGGCAACTGCCCGAAGCAGCAGCACAGCTCTTCCACTGCCAAAACAACTCCACCTGCCTCATGAACTTCACATACCATCACCTGTCCTGGCAGCTATCTAGGAAACCCTGTTGGGTCACTTTGGGTCCCATGCCCATTGAGCCCAGTGGGATAGAATCAAGGAGCTTCAGCACCCACACAAAACGAACATGGAGCTCCTCACTCAAGGTGCTCAAAACTTCACAGCCGAAGACAAGTTCAGTGCCCAAGCCATTTCCCGCTGCCGTGGAAACCAAGTGGTCTGGCAGCACATATGTCTGAAAGTGGATATGACACCTAGGGAAGGGAGTGTGCTGGTGAATGACAACTGCCCGAAGCAGCAGCACAGCTCTTCCAGTGCCAAAACAACTCCACCTGCCTCATGAATTTCACATACCATCAGCTGTCCTGGCAGCTATCTAGGAAACCCTGTTGGGTCACTTCCGGTCCCATGCCCATTGAGCCCAGTAGGATGGAATCAAGCAGCTTGAGCACACACACAAAACGAACATGGAGCTCCTCACTCAAGGCACTCAAAACTCCACAGCCAAAGACAATTTCAGTGCCCAAGCCATTTCCCGCTGCCATGGAAACCAAGTACTCTGGCAGCACATATCTCTGAAAGTGGATATGACACATAGGGAAGGGAGTGTGTTGGTGAATGGCAACTGCCCGAAGCAGCAGCACAGCTCTTCCACTGCCAGTGCCAAAACAACTCCACCTGCCTCATGAACTTCACATACCATCAGCTGTCCTGACAGCTATCTAGGAAACCCTGTTGGGTCACTTCCGGTCCCATGCCCATTGAGCCCAGAGGGATGGAATCAAGCAGCTTCAGCACCCACACAAAACGAACATGGAGCTCCTCACTCAAGGCGCTCAAAACTCCACGGCCAAAGACAAGTTCAGTGCCCACGCCATTTCCCGCTGCCATGGAAACCAAGTGCTCTGGCAGCACATATGTCTGAAAGTGGATATGACACCTAGGGAAGGGAGTGTGCTGGTGAATGGCAACTGCCCGAAGCAGCAGCACAGCTCTTCCAGTGCCAAAACAACTCCACCTGCCTCATGAACTTCACATACCATCAGCTGTCCTGGCAGCTATCTAGGAAACCCTGTTGGGTCACTTCCGGTCCCATGCCCATTGAGCCCAGTGCGATATAATCAAGCAGCTTGAGCACACACACAAAACGAACATGGAGCTCCTCACTCAAGGCGCTCAAAACTCCACAACCAAAGACAAGTTCAGTGCCCGCGCCATTTCCCGCTGCCATGGAAACCAAGTGCTCTGGCAGCACATATGTCTGAAAGTGGATATGACACCTAGGGAAGGGAGTGTGGTGGTGAATGGCAACTGCCCGAAGCAGCAGCACAGCTCTTCCACTGCCAAAACAACTCCACCTGCCTCATCAACTTCACATACCATCAGCTGTCCTGGCAGCTATCTAGGAAACCCTGTTGGGTCACTTCCGGTCCCATGCCCATTGAGCCCAGTGGGATGGAATCAAGCAGCTTCAGCACCCACACAAAACGAACATGGAGCTCCTCACTCAA
The DNA here is from genome assembly GCF_030435755.1 of Ochotona princeps. Classification (NCBI taxonomy): domain Eukaryota; kingdom Metazoa; phylum Chordata; class Mammalia; order Lagomorpha; family Ochotonidae; genus Ochotona; species Ochotona princeps. The sequence continues at coordinate 139,966,666 of NC_080832.1, read as the reverse complement.
GGCGCTCAAAACTCCACAACCAAAGACAAGTTCAGTGCCCAAGCCATTTCCCGCTGCCATGGAAACCAAGTGCTCTGGCAGCACATATGTCTGAAAGTGGATATGACACCTAGGGAAGGGGGTGTGGTGGTGAATGGCAACTGACCGAAGCAGCAGCACAGCTCTTCCACTGCCAAAACAACTCCACCTGCCTCATGAACTTCACATACCATCACCTGTCCTGGCAGCTATCTAGGAAACCCTGTTGGGTCACATCCGGTCCCATGCCCATTGAGCCCAGAGGGATGGAATCAAGCAGCTTCAGCACCCACACAAAACGAACATGGAGCTCCTCACTCAAGGCGCTCAAAACTCCATGGCCAAAGACAAGTTCAGTGCCCAAGCCATTTCCCGCTGCCATGAAAACCAAGTGCTCTGGCAGCACATATGTCTGAAAGTGGATATGACACCTAGGGAAGGGAGTGTGCTGGTGAATGGCAACTGCCCGAAGGAGCAGCACAGCTCTTCCACTGCCAAAACAACTCCACCTGCCTCATGAACTTCACATACCATCAGCTGTCCTGGCAGCTATCTAGGAAACCCTGTTGGGTCACTTCCGGTCCCATGCCCATTGAGCCCACTGGGATGGAATCAAGCAGCTTCAGCACCCACACAAAACGAACATGGAGCTCCTCACTCAAGGCGCTCAAAACTCCACAGCCAAAGATAAGTTCAGTGCCCAAGCCATTTCCCACTGCCATGGAAACCAAGTGCTCTGGCAGCACATATGTCTGAAAGTGGATATGACCCATAGGAAGGGAGTGTGTTGGTGAATGGCAACTGCCCGAAGCAGCAGCACAGCTCTTCCACTGCCAAAACAACTCCACCTGCCTCATGAACTTCACATACCATCAGCTGTCCTGGCAGCTATCTAGGAAACCCTGTTGGGTCATTTCCGGTCCCATGCTCATTGAGCCCAGTGGGATGGAATCAAGCAGCTTGAGCACCCACACAAAACGAACAAGGAGTTCCTCACTCAAGGCGCTCAAAACTCCACAGTTAAAGACAAGTTCAGTGAACAAGCCATTTCCCACTGCCATGGAAACCAAGTGCTCTGGCAGCACATATGTCTGAAAGTGGATATGACACCTAGGGAAGGGAGTGTGCTGGTGAATGGCAACTGAACAAAGCAGCAGCACCACACCTCTTCCACTGCCAAAACAACTCCACCTGCCTCATGAACTTCACATACCATCAGCTGTCCTGGCAGCTATCTAGGAAACCCTGTTGGGTTACTTCCGGTCCCATGCCCATTGAGCCCAGTGGGATGGAATCAAGCAGCTTGAGCACACACACAAAACGAACATGGAGCTCCTCACTCAAGGCGCTCAAAACTCCACAGCCAAAGACAAGTTCAGTGCCCACGCCATTTCCCGCTGCCATGGAAACCAAGTGCTCTGGCAGCACATATGTCTGAAAGTGGATATGACACCTAGGGAAGGGAGTGTGCTGGTGAATGGCAACTGCCCGAAGCAGCAGCACAGCTCTTCCACTGCCAAAACAACTCCACCTGCCTCATGAACTTCACATACCATCAGCTGTCCTGGCAGCTATCTAGGAAACCCTGTTGGGTCACTTTGGGTCCCATGCCCATTGAGCCCAGTAGGATGGAATCAAGCAGCTTCAGCACACACACAAAACGAACATGGAGCTCCTCACTCAAGACGCTCAAAACTCCACAGCCAAAGACAAGTTCAGTGCCCAAGCCATTTCCCGCTGCCATGGAAACCAAGAGCTCTGGCAGCACATATGTCTGAAAGTGGATATGACACCTAGGGAAGGGAGTGTGTTGGTGAATGGCAACTGCCCGAAGCAGCAGCACAGCTCTTCCACTGCCAAAACAACTCCACCTGCCTCATGAACTTCACATACCATCAGCTGTCCTGGCAGCTATCTAGGAAACCCTGTTGGGTCACTTCCGGTCCCATGCCCATTGAGCCCAGAGGGATGGAAGCAAGCAGCTGGAGCACCCACACAAATCTAGCATGGAGCTCCTCACTCAAGGCGCTCAAAACTCCACGGCCAAAGACAAGTTCAGTGCCCAAGCCATTTCCCGCTGCCATGGAAACCAAGTGCTCTGGCAGCACATATGTCTGAAAGTGGATATGACACCTAGGGAAGGGAGTGTGCTGGTGAATGGCAACTGCCCGAAGCAGCAGCACAGCTCTTCCACTGCCAAAACAACTCCACCTGCCTCATGAACTTCACATACCATCACCTGTCCTGGCAGCTATCTAGGAAACCCTGTTGGGTCACTTTGGGTCCCATGCCCATTGAGCCCAGTGGGATAGAATCAAGGAGCTTCAGCACCCACACAAAACGAACATGGAGCTCCTCACTCAAGGTGCTCAAAACTTCACAGCCAAAGACAAGTTCAGTGCCCAAGCCATTTCCCGCTGCCGTGGAAACCAAGTGGTCTGGCAGCACATATGTCTGAAAGTGGATATGACACCTAGGGAAGGGAGTGTGCTGGTGAATGACAACTGCCCGAAGCAGCAGCACAGCTCTTCCAGTGCCAAAACAACTCCACCTGCCTCATGAATTTCACATACCATCAGCTGTCCTGGCAGCTATCTAGGAAACCCTGTTGGGTCACTTCCGGTCCCATGCCCATTGAGCCCAGTAGGATGGAATCAAGCAGCTTGAGCACCCACACAAAACGAACATGGAGCTCCTCACTCAAGGCACTCAAAACTCCACAGCCAAAGACAATTTCAGTGCCCAAGCCATTTCCCGCTGCCATGGAAACCAAGTGCTCTGGCAGCACATATCTCTGAAAGTGGATATGACACATAGGGAAGGGAGTGTGTTGGTGAATGGCAACTGCCCGAAGCAGCAGCACAGCTCTTCCACTGCCAGTGCCAAAACAACTCCACCTGCCTCATGAACTTCACATAACATCAGCTGTCCTGACAGCTATCTAGGAAACCCTGTTGGGTCACTTCCGGTCCCATGCCCATTGAGCCCAGAGGGATGGAATCAAGCAGCTTCAGCACCCACACAAAACGAACATGGAGCTCCTCACTCAAGGCGCTCAAAACTCCACGGCCAAAGACAAGTTCAGTGCCCACGCCATTTCCCGCTGCCATGGAAACCAAGTGCTCTGGCAGCACATATGTCTGAAAGTGGATATGACACCTAGGGAAGGGAGTGTGCTGGTGAATGGCAACTGCCCGAAGCAGCAGCACAGCTCTTCCAGTGCCAAAACAACTCCACCTGCCTCATGAACTTCACATACCATCAGCTGTCCTGGCAGCTATCTAGGAAACCCTGTTGGGTCACTTCCGGTCCCATGCCCATTGAGCCCAGTGCGATATAATCAAGCAGCTTGAGCACACACACAAAACGAACATGGAGCTCCTCACTCAAGGCGCTCAAAACTCCACAACCAAAGACAAGTTCAGTGCCCACGCCATTTCCCGCTGCCATGGAAACCAAGTGCTCTGGCAGCACATATGTCTGAAAGTGGATATGACACCTAGGGAAGGGAGTGTGGTGGTGAATGGCAACTGCCCGAAGCAGCAGCACAGCTCTTCCACTGCCAAAACAACTCCACCTGCCTCATGAACTTCACATACCATCAGCTGTCCTGGCAGCTATCTAGGAAACCCTGTTGGGTCACTTCGGGTCCCATGCCCATTGAGCCCAGTGGGATGGAATCAAGCAGCTTCAGCACCCACACAAAACGAACATGGAGCTCCTCACTCAAGGCGCTCAAAACTCCACAACCAAAGACAAGTTCAGTGCCCAAGCCATTTCCCGCTGCCATGGAAACCAAGTGCTCTGGCAGCACATATGTCTGAAAGTGGATATGACACCTAGGGAAGGGGGTGTGGTGGTGAATGGCAACTGACCGAAGCAGCAGCACAGCTCTTCCACTGCCAAAACAACTCCACCTGCCTCATGAACTTCACATACCATCAGCTGTCCTGGCAGCTATCTAGGAAACCCTGTTGGGTCACATCCGGTCCCATGCCCATTGAGCCCAGTGGGATGGAATCAAGCAGCTTCAGCACCAGCACAAAACTAACATGGAGCTCCTCACTCAAGGCGCTCCAAACTCCACGGCCAAAGACAAGTTCAATGAACAAGCCATTTCCCACTGCCATGGAAACTAAAAGCTCTGGCAGCACATATGTCTGAAAGTGGATATGACACCTAGGGAAGGGAGTGTGCTGGTGAATGGCAACTGCCCGAAGCAGCAGCACAGCTCTTCCACTGCCAAAACAACTCCACCTGCCTCATGAACTTCACATACCATCAGCTGTCCTGGCAGCTATCTAGGAAATCCTGTTGGGTCACTTCCGGTCCCATGCCCATTGAGCCCAGAGGGATGGAATCAAGCAGCTTGAGCACACACACAAAACGAACATGGAGCTCCTCACTCAAGGTGCTCAAAACTTCACAGCCAAAGACAAGTTCAGTGCCCAAGCCATTTCCCGCTGCCATGGAAACCAAGTGCTCTGGCAGCACATATGTCTGAAAGTGGATATGACACCTAGGGAAGGGAGTGTGCTGGTGAATGGCAACTGCCCGAAGCAGCAGCACAGCTCTTCCACTGCCAAAACAACTCCACCTGCCTCATGAACTTCACATACCATCAGCTGTCCTGACAGCTATCTAGGAAACCCTGTTGGGTCACTTCTGGTCCCATGCCCATTGAGCCCAGTGGGATGGAATCAAGAAGCTTGAGCACCCACACAAAACGAACATGGAGCTCCTCACTCAAGGCGCTCAAAACTCCACGGCCAAAGACAAGTTCAGTGCCCAAGCCATTTCCCGCTGCCATGGAAACCAAGTGCTCTGGCAGCACATACGTCTGAAAGTGGATATGACACCTAGGGAAGGGAGTGTGCTGGTGAATGGCAACTGCCCGAAGCAGCAGCACAGCTCTTCCAGTGCCAAAACAACTCCACCTGCCTCATGAACTTCACATACCATCAGCTGTCCTGGCAGCTATCTAGGAAACCCTGTTGGGTCACTTCCGGTCCCATGCCCATTGAGCCCAGTGGGATGGAATCAAGCAGCTTGAGCACCCACACAAAACGAACATGGAGCTCCTCACTCAAGGCGCTCAAAACTCCACGGCCAAAGACAAGTTCAGTGCCCAAGCCATTTCCCGCTGCCATGGAAACCAAGTGCTCTGGCAGCACATATGTCTGAAAGTGGATATGACACCTAGGGAAGGGAGTGTGCTGGTGAATGGCTACTGCCCGAAGCAGCAGCACAGCTCTTCCACTGCCTAAACAACTCCACCTGCCTCATGAACTTCACATACCATCAGCTGTCCTGGCACCTATCTAGGAAACCCTGTTGGGTCACTTCCGGTCCCATGCCCATTGAGCCCAGTGGGATGGATTCAAGCAGCTTGAGCACCCACACAAAACGAACATGGAGCTCCTCACTCAAGGCGCTCAAAACTCCACGGCCAAAGACAAGTTCAGTGCCCAAGCCATTTCCCGCTGCCATGGAAACCAAGTGCTCTGGCAGCACATATCTCTGAAAGTGGATATGACACCTAGGGAAGGGAGTGTGCTGGTGAATGGCGAGTGCCCGAAGCAGCAGCACAGCTCTTCCACTGCCAAAACAACTCCACCTGCCTCATGAACTTCACATACCATCAGCTGTCCTGGCAGCTATCTAGGAAACCCTGTTGGGTCACTTCCGGTCCCATGCCCATTGAGCCCAGTGGGATGGAATCAAGCAGCTTGAGCACCCACACATATCTAATATGGAGCTCCTCACTCAAGGCGCTCAAAACTCCACGGCCAAAGACAAGTTCAGTGCCCAAGCCATTTCCCGCTGCCATGGAAACCAAGTGCTCTGGCAGCACATATGTCTGAAAGTGGATATGACACCTAGGGAAGGGAGTGTGCTGGTGAATGGCAACTGCCCGAAGCAGCAGCACAGCTCTTCCACTGCCAAAACAACTCCACCTGCCTCATGAACTTCACATACCATCAGCTGTCCTGGCAGCTATCTAGGAAACCCTGTTGGGTCACTTCCGGTCCCATGCCCATTGAGCCCAGTGGGATGGAATCAAGCAGCTTCAGCACCCACACAAAACGAACATGGAGCTCCTCACTCAAGGCGCTCCAAACTCCACGGCCAAAGACAAGTTCAGTGCCCAAGCCATTTCCCGCTGCCATGGAAACCAAGTGCTCTGGCAGCACATATATCTGAAAGTGGATATGACACCTAGGGAAGGGAGTGTGCTGGTGAATGGCAACTGCCCGAAGCAGCAGCACAGCTCTTCCAGTGCCAAAACAACTCCACCTGCCTCATGAACTTCACATACCATCAGCTGTCCTGGCAGCTATCTAGGAAACCCTGTTGGGTCACTTCCGGTCCCATGCCCATTGAGCCCAGTGGGATACAATCAAGCAGCTTCAGCACCCACACAAAACGAACATGGAGCTCCTCACTCAAGGTGCTCAAAACTTCACAGCCAAAGACAAGTTCAGTGCCCAAGCCATTTCCCGCTGCCATGGAAACCAAGTGGTCTGGCAGCACATATGTCTGAAAGTGGATATGACACCTAGGGAAGGAAGTGTGTTGGTGAATGGCAACTGCCCGAAGCAGCAGCACAGCTCTTCCACTGCCAAAACAACTCCACCTGCCTCATGAACTTCACATACCATCAGCTGTCCTGGCAGCTATCTAGGAAACCCTGTTGGGTCACTTCCGGTCCCATGCCCATTGAGCCCAGTGGGATGGAATCAAGCAGCTTCAGCACCCACACAAAACGAACATGGAGCTCCTCACTCAAGGCACTCAAAACTCCACAGCCAAAGACAAGTTCAGTGCCCAAGCCATTTCCCGCTGCCATGGAAACCAAGTGCTCTGGCAGCACATATCTCTGAAAGTGGATATGACACCTAGGGAAGGGAGTGTGTTGGTGAATGGCAACTGCCCGAAGTAGCAGCACAGCTCTTCCACTGCCAGTGCCAAAACAACTCCACCTGCCTCATGAACTTCACATACCATCAGCTGTTCTGGCAGCTATCTAGGAAACCCTGTTGGGTCACTTCGGGTCCCATGCCCATTGAGCCCAGTGGGATGGAATTAAGAAGCTTCAGCACCCACACAAAACGAACATGGAGCTCCTCACGCAAGGCACTCAAAACTCCACAGCCAAAGACAAGTTCAGTGCCCAAGCCATTTCCCGCTGTCAGGGAAACCAAGTGCTCTGGCAGCACATATGTCTGAAAGTGGATATGACACCTAGGGAAGGGAGTGTGGTGGTGAATGGCAACTGCCCGAAGCAGCAGCACAGCTCTTCCACTGCCAAAACAACTCCACCTGCCTCATGAACTTCACATACCATCAGCTGTCCTGGCAGCTATCTAGGAAACCCTGTTGGGTCACTTCCGGTCCCATGCCCATTGAGCCCAGTGGGATGGAATCAAGCAGCTTCAGCACCCACACAAAACGAACATGGAGCTCCTCACTCAAGGCGCTCAAAATTCCACAGCCAAAGACAAGTTCAGTGCCCAAGACATTTCCCGCTGCCATGGAAACCAAGTGCTCTGGCAGCACATATATCTGAAAGTGGATATGACACCTAGGGAAGGGAGTGTGCTGGTGAATGGCAACTGCCCGAAGCAGCAGCACAGCTCTTCCAGTGCCAAAACAACTCCACCTGCCTCATGAACTTCACATACCATCAGCTGTCCTGGCAGCTATCTAGGAAACCCTGTTGGGTCACTTCCGGTCCCATGCCCATTGAGCCCAATGGGATGGAATCAAGCAGATTCGGAACACACACAAAACGAACATGGAGCTCCTCACTCAAGGCGCTCAAAACTCCACGGCCAAAGACAAGTTCAGTGCCCAAGCCATTTCCCGCTGCCATGGAAACCAAGTGCTCTGGCAGCACATATGTCTGAAAGTGGATATGACACCTAGGGAAGGGAGTGTGTTGGTGAATGGCAACTGCCCGAAGCAGCAGCACAGCTCTTCCACTGCCAAAACAACTCCACCTGCCTCATGAACTTCACATACCATCAGCTGTCCTGGCAGCTATCTAGGAAACCCTGTTGGGTCACTTCCGGTCCCATGTCCATTGAGCCCAGTGGGATGGAATCAAGCAGCTTGAGCACACACACAAAACGAACATGGAGCTCCTCACTCAAGGCGCTCAAAACTCCACGGCCAAAGACAAGTTCAGTGCCCAAGCCATTTCCCGCTGCCATGGAAACCAAGTGCTCTGGCAGCACATATGTCTGAAAGTGGATATGACACCTAGGGAAGGGAGTGTGCTGGTGAATGGCAACTGCCCGAAGCAGCAGCACAGCTCTTCCACTGCCAAAACAACTCCACCTGCCTCATGAACTTCACATACCATCAGCTGTCCTGGCAGCTAACTAGGAAACCCTGTTGGGTCACTTCCGGTCCCATGCCCATTGAGCCCAGTGGGATGGAATCAAGCAGCTTGAGCACCCACACAAAACGAACATGGAGCTCCTCACTCAAGGCGCTCAAAACTCCACGGCCAAAGACAAGTTCAGTGCCCAAGCCATTTCCCGCTGCCATGGAAACCAAGTGCTCTGGCAGCACATATGTCTGAAAGTGGATATGACACCTAGGGAAGGGAGTGTGCTGGTGAATGGCAACTGCCCGAAGCAGCAGCACAGCTCTTCCACTGACAAAACAACTCCACCTGCCTCATGAACTTCACATACCATCAGCTGTCCTGGCAGCTATCTAGGAAACCCTGTTGGGTCACTTCCGGTCCCATGCCCATTGAGCCCAGTGGGATGGAATCAAGCAGCTTCAGCACCCACACAAATCTAACATGGAGCTCCTCACTCAAGGCACTCAAAACTCCATGGCCAAAGACAAGTTCAGTGCCCAAGCCATTTCCCGCTGCCATGGAAACCAAGTGCTCTGGCAGCACATATGTCTGAAAGTGGATATGACACCTAGGGAAGGGAGTGTGCTGGTGAATGGCAACTGCGCGAAGCAGCAGCACAGCTCTTCCTGTGCCAAAACAACTCCACCTGCCTCATGAACTTCACATACCATCAGCTGTCCTGGCAGCTATCTAGGAAACCCTGTTGGGTCACTTCCGGTCCCATGCCCATTGAGCCCAGAGGGATGGAATCAAGCAGCTTCAGCACCCACACAAAACGAACATGGAGCTCCTCACTCAAGGCGCTCAAAACTCCATGGCCAAAGACAAGTTCAGTGCCCAAGCCATTTCCCGCTGCCATGAAAACCAAGTGCTCTGGCAGCACATATGTCTGAAAGTGGATATGACACCTAGGGAAGGGAGTGTGCTGGTGAATGGCAACTGCCCGAAGCAGCAGCACAGCTCTTCCACTGCCAAAACAACTCCACCTGCCTCATGAACTTCACATACCATCAGCTGTCCTGGCAGCTATCTAGGAAACCCTGTTGGGTCACTTCCGGTCCCATGACCATTGAGCCAACTGGGATGGAATCAAGCAGCTTCAGCACCCACACAAAAAGAACATGGAGCTCCTCACTCAAGGCGCTCAAAACTCCACAGCCAAAGATAAGTTCAGTGCCCAAGCCATTTCCCACTGCCATGGAAACCAAGTGCTCTGGCAGCACATATGTCTGAAAGTGGATATGACACCTAGGGAAGGGAGTGTGTTGGTGAATGGCAACTGCCCGAAGCAGCAGCACAGCTCTTCCACTGCCAAAACAACTCCACCTGCCTCATGAACTTCACATACCATCAGCTGTCCTGGCAGCTATCTAGGAAACCCTATTGGGTCACTTCCGGTCCCATGCCCATTGAGCACAGTAGGATGGAATCAAGCAGCTTGAGCACCCACACAAAACGAACATGGAGCTCCTCATTCAAGGCACTCAAAACTCCACAGCCAAAGACAAGTTCAGTGTCCAAGCCATTTCCCGCTGCAATGGAAACCAAGTGCTCTGGCAGCACATATGTCTGAAAGTGGATATGACACCTAGGGAAGGGAGTGTGCTGGTGAATGGCAACTGCCCGAAGCAGCAGCACAGCTCTTCCAGTGCCAAAACAACTCCACCTGCCTCATGACCTTCACATACCATCAGCTGTCCTGGCAGCTATCTAGGAAACCCTATTGGGTCACTTCCGGTCCCATGCCCATTGAGCCCAGGGGGATGGAATCAAGCAGCTTCAGCACCCACACAAAACGAACATGGAGCTCCTCACTCAAGGCGCTCAAACTTCCACAGCCAAAGACAAGTTCAGCGCCCAAGACATTTCCCGCTGCCATGGAAACCAAGTGCTCTGGCAGCACATATATCTGAAAGTGGATATGACACCTAGGGAAGGGAGTGTGCTGGTGAATGGCAACTGCCCGAAGCAGCAGCACAGCTCTTCCAGTGCCAAAACAACTCCACCTGCCTCATGAACTTCACATACCATCAGCTGTCCTGGCAGCTATCTAGGAAACCCTGTTGGGTCACTTCCGGTCCCATGCCCATTGAGCCCAGTGGGATGGAATCAAGGAGTTTGAGCACCCACACAAAACGAACATGGAGCTCCTCACTCAAGGTGCTCAAAACTTCACGGCCAAAGACAAGTTCAGTGCCCAACGCATATCCCGCTGCCATGGAAACCAAGTGCTCTGGCAGCACATATGTCTGAAAGTGGATATGACACCTAGGGAAGGGAGTGTGTTGGTGAATGGCAACTGCCCGAAGCAGCAGCACAGCTCTTCCAGTGCCAAAACAACTCCACCTGCCTCATGAACTTCACATACCATCAGCTGTCCTGGCAGCTATCTAGGAAACCCTGTTGGCTCACTTACGGTCCCGTGCCCATTGAGCCCAGTCGGATGGAATCAAGCAGCTTCAGCACCCACACAAAACGAACATGGAGCTCCTCACTCAAGGCGCTCAAAGTCCACGAACAAAGACAAGTTCAGTGCCCAAGCCATTTCCCGCTGCCATGGAAACCAAGTGCTCTGGCAGCACATATCTCTGAAAGTGGATATGACACCTAGGGAAGGGAGTGTGTTGGTGAATGGCAACTGCCCGAAGCAGCAGCACAGCTCTTCCACTGCCAAAACAACTCCACCTGCCTCATGAACTTCACATACCATCAGCTGTCCTGGCAGCTATCTAGGAAACCCTGTTGGGTCACTTCCGGTCACATGCCCATTGAGCCCAGTGGGATGGAATCAAGTAGCTTGAGCACCCACACATATCTAATATGGAGCTCCTCACTCAAGGCGCTCAAAACTCCACGGCCAAAGACAAGTTCAGTGCCCAAGCCATTTCCCGCTGCCATGGAAACCAAGTGCTCTGGCAGCACATATGTCTGAAAGTGGATATGACACCTAGGGAAGGGAGTGTGCTGGTGAATGGCAACTGCCCGAAGCAGCAGCACAGCTCTTCCCCTTCCCCTGCCAAAACAACTCCACCTGCCTCATGAACTTCACATACCATCAGCTGTCCTGGCAGCTATCTAGGAAACCCTGTTGGGTCCCTTCCGGTCCCATGCTCATTGAGCCCAGTGGGATGGAATCAAGCAGCTTGAGCACCCACACAAAACGAACAAGGAGTTCCTCACTCAATGCGCTCAAAACTCCACAGCTAAAGACAAGTTCAGTGAACAAGCCATTTCCCACTAGCCATGGAAACCAAGTGGTCTGGCAGCACATATGTCTGAAAGTGGATATGACACCTAGGGAAGGGAGTGTGCTGGTGAATGGCAACTGAACAAAGCAGCAGCAGCACACCTCTTCCACTGCCAAAACAACTCCACCTGCCTCATGAACTTCACATACCATCAGCTGTCCTGGCAGCTATCTAGGAAACCCTGTTGGGTTACTTCCGGTCCCATGCCCATTGAGCCCAGTGGGATGGAATCAAGCAGCTTCAGCACACACACAAAACGAACATGGAGCTCCTCACTCAAGGCGCTCCAAACTCCACAGCCAAAGACAAGTTCAGTGCCCAAGCCATTTCCCGCTGCCATGGAAACCAAGTGCTCTGGCAGCACATATGTCTGAAAGTGGATATGACACCTAGGGAAGGGAGTGTGCTGGTGAATGGCAACTGCCCGAAGCAGCAGCACAGCTCTTCCACTGCCAAAACAACTCCACCTGCCTCATGAACTTCACATACCATCAGCTGTCCTGGCAGCTATCTAGGAAACCCTGTTGGGTCACTTCCGGTCCCATGCCCATTGAGCCCAGAGGGATGGAATCAAGCAGCTTGAGCACACACACAAAACGAACATGGAGCTCCTCACTCAAGGCGCTCAAAACTCCATGGCCAAAGACAATTTCAGTGCCCAAGCCATTTCTCGCTGCCATGGAAACCAAGTGCTCTGGCAGCACATATGTCTGAATGTGGATATGACACCTAGGGAAGGGAATGTGCTGGTGAATGGCAACTGCCTGAAGCAGCAGCACAGCTCTTCCACTGCCAAAACAACTCCACCTGCCTCATGAACTTCACATACCATCAGCTGTCCTGGCAGCTATCTAGGAAACCCTGTTGGGTCACTTCCGGTCCCATGCCCATTGAGCCCAGTGGGATGGAATCAAGCAGCTTCAGCACCCACACAAAACTAACCTGGAGCTCCTCACTCAAGGCGCTCAAAATTCCATGGCCAAAGACAAGTTCAGTGCCGAAGCCATTTCCCGCTGCCATGGAAACCAAGTGCTCTGGCAGCACATATGTCTGAAAGTGGATATGACACCTAGGGAAGGGAGTGTGTTGGTGAATGGCAACTGCCCGAAGCAGCAGCACAGCTCTTCCACTGCCAAAACAACTCCACCTGCCTCATGACCTTCACATACCATCAGCTGTTCTGGCAGCTATCTAGGAAACCCTGTTGGGTCACTTCGGGTCCCATGCCCATTGAGCCCAGTGGGATGGAATTAAGAAGCTTCAGCACCCACACAAAACGAACATGGAGCTCCTCACGCAAGGCGCTCAAAACTCCACAGCCAAAGACAAGTTCAGTGCCCAAGCCATTTCCCGCTGCCATGGAAACCAAGTGCTCTGGCAGCACATATGACTGAAAGTGGATATGACACCTAGGGAAGGGAGTGTGCTGGTGAATGACAACTGCCCGAAGCAGCAGCACAGCTCTTCCACTGCCAAAACAACTCCACCTGCCTCATGAACTTCACATACCATCAGCTGTCCTGGCAGCTATGTAGGAAACCCTGTTGGGTCACTTCCGGTCCCATGCCCATTGAGCCCAGAGGGATGGAATCAAGCAGCTTCAGCACCCACACAAAACGAACATGGAGCTCCTCACTCAAGGCGCTCAAAACTCCATGGCCAAAGACAAGTTCAGTGCCCAAGCCATTTCCCGCTGCCATGGAAACCAAGTGCTCTGGCAGCACATATGTCTGAAAGTGGATATGACACCTAGGGAAGGGAGTGTGGTGGTGAATGGCAACTGCCCGAAGCAGCAGCACAGCTCTTCCACTGCCAAAACAACTCCACCTGCCTCATGAACTTCACATACCATCAGCTGTCCTGGCAGCTATCTAGGAAACCCTGTTTTGTCTCTTCAGGTCCCATGCCCATTGAGCCCAGTGGGATGGAATCAAGCAGCTTGAGCACCCACACAAAACGAACATGGAGCTCCTCACTCAAGGCGCTCAAAACTCCACAGCCAAAGATAAGTTCAGTGCCCAAGCCATTTCCCGCTGTCAGGGAAACCAAGTGCTCTGGCAGCACATATGTCTGAAAGTGGATATGACACCTAGGGAAGGGAGTGTGTTGGTGAATGGCAACTGCCCGAAGCAGCAGCACAGCCCTTCCACTGCCAAAACAACTCCACCTGCCTCATGAACTTCACATACCATCAGCTGTCCTGGCAGCTATCTAGGAAACCCTGTTGGGTCACTTCCGGTCCCATGCCCATTGAGCCAACTGGGATGGAATCAAGCAGCTTCAGCACCCACACAAAACGAACATGGAGCTCCTCACTCAAGGCGCTCAAAATTCCACAGCCAAAGACAAGTTCAGTGCCCAAGACATTTCCCGCTGCCATGGAAACCAAGTGCTCTGGCAGCACATATATCTGAAAGTGGATATGACACCTAGGGAAGGGAGTGTGCTGGTGAATGGCAACTGCCCGAAGCAGCAGCACAGCTCTTCCAGTGCCAAAACAACTCCACCTGCCTCATGAACTTCACATACCATCAGCTGTCCTGGCAGCTATCTAGGAAACCCTGTTGGGTCACTTCCGGTCCCATGCCCATTGAGCACAATGGGATGGAATCAAGCAGCTTGAGCACACACACAAAACGAACATGGAGCTCCTCACTCAAGGCGCTCAAAACTCCACGGCCCAAGACAAGTTCAGTGCCCAAGCCATTTCCCGCTGCCATGGAAACCAAGTGCTCTGGCAGCACATATGTCTGAAAGTGGATATGACACCTAGGGAAGGGAGTGTGTTGGTGAATGGCAACTGCCCGAAGCAGCAGCACAGCTCTTCCACTGCCAAAACAACTCCACCTGCCTCATGAACTTCACATACCATCAGCTGTCCTGGCAGCTATCTAGGAAACCCTGTTGGGTCACTTCCGGTCCCATGCCCATTGAGCCCAGTGGGATGGAATCAAGCAGCTTCAGCACACACACAAAACGAACATGGAGCTCCTCACTCAAGGCGCTCAAAACTCCACGGCCAAAGACAAGTTCAGTGCCCAAGCCATTTCCCGCTGCCATGGAAACCAAGTGGTCTGGCAGCACATATGTCTGAAAGTGGATATGACACCTAGGGAAGGGAGTGTGCTGGTGAATGGCAACTGCCCGAAGCAGCAGCACAGCTCTTGCAGTGCCAAAACAACTCCACCTGCCTCATGAACTTCACATACCATCAGCTGTCCTGGCAGCTATCTAGGAAACCCTGTTGGGTCACTTCCGGTCCCATGCCCATTGAGCCCAGTGGGATGGAATCAAGCAGCTTGAGCACCCACACAAAACGAACATGGAGCTCCTCACTCAAGGCGCTCAAAACTCCACGGCCAAAGACAAGTTCAGTGCCCAAGCCATTTCCCGCTGCCATGGAAACCAAGTGCTCTGGCAGCACATATGTCTGAAAGTGGATATGACACCTAGGGAAGGGAGTGTGCTGGTGAATGGCAACTGCCCGAAGCAGCAGCACAGCTCTTCCACTGCCAAAACAACTCCACCTGCCTCATGAACTTCACATACCATCAGCTGTCCTGGCAGCTATCTAGGAAACCCTGTTGGGTCACTTCCGGTCCCATGCCCATTGAGCCCAGTGGGATGGAATCAAGCAGCTTCAGCACCCACACAAAACGAACATGGAGCTCCTCACTCAAGGCGCTCAAAACTCCACGGCCAAAGACAAGTTCAGTGCCCAAGCCATTTCCCGCTGCCATGGAAACCAAGTGCTCTGGCAGCACGTATCTCTGAAAGTGGATATGACACATAGGGAAGGGAGTGTGTTGGTGAATGGCAACTGCCCGAAGCAGCAGCACAACTCTTCCACTGCCAGTGCCAAAACAACTCCACCTGCCTCATGAACTTCACATACCATCAGCTGTCCTGGCAGCTATCTAGGAAACCCTGTTGGGTCACTTCCGGTCCCATGCCAATTGAGCCCAGTGCGATGGAATCAAGCAGCTTCAGCACCCACACAAAACGAACATGGAGCTCCTAACTCAAGGCGCTAAAACATCCACGGCCAAAGACAAGTTCAGTGCCCAAGCCATTTCCCGCTGCCATGGAAACCAAGTGCTCTGGCAGCACATATGTCTGAAAGTGGATATGACACCTAGGGAAGGGAGTGTGCTGGTGAATGGCAACTGCGCGAAGCAGCAGCACAGCTCTTCCTGTGCCAAAACAACTCCACCTGCCTCATGAACTTCACATACCATCAGCTGTCCTGGCAGCTATCTAGGAAACCCTGTTGGGTCACTTCCGGTCCCATGCCCATTGAGCCCAGAGGGATGGAATCAAGCAGCTTCAGCACCCACACAAAACGAACATGGAGCTCCTCACTCAAGGCGCTCAAAACTCCATGGCCAAAGACAAGTTCAGTGCCCAAGCCATTTCCCGCTGCCATGAAAACCAAGTGCTCTGGCAGCACATATGTCTGAAAGTGGATATGACACCTAGGGAAGGGAGTGTGCTGGTGAATGGCAACTGCCCGAAGCAGCAGCACAGCTCTTCCACTGCCAAAACAACTCCACCTGCCTCATGAACTTCACATACCATCAGCTGTCCTGGCAGCTATCTAGGAAACCCTGTTGGGTCACTTCCGGTCCCATGCCCATTGAGCCCACTGGGATGGAATCAAGCAGCTTCAGCACACACACAAAACGAACATGGAGCTCCTCACTCAAGGCGCTCAAAACTCCACAGCCAAAGATAAGTTCAGTGCCCAAGCCATTTCCCACTGTCATGGAAACCAAGTGCTCTGGCAGCACATATGTCTGAAAGTGGATATGACCCATAGGGAAGGGAGTGTGTTGGTGAATGGCAACTGCCCGAAGCAGCAGCACAGCTCTTCCACTGCCCAAACAACTCCACCTGCCTCATGAACTTCACATACCATCAGCTGTCCTGGCAGCTATCTAGGAAACCCTGTTGGGTCACTTCCGGTCCCATGCCCATTGAGCACAGTAGGATGGAATCAAGCAGCTTGAGCACCCACACAAAACGAACATGGAGCTCCTCACTCAAGGCACTCAAAACTCCACAGCCAAAGACAAGTTCAGTGCCCAAGTCATTTCCCGCTGCCATGGAAACCAAGTGCTCTGGCAGCACATATGTCTGAAAGTGGATATGACACCTAGGGAAGGGAGTGTGCTGGTGAATGGCAACTGCCCGAAGCAGCAGCACAGCTCTTCCACTGCCAAAACAACTCCACCTGCCTCATGACCTTCACATACCATCAGCTCTCCTGGCAGCTATCTAGGAAACCCTGTTGGGTCACTTCCGGTCCCATGCCCATTGAGCCCAGTGGGATGGAATCAAGCAGCTTCAGCACCCACACAAAACGAACATGGAGCTCCTCACTCAAGGCGCTCAAAATTCCACAGCCAAAGACAAGTTCAGCGCCCAAGACATTTCCCGCTGCCATGGAAACCAAGTGCTCTGGCAGCACATATGTCTGAAAGTGGATATGACACCTAGGGAAGGGAGTGTGCTGGTGAATGGCAACTGAACAAAGCAGCAGCAGCACACCTCTTCCACTGCCAAAACAACTCCACCTGCCTCATGAACTTCACATACCATCAGCTGTCCTGGCAGCTATCTAGGAAACCCTGTTGGGTTACTTCCAGTCCCATGCCCATTGAGCCCAGTGGGATGGAATCAAGCAGCTTCAGCACACACACAAAACGAACATGGAGCTCCTCACTCAAGGCGCTCCAAACTCCACAGCCAAAGACAAGTTCAGTGCCCAAGCCATTTCCCGCTGCCATGGAAACCAAGTGCTCTGGCAGCACATATGTCTGAAAGTGGATATGACACCTAGGGAAGGGAGTGTGCTGGTGAATGGCAACTGCCCGAAGCAGCAGCACAGCTCTTCCACTGCCAAAACAACTCCACCTGCCTCATGAACTTCACATACCATCAGCTGTCCTGGCAGCTATCTAGGAAACCCTGTTGGGTCACTTCCGGTCCCATGCCCATTGAGCCCAGTAGGATGGAATCAAGCAGCTTCAGCACCCACACAAAACGAACATGGAGCTCCTCACTCAAGACGCTCAAAACTCCACAGCCAAAGACAAGTTCAGTGCCCAAGCCATTTCCCGCTGCCATGGAAACCAAGTGCTCTGGCAGCACATATGTCTGAAAGTGGATATGACACCTAGGGAAGGGAGTGTGTTGGTGAATGGCAACTGCCCGAAGCAGCAGCACAGCTCTTCCACTGCCAAAACAACTCCACCTGCCTCATGAACTTCACATACCATCAGCTGTCCTGGCAGCTATCTAGGAAACCCTGTTGGGTCACTTCCGGTCCCATGCCCATTGAGCCCAGTGGGATGGAATCAAGCAGCTTCAGCACCCACACAAAACGAACATGGAGCTCCTCACTCAAGGCACTCAAAACTCCACAGCCAAAGACAAGTTCAGTGCCCAAGCCATTTCCCGCTGCCATGGAAACCAAGTGCTCTGGCAGCACATATGTCTGAATGTGGATATGACACCTAGGGAAGGGAATGTGCTGGTGAATGGCAACTGCCTGAAGCAGCAGCACAGCTCTTCCACTGCCAAAACAACTCCACCTGCCTCATGAACTTCACATACCATCAGCTGTCCTGGCAGCTATCTAGGAAACCCTGTTGGGTCACTTCCGGTCCCATGCCCATTGAGCCCAGTGGGATGGAATCAAGCAGCTTCAGCACCCACACAAAACTAACATGGAGCTCCTCACGCAAGGCGCTCAAAACTCCACGGCCAAAGACAATTTCAGTGCCCAAGCCATTTCTCGCTGCAATGGAAACCAAGTGCTCTGGCAGCACATATGTCTGAAAGTGGATATGACACCTAGGGAAGGGAGTGTGTTGGTGAATGGCAACTGCCTGAAGCAGCAGCACAGCTCTTCCAGTGCCAAAACAACTCCACCTGCCTCATGAACTTCACATACCATCAGCTGTCCTGGCAGCTATCTAGGAAACCCTGTTGGGTCTCTTCCGGTCCCATGCCCATTGAGCCCAGTGGGAGGGAATCAAGCAGCTTCAGCACCCACACAAAACGAACATGGAGCTCCTCACTCAAGGCGCTCAAAACTCCACAGCGAAAGACAAGTTCAGTGCCCAAGCCATTTCCCGCTGCCATGGAAACCAAGTGCTCTGGCAGCACATATGTCTGAAAGTGGATATGACACCTAGGGAAGGGAGTGTGTATGTGAATGGCAACTGCCCGAAGCAGCAGCACAGCTCTTCCACTGCCAAAACAACTCCACCTGCCTCATGAACTTCACATACCATCAGCTGTCCTGGCAGCTATCTAGGAAACCCTGTTGGGTCACTTCCGGTCCCATGCCCATTGAGCCCAGTGGGATGGAATCAAGCAGCTTCAGCACCAACACAAATCTAACATGGAGCTCCTCACTCAAGGTGCTCAAAACTCCACAGCCAAAGACAAGTTCAGTGCCCAAGCCATTTCCCGCTGCCATGGAAACCAAGTGCTCTGGCAGCACATATGTCTGAAAGTGGATATGACACCTAGGGAAGGGAGTGTGTTGGTGAATGGCAACTGCCCGAAGCAGCAGCACAGCTCTTCCACTGCCAAAACAACTCCACCTGCCTCATGAACTTCACATACCATCAGCTGTCCTGACAGCTATCTAGGAAACCCTGTTGGGTCACTTCCGGTCCCATGCCCATTGAGCCCAGTGGGATGGAATCAAGCAGCTTGAGCACCCACACAAAACGAACAAGGAGATCCTCACTCAAGGTGCTCAAAACTCCACGGCCAAGGACAACTTCAGTGCCCAAGCCATTTCTCGCTGCCATGGAAACCAAGTGCTCTGGCAGCACATATGTCTGAAAGTGGATATGACACCTAGGGAAGGGACTGTGCTGGTGAATGGCAACTGCCTGAAGCAGCAGCACAGCTCCTCCAGTGCCAAAACAACTCCACCTGCCTCATGAACTTCACATACCATCAGCTGTCCTGGCAGCTATCTAGGAAACCCTGTTGGGTCACTTCCGGTCCCATGCCCATTGAGCCCAGTGGGATGGAATCAAGCAGCTTCAGCACCCACACAAAACGAACATGGAGCTCCTCACTCAAGGCGCTCAAAACTCCACAGCCAACGACAAGTTCAGTGCCCAAGCCATTTCCCGCTGCCATGGAAACCAAGTGCTCTGGCAGCACATATGTCTGAAAGTGGATATGACACCTAGGGAAGGGAGTGTGTTGGTGAATGGCAACTGCCCGAAGCAGCAGCACAGCTCTTCCACTGCCAAAACAACTCCACCTGCCTCATGAACTTCACATACCATCAGCTGTCCTGGCAGCTATCTAGGAAACCCTGTTGGGTCACTTCCGGTCCCATGCCCTTTGAGCACATTGTGATAGAATCAAGCAGCTTCAGCACCCACACAAAACTAACATGGAGCTCCTTACTCAAGGCGCTCAAAACTCCACGGCCAAAGACAAGTTCAGTGCCCAAGCCATTTCCCGCTGCCATGGAAACCAAGTGCTCTGGCAGCACATATGTCTGAAAGTGGATATGACACCTAGGGAAGGGAGTGTGCTGGTGAATGGCAACTGAACAAAGCAGCAGCAGCACAGCTCTTCCACTGCCAAAACAACTCCACCTGCCTCATGAACTTCACATACCATCAGCTGTCCTGGCAGCTATCTAGGAAACCCTGTTGGGTCACTTCCGGTCCCATGCCCATTGAGCCCAGTGGGATGGAATCAAGCAGCTTCAGCATCCACACAAAACGAACATGGAGCTCCTCACTCAAGACGCTCAAAATTCTACAGCCAAAGACAAGTTCAGTGCCCAAGCCATTTCCCGCTGCCATGGAAACCAAGTGCTCTGGCAGCACATATGTCTGAAAGTGGATATGACACCTAGGGAAGGGAGTGTGCTGGTGAATGGCAACTGCCCGAAGCAGCAGCACAGCTCTTCCACTGCCAAAACAACTCCACCTGCCTCATGAACTTCACATACCATCAGCTGTCCTGGCAGCTATCTAGGAAACCCTGTTGGGTCACTTCCGGTCCCATGCCCATTGAGCCCAGTGGGAGGGAATCAAGCAGCTTCAGCACCCACACAAAACGAACATGGAGCTCCTCACTCAAGGCGCTCAAAACTCCACAGCGAAAGACAAGTTCAGTGCCCAAGCCATTTCCCGCTGCCATGGAAACCAAGTGCTCTGGCAGCACATATGTCTGAAAGTGGATATGACACCTAGGGAAGGGAGTGTGTTGGTGAATGGCAACTGCCCGAAGCAGCAGCACAGCTCTTCCACTGCCAAAACAACTCCACCTGCCTCATGAACTTCACATACCATCAGCTGTCCTGGCAGCTATCTAGGAAACCCTGTTGGGTCACTTCCGGTCCCATGCCCATTGAGCCCAGTGGGATGGAATCAAGGAGCTTCAGCACCCACACAAATCTAACATGGAGCTCCTCACTCAAGACGCTCAAAACTCCACAGCCAAAGACAAGTTCAGTGCCCAAGCCATTTCCCGCTGCCATGGAAACCAAGTGCTCTGGCAGCACATATGTCTGAAAGTGGATATGACACCTAGGGAAGGGAGTGTGTTGGTGAATGGCAACTGCCCGAAGCAACAGCACAGCTCTTCCAGTGCCAAAACAACTCCACCTGCCTCATGAACTTCACATACCATCAGCTGTCCTGGCAGCTATCTAGGAAACCCTGTTGGGTCACTTCCGGTCCCATTCTCATTGAGCCCAGTGGGATGGAATCAAGCAGCTTCAGCACCCACACAAAACGAACAAGGAGATCCTCACTCAAGGTGCTCAAAACTCCACGGCCAAGGACAATTTCAGTGCCCAAACCATTTCTCGCTGCCATGGAAACCAAGTGCTCTGGCAGCACATATGTCTGAAAGTGGATATGACACCTAGGGAAGGGAGTGTGTTGGTGAATGGCAACTGCCTGAAGCAGCAGCACAGCTCCTCCAGTGCCAAAACAACTCCACCTGCCTCATGAACTTCACATACCATCAGCTGTCCTGGCAGCTATCTAGGAAACCCTGTTGGGTCACTTCCGGTCCCATGCCCATTGAGCCCAGTGGGATGGAATCAAGCAGCTTCAGCACCCACACAAAACGAACATGGAGCTCCTCACTCAAGGCGCTCAAAACTCCACAGCCAAAGACAAGTTCAGTGCCCAAGCCATTTCCCGCTGCCATGGAAACCAAGTGCTCTGGCAGCACGTATGTCTGAAAGTGGATATGACACCTAGGGAAGGGAGTGTGTTGGTGAATGGCAACTGCCCGAAGCAGCAGCACAGCTCTTCCACTGCCAAAACAACTCCACCTGCCTCATGAACTTCACATACCATCAGCTGTCCTGGCAGCTATTTGGAGAGCCTGTTGGGTCACTTCCGGTCCCATGCCCTTTGAGCACATTATGATATAATCAAGCAGCTTCAGCACCCACACAAAACTAACATGGAGCTCCTTACTCAAGGCGCTCAAAACTCCACAGCCAAAGACAAGTTCAGTGCCCAAGCCATTTCCCGCTGCCATGGAAACCAAGTGCTCTGGCAGCACATATGTCTGAAAGTGGATATGACACCTAGGGAAGGGAGTGTGCTGGTGAATGGCAACTGCCCGAAGCAGCAGCACAGCTCTTCCAGTGCCAAAACAACTCCACCTGCCTCATGAACTTCACATACCATCAGCTGTCCTGGCAGCTATCTAGGAAACCCTGTTGGGTCACTTCCGGTCCCATGCCCATTGAGCCCAGTGGGATGGAATCAAGCAGCTTCAGCACCCACACAAAACGAACATGGAGCTCCTCACTCAAGACGCTCAAAACTCCATGGCCAAAGACAAGTTCAGTGCCGAAGCCATTTCCCGCTGACATGGGAACCAAGTGCTCTGGCAGCACATATGTCTGAAAGTGGATATGACACCTAGGGAAGGGAGTGTGCTGGTGAATGGCAACTGAACAAAGCAGCAGCAGCACAGCTCTTCCACTGCCAAAACAACTCCACCTGCCTCATGAACTTCACATACCATCAGCTGTCCTGGCAGCTATCTAGGAAACCCTGTTGGGTCACTTCGGGTCCCATGCCCATTGAGCCCAGTGGGATGGAATCAAGCAGCTTCAGCACCCACACAAAACGAACATGGAGCTCCTTACTCAAGGCGCTCAAAACTCCACAGCCAAAGACAAGTTCAGTGCCCAAGCCATTTCCCGCTGCCATGGAAATCAAGTGCTCTGGCAGCACATATGTCTGAAAGTGGATATGACACCTAGGGAAGGGAGTGTGGTGGTGAATGGCAACTGCCCGAAGCAGCAGCACAGCTCTTCCAGTGCCAAAACAACTCCACCTGCCTCATGAACTTCACATACCATCAGCTGTCCTGGCAGCTATCTAGGAAACCCTGTTGGGTCACTTCCGGTCCCATGCTCATTGAGCCCACTGGGATGGAATCAAGCAGCTTCAGCACCCACACAAAACGAACAAGGAGATCCTCACTCAAGGTGCTCAAAACTCCACGGCCAAGGACAATTTCAGTGCCCAAACCATTTCTCGCTGCCATGGAAACCAAGTGCTCTGGCAGCACATATGTCTGAAAGTGGATATGACACCTAGGGAAGGGAGTGTGTTGGTGAATGGCAACTGCCAGAAGCAGCAGCACAGCTCCTCCAGTGCCAAAACAACTCCACCTGCCTCATGAACTTCACATACCATCAGCTGTCCTGGCAGCTATCTAGGAAACCCTGTTGGGTCACTTCCGGTCCCATGCCCATTGAGCCCAGTGGGATGGAATCAAGCAGCTTCAGCACCCACACAAAACGAACATGGAGCTCCTCACTCAAGACGCTCAAAACTCCACAGCCAAAGACAAGTTCAGTGCCCAAGCCATTTCCCGCTGCCATGGAAACCAAGTGCTCTGGCAGCACATATGTCTGAAAGTGGATATGACACCTAGGGAAGGGAGTGTGTTGGTGAATGGCAACTGCCCGAAGCAGCAGCACAGCTCTTCCACTGCCAAAACAACTCCACCTGCCTCATGAACTTCACATACCATCAGCTGTTGTGGCAGCTATTTGGAGAGCCTGTTGGGTCACTTCCGGTCCCATGCCCTTTGAGCACATTATGATAGAATCAAGCAGCTTCAGCACCCACACAAAACTAACATGGAGCTCCTTACTCAAGGCGCTCAAAACTCCACAGCCAAAGACAAGTTCAGTGCCCAAGCCATTTCCCGCTGCCATGGAAACCAAGTGCTCTGGCAGCACATATGTCTGAAAGTGGATATGACACCTAGGGAAGGGAGTGTGCTGGTGAATGGCAACTGCCCGAAGCAGCAGCACAGCTCTTCCAGTGCCAAAACAACTCCACCTGCCTCATGAACTTCACATACCATCAGCTGTCCTGGCAGCTATCTAGGAAACCCTGTTGGGTCACTTCCGGTCCCATGCCCATTGAGCCCAGTGGGATGGAATCAAGCAGCTTCAGCACCCACACAAAACGAACATGGAGCTCCTCACTCAAGACGCTCAAAACTCCATGGCCAAAGACAAGTTCAGTGCCGAAGCCATTTCCCGCTGCCATGGAAACCAAGTGCTCTGGCAGCACATATGTCTGAAAGTGGATATGACACCTAGGGAAGGGAGTGTGCTGGTGAATGGCAACTGAACAAAGCAGCAGCAGCACAGCTCTTCCAGTGCCAAAACAACTCCACCTGCCTCATGAACTTCACATACCATCAGCTGTCCTGGCAGCTATCTAGGAAACCCTGTTGGGTCACTTCCGGTCCCATGCCCATTGAGCCCAGTGGGATGGAATCAAGCACCTTGAGCCCCCACACAAATCTAGCATGGAGCTCCTCACTCAAGGCGCTCAAAACTCCACAGCCAAAGACAATTTCAGTGCCCAAGCCATTTCCCGCTGCCATGGAAACCAAGTGCTCTGGCAGCACATATGTCTGAAAGTGGATATGACACCTAGGGAAGGGAGTGTGCTGGTGAATGGCAACTGCCTGAAGCAGCAGCACAGCTCTTCCACTGCCAAAACAACTCCACCTGCCTCATGAACTTCACATACCATCAGCTCTCCTGGCAGCTATCTAGGAAACCCTGTTGGGTCACTTCCGGTCCCATGCCCATTGAGCCCAGTGGGATGGAATCAAGCAGCTTCAGCACCCACACAAAACGAACATGGAGCTCCTCACTCAAGACGCTCAAAACTCCATGGCCAAAGACAAGTTCAGTGCCGAAGCCATTTCCCGCTGCCATGGAAACCAAGTGCTCTGGCAGCACATATGTCTGAAAGTGGATATGACACCTAGGGAAGGGAGTGTGCTGGTGAATGGCAACTGCCCGAAGCAGCAGCACAGCTCTTCCACTGCCAAAACAACTCCACCTGCCTCATGAACTTCACATACCATCAGCTGTCCTGGCAGCAATCTAGGAAACCCTGTTGGGTCACTTCCGGTCCCATGCCCATTGAGCCCAGTGGGATGGAATCAAGCACCTTGAGCCCCCACACAAATCTAGCATGGAGCTCCTCACTCAAGACGCTCAAAACTCCACAGCCAAAGACAAGTTCAGTGCCCAAGCCATTTCCCGCTGTCAGGGAAACCAAGTGCTCTGGCAGCACATATGTCTGAAAGTGGATATGACACCTAGGGAAGGGAGTGTACTGGTGAATGGCAAATGCCTGAAGCAGCAGCACAGCTCTTCCAGTGCCAAAACAACTCCACCTGCCTCATGAACTTCACATACCATCAGCTGTCCTGGCAGCTATCTAGGAAACCCTGTTGGGTCACTTCCGGTCCCATGCCCATTGAGCCCAGTGGGATGGAATCAAGCAGCTTCAGCACCCACACAAAACGAACTTGGAGCTCCTCACTCAAGGCGCTCAAAACTCCATGGCCAAAGACAAGTTCAGTGCCCAAGCCATTTCCCGCTGCCATGGAAACCAAGTGCTCTGGCAGCACATATGTCTGAAAGTGGATATGACACCTAGGGAAGGGAGTGTGTTGGTGAATGGCAACTGCCCGAAGCAGCAGCACAGCTCTTCCACTGCCAAAACAACTCCACCTGCCTCATGAACTTCACATACCATCAGCTGTCCTGGCAGCAATCTAGGAAACCCTGTTGGGTCACTTCCGGTCCCATGCCCATTGAGCCCAGTGGGATGGAATCAAGAACCTTGAGCACCCACACAAATCTAGCATGGAGCTCCTCACTCAAGACGCTCAAAACTCCACAGCCAAAGACAAGTTCAGTGCCCATGCCATTTCCCGCTGCCAGGGAAACCAAGTGCTCTGGCAGCACATATGTCTGAAAGTGGATATGACACCTAGGGAAGGGAGTGTACTGGTGAATGGCAAATGCCTGAAGCAGCAGCACAGCTCTTCCAGTGCCAAAACAACTCCACCTGCCTCATGAACTTCACATACCATCAGCTGTCCTGGCAGCTATCTAGGAAACCCTGTTGAGTCACTTCCGGTGCCATGCTCATTGAGCCCAGGGGGATGGAATCAAGCAGCTTGAGCACCCACACAAAACAAACATGGAGCTCCTCACGCAAGGCGCTCAAAACTCCACGGCCAAAGACAAGTTCAGTGCCCAAGCCATTTCCCGCTGCCATGGAAACCAAGTGCTCTGGCAGCACATATGTCTGAAAGTGGATATGACACCTAGGGAAGGGAGTGTGCTGGTGAATGGCAACTGCCCGAAGCAGCAGCACAGCTCCCCCAGCGCCAAAACAACTCCACCTGCCTCATGAACTTCACATACCATCAGCTGTCCTGGCAGCTATCTAGGAAACCCTGTTGGGTCACTTCCGGTCCCATGCCCATTGAGCCCAGTGGGATGGAATCAAGCAGCTTCAGCACCCACACAAAACGAACATGGAGCTCCTCACTCAAGGCGCTCAAAACTCCACAGCCAAAGACAAGTTCAGGGCCCAAGCCATTTCCCGCTGCCATGGGAGCCATGTGCTATGGCAGCACCTATGTCTGAAAGTGGATATGACACCTAGGGAAGGGAATGTGTATGTGAATGGCAACTGCCCGAAGCAGCAGCACAGCTCTTCCAGTGCCAAAACAACTCCACCTGCCTCATGAACTTCACATACCATCAGCTGTCCTGGCAGCTATCTAGGAAACCCTGTTGGGTCACTTCCGGTCCCATGCCCATTGAGCCCAGTGGGATGGAATCAAGCAGCTTCAGCACCCACACAAAACGAACATGGAGCTCCTCACTCAAGACGCTCAAAACTCCATGGCCAAAGACAAGTTCAGTGCCGAAGCCATTTCCCGCTGCCATGGAAACCAAGTGCTCTGGCAGCACATATGTCTGAAAGTGGATATGACACCTAGGGAAGGGAGTGTGCTGGTGAATGGCAACTGCCCGAAGCAGCAGCACAGCTCTTCCACTGCCAAAACAACTCCACCTGCCTCATGAACTTCACATACCATCAGCTGTCCTGGCAGCAATCTAGGAAACCCTGTTGGGTCACTTCCGGTCCCATGCCCATTGAGCCCAGTGGGATGGAATCAAGCACCTTGAGCCCCCACACAAATCTAGCATGGAGCTCCTCACTCAAGACGCTCAAAACTCCACAGCCAAAGACAAGTTCAGTGCCCAAGCCATTTCCCGCTGTCAGGGAAACCAAGTGCTCTGGCAGCACATATGTCTGAAAGTGGATATGACACCTAGGGAAGGGAGTGTACTGGTGAATGGCAAATGCCTGAAGCAGCAGCACAGCTCTTCCAGTGCCAAAACAACTCCACCTGCCTCATGAACTTCACATACCATCAGCTGTCCTGGCAGCTATCTAGGAAACCCTGTTGGGTCACTTCCGGTCCCATGCCCATTGAGCCCAGTGGGATGGAATCAAGCAGCTTCAGCACCCACACAAAACGAACTTGGAGCTCCTCACTCAAGGCGCTCAAAACTCCATGGCCAAAGACAAGTTCAGTGCCCAAGCCATTTCCCGCTGCCATGGAAACCAAGTGCTCTGGCAGCACATATGTCTGAAAGTGGATATGACACGTAGGGAAGGGAGTGTGTTGGTGAATGGCAACTGCCCGAAGCAGCAGCACAGCTCTTCCACTGCCAAAACAACTCCACCTGCCTCATGAACTTCACATACCATCAGCTGTCCTGGCAGCTATCTAGGAAACCCTGTTGGGTCACTTCCGGTCCCATGATCTTTGAGCCCATTGGGATAGAAACAAGCAGCTTCAGCACCCACACAAAACGAACATGGAGCTTTTCACTCAAGGCGCTCAAAACTCCAGGGCCAACGACAAGTTCAGTGCCCAAGCCATTTCCCGCTGCCATGGAAACCCAGTGCTCTGGCAGCACATATGTCTGAAAGTGGATATGACACCTAGGGAAGGGACTGTGCTGGTGAATGGCAACTGAACAAAGCAGCAGCAGCACAGCTCTTCCACTGCCAAAACAACTCCACCTGCCTCATGAACTTCACATACCATCAGCTGTCCTGGCAGCTATCTAGGAAACCCTGTTGGGTCACTTCCGGGCCCATGCCCATTGAGCCCACTGGGATGGAATCAAGCAGCTTCAGCACCCACACAAAACGAACATGGAGCTCCTTACTCAAGGCGCTCAAAACTCCACAGCCAAAGACAAGTTCAGTGCCCAAGCCATTTCCCGCTGCCATGGAAATCAAGTGCTCTGACAGCACATATGTCTGAAAGTGGATATGACACCTAGGGAAGGGAGTGTGGTGGTGAATGGCAACTGCCCGAAGCAGCAGCACAGCTCTTCCAGTGCCAAAACAACTCCACCTGCCTCATGAACTTCACATACCATCAGCTGTCCTGGCAGCTATCTAGGAAACCCTGTTGGGTCACTTCCGGTCCCATGCCCATTGAGCCCAGGGGGATGGAATCAAGCACCTTGAGCCCCCACAAAAATCTAGCATGGAGCTCCTCACGAAAGACGCTCAAAACTCCATGGCCAAAGACAATTTCAGTGCCCAAGCCATTTCCCGCTGCCATGGAAACCAAGTGCTCTGGCAGCACATATGTCTGAAAGTAAATATGACACCTAGGGAAGGGAGTGTACTGGTGAATGGCAACTGCCCGAAGCAGCAGCACAGTTCCTCCAGCGCCAAAACAACTCCACCTGCCTCATGAACTTCACATACCATCAGCTGTCCTGGCAGCTATCTAGGAAACCCTGTTGGGTCACTTCCGGTCCCATGCTCATTGAGCCCACTGGGATGGAATCAAGCAGCTTCAGCACCCACACAAAACGAACAAGGAGTTTCTCACGCAAGGCGCTCAAAACTCCACAGCCAAAGACAAGTTCAGTGCCCAAGCCATTTCCCGCTGCCATGGAAACCAAGTGCTCTGGCAGCACATATGTCTGAAAGTGGATATGACACCTAGGGAAGGGAGTGTGTTGGTGAATGGCAACTGAACAAAGCAGCAGCAGCACAGCTCTTCCACTGCCAAAACAACTCCACCTGCCTCATGAACTTCACATACCATCAGCTGTCCTGGCAGCTATCTAGGAAACCCTGTTGGGTCACTTCCGGTCCCATGCCCATTGAGCCCAGTGGGATGGAATCAAGCAGCTTCAGCACCCACAGAAATCTAGTATGGAGCTCCTCACGCAAGGCGCTCAAAACTCCACGGCCAAAGACAATTTCAGTGCCCAAGCCATTTCCCGCTGCCATGGAAACCAAGTGCTCTGGCAGCACATATGTCTGAAAGTGGATATGACACCTAGGGAAGGAAGTGTGTTGGTGAATGGCAACTGCCCGAAGCAGCAGCACAGCTCTTCCACTGCCAAAACAACTCCACCTGCCTCATGAACTTCACATACCATCAGCTGTCCTGACAGCTATCTAGGAAACCCTGTTGGGTCACTTCCGGTCCCATGCCCATTGAGCCCAGTGGGATGGAATCAAGCAGCTTCAGCACCCACACAAAACGAACTTGGAGCTCCTCACTCAAGGCGCTCAAAACTCCATGGCCAAAGACAAGTTCAGTGCCGAAGCCATTTCCCGCTGCCATGGAAACCAAGTGCTCTGGCAGCACATATGTCTGAAAGTAAATATGACACCTAGGGAAGGGAGTGTGCTGGTGAATGGCAACTGCCCGAAGCAGCAGCACAGCTCTTCCACTGCCAAAACAACTCCACCTGCCTCATGAACTTCACATACCATCAGCTGTCCTGGCAGCTATCTAGGAAACCCTGTTGGGTCACTTCCGGTCCCATGATCTTTGAGCCCATTGGGATGGAATCAAGTAGCTTCAGCACCCACACAAAACTAACATGGAGCTTTTCACTCAAGGCGCTAAAAACTCCACGGCCAACGACAAGTTCAGTGCCCAAGCCATTTCCCGCTGCCATGGAAACCAAGTGCTCTGGCAGCACATATGTCTGAAAGTGGATATGACACCTAGGGAAGGGACTGTGCTGGTGAATGGCAACTGAACAAAGCAGCAGCAGCACAGCTCTTCCACTGCCAAAACAACTCCACCTGCCTCATGAACTTCACATACCATCAGCTGTCCTGGCAGCTATCTAGGAAACCCTGTTGGGTCACTTCCGGTCCCATGCCCATTGAGCCCAGGGGGATGGAATCAAGCACCTTGAGCTCCCACACAAATCTAGCATGGAGCTCCTCACTCAAGGCGCTCAAAACTCCACAGTCAAAGACAATTTCAGTGCCCAAGCCATTTCCCGCTGCCATGGAAACCAAGTGCTCTGGCAGCACATATGTCTGAAAGTGGATATGACACCTAGGGAAGGGAGTGTGCTGGTGAATGGCAACTGCCTGAAGCAGCAGCACAGCTCTTCCAGTGCCAAAACAACTCCACCTGCCTCATGAACTTCACATACCATCAGCTCT
This sequence comes from Ochotona princeps, assembly GCF_030435755.1. Classification (NCBI taxonomy): domain Eukaryota; kingdom Metazoa; phylum Chordata; class Mammalia; order Lagomorpha; family Ochotonidae; genus Ochotona; species Ochotona princeps. The sequence goes on along the minus strand of NC_080832.1, from coordinate 139,936,139 downwards.
CCTGGCAGCTATCTAGGAAACCCTGTTGGGTCACTTCTGGTCCCATGCCCATTGAGCCCAGTGGGATGGAATCAAGCAGCTTGAGCACCCACACAAAACGAACATGGAGCTCCTCACTCAAGACGCTCAAAACTCCATGGCCAAAGACAAGTTCAGTGCCCAAGCCATTTCCCGCTGCCATGGAAACCAAGTGCTCTGGCAGCACATATGTCTGAAAGTGGATATGACACCTAGGGAAGGGAGTGTGCTGGTGAATGGCAACTGCCCGAAGCAGCAGCACAGCTCTTCCACTGCCAAAACAACTCCACCTGCCTCATGAACTTCACATACCATCAGCTGTCCTGGCAGCAATCTAGGAAACCCTGTTGGGTGACTTCCGGTCCCATGCCCATTGAGCCCAGTGGGATGGTATCAAGCAGCTTCAGCACCCACACAAATCTAGCATGGAGCTCCTCACTCAAGACGCTCAAAACTCCACAGCCAAAGACAAGTTCAGTGCCGAAGCCATTTCCCGCTGCCAGGGAAACCAAGTGCTCTGGCAGCACATATGTCTGAAAGTGGATATGACACCTAGGGAAGGGAGTGTACTGGTGAATGGCAAATGCCTGAAGCAGCAGCACAGCTCTTCCAGTGCCAAAACAACTCCACCTGCCTCATGAACTTCACATACCATCAGCTGTCCTGGCAGCTATCTAGGAAACCCTGTTGGGTCACTTCCGGTGCCATGCTCATTGAGCCCAGGGGGATGGAATCAAGCAGCTTGAGCACCCACACAAAACAAACATGGAGCTCCTCACGCAAGGCGCTCAAAACTCCATGGCCAAAGACAAGTTCAGTGCCCAAGCCATTTCCCGCTGCCATGGAAACCAAGTGCTCTGGCAGCACATATGTCTGAAAGTGGATATGACACCTAGGGAAGGGAGTGTGTTGGTGAATGGCAACTGCCCGAAGCAGCAGCACAGCTCCTCCAACGCCAAAACAACTCCACCTGCCTCATGAACTTCACATACCATCAGCTGTCCTGGCAGCTATCTAGGAAACCCTGTTGGGTCACTTCCGGTCCCATGCTCATTGAGCCCACTGGGATGGAATCAAGCAGCTTCAGCACCCACACAAAACGAACAAGGAGTTCCTCACGCAAGGCGCTCAAAACTCCACAGCCAAAGACAAGTTCAGTGCCCAAGCCATTTCCCGCTGCCATGGAAACCAAGTGCTCTGGCAGCACATATGTCTGAAAGTGGATATGACACCTAGGGAAGGGAGTGTGTTGGTGAATGGCAACTGCCCGAAGCAGCAGCACAGCTCTTCCAGTGCCAAAACAACTCCACCTGCCTCATGAACTTCACATACCATCAGCTGTCCTGGCAGCTATCTAGGAAACCCTGTTGGGTCACTTCCGGTCCCATGCCCATTGAGCCCAGGGGGATGGAATCAAGCAGCTTCAGCACCCACAGAAATCTAGTATGGAGCTCCTCACGCAAGGCGCTCAAAACTCCACGGCCAAAGACAAGTTCAGTGCCGAAGCCATTTCCCGCTGCCATGGAAACCAAGTGCTCTGGCAGCACATATGTCTGAAAGTGGATATGACACCTAGGGAAGGGAGTGTGTTGGTGAATGGCAACTGCCCGAAGCAGCAGCACAGCTCTTCCACTGCCAAAACAACTCCACCTGCCTCATGAACTTCACATACCATCAGCTGTCCTGGCAGCTATCTAGGAAACCCTGTTGGGTCACTTCCGGGCCCATGCCCATTGAGCCCAGTGGGATGGAATCAAGCAGCTTGAGCACCCACACAAAAAGAACATGGAGCTCCTCACTCAAGGCGCTCAAAACTCCACGGCCAAAACAAGTTCAGGGCCCAAGCCATTTCCCGCTGCCATGGAAACCCAGTGCTCTGGCAGCACATATGTCTGAAAGTGGATATGACACCTAGGGAAGGGAGTGTGGTGGTGAATGGCAACTGCCCGAAGCAGCAGCACAGCTCTTCCACTGCCAAAACAACTCCACCTGCCTCATGAACTTCACATACCATCAGCTGTCCTGGCAGCTATGTAGGAAACCCTGTTGGGTCACTTCCGGTCCCATGCCCATTGAGCCCAGTGGGATGGAATCAAGCAGCTTCAGCACCCACACAAATCTAACATGGAGCTCCTCACTCAAGGTGCTCAAAACTCCAAGGCCAAAGACAAGTTCAGTGCCCAAGCCATTTCCCGCTGCCATGGAAACCAAGTGCTCTGGCAGCACATATGTCTGAAAGTGGATATGACGCCTAGGTAAGGGAGTCTGGTGGTGAGTGGCAACTGCCCGAAGCAGCAGCACAGCTCTTCCACTGCCAAAACAACTCCACCTGCCTCATGAACTTCACATACCATCAGCTGTCCTGGCAGCTATCTAGGAAACCCTGTTGGGTCACTTCCGGTCCCATGCCCATTGAGCCCAGTGGGATGGAATCAAGCAGCTTCAGCACCCACACAAAACGAACATGGAGCTCCTCACTCAAGGCGCTCAAAACTCCACAGCCAAAGACAAGTTCAGTGCCCAAGCCATTTCCCGCTGCCATGGAAACCAAGTGCTCTGGCAGCACATATGTCTGAAAGTGGATATGACACCTAGGGAAGGGACTGTGCTGGTGAATGGCAAGTGCCCGAAGCAGCAGCACAGCTCTTCCAGTGCCAAAACAACTCCACCTGCCTCATGAACTTCACATACCATCAGCTGTCCTGGCAGCTATCTAGGAAACCCTGTTGGGTCACTTCCGGTCCCATGCCCATTGAGCCCAGTGGGATGGAATCAAGCAGCTTGCGCACCCACACAAAACGAACATGGAGCTCCTCACTCAAGGCGCTCAAAACTTCACAGCCAAAGACAAGTTCAGTGCCCAAGCCATTTCCTGCTGCCATGGAAACCAAGTGCTCTGGCAGCACATATGTCTGAAAGTGGATATGACACCTAGGGAAGGGAGTGTGCTGGTGAATGGCAACTGCCTGAAGCAGCAGCACAGCTCTTCCACTGCCAAAACAACTCCACCTGCCTCATGAACTTCACATACCATCAGCTGTCCTGGCAGCTATCTAGGAAACCCTGTTGGGTCACTTCGGGTCCCATGCCCATTGAGCCCAGTGGGATGGAATCAAGCAGCTTGCGCACCCACACAAAACGAACATGGAGCTCCTCACTCAAGGTGCTAAAAACTCCACAGCCAAAGACAAGTTCAGTGCCGAATCCATTTCCCGCTGCCATGGAAACCAAGTGCTCTGGCAGCACATATGTCTGAATGTGGATATGACACCTAGGGAAGGGACTGTGCTGGTAAATGGCAACTGCCCGAAGCAGCAGCACAGCTCTTCCACTGCCAAACCAACTCCACCTGCCTCATGAACTTCACATACCATCAGCTGTCCTGGCAGCTATCTAGGAAACCCTGTTGGGTCACTTCGGGTCACATGCCCATTGAGCCCAGTGGGATGGAATCAAGCAGCTTCAGCACCCACACAAATCGAACATGGAGCTCCTCACTCAAGGCGATCAAACTTCCACGACGAAAACAAGTTCAGGGCCCAAGCCATTTCCCTCTGCCCTGGAAACCAAGTGCTCTGGCAGCACATATGTCTGAAAGTGGATATGACACCTAGGGAAGGGAGTGTGCTGGTGAATGGCAACTGCCCGAAGCAGCAGCACAACTCTTCCACTGCCAAAACAACTCCACCTGCCTCATGACCTTCACATACCATCAGCTGTCCTGGCAGCTATCTAGGAAACCCTGTTGGGTCACTTCAGGTCCCATGCCCATTGAGCCCAGTGGGATGGAATCAAGCAGCTTGAGCACCCACACAAAAAGAACATGGAGCTCCTCACTCAAGGCGCTCAAAACTTCACGGCCGAAGACAAGTTCAGTGCCCAAGCCATTTCCCGCTGCCATGGAAACCAAGTGCTCTGGCAGCACATATGTCTGAAAGTGGATATGACACCTAGGGAAGGGAGTCTGGTGGTGAATGGCAACTGCCCGAAGCAGCAGCACAGCTCTTCCAGTGCCCAAACAACTCCACCTGCCTCATGAACTTCACATACCATCAGCTGTCCTGGCAGCTATCTAGGAAACCCTGTTGGGTCACTTCTGGTCCCATGCCCATTGAGCCCAGTGGGATGGAATCAAGCAGCTTCAGCACCCACACAAAACGAACATGGAGCTCCTCACTCAAGACGCTCAAAACTCCACAGCCAAAGACAAGTTCAGGGCCCAAGCCATTTCCCGCTGCCATGGAAACCAAGTGCTCTGGCAGCACATATGTCTGAAAGTGGATATGACACCTAGGGAAGGAACTGTGCTGGTGAATGGCAAGTGCCCGAAGCAGCAGCACAGCTCTTCCACTGCCAAAACAACTCCACCTGCCTCATGAACTTCACATACCATCAGCTGTCCTGGCAGCTATCTAGGAAACCCTGTTGGGTCACTTCCGGTCCCATGCCCATTGAGCCCAGTGGGATGGAATCAAGCAGCTTCAGCACCCACACAAAACTAACATGGAGCTCCTCACTCAAGGCGCTCAAAACTCCACAGCCAAAGACAAGTTCAGTCCCCAAGCCATTTCCCGCTGACATGGGAACTAAGTGCTCTGGCAGCACATATGTCTGAAAGTGGATATGACACCTAGGGAAGGGACTGTGCTGGTGAATGGCAACTGCCCGAAGCAGCAGCACAGCTCTTCCACTGCCAAAACAACTCCACCTGCCTCATGAACTTCACATACCATCAGCTGTCCTGGCAGCTATCTAGGAAACCCTGTTGGGTCACTTCCGGTCCCATGCCCATTGAGCCCAGTGGGATGGAATAAAGCAGCTTCAGCACCCACACAAATCTAACATGGAGCTCCTCAGGCAAGGCGCTCAAAACTCCACGGCCAAAGACAAGTTCAGTGCCCAAGCCATTTCCCGCTGCCATGGAAACCAAGTGCTCTGGCAGCACCTATGTCTGAAAGTGGATATGACACCTAGGGAAGGGAGTGTGCTGGTGAATGGCAACTGCCCAAAGCAGCAGCACAGCTCTTCCACTGCCAAAACAACTCCACCTGCCTCATGAACTTCACATACCGTCAGCTGTCCTGGCAGCTATCTAGGAAACCCTGTTGGGTCACTTCCGGTCCCATGCCCATTGAGCCCAGTGGGATGGAATCAAGCAGCTTGAGCACCCACACAAAACGAACATGGAGCTCCTCACTCAAGACGCTCAACACTCCACAGCCAAAGACAAGTTCTGTCCCCAAGCCATTTCCCGCTGCCATGGAAACCAAGTGCTCTGGCAGCACATATGTCTGAAAGTGGATATGACACCTAGGGAACGGAGTGTGCTGGTGAATGGCAAGTGCCCGAAGCAGCAGCACAGCTCTTCCACTGCCAAAACAACTCCACCTGCCTCATGACCTTCACATACCATCAGCTGTCCTGGCAGCTATCTAGGAAACCCTGTTGGGTCACTTCCGGTCCCATGCCCATTGAGCCCAGTGGGATGGAATCAAGCAGCTTCAGCACCCATACAAAACTAACATGGAACTCCTTACTCAAGGCGCTCAAAACTCCAGGCCAAAACAAGTTCAGGGCCCAAGCCATTTCCCGGCTGCCATGGAAACCAAGTGCTCTGGCAGCACATATGTCTGAAAGTGGATATGACACCTAGGGAAGGGAGTTTGTGGGTGAATGGCAACTGCCCGAAGCAGCACCACAGCTCTTCCAGTGCCAAAACAACTCCACCTGCCTCATGAACTTCACATACCATCAGCTGTCCTGGCAGCTATGTAGGAAACCCTGTTGGGTCACTTCCGGTCCCATGCCCATTGAGCCCAGTGGGATGGAATCAAGCAGCTTCAGCACCCACACAAACGAACATGGAGCTCCTCACTCAAGGCGCTCAAAACTCCAAGGCCAAAGACAAGTTCAGGGCCCAAGCCATTTCCCGCTGCCATGGAAACCAAGTGCTCTGGCAGCACCTATGTCTGAAAGTGGATATGACACCTAGGGAAGGGACTGTGCTGGTGAATGGCAACTGCCCGAAGCAGCAGCACAGCTCTTCCAGTGCCAAAGCAACTCCACCTGCCTCATGAACTTCACATACCATCAGCTGTCCTGGCAGCTATCTAGGAAACCCTGTTGGGTCACTTCCGGTCCCATGCCCATTGAGCCCAGGGGGATGGAATCAAGCAGCTTGATCACCCACAGAAATCTAGTATGGAGCTCCTCACGCAAGGCGCTCAAAACTCCACGGCCAAAGACAAGTTCAGTGCCGAAGCCATTTCCCGCTGCCATGGAAACCAAGTGCTCTGGCAGCACATATGTCTGAAAGTGGATATGACACCTAGGGAAGGGAGTGTGTTGGTGAATGGCAACTGCCCGAAGCAGCAGCACAGCTCTTCCACTGCCAAAACAACTCCACCTGCCTCGTGAACTTCACATACCATCAGCTGTCCTGGCAGCTATCTAGGAAACCCTGTCGGGTCACTTCCGGGCACATGCCCATTGAGCCCAGTGGGATGGAATCAAGCAGCTTCAGCACCCACACAAAACGAACATGGAGCTCCTCATTCAAGACGCTCAAAACTCCACAGCCAAAGACAAGTTCAGTGCCCAAGCCATTTCCCGCTGCCATGGAAACCAAGTGCTCTGGCAGCACCTATGTCTGAAAGTGGATATGACACCTAGGGAATGGAGTGTGTTGGTGAATGGCAATGCCCGAAGCAGCAGCACAGCTCTTCCACTGCCAAAACAACTCCACCTGCCTCATGACCTTCACATACCATCAGCTGTCCTGGCAGATATCTAGGAAACCCTGTTGGGTCACTTCCGGTCCCATGCCCATTGAGCCCAGTGGGATGGAATCAAGCAGCTTGAGCACCCACACAAAAAGAACATGGAGCTCCTCACTCAATGCGCTCAAAACTCCAAGGCCAAAGGCAAGTTCAGTGCCCAAGCCATTTCCCGCTGCCATTAAAACCAAGTGCTCTGGCAGCACCTATGTCTGAAAGTGGATATGACACCTAGGGAAGGGAGTGTGCTGGTGAATGGCAACTGAACAAAGCAGCAGCAGCACAGCTCTTCCACTGCCAAAACAACTCCACCTGCCTCATGAACTTCACATACCATCAGCTGTCCTGGCAGCTATCTAGGAAACCCTGTTGGGTCACTTCTGGTCCCATGCCCATTGAGCCCAGTGCGATGGAATCAAGCAGCTTCAGCACCCACACAAAACGAACATGGAGCTCCTCACTCAAGACGCTCAAAACTCCACAGCCAAAGACAAGTTCAGGGCCCAAGCCATTTCCCGCTGCCATGGAAACCAAGTGCTCTGGCAGCACATATGTCTGAAAGTGGATATGACACCTAGGGAAGGAACTGTGCTGGTGAATGGCAAGTGCCCGAAGCAGCAGCACAGCTCTTCCACTGCCAAAACAACTCCACCTGCCTCATGAACTTCACATACCATCAGCTGTCCTGGCAGCTATCTAGGAAACCCTGTTGGGTCACTTCCGGTCCCATGCCCATTGAGCCCAGTGGGATGGAATCAAGCAGCTTCAGCACCCACACAAAACTAACATGGAGCTCCTCACTCAAGGCGCTCAAAACTCCACAGCCAAAGACAAGTTCAGTCCCCAAGCCATTTCCCGCTGACATGGGAACCAAGTGCTCTGGCAGCACATATGTCTGAAAGTGGTTATGACACCTAGGGAAGGGACTGTGCTGGTGAATGGCAACTGCCCGAAGCAGCAGCACAGCTCTTCTACTGCCAAAACAACTCCACCTGCCTCATGACCTTCACATACCATCAGCTGTCCTGGCAGCTATCTAGGAAACCCTGTTGGGTCACTTCCGGTCCCATGCCCATTGAGCCCAGTGGGATGGAATCAAGCAGCTTCAGCACCCATACAAAACTAACATGGAACTCCTTACTCAAGGCGCTCAAAACTCCAGGCCAAAACAATTTCAGGGCCCAAGCCATTTCCGGCTGCCATGGAAACCAAGTGCTCTGGCAGCACATATGTCTGAAAGTGGATATGACACCTAGGGAAGGGAGTGTGCTGGTGAATGGCAACTGCCCGAAGCAGCACCACAGCTCTTCCAGTGCCAAAACAACTCCACCTGCCTCATGAACTTCACATACCATCAGCTGTCCTGGCAGCTATGTAGGAAACCCTGTTGGGTCACTTCCGGTCCCATGCCCATTGAGCCCACTGGGATGGAATCAAGCAGCTTGAGCACCCACACAAACGAACATGGAGCTCCTCACTCAAGGCGCACAAAACTCCAAGGCCAAAGACAAGTTCAGGGCCCAAGCCATTTCCCGCTGCCATGGAAACCAAGTGCTCTGGCAGCACATATGTCTGAAAGTGGATATGACACCTAGGGAAGGGACTGTGCTGGTGAATGGCAACTGCCCGAAGCAGCAGCACAGCTCTTCCAGTGCCAAAGCAACTCCACCTGCCTCATGAACTTCACATACCATCAGCTGTCCTGGCAGCTATCTAGGAAACCCTGTTGGGTCACTTCCGGTCCCATGCCCATTGAGCCCAGTGGGATGGAATCAAGCAGCTTCAGCACCCACACAAAACGAACATGGAGCTCCTCACTCAAGGCGCTCAAAACTCCACAGCCAAAGACAAGTTCAGTCCCCAAGCCATTTCCCGCTGACATGGGAACCAAGTGCTCTGGCAGCACATATGTCTGAAAGTGGATATGACACCTAGGGAAGGGACTGTGCTGGTGAATGGCAACTGCCCGAAGCAGCAGCACAGCTCTTCTACTGCCAAAACAACTCCACCTGCCTCATGACCTTCACATACCATCAGCTGTCCTGGCAGCTATCTAGGAAACCCTGTTGGGTCACTTCCGGTCCCATGCCCATTGAGCCCAGTGGGATGGAATCAAGCAGCTTCAGCACCCATACAAAACGAACATGGAACTCCTTACTCAAGGCGCTCAAAACTCCAGGCCAAAACAATTTCAGGGCCCAAGCCATTTCCGGCTGCCATGGAAACCAAGTGCTCTGGCAGCACATATGTCTGAAAGTGGATATGACACCTAGGGAAGGGAGTGTGCTGGTGAATGGCAACTGCCCGAAGCAGCACCACAGCTCTTCCAGTGCCAAAACAACTCCACCTGCCTCATGAACTTCACATACCATCAGCTGTCCTGGCAGCTATGTAGGAAACCCTGTTGGGTCACTTCCGGTCCCATGCCCATTGAGCCCACTGGGATGGAATCAAGCAGCTTGAGCACCCACACAAACGAACATGGAGCTCCTCACTCAAGGCGCTCAAAACTCCAAGGCCAAAGACAAGTTCAGGGCCCAAGCCATTTCCCGCTGCCATGGAAACCAAGTGCTCTGGCAGCACATATGTCTGAAAGTGGATATGACACCTAGGGAAGGGACTGTGCTGGTGAATGGCAACTGCCCGAAGCAGCAGCACAGCTCTTCCAGTGCCAAAGCAACTCCACCTGCCTCATGAACTTCACATACCATCAGCTGTCCTGGCAGCTATCTAGGAAACCCTGTTGGGTCACTTCCGGTCCCATGCCCATTGAGCCCAGTGGGATGGAATCAAGCAGCTTGAGCACCCACACAAAACGAACATGGAGCTCCTCACTCAAGGCGCTCAAAACTTCACAGCCAAAGACAAGTTCAGTGCCCAAGCCATTTCCCGCTGCCATGGAAACCAAGTGCTCTGGCAGCACATATGTCTGAAAGTGGATATGACACCTAAGGACGGGACTGTGCTGGTAAATGGCAACTGCCCGAAGCAGCAGCACAGCTCTTCCACTGCCAAAACAACTCCACCTGCCTCATGAACTTCACATACCATCAGCTGTCCTGGCAGCTATCTAGGAAACCCTGTTGGGTCACTTCAGGTCCCATGCCAATTGAGCCCAGTGGGATGGAATCAAGCAGCTTCAGCACCCATACAAAACTAACATGGAGCTCCTTATTCAAGGCGCTCAAAACTCCATGGCCAAAACAAGTTCAGGGCCCAAGCCATTTCCCGCTGCCATGGAAACCAAGTGCTCTGGCAGCACATATGTCTGAAAGTTGATATGACACCTAGGGAAGGGAGTGTGCTGGTGAATGGCAACTGCCCGAAGCAGCAGCACAGCTCTTCCACTGACAAAACAACTCCACCTGCCTCATGAACTTCACATACCATCAGCTGTCCTGGCAGCTATGTAGGAAACCCTGTTGGGTCACTTCCGGTCCCATGCCCATTGAGCCCAGTGGGATGGAATCAAGCAGCTTGAGCACCCACACAAAAAGAACATGGAGCTCCTCACTCAAGGCGCTCAAAACTCCACAGCCAAAGACAAGTTCAGTGCCCAAGCCATTTCCCGCTGCCATGGAAACCAAGTTCTCTGGCAGCACCTATGTCTGAAAGTGGATATGACACCTAGGGAAGGGAGTGTGCTGGTGAATGGCAACTGCCCGAAGCAGCAGCACAGCTCTTCCACTGCCAAAACAACTCCACCTGCCTCATGAACTTCACATACCATCAGCTGTCCTGGCAGCTGTCAAGGTAACCCTGTTGGGTCACTTCCGGTCCCATGCCCATTGAGCCCAGTGGGAGGGAATCAAGCAGCTTCAGCACCCACACAAAACTAACATGGAGCTCCTTACTCAAGGCGCTCAAAACTCCACGGCCAAAACAAGTTCAGTGCCCAAGCCATTTCCGGCTGCCATGGAAACCAAGTGCTCCGGCAGCACATATGTCTGAAAGTGGATATGACACCTAGGGAAGGGACTGTGCTGGTGAATGGCAACTGCCCGAAGCAGCAGCACAGCTCTTCCACTGCCAAAACAACTCCACCTGCCTCATGACCTTCACATACCATCAGCTGTCCTGGCAGCTATCTAGGAAAACCTGTTGGGTCACTTCCGGTCCCATGCCCATTGAGCCCAGTGGGATGGAATCAAGCAGCTTGCGCACCCACACAAAACGAACATGGAGCTCCTCACTCAAGGTGCTAAAAACTCCACAGCCAAAGACAAGTTCAGTGCCCAAGCCATTTCCCGCTGCCATGGAAACCAAGTGCTCTGGCAGCACATATGTCTGAATGTGGATATGACACCTAGGGAAGGGACTGTGCTGGTAAATGGCAACTGCCCGAAGCAGCAGCACAGCTCTTCCACTGCCAAAACAACTCCACCTGCCTCATGAACTTCACATACCATCAGCTGTCCTGGCAGCTATCTAGGAAACCCTGTTGGGTCACTTCGGGTCACATGCCCATTGAGCCCAGTGGGATGGAATCAAGCAGCTTCAGCACCCACACAAATCGAACATGGAGCTCCTCACTCAAGGCGCTCAAACTTCCACGACGAAAACAAGTTCAGTGCCCAAGCCATTTCCCTCTGCCCTGGAAACCAAGTGCACTGGCAGCACATATGTCTGAAAGTGGATATGACACCTAGGGAAGGGAGTGTGCTGGTGAATGGCAACTGCCCGAAGCAGCAGCACAACTCTTCCACTGCCAAAACAACTCCACTTGCCTCATGACCTTCACATACCATCAGCTGTCCTGGCAGCTATCTAGGAAACCCTGTTGGGTCACTTCAGGTCCCATGCCCATTGAGCCCAGTGGGATGGAATCAAGCAGCTTGAGCACCCACACAAAAAGAACATGGAGCTCCTCACTCAAGGCGCTCAAAACTCCACAGCCAAAGACAAGTTCAGGGCCCAAGCCATTTCCCACTGCCATGGAAACCAAGTGCTCTGGCAGCACCTATGTCTGAAAGTGGATATGACACCTAGGGAAGGGAGTGTGTATGTGAATGGCAACTGCCCGAAGCAGCAGCACAGCTCTTCCACTGCCAAAACAACTCCACCTGCCTCATGAACTTCACATACCATCAGCTGTCCTGGCAGCTATCTAGGAAACCCTGTTGGGTCACTTCCGGGCCCATGCCCATTGAGCCCACTGGGATGGAATCAAGCAGCTTCAGCACCCACACAAAACGAACATGGAGCTCCTCACTCAAGGCGCTCAAAACTTCACAACCAAAGACAAGTTCAGTGCCCAAGCCATTTCCTGCTGCCATGGAAACCAAGTGCTCTGGCAGCACCTATGTCTGAAAGTGGATATGACACCTAGGGAAGGGACTGTGCTGGTGAATGGCAAGTGCCCGAAGCAGCAGCACAGCTCTTCCAGTGCCAAAGCAACTCCACCTGCCTCATGAACTTCACATACCATCAGCTGTCCTGGCAGCTATCTAGGAAACCCTGTTGGGTCACTTCCGGTCCCATGCCCATTGAGCCCAGTGGGATGGAAACAAGCAGCTTGAACAACCACACAAATCTAACATGGAGCTCCTCACTCAAGGCGCTCAAAACTTCACGGCCGAAGACAAGTTCAGTGCCCAAGCCATTTCCCGCTGCCATGGAAACCAAGTGCTCTGGCAGCACATATGTCTGAAAGTGGATATGACACCTAGGGAAGGGAGTCTGGTGGTGAATGGCAACTGCCCGAAGCAGCAGCACAGCTCTTCCAGTGCCCAAACAACTCCACCTGCCTCATGAACTTCACATACCATCAGCTGTCCTGGCAGCTATCTAGGAAACCCTGTTGGGTCACTTCCGGTCCCATGCCCATTGAGCCCAGTGCGATGCAATCAAGCAGCTTCAGCACCCACACAAAACGAACATGGAGCTCCTCACTCAAGACGCTCAAAACTCCACAGCCAAAGACAAGTTCAGTGCCCGCGCCATTTCCCGCTGCCATGGAAACCAAGTGCTCTGGCAGCACATATGTCTGAAAGTGGATATGACACCTAGGGAAGGAACTGTGCTGGTGAATGGCAAGTGCCCGAAGCAGCAGCACAGCTCTTCCACTGCCAAAACAACTCCACCTGCCTCATGAACTTCACATACCATCAGCTGTCCTGGCAGCTATCTAGGAAACCCTGTTGGGTCACTTCCGGTCCCATGCCCATTGAGCCCAGTGGGATGGAATCAAGCAGCTTCAGCACCCACACAAAACGAACATGGAGCTCCTCACTCAAGGCGCTCAAAACTCCACAGCCAAAGACAAGTTCAGTCCCCAAGCCATTTCCCGCTGACATGGGAACCAAGTGCTCTGGCAGCACATATGTCTGAAAGTGGATATGACACCTAGGGAAGGGAGTGTGCTGGTGAATGGCAACTGCCCGAAGCAGCAGCACAGCTCTTCTACTGCCAAAACAACTCCACCTGCCTCATGACCTTCACATACCATCAGCTGTCCTGGCAGCTATCTAGGAAACCCTGTTGGGTCACTTCCGGTCCCATGCCCATTGAGCCCAGTGGGATGGAATCAAGCAGCTTCAGCACCCATACAAAACTAACATGGACCTCCTTACTCAAGGCGCTCAAAACTCCAGGCCAAAACAAGTTCAGGGCCCAAGCCATTTCCGGCTGCCATGGAAACCAAGTGCTCTGGCAGCACATATGTCTGAAAGTGGATATGACACCTAGGGAAGGGAGTGTGTGGGTGAATGGCAACTGCCCGAAGCAGCAGCACAGCTCTTCCAGTGCCAAAACAACTCCACCTGCCTCATGAATTTCACATACCATCAGCTGTCCTGGCAGCTATGTAGGAAACCCTGTTGGGTCACTTCCGGTCCCATGCCCATTGAGCCCAGTGGGATGGAATCAAGCAGCTTGAGCACCCACACAAAACGAACATGGAGCTCCTCACTCAAGGCGCTCAAAACTCCAAGGCCAAAGACAAGTTCAGGGCCCAAGCCATTTCCCGCTGCCATGGAAACCAAGTGCTCTGGCAGCACCTATGTCTGAAAGTGGATATGACACCTAGGGAAGGGACTGTGCTGGTGAATGGCAACTGCCCGAAGCAGCAGCACAGCTCTTCCAGTGCCAAAGCAACTCCACCTGCCTCATGAACTTCACATACCATCAGCTGTCCTGGCAGCTATCTAGGAAACCCTGTTGGGTCACTTCCGGTCCCATGCCCATTGAGCCCAGTGCGATGGAATCAAGCAGCTTGAGCACCCACACAAAACTAACATGGAGCTCCTCACTCAAGGCGCTCAAAACTTCACAGCCAAAGACAAGTTCAGTGCCCAAGCCATTTCCCGCTGCCATGGAAACCAAGTGCTCTGGCAGCACATATGTCTGAAAGTGGATATGACACCTAAGGACGGGACTGTGCTGGTAAATGGCAACTGCCCGAAGCAGCAGCACAGCTCTTCCACTGCCAAAACAACTCCACCTGCCTCATGAACTTCACATACCATCAGCTGTCCTGGCAGCTATCTAGGAACCCCTGTTGGGTCACTTCCGGTCCCATGCCCATTGAGCCCAGTGGGATGGAATCAAGCAGCTTGAGCACCCACACAAAACGAACATGGAGCTCCTCACTCAAGGCGCTCAAAACTCCACAGCCAAAGACAAGTTCAGTGCCCAAGCCATTTCCCGCTGCCATGGAAACCAAGTGCTCTGGCAGCACCTATGTCTGAAAGTGGATATGACACCTAGGGAAGGGAGTGTGCTGGTGAATGGCAACTGCCCGAAGCAGCAGCACAGCTCTTCCACTGCCAAAACAACTCCACCTGCCTCATGAACTTCACATACCATCAGCTGTCCTGGCAGCTGTCAAGGAAACCCTGTTGGGTCACTTCCGGTCCCATGCCCATTGAGCCCAGTGGGATGGAATCAAGCAGCTTCAGCACCCACACAAAACTAACATGGAGCTCCTTACTCAAGGCGCTCAAAACTCCACGGCCAAAACAAGTTCAGTGCCCAAGCCATTTCCGGCTGCCATGGAAACCAAGTGCTCCGGCAGCACATATGTCTGAAAGTGGATATGACACCTAGGGAAGGGACTGTGCTGGTGAATGGCAACTGCCCGAAGCAGCAGCACAGCTCTTCCACTGCCAAAACAACTCCACCTGCCTCATGACCTTCACATACCATCAGCTGTCCTGGCAGCTATCTAGGAAACCCTGTTGGGTCATTTCCGGTCCCATGCCCATTGAGCCCAGTGGGATGGAATCAAGCAGCTTGCGCACCCACACAAAACGAACATGGAGCTCCTCACTCAAGGTGCTAAAAACTCCACAGCCAAAGACAAGTTCAGTGCCCAAGCCATTTCCCGCTGCCATGGAAACCAAGTGCTCTGGCAGCACATATGTCTGAATGTGGATATGACACCTAGGGAAGGGACTGTGCTGGTAAATGGCAACTGCCCGAAGCAGCAGCACAGCTCTTCCACTGCCAAAACAACTCCACCTGCCTCATGAACTTCACATACCATCAGCTGTCCTGGCAGCTATCTAGGAAACCCTGTTGGGTCACTTCGGGTCACATGCCCATTGAGCCCAGTGGGATGGAATCAAGCAGCTTCAGCACCCACACAAATCGAACATGGAGCTCCTCACTCAAGGCGCTCAAACTTCCACGACGAAAACAAGTTCAGGGCCCAAGCCATTTCCCTCTGCCCTGGAAACCAAGTGCACTGGCAGCACATATGTCTGAAAGTGGATATGACACCTAGGGAAGGGAGTGTGCTGGTGAATGGCAACTGCCCGAAGCAGCAGCACAACTCTTCCACTGCCAAAACAACTCCACCTGCCTCATGACCTTCACATACCATCAGCTGTCCTGGCAGCTATCTAGGAAACCCTGTTGGGTCACTTCAGGTCCCATGCCCATTGAGCCCAGTGGGATGGAATCAAGCAGCTTGAGCACCCACACAAAAAGAACATGGAGCTCCTCACTCAAGGCGCTCAAAACTCCACAGCCAAAGACAAGTTCAGGGCCCAAGCCATTTCCTGCTGCCATGGAAACCAAGTGCTCTGGCAGCACCTATGTCTGAAAGTGGATATGACACCTAGGGAAGGGAGTGTGTATGTGAATGGCAACTGCCCGAAGCAGCAGCACAGCTCTTCCACTGCCAAAACAACTCCACCTGCCTCATGAACTTCACATACCATCAGCTGTCCTGGCAGCTATCTAGGAAATCCTGTTGGGTCACTTCCTGTCCCATGCCCATTGAGCCCACTGGGATGGAATCAAGCAGCTTCAGCACCCACACAAAACGAACATGGAGCTCCTCACTCAAGGCGCTCAAAACTTCACAACCAAAGACAAGTTCAGTGCCCAAGCCATTTCCTGCTGCCATGGAAACCAAGTGCTCTGGCAGCACCTATGTCTGAAAGTGGATATGACACCTAGGGAAGGGACTGTGCTGGTGAATGGCAACTGCCCGAAGCAGCAGCACAGCTCTTCCACTGCCAAACCAACTCCACCTGCCTCATGAACTTCACATACCATCAGCTGTCCTGGCAGCTATCTAGGAAACCCTGTTGGGTCACTTCCGGTCCCATGCCCATTGAGCCCAGTGGGATGGAATCAAGCAGCTTGAGCACCCACACAAAAAGAACATGGAGCTCCTCACTCAAGGCGCTCAAAACTCCACAGCCAAAGACAAGTTCAGTGCCCAAGCCATTTCCCGCTGCCATGGAAACCAAGTGCTCTGGCAGCACCTATGTCTGAAAGTGGATATGACACCTAGGGAAGGGAGTGTGCTGGTGAATGGCAACTGCCCGAAGCAGCAGCACAGCTCTTCCACTGCCAAAACAACTCCACCTGCCTCATGAACTTCACATACCATCAGCTGTCCTGGCAGCTGTCAAGGAAACCCTGTTGGGTCACTTCCGGTCCCATGCCCATTGAGCCCAGTGGGATGGAATCAAGCAGCTTCAGCACCCACACAAAACTAACAGGGAGCTCCTTACTCAAGGCGCTCAAAACTCCACGGCCAAAACAAGTTCAGTGCCCAAGCCATTTCCGGCTGCCATGGAAACCAAGTGCTCCGGCAGCACATATGTCTGAAAGTGGATATGACACCTAGGGAAGGGACTGTGCTGGTGAATGGCAACTGCCTGAAGCAGCAGCACAGCTCTTCCACTGCCAAAACAACTCCACCTGCCTCATGAACTTCACATACCATCAGCTGTCCTGGCAGCTATCTAGGAAACCCTGTTGGGTCACTTCCGGTCCCATGCCCATTGAGCCCAGTGCGATGGAATCAAGCAGCTTCAGCACCCATACAAAACTAATATGGAGCTCCTTACTCAAGGCGCTCAAAACTCCACGGCAAAAACAAGTTCAGGGCCCAAGCCATTTCCCGCTGCCATGGAAACCAAGTGCTCTGGCAGCACATATGTCTGAAAGTGGATATGACACCTAGGGAAGGGAGTGTGTGGGTGAATGGCAACTGCCCGAAGCAGCAGCACAGCTCTTCCAGTGCCAAAACAACTCCACCTGCCTCATGAACTTCACATACCATCAGCTGTCCTGGCAGCTATCTAGGAAACCCGTTGGGTCACTTCCGGTCCCATGCCCATTGAGCCCAGTGGAATGGAAACAAGCAGCTTGAACACCCACACAAAACGGACATGGAGCTCCTCACTCAAGGCGCTCAAAACTTCACGGCCAAAGACAAGTTCAGTGCCCAAGCCATTTCCCGCTGCCATGGAAACCAAGTGCTCTGGCAGCACCTATGTCTGAAAGTGGATATGACACCTAGGGAAGGGACTGTGCTGGTGAATGGCAAGGGCCCGAAGCAGCAGCACAGCTCTTCCACTGCCAAAACAACTCCACCTGCCTCATGAACTTCACATACCATCAGCTGTCCTGGCAGCTATCTAGGAAACCCTGTTCGGTCACTTCCGGTCCCATGCCCATTGAGCCCAGTGGGATGGAATCAAGCAGCTTCAGCACCCATACAAAACTAATATGGAGCTCCTTACTCAAGGCGCTCAAAACTCCACGGCAAAAATAAGTTCAGGGCCCAAGCCATTTCCCGCTGCCATGGAAACCAAGTGCTCTGGCAGCACATATGTCTGAAAGTGGATATGACACCTAGGGAAGGGAGTGTGTGGGTGAATGGCAACTGCCCGAAGCAGCAGCACAGCTCTTCCACTGCCAAAACAACTCCACCTGCCTCATGAACTTCACATACCATCAGCTGTCCTGGCAGCTATCTAGGAAACCCGTTGGGTCACTTCCGGTCCCATGCCCATTGAGCCCAGTGGGATGGAAACAAGCAGCTTGAACACCCACACAAAACGGACATGGAGCTCCTCACTCAAGGCGCTCAAAACTTCACGGCCAAAGACAAGTTCAGTGCCCAAGCCATTTCCCGCTGCCATGGAAACCAAGTGCTCTGGCAGCACCTATGTCTGAAAGTGGATATGACACCTAGGGAAGGGAGTGTGCTGGTGAATGGCAAGGGCCCGAAGCAGCAGCACAGCTCTTCCAGTGCCAAAACAACTCCACCTGCCTCATGAACTTCACATACCATCAGCTGTCCTGGCAGCTATCTAGGAAACCCTGTTGGGTCACTTCCGGGCCCATGCCCATTGAGCCCAGTGGGATGGAATCAAGCAGCTTCAGCACCCACACAAAACGAACATGGAGCTCCTCACTCAAGGCGCTCAAAACTTCACAGCCAAAGACAAGTTCAGTGCCCAAGCCATTTCCTGCTGCTATGGAAACCAAGTGCTCTGGCAGCACATATGTCTGAAAGTGGATATGACACCTAGGGAAGGGAGTGTGCTGGTGAATGGCAACTGCCTGAAGCAGCAGCACAGCTCTTCCAGTGCCAAAACAACTCCACCTGCCTCATGAACTTCACATACCATCAACTGTCCTGGCAGCTATCTAGGAAACCCTGTTGGGTCACTTCCGGTCCCATGCCCATTGAGCCCAGTGGGATGGAAACAAGCAGCTTGAACACCCACACAAAATGAACATGGAGCTCCTCACTCAAGGCGCTCAAAACTTCACGGCCAAAGACAAGTTCAGTGCCCAAGCCATTTCCCGCTGCCATGGAAACCAAGTGCTCTGGCAGCACCTATGTCTGAAAGTGGATATGAAACCTAGGGTAGGGACTGTGCTGGTGAATGGCAAGTGCCCGACGCAGCAGCACAGCTCTTCCAGTGCCAAAGAAACTCCACCTGCCTCATGAACTTCACATACCATCAGCTGTCCTGGCAGCTATCTAGGAAACCCTGTTGGGTCACTTCCGGTCCCATGCCCATTGAGCCCAGTGGGATGGAATCAAGCAGCTTGAGCACCCACACAAAACTAACAAGGAGCTCCTTATTCAAGGCGCTCAAAACTCCATTGCCAAAACAAGTTCAGGGCCCAAGCCATTTCCCGCTGCCATGGAAACCAAGTGCTCTGGCAGCACATATGTCTGAAAGTGGATATGACACCTAGGGAAGGGAGTGTGCTGGTGAATGGCAAGTGCCCGAAGCAGCAGCACAGCTCTTCCACTGCCAAAACAACTCCACCTGCCTCATGAACTTCACATACCATCAGCTGTCCTGGAAGCTATCTAGGAAACCCTGTTGGGTCACTTCCGGTCCCATGCCCATTGAGCCCAGTGGGATGGAATCAAGCAGCTTGAGCACCCACACAAAAAGAACATGGAGCTCCTCACTCAAGGCGCTCAAAACTCCACAGCCAAAGACAAGTTCAGTGCCCAAGCCATTTCCCGCTGCCATGGAAACCAAGTGCTCTGGCAGCACCTATGTCTGAAAGTGGATATGACACCTAGGGAACGGAGTGTGCTGGTGAATGGCAACTGCCCGAAGCAGCAGCAGCACAGCTGTTCTAGTGCCAAAACAACTCCACCTGTCTCATGAAGTTCACATACCATCAGCTGTCCTGGCAGCTATCTAGGAAACCCTGTTGGCTCACTTCCGGTCCCATGCCCATTGAGCCCAGTGGGATGGAATCAAGCAGCTTCAGCACCCACACAAAACGAACATGGAGCTCCTCACTCAAGGCGCTCAAAACTCCACGGCCAAAGACAAGTTCAGTGCCCAAGCCATTTCCCGCTGCCATGGAAACCAAGTGCTCTGGCAGCACATAGGTCTGAAAGTGGATATGACACCTAGGGAAGGGAGTGTGCTGGTCAATGGCAATGCCCGAAGCAGCAGCACAGCTCTTCCACTGCCAAAACAACTCCACCTGCCTCATGAACTTCACATACCATCAGCTGTCCTGGCAGCTATCTAGGAAACCCTGTTGGGTCACTTCCGGTCCCATGCCCATTGAACCCACCAGTGGGATGGAATCAAGCAGCTTGAGCACCCACACAAAACGAACATGGAGCTCCTCACTCAAGGCGCTCAAAACTCCACAGCCAAAGACAAGTTCAGTGCCCAAGCCATTTCCCGCTGCCATGGAAACCAAGTGCTCTGGCAGCACATATGTCTGAAAGTGGATATGACACCTAGGGAAGGAAGTGTGTTGGTGAATGGCAACTGCCTGAAGCAGCAGCACAGCTCTTCCACTGCCAAAACAACTCCACCTGCCTCATGAACTTCACATACCATCAGCTGTCCTGGCAGCTATTTGGAGACCCTGTTGGGTCACTTCCAGTCCCATGCCCATTGAGCCCAGTGGGATGGAATCAAGCAGCTTCAGCACCCACACAAAACGAACATGGAGCTCCTCACTCAAGGCGCTCAAAACTCCACAGCCAAAGACAAGTTCAGTGCCCAAGCCATTTCCCGCTGCCGTGGAAACCAAATGCTCTGGCAGCACATATGTCTGAAAGTGGATATGACACCTAGGGAAGGGAGTGTGCTGGTGAATGGCAACTGCGCGAAGCAGCAGCACAGCTCTCCCACTGCCAAAACAACTCCATCTGCCTCATGAACTTCACATACCATCAGCTGTCCTGGCAGCTATCTAGGAGACCCTGTTGGGTCACTTCTGGTCCCATGCCCATTGAGCCCAGTGGGATGGAATCAAGCAGCTTCAGCACCCACACAAAACGAACATGGAGCTCCTCACTAAAGGCGCTCAAAACTCCACAGCCAAAGACAAGTTCAGTGCCCAAGCCATTTCCCGCTGCCGTGGAAACCAAGTGCTCTGGCAGCACATATGTCTGAAAGTGGATATGACACCTAGGGAAGGGAGTGTGGTGGTGAATGGCAACTGCCTGAAGCAGCAGCACAGCTCTTCCACTGCCAAAACAACTCCACCTGCCTCATGAACTTCACATACCATCAGCTGTCCTGGCAGCTATCTAGGAAACCCTGTTGGGTCACTTCCGGTCCCATGCCCATTGAGCCCAGTGGGATGGAATCAAGCAGCTTCAGCACCCACACAAATCTAACATGGAGCTCCTCACTCAAGGCACTCAAAACTCCATGGCCAAAGACAAGTTCAGTGCCCAAGCCATTTCCCGCTGCCATGGAAACCAAGTGCTCTGGCAGCACATATGTCTGAAAGTGGATATGACACCTAGGGAAGGGAGTGTGCTGGTGAATGGCTACTGCCCGAAGCAGCAGCACAGCTCTTCCAGTGCCAAAACAAATCCACCTGCCTCATGAACTTCACATACCATCAGCTGTCCTGGCAGCTATCTAGGAAACCCTGTTGGGTCACTTCTGGACCAATGCCCATTGAGCCCAGTGGGATGGAATCAAGGAGCTTGAGCACCCACACAAAACTAACATGGAGCTCCTCACTCAAGGCGCTCAAAACTCCACGGCCAAAGACAAGTTCAGTGCCCAAGCCATTTCCCGCTGCCATGGAAACCAAGTGCTCTGGCAGCACATATGTCTGAAAGTGGATATGACACCTAGGGAAGGGAGTGTGCTGGTGAATGGCTACTGCCCGAAGCAGCAGCACAGCTCTTCCACTGCCAAAACAACTCCACCTGCCTCATGAACTTCACATACCATCAGCTGTCCTGGCAGCTATCTAGGAAACCCTGTTGGGTCACTTCCGGTCCCATGCCCATTGAGCCCAGTGGGATGGAATCAAGTAGCTTCAGCACCCACACAAATCTAGCATGGAGCTCCTCACTCAAGGCGCTCAAAACTCCACAGCCAAAGACAAGTTCAGTGCCCAAGCCATTTCCCGCTGCCATGGAAACCAAGTGCTCTGGCAGCACATATGTCTGAAAGTGGATATGACACCTAGGGAAGGGAGTGTGCTGGTGAATGGCAACTGCCCGAAGCAGCAGCACAGCTCTCCAATGCCAAAACAACTACACCTGCCTCATGAACTTCACATACCATCAGCTGTCCTGGCAGCTATCTAGGAAACCCTGTTGGGTCACTTGCGATCCCATGCCCATTGAGCCCACTGGGATGGAATCAAGCAGCTTGAGCACCCACACAAAACGAACATGGAGCTCCTCACTCAAGGCGCTCAAAACTCCACAGCCAAAGACAAGTTCAGTGCCCAAGCCATTTCCCGCTGCCATGGAAACCAAGTGCTCTGGCAGCACATATGTCTGAAAGTGGATATGACACGTAGGGAAGGGAGTGTGCTGGTGAATGGCAAGTGCCTGAAGCAGCAGCACAGCTCTTCCACTGCCAAAACAACTCCACCTGCCTCATGAACTTCACATACCATCAGCTGTCCTGGCAGCTATCTAGGAAACCCTGTTGGGTCACTTCCGGTCCCATGCCCATTGAGCCCAGTGGGATGGAATCAAGCAGCTTGAGCACCCACACAAAACGAACATGGAGCTCCTCACTCAAGGCGCTCAAAACTCCACAGCCAAAGACAAGTTCAGTGCCCAAGCCATTTCCCGCTGCCATGGAAACCAAGTGCTCTGGCAGCACATAGGTCTGAAAGTGGATATGACACCTAGGGAAGGGACTGTGCTGGTGAATGGCAACTGCCCGAAGCAGCAGCACAGCTCTTCTAGTGACAAAAAAACTCCACCTGCCTCATGAACTTCACATACCATCAGCTGTCCTGGCAGCTATCTAGGAAACCCTGTTGGGTCACTTCCGGTCCCATGCCCATTGAACCCAGTGGGATGGAATCAAGCAGCTTGAGCACCCACACAAAACGAACATGGAGCTCCTCACTCAAGGCGCTCAAAACTCCACAGCCAAAGACAAGTTCAGTGCCCAAGCCATTTCCCGCTGCCATGGAAACCAAGTGCTCTGGCAGCACATATGTCTGAAAGTGGATATGACACCTAGGGAAGGAAGTGTGCTGGTGAATGGCAACTGCCTGAAGCAGCAGCACAGCTCTTCCACTGACAAAACAACTCCACCTGCCTCATGAACTTCACATACCATCAGCTGTCCTGGCAGCTATTTGGAGACCCTGTTGGGTCACTTCCAGTCCCATGCCCATTGAGCCCAGTGGGATGGAATCAAGCAGCTTGAGCACCCACACAAAACGAACATGGAGCTCCTCACTCAAGGCGCTCAAAACTCCACAGCCGAAGACAAGTTCAGTGCCCAAGCCATTTCCCGCTGCCGTGGAAACCAAATGCTCTGGCAGCACATATGTCTGTAAGTGGATATGACACCTAGGGAAGGGAGTGTGCTGGTGAATGGCAACTGCGCGAAGCAGCAGCACAGCTCTTCCAGTGCCAAAACAACTCCATCTGCCTCATGAACTTCACATACCATCAGCTGTCCTGGCAGCTATCTAGGAGACCCTGTTGGGTCACTTCTGGTCCCATGCCCATTGAGCCCAGTGGGATGGAATCAAGCAGCTTCAGCACCCACACAAAACGAACATGGAGCTCCTCACTCAAGGCGCTCAAAACTCCACAGCCAAAGACAAGTTCAGTGCCCAAGCCATTTCCCGCTGCCGTGGAAACCAAGTGCTCTGGCAGCACATATGTCTGAAAGTGGATATGACACCTAGGGAAGGGAGTGTGCTGGTGAATGGCAACTGCCCGAAGCAGCAGCACAGCTCTTCCACTGCCAAAACAACTCCACCTGCCTCATGAACTTCACATACCATCAGCTGTCCTGGCAGCTGTCAAGGAAACCCTGTTGGGTCACTTCCGGTCCCATGCCCATTGAGCCCAGTGGGATGGAATCAAGCAGCTTCAGCACCCACACAAAACTAACATGGAGCTCCTTACTCAAGGCGCTCAAAACTCCACGGCCAAAACAAGTTCAGTGCCCAAGCCATTTCCGGCTGCCATGGAAACCAAGTGCTCCGGCAGCACATATGTCTGAAAGTGGATATGACACCTAGGGAAGGGACTGTGCTGGTGAATGGCAACTGCCTGAAGCAGCAGCACAGCTCTTCCACTGCCAAAACTACTCCACCTGCCTCATGAACTTCACATACCATCAGCTGTCCTGGCAGCTATCTAGGAAACCCTGTTGGGTCACTTCCGGTCCCATGCCCATTGAGCCCAGTGCGATGGAATCAAGCAGCTTCAGCACCCATACAAAACTAATATGGAGCTCCTTACTCAAGGCGCTCAAAACTCCACGGCAAAAACAAGTTCAGGGCCCAAGCCATTTCCCGCTGCCATGGAAACCAAGTGCTCTGGCAGCACATATGTCTGAAAGTGGATATGACACCTAGGGAAGGGAGTGTGTGGGTGAATGGCAACTGCCCGAAGCAGCAGCACAGCTCTTCCACTGCCAAAACAACTCCACCTGCCTCATGAACTTCACATACCATCAGCTGTCCTGGCAGCTATCTAGGAAACCCGTTGGGTCACTTCCGGTCCCATGCCCATTGAGCCGAGTGGGATGGAAACAAGCAGCTTGAACACCCACACAAAACGGACATGGAGCTCCTCACTCAAGGCGCTCAAAACTTCACGGCCAAAGACAAGTTCAGTGCCCAAGCCATTTCCCGCTGCCATGGAAACCAAGTGCTCTGGCAGCACCTATGTCTGAAAGTGGATATGACACCTAGGGAAGGGAGTGTGCTGGTGAATGGCAAGGGCCCGAAGCAGCAGCACAGCTCTTCCACTGCCAAAACAACTCCACCTGCCTCATGAACTTCACATACCATCAGCTGTCCTGGCAGCTATCTAGGAAACCCTGTTCGGTCACTTCCGGTCCCATGCCCATTGAGCCCAGTGGGATGGAATCAAGCAGCTTCAGCACCCATACAAAACTAATATGGAGCTCCTTACTCAAGGCGCTCAAAACTCCACGCCAAAATAAGTTCAGGGCCCAAGCCATTTCCCGCTGCCATGGAAACCAAGTGCTCTGGCAGCACATATGTCTGAAAGTGGATATGACACCTAGGGAAGGGAGTGTGTGGGTGAATGGCAACTGCCCGAAGCAGCAGCACAGCTCTTCCACTGCCAAAACAACTCCACCTGCCTCATGAACTTCACATACCATCAGCTGTCCTGGCAGCTATCTAGGAAACCCGTTGGGTCACTTCCGGTCCCATGCCCATTGAGCCCAGTGGGATGGAAACAAGCAGCTTGAACACCCACACAAAACGGACATGGAGCTCCTCACTCAAGGCGCTCAAAACTTCACGGCCAAAGACAAGTTCAGTGCCCAAGCCATTTCCCGCTGCCATGGAAACCAAGTGCTCTGGCAGCACCTATGTCTGAAAGTGGATATGACACCTAGGGAAGGGAGTGTGCTGGTGAATGGCAACTGCCCGAAGCAGCAGCACAGCTCTTCCACTGCCAAAACAACTCCACCTGCCTCATGAACTTCACATACCATCAGCTGTCCTGGCAGCTATCTAGGAAACCCTGTTGGGTCACTTCCGGGCCCATGCCCATTGAGCCCAGTGGGATGGAATCAAGCAGCTTCAGCACCCACACAAAACGAACATGGAGCTCCTCACTCAAGGCGCTCAAAACTTCACAGCCAAAGACAAGTTCAGTGCCCAAGCCATTTCCTGCTGCTATGGAAACCAAGTGCTCTGGCAGCACATATGTCTGAAAGTGGATATGACACCTAGGGAAGGGATTGTGCTGGTGAATGGCAACTGCCTGAAGCAGCAGCACAGCTCTTCCAGTGCCAAAACAACTCCACCTGCCTCATGAACTTCACATACCATCAGCTGTCCTGGAAGCTATCTAGGAAACCCTGTTGGGTCACTTCCGGTCCCATGCCCATTGAGCCCAGTGGGATGGAATCAAGCAGCTTGAGCACCCACACAAAAAGAACATGGAGCTCCTCACTCAAGGCGCTCAAAACTCCACAGCCAAAGACAAGTTCAGTGCCCAAGCCATTTCCCGCTGCCATGGAAACCAAGTGCTCTGGCAGCACCTATGTCTGAAAGTGGATATGACACCTAGGGAACGGAGTGTGCTGGTGAATGGCAACTGCCCGAAGCAGCAGCAGCACAGCTGTTCTAGTGCCAAAACAACTCCACCTGTCTCATGAAGTTCACATACCATCAGCTGTCCTGGCAGCTATCTAGGAAACCCTGTTGGCTCACTTCCGGTCCCATGCCCATTGAGCCCAGTGGGATGGAATCAAGCAGCTTGAGCACCCACACAAAACGAACATGGAGCTCCTCACTCAAGGCGCTCAAAACTCCACAGCCAAAGACAAGTTCAGTGCCCAAGCCATTTCCCGCTGCCGTGGAAACCAAGTGCTCTGGCAGCACATATGTCTGAAAGTGGATATGACACCTAGGGAAGGGAGTGTGGTGGTGAATGGCAACTGCCTGAAGCAGCAGCACAGCTCTTCCACTGCCAAAACAACTCCACCTGCCTCATGAACTTCACATACCATCAGCTGTCCTGGCAGCTATCTAGGAAACCCTGTTGGGTCACTTCCGGTCCCATGCCCATTGAGCCCAGTGGGATGGAATCAAGCAGCTTCAGCACCCACACAAATCTAACATGGAGCTCCTCACTCAAGGCACTCAAAACTCCATGGCCAAAGACAAGTTCAGTGCCCAAGCCATTTCCCGCTGCCATGGAAACCAAGTGCTCTGGCAGCACATATGTCTGAAAGTGGATATGACACCTAGGGAAGGGAGTGTGCTGGTGAATGGCTACTGCCCGAAGCAGCAGCACAGCTCTTCCAGTGCCAAAACAAATCCACCTGCCTCATGAACTTCACATACCATCAGCTGTCCTGGCAGCTATCTAGGAAACCCTGTTGGGTCACTTCTGGACCAATGCCCATTGAGCCCAGTGGGATGGAATCAAGGAGCTTGAGCACCCACACAAAACTAACATGGAGCTCCTCACTCAAGGCGCTCAAAACTCCACGGCCAAAGACAAGTTCAGTGCCCAAGCCATTTCCCGCTGCCATGGAAACCAAGTGCTCTGGCAGCACATATGTCTGAAAGTGGATATGACACCTAGGGAAGGGAGTGTGCTGGTGAATGGCTACTGCCCGAAGCAGCAGCACAGCTCTTCCACTGCCAAAACAACTCCACCTGCCTCATGAACTTCACATACCATCAGCTGTCCTGGCAGCTATCTAGGAAACCCTGTTGGGTCACTTCCGGTCCCATGCCCATTGAGCCCAGTGGGATGGAATCAAGTAGCTTCAGCACCCACACAAATCTAGCATGGAGCTCCTCACTCAAGGCGCTCAAAACTCCACAGCCAAAGACAAGTTCAGTGCCCAAGCCATTTCCCGCTGCCATGGAAACCAAGTGCTCTGGCAGCACATATGTCTGAAAGTGGATATGACACCTAGGGAAGGGAGTGTGCTGGTGAATGGCAACTGCCCGAAGCAGCAGCACAGCTCTCCAATGCCAAAACAACTACACCTGCCTCATGAACTTCACATACCATCAGCTGTCCTGGCAGCTATCTAGGAAACCCTGTTGGGTCACTTGCGATCCCATGCCCATTGAGCCCACTGGGATGGAATCAAGCAGCTTGAGCACCCACACAAAACGAACATGGAGCTCCTCACTCAAGGCGCTCAAAACTCCACAGCCAAAGACAAGTTCAGTGCCCAAGCCATTTCCCGCTGCCATGGAAACCAAGTGCTCTGGCAGCACATATGTCTGAAAGTGGATATGACACGTAGGGAAGGGAGTGTGCTGGTGAATGGCAAGTGCCTGAAGCAGCAGCACAGCTCTTCCACTGCCAAAACAACTCCACCTGCCTCATGAACTTCACATACCATCAGCTGTCCTGGCAGCTATCTAGGAAACCCTGTTGGGTCACTTCCGGTCCCATGCCCATTGAGCCCAGTGGGATGGAATCAAGCAGCTTGAGCACCCACACAAAACGAACATGGAGCTCCTCACTCAAGGCGCTAAAAACTCCACAGCCAAAGACAAGTTCAGTGCCCAAGCCATTTCCCGCTGCCATGGAAACCAAGTGCTCTGGCAGCACATAGGTCTGAAAGTGGATATGACACCTAGGGAAGGGACTGTGCTGGTGAAAGGCAACTGCCCGAAGCAGCAGCACAGCTCTTCTACTGCCAAAACAACTCCACCTGCCTCATGAACTTCACATACCATCAGCTGTCCTGGCAGCTATCTAGGAAACCCTGTTGGGTCACTTCCGGTCCCATGCCCATTGAACCCAGTGGGATGGAATCAAGCAGCTTGAGCACCCACACAAAACGAACATGGAGCTCCTCACTCAAGGCGCTCAAAACTCCACAGCCAAAGACAAGTTCAGTGCCCAAGCCATTTCCCGCTGCCATGGAAACCAAGTGCTCTGGCAGCACATATGTCTGAAAGTGGATATGACACCTAGGGAAGGAAGTGTGCTGGTGAATGGCAACTGCCTGAAGCAGCAGCACAGCTCTTCCACTGACAAAACAACTCCACCTGCCTCATGAACTTCACATACCATCAGCTGTCCTGGCAGCTATTTGGAGACCCTGTTGGGTCACTTCCAGTCCCATGCCCATTGAGCCCAGTGGGATGGAATCAAGCAGCTTGAGCACCCACACAAAACGAACATGGAGCTCCTCACTCAAGGCGCTCAAAACTCCACAGCCAAAGACAAGTTCAGTGCCCAAGCCATTTCCCGCTGCCGTGGAAACCAAATGCTCTGGCAGCACATATGTCTGTAAGTGGATATGACACCTAGGGAAGGGAGTGTGCTGGTGAATGGCAACTGCGCGAAGCAGCAGCACAGCTCTTCCAGTGCCAAAACAACTCCATCTGCCTCATGAACTTCACATACCATCAGCTGTCCTGGCAGCTATCTAGGAGACCCTGTTGGGTCACTTCTGGTCCCATGCCCATTGAGCCCAGTGGCATGGAATCAAGCAGCTTCAGCACCCACACAAAACGAACATGGAGCTCCTCACTCAAGGCGCTCAAAACTCCACAGCCAAAGACAAGTTCAGTGCCCAAGCCATTTCCCGCTGCCGTGGAAACCAAGTGCTCTGGCAGCACATATGTCTGAAAGTGGATATGACACCTAGGGAAGGGAGTGTGCTGGTGAATGGCAAGTGCCTGAAGCAGCAGCACAGCTCTCCCACTGCCAAAACAACTCCTTCTGCCTCATGACCTTCACATACCATCAGCTGTCCTGGCAGCTATCTAGGAAACCCTGTTGGGTCACTTCTGGTCCCATGCCCATTGAGCCCAGTGGGATGGGATCAAGCAGCTTCAGCACCCACACAAAACGAACATGGAGCTCCTCACTCAAGGCGCTCAAAACTCCACGGCCAAAGACAAGTTCAGTGCCCAAGCTATTTCCCGCTGCCATGGAAACTAAAAGCTCTGGCAGCACATATGTCTGAAAGTGGATATGACACCTAGGGAAGGGAGTGTGTTGGTGAATGGCAACTGCCCGAAGCAGCAGCACAGCTCTTCCACTGCCAAAACAACTCCACCTGCCTCATGAACTTCACATACCATCAGCTGTCCTGGCAGCTATCTAGGAAACCCTGTTGGGTCACTTCCGGTCCCATGCCCATTGAGCCCAGTGGGATGGAATCAAGCAGCTTCAGCACCCACACAAATCTAACATGGAGCTCCTCACTCAAGGCACTCAAAACTCCATGGCCAAAGACAAGTTCAGTGCCCAAGCCATTTCCCGCTGCCATGGAAACCAAGTGCTCTGGCAGCACATATGTCTGAAAGTGGATATGACACCTAGGGAAGGGAGTGTGCTGGTGAATGGCTACTGCCCGAAGCAGCAGCACAGCTCTTCCACTGCCAAAACAACTCCACCTGCCTCATGAACTTCACATACCATCAGCTGTCCTGGCAGCTATCTAGGAAACCCTGTTGGGTCACTTCCGGTCCCATGCCCATTGAGCCCAGTGGGATGGAATCAAGTAGCTTCAGCACCCACACAAATCTAGCATGGAGCTCCTCACTCAAGGCGCTCAAAACTCCACAGCCAAAGACAAGTTCAGTGCCCAAGCCATTTCCCGCTGCCATGGAAACCAAGTGCTCTGGCAGCACATATGTCTGAAAGTGGATATGACACCTAGGGAAGGGAGTGTGCTGGTGAATGGCAACTGCCCGAAGCAGCAGCACAGCTCTCCAATGCCAAAACAACTACACCTGCCTCATGAACTTCACATACCATCAGCTGTCCTGGCAGCTATCTAGGAAACCCTGTTGGGTCACTTCCGGTCCCATGCCCATTGAGCCCAGTGGGATGGAATCAAGCAGCTTGAGCACCCACACAAAACGAACATGGAGCTCCTCACTCAAGGCGCTCAAAACTCCACAGCCAAAGACAAGTTCAGTGCCCAAGCCATTTCCCGCTGCCATGGAAACCAAGTGCTCTGGCAGCACATATGTCTGAAAGTGGATATGACACCTAGGGAAGGGAGTGTGCTGGTGAATGGCAAGTGCCCGAAGCAGCAGCACAGCTCTTCCACTGCCAAAACAACTCCACCTGCCTCATGAACTTCACATACCATCAGCTGTCCTGGCAGCTATCTAGGAAACCCTGTTGGGTCACTTCCGGTCCCATGCCCATTGAGCCCAGTGGGATGGAATCAAGCAGCTTGAGCACCCACACAAAACGAACATGGAGCTCCTCACTCAAGGCGCTCCAAACTCCACGGCCAAAGACAAGTTCAGTGCCCAAGCCATTTCCCGCTGCCGTGGTAACCAAGTGCTCTGGCAGCACATAGGTCTGAAAGTGGATATGACACCTAGGGAAGGGAGTGTGCTGGTGAATGGCAACTGCCCGAAGCAGCAGCACAGCTCTTCCACTGCCAAAACAACTCCACCTGCCTCATGAACTTCACATACCATCAGCTGTCCTGGCAGCTATCTAGGAAACCCTGTTGGGTCACTTCCGGGCCCATGCCCATTGAGCCCAGTGGGATGGAATCAAGCAGCTTGAGCACCCACACAAAACGAACATGGAGCTCCTCACTCAAGGCGCTCAAAACTCCACAGCCAAAGACAAGTTCAGTGCCCAAGCCATTTCCCGCTGCCATGGAAACCAAGTGCTCTGGCAGCACATATGTCTGAAAGTGGATATGACACCTAGGGAAGGGAGTGTGTTGGTGAATGGCAAGTGCCCGAAGAAGCAGCACAGCTCTTCAACTGCCAAAACAACTCCAACTGCCTCATGAACTTCACATACCATCAGCTGTCCTGGCAGCTATCTAGGAAACCCTGTTGGGTCACTTCCGGTCCCATGCCCATTGAGCCCAGTGGGATGGAATCAAGCAGCTTCAGCACCCACACAAAACGAACATGGAGCTCCTCACTCAAGGCGCTCAAAACTCCACGGCCAAAGACAAGTTCAGGGCCCAAGCCATTTCCCGCTGCCATGGAAACCAAGTGCTCTGGCAGCACATATGTCTGAAAGTGGATATGACACCTAGGGAAGGGAGTGTGCTGGTGAATGGCTACTGCCCGAAGCAGCAGCACAGCTCTTCCAGTGCCAAAACAACTCCACCTGCCTCATGAACTTCACATACCATCAGCTGTCCTGGCAGCTATCTAGGAAACCCTGTTGAGTCACTTCCGGTCCCATGCCCATTGAGCCCAGTGGGATGGAATCAAGCAGCTTGAGCACCCACACAAAACGAACATGGAGCTCCTCACTCAAGGCGCTCAAAACTCCACAGCCAAAGACAAGTTCAGTGCCCAAGCCATTTCCCGCTGCCATGGAAACCAAGTGCTCTGGCAGCACATATGTCTGAAAGTGGATATGACACCTAGGGAAGGGAGTGTGCTGGTGAATGGCTACTGCCCGAAGCAGCAGCACAGCTCTTCCAGTGCCAAAACAACTCCACCTGCCTCATGAACTTCACATACCATCAGCTGTCCTGGCAGCTATCTAGGAAACCCTGTTGAGTCACTTCCGGTCCCATGCCCATTGAGCCCAGTGGGATGGAATCAAGCAGCTTGAGCACCCACACAAAACGAACATGGAGCTCCTCACTCAAGGCGCTCAAAACTCCACAGCCAAAGACAAGTTCAGTGCCCAAGCCATTTCCCGCTGCCATGGAAACCAAGTGCTCTGGCAGCACATATGTCTGAAAGTGGATATGACACCTAGGGAAGGGACTGTGCTGGTGAATGGCAACTGCCCGAAGCAGCAGCACAGCTCTCCAATGCCAAAACAAATCCACCTGCCTCATGACCTTCACATACCATCAGCTGTCCTGGCAGCTATCTAGGAAACCCTGTTGGGTCACTTTCGATCCCATGCCCATTGAGCCCAGTGGGATGGAATCAAACAGCTTGAGCACCCACACAAAACGAACATGGAGCTCCTCACTCAAGGCGCTCAAAACTCCACAGCCAAAGACAAGTTCAGTGCCCAAGCCATTTCCCGCTGCCATGGAAACCAAGTGCTCTGGCAGCACATATGTCTGAAAGTGGATATGACACCTAGGGAAGGGAGTGTGCTGGTGAATGGCAAGTGCCTGAAGCAGCAGCACAGCTCTTCCACTGCCAAAACAACTCCACCTGCCTCATGAACTTCACATACCATCAGCTGTCCTGGCAGCTATCTAGGAAACCCTGTTGGGTCACTTCCGGTCCCATGCCCATTGAGCCCAGTGGGATGGAATCAAGCAGCTTGAGCACCCACACAAAACGAACATGGAGCTCCTCACTCAAGGCGCTCAAAACTCCACGGCCAAAGACAAGTTCAGGGCCCAAGCCATTTCCCGCTGCCATGGAAACCAAGTGCTCTGGCAGCACATATGTCTGAAAGTGGATATGACACCTAGGGAAGGGAGTGTGCTGGTGAATGGCTACTGCCCGAAGCAGCAGCACAGCTCTTCCACTGCCAAAACAACTCCACCTGCCTCATGAACTTCACATACCATCAGCTGTCCTGGCAGCTATCTAGGAAACCCTGTTGAGTCACTTCCGGTCCCATGCCCATTGAGCCCAGTGGGATGGAATCAAGCAGCTTCAGCACCCACACAAAACGAACATGGAGCTCCTCACTCAAGGCGCTCAAAACTCCACAGCCAAAGACAAGTTCAGTGCCCAAGCCATTTCCCGCTGCCATGGAAACCAAGTGCTCTGGCAGCACATATGTCTGAAAGTGGATATGACACCTAGGGAAGGGAGTGTGTTGGTGAATGGCAAGTGCCCGAAGCAGCAGCACAGCTCTTCAACTTCCAAAACAACTCCAACTGCCTCATGAACTTCACATAAAATCAGCTGTCCTGGCAGCTATCTAGGAAACCCTGTTGGGTCACTTCCGGTCCCATGCCCATTGAGCCCAGTGGGATGGAATCAAGCAGCTTCAGCACCCACACAAAACGAACATGGAGCTCCTCACTCAAGGCGCTCAAAACTCCACAGCCAAAGACAAGTTCAGTGCCCAAGCCATTTCCCGCTGCCATGGAAACCAAGTGCTCTGGCAGCACATATGTCTGAAAGTGGATATGACACCTAGGGAAGGGAGTGTGCTGGTGAATGGCTACTGCCCGAAGCAGCAGCACAGCTCTTCCAGTGCCAAAACAACTCCACCTGCCTCATGAACTTCACATACCATCAGCTGTCCTGGCAGCTATCTAGGAAACCCTGTTGAGTCACTTCCGGTCCCATGCCCATTGAGCCCAGTGGGATGGAATCAAGCAGCTTGAGCACCCACACAAAACGAACATGGAGCTCCTCACTCAAGGCGCTCAAAACTCCACAGCCAAAGACAAGTTCAGTGCCCAAGCCATTTCCCGCTGCCATGGAAACCAAGTGCTCTGGCAGCACATATGTCTGAAAGTGGATATGACACCTAGGGAAGGGACTGTGCTGGTGAATGGCAACTGCCCGAAGCAGCAGCACAGCTCTCCAATGCCAAAACAACTCCACCTGCCTCATGACCTTCACATACCATCAGCTGTCCTGGCAGCTATCTAGGAAACCCTGTTGGGTCACTTTCGATCCCATGCCCATTGAGCCCAGTGGGATGGAATCAAACAGCTTGAGCACCCACACAAAACGAACATGGAGCTCCTCACTCAAGGCGCTCAAAACTCCACAGCCAAAGACAAGTTCAGTGCCCAAGCCATTTCCCGCTGCCATGGAAACCAAGTGCTCTGGCAGCACATATGTCTGAAAGTGGATATGACACCTAGGGAAGGGACTGTGCTGGTGAATGGCAAGTGCCTGAAGCAGCAGCACAGCTCTTCCACTGCCAAAACAACTCCACCTGCCTCATGAACTTCACATACCATCAGCTGTCCTGGCAGCTATCTAGGAAACCCTGTTGGGTCACTTCCGGTCCCATGCCCATTGAGCCCAGTGGGATGGAATCAAGCAGCTTGAGCACCCACACAAAACGAACATGGAGCTCCTCACTCAAGGCGCTCCAAACTCCATGGCCAAAGACAAGTTCAGTGCCCAAGCCATTTCCCGCTGCCGTGGTAACCAAGTGCTCTGGCAGCACATATGTCTGAAAGTGGATATGACACCTAGGGAAGGGAGTGTGCTGGTGAATGGCAACTGCCCGAAGCAGCAGCACAGCTCTTCCACTGCCAAACCAACTCCACCTGCCTCATGAACTTCACATACCATCAGCTGTCCTGGCAGCTATCTAGGAAACCCTGTTGGGTCACTTCCGGTCCCATGCCCATTGAGCCCAGTGGGATGGAATCAAGCAGCTTCAGCACCCACACAAAACGAACATGGAGCTCCTCACTCAAGGCGCTCCAAACTCCACAGCCAAAGACAAGTTCAGTGCCCAAGCCATTTCCCGCTGCCATGGAAACCAAGTGCTCTGGCAGCACATATGTCTGAAAGTGGATATGACACCTAGGGAAGGGAGTGTGTTGGTGAATGGCAACTGCCCGAAGCAGCAGCACAGCTCTTCAACTTCCAAAACAACTCCAACTGCCTCATGAACTTCACATACCATCAGCTGTCCTGGCAGCTATCTAGGAAACCCTGTTGGGTCACTTCCGGTCCCATGCCCATTGAGCCCAGTGGGATGGAATCAAGTAGCTTCAGCACCCACACAAAACGAACATGGAGCTCCTCAGTCAAGGCGCTCAAAACTCCACAGCCAAAGACAAGTTCAGTGCCCAAGCCATTTCCCGCTGCCATGGAAACCAAGTGCTCTGGCAGCACATATGTCTGAAAGTGGATATGACACCTAGGGAAGGGAGTGTGCTGGTGAATGGCAACTGCCCGAAGCAGCAGCACAGCTCTCCAATGCCAAAACAACTCCACCTGCCTCATGAACTTCACATACCATCAGCTGTCCTGGCAGCTATCTAGGAAACCCTGTTGGGTCACTTCCGGTCCCATGCCCATTGAGCCCAGTGGGATGGAATCAAGCAGCTTGAGCACCCACACAAAACGAACATGGAGCTCCTCAATAAAGGCGCTCAAAACTCCACAGCCAAAGACAAGTTCAGTGCCGAAGCCATTTCCCGTTGCCATGGAAACCAAGTGCTCTGGCAGCACATATGTCTGAAAGTGGATATGACACCTATGGAAGGGAGTGTGTTGGTGAATGGCAAGTGCCCGAAGAAGCAGCACAGCTCTTCCACTGCCAAAACAACTCCAACTGCCTCATGAACTTCACATACCATCAGCTGTCCTGGCAGCTATCTAGGAAACCCTGTTGGGTCACTTCCGGTCCCATGCCCATTGAGCCCAGTGGGATGGAATCAAGCAGCTTCAGCACCCACACAAAACGAACATGGAGCTCCTCACTCAAGGCGCTCAAAACTCCACGGCCAAGGACAAGTTCAGTGCCCAAGCCATTTCCCGCTGCCATGGAAACCAAGTGCTCTGGCAGCACATAGGTCTGAAAGTGGATATGACACCTAGGGAAGGGAGTGTGCTGGTGAATGGCTACTGCCCGAAGCAGCAGCACAGCTCTTCCAGTGCCAAAACAACTCCACCTGCCTCATGAACTTCACATACCATCAGCTGTCCTGGCAGCTATCTAGGAAACCCTGTTGAGTCACTTCCGGTCCCATGCCCATTGAGCCCAGTGGGATGGAATCAAGCAGCTTCAGCACCCACACAAATCTAACATGGAGCTCCTCACTCAAGGCACTCAAAACTCCACAGCCAAAGACAAGTTCAGTGCCCAAGCCATTTCCCGCTGCCATGGAAACCAAGTGCTCTGGCAGCACATATGTCTGAAAGTGGATATGACTCGTAGGGAGTGTGTTGGTGAATGGCAAGTGCCCGAAGCAGCAGCACAGCTCTTCAACTTCCAAAACAACTCCAACTGCCTCATGAACTTCACATAAAATCAGCTGTCCTGGCAGCTATCTAGGAAACCCTGTTGAGTCACTTCCGGTCCCATGCCCATTGAGCCCAGTGGGATGGAATCAAGCAGCTTCAGCACCCACACAAAACGAACATGGAGATCCTCACTCAAGGCGCTCAAAACTCCACGGCCAAAGACAAGTTCAGTGCCCAAGCCATTTCCCGCTGCCATGGAAACCAAGTGCTCTGGCAGCACCTATGTCTGAAAGTGGATATGACACCTAGGGAAGGGAGTGTGCTGGTGAATGGCTACTGCCCGAAGCAGCAGCACGGCTCTTCCAGTGCCAAAACAACTCCACCTGCCTCATGAACTTCACATACCATCAGCTGTCCTGGCAGCTATCTAGGAAACCCTGTTGAGTCACTTCCGGTCCCATGCCCATTGAGCCCAGTGGGATGGAATCAAGCAGCTTGAGCACCCACACAAAACGAACATGGAGCTCCTCACTCAAGGCGCTCAAAACTCCACAGCCAAAGACAAGTTCAGTGCCCAAGCCATTTCCCGCTGCCATGGAAACCAAGTGCTCTGGCAGCACATATGTCTGAAAGTGGATATGACACCTAGGGAAGGGAGTGTGTTGGTGAATGGCAAGTGCCCGAAGCAGCAGCACAGCTCTTCAACTTCCAAAACAACTCCAACTGCCTCATGAACTTCACATAAAATCAGCTGTCCTGGCAGCTATCTAGGAAACCCTGTTGAGTCACTTCCGGTCCCATGCCCATTGAGCCCAGTGGGATGGAATCAAGCAGCTTCAGCACCCACACAAAACGAACATGGAGCTCCTCACTCAAGGCGCTCAAAACTCCACAGCCAAAGACAAGTTCAGTGCCCAAGCCATTTCCCGCTGCCATGGAAACCAAGTGCTCTGGCAGCACCTATGTCTGAAAGTGGATATGACACCTAGGGAAGGGAGTGTGCTGGTGAATGGCTACTGCCCGAAGCAGCAGCACGGCTCTTCCAGTGCCAAAACAACTCCACCTGCCTCATGAACTTCACATACCATCAGCTGTCCTGGCAGCTATCTAGGAAACCCTGTTGAGTCACTTCCGGTCCCATGCCCATTGAGCCCAGTGGGATGGAATCAAGCAGCTTGAGCACCCACACAAAACGAACATGGAGCTCCTCACTCAAGGCGCTCAAAACTCCACAGCCAAAGACAAGTTCAGTGCCCAAGCCATTTCCCGCTGCCATGGAAACCAAGTGCTCTGGCAGCACATATGTCTGAAAGTGGATATGACACCTAGGGAAGGGAGTGTGTTGGTGAATGGCAAGTGCCCGAAGCAGCAGCACAGCTCTTCAACTTCCAAAACAACTCCAACTGCCTCATGAACTTCACATAAAATCAGCTGTCCTGGCAGCTATCTAGGAAACCCTGTTGAGTCACTTCCGGTCCCATGCCCATTGAGCCCAGTGGGATGGAATCAAGCAGCTTCAGCACCCACACAAAACGAACATGGAGCTCCTCACTCAAGGCGCTCAAAACTCCACAGCCAAAGACAAGTTCAGTGCCCAAGCCATTTCCCGCTGCCATGGAAACCAAGTGCTCTGGCAGCACATATGTCTGAAAGTGGATATGACACCTAGGGAAGGGAGTGTGCTGGTGAATGGCAACTGCCCGAAGCAGCAGCACAGCTCTTCCAGTGCCAAAACAACTCCACCTGCCTCATGAACTTCACATACCATCAGCTGTCCTGGCAGCTATCTAGGAAACCCTGTTGAGTCACTTCCGGTCCCATGCCCATTGAGCCCATGGGATGGAATCAAGCAGCTTCAGCACCCACACAAAACGAACATGGAGCTCCTCACTCAAGGCGCTCAAAACTCCACAGCCAAAGACAAGTTCAGGGCCCAAGCCATTTCCCGCTGCCATGGAAACCAAGTGCTCTGGCAGCACATATGTCTGAAAGTGGATATGACACCTAGGGAAGGGAGTGTGTTGGTGAATGGCAAGTGCCCGAAGCAGCAGCACAGCTCTTCAACTTCCAAAACAACTCCAACTGCCTCATGAACTTCACATAAAATCAGCTGTCCTGGCAGCTATCTAGGAAACCCTGTTGGGTCACTTCCGGTCCCATGCCCATTGAGCCCAGTGGGATGGAATCAAGCAGCTTCAGCACCCACACAAAACGAACATGGAGCTCCTCACTCAAGGCGCTCAAAACTCCACAGCCAAAGACAAGTTCAGTGCCCAAGCCATTTCCCGCTGCCATGGAAACCAAGTGCTCTGGCAGCACATATGTCTGAAAGTGGATATGACACCTAGGGAAAGGAGTGTGCTGGTGAATGGCAACTGCCCGAAGCAGCAGCACAGCTCTTCCACTGCCAAACCAACTCCACCTGCCTCATGAACTTCACATACCATCAGCTGTCCTGGCAGCTATCTAGGAAACCCTGTTGGGTCACTTCCGGTCCCATGCCCATTGAGCCCAGTGGGATGGAATTAAGCAGCTTGAGCACCCACACAAAACGAACATGGAGCTCCTCACTCAAGGCGCTCAAAACTCCACGGCCAAAGACAAGTTCAGTGCCCAAGCCATTTCCCGCTGCCATGGAAACCAAGTGCTCTGGCAGCACATATGTCTGAAAGTGGATATGACACCTAGGGAAGGGAGTGTGCTGGTGAATGGCTACTTCCCGAAGCAGCAGCACAGCTCTTCCAGTGCCAAAACAAATCCACCTGCCTCATGAACTTCACATACCATCAGCTGTCCTGGCAGCTATCTAGGAAACCCTGTTGAGTCACTTCCGGTCCCATGCCCATTGAGCCCAGTGGGATGGAATCAAGCAGCTTCAGCACCCACACAAAACGAACATGGAGCTCCTCACTCAAGGCGCTCAAAACTCCACAGCCAAAGACAAGTTCAGTGCCCAAGCCATTTCCCGCTGCCATGGAAACCAAGTGCTCTGGCAGCACATATGTCTGAAAGTGGATATGACACCTGTGGAAGGGAGTGTGTTGGTGAATGGCAAGTGCCCGAAGCAGCAGCACAGCTCTTCAACTTCCAAAACAACTCCAACTGCCTCATGAACTTCACATACCATCAGCTGTCCTGGCAGCTATCTAGGAAACCCTGTTGGGTCACTTCCGGTCCCATGCCCATTGAGCCCAGTGGGATGGAATCAAGCAGCTTCAGCACCCACACAAAACGAACATGGAGCTCCTCACTCAAGGCGCTCCAAACTCCACAGCCAAAGACAAGTTCAGTGCCCAAGCCATTTCCCGCTGCCATGGAAACCAAGTGCTCTAGCAGCACATATGTCTGAAAGTGGATATGACACCTAGGGAAGGGAGTGTGTTGGTGAATGGCAAGTGCCGGAAGCAGCAGCACAGCTCTTCCACTGCCAAAACAACTCCACCTGCCTCATGAACTTCACATACCATCAGCTGTCCTGGCAGCTATCTAGGAAATCCTGTTGGGTCACTTCCGGTCCCATGCCCATTGAGCCCAGTGGGATGGAATCAAGCAGCTTGAGCACCCACACAAAACGAACATGGAGCTCCTCACGCAAGGCGCTAAAAACTCCACAGCCAAAGACAAGTTCAGTGCCCAAGCCATTTCCCGCTGCCATGGAAACCAAGTGCTCTGGCAGCACATAGGTCTGAAAGTGGATATGACACCTCGGGAAGGGAGTGTGCTGGTGAATGGGAAATGCCCAAAGCAGCAGCACAGCTCTTCCACTGCCAAAACAACTCCACCTGCCTCATGAACTTCACATACCATCAGCTGTCCTGGCAGCTATCTAGGAAACCCTGTTGGGTTAGTTCCGGTCCCATGCCCATTGAGCCCAGTGGGATGGAATCAAGCAGCTTCAGCACCCACACAAATCTAACATGGAGCTCCTCACTCAAGACGCTCAAAACTCCACGGCCAAAGACAAGTTCAGTGCCCAAGCCATTTCCCGCTGCCATGGAAACCAAATGCTCTGGCAGCACATATGTCTGAAAGTGGATATGACACCTAGGGAAGGAGTGTGCTGGTGAATGGCAACTGCCCGAAGCAGCAGCACAGCTCTTCCACTGCCAAAACAACTCCACCTGCCTCATGAACTTCACATACCATCAGCTGTCCTGGCAGCTATCTAGGAAACCCTGTTGGGTCACTTCTGGTCCCATGCCCATTGAACCCAGTGGGATGGGATCAACCAGCTTCAGCACCCACACAAAACGAACATGGAGCTCCTCACTCAAGGCGCTCAAAACTCCACGGCCAAAGACAAGTTCAGTGCCCAAGCCATTTCCCGCTGCCATGGAAACCAAGTGCTCTGGCAGCACATATGTCTGAAAGTGGATATGACACCTAGGGAAGGGAGTGTGTTGGTGAATGGCAAGTGCCCGAAGCAGCAGCACAGCACTTCCACTACCAAATCAACTCCAACTGCCTCATGAACTTCACATACCATCAGCTGTCCTGGCAGTTATCTAGGAAACCCTGTTGGGTCACTTCCGGTGCCATCCTCATTGAGCCCAGTGGGATGGAATCAAGCAGCTTGAGCACCCACACAAAACGAACATGGAGCTCCTCATTCAAGGCGCTCAAAACTCCACGGCCAAAGACAAGTTCAGTGCCCAAGCCATTTCCCGCTGCCATGGAAACCAAGTGCTCTGGCAGCACATATGTCTGAAAGTGGATATGACACCTAGGGAAGGGAGTGTGCTGGTGAATGACAACTGCCCGAAGCAGCAGCACAGCTCTTCTAGTGCCAAAACAACTCCACCTGCCTCATGAACTTCACATACCATCAGCTGTCCTGGCAGCTATCAAGGAAACCCTGTTGGGTCACTTCTGGTCCCATGCCCATTGAGCCCAGTGGGATGGGATCAAGCAGCTTGAGCACCCACACAAAACGAACATGGAGCTCCTCATTCAAGGCGCTCAAAATTCCATGGCGGAAGACAAGTTCAGTGCCCAAGCCATTTCCCGCTGCCATGGAAACCAAGTGCTCTGGCAGCACATATGTCTGAAAGTGGATATGACACCTAGGGAAGGGAGTGGGTTGGTGAATGGCAACTGCCCGAAGCAGCAGCTCAGCACTTCCAGTGCCAAAACAACTCCACCTGCCTCATGAACTTCACATGCCATCAGCTGTCCTGGCAGCTATCTAGGAAACCCTGTTGGGTCACTTCCGGTCCCATGCCCATTGAGCCCAGTGGGATGGAATCAAGCAGCTTCAGCACCCACACAAAACGAACATGGAGCTCCTCACTAAAGGCGCTCCAAACTCCACGGCCAAAGACAAGTTCAGTGCCCAAGCCATTTCCCGCTGCCATGGAAACCAAGTGCTCTGGCAGCACATAGGTCTGAAAGTGGATATGACTCCTAGGGAAGGGAGTGTGGTGGTGAATGGGAAATGCCCAAAGCAGCAGCACAGCTCTTCCACTGCCAAAACAACCCCACCTGCCTCATGAACTTCACATACCATCAGCTGTCCTGGCAGCTATCTAGGAAACCCTGTTGGGTCACTTCCGGTCCCATGCCCATTGAGCCCAGTGGGATGGAATCAAGCAGCTTGAGCACCCACACAAAACGAACATGGAGCTCCTCACTCAAGGCGCTCAAAACTCCACAGCCAAAGACAAGTTCAGTGCCCAAGCCATTTCCCGCTGCCATGGAAACCAAGTGCTCTGGCAGCACATATGTCTGAAAGTGGATATGACACCTAGGGAAGGGACTGTGCTGGTGAATGGCAACTGCCCGAAGCAGCAGCACAGCTCTTCCAGTGCCAAAACAACTCCACCTGCCTCATGAACTTCACATACCATCAGCTGTCCTGGCAGTTATCTAGGAAACCCTGTTGGGTCACTTCCGGTGCCATGCTCATTGAGCCCAGTGGGATGGAATCAAGCAGCTTCAGCACCCACACAAAACGAACATGGAGCTCCTCATTCAAGGCGCTCAAAACTCCACGGCCAAAGACAAGTTCAGTGCCCAAGCCATTTCCCGCTGCCATGGAAACCAAGTGCTCTGGCAGCACATATGTCTGAAAGTGGATATGACACCTAGGGAAGGGAGTGTGCTGGTGAATGACAACTGCCCGAAGCAGCAGCACAGCTCTTCTAGTGCCAAAACAACTCCACCTGCCTCATGAACTTCACATACCATCAGCTGTCCTGGCAGCTATCTAGGAAACCCTGTTGGGTCACTTCTGGTCCCATGCCCATTGAGCCCAGTGGGATGGGATCAAGCAGCTTGAGCAACCACACAAAACGAACATGGAGCTCCTCATTCAAGGCGCTCAAAACTCCACGGCCAAAGACAAGTTCAGTGCCCAAGCCATTTCCCGCTGCCATGGAAACCAAGTGCTCTGGCAGCACATATGTCTGAAAGTGGATATGACACCTAGGGAAGGGAGTGGGTTGGTGAATGGCAACTGCCCGAAGCAGCAGCTCAGCTC
This sequence comes from Ochotona princeps, assembly GCF_030435755.1. Lineage (NCBI taxonomy): Eukaryota > Metazoa > Chordata > Mammalia > Lagomorpha > Ochotonidae > Ochotona > Ochotona princeps. The sequence goes on along the minus strand of NC_080832.1, from coordinate 139,893,389 downwards.
TTCCACTGCCAAAACAACTCCACCTGCCTCATGAACTTCACATGCCATCAGCTGTCCTGGCAGCTATCTAGGAAACCCTGTTGGGTCCCTTCCGGTCCCACGCCCATTGAGCCCAGTGGGATGGAATCAAGCAGCTTGAGCACCCACACAAAACGAACATGGAGCTCCTCACTAAAGGCGCTCCAAACTCCACGGCCAAAGACAAGTTCAGTGCCCAAGCCATTTCCCGCTGCCATGGAAACCAAGTGCTCTGGCAGCACATAGGTCTGAAAGTGGATATGACTCCTAGGGAAGGGAGTGTGGTGGTGAATGGGAAATGCCCAAAGCAGCAGCACAGCTCTTCCACTGCCAAAACAACCCCACCTGCCTCATGAACTTCACATACCATCAGCTGTCCTGGCAGCTATCTAGGAAACCCTGTTGGGTCACTTCCGGTCCCATGCCCATTGAGCCCAGTGGGATGGAATCAAGCAGCTTCAGCACCCACACAAAACGAACATGGGGCTCCTCAGTCAAGGCGCTCAAAACTCCACAGCCAAAGACAAGTCCAGTGCCCAAGCTATTTCCGGCTGCCATGGAAACCAAGTGCTCTGGCAGCACATATGTCTGAAAGTGGATATGACACCTAGGGAAGGGAGTATGCTGGTGAATGGCAACTGCCCGAAGTAGCAGCACAGCTCTTCCACTGCCAAAACAACCCCACCTGCCTCATGAACTTCACATACCATCAGCTGTCCTGGCAGCTATCTAGGAAACCCTGTTGGATCACTTCCGGTCCCATGCCCATTGAGCCCAGTTTGATGGAATCAAGCAGCTTGAGCACCCACACAAAACGAACATGGAGCTCCTCACTCAAGGCGCTCAAAACTCCACAGAAAAAGACAAGTTCAGTGCCCAAGCCATTTCCCGCTGCTATGGAAACCAAGTGCTCTGGCATCACATAGGTCTGAAAGTGGATATGACACCTAGGGAAGGGACTGTGCTGGTGAATGGCAACTGCCCGAAGCAGCAGCACAGCTCTTCTAGTGCCAAAAAAACTCCACCTGCCTCATGAACTGCACATACCATCAGCTGTCCTGGCAGCTATCTAGGAAACCCTGTTGGGTCACTTCCGGTCCCATGCCCATTGAGCCCAGTGGGATGGAATCAAGCAGCTTGAGCACCCACACAAAACGAACATGGAGCTCCTCACTCAAGGCGCTCAAAACTCCACAGCCAAAGACAAGTTCAGTGCCCAAGCCATTTCCCGCTGCCATGGAAACCAAGTGCTCTGGCAGCACATATGTCTGAAAGTGGATATGACACCTAGGGAAGGGAGTGTGGTGGTGAATGGCAACTGCCCGAAGCAGCAGCACAGCACTTCCACTGCCAAAACAACTCCACCTGCCTCATGAACTTCACATACCATCAGCTGTCCTGGCAGCTATCTAGGAAACCCTGTTGTGTCACTTCCGGTCCCATGCCCATTGAGCCCAGTGGGATGGAATCAAGCAGCTTCAGCACCCACACAAAACGAACATGGAGCTCCTCACCCAAGGCGCTCCAAACACCATGGCCAAAGAGAAGTTCAGTGCCCAAGCCATTTCCCGCTGCCATGGAAACCAAGTGCTCTGGCAGCACATATGTCTGAAAGTGGATATGACACCTAGGGAAGGGACTGTGCTGGTGAATGGCAACTGCCCGAAGCAGCAGCACAGCTCTTCCAGTGCCAAAACAACCCCACCTGCCTCATGAACTTCACATACCATCAGCTGTCCTGGCAGCTATCTAGGAAACCCTGTTGGGTCACTTCCGGTCCCATGCCCATTGAGCCAGTGGGATGGAATCAAGCAGCTTCAGCACCCACACAAAACGAACATGGAGCTCCTCACTCAAGGCGCTCCAAACTCCACAGCCAAAGACAAGTTCAGTGCCCAAGCCATTTCCCGCTGCCATGGAAACCAAGTGCTCTGGCAGCACATATGTCTGAAAGTGGATATGACACCTAGGGAAGGGAGTGTGTTGGTGAATGGCAAGTGCCTGAAGCAGCAGCACAGCTCTTCCACTGCCAAAACAACTCCACCTGCCTCATGAACTTCACATACCATCAGCTGTCCTGGCAGCTATCTAGGAAACCCTGTTGTGTCACTTCCGGTCCCATGCCCATTGAGCCCAGTGGGATGGAATCAAGCAGCTTGAGCACCCACACAAAACGAACATGGAGCTCCTCACTCAAGGCGCTCAAAACTCCACAGCCAAAGACAAGTTCAGTGCCCAAGCCATTTCCCGCTGCCATGGAAACCAAGTGCTCTGGCAGCACATATGTCTGAAAGTGGATATGACACCTAGGGAAGGGACTGTGCTGGTGAATGGCAACTGCCCGAAGCAGCAGCACAGCTCTTCCAGTGCCAAAACAACTCCACCTGCCTCATGAACTTCACATACCATCAGCTGTCCTGGCAGCTATCTAGGAAACCCTGTTGGGTCACTTCCGATCCCATGCCCATTGAGCCAGTGGGATGGAATCAAGCAGCTTCAGCACCCACACAAAACGAACATGGAGCTCCTCACTCAAGGCGCTCAAAACTCCACAGCCAAAGACAAGTTCAGTGCCCAAGCCATTTCCCGCTGCCATGGAAACCAAGTGCTGTGGCAGCACATATGTCTGAAAGTGGATATGACACCTAGGGAAGGGAGTGTGCTGGTGAATGGCAAGTGCCTGAAGCAGCAGCACAGCTCTTCCACTGCCAAAACAACTCCACCTGCCTCATGAACTTCACATACCATCAGCTGTCCTGGCAGCTATCTAGGAAACCCTGTTGGGTCACTTCCGGTCCCATGCCCATTGAGCCCAGTGGGATGGAATCAAGCAGCTTGAGCACCCACACAAAACGAACATGGAGCTCCTCACTCAAGGCGCTCAAAACTCCACAGCCAAAGACAAGTTCAGTGCCCAAGCCATTTCCCGCTGCCATGGAAACCAAGTGCTCTGGCAGCACATATGTCTGAAAGTGGATATGACACCTAGGGAAGGGACTGTGCTGGTGAATGGCAACTGCCCGAAGCAGCAGCACAGCTCTTCCAGTGCCAAAACAACTCCACCTGCCTCATGAACTTCACATACCATCAGCTGTCCTGGCAGCTATCTAGGAAACCCTGTTGGGTCACTTCCGGTCCCATGCCCATTGAGCCCAGTGGGATGGAATCAAGCAGCTTCAGCACCCACACAAAACGAACATGGAGCTCCTCACTCAAGGCGCTCAAAACTCCACGGCCAAAGACAAGTTCAGTGCCCAAGCCATTTCCCGCTGCCATGGAAACCAAGTGCTCTGGCAGCACATATGTCTGAAAGTGGATATGACACCTAGGGAAGGGACTGTGCTGGTGAATGGCAACTGCCCGAAGCAGCAGCACAGCTCTTCCACTGCCAAAACAACTCCACCTGCCTCATGAACTTCACATACCATCAGCTGTCCTGGCAGCTATCTAGGAAACCCTGTTGGGTCACTTCCGATCCCATGCCCATTGAGCCCAGTGGGATGGAATCAAACAGCTTGAGCACCCACACAAAACGAACATGGAGCTCCTCACTCAAGGCGCTCCAAACTCCACAGCCAAAGACAAGTTCAGTGCCCAAGCCATTTCCCGCTGCCATGGAAACCAAGTGCTCTGGCAGCACATATGTCTGAAAGTGGATATGACACCTAGGGAAGGGAGTGTGCTGGTGAATGGCAAGTGCCTGAAGCAGCAGCACAGCTCTTCCACTGCCAAAACAACTCCACCTGCCTCATGACCTTCACATACCATCAGCTGTCCTGGCAGCTATCTAGGAAACCCTGTTGGGTCACTTCAGGTCCCATGCCCATTGAGCCCAGTGGGATGGAATCAAGCAGCTTCAGCACCCACACAAAACGAACATGGAGCTCCTCACTCAAGGCGCTCAAAACTCCACGGCCAAAGACAAGTTCAGTGCCCAAGCCATTTCCCGCTGCCGTGGTAACCAAGTGCTCTGGCAGCACATATGTCTGAAAGTGGATATGACACCTAGGGAACTCTGTGTGCTGGTGAATGGCAACTGCCCGAAGCAGCAGCACAGCTCTTCCAGTGCCCAAACAAATCCACCTGCCTCATGAACTTCACATACCATCAGCTGTCCTGGCAGCTATCTAGGAAACCCTGTTGAGTCACTTCCGGTCCCATGCCCATTGAGCCCAGTGGGATGGAATCAAGCAGCTTGAGCACCTACACAAAACGAACATGGAGCTCCTCACTCAAGGGGCTCAAAACTCCACAGCCAAAGTCAAGTTCAGTGCCCAAGCCATTTCCCGCTGCCATGGAAACCAAGTGCTCTGGCAGCACATATGTCTGAAAGTGGATATGACACCTATGGAAGGGAGTGTGTTGGTGAATGGCAAGTGCCCGAAGCAGCAGCACAGCTCTTCCACTGCCAAAACAACTCCACCTGCCTCATGAACTTCACATACCATCAGCTGTCCTGGCAGCTATCTAGGAAACCCTGTTGGGTCACTTCCGGTCCCATGCACATTGAGCCCAGTGGGATGGAATCAAGCAGCTTCAGCACCCACACAAAACGAACATGGAGCTCCTCACGCAAGGCGCTCAAAACTCCACAGCCAAAGACAAGTTCAGTGCCCAAGCCATTTCCCGCTGCCATGGAAACCAATTGCTCTGGCAGCACATATGTCTGTAAGTGGATATGACACCTAGGGAAGGGAGTGTGTTGGTGAATGGCAAGTGCCCGAAGCAGCAGCACAGCACTTCCACTGCCAAAACAACTCCACCTGCCTCATGAACTTCACATACCATCAGCTGTCCTGGCAGTTATCTAGGAAACCCTGTTGGGTCACTTCTGGTGCCATGCCCATTGAGCCCAGTGGGATGGAATCAAGCAGCTTGAGCACCCACACAAAACGAACATGGAGCTCCTCACTCAAGGCGCTCAAAACTCCAAGGCCAAAGACAAGTTCAGTGCCCAAGCCATTTCCCGCTGCCATGGAAACCAAGTGCTCTGGCAGCACATATGTCTGAAAGTGGATATGACACCTAGGGAAGGGAGTGTGCTGATGAATGGCAACTGCCCGAAGCAGCAGCACAGCTCTTCTAGTGCCAAAACAACTCCACCTGCCTCATGAACTTCACATACCATCAGCTGTCCTGGCAGCTATCTAGGAAACCCTGTTGGGTCACTTCCGGTCCCATGCCCCTTGAGCCCAGTGGGATGGGATCAAGCAGCTTGAGCACCCACACAAAACGAACATGGAGCTCCTCACTCAAGGCGCTCAAAACTCCACAGAAAAAGACAAGTTCAGTGCCCAAGCTATTTCCCGCTGTCATGGAAACCAAGTGCTCTGGCAGCACATATGTCTGAAAGTGGATATGACACCTAGGGAAGGGAGTTTGCTGGTGAATGGCAACTGCCCGAAGCAGCAGCACAGCTCTTCCAGTGCCAAAACAACTCCACCTGCCTCATGAACTTCACATACCATCAGCTGTCCTGGCAGCTATCTAAAAAACCATGTTGGGTCACTTCCGGTCCCATGCCCATTGAGCCCAGTGGGATGGAATCAAGAACCTTGAGCACCCACACAAAACGAACATGGAGCTCCTCACTCAAGGCGCTCAAAACTCCACAGCCAAAGACAAGTTCAGTGCCCAAGCCATTTCCCGCTGCCATGGAAACCAAGTGCTCTGGCAGCACATATGTCTGAAAGTGGATATGACACCCAGGGAAGGGAGTATGCTGGTGAATGGCAACTGCCCGAAGCAGCAGCACAGCTCTTCCACTGCCAAAACAACCCCACCTGCCTCATGAACTTCACATACCATCAGCTGTCCTGGCAGCTATCTAGGAAACCCTGTTGGGTCACTTCCGGTCCCATGCACATTGAGCCCAGTGGGATGGAATCAAGCAGCTTGAGCACCCACACAAAACGAACATGGAGCTCCTCACTCAAGGCGCTCAAAACTCCACAGCCAAAGACAAGTTCAGTGCCCAAGCCATTTCCCGCTGCCATGGAAACCAAGTGCTCTGGCAGCACATATGTCTGAAAGTGGATATGACACCCAGGGAAGGGAGTATGCTGGTGAATGGCAACTGCCCGAAGCAGCAGCACAGCTCTTCCACTGCCAAAACAACCCCACCTGCCTCATGAACTTCACATACCATCAGCTGTCCTGGCAGCTATCTAGGAAACCCTGTTGGGTCACTTCCGGTCCCATGCACATTGAGCCCAGTGGGATGGAATCAAGCAGCTTGAGCACCCACACAAAACGAACATGGAGCTCCTCACTCAAGGCGCTCAAAACTCCACAGCCAAAGACAAGTTCAGTGCCCAAGCCATTTCCCGCTGCCATGGAAACCAAGTGCTCTGGCAGCACATATGTCTGAAAGTGGATATGACACCCAGGGAAGGGAGTATGCTGGTGAATGGCAACTGCCCGAAGCAGCAGCACAGCTCTTCCACTGCCAAAACAACCCCACCTGCCTCATGAACTTCACATACCATCAGCTGTCCTGGCAGCTATCTAGGAAACCCTGTTGGGTCACTTCCGGTCCCATGCACATTGAGCCCAGTGGGATGGAATCAAGCAGCTTGAGCACCCACACAAAACGAACATGGAGCTCCTCACTCAAGGCGCTCCAAACTCCACAGCCAAAGACAAGTTCAGTGCCCAAGCCATTTCCCGCTGCCATGGAAACCAAGTGCTCTGGCAGCACATATGTCTGAAAGTGGATATGACACCTAGGGAAGGGACTGTGCTGGTGAATGGCAACTGCCCGAAGCAGCAGCACAGCTCTTCCAGTGCCAAAACAACCCCACCTGCCTCATGAACTTCACATACCATCAGCTGTCCTGGCAGCTATCTAGGAAACCCTGTTGGGTCACTTCCGATCCCATGCCCATTGAGCCAGTGGGATGGAATCAAGCAGCTTCAGCACCCACACAAAACGAACATGGAGCTCCTCACTCAAGGCGCTCCAAACTCCACAGCCAAAGACAAGTTCAGTGCCCAAGCCATTTCCCGCTGCCATGGAAACCAAGTGCTCTGGCAGCACATATGTCTGAAAGTGGATATGACACCTAGGGAAGGGAGTGTGCTGGTTAATGGCAAGTGCCTGAAGCAGCAGCACAGCTCTTCCACTGCCAAAACAACTCCAACTGCCTCATGAACTTCACATAAAATCAGCTGTCCTGGCAGCTATCTAGGAAACCCTGTTGAGTCACTTCCGGTCCCATGCCCATTGAGCCCAATGGGATGGAATCAAGCAGCTTCAGCACCCACACAAAACGAACATGGAGCTCCTCACTCAAGGCGCTCAAACCTCCACAGCCAAAGACAAGTTCAGTGCCCAAGCCATTTCCCGCTGCCATGGAAACCAAGTGCTCTGGCAGCACATATGTCTGAAAGTGGATATGACACCTAGGGAAGGGAGTGTGCTGGTGAATGGCAACTGCCCGAAGCAGCAGCACAGCTCTTCCAGTGCCAAAACAACTCCACCTGCCTCATGAACTTCACATACCATCAGCTGTCCTGGCAGCTATCTAGGAAACCCTGTTGGGTCACTTCCGGTCCCATGCCCATTGAGCCCAGTGGGATGGAATCAAGCAGCTTCAGCACCCACACAAAACGAACATGGAGCTCCTCAATCAAGGCGCTCAACACTCCACGGCCAAAGACAAGTTCAGTGCCCAAGCCATTTCCTGCTGCCATGGAAACCAAGTGCTCTGGCAGCACATATGTCTGAAAGTGGATATGACACCTAGGGAAGGGACTGTGCTGGTGAATGGCAACTGCCCGAAGCAGCAGCACAGCTCTTCCACTGCCAAAACAACTCCACCTGCCTCATGAACTTCACATACCATCAGCTGTCCTGGCAGCTATCTAGGAAACCCTGTTGGGTCACTTCCGATCCCATGCCCATTGAGCCCAGTGGGATGGAATCAAGCAGCTTCAGCACCCACACAAAACGAACATGGAGCTCCTCACTCAAGGCGCTCCAAACTCCACAGCCAAAGACAAGTTCAGTGCCCAAGCCATTTCCCGCTGCCATGGAAACCAAGTGCTCTGGCAGCACATATGTCTGAAAGTGGATATGACACCTAGGGAAGGGAGTGTGCTGGTGAATGGCAAGTGCCTGAAGCAGCAGCACAGCTCTTCCACTACCAAAACAACTCCACCTGCCTCATGACCTTCACATACCATCAGCTGTCCTGGCAGCTATCTAGGAAACCCTGTTGGGTCACTTCTGGTCCCATGCCCATTGAGCCCAGTGGGATGGGATCAAGCAGCTTCAGCACCCACACAAATCTAAAATGGAGCTCCTCACTCAAGGCGCTCCAAACTCCACGGCCAAAGACAAGTTCAGTGCCCAAGCCATTTCCCGCTGCCGTGGTAACCAAGTGCTCTGGCAGCACATATGTCTGAAAGTGGATATGACACCTAGGGAACGGAGTGTGCTGGTGAATGGCAACTGCCCGAAGCAGCAGCACAGCTCTTCCAGTGCCAAAACAAATCCACCTGCCTCATGAACTTCACATACCATCAGCTGTCCTGGCAGCTATCTAGGAAACCCTGTTGAGTCACTTCCGGTCCCATGCCCATTGAGCCCAGTGGGATGGACACAAGCAGCTTGAGCACCTACACAAAACGAACATGGAGCTCCTCACTCAAGGGGCTCAAAACTCCACAGCCAAAGTCAAGTTCAGTGCCCAAGCCATTTCCCGCTGCCATGGAAACCAAGTGCTCTGGCAGCACATATGTCTGAAAGTGGATATGACACCTATGGAAGGGAGTGTGTTGGTGAATGGCAAGTGCCCGAAGCAGCAGCACAGCTCTTCCAGTGCCAAAACAACTCCACCTGCCTCATGAACTTCACATACCATCAGCTGTCCTGGCAGCTATCTAGGAAACCCTGTTGGGTCACTTCCGGTCCCATGCCCATTGAGCCCAGTGGGATGGAATCAAGCAGCTTCAGCACCCACACAAAACGAACATGGAGCTCCTCACTCAAGGCGCTCAAAACTCCACAGCCAAAGACAAGTTCAGTGCCCAAGCCATTTCCCGCTGCCATGGAAACCAATTGCTCTGGCAGCACATATGTCTGAAAGTGGATATGACACCTAGGGAAGGGAGTGTGCTGGTGAATGGCAACTGCGCGAAGCAGCAGCACAGCTCTCCCACTGCCAAAACAACTCCATCTGCCTCATGAACTTCACATACCATCAGCTGTCCTGGCAGCTATCTAGGAAACCATGTTGGGTCACATCCGGTCCCATGCCCATTGAGCCCAGTGGGATGGAATCAAGCAGCTTCAGCACCCACACAAAACGAACATGGAGCTCCGCACTCCAGTTGCTCAAAACTCCACGGCCAAAGACAAGTTCAGTGCCCAAGCCATTTCCCGCTGCCATGGAAACCAAGTGCTCTGGCAGCACATATGTCTGAAAGTGGATATGACACCTAGGGAAGGGAGTGTGCTGATGAATGGCAAGTGCCCGAAGCAGCAGCACAGCTCTTCTAGTGCCAAAACAACTCCACCTGCCTCATGAACTTCACATACCATCAGCTGTCCTGGCAGTTATCTAGGAAACCCTGTTGGGTCACTTCCGGTCCCATGCCCCTTGAGCCCAGTGGGATGGGATCAAGCAGCTTGAGCACCCACACAAAACGAACATGGAGCTCCTCACTCAAGGCGCTCAAAACTCCACAGCCAAAGACAAGTTCAGTGCCCAAGCCATTTCCCGCTGTCATGGAAACCAAGTGCTCTGGCAGCACATATGTCTGAAAGTGGATATGACACCTAGGGAAGGGAGTGTGCTGGTGAATGGCTACTGCCCGAAGCAGCAGCACAGCTCTTCCAGTGCCAAAACAACTCCACCTGCCTCATGAACTTCACATACCATCAGCTGTCCTGGCAGCTATCTAAAAAACCATGTTGGGTCACTTCCGGTCCCATGCCCATTGAGCCCAGTGGGATGGAATCAAGAACCTTGAGCACCCACACAAAACGAACATGGAGCTCCTCACTCAAGGCGCTCAAAACTCCACAGCCAAAGACAAGTTCAGTGCCCAAGCCATTTCCCGCTGCCATGGAAACCAAGTGGTCTGGCAGCACATATGTCTGAAAGTGGATATGACACGTAGGGAAGGGAGTGTGTTGGTGAATGGCAAGTGCCCGAAGCAGCAGCACAGCTCTTCCACTGCCAAAACAACTCCACCTGCCTCATGAACTTCACATACCATCAGCTGTCCTGGCAGCTATCTAGGAAATCCTGTTGGGTCACTTCCGGTCCCATGCCCATTGAGCCCAGTGGGATGGAATCAAGCAGCTTCAACAACCACACAAAACGAACATGGATCTCCTCACGCAAGGCGCTCAAAACTCCACAGCCAAAGACAAGTTCAGTGCCCAAGCCATTTCCCGCTGCCATGGAAACCAAGTGCTCTGGCAGCACATATGTCTGAAAGTGGATATGACACCTCGGGAAGGGAGTGTGCTGGTGAATGGGAAATGCCCAAAGCAGCAGCACAGCTCTTCCACTGCCAAAACAACTCCACCTGCCTCATGAACTTCACATACCATCAGCTGTCCTGGCAGCTATCTAGGAAACCCTGTTGGGTCACATCCGGTCCCATGCCCATTGAGCCCAGTGGGATGGAATCAAGCAGCTTCAGCACCCACACAAAACGAACATGGAGCTCCTCACTCAAGGCGCTCCAAACTCCACAGCCAAAGACAAGTTCAGTGCCCAAGCCATTTCCCGCTGCCATGGAAACCAAGTGCTCTGGCAGCACATATGTCTGAAAGTGGATATGACACCTAGGGAAGGGAGTGTGTTGGTGAATGGCAAGTGCCCGAAGCAGCAGCACAGCTCTTCCAGTGCCAAATCAACTCCACCTGCCTCATGAACTTCACATACCATCAGCTGTCCTGACAGTTATCTAGGAAACCCTGTTGGGTCTCTTCCGGTGCCATGCTCATTGAGCCCAGTGGGATGGAATCAAGCAGCTTGAGCACCCACACAAAACGAACATGGAGCTCCTCACTCAAGGCGCTCAAAACTCCACAGCCAAAGACAAGTTCAGTGCTCAAGCCATTTCCCGCTGCCATGGAAACCAAGTGCTCTGGCAGCACATATGTCTGAAAGTGGATATGACACCTAGGGAAGGGAGTGTGCTGGTGAATGGCAACTGCTCGAAGCAGCAGCACAGCTCTTCCAGTGCCAAAACAAATCCACCTGCCTCATGAACTTCACATACCATCAGCTGTCCTGGCAGCTATCTAGGAAACCCTGTTGAGTCACTTCCGGTCCCATGCCCATTGAGCCCAGTGGGATGGAATCAAGCAGCTTGAGCACCCACACAAAACGAACATGGAGCTCCTCACTCAAGGCGCTCAAAACTCCACAGCCAAAGACAAGTTCAGTGCCCAAGCCATTTCCCGCTGCCATGGAAACCAAGTGCTCTGGCAGCACATATGTCTGAAAGTGGATATGACACCTAGGGAACTCTGTGTGCTGGTGAATGGCAACTGCCGGAAGCAGCAGCACAGCTCTTCCACTGCCAAAACAAATCCACCTGCCTCATGAACTTCACATACCATCAGCTGTCCTGGCAGCTATCTAGGAAACCCTGTTGAGTCACTTCCGGTCCCATGCCCATTAAGCCCAGTGGGATGGACACAAGCAGCTTGAGCACCTACACAAAACGAACATGGAGCTCCTCACTCAAGGGGCTCAAAACTCCACAGCCAAAGTCAAGTTCAGTGCCCAAGCCATTTCCCGCTGCCATGGAAACCAAGTGCTCTGGCAGCACATATGTCTGAAAGTGGATATGACACCTATGGAAGGGAGTGTGTTGGTGAATGGCAAGTGCCCGAAGTAGCAGCACAGCTCTTCCACTGCCAAAACAACTCCACCTGCCTCATGAACTTCACATACCATCAGCTGTCCTGGCAGCTATCTAGGAAACCCTGTTGGCTCACTTCCGGTCCCATGCCCATTGAGCCCAGTGGGATGGAATCAAGCAGCTTCAGCACCCACACAAAACGAACATGGAGCTCCGCACTCCAGTTGCTCAAAACTCCACGGCCAAAGACAAGTTCAGTGCCCAAGCCATTTCCCGCTGCCATGGAAACCAAGTGCTCTGGCAGCACATATGTCTGAAAGTGGATATGACACCTAGGGAAGGGAGTGTGTTGGTGAATGGCAAGTGCCCGAAGCAGCAGCACAGCACTTCCACTGCCAAAACAACTCCACCTGCCTCATGAACTTCACATACCATCAGCTGTCCTTGCAGCTATCTAGGAAACCCTGTTGGGTCACTTCTGGTGTCATGCCCATTGAGCCCAGTGGGATGGAATCAAGAACCTTGAGCACCCACACAAAACGAACATGGAGCTCCTCACTCAAGGCGCTCAAAACTCCACAGCCAAAGACAAGTTCAGTGCCCAAGCCATTTCCCGCTGCCATGGAAACCAAGTGCTCTGGCAGCACATATGTCTGAAAGTGGATATGACACCTAGGGAAGGGAGTGTGCTGGTGAATGGCAACTGCCCGAAGCAGCAGCACAGCTCTTCCAGTGCCAAAACAACTCCACCTGCCTCATGAACTTCACATACCATCAGCTGTCCTGGCAGCTATCTAAAAAACCATGTTGGGTCACTTCCGGTCCCATGCACATTGAGCCCAGTGGGATGGAATCAAGAACCTTGAGCACCCACACAAAACGAACATGGAGCTCCTCACTCAAGGCGCTCAAAACTCCACAGCCAAAGACAAGTTCAGTGCCCAAGCCATTTCCCGCTGCCATGGAAACCAAGTGATCTGGCAGCACATATGTCTGAAAGTGGATATGACACCTAGGGAAGGGAGTGTGTTGGTGAATGGCAAGTGCCCGAAGCAGCAGCACAGCTCTTCCACTGCCAAAACAACTCCACCTGCCTCATGAACTTCACATACCATCAGCTGTCCTGGCAGCTATCTAGGAAATCCTGTTGGGTCACTTCCGGTCCCATGCCCATTGAGCCCAGTGGGATGGAATCAAGCAGCTTCAACAACCACACAAAACGAACATGGATCTCCTCACGCAAGGCGCTCAAAACTCCACAGCCAAAGACAAGTTCAGTGCCCAAGCCATTTCCCGCTGCCATGGAAACCAAGTGCTCTGGCAGCACATAGGTCTGAAAGTGGATATGACACCTCGGGAAGGGAGTGTGCTGGTGAATGGGAAATGCCCAAAGCAGCAGCACAGCTCTTCCACTGCCAAAACAACTCCACCTGCCTCATGAACTTCACATACCATCAGCTGTCCTGGCAGCTATCTAGGAAACCCTGTTGGGTCACATCCGGTCCCATGCCCATTGAGCCCAGTGGGATGGAATCAAGCAGCTTCAGCACCCACACAAAACGAACATGGAGCTCCTCACTCAAGGCGCTCAAAACTCCACGGCCAAAGACAAGTTCAGTGCCCAAGCCATTTCCCGCTGCCATGGAAACCAAATGCTCTGGCAGCACATATGTCTGAAAGTGGATATGACACCTAGGGAAGGGAGTGTGCTGGTGAATGGCAACTGCCCGAAGCAGCAGCACAGCTCTTCCACTGCCAAAACAACTCCACCTGCCTCATGAACTTCACATACCATCAGCTGTCCTGGCAGCTATCTAGGAAACCCTGTTGGGTCACTTCTGGTCCCATGCCCATTGAACCCAGTGGGATGGGATCAAGCAGCTTCAGCACCCACACAAAACGAACATGGAGCTCCTCACTCAAGGCGCTCCAAACTCCACAGCCAAAGACAAGTTCAGTGCCCAAGCCATTTCCCGCTGCCATGGAAACCAAGTGCTCTGGCAGCACATATGTCTGAAAGTGGATATGACACCTAGGGAAGGGAGTGTGTTGGTGAATGGCAAGTGCCCGAAGCAGCAGCACAGCTCTTCCAGTGCCAAATCAACTCCACCTGCCTCATGAACTTCACATACCATCAGCTGTCCTGGCAGTTATCTAGGAAACCCTGTTGGGTCTCTTCCGGTGATATGCTCATTGAGCCCAGTGGGATGGAATCAAGCAGCTTGAGCACCCACACAAAACGAACATGGAGCTCCTCACTCAAGGCGCTCAAAACTCCACAGCCAAAGACAAGTTCAGTGCCCAAGCCATTTCCCGCTGCCATGGAAACCAAGTGCTCTGGCAGCACATATGTCTGAAAGTGGATATGACACCTAGGGAACTCTGTGTGCTGGTGAATGGCAACTGCCCGAAGCAGCAGCACAGCTCTTCCACTGCCAAAACAAATCCACCTGCCTCATGAACTTCACATACCATCAGCTGTCCTGGCAGCTATCTAGGAAACCCTGTTGAGTCACTTCCGGTCCCATGCCCATTAAGCCCAGTGGGATGGACACAATTAGCTTGAGCACCTACACAAAACGAACATGGAGCTCCTCACTCAAGGGGCTCAAAACTCCACAGCCAAAGTCAAGTTCAGTGCCCAAGCCATTTCCCGCTGCCATGGAAACCAAGTGCTCTGGCAGCACATATGTCTGAAAGTGGATATGACACCTATGGAAGGGAGTGTGTTGGTGAATGGCAAGTGCCCGAAGCAGCAGCACAGGTCTTCCACTGCCAAAACAACTCCACCTGCCTCATGAACTTCACATACCATCAGCTGTCCTGGCAGCTATCTAGGAAACCCTGTTGGGTCACTTCCGGTCCCATGCCCATTGAGCCCAGTGGGATGGAATCAAGCAGCTTCAGCACCCACACAAAACGAACATGGAGCTCCTCACGCAAGGCGCTCAAAACTTCACAGCCAAAGACAAGTTCAGTGCCCAAGCCATTTCCCGCTGCCATGGAAACCAATTGCTCTGGCAGCACATATGTCTGAAAGTGGATATGACACCTAGGGAACTCTGTGTGCTGGTGAATGGCAACTGCGCGAAGCAGCAGCACAGCTCTCCCACTGCCAAAACAACTCCATCTGCCTCATGAACTTCACATACCATCAGCTGTCCTGGCAGCTATCTAGGAAACCCTGTTGGGTCACATCCGGTCCCATGCCCATTGAGCCCAGTGGGATGGAATCAAGCAGCTTCAGCACCCACACAAAACGAACATGGAGCTCCGCACTCCAGTTGCTCAAAACTCCACGGCCAAAGACAAGTTCAGTGCCCAAGCCATTTCCCGCTGCCATGGAAACCAAGTGCTCTGGCAGCACATATGTCTGAAAGTGGATATGACACCTAGGGAAGGGAGTGTGTTGGTGAATGGCAAGTGCCCGAAGCAGCAGCACAGCACTTCCACTGCCAAAACAACTCCACCTGCCTCATGAACTTCACATACCATCAGCTGTCCTGGCAGTTATCTAGGAAACCCTGTTGGGTCACTTCTGGTGCCATGCCCATTGAGCCCAGTGGGATGGAATCAAGCAGCTTGAGCACCCACACAAAACGAACATGGAGCTCCTCACTCAAGGCGCTCAAAACTCCAAGGCCAAAGACAAGTTCAGTGCCCAAGCCATTTCCCGCTGCCATGGAAACCAAGTGCTCTGGCAGCACATATGTCTGAAAGTGGATATGACACCTAGGGAAGGGAGTGTGCTGATGAATGGCAAGTGCCCGAAGCAGCAGCACAGCTCTTCTAGTGCCAAAACAACTCCACCTGCCTCATGAACTTCACATACCATCAGCAGTCCTGGCAGCTATCTAGGAAACCCTGTTGGGTCACTTCCGGTCCCATGCCCCTTGAGCCCAGTGGGATGGGATCAAGCAGCTTGAGCACCCACACAAAACGAACATGGAGCTCCTCACTCAAGGCGCTCAAAACTCCACAGAAAAAGACAAGTTCAGTGCCCAAGCTATTTCCCGCTGCCATGGAAACCAAGTGCTCTGGCAGCACATATGTCTGAAAGTGGATATGACACCTAGGGAAGGGAGTGTGCTGGTGAATGGCAACTGCCCGAAGCAGCAGCACAGCTCTTCCAGTGCCAAAACAACTCCACCTGCCTCATGAACTTCACATACCATCAGTTGTCCTGGCAGCTATCTAAAAAACCATGTTGGGTCACTTCCGGTCCCATGCCCATTGAGCCCAGTGGGATGGAATCAAGAACCTTGAGCACCCACACAAAACGAACATGGAGCTCCTCACTCAAGGCGCTCAAAACTCCACAGCCAAAGACAAGTTCAGTGCCCAAGCCATTTCCCGCTGCCATGGAAACCAAGTGCTCTGGCAGCACATATGTCTGAAAGTGGATATGACACCCAGGGAAGGGAGTGTGCTGGTGAATGGCAACTGCCCAAAGCAGCAGCACAGCTCTTCCACTGCCAAAACAACTCCACCTGCCTCATGAACTTCACATACCATCAGCTGTCCTGGCAGCTATCTAGGAAACCCTGTTGGGTCACTTCTGGTCCCATGCCCATTGAACCCAGTGGGATGGGATCAAGCAGCTTCAGCACCCACACAAAACGAACATGGAGCTCCTCACTCAAGGCGCTCCAAACTCCACAGCCAAAGACAAGTTCAGTGCCCAAGCCATTTCCCGCTGCCATGGAAACCAAGTGCTCTGGCAGCACATATGTCTGAAAGTGGATATGACACCTAGGGAAGGGAGTGTGTTGGTGAATGGCAAGTGCCCGAAGCAGCAGCACAGCTCTTCCAGTGCCAAATCAACTCCACCTGCCTCATGAACTTCACATACCATCAGCTGTCCTGGCAGCTATCTAGGAAACCCTGTTGGGTCACTTCCGGTCCCATGCCCATTGAGCCCAGTGGGATGGAATCAAGCAGCTTGAGCACCCACACAAAACGAACATGGAGCTCCTCATTCAAAGCGCTCCAAACTCCACGGCCAAAGACAAGTTCAGTGCCCAAGCCATTTCCCGCTGCCATGGAAACCAAGTGCTCTGGCAGCACATATGTCTGAAAGTGGATATGACACCTAGGGAAGGGAGTGTGCTGGTGAATGACAACTGCCCGAAGCAGCAGCACAGCTCTTCTAGTGCCAAAACAACTCCACCTGCCTCATGAACTTCACATACCATCAGCTGTCCTGGCAGCTATCTAAAAAACCATGTTGGGTCACTTCCGGTCCCATGCCCATTGAGCCCAGTGGGATGGGATCAAGAACCTTGAGCACCCACACAAAACGAACATGGAGCTCCTCACTCAAGGCGCTCAAAACTCCACGGCCAAAGACAAGTTCAGTGCCCAAGCCATTTCCCGCTGCCATGGAAACCAAGTGCTCTGGCAGCACATAGGTCTGAAAGTGGATATGACTCCTATGGAAGGGAGTGTGGTGGTGAATGGGAAATGCCCAAAGCAGCAGCACAGCTCTTCCACTGCCAAAACAACTCCACCTGCCTCATGACCTTCACATAAAATCAGCTGTCCTGGCAGCTATCTAGGAAACCCTGTTGGGTCACTTCCGGTCCCATGCCCATTGAGCCCAGTGGGATGGAATCAAGCAGCTTCAGCACCCACACAAAACGAACATGGGGCTCCTCAGTCAAGGCGCTCAAAACTCCACAGCCAAAGACAAGTCCAGTGCCCAAGCCATTTCCGGCTGCCATGGAAACCAAGTGCTCTGGCAGCACATATGTGAAAGTGGATATGACACCTAGGGAAGGGAGTGTGCTGGTGAATGGCAACTGCCCGAAGCAGCAGCACAGCTCTTCCACTGCCAAAACAACCCCACCTGCCTCATGAACTTCACATACCATCAGCTGTCCTGGCAGCTATCTAGGAAACCCTGTTGGGTCACTTCCGGTCCCATGCACATTGAGCCCAGTGGGATGGAATCAAGCAGCTTGAGCACCCACACAAAACGAACATGGAGCTCCTCACTAAAGGCGCTCAAAACTCCACAGCCAAAGACAAGTTCAGTGCTCAAGCCATTTCCCGCTGCTATGGAAACCAAGTGCTCTGGCAGCACATATGTCTGAAAGTGGATATGACACCTAGGGAAGGGAGTGTGCTGGTGAATGGCAACTGCCCGAAGCAGCAGCACAGCTCTTCCACTGCCAAAACAAATCCACCTGCCTCATGAACTTCACATACCATCAGCTGTCCTGGCAGCTATCTAGGAAACCCTGTTGAGTCACTTCCGGTCCCATGCCCATTGAGCCCAGTGGGATGGAATCAAGCAGCTTGAGCACCCACACAAAACGAACATGGAGCTCCTCACTCAAGGCGCTCAAAACTCCACAGCCAAAGACAAGTTCAGTGCCCAAGGCATTTCCCGCTGCCATGGAAACCAAGTGCTCTGGCAGCACATATGTCTGAAAGTGGATATGACACCTATGGAAGGGAGTGTGTTGGTGAATGGCAAGTGCCCGAAGCAGCAGCACAGCTCTTCAACTGCCAAAACAACTCCAACTGCCTCATGAACTTCACATACCATCAGCTGTCCTGGCAGCTATCTAGGAAACCCTGTTGGGTCACTTCCGGTCCCATGCCCATTGAGCCCAGTGGGATGGAATCAAGCAGCTTCAGCACCCACACAAAACGAACATGGAGCTCCTCACTAAAGGCGCTCAAAACTCCACAGCCAAAGACAAGTTCAGTGCCCAAGCCATTTCCCGCTGCTATGGAAACCAAGTGCTCTGGCAGCACATAGGTCTGAAAGTGGATATGACACCTAGGGAAGGGACTGTGCTGGTGAATGGCAACTGCCCAAAGCAGCAGCACAGCTCTTCTAGTGCCAAAAAAACTCCACCTGCCTCATGAACTGCACATACCATCAGCTGTCCTGGCAGCTATCTAGGAAACCCTGTTGGGTCACTTCCGGTCCCATGCCCATTGAGCCCAGTGGGATGGAATCAAGCAGCTTCAGCACCCACACAAAACGAACATGGAGCTCCTCACTCAAGGTGCTCAAAACTCCACAGCCAAAGACAAGTTCAGTGCCCAAGCCATTTCCCGCTGCCATGGAAACCAAGTGCTCTGGCAGCACATATGTCTGAAAGTGGATATGACACCTAGGGAAGGGAGTGTGGTGGTGAATGGCAACTGCCCGAAGCAGCAGCACAGCACTTCCACTGCCAAAACAACTCCACTTGCTTCATGAACTTCACATACCATCAGCTGTCCTGGCAGCTATCTAGGAAACCCTGTTGGGTCACTTCCGGTCCCATGCCCATTGAGCCCAGTGGGATGGAATCAAGCAGCTTCAGCACCCACACAAAACGAACATGGAGCTCCTCACTCAAGGCGCTCAAAACTCCATGGCCAAAGACAAGTTCAGTGCCCAAGCCATTTCCCGCTGCCATGGAAACCAAATGCTCTGGCAGCACATATGTCTGAAAGTGGATATGACACCTAGGGAAGGGACTGTGCTGGTGAATGGCAACTGCCCGAAGCAGTAGCACAGCTCTTCCAGTGCCAAAACAACTCCACCTGCCTCATGAACTTCACATACCATCAGCTGTCCTGGCAGCTATCTAGGAAACCCTGTTGGGTCACTTCCGATCCCATGCCCATTGAGCCAGTGGGATGGAATCAAGCAGCTTGAGCACCCACACAAAACGAACATGGAGCTCCTCACTCAAGGGGCTCCAAACTCCACGGCCAAAGACAAGTTCAGTGCCCAAGCCATTTCCCGCTGCCATGGAAACCAAGTGCTCTGGCAGCACATATGTCTGAAAGTGGATATGACACCTAGGGAAGGGAGTGTGTTGGTGAATGGCAAGTGCCCGAAGCAGCAGCACAGCTCTTCCAGTGCCAAAACAACTCCACCTGCCTCATGAACTTCACATACCATCAGCTGTCCTGGCAGTTATCTAGGAAACCCTGTTGGGTCACTTCCGGTGCCATGCTCATTGAGCCCAGTGGGATGGAATCAAGCAGCTTGAGCACCCACACAAAACGAACATGGAGCTCCTCATTCAAGGCGCTCCAAACTCCACGGCCAAAGACAAGTTCAGTGCCCAAGCCATTTCCCGCTGCCATGGAAACCAAGTGCTCTGGCAGCACATATGTCTGAAAGTGGATATGACACCTAGGGAATGGAGTGTGTTGGTGAATGACAACTGCCCGAAGCAGCAGCACAGCTCTTCTAGTGCCAAAACAACTCCACCTGCCTCATGAACTTCACATACCATCAGCTGTCCTGGCAGCTATCTAGGAAACCCTGTTGGGTCACTTCCGGTCCCATGCCCATTGAGCCCAGTGGGATGGGATCAAGCAGCTTGAGCACCCACACAAAACGAACATGGAGCTCCTCACTCAAGGCGCTCAAAACTCCACGGCCAAAGACAAGTTCAGTGCCCAAGCCATTTCCCGCTGCCATGGAAACCAAGTGCTCTGGCAGCACATAGGTCTGAAAGTGGATATGACTCCTAGGGAAGGGAGTGTGGTGGTGAATGGGAAATGCCCAAAGCAGCAGCACAGCTCTTCCACTGCCAAAACAACTCCATCTGCCTCATGACCTTCACATAAAATCAGCTGTCCTGGCAGCTATCTAGGAAACCCTGTTGGGTCACTTCCGGTCCCATGCCCATTGAGCCCAGTGGGATGGAATCAAGCAGCTTCAGCAAACACACAAAACGAACACGGGGCTCCTCAGTCAAGGCGCTCAAAACTCCACAGCCAAAGACAAGTCCAGTGCCCAAGCTATTTCCGGCTGCCATGGAAACCAAGTGCTCTGGCAGCACATATGTCTGAAAGTGGATATGACACCTAGGGAAGGGAGTGTGCTGGTGAATGGCAACTGCCCGAAGCAGCAGCACAGCTCTTCCACTGCCAAAACAACCCCACCTGCCTCATGAACTTCACATACCATCAGCTGTCCTGGCAGCTATCTAGGAAACCCTGTTGCGTCACTTCCGGTCCCATGCCCATTGAGCCCAGTGGGATGGAATCAAGCAGCTTGAGCACCCACACAAAACGAACATGGAGCTCCTCACTAAAGGCGCTCAAAACTCCACAGCCAAAGACAAGTTCAGTGCTCAAGCCATTTCCCGCTGCTATGGAAACCAAGTGCTCTGGCAGCACATAGGTCTGAAAGTGGATATGACACCTAGGGAAGGGAGTCTGGTGGTGAATGGCAACTGCCCGAAGCAGCAGCACAGCTCTTCCAGTGCCAAAACAAATCCACCTGCCTCATGAACTTCACATACCATCAGCTGTCCTGGCAGCTATCTAGGAAACCCTGTTGAGTCACTTCCGGTCCCATGCCCATTGAGCCCAGTGGGATGGAATCAAGCAGCTTGAGCACCCACACAAAACGAACATGGAGCTCCTCACTCAAGGCGCTCAAAACTCCACAGCCAAAGACAAGTTCAGTGCCCAAGCCATTTCCCGCTGCCATGGAAACCAAGTGCTCTGGCAGCACATATGTCTGAAAGTGGATATGACACCTATGGAAGGGAGTGTGTTGGTGAATGGCAAGTGCCCGAAGCAGCAGCACAGCTCTTCAACTGCCAAAACAACTCCACCTGCCTCATGAACTTCACATACCATCAGCTGTCCTGGCAGCTATCTAGGAGACCCTGTTGGGTCACTTCCGGTCCCATGCCCATTGAGCCCAGTGGGATGGAATCAAGCAGCTTCAGCACCCACACAAAATGAACATGGAGCTCCTCACTAAAGGCGCTCAAAACTCCACAGCCAAAGACAAGTTCAGTGCCAAAGCCATTTCCCGCTGCTATGGAAACCAAGTGCTCTGGCAGCACATAGGTCTGAAAGTGGATATGACACCTAGGGAAGGGACTGTGCTGGTGAATGGCAACTGCCCAAAGCAGCAGCACAGCTCTTCTAGTGCCAAAAAAACTCCACCTGCCTCATGAACTGCACATACCATCAGCTGTCCTGGCAGCTATCTAGGAAACCCTGTTGGGTCACTTCCGGTCCCATGCCCATTGAGCCCAGTGGGATGGAATCAAGCAGCTTGAGCACCCACACAAAACGAACATGGAGCTCCTCACTCAAGGCGCTTAAACCTCCACGGCCAAAGACAAGTTCAGTGCCCAAGCCATTTCCCGCTGCCATGGAAACCAAGTGCTCTGGCAGCACATATGTCTGAAAGTGGATATGACACCTAGGGAAGGGAGTGTGGTGGTGAAGGGCAACTGCCCGAAGCAGCAGCACAGCACTTCCACTGCCAAAACAACTCCACCTGCTTCATGAACTTCACATACCATCAGCTGTCCTGGCAGCTATCTAGGAAACCCTGTTGGGTCACTTCCGGTCCCATGCCCATTGAGCCCAGTGGGATGGAATCAAGCAGCTTCAGCACCCACACAAAACGAACATGGAGCTCCTCACTCAAGGCGCTCAAAACTCCATGGCCAAAGACAAGTTCAGTGCCCAAGCCATTTCCCGCTGCCATGGAAACCAAATGCTCTGGCAGCACATATGTCTGAAAGTGGATATGACACCTAGGCAAGGGACTGTGCTGGTGAATGGCAACTGCCAGAAGCAGTAGCACAGCTCTTCCAGTGCCAAAACAACTCCACCTGCCTCATGAACTTCACATACCATCAGCTGTCCTGGCAGCTATCTAGGAAACCCTGTTGGGTCACTTCCGATCCCATGCCCATTGAGCCAGTGGGATGGAATCAAGCAGCTTGAGCACCCACACAAAACGAACATGGAGCTCCTCACTCAAGGCGCTCCAAACTCCACGGCCAAAGACAAGTTCAGTGCCCAAGCCATTTCCCGCTGCCGTGGTAACCAAGTGCTCTGGCAGCACATAGGTCTGAAAGTGGATATGACACCTAGGGAAGGGACTGTGCTGGTGAATGGCAACTGCCCGAAGCAGCAGCACAGCTCTTCCAGTGCCAAAACAACTCCACCTGCCTCATGAACTGCACATACCATCAGCTGTCCTGGCAGCTATCTAGGAAACCCTGTTGGGTCACTTCTGGTCCCATGCCCATTGAGCCCAGTGGGATGGAATCAAGCAGCTTGAGCACCCACACAAAACGAACATGGAGCTCCGCACTAAAGGCGCTCAAAACTCTACGGCCAAAGACAAGTTCAGTGCCCAAGCCATTTCCCGCTGCAGTGGTAACCAAGTGCTCTGGCAGCACATAGGTCTGAAAGTGGATATGAAACCTAGGGAAGGGAGTGTGCTGGGGAATGGCAACTGCCCGAAGCAGCAGCACAGCTCTTCCAGTGCCAAAACAACTCAACCTGCCTCATGAACTTCACATACCATCAGCTGTCCTGGCAGCTATCTAGGAAACCCTGTTGGGTCACTTCCGGTCCCATGCCCTTTGAGCCCAGTGGGATGGAATCAAGCAGCTTCAGCACGCACACAAAACGAACATGGAGCTCCTCACTCAAGGCGCTCAAAACTCCACAGCCAAAGACAAGTTCAGTGCCCAAGCCATTTCCCGCTGCCATGGAAACCAAGTGCTCTGGCAGCACCTATGTCTGAAAGTGGATATGACACCTAGGGAAGGGAGTATGCTGGTGAATGACAACTGCCCGAAGCAGCAGCACAGCTCTTCCACTACCAAAACAACTCCACCTGCCTCATGAACTTCACATACCATCAGCTGTCCTGGCAGCTATCTAGGAAACCCTGTTGGGTCACTTCCGGTCCCATGCCCATTGAGCCCAGTGGGATGGGATCAAGCAGCTTCAGCACCCACACAAAACGAACATGGAGCTCCTCACTCAAGGCGCTCAAAACTTCACGGCCAAAGACAAGTTCAGTGCCCAAGCCATTTCCCGCTGCCATGGAAACCAAGTGCTCTGGCAGCACATATGTCTGAAAGTGGATATGACACCTAGGGAAGGGAGTGTGTTGGTGAATGGCAAGTGCCCGAAGCAGCAGCACAGCACTTCAACTGCCAAAACAACTCCACCTGCCTCATGAACTTCACATACCATCAGCTGTCCTGGCAGTTATCTAGGAAACCCTGTTGGGTCACTTCTGGTGCCATGCCCATTGAGCCCAGTGGGATGGAATCAAGCAGCTTGAGCACCCACACAAAACGAACATGGAGCTCCTCACTCAAGGCGCTCAAACCTCCACGGCCAAAGACAAGTTCAGTGCCCAAGCCATTTCCCGCTGCCATGGAAACCAAGTGCTCTGGCAGCACATATGTCTGAAAGTGGATTTGACACCTAGGGAAGGGAGTGTGCTGGTGAATGGCAACTGCCCGAAGCAGCAGCACAGCTCTTCCAGTGCCAAAACAACTCCACCTGCCTCATGAACTTCACATACCATCAGCTGTCCTGGCAGCTATCTAAAAAACCATGTTGGGTCACTTCCGGTCCCATGCCCATTGAGCCCAGTGGGATGGAATCAAGAACCTTGAGCACCCACACAAAACGAACATGGAGCTCCTCACTCAAGGCGCTCAAAACTCCACAGCCAAAGACAAGTTCAGTGCCCAAGCCATTTCCTGCTGCCATGGAAACCAAGTGCTCTGGCAGCACATATGTCTGAAAGTGGATATGACACCTAGGGAAGGGAGTGTGTTGGTGAATGGCAACTGCCCGAAACAGCAGCACAGCACTTCCACTGCCAAAACAACTCCACCTGCCTCATGAACTTCACATACCATCAGCTGTCCTGGCAGCTATCTAGGAAACCCTGTTGCGTCACTTCGGGTCCCATGCCCATTGAGCCCAGTGGGATGGAATCAAGCAGCTTGAGCACCCACACAAAACGAACATGGAGCTCCTCAGTCAAGGCGCTCAAAACTCCACAGCCAAAGACAAGTTCAGTGCCCAAGCCATTTCCCGCTGCCATGGAAACCAAGTGCTCTGGCAGCACATAGGTCTGAAAGTGGATATGACACCTAGGGAAGGGAGTGTGCTGGTGAATGGCAACTGCCCGAAGCAGCAGCACAGCTCTTCCACTGCCAAAACAACTCAACCTGCCTCATGAACTTCACATACCATCAGCTGTCCTGGCAGCTATCTAGGAAACCCTGTTGGGTCACTTCCGGTCCCATGCCCATTGAGCCCAGTGGGATGGAATCAAGCAGCTTGAGCACCCACACAAAACGAACATGGAGCGCCTCACGCAAGGCGCTCAAAACTCCACAGCCAAAGACAAGTTCAGTGCCCAAGCCATTTCCCGCTGCCATGGAAACCAAGTGCTCTGGCAGCACATAAGTCTGAAAGTGGATATGACACCTAGGGAAGGGAGTGTGCTGGTGAATGGCAATGCGCGAAGCAGCAGCACAGCTCTCCCACTGCCAAAACAACTCCATCTGCCTCATGAACTTCACATACCATCAGCTCTCCTGGCAGCTAGCTAGGAAACCCTGTTGGGTCACTTCCGGTCCCATGCCCATTGAGCCCAGTGGGATGGAATCAAGCAGCTTCAGCACCCACACAAAACGAACATGGAGCTCCTCACTCAAGGCGCTCAAAACTCCACAGCCAAAGACAAGTTCAGTGCCCAAGCCATTTCCCGCTGCCATGGAAACCAAGTGCTCTGGCAGCACCTATGTCTGAAAGTGGATATGACACCTAGGGAAGGGAGTGTGCTGGTGAATGACAACTGCCCGAAGCAGCAGCACAGCTCTTCCACTACCAAAACAACTCCACCTGCCTCATGAACTTCACATACCATCAGCTGTCCTGGCAGCTATCTAGGAAACCCTGTTGGGTCACTTCCGGTCCCATGCCCATTGAGCCCAGTGGGATGGAATCAAGCAGATTCAGCACCCACACAAAACGAACATGGAGCTCCTCACTCAAGGTGCTCAAAACTCCACGGCCAAAGACAAGTTCAGTGCCCAAGCCATTTCCTGCTGCCATGGAAACCAAATGCTCTGGCAGCACATATGTCTGAAAGTGGATATGACACCTAGGGAAGGGAGTGTGCTGGTGAATGGCAACTGCCCGAAGCAGCAGCACAGCTCTTCCAGTGCCAAAACAACTCCACCTGCCTCATGAACTTCACATACCATCAGCTGTCCTGGCAGCTATCTAGGAAACCCTGTTGGGTCACTTCTGGTCCCATGCCCATTGAGCCCAGTGGGATGGGATCAAGCAGCTTCAGCACCCACACAAAACGAACATGGAGCTCCTCACTCAAGGCGCTCAAAACTTCACGGCCAAAGACAAGTTCAGTGCCCAAGCCATTTCCCGCTGCCATGGAAACCAAGTGCTCTGGCAGCACATATGTCTGAAAGTGGATATGACACCTAGGGAAGGGAGTGTGTTGTTGAATGGCAAGTGCCCGAAGCAGCAGCACAGCACTTCCACTGCCAAAACAACTCCACCTGCCTCATGAACTTCACATACCATCAGCTGTCCTGGCAGTTATCTAGGAAACCCTGTTGGGTCACTTCCGGTCCCATGCCCATTGAGCCTAGTGGGATGGAATCAAGCAGCTTGAGCACCGACACAAAACGAACATGGAGCTCCTCACTCAAGGCGCTCAAAACTCCACGGCCAAAGACAAGTTCAGTGCCCAAGCCATTTCCCGCTGCCATGGAAACCAAGTGCTCTGGCAGCACATATGTCTGAAAGTGGATATGACACCTAGGGAAGGGAGTGTGCTGGTGAATGGCAACTGCCCGAAGCAGCAGCACAGCTCTTCCAGTGCCAAAACAACTCCACCTGCCTCATGAACTTCACATACCATCAGCTGTCCTGGCAGCTATCTAAAAAACCATGTTGGGTCACTTCCGGTCCCATGCCCATTGAGCCCAGTGGGATGGAATCAAGAACCTTGAGCACCCACACAAAACGAACATGGAGCTCCTCACTCAAGGCGCTCAAAACTCCACAGCCAAAGACAAGTTCAGTGCCCAAGCCATTTCCTGCTGCCATGGAAACCAAGTGCTCTGGCAGCACATATGTCTGAAAGTGGATATGACACCTAGGGAAGGGAGTGTGTTGGTGAATGGCAACTGCCCGAAACAGCAGCACAGCACTTCCACTGCCAAAACAACTCCACCTGCCTCATGAACTTCACATACCATCAGCTGTCCTGGCAGCTATCTAGGAAACCCTGTTGCGTCACTTCGGGTCCCATGCCCATTGAGCCCAGTGGGATGGAATCAAGCAGCTTGAGCACCCACACAAAACGAACATGGAGCTCCTCACTCAAGGCGCTCAAAACTCCACAGCCAAAGACAAGTTCAGTGCCCAAGCCATTTCCCGCTGCCATGGAAACCAAGTGCTCTGGCAGCACATAGGTCTGAAAGTGGATATGACACCTAGGGAAGGGAGTATGCTGGTGAATGGCAACTGCCCGAAGCAGCAGCACAGCTCTTCCACTGCCAAAACAACCCCACCTGCCTCATGAACTTCACATACCATCAGCTGTCCTGGCAGCTCTCTAGGAAACCCTGTTGGGTCACTTCCGGTCCCATGCACATTGAGCCCAGTGGGATGGAATCAAGCAGCTTGAGCACCCACACAAAACGAACATGGAGCTCCTCACTCAAGGCGCTCAAAACTCCACAGCCAAAGACAAGTTCAGTGCCCAAGCCATTTCCCGCTGCCATGGAAACCAAGTGCTCTGGCAGCACCTATGTCTGAAAGTGGATATGACACCTAGGGAAGGGAGTGTTGTGGTGAATGGCAAGTGCCCGAAGCAGCAGCACAGCACTTCCAGTGCCAAAACAACTCCACCTGCCTCATGAACTTCACATACCATCAGCTGTCCTGGCAGCTATCTAGGAAACCCTGTTGCGTCACTTCGGGTCCCATGCCCATTGAGCCCAGTGGGATGGAATCAAGCAGCTTCAGCACCCACACAAAACGAACATGGAGCTCCTCACTCAAGGCGCTCCAAACTCCACGGCCAAAGACAAGTTCAGTGCCCAAGCCATTTCCCGCTGCCATGGAAACCAAGTGCTCTGGCAGCACATATGTCTGAAAGTGGATATGACACCTAGGGAAGGGAGTGCGCTGGTGAATGGCAACTGCCCGAAGCAGCAGCACAGCTCTTCCAGTGCCAAAACAACTCCACCTGCCTCATGAACTTCACATACCATCAGCTGTCCTGGCAGCTATCTAGGAAACCCTGTTGGGTCACTTCCGGTCCCATGCCCATTGAGCCCAGTGGGATGGAATCAAGCAGCTTCAGCACCCACACAAAACAAACATGGAGCTCCTCACTAGAGGCGATCAAAACTCCACAGCCAAAGACAAGTTCAGTGCCCAAGCCATTTCCCGCTGCCATGGAAACCAAGTGCTCTGGCAGCACATATGTCTGAAAGTGGATATGACACCTAGGGAAGGGAGTATGCTGGTGAATGGCAACTGCCCGAAGCAGCAGCACAGCTCTTCCACTGCCAAAACAACCCCACCTGCCTCATGAACTTCACATACCATCAGCTGTCCTGGCAGCTATCTAGGAAACCCTGTTGCGTCACTTCCGGTCCCATGCCCATTGAGCCCAGTGGGATGGAATCAAGCAGCTTCAGCACCCACACAAAACGAACATGGAGCTCCTCACTCAAGGCGCTCAAAACTCCACGGCCAAAAACAAGTTCAGTGCCCAAGCCATTTCCCGCTGCCATGGAAACCAAATGCTCTGGCAGCACATATGTCTGAAAGTGGATATGACACCTAGGGAAGGGAGTCTGGTGAATGGCAATGCCCGAAGCAGCAGCACAGCTCTTCCACTGACAAAACAACTCCACCTGCCTCATGAACTTCACATACCATCAGGTGTCCTGGCAGCTATCTAAAAAATCATATTGGGTCACTTCCGGTCTCATGCCCATTGAGCCCAGTGGGATGGAATCAAGAACCTTGAGCACCCACACAAAACGAACATGGAGCTCCTCACTCAAGGCGCTCAAAACTCCACAGCCAAAGACAAGTTCAGTGCCCAAGCCATTTCCCGCTGCCATGGAAACCAAGTGCTCTGGCAGCACATATGTCTGAAAGTGGATATGACACCTAGGGAAGGGAGTGTGTTGGTGAATGGCAAGTGCCCGAAGCAGCAGCACAGCTCTTCCACTGCCAAAACAACTCCACCTGCCTCATGAACTTCACATACCATCAGCTGTCCTGGCAGCTATCTAGGAAACCCTGTTGGGTCACTTCCGGTCCCATGCCCATTGAGCCTAGTGGGATGGAATCAAGCAGCTTCAGCACCCACACAAAACGAACATGGAGCTCCTCACTTAAGGCGCTCAAAACTCCACGGCCAAAGACAAGTTCAGTGCCCAAGCCATTTCCCGCTGCCATGGAAACCAAGTGCTCTGGCAGCACATATGTCTGAAAGTGGATATGACACCTAGGGAAGGGAGTGTGTTGGTGAATGGCAACTGCCCGAAGCAGCAGCACAGCTCTTCCACTGCCAAAACAACTCCACCTGCCTCATGAACTTCACATACCATCAGCTGTCCTGGCAGCTATCTAGGAAACCCTGTTGGGTCACTTCCGGTCCCATGCCCATTGAGCCCAGTGGGATGGAATCAAGCAGCTTCAGCACCCACACAAAATGAACATGGAGCTCCTCACTCAAGGCGCTCAAAACTCCACAGTCAAAGACAAGTTCAGTGCCCAAGCCATTTTCCGGCTGCCATGGAAACCAAGTGCTCTGGCAGCACATATATCTGAAAGGGGATATGACACCTAGGGAAGGGAGTGTGCTGGTGAATGGCAACTGCCCGAAGCAGCAGCACAGCTCTTCCACTGCCAAAACAACTCCACCTGCCTCATGAACTTCACATACCATCAGCTGTCCTGGCAGCTATCTAGGAAACCCTGTTGGGTCACTTCCGGTCCCATGCCCATTGAGCCCAGTGGGATGGAATCAAACAGCTGAGCACCCACACAAAACGAACACGGAGCTCCTCACTCAAGCCGCTCAAAACTCCTCGGCGAAAGACAAGTTCAGTGCCCAAGCCATTTCCTGCTGCCATGGAAACCAAGTGCTCTGGCAGCACATATGTCTGAAAGTGGATATGACACCTAGGGAAGGGAGTGTGCTGGTGAATGGCAACTGCCCGAAGCAGCAGCACAGCTCTTCCACTGCCAAAACAACTCCACCTGCCTCATGAACTTCACATACCATCAGCTGTCCTGGCACCTATCTAGGAAACCCTGTTGGGTCACTTCCGGTCCCATGCCCATTGAGCCCAGTGGGATGGAATCAAGCAGCTTCAGCACCCACACAAATCTAACATGGAGCTCCTCACTCAAGGCGCTCAAAACTCCCCAGCCAAAGACAAGTTCAGTGCCCAAGCCATTTCCCGCTGCCATGGAAACCAAGTGCTCTGGCAGCACATATGTCTGAAAGTGGATATGACTCTTAGGGAAGGGAGTGTGGTGGTGAATGGCAACTGCCCGAAGCAGCAGCACAGCTCTTCCACTGCCAAAACAACTCCACCTGCCTCATGAACTTCACATACCATCAGCTGTCCTGGCAGCTATGTAGGAAACCCTGTTGGCTCACTTCCGGTCCCATGCCCATTGAGCCCAGTGGGATGGAATCAAGCAGCTTCAGCACCCACACAAAACGAACATGGAGCTCCTCACTCAAGGAGCTCAAAACTCCACGGCCAAAGACAAGTTCAGTGCCCAAGCCATTTCCCGCTGCCATGGAAACCAAGTGCTCTGGCAGCACATATGTCTTAAAGTGGATATGACACCTAGGGAAGGGAGTGTGCTGGTGAATGGCAACTGCCCGAAGCAGCAGCACAGCTCTTCCACTGCCAAAACAACTCCACCTGCCTCATGAACTTCACATACCATCAGCTGTCCTGGCAGCTATCTAGGAAACCCTGTTGGGTCACTTCCGGTCCCATGACCATTGAGCCAAGTGGGATGGAATCAAGCAGCTTCAGCACCCACACAAAACGAACATGGAGCTCCTCACTCAAGGAGCTCAAAACTCCACAGCCAAAGACAAGTTCAGTGCCCAAGCCATTTCCCTCTGCCATGGAAACCAAGTGCTCTGGCAGCACATATGTCTGAAAGTGGATATGACACCTAGGGAAGGGAGTGTGCTGGTGAATGGCAACTTCCCGAAGCAGCAGCACAGCTCTTCCAGTGCCAAAACAACTCCACCTGCCTCATGAACTTCACATACCATCAGCTGTCCTGGCAGCTATCTAGGAAACCCTGTTGGGTCACTTCCGGTCCCATGCTCATTGAGCCCAGTGGGATGGAATCAAGCAGCTTGAGCACCCACACAAAACGAACATGGAGCTCCTCACTCAAGGCGCTCAAAACTCTACGGCCAAAGACAAGTTCAGTGCCCAAGCCATTTCCTGCTGCCATGGAACTCAAGTGCTCTGGCAGCACATATGTCTGAAAGTGGATATGACACCTAGGGAAGGGAGTGTGGTGGTGAATGGCAACTGCCCGAAGCAGCAGCACAGCTCTTCCACTGCCAAAACAACTCCACCTGCCTCATGAACTTCACATACCATCAGCTGTCCTGGCACCTATCTAGGAAACCCTGTTGGGTCACTTCCGGTCCCATGCCCATTGAGCCCAGTGGGATGGAATCAAGCAGCTTCAGCACCCACACAAAACGAACATGGAGCTCCTCACTCAAGGCGCTCAAAACTCCACAGCCAAAGACAAGTTCAGTGCCCAAGCCATTTCCCTCTGCTATGGAAACCAAGTGCTCTGGCAGCACATATGTCTGAAAGTGGATATGACACCTAGGGAAGGGAGTGTGCTGCTGAATGGCAAGTGCCCGAAGCAGCAGCACAGCTCTTCTAGTGCCAAAACAACTCCACCTGCCTCATGAACTTCACATACCATCAGCTGTCCTGGCAGCTATCTAGGAAACCCTGTTGGGTCCCTTCCGGTCCCAAGACCATTGAGCCCAGTGGGATGGAATCAAGCAGCTTGAGCACCCACACAAAACGAACATGGAGCTCCTCACTCAAGGCGCTCAAAACTCTATGGCCAAAGACAAGTTCAGTGCCCAAGCCATTTCCCGCTGCCATGGAAACCAAGTGCTCTGGCAGCACATATGTCTGAAAGTGGATATGACACCTAGGAAAGGGAGTGTGGTGGTGAATGGCAACTGCCAGAAGCAGCAGCACAGCTCTTCCAGTGCCAAAACAACTCCACCTGCCTCATGAACTTCACATACCATCAGCTGTCCTGGCAGCTATCTAGGAAACCCTGTTGGGTCACTTCCGGTCCCATGCCCATTGAGCCCAGTGGGATGGAATCAAGCAGCTTGAGCACCCACACAAAACGAACATGGAGCTCCTCACTCAAGGAGCTCAAAACTCCACAGCCAAAGACAAGTTCAGTGCCCAAGCCATTTCCCGCTGCCATGGAAACCAAGTGCTCTGGCAGCACATATGTCTGAAAGTGGATATGATACCTAGGGAAGGGAGTGTGGTGGTGAATGGCAACTGCCCGAAGCAGCAGCACAGCTCTTCCACTGCCAAAACAACTCCACCTGCCTCATGAACTTCACATACCATCAGCTGTCCTGGCAGCTATCTAGGAAACCCTGTTGGGTCACTTCCGGTCCCATGCTCATTGAGCCCAGTGGGATGGAATCAAGCAGCTTCAGTACCCACACAAAACGAACATGAAGCTCCTCACTCAAGGCGCTCAAAACTCCACAGCCAAAGACAAGTTCAGTGCCCAAGCCATTTCCCGCTGCCATGGAAACCAAGTGCTCTGGCAGCACATATGTCTGAAAGTGGATATGACACCTAGGGAAGGGAGTGTGCTGGTGAATCGCAACTTCCCGAAGCAGCAGCACAGCTCTTCCAGTGCCAAAACAACTCCACCTGCCTCATGAACTTCACATACCATCAGCTGTCCTGGCACCTATCTAGGAAACCCTGTTGGGTCCCTTCCGGTCCCATGACCATTGAGCCCAGTGGGATGGAATCAAGCAGCTTGAGCACCCACACAAAACGAACATGGAGCTCCTCACTCAAGGCGCTCAAAACTCTACGGCCAAAGACAAGTTCAGTGCCCAAGCCATTTCCTGCTGCCATGGAACTCAAGTGCTCTGGCAGCACATATGTCTGAAAGTGGATATGACACCTAGGGAAGGGAGTGTGGTGGTGAATGGCAACTGCCCGAAGCAGCAGCACAGCTCTTCCACTGCCAAAACAACTCCACCTGCCTCATGAACTTCACATACCATCAGCTGTCCTGGCAGCTATCTAGGAAACCCTGTTGGGTCACTTCCGGTCCCATGCACATTCAGCCCAGTGGGATGGAATCAAGCAGCTTGAGCACCCACACAAAACGAACATGGAGCTCCTCACTCAAGGCGCTCAAAACTCCACAGCCAAAGACAAGTTCAGTGCCCAAGCCATTTCCCTCTGCTATGGAAACCAAGTGCTCTGGCAGCACATATGTCTGAAAGTGGATATGACACCTAGGGAAGGGAGTGTGCTGGTGAATGGCAACTGCCCGAAGCAGCAGCACAGCTCTTCCAGTGCCAAAACAACTCCACCTGCGTCATGAACTTCACATACCATCAGCTGTCCTGGCAGCTATCTAGGAAACCCTGTTGGGTCACTTCCGGTCCCATGCCCATTGAGCCCAGTGGGATGGAATCAAGCAGCTTGAGCACCCACACAAAACGAACATGGAGCTCCTCACTCAAGGCGCTCAAAACTCCACAGCCAAAGACAAGTTCAGTGCCCAAGCCATTTCCCGCTGCCATGGAAACCAAGTGCTCTGGCAGCACATATGTCTGAAAGTGGATATGACACCTAGGGAAGGGAGTGTGTTGGTGAATCGCAACTGCCCGAAGCAGCAGCACAGCTCTTCCAGTGCCAAAACAACTCCACCTGCCTCATGAACTTCACATACCATCAGCTGTCCTGGCAGCTATCTAGGAAACCCTGTTGGGTCACTTCCGGTCCCATGCCCATTGAGCCCAGTGGGATGGAATCAAGCAGCTTCAGCACCCACACAAAACGAACATGGAGCTCCTCACTCAAGACGCTCACAACTGCACGGCCAAAGACAAGTTCAGTGCCTAAGCCATTTCCCACTGCCATAGAACTCAAGTGCTCTGGCAGCACATATGTGTGAAAGTGGATATGACACCTAGGGAAGGGAGTGTGTTGGTGAATCGCAACTGCCCGAAGCAGCAGCACAGCTCTTCCAGTGCCAAAACAACTCCACCTGCCTCATGAACTTCACATACCATCAGCTGTCCTGGCAGCTATCTAGGAAACCCTGTTGGGTCACTTCCGGTCCCATGCCCATTGAGCCCAGTGGGATGGAATCAAGCAGCTTCAGCACCCACACAAAACGAACATGGAGCTCCTCACTCAAGGCGCTTAAAACTCCACAGCCAAAGACAAGTTCAGTGCCCAAGCCATTTCCCGCTGCCATGGAAACCAAGTGCTCTGGCAGCACATATGTCTGAAAGTGGATATGACACCTAGGGAAGGGAATGTGGTGGTGAATGGCAACTGCCCGAAGCAGCAGCACAGCTCTTCCAGTGCCAAAACAACTCCACCTGCCTCATGAACTTCACATACCATCAGCTGTCCTGGCAGCTATCTAGGAAACCCTGTTGGGTCACTTCCGGTCCCATGCCCATTGAGCCCAGTGGGATGGAATCAAGCAGCTTCAGCACCCACACAAAACGAACATGGAGCTCCTCACTCAAGACGCTCACAACTGCACGGCCAAAGACAAGTTCAGTGCCCAAGCCATTTCCCGCTGCCATGGAAACCAAGTGCTCTGGCAGCACATATGTCTAAAAGTGGATATGACACCTAGGGAAGGGAGTGTGGTGGTGAATGGCAACTGCCCGAAGCAGCAGCACAGCTCTTCCACTGCCAAAACAACTCCACCTGCCTCATGAACTTCACATAGCATCAGCTGTCCTGGCAGCTATCTAGGAAACCCTGTTGGGTCACTTCCGGTCCCATGCCCATTGAGCCCAGTGGGATGGAATCAAGCAGCTTCAGCACCCACACAAAACTAACATGGAGCTCCTCACTCAAGGCGCTTAAAACTCCACAGCCAAAGACAAGTTCAGTGCCCAAGCCATTTCCCGCTGCCATGGAAACCAAGTGCTCTGGCAGCACATATGTCTGAAAGTGGATATGACACCTAGGGAAGGGAGTGTGGTGGTGAATGGCAACTGCCTGAAGCAGCAGCACAGCTCTTCCAGTGCCAAAACAACTCCACCTGCCTCATGAACTTCACATACCATCAGCTGTCCTGGCAGCTATCTAGGAAACCCTGTTGGGTCACTTCCGGTCCCATGCCCATTGAGCCCAGTGGGATGGAATCAAGCAGCTTCAGCACCCACACAAAACGAACATGGAGCTCCTCACTCAGGACGCTCACAACTGCACGGCCAAAGACAAGTTCAGTGCCCAAGCCATTTCCCACTGCCATAGAACTCAAGTGCTCCGGCAGCACATATGTCTGAAAGTGGATATGATACCTAGGGAAGGGAGTGTGGTGGTGAATGGCAACTGCCCGAAGCAGCAGCACAGCTCTTCCAGTGCCAAAACAACTCCACCTGCCTCATGAACTTCACATACCATCAGCTGTCCTGGCAGCTATCTAGGAAACCCTGTTGGGTCACTTCCGGTCCCATGCCCATTGAGCCCAGTGGGATGGAATCAAGCAGCTTCAGCACCCACACAAAACGAACATGGAGCTCCTCACTCAAGACGCTCACAACTGCACGGCCAAAGACAAGTTCAGTGCCCAAGCCATTTCCCACTGCCATAGAACTCAAGTGCTCTGGCAGCACATATGTGTGAAAGTGGATATGACACCTAGGGAAGGGAGTGTGTTGGTGAATGGCAACTGCCCGAAGCAGCAGCACAGCCCTTCCACTGCCAAAACAACTCCACCTGCCTCATGAACTTCACATACCATCAGCTGTCCTGGCAGCTATCGAGGAAACCCTGTTGGGTCACTTCCGGTCCCATGCCCATTGAGCCCAGTGGGATGGAATCAAGCAGCTTCAGCACCCACACAAAACGAACATGGAGCTCCTCACTCAAGACGCTCACAACTGCACGGCCAAAGACAAGTTCAGTGCCCAAGCCATTTCCCACTGCCATAGAACTCAAGTGCTCTGGCAGCACATATGTGTGAAAGTGGATATGACACCTAGGGAACGGAGTGTGTTGGTGAATGGCAACTGCCCGAAGCAGCAGCACAGCTCTTCCACTGCCAAAACAACTCCACCTGCCTCATGAACTTCACATACCATCAGCTGTCCTGCCAGCTATCTAGGAAACCCTGTTGGGTCACTTCCGGTCCCATGCCCATTGAGCCCAGTGGGATGGAATCAAGCAGCTTCAGCACCCACACAAAACTAACATGGAGCTCCTCACTCAAGGCGCTCAAAACTCCACGGCCAAAGACAAGTTCAGTGCCCAAGCCATTTCCCGCTGCCATGGAAACCAAGTGCTCTGGCAGCACATATGTCTGAAAGTGGATATGACACCTAGGAAAGGGAGTGTGGTGGTGAATGGCAACTGCCCGAAGCAGCAGCACAGCTCTTCCACTGCCAAAACAACTCCACCTGCCTCATGAACTTCACATACCATCAGCTGTCCTGGCAGCTATCTAGGAAACCCTGTTGGGTCACTTCCGGTCCCATGCCCATTGAGCCCAGTGGGATGGAATCAAGCAGCTTCAGCACCCACACAAAACGAACATGGAGCTCCTCACTCAAGGCGCTCAAATGTACATGGCCAAAGACAAGTTCAGTGCCCAAGCCATTTCTGGCTGCCATGGAAACCAAGTGCTCTGGCAGCACATATGTCTGAAAGTGGATATGACACCTAGGGAAGGGAGTGTGGTGGTGAATGGCAACTGCCCGAAGCAGCAGCACAGCTCTTCCAGTGCCAAAACAACTCCACCTGCCTCATAAAATTCACATACCATCAGATGTCCTGGCAGCTATCTAGGAAACCCTGTTGGGTCACTTCCGGTCCCATGCCCTTTGAGCCCAGTGGGATGGAATCAAGCAGCTTCAGCACCCACACAAAACGAACATGGAGCTCCTCACTCAAGGCGCTCAAAACTCCACAGCCAAAGACAAGTTCAGTGCCCAAGCCATTTCCCGCTGCCATGGAAACCAAGTGCTCTGGCAGCACATATGTCTGAAAGTGGATATGACACCTAGGGAAGGGAGTGTGTTGGTGAATGGCAACTGCCCGAAGCAGCAGCACAGCTCTTCCAGTGCCAAAACAACTCCACCTGCCTCATGAACTTCACATACCATCAGCTGTCCTGGCAGCTATCTAGGAAACCCTGTTGGGTCACTTCCGGTCCCATGCCCATTGAGCCCAGTGGGATGGAATCAAGCAGCTTCAGCACCCACACAAAACGAACATGGAGCTCCTCACTCAAAGCGCTCAAAATTCCATGGCGGAAGACAAGTTCAGTGCCCAAGCCATTTCCCGCTGCCATGGAAACCCAGTGCTCTGGCAGCACATATGTGTGAAAGTGGATATGACACCTAGGGAAGGGAGTGTGGTGGTGAATGGCAACTGCCCGAAGCAGCAGCACAGCTCTTCCAGTGCCAAAACAACTCCACCTGCCTCATGAACTTCACATACCATCAGCTGTCCTGGCAACTATCAAGGAAAACATGCTGGGTCACTTCCGGTCCCATGGCCATTGAGCCCAGTGGGATGGAATCAAGCAGCTTCAGCACCCACACAAAACGAACATGGAGCTCCTCACTCAAGGCGCAAAATGTACAGGGCCAAAGACAAGTTCAGTGCCCAAGCCATTTCCCGCTGCCATGGAAACCAAGTGCTCTGGCAGCACATATGTCTGAAAGTGGATATGACACCTAGGGAAGGGAGTGTGGTGGTGAATGGCAAGTGCCCGAAGCAGCAGCACAGCTCTTCCACTGCCAAAACAACTCCACCTGCCTCATGAACTTCACATACCATCAGCTGTCCTGGCAGCTATCTAGGAAACCCTGTTGGGCCACTTCCGGTCCCATGCCCATTGAGCCCAGTGGGATGGAATCAAGCAGCTTCAGCACCCACACAAAACGAACATGGAGCTCCTCACTCAAGGCGCTCAAAACTCCACGGCCAAAGACAAGTTCAGTGCCCAAGCCATTTCCCGCTGCCATGGAAACCAAGTGCTCTGGCAGCACATATGTGTGAAAGTGGATATGACACATAGGGAAGGGAGTGTGGTGGTGAATGGCAACTGCCTGAAGCAGCAGCACAGCTCTTCCTGTGCCAAAACAACTCCACCTGCCTCATGAACTTCACATACCATCAGCTGTCCTGGCAGCTATCTAGGAAACCCTGTTGGGTCACTTCCGGTCCCATGCCCATTGAGCCCAGTGGGATGGAATCAAGCAGCTTCAGCACCCACACAAAACGAACATGGAGCTCCTCACTCAAGGCGCTCAAAACTCCACAGCCAAAGACAAGTTCAGTGCCCAAGCCATTTCCCGCTGCCATGGAAACCAAGTGCTCTGGCAGCACATATGTCTGAAAGTGGATATGACACCTAGGGAAGGGAGTGTGGTGGTGAATGGCAACTGCCCGAAGCAGCAGCACAGCTCTTCCAGTGCCAAAACAACTCCACCTGCCTCATGAACTTCACATACCATCAGCTGTCCTGGCAGCTATCAAGGAAAACATGTTGGGTCACTTCCGGTCCCATGCCCATTGAGCCCAGTGGGATGGAATCAAGCAGCTTCAGCACCCACACAAAACGAACATGGAGCTCCTCACTCAAGGCGCTCAAAACTCCACAGCCAAAGACAAGTTCAGTGCCCAAGCCATTTCCCGCTGCCATGGAAACCAAGTGCTCTGGCAGCACATATGTCTGAAAGTGGATATGACACCTAGGGAAGGGAGTGTGCTGGTGAATGGCAACTGCCCGAAGCAGCAGCACAGCTCTTCCAGTGCCAAAACAACTCCACCTGCCTCATGAACTTCACATACCATCAGCTGTCCTGGCAGCTATCTAGGAAACCCTGTGGGGACACTTCCGGTCCCATGCCCATTGAGCCCAGTGGGATGGAATCAAGCAGCTTCAGCACCCAGACAAAACGAACATGGAGCTCCTCACTCAAGGCGCTCAAAACTCCACGGCCAAAGACAAGTTCAGTGCCCAAGCCATTTCCCGCTGCCATGGAAACCAAGTGCTCTGGCAGCACATATGTCTGAAAGTGGATATGACACCTAGGGAAGGGAGTGTGGTGGTGAATGGCAACTGCCCGAAGCAGCAGCACAGCTCTTCCAGTGCCAAAACAACTCCACCTGCCTCATAAAATTCACATACCATCAGATGTCCTGGCAGCTATCTAGGAAACCCTGTTGGGTCACTTCCGGTCCCATGCCCTTTGAGCCCAGTGGGATGGAATCAAGCAGCTTCAGCACCCACACAAAACGAACATGGAGCTCCTCACTCAAGGCGCTCAAAACTCCACAGCCAAAGACAAGTTCAGTGCCCAAGCCATTTCCCGCTGCCATGGAAACCAAGTGCTCTGGCAGCACATATGTCTGAAAGTGGATATGACACCTAGGGAAGGGAGTGTGTTGGTGAATGGCAACTGCCCGAAGCAGCAGCACAGCTCTTCCAGTGCCAAAACAACTCCACCTGCCTCATGAACTTCACATACCATCAGCTGTCCTGGCAGCTATCTAGGAAACCCTGTTGGGTCACTTCCGGTCCCATGCCCATTGAGCCCAGTGGGATGGAATCAAGCAGCTTCAGCACCCACACAAAACGAACATGGAGCTCCTCACTCAAGGCGCTCAAAATTCCATGGCGGAAGACAAGTTCAGTGCCCAAGCCATTTCCCGCTGCCATGGAAACCCAGTGCTCTGGCAGCACATATGTGTGAAAGTGGATATGACACCTAGGGAAGGGAGTGTGGTGGTGAATGGCAACTGCCCGAAGCAGCAGCACAGCTCTTCCAGTGCCAAAACAACTCCACCTGCCTCATGAACTTCACATACCATCAGCTGTCCTGGCAACTATCAAGGAAAACATGTTGGGTCACTTCCGGTCCCATGCCCATTGAGCCCAGTGGGATGGAATCAAGCAGCTTCAGCACCCACACAAAACGAACATGGAGCTCCTCACTCAAGGCGCTCAAATGTACAGGGCCAAAGACAAGTTCAGTGCCCAAGCCATTTCCCGCTGCCATGGAAACCAAGTGCTCTGGCAGCACATATGTGTGAAAGTGGATATGACACCTAGGGAAGGGAGTGTGGTGGTGAATGGCAACTGCCCGAAGCAGCAGCACAGCTCTTCCACTGCCAAAACAAGTCCACCTGCCTCATGAACTTCACATACCATCAGCTGTCCTGGCAGCTATCTAGGAAACCCTGTTGTGTCACTTCCGGTCCCATGCCCATTGAGCCCAGTGGGATGGAATCAAGCAGCTTCAGCACCCACACAAAACGAACATGGAGCTCCTCACTCAAGGCGCTCAAAACTCCACGGCCAAAGACAAGTTCAGTGCCCAAGCCATTTCCCGCTGCCATGGAAACCAAGTGCTCTGGCAGCACATATGTCTGAAAGTGGATATGACACCTAGGAAAGGGAGTGTGGTGGTGAATGGCAACTGCCCGAAGCAGCAGCACAGCTCTTCCACTGCCAAAACAAGTCCACCTGCCTCATGAACTTCACATACCATCAGCTGTCCTGGCAGCTATCTAGGAAACCCTGTTGGGTCACTTCCGGTCCCATGCCCATTGAGCCCAGTGGGATGGAATCAAGCAGCTTCAGCACCCACACAAAACGAACATGGAGCTCCTCACTCAAGGCGCTCAAATGTACATGGCCAAAGACAAGTTCAGTGCCCAAGCCATTTCTGGCTGCCATGGAAACCAAGTGCTCTGGCAGCACATATGTCTGAAAGTGGATATGACACCTAGGGAAGGGAGTGTGGTGGTGAATGGCAACTGCCCGAAGCAGCAGCACAGCTCTTCCAGTGCCAAAACAACTCCACCTGCCTCATAAAATTCACATACCATCAGATGTCCTGGCAGCTATCTAGGAAACCCTGTTGGGTCACTTCCGGTCCCATGCCCTTTGAGCCCAGTGGGATGGAATCAAGCAGCTTCAGCACCCACACAAAACGAACATGGAGCTCCTCACTCAAGGCGCTCAAAACTCCACGGCCAAAGACAAGTTCAGTGCCCAAGCCATTTCCCGCTGCCATGGAAACCAAGTGCTCTGGCAGCACATATGTCTGAAAGTGGATATGACACCTAGGGAAGGGAGTGTGTTGGTGAATGGCAACTGCCCGAAGCAGCAGCACAGCTCTTCCAGTGCCAAAACAACTCCACCTGCCTCATGAACTTCACATACCATCAGCTGTCCTGGCAGCTATCTAGGAAACCCTGTTGGGTCACTTCCGGTCCCATGCCCATTGAGCCCAGTGGGATGGAATCAAGCAGCTTCAGCACCCACACAAAACGAACATGGAGCTCCTCACTCAAGGCGCTCAAAACTCCACAGCCAAAGACAAGTTCAGTGCCCAAGCCATTTCCCGCTGCCATGGAAACCCAGTGCTCTGGCAGCACATATGTGTGAAAGTGGATATGACACCTAGGGAAGGGAGTGTGGTGGTGAATGGCAACTGCCCGAAGCAGCAGCACAGCTCTTCCAGTGCCAAAACAACTCCACCTGCCTCATGAACTTCACATACCATCAGCTGTCCTGGCAACTATCAAGGAAAACATGTTGGGTCACTTCCGGTCCCATGCCCATTGAGCCCAGGGGGATGGAATCAAGCAGCTTCAGCACCCACACAAAACGAACATGGAGCTCCTCATTCAATGCGCTCAAATGTACAGGGCCAAAGACAAGTTCAGTGCCCAAGCCATTTCCCGCTGCCATGGAAACCAAGTGCTCTGGCAGCACATATGTGTGAAAGTGGATATGACACCTAGGGAAGGGAGTGTGGTGGTGAATGGCAACTGCCCGAAGCAGCAGCACAGCTCTTCCACTGCCAAAACAAGTCCACCTGCCTCATGAACTTCACATACCATCAGCTGTCCTGGCAGCTATCTAGGAAACCCTGTTGGGCCACTTCCGGTCCCATGCCCATTGAGCCCAGTGGGATGGAATCAAGCAGCTTCAGCACCCACACAAAACGAACATGGAGCTCCTCACTCAAGGCGCTCAAAACTCCACGGCCAAAGACAAGTTCAGTGCCCAAGCCATTTCCCGCTGCCATGGAAACCAAGTGCTCTGGCAGCACATATGTCTGAAAGTGGATATGACACATAGGGAAGGGAGTGTGGTGGTGAATGGCAACTGCCTGAAGCAGCAGCACAGCTCTTCCTGTGCCAAAACAACTCCACCTGCCTCATGAACTTCACATACCATCAGCTGTCCTGGCA
Source organism: Ochotona princeps (assembly GCF_030435755.1). Taxonomy (NCBI): domain Eukaryota; kingdom Metazoa; phylum Chordata; class Mammalia; order Lagomorpha; family Ochotonidae; genus Ochotona; species Ochotona princeps. Next base: position 139,851,180 of record NC_080832.1, on the reverse strand, counting down.
GCTATCTAGGAAACCCTGTTGGGTCACTTCCGGTCCCATGCCCATTGAGCCCAGTGGGATGGAATCAAGCAGCTTCAGCACCCACACAAAACGAACATGGAGCTCCTCACTCAAGGCGCTCAAAAGTACATGGCCAAAGACAAGTTCAGTGCCCAAGCCATTTCCCGCTGCCATGGAAACCAAGTGCTCTGGCAGCACATATGTGTGAAAGTGGATATGACACCTAGGGAAGGGAGTGTGGTGGTGAATGGCAACTGCCCGAAGCAGCAGCACAGCTCTTCCAGTGCCAAAACAACTCCACCTGCCTCATGAACTTCACATACCATCAGCTGTCCTGGCAGCTATCAAGGAAAACATGTTGGGTCACTTCCGGTCCCATGGCCATTGAGCCCAGTGGGATGGAATCAAGCAGCTTCAGCACCCACACAAAACGAACATGGAGCTCCTCACTCAAGGCGCTCAAAACTCCACAGCCAAAGACAAGTTCAGTGCCCAAGCCATTTCCCGCTGCCATGGAAACCAAGTGCTCTGGCAGCACATATGTCTGAAAGTGGATATGACACCTAGGGAAGGGAGTGTGCTGGTGAATGGCAACTGCCCGAAGCAGCAGCACAGCTCTTCCAGTGCCAAAACAACTCCACCTGCCTCATGAACTTCACATACCATCAGCTATCCTGGCAGCTATCTAGGAAACCATGTGGGGACACTTCCGGTCCCATGCCCATTGAGCCCAGTGGGATGGAATCAAGCAGCTTCAGCACCCACACAAAACGAACATGGAGCTCCTCACTCAAGCCGCTCAAAACTTCACGGCCAAAGACAAGTTCAGTGCCCAAGCCATTTCCCGCTGCCATGGAAACCAAGTGCTCTGGCAGCACATATGTCTGAAAGTGGATATGACACCTAGGGAAGGGAGTGTGGTGGTGAATGGCAACTGCCCGAAGCAGCAGCACAGCTCTTCCAGTGCCAAAACAACTCCACCTGCCTCATAAAATTCACATACCATCAGATGTCCTGGCAGCTATCTAGGAAACCCTGTTGGGTCACTTCCGTTCCCATGCCCTTTGAGCCCAGTGGGATGGAATCAAGCAGCTTCAGCACCCACACAAAACGAACATGGAGCTCCTCACTCAAGGCGCTCAAAACTCCACAGCCAAAGACAAGTTCAGTGCCCAAGCCATTTCCCGCTGCCATGGAAACCAAGTGCTCTGGCAGCACATATGTCTGAAAGTGGATATGACACCTAGGGAAGGGAGTGTGTTGGTGAATGGCAACTGCCCGAAGCAGCAGCACAGCTCTTCCAGTGCCAAAACAACTCCACCTGCCTCATGAACTTCACATACCATCAGCTGTCCTGGCAGCTATCTAGGAAACCCTGTTGGGTCACTTCCGGTCCCATGCCCATTGAGCCCAGTGGGATGGAATCAAGCAGCTTCAGCACCCACACAAAACGAACATGGAGCTCCTCACTCAAGGCGCTCAAAATTCCATGGCGGAAGACAAGTTCAGTGCCCAAGCCATTTCCCGCTGCCATGGAAACCCAGTGCTCTGGCAGCACATATGTGTGAAAGTGGATATGACACCTAGGGAAGGGAGTGTGGTGGTGAATGGCAACTGCCCGAAGCAGCAGCACAGCTCTTCCAGTGCCAAAACAACTCCACCTGCCTCATGAACTTCACATACCATCAGCTGTCCTGGCAACTATCAAGGAAAACATGTTGGGTCACTTCCGGTCCCATGCCCATTGAGCCCAGGGGGATGGAATCAAGCAGCTTCAGCACCCACACAAAACGAACATGGAGCTCCTCACTCAAGGCGCTCAAATGTACAGGGCCAAAGACATGTTCAGTGCCCAAGCCATTTCCCGCTGCCATGGAAACCAAGTGCTCTGGCAGCACATATGTCTGAAAGTGGATATGACACCTAGGGAAGGGAGTGTGCTGGTGAATGGCAACTGCCCGAAGCAGCAGCACAGCTCTTCCACTGCCAAAACAAGTCCACCTGCCTCATGAACTTCACATACCATCAGCTGTCCTGGCAGCTATCTAGGAAACCCTGTTGGGCCACTTCCGGTCCCATGCCCATTGAGCCCAGTGGGATGGAATCAAGCAGCTTCAGCACCCACACAAAACGAACATGGAGCTCCTCACTCAAGGCGCTCAAAACTCCACGGCCAAAGACAAGTTCAGTGCCCAAGCCATTTCCCGCTGCCATGGAAACCAAGTGCTCTGGCAGCACATATGTCTGAAAGTGGATATGACACCTAGGGAAGGGAGTGTGGTGGTGAATGGCAACTGCCTGAAGCAGCAGCACAGCTCTTCCTGTGCCAAAACAACTCCACCTGCCTCATGAACTTCACATACCATCAGCTGTCCTGGCAGCTATCTAGGAAACCCTGTTGGGTCACTTCCGGTCCCATGCCCATTGAGCCCAGTGGGATGGAATCAAGCAGCTTCAGCACCCACACAAAACGAACATGGAGCTCCTCACTCAAGGCGCTCAAAAGTACATGGCCAAAGACAAGTTCAGTGCCCAAGCCATTTCCCGCTGCCATGGAAACCAAGTGCTCTGGCAGCACATATGTGTGAAAGTGGATATGACACCTAGGGAAGGGAGTGTGGTGGTGAATGGCAACTGCCCGAAGCAGCAGCACAGCTCTTCCAGTGCCAAAACAACTCCACCTGCCTCATGAACTTCACATACCATCAGCTGTCCTGGCAGCTATCAAGGAAAACATGTTGGGTCACTTCCGGTCCCATGCCCATTGAGCCCAGTGGGATGGAATCAAGCAGCTTGAGCACCCACACAAAACGAACATGGAGCTCCTCACTCAAGGCGCTCAAAACTCCACAGCCAAAGACAAGTTCAGTGCCCAAGCCATTTCCCGCTGCCATGGAAACCAAGTGCTCTGGCAGCACATATGTCTGAAAGTGGATATGACACCTAGGGAAGGGAGTGTGCTGGTGAATGGCAACTGCCCGAAGCAGCAGCACAGCTCTTCCAGTGCCAAAACAACTCCACCTGCCTCATGAACTTCACATACCATCAGCTGTCCTGGCAGCTATCTAGGAAACCCTGTGGGGACACTTCCGGTCCCATGCCCATTGAGCCCAGTGGGATGGAATCAAGCAGCTTCAGCACCCACACAAAACGAACATGGAGCTCCTCACTCAAGGCGCTCAAAAGTACATGGCCAAAGACATGTTCAGTGCCCAAGCCATTTCCCGCTGCCATGGAAACCAAGTGCTCTGGCAGCACATATGTCTGAAAGTGGATATGACACCTAGGGAAGGGAGTGTGCTGGTGAATGGCAACTACCCGAAGCAGCAGCACAGCTCTTCCAGTGCCAAAACAACTCCACCTGCCTCATGAACTTCACATACCATCAGCTGTCCTGGCAACTATCAAGGAAAACATGTTGGGTCACTTCCGGTCCCATGCCCATTGAGCCCAGGGGGATGGAATCAAGCAGCTTCAGCACCCACACAAAACGAACATGGAGCTCCTCACTCAAGGCGCTCAAATGTACAGGGCCAAAGACAAGTTCAGTGCCCAAGCCATTTCCCGCTGCCATGGAAACCAAGTGCTCTGGCAGCACATATGTCTGAAAGTGGATATGACACCTAGGGAAGGGAGTGTGCTGGTGAATGGCAACTGCCCGAAGCAGCAGCACAGCTCTTCCACTGCCAAAACAAGTCCACCTGCCTCATGAACTTCACATACCATCAGCTGTCCTGGCAGCTATCTAGGAAACCCTGTTGGGCCACTTCCGGTCCCATGCCCATTGAGCCCAGTGGGATGGAATCAAGCAGCTTCAGCACCCACACAAAACGAACATGGAGCTCCTCACTCAAGGCGCTCAAATGTACATGGCCAAAGACAAGTTCAGTGCCCAAGCCATTTCTGGCTGCCATGGAAACCAAGTGCTCTGGCAGCACATATGTCTGAAAGTGGATATGACACCTAGGGAAGGGAGTGTGGTGGTGAATGGCAACTGCCCGAAGCAGCAGCACAGCTCTTCCAGTGCCAAAACAACTCCACCTGCCTCATAAAATTCACATACCATCAGATGTCCTGGCAGCTATCTAGGAAACCCTGTTGGGTCACTTCCGGTCCCATGCCCTTTGAGCCCAGTGGGATGGAATCAAGCAGCTTCAGCACCCACACAAAACGAACATGGAGCTCCTCACTCAAGGCGCTCAAAACTCCACAGCCAAAGACAAGTTCAGTGCCCAAGCCATTTCCCGCTGCCATGGAAACCAAGTGCTCTGGCAGCACATATGTCTGAAAGTGGATATGACACCTAGGGAAGGGAGTGTGTTGGTGAATGGCAACTGCCCGAAGCAGCAGCACAGCTCTTCCAGTGCCAAAACAACTCCACCTGCCTCATGAACTTCACATACCATCAGCTGTCCTGGCAGCTATCTAGGAAACCCTGTTGGGTCACTTCCGGTCCCATGCCCATTGAGCCCAGTGGGATGGAATCAAGCAGCTTCAGCACCCACACAAAACGAACATGGAGCTCCTCACTCAAGGCGCTCAAAATTCCATGGCGGAAGACAAGTTCAGTGCCCAAGCCATTTCCCGCTGCCATGGAAACCCAGTGCTCTGGCAGCACATATGTGTGAAAGTGGATATGACACCTAGGGAAGGGAGTGTGGTGGTGAATGGCAACTGCCCGAAGCAGCAGCACAGCTCTTCCAGTGCCAAAACAACTCCACCTGCCTCATGAACTTCACATACCATCAGCTGTCCTGGCAACTATCAAGGAAAACATGTTGGGTCACTTCCGGTCCCATGCCCATTGAGCCCAGGGGGATGGAATCAAGCAGCTTCAGCACCCACACAAAACGAACATGGAGCTCCTCACTCAAGCCGCTCAAAACTTCACGGCCAAAGACAAGTTCAGTGCCCAAGCCATTTCCCGCTGCCATGGAAACCAAGTGCTCTGGCAGCACATATGTCTGAAAGTGGATATGACACCTAGGGAAGGGAGTGTGGTGGTGAATGGCAACTGCCCGAAGCAGCAGCACAGCTCTTCCACTGCCAAAACAAGTCCACCTGCCTCATGAACTTCACATACCATCAGCTGTCCTGGCAGCTATCTAGGAAACCCTGTTGGGCCACTTCAGGTCCCATGCCCATTGAGCCCAGTGGGATGGAATCAAGCAGCTTCAGCACCCACACAAAACGAACATGGAGCTCCTCACTCAAGGCGCTCAAAACTCCACGGCCAAAGACAAGTTCAGTGCCCAAGCCATTTCCCGCTGCCATGGAAACCAAGTGCTCTGGCAGCACATATGTCTGAAAGTGGATATGACACATAGGGAAGGGAGTGTGGTGGTGAATGGCAACTGCCTGAAGCAGCAGCACAGCTCTTCCTGTGCCAAAACAACTCCACCTGCCTCATGAACTTCACATACCATCAGCTGTCCTGGCAGCTATCTAGGAAACCCTGTTGGGTCACTTCCGGTCCCATGCCCATTGAGCCCAGTGGGATGGAATCAAGCAGCTTCAGCACCCACACAAAACGAACATGGAGCTCCTCACTCAAGGCGCTCAAAAGTACATGGCCAAAGACAAGTTCAGTGCCCAAGCCATTTCCCGCTGCCATGGAAACCAAGTGCTCTGGCAGCACATATGTGTGAAAGTGGAAATGACACCTAGGGAAGGGAGTGTGGTGGTGAATGGCAACTGCCCGAAGCAGCAGCACAGCTCTTCCAGTGCCAAAACAACTCCACCTGCCTCATGAACTTCACATACCATCAGCTGTCCTGGCAGCTATCAAGGAAAACATGTTGGGTCACTTCCGGTCCCATGCCCATTGAGCCCAGTGGGATGGAATCAAGCAGCTTCAGCACCCACACAAAACGAACATGGAGCTCCTCACTCAAGGCGCTCAAAACTCCACAGCCAAAGACAAGTTGAGTGCCCAAGCCATTTCCCGCTGCCATGGAAACCAAGTGCTCTGGCAGCACATATGTCTGAAAGTGGATATGACACCTAGGGAAGGGAGTGTGCTGGTGAATGGCAACTGCCCGAAGCAGCAGCACAGCTCTTCCACTGCCAAAACAACTCCACCTGCCTCATGAACTTCACATACCATCAGCTGTCCTGGCAGCTATCTAGGAAACCCTGTGGGGACACTTCCGGTCCCATGCCCATTGAGCCCAGTGGGATGGAATCAAGCAGCTTCAGCACCCACACAAAACGAACATGGAGCTCCTCACTCAAGGCGCTCAAAACTCCACGGCCAAAGACAAGTTCAGTGCCCAAGCCATTTCCCGCTGCCATGGAAACCAAGTGCTCTGGCAGCACATATGTCTGAAAGTGGATATGACACCTAGGGAAGGGAGTGTGGTGGTGAATGGCAACTGCCCGAAGCAGCAGCACAGCTCTTCCACTGCCAAAACAACTCCACCTGCCTCATGAACTTCACATACCATCAGCTGTCCTGGCAGCTATCTAGGAAACCCTGTTGGGTCACTTCCGGTCCCATGCCCATTGAGCCCAGTGGGATGGAATCAAGCAGCTTCAGCACCCACACAAAACGAACATGGAGCTCCTCACTCAAGGCGCTCAAATGTACATGGCCAAAGACAAGTTCAGTGCCCAAGCCATTTCTGGCTGCCATGGAAACCAAGTGCTCTGGCAGCACATATGTCTGAAAGTGGATATGACACCTAGGGAAGGGAGTGTGGTGGTGAATGGCAACTGCCCGAAGCAGCAGCACAGCTCTTCCAGTGCCAAAACAACTCCACCTGCCTCATAAAATTCACATACCATCAGATGTCCTGGCAGCTATCTAGGAAACCCTGTTGGGTCACTTCCGGTCCCATGCCCTTTGAGCCCAGTGGGATGGAATCAAGCAGCTTGAGCACCCACACAAAACGAACATGGAGCTCCTCACTCAAGGCGCTCAAAATTCCATGGCGGAAGACAAGTTCAGTGCCCAAGCCATTTCCCGCTGCCATGGAAACCCAGTGCTCTGGCAGCACATATGTGTGAAAGTGGATATGACACCTAGGGAAGGGAGTGTGGTGGTGAATGGCAACTGCCCGAAGCAGCAGCACAGCTCTTCCACTGCCAAAACAACTCCACCTGCCTCATGAACTTCACATACCATCAGCTGTCCTGGCAACTATCAAGGAAAACATGTTGGGTCACTTCCGGTCCCATGCCCATTGAGCCCAGGGGGATGGAATCAAGCAGCTTCAGCACCCACACAAAACGAACATGGAGCTTCTCACTCAAGGCGCTCAAAACTCCACGGCCAAAGACAAGTTCAGTGCCCAAGCCATTTCCCGCTGCCATGGAAACCAAGTGCTCTGGCAGCACATATGTCTGAAAGTGGATATGACACATAGGGAAGGGAGTGTGGTGGTGAATGGCAACTGCCTGAAGCAGCAGCACAGCTCTTCCTGTGCCAAAACAACTCCACCTGCCTCATGAACTTCACATACCATCAGCTGTCCTGGCAGCTATCTAGGAAACCCTGTTGGGTCACTTCCGGTCCCATGCCCATTGAGCCCAGTGGGATGGAATCAAGCAGCTTCAGCACCCACACAAAACGAACATGGAGCTCCTCACTCAAGGCGCTCAAAAGTACATGGCCAAAGACAAGTTCAGTGCCCAAGCCATTTCCCGCTGCCATGGAAACCAAGTGCTCTGGCAGCACATATGTGTGAAAGTGGATATGACACCTAGGGAAGGGAGTGTGGTGGTGAATGGCAACTGCCCGAAGCAGCAGCACAGCTCTTCCAGTGCCAAAACAACTCCACCTGCCTCATGAACTTCACATACCATCAGCTGTCCTGGCAGCTATCAAGGAAAACATGTTGGGTCACTTCCGGTCCCATGCCCATTGAGCCCAGTGGGATGGAATCAAGCAGCTTCAGCACCCACACAAAACGAACATGGAGCTCCTCACTCAAGGCGCTCAAAACTCCACAGCCAAAGACAAGTTCAGTGCCCAAGCCATTTCCCGCTGCCATGGAAACCAAGTGCTCTGGCAGCACATATGTCTGAAAGTGGATATGACACCTAGGGAAGGGAGTGTGCTGGTGAATGGCAACTGCCCGAAGCAGCAGCACAGCTCTTCCAGTGCCAAAACAACTCCACCTGCCTCATGAACTTCACATACCATCAGCTGTCCTGGCAGCTATCTAGGAAACCCTGTGGGGACACTTCCGGTCCCATGCCCATTGAGCCCAGTGGGATGGAATCAAGCAGCTTCAGCACCCACACAAAACGAACATGGAGCTCCTCACTCAAGGCGCTCAAAACTCCACGGCCAAAGACAAGTTCAGTGCCCAAGCCATTTCCCGCTGCCATGGAAACCAAGTGCTCTGGCAGCACATATGTCTGAAAGTGGATATGACACATAGGGAAGGGAGTGTGGTGGTGAATGGCAACTGCCCGAAGCAGCAGCACAGCTCTTCCTGTGCCAAAACAACTCCACCTGCCTCATGAACTTCACATACCATCAGCTGTCCTGGCAGCTATCTAGGAAACCCTGTTGGGTCACTTCCGGTCCCATGCCCATTGAGCCCAGTGGGATGGAATCAAGCAGCTTCAGCACCCACACAAAACGAACATGGAGCTCCTCACTCAAGGCGCTCAAAAGTACATGGCCAAAGACAAGTTCAGTGCCCAAGCCATTTCCCGCTGCCATGGAAACCAAGTGCTCTGGCAGCACATATGTGTGAAAGTGGATATGACACCTAGGGAAGGGAGTGTGGTGGTGAATGGCAACTGCCCGAAGCAGCAGCACAGCTCTTCCAGTGCCAAAACAACTCCACCTGCCTCATGAACTTCACATACCATCAGCTGTCCTGGCAGCTATCAAGGAAAACATGTTGGGTCACTTCCGGTCCCATGCCCATTGAGCCCAGTGGGATGGAATCAAGCAGCTTCAGCACCCACACAAAACGAACATGGAGCTCCTCACTCAAGGCGCTCAAAACTCCACAGCCAAAGACAAGTTCAGTGCCCAAGCCATTTCCCGCTGCCATGGAAACCAAGTGCTCTGGCAGCACATATGTCTGAAAGTGGATATGACACCTAGGGAAGGGAGTGTGCTGGTGAATGGCAACTGCCCGAAGCAGCAGCACAGCTCTTCCAGTGCCAAAACAACTCCACCTGCCTCATGAACTTCACATACCATCAGCTGTCCTGGCAGCTATCTAGGAAACCCTGTGGGGACACTTCCGGTCCCATGCCCATTGAGCCCAGTGGGATGGAATCAAGCAGCTTCAGCACACACACAAAACGAACATGGAGCTCCTCACTCAAGGCGCTCAAAAGTACATGGCCAAAGACATGTTCAGTGCCCAAGCCATTTCCCGCTGCCATGGAAACCAAGTGCTCTGGCAGCACATATGTGTGAAAGTGGATATGACACCTAGGGAAGGGAGTGTGGTGGTGAATGGCAACTACCCGAAGCAGCAGCATAGCTCTTCCAGTGCCAAAACAACTCCACCTGCCTCATGAACTTCACATACCATCAGCTGTCCTGGCAACTATCAAGGAAAACATGTTGGGTCACTTCCGGTCCCATGCCCATTGAGCCCAGGGGGATGGAATCAAGCAGCTTCAGCACCCACACAAAACGAACATGGAGCTCCTCACTCAAGGCGCTCAAAACTCCACGGCCAAAGACAAGTTCAGTGCCCAAGCCATTTCCCGCTGCCATGGAAACCAAGTGCTCTGGCAGCACATATGTCTGAAAGTGGATATGACACCTAGGGAAGGGAGTGTGGTGGTGAATGGCAACTGCCCGAAGCAGCAGCACAGCTCTTCCACTGCCAAAACAAGTCCACCTGCCTCATGAACTTCACATACCATCAGCTGTCCTGGCAGCTATCTAGGAAACCCTGTTGGGCCACTTCCGGTCCCATGCCCATTGAGCCCAGTGGGATGGAATCAAGCAGCTTCAGCACCCACACAAAACGAACATGGAGCTCCTCACTCAAGGCGCTCAAAACTCCACGGCCAAAGACAAGTTCAGTGCCCAAGCCATTTCCCGCTGCCATGGAAACCAAGTGCTCTGGCAGCACATATGTCTGAAAGTGGATATGACACCTAGGGAAGGGAGTGTGGTGGTGAATGGCAACTGCCTGAAGCAGCAGCACAGCTCTTCCTGTGCCAAAACAACTCCACCTGCCTCATGAACTTCACATACCATCAGCTGTCCTGGCAGCTATCTAGGAAACCCTGTTGGGTCACTTCCGGTCCCATGCCCATTGAGCCCAGTGGGATGGAATCAAGCAGCTTCAGCACCCACACAAAACGAACATGGAGCTCCTCACTCAAGGCGCTCAAATGTACATGGCCAAAGACATGTTCAGTGCCCAAGCCATTTCCCGCTGCCATGGAAACCAAGTGCTCTGGCAGCACATATGTCTGAAAGTGGATATGACACCTAGGGAAGGGAGTGTGCTGGTGAATGGCAACTGCCCGAAGCAGCAGCACAGCTCTTCCAGTGCCAAAACAACTCCACCTGCCTCATGAACTTCACATACCATCAGCTGTCCTGGCAGCTATCTAGGAAACCCTGTTGGGTCACTTCCGGTCCCATGCCCATTGAGCCCAGTGGGATGGAATCAAGCAGCTTCAGCACCCACACAAAACGAACATGGAGCTCCTCACTCAAGGCGCTCAAAACTCCACAGCCAAAGACAAGTTCAGTGCCCAAGCCATTTCCCGCTGCCATGGAAACCAAGTGCTCTGGCAGCACATATGTCTGAAAGTGGATATGACACCTAGGGAAGGGAGTGTGGTGGTGAATGGCAACTGCCCGAAGCAGCAGCACAGCTCTTCCAGTGCCAAAACAACTCCACCTGCCTCATGAACTTCACATACCATCAGCTGTCCTGGCAGCTATCTAGGAAACCCTGTTGGGTCACTTCCGGTCCCATGCCCATTGAGCCCAGTGGGATGGGATGGAATCAAGCAGCTTCAGCACCCACACAAAACGAACATGGAGCTCCTCACTCAAGGCGCTCAAAACTCCACGGCCAAAGACAAGTTCAGTGCCCAAGCCATTTCCCGCTGCCATGGAAACCAAGTGCTCTGGCAGCACATATGTGTGAAAGTGGATATGACACCTAGGGAAGGTAGTGTGGTGGTGAATGGCAACTGCCCGAAGCAGCAGCACAGCTCTTCCAGTGCCAAAACAACTCCACCTGCCTCATGAACTTCACATACCATCAGCTGTCCTGGCAGCTATCTAGGAAACCCTGTTGGGTCACTTCCGGTCCCATGCCCATTGAGCCCAGTGGGATGGAATCAAGCAGCTTCAGCACCCACACAAAACGAACATGGAGCTCCTCACTCAAGGCGCTCAAAACTCCACGGCCAAAGACAAGTTCAGTGCCCAAGCCATTTCCCGCTGCCATGGAAACCAAGTGCTCTGGCAGCACATATGTGTGAAAGTGGATATGACACCTAGGGAAGGGAGTGTGGTGGTGAATGGCAACTGCCCGAAGCAGCAGCACAGCTCTTCCAGTGCCAAAACAACTCCACCTGCCTCATGAACTTCACATACCATCAGCTGTCCTGGCAGCTATCTAGGAAACCCTGTTGGGTCACTTCCGGTCCCATGCCCATTGAGCCCAGTGGGATGGAATCAAGCAGCTTCAGCACCCACACAAATCTAACATGGAGCTCCTCACTCAAGGCGCTCAAAACTCCACGGCCAAAGACAAGTTCAGTGCCCAAGCCATTTCCCGCTGCCATGGAAACCAAGTGCTCTGGCAGCACATATGTGTGAAAGTGGATATGACACCTAGGGAAGGGAGTGTGCTGGTGAATGGCAACTGCCCGAAGCAGCAGCACAGCTCTTCCAGTGCCAAAACAACTCCACCTGCCTCATGAACTTCACATACCATCAGCTGTCCTGGCAGCTATCTAGGAAACCCTGTTGGGTCACTTCCGGTCCCATGCCCATTGAGCCCAGTGGGATGGAATCAAGGAGCTTCAGCATCCACACAAAACGAACATGGAGCTCCTCACTCAAGACGCTCACAACTCCATGGCCAAAGACAATTTCAGTGCCCAAGCCATTTCCCGCTGCCATAGAACTCAAGTGCTCTGGCAGCACATATGTGTGAAAGTGGATATGACACCTAGGGAAGGGAGTGTGGTGGTGAATGGCAACTGCCCAAAGCAGCAGCACAGCTCTTCAACTGCCAAAACAACTCCACCTGCCTCATGAACTTCACATACCATCAGCTGTCCTGGCAGCTATCTAGGAAACCCTGTTGGGTCACTTCCGGTCCCATGCCCATTGAGCCTAGTGGGATGGAATCAAGGAGCTTCAGCACCCACACAAAACGAACATGGAGCTCCTCACTCAAGACGCTCACAACTTCATGGCCAAAGACAAGTTCAGTGCCCAAGCCATTTCCCGCTGCCATAGAACTCAAGTGCTCTGGCAGCACATATGTGTGAAAGTGGATATGACACCTAGGGAAGGGAGTGTGTTGGTGAATGGCAACTGCCTGAAGCAGCAGCACAGCTCTTCCACTGCCAAAACAACTCCACCTGCCTCATGAACTTCACATACCATCAGCTGTCCTGGCAGCTATCTAGGAAACCCTATTGGGTCACTTCCGGTCCCATGACCATTGAGCCCAGTGGGATGGAATCAAGCAGCTTGAGCACCCACACAAAACGAACACGGAGCTCCTCACTCAAGGCGCTCAAAACTCCACGGACAAAGACAAGTTCAGTGCCCAAGCCATTTCCCGCTGCCATGGAAACCAAGTGCTCTGGCAGCACATATGTCTGAAAGTGGATATGACACCTAGGGAAGGGAGTGTGGTGGTGAATGGCAACTGCCTGAAGCAGCAGCACAGCTCTTCCAGTGCCAAAACAACTCCACCTGCCTCATGAACTTCACATACCATCAGCTGTCCTGGCAGCTATCTAGGAAACCCTGTTGGGTCACTTCCGGTCCCATGCCAATTGAGCCCAGTGGGATGGAATCAAGCAGCTTCAGCACCCACACAAAACGAACATGGAGCTCCTCACTCAAGGCGCTCAAAACTCCACGGCCAAAGACAAGTTCAGTGCCCAAGCCATTTCCCGCTGCCATGGAAACCAAGTGCTCTGGCAGCACATATGTGTGAAAGTGGATATGACACCTAGGGAAGGGAGTGTGGTGGTGAATGGCAACTGCCCGAAGCAGCAGCACAGCTCTTCCAGTGCCAAAACAACTCCACCTGCCTCATGAACTTCACATACCATCAGCTGTCCTGGCAGCTATCTAGGAAACCCTGTTGGGTCACTTCCGGTCCCATGCCCATTGAGCCCAGTGGGATGGAATCAAGGAGCTTCAGCATCCACACAAAACGAACATGGAGCTCCTCACTCAAGACGCTCACAACTCCATGGCCAAAGACAAGTTCAGTGCCCAAGCCATTTCCCGCTGCCATAGAACTCAAGTGCTCTGGCAGCACATATGTGTGAAAGTGGATATGACACCTAGGGAAGGGAGTGTGGTGGTGAATGGCAACTGCCCAAAGCAGCAGCAGAGCTCTTCCAGTGCCAAAACAACTCCACCTGCCTCATGAACTTCACATACCATCAGCTGTCCTGGCAGCTATCTAGGAAACCCTGTTGGGTCACTTCCGGTCCCATGCCCATTGAGCCTAGTGGGATGGAATCAAGGAGCTTCAGCACCCACACAAAACGAACATGGAGCTCCTCACTCAAGACGCTCACAACTTCATGGCCAAAGACAAGTTCAGTGCCCAAGCCATTTCCCGCTGCCATAGAACTCAAGTGCTCTGGCAGCACATATGTCTGAAAGTGGATATGACACCTAGGGAAGGGAGTGTGTTGGTGAATGGCAACTGCCTGAAGCAGCAGCACAGCTCTTCCACTGCCAAAACAACTCCACCTGCCTCATGAACTTCACATACCATCAGCTGTCCTGGCAGCTATCTAGGAAACCCTATTGGGTCACTTCCGGTCCCATGACCATTGAGCCCAGTGGGATGGAATCAAGCAGCTTGAGCACCCACACAAAACGAACACGGAGCTCCTCACTCAAGGCGCTCAAAACTCCACGGACAAAGACAAGTTCAGTGCCCAAGCCATTTCCCGCTGCCATGGAAACCAAGTGCTCTGGCAGCACATATGTCTGAAAGTGGATATGACACCTAGGGAAGGGAGTGTGGTGGTGAATGGCAACTGCCTGAAGCAGCAGCACAGCTCTTCCAGTGCCAAAACAACTCCACCTGCCTCATGAACTTCACATACCATCTGCTGTCCTGGCAGCTATCTAGGAAACCCTGTTGGGTCACTTCCGGTCCCATGCCAATTGAGCCCAGTGGGATGGAATCAAGCAGCTTCAGCACCCACACAAATCTAACATGGAGCTCCTCACTCAAGGCGCTCAAAACTCCACGGCCAAAGACAAGTTCAGTGCCCAAGCCATTTCCCGCTGCCATGGAAACCAAGTGCTCTGGCAGCACATATGTCTGAAAGTGGATATGACACCTAGGGAAGGGAGTGTGGTGGTGAATGGCAACTGCCCGAAGCAGCAGCACAGCTCTTCCAGTGCCAAAACAACTCCACCTGCCTCATGAACTTCACATACCATCAGCTGTCCTGGCAGCTATCTAGGAAACCCTGTTGGGTCACTTCCGGTCCCATGCCCATTGAGCCCAGTGGGATGGAATCAAGGAGCTTCAGCATCCACACAAAACGAACATGGAGCTCCTCACTCAAGACGCTCACAACTCCATGGCCAAAGACAAGTTCAGTGCCCAAGCCATTTCCCGCTGCCATAGAACTCAAGTGCTCTGGCAGCACATATGTGTGAAAGTGGATATGACACCTAGGGAAGGGAGTGTGGTGGTGAATGGCAACTGCCCAAAGCAGCAGCACAGCTCTTCCAGTGCCAAAACAACTCCACCTGCCTCATGAACTTCACATACCATCAGCTGTCCTGGCAGCTATCTAGGAAACCCTGTTGGGTCACTTCCGGTCCCATGCCCATTGAGCCTAGTGGGATGGAATCATGGAGCTTCAGCACCCACACAAAACGAACATGGAGCTCCTCACTCAAGACGCTCACAACTTCATGGCCAAAGACAAGTTCAGTGCCCAAGCCATTTTCCGCTGCCATAGAACTCAAGTGCTCTGGCAGCACATATGTGTGAAAGTGGATATGACACCTAGGGAAGGGAGTGTGTTGGTGAATGGCAACTGCCTGAAGCAGCAGCACAGCTCTTCCACTGCCAAAACAACTCCACCTGCCTCATGAACTTCACATACCATCAGCTGTCCTCTCAGCTATCTAGGAAACCCTGTTGGGTCACTTCCGGTCCCATGCCCATTGAGCCCAGTGGGATGGAATCAAGCAGCTTCAGCACCCACACAAAACGAACACGGAGCTCCTCACTCAAGGCGCTCAAAACTCCACGGACAAAGACAAGTTCAGTGCCCAAGCCATTTCCGGCTGCCATGGAAACCAAGTGCTCTGGCAGCACATATGTCTGAAAGTGGATATGACACCTAGGGAAGGGAGTGTGGTAGTGAATGGCAACTGCCCGGAGCAGCAGCACAGCTCTTCCAGTGCCAAAACAACTCCACCTGCCTCATGAACTTCACATACCATCAGCTGTCCTGGCAGCTATCTAGGAAACCCTGTTGGGTCACTTCCGGTCCCATGCCCATTGAGCCTAGTGGGATGGAATCAAGGAGCTTCAGCACCCACACAAAACTAACATGGAGCTCCTCACTCAAGACGCTCACAACTCCATGGCCAAAGACAAGTTCAGTGCCCAAGCCATTTCCCACTGCCATAGAACTCAAGTGCTCTGGCAGCACATATGTGTGAAAGTGGATATGACACCTAGGGAAGGGAGTGTGCTGGTGAATGGCAACTGCCTGAAGCAGCAGCACAGCTCTTCCAGTGCCAAAACAACTCCACCTGCCTCATGAACTTCACATACCATCAGCTGTCCTGGCAGCTATCTAAGAATCCCTGTTGGGTCACTTGCGGTCCCATGCCCATTGAGCCCAGTGGGATGGAATCAAGCAGCTTCAGCACCCACACAAAACGAACACGGAGCTCCTCACTCAAGGCGCTCAAAACTCCACGGCCAAAGACAAGTTCAGTGCCCAAGGCATTTCCCGCTGCCATGGAAACCAAGTGCTCTGGCAGCACATATGTCTGAAAGTGGATGTGACACCTAGGGAAGGGAGTGTGGTGGTGAATGGCAACTGCCCGAAGCAGCAGCACAGCTCTTCCAGTGCCAAAACAACTCCACCTGCCTCATGAACTTCACATACCATCAGCTGTCCTGGCAGCTATCTAGAAAACCCTGTTGGGTCACTTCCGGTCCCATGCCCATTGAGCGTAGTGGGATGGAATCAAGGAGCTTCAGCACCCACACAAAACGAACATGGAGCTCCTCACTCAAGACGCTCACAACTTCATGGCCAAAGACAAGTTCAGTGCCCAAGCCATTTCCCGCTGCCATAGAACTCAAGTGCTCTGGCAGCACTTTTGTCTGAAAGTGGATATGACACCTAGGGAAGGGAGTGTGTTGGTGAATGGCAACTGCCCGAAGCAGCAGCACAGCTCTTCCAGTGCCAAAACAACTCCACCTGCCTCATGAACTTCACATACCATCAGCTGTCCTGGCAGCTATCTAAGAAACCCTGTTGGGTCACTTGCGGTCCCATGCCCAATGAGCCCAGTGGGATGGAATCAAGCAGCTTCAGCACCCACACAAAACGAACACGGAGCTCCTCACTCAAGGCGCTCAAAACTCCACGGACAAAGACAAGTTCAGTGCCCAAGGCATTTCCCGCTGCCATGGAAACCAAGTGCTCTGGCAGCACATATGTGTGAAAGTGGATATGACACCTAGGGAAGGGAGTGTGCTGGTGAATGGCAACTGCCCGGAGCAGCAGCACAGCTCTTCCAGTGCCAAAACAACTCCTCCTGCCTCATGAACTTCACATACCATCAGCTGTCCTGGCAGCTATCTAGGAAACCCTGTTGGGTCACTTCCGGTCCCATGCCCATTGAGCCTAGTGGGATGGAATCAAGGAGCTTCAGCACCCACACAAAACGAACATGGAGCTCCTCACTCAAGACGCTCACAACTCCATGGCCAAGGACAAGTTCAGTGCCCAAGCCATTTCCCACTGCCATAGACCTCAAGTGCTCGGGCAGCACATATGTGTGAAAGTGGATATGACACCTAGGGAAGGGAGTGTGGTGGTGAATGGCAACTGCCTGAAGCAGCAGCACAGCTCTTCCACTGCCAAAACAACTCCACCTGCCTCATGAACTTCACATACCATCAGCTGTCCTGGCAGCTATCTAGGAAACCCTGTTGGGTCACTTCCGGTCCCATGCCCATTGAGCCCAGTGGGATGGAATCAAGCAGCTTGAGCACCCACACAAAACGAACACGGAGCTCCTCACTCAAGGCGCTCAAAACTCCACAGCCAAAGACAAGTTCAGTGCCCAAGCCATTTCCCGCTGCCATGGAAACCAAGTGCTCTGGCAGCACATATGTCTGAAAGTGGATATGACACCTAGGGAAGGGAGTGTGGTGGTGAATGGCAACTGCCTGAAGCAGCAGCACAGCTCTTCCTGTGCCAAAACAACTCCACCTGCCTCATGAACTTCACATACCATCAGCTGTCCTGGCAGCTATCTAGGAAACCCTGTTGTGTCACTTCCGGTCCCATGCCCATTGAGCCCAGTTCGATGGAATCAAGCAGCTTCAGCACCCACACAAAACGAACATGGAGCTCCTCACTCAAGGCGCTCAAATGTACATGGCCAAAGACATGTTCAGTGCCCAAGCCATTTCCCGCTGCCATGGAAACCAAGTGCTCTGGCAGCACATATGTCTGAAAGTGGATATGACACCTAGGGAAGGGAGTGTGCTGGTGAATGGCAACTACCCGAAGCAGCAGCATAGCTCTTCCAGTGCCAAAACAACTCCACCTGCCTCATGAACTTCACATACCATCAGCTGTCCTGGCAGCTATCTAGGAAACCCTGTTGTGTCACTTGCGGTCCCATGCCCATTGAGCCCAGTGGGATGGAATCAAGCAGCTTGAGCACCCACACAAAACGAACATGGAGCTCCTCACTCAAGGCGCTCAAAACTCCACAGCCAAAGACAAGTTCAGTGCCCAAGCCATTTCCCGCTGCCATGGAAACCAAGTGCTCTGGCAGCACATATGTCTGAAAGTGGATATGACACCTAGGGAAGGGAGTGTACTGGTGAATGGCAACTGCCTGAAGCAGCAGCACAGCTCTTCCTCTGCCACAACAACTCCACCTGCCTCATGAACTTCACATACCATCAGCTGTCTTGGCAGCTATCTAGGAGACCCTGTTGGGTCACTTCCGGTCCCATGCCCATTGAGCCCAGTGGGATGGAATCAAGCAGCTTGAGCACCAAAACAAAACGAACATGGAGCTCCTCACTCAAGGCGCTCAAAACTCCACAGCCAAAGACAAGTTCAGTGCCCAAGCCATTTCCCGCTGCCATGGAAACCAAGTGCTCTGGCAGCACATATGTCTGAAAGTGGATATGACACCTAGGGAAGGGAGTGTGGTGGTGAATGGCAACTGCCTGAAGCAGCAGCACAGCTCTTCCAGTGCCAAAACAACTCCACCTGCCTCATGAACTTCACATACCATCAGCTGTCCTGGCAGCTATCTAGGAAACCCTGTTGGGTCACTTCCGGTCCCATGCCCATTGAGCCCAGTGGGATGGAATCAAGCAGCTTCAGCACCCACACAAAACGAACACGGAGCTCCTCACTCAAGGCGCTCAAAACTCCACGGCCAAAGACAAGTTCAGTGCCCAAGCCATTTCCCGCTGCCATGGAAACCAAGTGCTCTGGCAGCACATATGTCTGAAAGTGGATATGACACCTAGGGAAGGGAGTGTGGTGGTGAATGGCAACTGCCCGAAGCAGCAGCACAGCTCTTCCAGTGCCAAAACAACTCCACCTGCCTCATGAACTTCACATACCATCAGCTGTCCTGGCAGCTATCTAGGAAACCCTGTTGTGTCACTTCCGGTCCCATGCCCATTGAGCCCAGTGGGATGGAATCAAGCAGCTTCAGCACCCACACAAATCTAACATGGAGCTCCTCACTCAAGGCGCTCAAAACTCCACGGCCAAAGACAAGTTCAGTGCCCAAGCCATTTCCCGCTGCCATGGAAACCAAGTGCTCTGGCAGCACATATGTCTGAAAGTGGATATGACACCTAGGAAAGGGAGTGTGGTGGTGAATGGCAACTGCCCAAAGCAGCAGCACAGCTCTTCCACTGCCAAAACAACTCCACCTGCCTCATGAACTTCACATACCATCAGCTGTCCTGGCAGCTATCTAGGAAACCCTGTTGTGTCACTTCCGGTCCCATGCCCATTGAGCCCAGTGGGATGGAATCAATCAGCTTGAGAACCCACACAAAACGAACATGGAGCTCCTCACTCAAGGCGCTCACAACTCCATGGCCAAAGACAAGTTCAGTGCCCAAGCCATTTCCCGCTGCCATAGAACTCAAGTGCTCTGGCAGCACATATGTGTGAAAGTGGATATGACACCTAGGGAAGGGAGTGTGGTGGTGAATGGCAACTGCCCGAAGCAGCAGCACAGCTCTTCCACTGCCAAAACAACTCCACCTGCCTCATGAACTTCACATACCATCAGCTGTCCTGGCAGCTATCTAGGAAACCCTGTTGGGTCACTTCCGGTCCCATGCCCATTGAGCCCAGTGGCATGGAATCAAGCAGCTTCAGCACCCACACAAAACGAACATGGAGCTCCTCACTCAAGACGCTCACAACTTCATGGCCAAAGACAAGTTCAGTGCCCAAGCCATTTCCCGCTGCTATGGAAACCAAGTGCTCTGGCAGCACATATGTCTGAAAGTGGATATGACACCTAGGGAAGGGAGTGTACTGGTGAATGGCAACTGCCTGAAGCAGCAGCACAGCTCTTCCAGTGCCAAAACAACTCCACCTGCCTCATGAACTTCACATACCATCAGCTGTCCTGGCAGCTATCTAGGAAACCCTGTTGGGTCACTTCCGGTCCCATGCCCATTGAGCCCAGTGGGATGGAATCAAGCAGCTTCAGCACCCACACAAAACGAACATGGAGCTCCTCACTCAAGGCGCTCAAAACTCCACAGCCAAAGACAAGTTCAGTGCCCAAGCCATTTCCCGCTGCCATGGAAACCAAGTGCTCTGGCAGCACATATAGCTGAAAGTGGATATGACACCTAGGGAAGGGAGTGTGTTGGTGAATGGCAACTGCCCGAAGCAGCAGCACAGCTCTTCCACTGCCAAAACAACTCCACCTGCCTCATGAACTTCACATACCATCAGCTGTCCTGGCAGCTATCTAGGAAACCCTGTTGTGTCACTTCCGGTCCCATGCCCATTGAGCCCAGTGGGATGGAATCAAGCAGCTTCAGCACCCACACAAATCTAACATGGAGCTCCTCACTCAAGGCGCTCAAAACTCCACAGCCAAAGACAAGTTCAGTGCCCAAGCCATTTCCCGCTGCCATGGAAACCAAGTGCTCTGGCAGCACATATGTCTGAAAGTGGATATGACACCTAGGGAAGGGAGTGTGCTGGTGAATGGCAACTGCCCGAAGCAGCAGCACAGCTCTTCCACTGCCAAAACAACTCCACCTGCCTCATGAACTTCACATACCATCAGCTGTCCTGGCAGCTATCTAGGAAACCCTGTTGGGTCACTTCCGGTCCCATGCCCATTGAGCCCAGTGGGATGGAATCAAGCAGCTTCAGCAACAACACAAAACGAACATGGAGCTCCACACTCAAGGCGCTCAAAACTCCACGGCCAAAGACAAGTTCAGTGCCCAAGCCATTTCCCGCTGCCATGGAAACCAACTGCTCTGGCAGCACATATGTCTAAAAGTGGATATGACACCTAGGGAAGGGAGTGTGGTGGTGAATGGCAACTGCCCGAAGCAGCAGCACAGCTCTTCCACTGCCAAAAAACTCCACCTGCCTCATGAACTTCACATAACATCAGCTGTCCTGGCAGCTATCTAGGAAACCCTGTTGGGTCACTTGCGGTCCCATGCCCATTGAGCCCAGTTCGATGGAATCAAGCAGCTTCAGCACCCACACAAAACGAACATGGAGCTCCTCACTCAAGACGCTCACAACTGCACGGCCAAAGACAAGTTCAGTGCCCAAGCCATTTCCCACTGCCATAGAACTCAAGTGCTCTGGCAGCACATATGTGTGAAAGTGGATATGACACCTGGGAAGGGAGTGTGTCGGTGAATGGCAACTGCCCGAAGCAGCAGCACAGCTCTTCCACAGCCAAAACAACTCCACCTGCCTCATGAACTTCACATACCATCAGCTGTCCTGGCAGCTATCTAGGAAACCCTGTTGGGTCACTTCCGGTCCCATGCACATTGAGCCCAGTGGGATGGAATCAAGCAGCTTCAGCACCCACACAAAACGAACACGGAGCTCCTCACTCAAGGCGCTCAAAACTCCACAGCCAAAGACAAGTTCAGTGCCCAAGCCATTTCCCGCTGCCATGGAAACCAAGTGCTCTGGCAGCACATATAGCTGAAAGTGGATATGACACCTAGGGAAGGGAGTGTGTTGGTGAATGGCAACTGCCCGAAGCAGCAGCACAGCTCTTCCACTGCCAAAACAACTCCACCTGCCTCATGAACTTCACATACCATCAGCTGTCCTGGCAGCTATCTAGGAAACCCTGTTGTGTCACTTCCGGTCCCATGCCCATTGAGCCCAGTGGGATGGAATCAAGCAGCTTCAGCACCCACACAAATCTAACATGGAGCTCCTCACTCAAGGCGCTCAAAACTCCACAGCCAAAGACAAGTTCAGTGCCCAAGCCATTTCCCGCTGCCATGGAAACCAAGTGCTCTGGCAGCACATATGTCTGAAAGTGGATATGACACCTAGGGAAGGGAGTGTGCTGGTGAATGGCAACTGCCCGAAGCAGCAGCACAGCTCTTCCACTGCCAAAACAACTCCACCTGCCTCATGAACTTCACATACCATCAGCTGTCCTGGCAGCTATCTAGGAAACCCTGTTGGGTCACTTCCGGTCCCATGCCCATTGAGCCCAGTGGGATGGAATCAAGCAGCTTCAGCAACAACACAAAACGAACATGGAGCTCCACACTCAAGGCGCTCAAAACTCCACGGCCAAAGACAAGTTCAGTGCCCAAGCCATTTCCCGCTGCCATGGAAACCAACTGCTCTGGCAGCACATATGTCTAAAAGTGGATATGACACCTAGGGAAGGGAGTGTGGTGGTGAATGGCAACTGCCCGAAGCAGCAGCACAGCTCTTCCACTGCCAAAAAACTCCACCTGCCTCATGAACTTCACATAACATCAGCTGTCCTGGCAGCTATCTAGGAAACCCTGTTGGGTCACTTGCGGTCCCATGCCCATTGAGCCCAGTTCGATGGAATCAAGCAGCTTCAGCACCCACACAAAACGAACATGGAGCTCCTCACTCAAGACGCTCACAACTGCACGGCCAAAGACAAGTTCAGTGCCCAAGCCATTTCCCACTGCCATAGAACTCAAGTGCTCTGGCAGCACATATGTGTGAAAGTGGATATGACACCTGGGAAGGGAGTGTGTCGGTGAATGGCAACTGCCCGAAGCAGCAGCACAGCTCTTCCACAGCCAAAACAACTCCACCTGCCTCATGAACTTCACATACCATCAGCTGTCCTGGCAGCTATCTAGGAAACCCTGTTGGGTCACTTCCGGTCCCATGCACATTGAGCCCAGTGGGATGGAATCAAGCAGCTTCAGCACCCACACAAAACGAACACGGAGCTCCTCACTCAAGGCGCTCAAAACTCCACAGCCAAAGACAAGTTCAGTGCCCAAGCCATTTCCCGCTGCCATGGAAACCAAGTGCTCTGGCAGCACATATGTCTAAAAGTGGATATGACACCTAGGGAAGGGAGTGTGGTGGTGAATGGCAACTGCCCGAAGCAGCAGCACAGCTCTCCCACTGCCAAAACAACTCCACCTGCCTCATGAACTTCACATACCATCAGCTGTCCTGGCAGCTATCTAGGAAACCCTGTTGGGTCACTTCCGGTCCCATGCCCATTGAGCCCAGTGGGATGCAATCAAGCAGCTTCAGCACCCACACAAAACGAACATGGAGCTCCTCACTCAAGGCGCTCAAAACTCTACGGCCAAAGACAAGTTCAGTGCCCAAGCCATTTCCCACTGCCATAGAACTCAAGTGCTCCGGCAGCACATATGTGTGAAAGTGGATATGACACCTAGGGAAGGGAGTGTGGTGGTGAATGGCAACTGCCCGAAGCAGCAGCACAGCTCTTCCACTGCCAAAACAACTCCACCTGCCTCATGAACTTCACATACCATCAGCTGTCCTGGCAGCTATCTAGGAAACCCTGTTGGGTCACTTCCGGTCCCATGCCCATTGAGCCCAGTGGGATGGAATCAAGCAGCTTCAGCACCCACACAAAACGAACATGGAGCTCCTCACTCAAGGCACTCAAAATTCCATGGCGGAAGACAAGTTCAGTGCCCAAGCCATTTCCCGCTGCCATGGAAACCAAGTGCTCTGGCAGCACATATGTGTGAAAGTGGATATGACACCTAGGAAAGGGAGTGTGGTGGTGAATGGCAACTGCCCGAAGCAGCAGCACAGCTCTTCCAGTGCCAAAACAACTCCACCTGCCTCATGAACTTCACATACCATCAGCTGTCCTGGCAGCTATCTAGGAAACCCTGTTGGGTCACTTCCGGTCCCATGCCCATTGAGCCCAGTGGGATGGAATCAAGCAGCTTCAGCAACAACACAAAACGAAGATGGAGCTCCTCACTCAAGGCGCTCAAAACTCCACAGCCAAAGACAAGTTCAGTGCCCAAGCCATTTCCCGCTGCCATGGAAACCAAGTGCTCTGGCAGCACATATGTCTAAAAGTGGATATGACACCTAGGGAAGGGAGTGTGGTGGTGAATGGCAACTGCCCGAAGCAGCAGCACAGCGCTTCCAGTGCCAAAACAACTCCACCTGCCTCATGAACTTCACATACCATCAGCTGTCCTGGCAGCTATCTAGGAAACCCTGTTGGGTCACTTCCGGTCCCATGACCATTGAGCCCAGTGGGATGGAATCACGCAGCTTCAGCACCCACACAAAACTAACATGGAGCTCCTCACTCAAGGCGCTTAAAACTCCACAGCCAAAGACAAGTTCAGTGCCCAAGCCATTTCCCGCTGCCATGGAAACCAAGTGCTCTGGCAGCACATATGTCTGAAAGTGGATATGACACCTAGGGAAGGGAGTGTGTTGGTGAATGGCAACTGCCTGAAGCAGCAGCACAGCTCTTCCACTGCCAAAACAACTCCACCTGCCTCATGAACTTCACATACCATCAGCTGTCCTGGCAGCTATCTAGGAAACCCTGTTGGGTCACTTCCAGTCCCATGCCCATTGAGCCCAGTGGGATGGAATCAAGCAGCTTCAGCACCCACACAAAACGAACATGGAGCTCCTCACTCAAGACGCTCACAACTGCACGGCCAAAGACAAGTTCAGTGCCCAAGCCATTTCCCACTGCCATAGAACTCAAGTGCTCCGGCAGCACATATGTCTGAAAGTGGATATGATACCTAGGGAAGGGAGTGTGGTGGTGAATGGCAACTGCCCGAAGCAGCAGCACAGCTCTTCCAGTGCCAAAACAACTCCACCTGCCTCATGAACTTCACATACCATCAGCTGTCCTGGCAGCTATCTAGGAAACCCTGTTGGGTCACTTCCGGTCCCATGCCCATTGAGCCCAGTGGCATGGAATCAAGCAGCTTCAGCACCCACACAAAACGAACATGGAGCTCCTCACTCAAGGCGCTCAAAACTCCTCGGCCAAAGACAAGTTCAGTGCCCAAGCCATTTCCCGCTGCCATGGAAACCAAGTGCTCTGGCAGCACATATGTGAAAGTGGATATGACACCTAGGGAAGGGAGTGTGGTGGTGTGTGGCAACTGCCCGAAGCAGCAGCACAGCTCTTCCAGTGCCAAAACAACTCCACCTGCCTCATGAACTTCACATACCATCAGCTGTCCTGGCAGCTATCTAGGAAACGCTGTTGGGTCACTTCCGGTCCCATGCCCATTGAGCCCAGTGGGATGGAATCAAGCAGCTTCAGCACCCACACAAATCTAGCATGGAGCTCCTCACTCAAGGCGCTCAAAACTCCACAGCCAAAGACAAGTTCAGTCATCAAGCCATTTCCCGCTGCCATGGAAACCAAGTGCTCTGGCAGCACATATGTCTGAAAGTGGATATGACACCTAGGGAAGGGAGTGTGCTGGTGAATGGCAACTGCCCGAAGCAGCAGCACAGCTCTTCCAGTGCCAAAACAACTCCACCTGCCTCATGAACTTCACATACCATCAGCTGTCCTGGCAGCTATCTAGGAAACCCTGTTGGGTCACTTCCGGTCCCATGCCCTTTGAGCCCAGTGGGATGGAATCAAGCAGCTTCAGCACCCACACAAAACGAACATGGAGCTCCTCACTCAAGGCGCTCAAATGTACATGGCCAAAGACAAGTTCAGTGCCCAAGCCATTTCCGGCTGCCATGGAAACCAAGTGCTCTGGCAGCACATATGTGTGAAAGTGGATATGACACCTAGGGAAGGGAGTGTGCTGGTCAATGGCAACTGCCCAAAACAGCAGCACAGCTCTTCCACTGCCAAAACAGCTCCACCTGCCTCATGAACTTCACATACCATCAGCTGTCCTGGCAGCTATCTAGGAAACCCTGTTGTGTCACTTCCGGTCCCATGCCCATTGAGCCCAGTGGGATGGAATCAAGCAGCTTCAGCACCCACACAAAACGAACATGGAGCTCCTCACTCAAGGCGCTCAAAACTCCACGGCCAAAGACAAGTTGAGTGCCCAAGCCATTTCCCGCTGCCATGGAACTCAAGTGCTCTGGCAGCACATATGTCTGAAAGTGGATATGACACCTAGGGAAGGGAGTGTGCTGGTGAATGGCAACTGCCCGAAGCAGCAGCACAGCTCTCCCACTGCCAAAACAACTCCACCTGCCTCATGAACTTCACATACCATCAGCTGTCCTGGCAGCTATCTAGGAAACCCTGTTGGGTCACTTCCGGTCCCATGCCCATTGAGCCCAGTGGGATGGAATCAAGCAGCTTCAGCACCCACACAAAACGAACATGGAGCTCCTCACTCAAGAAGCTCAAAACTTCACAGCCAAAGACAAGTTCAGTGCCCAAGCCATTTCTGGCTGCCATGGAAACCAAGTGCTCTGGCAGCACATATGTCTGAAAGTGGATATGACACCTAGGGAAGGGAGTGTGGTGGTGAATGGCAACTGCCCGAAGCAGCAGCACAGCTCTTCCAGTGCCAAAACAACTCCACCTGCCTCATAAAATTCACATACCATCAGCTGTCCTGGCAGCTATCTAGGAAACCCTGTTGGGTCACTTCCGGTCCCATGCCCTTTGAGCCCAGTGGGATGGAATCAAGCAGCTTCAGCACCCACACAAAACGAACATGGAGCTCCTCACTCAAGGCGCTCAAAACTCCACAGCCAAAGACAAGTTCAGTGCCCAAGCCATTTCCCGCTGCCATGGAAACCAAGTGCTCTGGCAGCACATATGTCTGAAAGTGGATATGACACCTAGGGAAGGGAGTGTGGTGGTGAATGGCAACTGCCCGAAGCAGCAGCACAGCTCTTCCAGTGCCAAAACAACTCCACCTGCCTCATGAACTTCACATACCATCAGCTGTCCTGGCAGCTATCTAGGAAACCCTGTTGGGTCACTTCCGGTCCCATGCCCATTGAGCCCAGTGGGATGGAATCAAGCAGCTTCAGCACCCACACAAAACGAACATGGAGCTCCTCACTCAAGGCGCTCAAAATTCCATGGCGGAAGACAAGTTCAGTGCCCAAGCCATTTCCCGCTGCCATGGAAACCAAGTGCTCTGGCAGCACATATGTGTGAAAGTGGATATGACACCTAGGGAAGGGAGTGTGGTGGTGAATGGCAACTGCCCGAAGCAGCAGCACAGCTCTTCCAGTGCCAAAACAACTCCACCTGCCTCATGAACTTCACATACCATCAGCTGTCCTGGCAACTATCAAGGAAAACATGTTGGGTCACTTCCGGTCCCATGCCCATTGAGCCCAGTGGGATGGAATCAAGCAGCTTCAGCACCCACACAAAACGAACATGGAGCTCCTCACTCAAGGCGCTCAAAACTCCACAGCCAAAGACAAGTTCAGTGCCCAAGCCATTTCCCGCTGCCATGGAAACCAAGTGCTCTGGCAGCACATATGTCTGAAAGTGGATATGACACCTAGGGAAGGTAGTGTGGTGGTGAATGGCAACTGCCCGAAGCAGCAGCACAGCTCTTCCAGTGCCAAAACAACTCCACCTGCCTCATGAACTTCACATACCATCAGCTGTCCTGGCAGCTATCTAGGAAACCCTGTTGGGCCACTTCCGGTCCCATGCCCATTGAGCCCAGTGGGATGGAATCAAGCAGCTTCAGCACCCACACAAAACGAACATGGAGCTCCTCACTCAAGGCGCTCAAAACTCCACGGCCAAAGACAAGTTCAGTGCCCAAGCCATTTCCCGCTGCCATGGAAACCAAGTGCTCTGGCAGCACATATCTCTGAAAGTGGATATGACACCTAGGGAAGGGAGTGTGGTGGTGAATGGCAACTGCTTGAAGCAGCAGCACAGCTCTTCCACTGCCAAAACAACTCCACCTGCCTCATGAACTTCACATACCATCAGCTGTCCTGGCAGCTATCTAGGAAACCCTGTTGGGTCACTTCCGGTCCAATGCCCATTGAGCCCAGTGGGATGGAATCAAGCAGCTTCAGCACCCACACAAAACGAACATGGAGCTCCTCACTCAAGGCGCTCAAATGTACATGGCCAAAGACAAGTTCAGTGCCCAAGCCATTTCTGGCTGCCATGGAAACCAAGTGCTCTGGCAGCACATATGTGTGAAAGTGGATATGACACCTAGGGAAGGGAGTGTGGTGGTGAATGGCAACTGCCCGAAGCAGCAGCACAGCTCTTCCAGTGCCAAAACAACTCCACCTGCCTCATGAACTTCACATACCATCAGCTGTCCTGGCAGCTATCTAGGAAACCCTGTTGGGTCACTTCCGGTATCATGCCCATTGAGCCGAGTGGGATGGAATCAAGCAGCTTCAGCACCCACACAAAACGAACATGGAGCTCCTCACTCAAGGCGCTCAAAATTCCATGGCGGAAGACAAGTTCAGTGCCCAAGCCATTTCCCGCTGCCATGGAAACCAAGTGCTCTGGCAGCACATATGTGTGAAAGTGGATATGACACCTAGGGAAGGGAGTGTGTTGGTGAATGGCAACTGCCCGAAGCAGCAGCACAGCTCTTCCAGTGCCAAAACAACTCCACCTGCCTCATGAACTTCACATACCATCAGCTGTCCTGGCAGCTATCAAGGAAAACATGTTGGGTCACTTCCGTTCCCATGCCCATTGAGCCCAGTGGGATGGAATCAAGCAGCTTCAGCACCCACACAAAACGAACATGGAGCTCCTCACTCAAGGCGCTCAAAACTCCATGGCCAAAGACAAGTTCAGTGCCCAAGCCATTTCCCGCTGCCATGGAAACCAAGTGCTCTGGCAGCACATATGTCTGAAAGTGGATATGACACCTAGGGAAGGGAGTGTGCTGGTGAATGGCAACTGCCCGAAGCAGCAGCACAGCTCTTCCAGTGCCAAAACAACTCCACCTGCCTCATGAACTTCACATACCATCAGCTGTCCTGGCAGCTATCTAGGAAACCCTGTGGGGACACTTCCGGTCCCAGGCCCATTGAGCCCAGTGGGATGGAATCAAGCAGCTTCAGCACCCACACAATTATAGCATGGAGCTCCTCACTCAAGGCGCTCAAAAGTACATGGCCAAAGACATGTTCAGTGCCCAAGCCATTTCCCGCTGCCATGGAAACCAAGTGCTCTGGCAGCACATATGTGTGAAAGTGGATATGACACCTAGGGAAGGGAGTGTGCTGGTGAATGGCAACTACCCGAAGCAGCAGCATAGCTCTTCCAGTGCCAAAACAACTCCACCTGCCTCATGAACTTCACATACCATCAGCTGTCCTGGCAGCTATCTAGGAAACCCTGTTGTGTCACTTGCGGTCCCATGCCCATTGAGCCCAGTGGGATGGAATCAAGCAGCTTCAGCACCCACACAAAACGAACATGGAGCTCCTCACTCAAGGCGCTCAAAACTCCACAGCCAAAGACAAGTTCAGTGCCCAAGCCATTTCCCGCTGCCATGGAAACCAAGTGCTCTGGCAGCACATATGTCTGAAAGTGGATATGACACCTAGGGAAGGGAGTGTGGTGGTGAATGGCAACTGCCCGAAGCAGCAGCACAGCTCTTCCACTGCCAAAACAACTCCACCTGCCTCATGAACTTCACATACCATCAGCTGTCCTGGCAGCTATCTAGGAAACCCTGTTGGGTCACTTCCGGTCCCATGCCCATTGAGCCCAGTGGGATGGAATCAAGCAGCTTCAGCACCCACACAAAACGAACATGGAGCTCCTCACTCAAGGCGCTCAAAACTCCACGGCCAAAGACAAGTTCAGTGCCCAAGCCATTTCCCGCTGCCATGGAAACCAAGTGCTCTGGCAGCACATATGTGTGAAAGTGGATATGACACCTAGGGAAGGGAGTGTGGTGGTGAATGGCAACTGCCCGAAGCAGCAGCACAGCTCTTCCAGTGCCAAAACAACTCCACCTGCCTCATGAACTTCACATACCATCAGCTGTCCTGGCAGCTATCTAGGAAACCCTGTTGTGTCACTTCCGGTCCCATGCCGATTGAGCCCAGTGGGATGGAATCAAGCAGCTTCAGCACCCACACAAATCTAACATGGAGCTCCTCACTCAAGGCGCTCAAAACTCCACGGCCAAAGACAAGTTCAGTGCCCAAGCCATTTCCCGCTGCCATGGAAACCAAGTGCTCTGGCAGCACATATGTGTGAAAGTGGATATGACACCTAGGGAAGGGAGTGTGGTGGTGAATGGCAACTGCCCGAAGCAGCAGCACAGCTCTTCCAGTGCCAAAACAACTCCACCTGCCTCATGAACTTCACATACCATCAGCTGTCCTGGCAGCTATCTAGGAAACCCTGTTGGGTCACTTCCGGTCCCATGCCCATTGAGCCCAGTGGGATGGAATCAAGGAGCTTCAGCACCCACACAAAACAAACACGGAGCTCCTCACTCAAGGCGCTCAAAACTCCACGGCCAAAGACAAGTTCAGTGCCCAAGCCATTTCCCGCTGCCATGGAAACCAAGTGCTCTGGCAGCACATATGTGTGAAAGTGGATATGACACCTAGGGAAGGGAGTGTGGTGGTGAATGGCAACTGCCCGAAGCAGCAGCACAGCTCTTCCAGTGCCAAAACAACTCCACCTGCCTCATGAACTTCACATACCATCAGCTGTCCTGGCAGCTATCTAGGAAACCCTGTTGTGTCACTTCCGGTCCCATGCCCATTGAGCCCAGTGGGATGGAATCAAGCAGCTTGAGCACCCACACAAAACGAACATGGAGCTCCTCACTCAAGGCGCTCAAATGTACATGGCCAAAGACAAGTTCAGTGCCCAAGCCATTTCCCGCTGCCATGGAAACCAAGTGCTCTGGCAGCACATATGTCTGAAAGTGGATATGACACCTAGGGAAGGGAGTGTGGTAGTGAATGGCAACTGCCCGAAGCAGCAGCACAGCTCTTCCACTGCCAAAACAACTCCACCTGCCTCATGAACTTCACATACCATCAGCTGTCCTGGCAGCTATCTAGGAAACCCTGTTGGGTCACTTCCGGTCCCATGCCCATTGAGCCCAGTGGCATGGAATCAAGCAGCTTCAGCACCCACACAAAACGAACATGGAGCTCCTCACTCAAGGCGCTCAAAACTCCACGGCCAAAGACAAGTTCAGTGCCCAAGCCATTTCCCGCTGCCATGGAAACCAAGTGCTCTGGCAGCACATATGTCTGAAAGTGGATATGACACCTAGGGAAGGGAGTGTGCTGGTGAATGGCAACTGCCCGAAGCAGCAGCACAGCTCTTCCACTGCCAAGACAACTCCACCTGCCTCATGAACTTCACATACCATCAGCTGTACTGGCAGCTATCTAGGAAACCCTGTTGTGTCACTTCCGGTCCCATGCCCATTGAGCCCAGGGGGATGGAATCAAGCAGCTTGAGCAAACACACAAAACGAACATGGAGCTCCTCACTCAAGGCGCTCAAAACTCCACGGCCAAAGACAAGTTCAGTGCCCAAGCCATTTCCCGCTGCCATGGAAACCAAGTGCTCTGGCAGCACATATGTCTGAAAGTGGATATGACACGTAGGGATGGGAATCTGATGGTGAATGGCAACTGCCCGAAGCAGCAGCACAGCTCTTCCAGTGCCAAAACAACTCCACCTGCCTCATGAACTTCACATACCATCAGCTGTCCTGGCAGCTATCTAGGAAACCCTGTTGGGTCACTTCCGGTCCCATGCCCATTGAGCCCAGTGGGATGGAATCAAGCAGCTTCAGCACCCACACAAAACGAACATGGAGCTCCTCACTCAAGGCGCTCAAATGTACATGGCCAAAGACAAGTTCAGTGCCCAAGCCATTTCCCGCTGCCATGGAAACCAAGTGCTCTGGCAGCACATATGTCTGAAAGTGGATATGACACCTAGGGAAGGGAGTGTGTTGGTGAATGGCAACTACCCGAAGCAGCAGCACAGCTCTTCCAGTGCCAAAACAACTCCACCTGCCTCATGAACTTCACATACCATCAGCTGTCCTGGCAGCTATCTAGGAAACCCTGTTGGGTCACTTCCGGTCCCATGCCCATTGAGCCCAGTGGGATGGAATCAAGCAGCTTCAGCACCCACACAAAACGAACATGGAGCTCCTCACTCAAGGCGCTCAAAACTCCACAGCCAAAGACAAGTTCAGTGCCCAAGCCATTTCCCGCTGCCATGGAAACCAAGTGCTCTGGCAGCACATATGTCTGAAAGTGGATATGACACCTAGGGAAGGGAGTGTGGTGGTGAATGGCAACTGCCCGAAGCAGCAGCACAGCTCTTCCAGTGCCAAAACAACTCCACCTGCCTCATGAACTTCACATACCATCAGCTGTCTTGGCAGCTATCTAGGAAACCCTGTTGGGTCACTTCCGGTCCCATGCCCATTGAGCCCAGTGGGATGGAATCAAGCAGCTTCAGCACCCACACAAAACGAACATGGAGCTCCACACTCAAGGCGCTCAAAACTCCACGGCCAAAGACAAGTTCAGTGCCCAAGCCATTTCCCGCTGCCATGGAAACCAAGTGCTCTGGCAGCACATATGTCTAAAAGTGGATATGACACGTAGGGATGGGAATCTGATGGTGAATGGCAACTGCCCGAAGCAGCAGCACAGCTCTTCCAGTGCCAAATCAACTCCACCTGCCTCATGAACTTCACATAACATCAGCTGTCCTGGCAGCTATCTAGGAAACCCTGTTGGGTCACTTCCGGTCCCATGCCCATTGAGCCCAGTGGGATGGAAACAATCAGCTTCAGCACCCACACAAAACGAACATGGAGCTCCTCACTCAAGGCGCTCAAATGTACATGGCCAAAGACAAGTTCAGTGCCCAAGCCATCTACGGCTGCCATGGAAACCAAGTGCTCTGGCAGCACATATGTCTAAAAGTGGATATGACACCTAGGGAAGGGAGTGTGGTGGTGAATGGCAACTGCCCGAAGCAGCAGCATAGCTCTTCCAGTGCCAAAACAACTCCACCTGCCTCATGAACTTCACATACCATCAGCTGTCTTAGCAGCTATCTAGGAAACCCTGTTGGGTCACTTCCGGTCCCATGCCCATTGAGCCCAGTGGGATGGAAACAATCAGCTTCAGCACCCACACAAAACGAACATGGAGCTCCTCACTCAAGGCGCTCAAAACTCCACGGCCAAAGACAAGTTCAGTGCCCAAGCCATCTACGGCTGCCATGGAAACCAAGTGCTCTGGCAGCACATATGTCTAAAAGTGGATATGACACCTAGAGAATGGAGTGTGGTGGTGAATGGCAACTGCCCGAAGCAGCAGCACAGCTCTTCCAGTGCCAAAACAACTCCACCTGCCTCATGAACTTCACATACCATCAGCTGTCCTGGCAGCTATCTAGGAAACCCTGTTGTGTCACTTCCGGTCCCATGCCGATTGAGCCCAGTGGGATGGAATCAAGCAGCTTCAGCACCCACACAAAACGAACATGGAGCTGCTCACTCAAGGCGCCCAAAACTCCACGGCCAAAGACAAGTTCAGTGCCCAAGCCATTTCCCGCTGCCATGGAAACCAAGTGCTCTGGCAGCACAAATGTCTGAAAGTGGATATGACACCTAGGGAAGGGAGTGTGTTGGTGAATGGCAACTGCCCGAAGCAGCAGCACAGCTCTTCCACTGCCAAAACAACTCCACCTGCCTCATGAACTTCACATACCATCAGCTGTCCTGGCAGCTATCTAGGAAACCCTGTTGTGTCACTTCCGGTCCCATGCCCATTGAGCCCAGTGGGATGGAATCAAGCAGCTTCAGCACCCACACAAAACGAACATTGAGCTCCTCACTAAAGGCGCTCAAATGTACATGGCCAAAGACAAGTTCAGTGCCCAAGCCATTTCCGGCTGCCATGGAAACCAAGTGCTCTGGCAGCACATATGTGTGAAAGTGGATATGACACCTAGGGAAGGGAGTGTGGTGCTGGTCAATGGCAACAGCCCAAAACAGCAGCACAGCTCTTCCAATGCCAAAACAGCTCCACCTGCCTCATGAACTTCACATACCATCAGCTGTCCTGGCAGCTATCTAGGAAACCCTGTTGTGTCACTTCCGGTCCCATGCCCATTGAGCCCAGTGGGATGGAATCAAGCAGCTTCAGCACCCACACAAAACGAACATGGAGCTCCTCACTCAAGACGCTCACAACTTCATGGCCAAAGACAAGTTCAGTGCCCAAGCCATTTCCCGCTGCCATAGAACTCAAGTGCTCTGGCAGCACATATGTGTGAAAGTGGATATGACACCTAGGGAAGGGAGTGTGTTGGTGAATGGCAACTGCCTGAAGCAGCAGCACAGCTCTTCCAGTGCCAAAACAACTCCACCTGCCTCATGAACTTCACATACCATCAGCTGTCCTGGCAGCTATCTAAGAAACCCTGTTGGGTCACTTCCGGTCCCATGCCCATTGAGCCCAGTGGGATGGAATCAAGCAGCTTGAGCACCCACACAAAACGAACACGGAGCTCCTCACTCAAGGCGCTCAAAACTCCACGGACAAAGACAAGTTCAGTGCCCAAGCCATTTCCCGCTGCCATGGAAACCAAGTGCTCCGGCAGCACATATGTCTGAAAGTGGATATGACACCTAGGGAAGGGAATGTGGTGGTGAATGGCAACTGCCCGAAGCAGCAGCACAGCTCTTCCAGTGCCAAAACAACTCCACCTGCCTCATGAACTTCACATACCATCAGCTGTCCAGGCAGCTATCTAGGAAACCCTGTTGTGTCACTTCCGGTCCCATGCCCATTGAGCCCAGTGGGATGGAATCAAGCAGCTTCAGGACCCACACAAATCTAACATGGAGCTCCTCACTCAAGGCGCTCAAAACTCCACGGCCAAAGACAAGTTCAGTGCCCAAGCCATTTCCCGCTGCCATGGAAACCAAGTGCTCTGGCAGCACATATGTGTGAAAGTGGATATGACACCTAGGGAAGGGAGTGTGGTGGTGAATGGCAACTGCCCGAAGCAGCAGCACAGCTCTTCCAGTGCCAAAACAACTCCACCTGCCTCATGAACTTCACATACCATCAGCTGTCCTGGCAGCTATCTAGGAAACCCTGTTGGGTCACTTCCGGTCCCATGCCCATTGAGCCCAGTGGGATGGAATCAAGCAGCTTCAGCACCCACACAAAACGAACATGGAGCTCCTCACTCAAGGCGCTCACAACTCCATGGCCAAAGACAAGTTCAGTGCCCAAGCCATTTCCCGCTGCCATAGAACTCAAGTGCTCTGGCAGCACATATGTGTGAAAGTGGATATGACACCTAGGGAAGGGAGTGTGGTGGTGAATGGCAACTGCTTGAAGCAGCAGCACAGCTCTTCCACTGCCAAAACAACTCCACCTGCCTCATGAACTTCACATACCATCAGCTGTCATGGCAGCTATCTAGGAAACCCTGTTGTGTCACTTCCGGTCCCATGCCCATTGAGCCCAGTAAGATGGAATCAAGCAGCTTCAGCACCCACACAAAACGAACATGGAGCTCCTCACTCAAGACGCTCACAACTTCATGGCCAAAGACAAGTTCAGTGCCCAAGCCATTTCCCGCTGCCATAGAACTCAAGTGCTCTGGCAGCACATATGTCTGAAAGTGGATATGACACCTAGGGAAGGGAGTGTGTTGGTGAATGGCAACTGCCTGAAGCAGCAGCACAGCCCTTCCAGTGCCAAAACAACTCCACCTGCCTCATGAACTTCACATACCATCAGCTGTCCTGGCAGCTATCTAAGAAACCCTGTTGGGTCACTTCCGGTCCCATGCCCATTGAGCCCAGTGGGATGGAATCAAGCAGCTTGAGCACCCACACAAAACGAACACGGAGCTCCTCACTCAAGGCGCTCAAAACTCCACGGACAAAGACAAGTTCAGTGCCCAAGCCATTTCCCGCTGCCATGGAAACCAAGTGCTCTGGCAGCACATATGTGTGAAAGTGGATATGACACCTAGGGAAGGGAGTGTGGTGGTGAATGGCAACTGCCCGAAGCAGCAGCACAGCTCTTCCAGTGCCAAAACAACTCCACCTGCCTCATGAACTTCACATACCATCAGCTGTCCTGGCAGCTATCTAGGAAACCCTGTTGGGTCACTTCCGGTCCCATGCCCATTGAGCCTAGTGGGATGGAATCATGGAGCTTCAGCACCCGCTCAAAAAGAACATGGAGCTCCTCACTCAAGGCGCTCAAATGTCCATGGCCAAAGACAAGTTCAGTGCCCAAGCCATTTCCCGCTGCCATAGAACTCAAGTTCTCTGGCAGCACATATGTGTGAAAGTGGATATGACACCTAGGGAAGGGAGTGTGTTGGTGAATGGCAACTGCCTGAAGCAGCAGCACAGCTCTTCCAGTGCCAAAACAACTCCACCTGCCTCATGAACTTCACATACCATCAGCTGTC
This sequence comes from Ochotona princeps, assembly GCF_030435755.1. Taxonomy (NCBI): domain Eukaryota; kingdom Metazoa; phylum Chordata; class Mammalia; order Lagomorpha; family Ochotonidae; genus Ochotona; species Ochotona princeps. Next base: position 139,814,804 of record NC_080832.1, on the reverse strand, counting down.
CTGGCAGCTATCTAGGAAACCCTGTTGGGTCACTTCCGGTCCCATGCCCATTGAGCCCAGTGGGATGGAATCAAGCAGCTTCAGCACCCACACAAAACGAACATGGAGCTCCTCACTCAAGGCGCTCAAATGTACAGGGCCAAAGACAAGTTCAGTGCCCAAGCCATTTCCCGCTGCCATGGAAACCAAGTGCTCTGGCAGCACATATGTCTGAAAGTGGATATGACACCTAGGGAAGGGAGTGTGGTGGTGAATGGCAACTGCCCGAAGCAGCAGCACAGCTCTTCCAGTGCCAAAACAACTCCACCTGCCTCATGAACTTCACATACCATCAGCTGTCCTGGCAGCTATCTAGGAAACCCTGTTGGGTCACTTCCGGTCCCATGCCCATTGAGCCCAGTGGGATGGAATCAAGCAGCTTCAGCACCCACACAAAACGAACATGGAGCTCCTCACTCAAGGCGCTCAAAACTCCACGGCCAAAGACAAGTTCAGTGCCCAAGCCATTTCCCGCTGCCATGGAAACCAAGTGCTCTGGCAGCACATATGTCTGAAAGTGGATATGACACCTAGGGAAGGGAGTGTGGTGGTGAATGGCAACTACCTGAAGCAGCAGCACAGCTCTTCCAGTGCCAAAACAACTCCACCTGCCTCATGAACTTCACATACCATCAGCTGTCCTGGCAGCTATCTAGGAAACCCTGTTGGGTCACTTCCGGTCCCATGCCCATTGAGCCCAGGGGGATGGAATCAAGCAGCTTGAGCACCCACACAAAACGAACACGGAGCTCCTCACTCAAGGCGCTCAAAACTCCACGGACAAAGACAAGTTCAGTGCCCAAGCCATTTCCCGCTGCCATGGAAACCAAGTGCTCTGGCAGCACATATGTGTGAAAGTGGATATGACACCTAGGGAAGGGAGTGTGCTGGTGAATGGCAACTGCCCGAAGCAGCAGCACAGCTCTTCCAGTGCCAAAACAACTCCACCTGCCTCATGAACTTCACATACCATCAGCTGTCCTGGCAGCTATCTAGGAAACCCTGTTGGGTCACTTCCGGTCCCATGCCCATTGAGCCTAGTGGGATGGAATCAAGCAGCTTCAGCACCCACACAAAACGAACATGGAGCTCCTCACTCAAGGCGCTCAAATGTACATGGCCAAAGACAAGTTCAGTGCCCAAGCCATTTCCCGCTGCCATGGAAACCAAGTGCTCTGGCAGCACATATGTCTGAAAGTGGTATGACACCTAGGGAAGGGAGTGTGCTGGTGAATGGCAACTACCCGAAGCAGCAGCACAGCTCTTCCAGTGCCAAAACAACTCCACCTGCCTCATGAACTTCACATACCATCAGCTGTCCTGGCAGCTATCTAGGAAACCCTGTTGTGTCACTTCCGGTCCCATGCCCATTGAGCCCAGTGGGATGGAATCAAGCAGCTTGAGCACCCACACAAAACGAACATGGAGCTCCTCACTCAAGGCGCTCAAATGTACATGGCCAAAGACAAGTTCAGTGCCCAAGCCATTTCCCGCTGCCATGGAAACCAAGTGCTCTGGCAGCACATATGTCTGAAAGTGGATATGACACCTAGGGAAGGGAGTGTGTTGGTGAATGGCAACTGCCTGAAGCAGCAGCACAGCTCTTCCAGTGCCAAAACAACTCCACCTGCCTCATGAACTTCACATACCATCAGCTGTCCTGGCAGCTATCTAGGAAACCCTGTTGGCTCACTTCCGGTCCCATGCCCATTGAGCCTAGTGGGATGGAATCAAGCAGCTTCAGCACCCACACAAAACGAACATGGAGCTCCTCACTCAAGGCGCTCAAATGTACATGGCCAAAGACAAGTTCAGTGCCCAAGCCATTTCCCGCTGCCATGGAAACCAAGTGCTCTGGCAGCACATATGTCTGAAAGTGGTATGACACCTAGGGAAGGGAGTGTGCTGGTGAATGGCAACTACCCGAAGCAGCAGCACAGCTCTTCCAGTGCCAAAACAACTCCACCTGCCTCATGAACTTCACATACCATCAGCTGTCCTGGCAGCTATCTAGGAAACCCTGTTGTGTCACTTCCGGTCCCATGCCCATTGAGCCCAGTGGGATGGAATCAAGCAGCTTGAGCACCCACACAAAACGAACATGGAGCTCCTCACTCAAGGCGCTCAAATGTACATGGCCAAAGACAAGTTCAGTGCCCAAGCCATTTCCCACTGCCATGGAAACCAAGTGCTCTGGCAGCACATATGTCTGAAAGTGGATATGACACCTAGGGAAGGGAGTGTGCTGGTCAATGGCAACTGTCCGAAGCAGCAGCACAGCTCTTCCACTGCCAAAACAACTCCACCTGCCTCATGAACTTCACATACCATAAGCTGTCCTGGCAGCTATCTAGGAAACCCTGTTGGGTCACTTCCGGTCCCATGCCCATTGAGCCCAGTGGCATGGAATCAAGCAGCTTCAGCACCCACACAAAACGAACATGGAGCTCCTCACTCAAGGCGCTCAAAATTCCATGGTGGAAGACAAGTTCAGTGCCCAAGCCATTTCCCGCTGCCATGGAAACCAAGTGCTCTGGCAGCACATATGTCTGAAAGTGGATATGACACCTAGGGAAGGGAGTGTGCTGGTGAATGGCAACTGCCCGAAGCAGCAGCACAGCTCTTCCAGTGCCAAAACAACTCCACCTGCCTCATGAACTTCACATACCATCAGCTGTCCTGGCAGCTATCTAGGAAACCCTGTTGTGTCACTTCCGGTCCCATGCCCATTGAGCCCAGGGGGATGGAATCAAGCAGATGGGGCACCCACACAAAACGAACATGGAGCTCCTCACTCAAGGCGCTCAAAACTCCACGGCCAAAGACAAGTTCAGTGCCCAAGCCATTTCCCGCTGCCATGGAAACCAAGTGCTCTGGCAGCACATATGTCTGAAAGTGGATATGACACCTAGGGAAGGGAGTGTGGTGGTGAATGGCAACTGCCCGAAGCAGCAGCACAGCTCTTCCAGTGCCAAAACAACTCCACCTGCCTCATGAACTTCACATACCATCAGCTGTCCTGGCAGCTATCTAGGAAACCCTGTTGGGTCACTTCCGGTCCCATGCCCATTGAGCCCAGTGGGATGGAATCAAGCAGCTTCAGGACCCACACAAAACGAACATGGAGCTCCTCACTCAAGGCGCTCAAATGTACATGGCCAAAGACAAGTTCAGTGCCCAAGCCATTTCCCGCTGCCATGGAAACCAAGTGCTCTGGCAGCACATATGTCTGAAAGTGGATATGACACCTAGGGAAGGGAGTGTGCTGGTGAATGGCAACTACCAGAAGCAGCAGCACAGCTCTTCCAGTGCCAAAACAACTCCACCTGCCTCATGAACTTCACATACCATCAGCTGTCCTGGCAGCTATCTAGGAAACCCTGTTGGGTCACTTCCGGTCCCATGCCCATTGAGCCCAGTGGGATGGAATCAAGCAGCTTCAGCACCCACACAAAACGAACACGGAGCTCCTCACTCAAGGCGCTCAAAACTCCACAGCCAAAGACAAGTTCAGTGCCCAAGCCATTTCCCGCTGCCATGGAAACCAAGTGCTCTGGCAGCACATATGTCTGAAAGTGGATATGACACCTAGGGAAGGGAGTGTGCTGGTGAATGGCAACTGCCTGAAGCAGCAGCACAGCTCTTCCAGTGCCAAAACAACTCCACCTGCCTCATGCACTTCACATACCATAAGCTGTCCTGGCAGCTATCTAGGAAACCCTGTTGGGTCACTTCCGGTCCCATGCCCATTGAGCCCAGTGGGATGGAATCAAGCAGCTTCAGCACCCACACAATTATAGCATGGAGCTCCTAACTCAAGGCGCTCAAAATTCCATGGTGGAAGACAAGTTCAGTGCCCAAGCCATTTCCCGCTGCCATGGAAACCAAGTGCTCTGGCAGCACATATGTCTGAAAGTGGATATGACACCTAGGGAAGGGAGTGTGCTGGTGAATGGCAACTGCCCGAAGCAGCAGCACAGCTCTTCCAGTGCCAAAACAACTCCACCTGCCTCATGAACTTCACATACCATCAGTTGTCCTGGCAGCTATCTAGGAAACCCTGTTGGGTCACTTCCGGTCCCATGCCCATTGAGCCCAGTGGGATGGAATCAAGCAGCTTCAGCACCCACACAAAACGAACATGGAGCTCCTCACTCAAGGCTCTCAAATGTACATGGCCAAAGACAAGTTCAGTGCCCAAGCCATTTCCGGCTGCCATGGAAACCAAGTGCTCTGGCAGCACATATGTCTGAAAGTGGATATGACACGTAGGGAAGGGAGTCTGGTGGTGAATGGCAACTGCCCGAAGCAGCAGCACAGCTCTTCCACTGCCAAAACAACTCCACCTGCCTCATGAACTTCACATACCATCAGCTGTCCTGGCAGCTATCTAGGAAACCCTGTTGGGTCACTTCCGGTCCCATGCCCATTGAGCCCAGTGGGATGGAATCAAGCAGCTTCAGCACCCACACAAAACGAACATGGAGCTCCTCACTCAAGGCGCTCAAAACTCCACGGCCAAAGACAAGTTCAGTGCCCAAGCCATTTCCCGCTGCCATGGAAACCAAGTGCTCTGGCAGCACATATGTCTGAAAGTGGATATGACACCTAGGGAAGGGAGTGTGCTGGTGAATGGCAACTACCCGAAGCAGCAGCATAGCTCTTCCAGTGCCAAAACAACTCCACCTGCCTCATGAACTTCACATACCATCAGCTGTCCTGGCAGCTATCTAGGAAACCCTGTTGGGTCACTTCCGGTCCCATGCCCATTGAGCCCAGGGAGATGGAATCAAACAGCTTCAGCACCCACACAAAACTAACATGGAGCTCCTCACTCAAGGCGCTCAAAACTCCATAGCCAAAGACAAGTTCAGTGCCCAAGTCATTTCCGGCTGCCATGGAAACCAAGTGCTCTGACAGCACATATGTCTGAAAGTGGATATGACACCTAGGGAAGGGAGTGTGTTGGTGAATGGCAACTGCCCGAAGCAGCAGCACAGCTCTTCCAGTGCCAAAACAACTCCACCTGCCTCATGAACTTCACATACCATCAGCTGTCCTGGCAGCTATCTAGGAAACTCTGTTGTGTCACTTCCGGTCCCATGCCCATTGAGCCCAGTGGGATGGAATCAAGCAGCTTCAGCACCCACACAAAACGAACATGGAGCTCCTCACTCAAGGCGCTCAAAACTCCACAGCCAAAGACAAGTTCAGTGTCCAAGCCATTTCCCGCTGACATGGAAACCAAGTGCTCTGGCAGCAAATATGTCTGAAAGTGGATATGACACCTAGGGAAGGGAGTGTGCTGGTGAATGGCAACTGCCCGAAGCAGCAGCACAGCTCTTCCACTGACAAAACAACTCCACCTGCCTCATGAACTTCACCTACCATCAGCTGTACTGGCAGCTATCTAGGAAACCCTGTTGGCTCACTTCCGGTCCCATGCCCATTGAGCCGAGTTGGATGGAAACAAGCAGCTTCAGCACCCACACAATAGGAACATGGAGCTCCTCACTCAAGGCGCTCAAAACTCCATGGCCAAAGACAAGTTCAGTGCCCAAGCCATTTCCCGCTGCCATGGAAACCAAGTGCTCTGGCAGCACATATGTCTGAAAGTGGATATGACACCTAGGGAAGGGAGTGTGTTGGTGAATGGCAACTGCCCGAAGCAGCAGCACAGCTCTTCCACTGCCAAAACAACTCCACCTGCCTTATGAACTTCACATACCATCAGCTGTCCTGACAGCTATCTAGGAAACCCTGTTGGGTCATTTCCGGTCCCATGCCCATTGAGCCCAGTGGGATGGAATCAAGCAGCTTCAGCAACCACACAAAACGACCATGGAGCTCCTCACTCAAGGCACTCAAAACTCCACAGCCAAAGACAAGTTCAGTGCCCAAGCCATTTCCCGCTGCCATGGAAACCAAGTGCTCTGGCAGCACATATGTCTGAAAGTGGATATGACACCTAGGGAAGGGAGTGTGCTGGTGAATGGCAACTGCCCGAAGCAGCAGCACAGCTCTTCCACTGACAAAACAACTCCACCTGCCTCATGAACTTCACATACCATCAGCTGTCCTGGCAGCTACCTAGGAAACCCTGTTGGCTCACTTCCGGTCCCATGCCCTTTGAGCCCAATGGGATGGAATCAAGCAGCTTCAGCACCCAAACAAATCGAACATGGAGCTCCTCACTCAAGGCGCTCAAAACTCCACAGCCAAAGACAAGTTCAGTGCACAAGCTATTTCCCGCTGCCATGGAAACCAAGTGCTCTGGCAGCACATATGTCTGAAAGTGGATATGACACCTAGGCAAGGGAGTGTGCTGGTGAATGGCAAGTGCCCGAAGCAGCAGCACAGCTCTTCCAGTGCCAAAACAACTCCACCTGCCTCATGAACTTCACCTACCATCAGCTGTCCTGGCAGCTATCTAGGAAACCCTGTTGTGTCACTTCCGGTCCCATGCCCATTGAGCCCAGTGGGATGGAATCAAGCAGCTTCAGCACCCACACAAAACGAACATGGAGCTCCTCACTCAAGGCGCTCAAATGTACATGGCCAAAGACAAGTTCAGTGCCCAAGCCATTTCCCACTGCCATGGAAACCAAGTGCTCTGGCAGCACATATGTGTGAAAGTGGATATGACACCTAGGGAAGGGAGTGTGCTGGTGAATGGCAACTGCCTGAAGCAGCAGCACAGCTCTTCCAGTGCCAAAACAACTCCACCTGCCTCATGAACTTCACATACCATCAGCTGTCTTGGCAGCTATCTAGGAAACCCTGTTGTGTCACTTCCGGTCTCATGCCCATTGAGCCCAGTGGGATGGTTCAAGCAGCTTCAGCACCCACACAAAACGAACATGGAGCTCCTCACTCAAGGCGCTCAAAACTCCACAGCCAAAGACAAGTTCAGTGCCCAAGCCATTTCCCGCTGCCATGGAAACCAAGTGCTCTGGCAGCACATATGTCTGAAAGTGGATATGACACGTAGGGAAGGGAGTGTGTTGGTGAATGGCAACTACCTGAAGCAGCAGCACAGCTCTTCCAGTGCCAAAACAACTCCACCTGCCTCATGAACTTCACATACCATCAGCTGTCCTGGCAGCTATCTAGGAAACCCTGTTGGGTCACTTCCGGTCCCATGCCCATTGAGCCCAGTGGGATGGAATCAAGCAGCTTCAGCACCCACACAAAACGAACATGGAGCTCCTCACTCAAGGCGCTCAAAATTCCATGGCGGAAGACAAGTTCAGTGCCCAAGCCATTTCCCGCTGCCATGGAAACCAAGTGCTCTGGCAGCACATATGTCTGAAAGTGGATATGACACCTAGGGAAGGGAGTGTGCTGGTGAATGGCAACTGCCTGAAGCAGCAGCACAGCTCTTCCACTGCCAAAACAACTCCACCTGCCTCATGAACTTCACATACCATCAGCTGTCCTGGCAGCTATCTAGGAAACCCTGTTGTGTCACTTCCGGTCCCATGCCCATTGAGCCCAGGGGGATGGAATCAAGCAGCTTCAGCACCCACACAAAACGAACATGGAGCTCCTCACTCAAGGCGCTCAAAACTCCACGGCCAAAGACAAGTTCAGTGCCCAAGCCATTTCCCGCTGCCATGGAAACCAAGTGCTCTGGCAGCACATATGTCTGAAAGTGGATATGACACCTAGGGAAGGGAGTGTGCTGGTGAATGGCAACTGCCCGAAGCAGCAGCACAGCTCTTCCACTGCCAAAACAACTCCACCTGCCTCATGAACTTCACATACCATCAGCTGTCCTGGCAGCTATCTAGGAAACCCTGTTGGGTCACTTCCGGTCCCAAGACCATTGAACCCAGTGGGATGGAATCAAGCAGCTTCAGCACCCACACAAAACGAACACGGAGCTCCTCACTCAAGGCGCTCAAAACTCCACGGACAAAGACAAGTTCAGTGCCCAAGCCATTTCCCGCTGCCATGGAAACCAAGTGCTCTGGCAGCACATATGTGTGAAAGTGGATATGACACCTAGGGAAGGGAGTGTGGTGGTGAATGGCAACTGCCCGAAGCAGCAGCACAGCTCTTCCAGTGCCAAAACAACTCCACCTGCCTCATGAACTTCACATACCATCAGCTGTCCTGGCAGCTATCTAGGAAACCCTGTTGGGTCACTTCCGGTCCCATGCCCATTGAGCCCAGTGGCATGGAATCAAGCAGCTTCAGCACCCACACAAAACGAACATGGAGCTCCTCACTCAAGGCGCTCAAAACTCCACGGCCAAAGACAAGTTCAGTGCCCAAGCCATTTCCCGCTGCCATGGAAACCAAGTGCTCTGGCAGCACATATGTCTGAAAGTGGATATGACACCTAGGGAAGGGAGTGTGTTGGTGAATGGCAACTGCCTGAAGCAGCAGCACAGCTCTTCCAGTGCCAAAACAACTCCACCTGCCTCATGAACTTCACATACCATCAGCTGTCCTGGCAGCTATCTAGGAAACCCTGTTGGGTCACTTCCGGTCCCATGCCCATTGAGCCTAGTGGGATGGAATCAAGCAGCTTCAGCACCCACACAAAACGAACATGGAGCTCCTCACTCAAGGCGCTCAAATGTACATGGCCAAAGACAAGTTCAGTGCCCAAGCCATTTCCCGCTGCCATGGAAACCAAGTGCTCTGGCAGCACATATGTCTGAAAGTGGTATGACACCTAGGGAAGGGAGTGTGCTGGTGAATGGCAACTACCCGAAGCAGCAGCACAGCTCTTCCAGTGCCAAAACAACTCCACCTGCCTCATGAACTTCACATACCATCAGCTGTCCTGGCAGCTATCTAGGAAACCCTGTTGTGTCACTTCCGGTCCCATGCCCATTGAGCCCAGTGGGATGGAATCAAGCAGCTTGAGCACCCACACAAAACGAACATGGAGCTCCTCACTCAAGGCGCTCAAATGTACATGGCCAAAGACAAGTTCAGTGCCCAAGCCATTTCCCGCTGCCATGGAAACCAAGTGCTCTGGCAGCACATATGTCTGAAAGTGGATATGACACCTAGGGCAGGGAGTGTGTTGGTGAATGGCAACTACCTGAAGCAGCAGCACAGCTCTTCCAGTGCCAAAACAACTACACCTGCCTCATGAACTTCACATACCATCAGCTGTCCTGGCAGCTATCTAGGAAACCCTGTTGTGTCACTTCCGGTCTCATGCCCATTGAGCCCAGTGGGATGGAATCAAGCAGCTTCAGCACCCACACAAAACGAACATGGAGCTCCTCACTCAAGGCGCTCAAAACTCCACGGCCAAAGATAAGTTCAGTGCCCAAGCCATTTCCCGCTGCCATGGAAACCAAGTGCTCTGGCAGCACATATGTCTGAAAGTGGATATGACACCTAGGGAAGGGAGTGTGTTGGTGAATGGCAACTGCCTGAAGCAGCAGCACAGCTCTTCCAGTGCCAAAACAACTCCACCTGCCTCATGAACTTCACATACCATCAGCTGTCCTGGCAGCTATCTAGGAAACCCTGTTGGGTCACTTCCGGTCCCATGCCCATTGAGCCTAGTGGGATGGAATCAAGCAGCTTCAGCACCCACACAAAACGAACATGGAGCTCCTCACTCAAGGCGCTCAAATGTACATGGCCAAAGACAAGTTCAGTGCCCAAGCCATTTCCCACTGCCATGGAAACCAAGTGCTCTGGCAGCACATATGTCTGAAAGTGGATATGACACCTAGGGAAGGGAGTGTGCTGGTGAATGGCAACTGCCCAATAGCAGCAGCACAGCTCTTCCAGTGCCAAAACAACTCCACCTGCCTCATGAACTTCACATACCATCAGCTGTCTTGGCAGCTATCTAGGAAACCCTGTTGTGTCACTTCCGGTCTCATGCCCATTGAGCCCAGTGGGATGGTTAAAGCAGCTTCAGCACCCACACAAAACGAACATGGAGCTCCTCACTCAAGGCGCTCAAAACTCCACAGCCAAAGACAAGTTCAGTGCCCAAGCCATTTCCCGCTGCCATGGAAACCAAGTGCTCTGGCAGCACATATGTCTGAAAGTGGATATGACACCTAGGGAAGGGAGTGTGCTGGTGAATGGCAACTACCTGAAGCAGCAGCACAGCTCTTCCAGTGCCAAAACAACTACACCTGCCTCATGAACTTCACATACCATCAGCTGTCCTGGCAGCTATCTAGGAAACCCTGTTGGCTCACTTCCGGTCCCATGCCCATTGAGCCCAGTGGGATGGAATCAAGCAGCTTCAGCACCCACACAAAACGAACATGGAGCTCCTCACTCAAGACGCTCAAAATTCCATGGCCAAAGACAAGTTCAGTGCCCAAGCCATTTCCCGCTGCCATGGAAACCAAGTGCTCTGGCAGCACATATGTCTGAAAGTGGATATGACACCTAGGGAAGGGAGTGTGCTGGTGAATGGCAACTGCCCAAAGCAGCAGCACAGCTCTTCCAGTGCCAAAACAACTCCACCTGCCTCATGAACTTCACATACCATCAGCTGTCTTGGCAGCTATCTAGGAAACCCCGTTGTGTCACTTCCGGTCTCATGCCCATTGAGCCCAGTGGGATGGTTAAAGCAGCTTCAGCACCCACACAAAACGAACATGGAGCTCCTCACTCAAGGCGCTCAAAACTCCACAGCCAAAGACAAGTTCAGTGCCCAAGCCATTTCCCGCTGCCATGGAAACCAAGTGCTCTGGCAGCACATATGTCTGAAAGTGGATATGACACCTAGGGAAGGGAGTGTGCTGGTGAATGGCAACTACCTGAAGCAGCAGCACAGCTCTTCCAGTGCCAAAACAACTCCACCTGCCTCATGAACTTCACATACCATCAGCTGTCCTGGCAGCTATCTAGGAAACCCTGTTGGGTCACTTCCGGTCCCATGCCCATTGAGCCCAGTGGGATGGAATCAAGCAGCTTCAGCACCCACACAAAACGAACATGGAGCTCCTCACTCAAGACGCTCAAAATTCCATGGCCAAAGACAAGTTCAGTGCCCAAGCCATTTCCCGCTGCCATGGAAACCAAGTGCTCTGGCAGCACATATGTCTGAAAGTGGATATGACACCTAGGGAAGGGAGTGTGCTGGTCAATGGCAACTGTCCGAAGCAGCAGCACAGCTCTTCCACTGCCAAAACAACTCCACCTGCCTCATGAACTTCACATACCATCAGCTGTCCTGGCAGCTATCTAGGAAACCCTGTTGGGTCACTTCCGGTCCCATGCCCATTGAGCCCAGTGGCATGGAATCAAGCAGCTTCAGCACCCACACAAAACGAACATGGAGCTCCTCACTCAAGGCGCTCAAATGTACATGGCCAAAGACAAGTTCAGTGCCCAAGCCATTTCCCGCTGCCATGGAAACCAAGTGCTCTGGCAGCACATATGTCTGAAAGTGGATATGACACCTAGGGAAGGGAGTGTGCTGGTGAATGGCAACTGCCTGAAGCAGCAGCACAGCTCTTCCAGTGCCAAAACAACTCCACCTGCCTCATGAACTTCACATACCATCAGCTGTCCTGGCAGCTATCTAGGAAACCCTGTTGTGTCACTTCCGGTCCCATGCCCATTGAGCCCAGTGGGATGGAATCAAGCAGCTTCAGCACCCACACAAAACGAAAATGGAGCTCCTCACTCAAGGCGCTCAAAACTCCACGGCCAAAGACAAGTTCAATGCCCAAGCCATTTCCCGCTGCCATGGAAACCAAGTGCTCTGGCAGCACATATGTCTGAAAGTGGATATGACACCTAGGGAAGGGAGTGTGCTGGTGAATGGCAACTGCCTGAAGCAGCAGCACAGCTCTTCCAGTGCCAAAACAACTCCACCTGCCTCATGAACTTCACATACCATCAGCTGTCCTGGCAGCTATCTAGGAAACCCTGTTGGGTCACTTCCGGTCCCATGCCCATTGAGCCCAGTGGGATGGAATCAAGCAGCTTCAGCACCCACACAAAACGAACATGGAGCTCCTCACTCAAGGCGCTCAAAATTCCATGGCGGAAGACAAGTTCAGTGCCCAAGCCATTTCCCGCTGCCATGTAAACCAAGTGCTCTGGCAGCACATATCTCTGAAAGTGGATATGACACCTAGGGAAGGGAGTGTGCTGGTGAATGGCAACTGCCCGAAGCAGCAGCACAGCTCTTCCACTGCCAAAACAACTCCACCTGCCTCATGAACTTCACCTACCATCAGCTGTACTGGCAGCTATCTAGGAAACCCTGTTGGCTCACTTCCGGTCCCATGCCCATTGAGCCCAGTGGGATGGAATCAAGCAGCTTCAGCACCCACACAAAACGAACATGGAGCTCCTCAATCAAGGCGCTCAAAACTCCACGGCCAAAGACAAGTTCAGTGCCCAAGCCATTTCCCGCTGCCATGGAAACCAAGTGCTCTGGCAGCACATATGTCTGAAAGTGGATATGACACCTAGGGAAGGGAGTGTGGTGGTGAATGGCAACTGCCCGAAGCAGCAGCACAACTCTTCCACTGCAAAAAAACTCCACCTGCCTCATGCACTTCACATACCATCAGCTGTCCTGGCAGCTATCTAGGAAACCCTGTTGGGTCACTTCCGGTCCCATGCCCATTGAGCCCAGTGGCATGGAATCAAGCAGCTTCAGCACCCACACAAAACGAACATGGAGCTCCTCACTCAAGGCGCTCAAAATTCCATGGTGGAAGACAAGTTCAGTGCCCAAGCCATTTCCCGCTGCCATAGAAACCAAGTGCTCTGGCAGCACATATGTCTGAAAGTGGATATGACACCTAGGGAAGGGAGTGTGCTGGTGAATGGCAACTGCCCGAAGCAGCAGCACAGCTCTTCCAGTGCCAAAACAACTCCACCTGCCTCATGAACTTCACATACCATCAGTTGTCCTGGCAGCTATCTAGGAAACCCTGTTGGGTCACTTCCGGTCCCATGCCCATTGAGCCCAGTGGGATGGAATCAAGCAGCTTCAGCACCCACACAAAACGAACATGGAGCTCCTCACTCAAGGCTCTCAAATGTACATGGCCAAAGACAAGTTCAGTGCCCAAGCCATTTCCGGCTGCCATGGAAACCAAGTGCTCTGGCAGCACATATGTCTGAAAGTGGATATGACACGTAGGGAAGGGAGTGTGGTGGTGAATGGCAACTGCCCGAAGCAGCAGCACAGCTCTTCCACTGCCAAAACAACTCCACCTGCCTCATGAACTTCACATACCATCAGCTGTCCTGGCAGCTATCTAGGAAACCCTGTTGGGTCACTTCCGGTCCCATGCCCATTGAGCCCAGTGGGATGGAATCAAGCAGCTTCAGCACCCACACAAAACGAACATGGAGCTCCTCACTCAAGGCGCTCAAAACTCCACGGCCAAAGACAAGTTCAGTGCCCAAGCCATTTCCCGCTGCCATGGAAACCAAGTGCTCTGGCAGCACATATGTCTGAAAGTGGATATGACACCTAGGGAAGGGAGTGTGCTGGTGAATGGCAACTACCCGAAGCAGCAGCATAGCTCTTCCAGTGCCAAAACAACTCCACCTGCCTCATGAACTTCACATACCATCAGCTTTCCTGGCAGCTATCTAGGAAACCCTGTTGTGTCACTTCCGGTCCCATGCCCATTGAGCCCAGTGGCATGGAATCAAGCAGCTTCAGCACCCACACAAAACGAACATGGAGCTCCTCACTCAAGGCGCTCAAAATTCCATGGCGGAAGACAAGTTCAGTGCCCAAGCCATTTCCCGCTGCCATGGAAACCAAGTGCTCTGGCAGCACATATGTCTGAAAGTGGATATGACACCTAGGGAAGGGAGTGTGCTGGTGAATGGCAACTGCCTGAAGCAGCAGCACAGCTCTTCCACTGCCAAAACAACTCCACCTGGCTCATGAACTTCACCTACCATCAGCTGTACTGGCAGCTATCTAGGAAACCCTGTTGGCTCACTTCCGGTCCCATGCCCATTGAGCCCAGTGGGATGGAATCAAGCAGCTTCAGCACCCACACAAAACGAACATGGAGCTCCTCACTCAAGGCGCTCAAAACTCCACGGCCAAAGACAAGTTCAGTGCCCACGCCATTTCCCGCTGCCATGGAAACCAAGTGCTCTGGCAGCACATATGTCTGAAAGTGGATATGACACCTAGGGAAGGGAGTGTGGTGGTGAATGGCAACTGCCCGAAGCAGCAGCACAGCTCTTCCACTGCAAAAAAACTCCACCTGCCTCATGCACTTCACATACCATCAGCTGTCCTGGCAGCTATCTAGGAAACCCTGTTGGGTCACTTCCGGTCCCATGCCCATTGAGCCCAGTGGCATGGAATCAAGCAGCTTCAGCACCCACACAAAACGAACATGGAGCTCCTAACTCAAGGCGCTCAAAATTCCATGGTGGAAGACAAGTTCAGTGCCCAAGCCATTTCCCGCTGCCATAGAAACCAAGTGCTCTGGCAGCACATATGTCTGAAAGTGGATATGACACCTAGGGAAGGGAGTGTGCTGGTGAATGGCAACTGCCCGAAGCAGCAGCACAGCTCTTCCAGTGCCAAAACAACTCCACCTGCCTCATGAACTTCACATACCATCAGTTGTCCTGGCAGCTATCTAGGAAACCCTGTTGGGTCACTTCCGGTCCCATGCCCATTGAGCCCAGTGGGATGGAATCAAGCAGCTTCAGCACCCACACAAAACGAACATGGAGCTCCTCACTCAAGGCTCTCAAATGTACATGGCCAAAGACAAGTTCAGTGCCCAAGCCATTTCCCGCTGCCATGGAAACCAAGTGCTCTGGCAGCACATATGTCTGAAAGTGGATATGACACGTAGGGAAGGGAGTCTGGTGGTGAATGGCAACTGCCCGAAGCAGCAGCACAGCTCTTCCACTGCCAAAACAACTCCACCTGCCTCATGAACTTCACATACCATCAGCTGTCCTGGCAGCTATCTAGGAAACCCTGTTGGGTCACTTCCGGTCCCATGCCCATTGAGCCCAGTGGGATGGAATCAAGCAGCTTCAGCACCCACACAAAACGAACATGGAGCTCCTCACTCAAGGCGCTCAAAACTCCACGGCCAAAGACAAGTTCAGTGCCCAAGCCATTTCCCGCTGCCATGGAAACCAAGTGCTCTGGCAGCACATATGTCTGAAAGTGGATATGACACCTAGGGAAGGGAGTGTGCTGGTGAATGGCAACTACCCGAAGCAGCAGCATAGCTCTTCCAGTGCCAAAACAACTCCACCTGCCTCATGAACTTCACATACCATCAGCTGTCCTGGCAGCTATCTAGGAAACCCTGTTGGGTCACTTCCGGTCCCATGCCCATTGAGCCCAGGGAGATGGAATCAAACAGCTTCAGCACCCACACAAAACTAACATGGAGCTCCTCACTCAAGGCGCTCAAAACTCCATAGCCAAAGACAAGTTCAGTGCCCAAGTCATTTCCGGCTGCCATGGAAACCAAGTGCTCTGGCAGCACATATGTCTGAAAGTGGATATGACACCTAGGGAAGGGAGTGTGTTGGTGAATGGCAACTGCCCGAAGCAGCAGCACAGCTCTTCCAGTGCCAAAACAACTCCACCTGCCTCATGAACTTCACATACCATCAGCTGTCCTGGCAGCTATCTAGGAAACCCTGTTGTGTCACTTCCGGTCCCATGCCCATTGAGCCCAGTGGGATAGAATCAAGCAGCTTCAGCAACCACACAAAACGACCATGGAGCTCCTCACTCAAGGCACTCAAAACTCCACAGCCAAAGACAAGTTCAGTGTCCAAGCCATTTCCCGCTGCCATGGAAACCAAGTGCTCTGGCAGCACATATGTCTGAAAGTGGATATGACACCTAGGGAAGGGAGTGTGCTGGTGAATGGCAACTACCCGAAGCAGCAGCACAGCTCTTCCACTGCCAAAACAACTCCACCTGCCTCATGAACTTCACATACCATCAGCTGTCCTGGCAGCTACCTAGGAAACCCTGTTGGGTCACTTCCGGTCCCATGCCCATTGAGCCCAGTGGGATGGAATCAAGCAGCTTCAGCACCCACACAAAACGAACATGGAGCTCCTCACTCAAGGCGCTCAAATGTACATGGCCAAAGACAAGTTCAGTGCCCAAGCCATTTCCCACTGCCATGGAAACCAAGTGCTCTGGCAGCACATATGTCTGAAAGTGGATATGACACCTAGGGAAGGGAGTGTGCTGGTGAATGGCAACTGCCTGAAGCAGCAGCACAGCTCTTCCAGTGCCAAAACAACTCCACCTGCCTCATGAACTTCACATACCATCAGCTGTCTTGGCAGCTATCTAGGAAACCCTGTTGTGTCACTTCCGGTCTCATGCCCATTGAGCCCAGTGGGATGGTTCAAGCAGCTTCAGCACCCACACAAAACGAACATGGAGCTCCTCACTCAAGGCGCTCAAAACTCCACAGCCAAAGACAAGTTCAGTGTCCAAGCCATTTCCCGCTGCCATGGAAACCAAGTGCTCTGGCAGCACATATGTCTGAAAGTGGATATGACACCTAGGGAAGGGAGTGTGTTGGTGAATGGCAACTACCTGAAGCAGCAGCACAGCTCTTCCAGTGCCAAAACAACTCCACCTGCCTCATGAACTTCACATACCATCAGCTGTCCTGGCAGCTATCTAGGAAACCCTGTTGGGTCACTTCCGGTCCCATGCCCATTGAGCCCAGTGGGATGGAATCAAGCAGCTTCAGCACCCACACAAAACGAACATGGAGCTCCTCACTCAAGGCGCTCAAAATTCCATGGCGGAAGACAAGTTCAGTGCCCAAGCCATTTCCCGCTGCCATGGAAACCAAGTGCTCTGGCAGCACATATGTCTGAAAGTGGATATGACACCTAGGGAAGGGAGTGTGCTGGTGAATGGCAACTGCCCGAAGCAGCAGCACAGCTCTTCCACTGCCAAAACAACTCCTCCTGGCTCATGAACTTCACCTACCATCAGCTGTACTGGCAGCTATCTAGGAAACCCTGTTGGGTCACTTCCGGTCCCATGCCCATTGAGCCCAGTGGGATGGAATCAAGCAGCTTCAGCACCCACACAAAACGAACATGGAGCTCCTCACTCAAGGCGCTCAAAACTCCACGGCCAAAGACAAGTTCAGTGCCCAAGCCATTACCCGCTGCCATGGAAACCAAGTGCTCTGGCAGCACATATGTCTGAAAGTGGATATGACACCTAGGGAAGGGAGTGTGGTGGTGAATGGCAACTGCCCGAAGCAGCAGCACAGCTCTTCCACTGCAAAAAAACTCCACCTGCCTCATGCACTTCACATACCATCAGCTGTCCTGGCAGCTATCTAGGAAACCCTGTTGGGTCACTTCCGGTCCCATGCCCATTGAGCCCAGTGGCATGGAATCAAGCAGCTTCAGCACCCACACAAAACGAACATGGAGCTCCTAACTCAAGGCGCTCAAAATTCCATGGTGGAAGACAAGTTCAGTGCCCAAGCCATTTCCCGCTGCCATAGAAACCAAGTGCTCTGGCAGCACATATGTCTGAAAGTGGATATGACACCTAGGGAAGGGAGTGTGCTGGTGAATGGCAACTGCCCGAAGCAGCAGCACAGCTCTTCCAGTGCCAAAACAACTCCACCTGCCTCATGAACTTCACATACCATCAGTTGTCCTGGCAGCTATCTAGGAAACCCTGTTGGGTCACTTCCGGTCCCATGCCCATTGAGCCCAGTGGGATGGAATCAAGCAGCTTCAGCACCCACACAAAACGAACATGGAGCTCCTCACTCAAGGCTCTCAAATGTACATGGCCAAAGACAAGTTCAGTGCCCAAGCCATTTCCGGCTGCCATGGAAACCAAGTGCTCTGGCAGCACATATGTCTGAAAGTGGATATGACACGTAGGGAAGGCAGTCTGGTGGTGAATGGCAACTGCCCGAAGCAGCAGCACAGCTCTTCCACTGCCAAAACAACTCCACCTGCCTCATGAACTTCACATACCATCAGCTGTCCTGGCAGCTATCTAGGAAACCCTGTTGGGTCACTTCCGGTCTCATGCCCATTGAGCCCAGTGGGATGGAATCATGCAGCTTCAGCACCCACACAAAACGAACATGGAGCTCCTCACTGAAGGTGCTCAAAACTCCACGGCCAAAGACAAGTTCAGTGCCCAAGCCATTTCCCGCTGCCATGGAAACCAAGTGCTCTGGCAGCACATATGTCTGAAAGTGGATATGACACCTAGGGAAGGGAGTGTGCTGGTGAATGGCAACTACCCGAAGCAGCAGCATAGCTCTTCCAGTGCCAAAACAACTCCACCTGCCTCATGAACTTCACATACCATCAGCTGTCCTGGCAGCTATCTAGGAAACCCTGTTGGGTCACTTCCGGTCCCATGCCCATTGAGCCCAGGGAGATGGAATCAAAAAGCTTCAGCAACCACACAAAACTAACATGGAGCTCCTCACTCAAGGCGCTCAAAACTCCATAGCCAAAGACAAGTTCAGTGCCCAAGCCATTTCCCACTGCCATGGAAACCAAGTGCTCTGGCAGCACATATGTCTGAAAGTGGATATGACACCTAGGGAAGGGAGTGTGCTGGTGAATGGCAACTGCCTGAAGCAGCAGCACAGCTCTTCCACTGCCAAAACAACTCCACCTGCCTCATGAACTTCACATACCATCAGCTGTCTTGGCAGCTATCTAGGAAACCCTGTTGTGTCACTTCCGGTCTCATGCCCATTGAGCCCAGTGGGATGGTTCAAGCAGCTTCAGCACCCACACAAAACGAACATGGAGCTCCTCACTCAAGGCGCTCAAAACTCCACAGCCAAAGACAAGTTCAGTGTCCAAGCCATTTCCCGCTGCCATGGAAACCAAGTGCTCTGGCAGCACATATGTCTGAAAGTGGATATGACACCTAGGGAAGGGAGTGTGTTGGTGAATGGCAACTACCTGAAGCAGCAGCACAGCTCTTCCAGTGCCAAAACAACTCCACCTGCCTCATGAACTTCACATACCATCAGCTGTCCTGGCAGCTATCTAGGAAACCCTGTTGGGTCACTTCCGGTCCCATGCCCATTGAGCCCAGTGGGATGGAATCAAGCAGCTTCAGCACCCACACAAAACGAACATGGAGCTCCTCACTCAAGGCGCTCAAAATTCCATGGCGGAAGACAATTTCAGTGCCCAAGCCATTTCCCGCTGCCATGGAAACCAAGTGCTCTGGCAGCACATATGTCTGAAAGTGGATATGACACCTAGGGAAGGGAGTGTGCTGGTCAATGGCAACTGTCCGAAGCAGCAGCACAGCTCTTCCACTGCCAAAACAACTCCACCTGCCTCATGAACTTCACATACCATCAGCTGTCCTGGCAGCTATCTAGGAAACCCTGTTGGGTCACTTCCGGTCCCATGCCCATTGAGCCCAGTGGCATGGAATCAAGCAGCTTCAGCACCCACACAAAATGAACATGGAGCTCCTCACTCAAGGCGCTCAAAATTCCATGGTGGAAGACAAGTTCAGTGCCCAAGCCATTTCCCGCTGCCATGGAAACCAAGTGCTCTGGCAGCACATATGTCTGAAAGTGGATATGACACCTAGGGAAGGGAGTGTGCTGGTGAATGGCAACTGCCTGAAGCAGCAGCACAGCTCTTCCACTGCCAAAACAACTCCACCTGCCTCATGAACTTCACATACCATCAGCTGTCCTGGCAGCTATCTAGGAAACCCTGTTGGGTCACTTCCAGTCCCATGCCCATTGAGCCCAGGGGGATGGAATCAAGCAGCTTCAGCACCCACACAAAACGAACATGGAGCTCCTCACTCAAGGCGCTCAAAACTCCACGGCCAAAGACAAGTTCAGTGCCCAAGCCATTTCCCGCTGCCATGGAAACCAAGTGCTCTGGCAGCACATATGTCTGAAAGTGGATATGACACCTAGGGAAGGGAGTGTGGTGGTGAATGGCAACTGCCCGAAGCAGCAGCACAGCTCTTCCACTGCCAAAACAACTCCACCTGCCTCATGAACTTCACATACCATCAGCTGTCCTGGCAGCTATCTAGGAAACCCTGTTGGCTCACTTCCGGTCCCATGCCCATTGAGCCCAGTGGGATGGAATCAAGCACCTTCAGGACCCACACAAAACGAACATGGAGCTCCTCACTCAAGGCGCTCAAAACTCCATGGCCAAAGACAAGTTCAGTGCCCAAGCCATTTCCCGCTGCCATGGAAACCAAGTGCTCTGGCAGCACATATGTCTGAAAGTGGATATGACACCTAGGGAAGGGAGTGTGCTGGTGAATGTCAACTGCTCGAAGCAGCAGCACAGCTCTTCCAGTGCCAAAACAACTCCACCTGCCTCATGAACTTCACATACCATCAGCTGTCCTGGCAGCTATCTAGGAAACCCTGTTGGGTCACTTCCGGTACCATGCCCATTGAGCCCAGTGGCATGGAATCAAGCAGCTTCAGCACCCACACAATTATAGCATGGAGCTCCTAACTCAAGGCGCTCAAAATTCCATGGTGGAAGACAAGTTCAGTGCCCAAGCCATTTCCCGCTGCCATGGAAACCAAGTGCTCTGGCAGCACATATGTCTGAAAGTGGATATGACACCTAGGGAAGGGAGTGTGCTGGTGAATGGCAACTGCCCGAAGCAGCAGCACAGCTCTTCCACTGCCAAAACAACTCCACCTGCCTCATGAACTTCACATACCATCAGCTGTACTGGCAGCTATCCAGGAAACCCTGTTGTGTCACTTCCGGTCCCATGCCCATTGAGCCCAGTGGGATGGAATCAAGCAGCTTGAGCACCCACACAAAACGAACATGGAGCTCCTCACTCAAGGCGCTCAAAACTCCACGGCCAAAGACAAGTTCAGTGCCCAAGCCATTTCCCGCTGCCATGGAAACCAAGTGCTCTGGCAGCACATATGTCTGAAAGTGGATATGACACCTAGGGAAGGGAGTGTGCTGGTGAATGGCAACTACCAGAAGCAGCAGCACATCTCTTCCACTGCCAAAACAACTCCACCTGCCTCATGAACTTCACATACCATCAGCTGTCCTGGCAGCTATCTAGGAAACCCTGTTGGGTCACTTCCGGTCCCATGCCCATTGAGCCCAGTGGGATGGAATCAAGCAGCTTCAGCACCCACACAAAACGAACATGGAGCTCCTCACTCAAGGCGCTCAAAATTCCATGGTGGAAGACAAGTTCAGTGCCCAAGCCATTTCCCGCTGCCATGGAAACCAAGTGCTCTGGCAGCACATATGTCTGAAAGTGGATATGACACCTAGGGAAGGGAGTGTGCTGGTGAATGGCAACTGCCTGAAGCAGCAGCACAGCTCTTCCAGTGCCAAAACAACTACTCCTGCCTCATGAACTTCACATACCATCAGCTGTCCTGGCAGCTATCTAGGAAACCCTGTTGGGTCACTTCCGGTCCCATGCCCATTGAGCCCAGTGGGATGGAATCAAGCAGCTTCAGCACCCACAGAAAACGAACATGGAGCTCCTCACTCAAGGCGCTCAAAATTCCATGGCGGAAGACAAGTTCAGTGCCCAAGCCATTTCCCGCTGCCATGGAAACCAAGTGCTCTGGCAGCACATATGTCTGAAAGTGGATATGACACCTAGGGAAGGGAGTGTGCTGGTGAATGGCAACTGCCCGAAGCAGCAGCACAGCTCTTCCACTGCCAAAACAACTCCACTTGCCTCATGAACTTCACATACCATCAGCTGTCCTGGCAGCTATCTAGGAAACCCTGTTGGGTCACTTCCGGTCCCATGCCCATTGAGCCCAGTGGGATGGAATCAAGCAGCTTCAGCACCCACACAAAACGAACATGGAGCTCCTCACTCAAGGCGCTCAAATGTACATGGCCAAAGACAAGTTCAGTGCCCAAGCCATTTCCCGCTGCCATGGAAACCAAGTGCTCTGGCAGCACATATGTCTGAAAGTGGATATGACACCTAGGGAAGGGAGTGTGCTGGTGAATGGCAACTGCCTGAAGCAGCAGCACAGCTCTTCCACTGCCAAAACAACTCCACCTGCCTCATGAACTTCACATACCATCAGCTGTCCTGACAGCTATCTAGGAAACCCTGTTGGGTCACTTCCGGTCTCATGCCCATTGAGCACAGTGGGATGGAATCAAGCACCTTCAGGACCCACACAAAACGAACATGGAGCTCCTCACTCAAGGCGCTCAAAACTCCATGGCCAAAGACAAGTTCAGTGCCCAAGCCATTTCCCGCTGCCATGGAAACCAAGTGCTCTGGCAGCACATATGTCTGAAAGTGGATATGACACCTAGGGAAGGGAGTGTGGTGGTGAATGGCAACTACCAGAAGCAGCAGCACAGCTCTTCCAGTGCCAAAACAACTCCACCTGCCTCATGAACTTCACATACCATCAGCTGTCCTGGCAGCTATCTAGGAAACCCTGTTGGGTCACTTCCGGTCCCATGCCCATTGAGCCCAGTGGGATGGAATCAAGCAGCTTCAGCACCCACACAAAACGAACATGGAGCTCCTCACTCAAGGCGCTCAAAATTCCATGGCGGAAGACAAGTTCAGTGCCCAAGCCATTTCCCGCTGCCATGGAAACCAAGTGCTCTGGCAGCACATATGTCTGAAAGTGGATATGACACCTAGGGAAGGGAGTGTGCTGGTGAATGGCAACTGCCCGAAGCAGCAGCACAGCTCTTCCACTGCCAAAACAACTCCACCTGGCTCATGAACTTCACCTACCATCAGCTGTACTGGCAGCTATCTAGGAAACCCTGTTGGCTCACTTCCGGTCCCATGCCCATTGAGCCCAGTGGGATGGAATCAAGCAGCTTCAGCACCCACACAAAACGAACATGGAGCTCCTCAATCAAGGCGCTCAAAACTCCACGGCCAAAGACAAGTTCAGTGCCCAAGCCATTTCCCGCTGCCATGGAAACCAAGTGCTCTGGCAGCACATATGTCTGAAAGTGGATATGACACCTAGGGAAGGGAGTGTGCTGGTGAATGGCAACTGCCCGAAGCAGCAGCACAACTCTTCCACTGCAAAAAAACTCCACCTGCCTCATGCACTTCACATACCATCAGCTGTCCTGGCAGCTATCTAGGAAACCCTGTTGGGTCACTTCCGGTCCCATGCCCATTGAGCCCAGTGGCATGGAATCAAGCAGCTTCAGCACCCACACAAAACGAACATGGAGCTCCTAACTCAAGGCGCTCAAAATTCCATGGTGGAAGACAAGTTCAGTGCCCAAGCCATTTCCCGCTGCCATAGAAACCAAGTGCTCTGGCAGCACATATGTCTGAAAGTGGATATGACACCTAGGGAAGGGAGTGTGCTGGTGAATGGCAACTGCCCGAAGCAGCAGCACAGCTCTTCCAGTGCCAAAACAACTCCACCTGCCTCATGAACTTCACATACCATCAGTTGTCCTGGCAGCTATCTAGGAAACCCTGTTGGGTCACTTCCGGTCCCATGCCCATTGAGCCCAGTGGGATGGAATCAAGCAGCTTCAGCACCCACACAAAACGAACATGGAGCTCCTCACTCAAGGCTCTCAAATGTACATGGCCAAAGACAAGTTCAGTGCCCAAGCCATTTCCGGCTGCCATGGAAACCAAGTGCTCTGGCAGCACATATGTCTGAAAGTGGATATGACACGTAGGGAAGGGAGTGTGGTGGTGAATGGCAACTGCCCGAAGCAGCAGCACAGCTCTTCCACTGCCAAAACAACTCCACCTGCCTCATGAACTTCACATACCATCAGCTGTCCTGGCAGCTATCTAGGAAACCCTGTTGGGTCACTTCCGGTCCCATGCCCATTGAGCCCAGTGGGATGGAATCAAGCAGCTTCAGCACCCACACAAAACGAACATGGAGCTCCTCACTCAAGGCGCTCAAAACTCCACGGCCAAAGACAAGTTCAGTGCCCAAGCCATTTCCCGCTGCCATGGAAACCAAGTGCTCTGGCAGCACATATGTCTGAAAGTGGATATGACACCTAGGGAAGGGAGTGTGGTGGTGAATGGCAACTACCCGAAGCAGCAGCATAGCTCTTCCAGTGCCAAAACAACTCCACCTGCCTCATGAACTTCACATACCATCAGCTTTCCTGGCAGCTATCTAGGAAACCCTGTTGTGTCACTTCCGGTCCCATGCCCATTGAGCCCAGTGGGATGGAATCAAGCAGCTTCAGCACCCACACAAAACGAACATGGAGCTCCTCACTCAAGGCGCTCAAAATTCCATGGCGGAAGACAAGTTCAGTGCCCAAGCCATTTCCCGCTGCCATGGAAACCAAGTGCTCTGGCAGCACATATGTCTGAAAGTGGATATGACACCTAGGGAAGGGAGTGTGGTGGTGAATGGCAACTGCCTGAAGCAGCAGCACAGCTCTTCCACTGCCAAAACAACTCCACCTGGCTCATGAACTTCACCTACCATCAGCTGTACTGGCAGCTATCTAGGAAACCCTGTTGGCTCACTTCCGGTCCCATGCCCATTGAGCCCAGTGGGATGGAATCAAGCAGCTTCAGCACCCACACAAAACGAACATGGAGCTCCTCACTCAAGGCGCTCAAAACTCCACGGCCAAAGACAAGTTCAGTGCCCACGCCATTTCCCGCTGCCATGGAAACCAAGTGCTCTGGCAGCACATATGTCTGAAAGTGGATATGACACCTAGGGAAGGGAGTGTGGTGGTGAATGGCAACTGCCCGAAGCAGCAGCACAGCTCTTCCACTGCAAAAAAACTCCACCTGCCTCATGCACTTCACATACCATCAGCTGTCCTGGCAGCTATCTAGGAAACCCTGTTGGGTCACTTCCGGTCCCATGCCCATTGAGCCCAGTGGCATGGAATCAAGCAGCTTCAGCACCCACACAAAACGAACATGGAGCTCCTAACTCAAGGCGCTCAAAATTCCATGGTGGAAGACAAGTTCAGTGCCCAAGCCATTTCCCGCTGCCATAGAAACCAAGTGCTCTGGCAGCACATATGTCTGAAAGTGGATATGACACCTAGGGAAGGGAGTGTGCTGGTGAATGGCAACTGCCCGAAGCAGCAGCACAGCTCTTCCAGTGCCAAAACAACTCCACCTGCCTCATGAACTTCACATACCATCAGTTGTCCTGGCAGCTATCTAGGAAACCCTGTTGGGTCACTTCCGGTCCCATGCCCATTGAGCCCAGTGGGATGGAATCAAGCAGCTTCAGCACCCACACAAAACGAACATGGAGCTCCTCACTCAAGGCTCTCAAATGTACATGGCCAAAGACAAGTTCAGTGCCCAAGCCATTTCCCGCTGCCATGGAAACCAAGTGCTCTGGCAGCACATATGTCTGAAAGTGGATATGACACCTAGGGAAGGGAGTGTGCTGGTGAATGGCAACTACCCGAAGCAGCAGCATAGCTCTTCCAGTGCCAAAACAACTCCACCTGCCTCATGACCTTCACATACCATCAGCTGTCCTGGCAGCTATCTAGGAAACCCTGTTGGGTCACTTCCGGTCCCATGCCCATTGAGCCCAGGGAGATGGAATCAAACAGCTTCAGCACCCACACAAAACTAACATGGAGCTCCTCACTCAAGGCGCTCAAAACTCCATAGCCAAAGACAAGTTCAGTGCCCAAGTCATTTCCGGCTGCCATGGAAACCAAGTGCTCTGGCAGCACATATGTCTGAAAGTGGATATGACACCTAGGGAAGGGAGTGTGTTGGTGAATGGCAACTGCCCGAAGCAGCAGCACAGCTCTTCCAGTGCCAAAACAACTCCACCTGCCTCATGAACTTCACATACCATCAGCTGTCCTGGCAGCTATCTAGGAAACCCTGTTGTGTCACTTCCGGTCCCATGCCCATTGAGCCCAGTGGGATAGAATCAAGCAGCTTCAGCAACCACACAAAACGACCATGGAGCTCCTCACTCAAGGCACTCAAAACTCCACAGCCAAAGACAAGTTCAGTGTCCAAGCCATTTCCCGCTGCCATGGAAACCAAGTGCTCTGGCAGCACATATGTCTGAAAGTGGATATGACACCTAGGGAAGGGAGTGTGCTGGTGAATGGCAACTGCCCGAAGCAGCAGCACAGCTCTTCCACTGCCAAAACAACTCCACCTGCCTCATGAACTTCACATACCATCAGCTGTCCTGGCAGCTACCTAGGAAACCCTGTTGGGTCACTTCCGGTCCCATGCCCATTGAGCCCAGTGGGATGGAATCAAGCAGCTTCAGCACCCACACAAAACGAACATGGAGCTCCTCACTCAAGGCGCTCAAATGTACATGGCCAAAGACAAGTTCAGTGCCCAAGCCATTTCCCACTGCCATGGAAACCAAGTGCTCTGGCAGCACATATGTCTGAAAGTGGATATGACACCTAGGGAAGGGAGTGTGCTGGTGAATGGCAACTGCCTGAAGCAGCAGCACAGCTCTTCCAGTGCCAAAACAACTCCACCTGCCTCATGAACTTCACATACCATCAGCTGTCTTGGCAGCTATCTAGGAAACCCTGTTGTGTCACTTCCGGTCTCATGCCCATTGAGCCCAGTGGGATGGTTCAAGCAGCTTCAGCACCCACACAAAACGAACATGGAGCTCCTCACTCAAGGCGCTCAAAACTCCACAGCCAAAGACAAGTTCAGTGTCCAAGCCATTTCCCGCTGCCATGGAAACCAAGTGCTCTGGCAGCACATATGTCTGAAAGTGGATATGACACCTAGGGAAGGGAGTGTGTTGGTGAATGGCAACTACCTGAAGCAGCAGCACAGCTCTTCCAGTGCCAAAACAACTCCACCTGCCTCATGAACTTCACATACCATCAGCTGTCCTGGCAGCTATCTAGGAAACCCTGTTGGGTCACTTCCGGTCCCATGCCCATTGAGCCCAGTGGGATGGAATCAAGCAGCTTCAGCACCCACACAAAACGAACATGGAGCTCCTCACTCAAGGCGCTCAAAATTCCATGGCGGAAGACAAGTTCAGTGCCCAAGCCATTTCCCGCTGCCATGGAAACCAAGTGCTCTGGCAGCACATATGTCTGAAAGTGGATATGACACCTAGGGAAGGGAGTGTGCTGGTGAATGGCAACTGCCCGAAGCAGCAGCACAGCTCTTCCACTGCCAAAACAACTCCACCTGGCTCATGAACTTCACCTACCATCAGCTGTACTGGCAGCTATCTAGGAAACCCTGTTGGCTCACTTCCGGTCCCATGCCCATTGAGCCCAGTGGGATGGAATCAAGCAGCTTCAGCACCCACACAAAACGAACATGGAGCTCCTCACTCAAGGCGCTCAAAACTCCACGGCCAAAGACAAGTTCAGTGCCCAAGCCATTTCCCGCTGCCATGGAAACCAAGTGCTCTGGCAGCACATATGTCTGAAAGTGGATATGACACCTAGGGAAGGGAGTGTGGTGGTGAATGGCAACTGCCCGAAGCAGCAGCACAGCTCTTCCACTGCAAAAAAACTCCACCTGCCTCATGCACTTCACATACCATCAGCTGTCCTGGCAGCTATCTAGGAAACCCTGTTGGGTCACTTCCGGTCCCATGCCCATTGAGCCCAGTGGCATGGAATCAAGCAGCTTCAGCACCCACACAAAACGAACATGGAGCTCCTAACTCAAGGCGCTCAAAACTCCACGGCCAAAGACAAGTTCAGTGCCCAAGCCATTTCCCGCTGCCATAGAAACCAAGTGCTCTGGCAGCACATATGTCTGAAAGTGGATATGACACCTAGGGAAGGGAGTGTGCTGGTGAATGGCAACTGCCCGAAGCAGCAGCACAGCTCTTCCAGTGCCAAAACAACTCCACCTGCCTCATGAACTTCACATACCATCAGTTGTCCTGGCAGCTATCTAGGAAACCCTGTTGGGTCACTTCCGGTCCCATGCCCATTGAGCCCAGTGGGATGGAATCAAGCAGCTTCAGCACCCACACAAAACGAACATGGAGCTCCTCACTCAAGGCTCTCAAATGTACATGGCCAAAGACAAGTTCAGTGCCCAAGCCATTTCCGGCTGCCATGGAAACCAAGTGCTCTGGCAGCACATATGTCTGAAAGTGGATATGACACGTAGGGAAGGGAGTCTGGTGGTGAATGGCAACTGCCCGAAGCAGCAGCACAGCTCTTCCACTGCCAAAACAACTCCACCTGCCTCATGAACTTCACATACCATCAGCTGTCCTGGCAGCTATCTAGGAAACCCTGTTGGGTCACTTCCGGTCCCATGCCCATTGAGCCCAGTGGGATGGAATCATGCAGCTTCAGCACCCACACAAAACGAACATGGAGCTCCTCACTGAAGGTGCTCAAAACTCCACGGCCAAAGACAAGTTCAGTGCCCAAGCCATTTCCCGCTGCCATGGAAACCAAGTGCTCTGGCAGCACATATGTCTGAAAGTGGATATGACACCTAGGGAAGGGAGTGTGCTGGTGAATGGCAACTACCCGAAGCAGCAGCATAGCTCTTCCAGTGCCAAAACAACTCCACCTGCCTCATGAACTTCACATACCATCAGCTGTCCTGGCAGCTATCTAGGAAACCCTGTTGGGTCACTTCCGGTCCCATGCCCATTGAGCCCAGGGAGATGGAATCAAACAGCTTCAGCACCCACACAAAACTAACATGGAGCTCCTCACTCAAGGCGCTCAAAACTCCATAGCCAAAGACAAGTTCAGTGCCCAAGTCATTTCCCGCTGCCATGGAAACCAAGTGCTCTGGCAGCACATATGTCTGAAAGTGGATATGACACCTAGGGAAGGGAGTGTGTTGGTGAATGGCAACTGCCCGAAGCAGCAGCACAGCTCTTCCACTGCCAAAACAACTCCACCTGCCTCATGAACTTCACATACCATCAGCTGTCCTGGCAGCTATCTAGGAAACCCTGTTGTGTCACTTCCGGTCCCATGCCCATTGAGCCCAGTGGGATGGAATCAAGCAGCTTCAGCAACCACACAAAACGACCATGGAGCTCCTCACTCAAGGCGCTCAAAACTCCACAGCCAAAGACAAGTTCAGTGTCCAAGCCATTTCCCGCTGCCATGGAAACCAAGTGCTCTGGCAGCACATATGTCTGAAAGTGGATATGACACCTAGGGAAGGGAGTGTGCTGGTGAATGGCAACTGCCCGAAGCAGCAGCACAGCTCTCCCACTGCCAAAACAACTCCACCTGCCTCATGAACTTCACATACCATCAGCTGTCCTGGCAGCTACCTAGGAAACCCTGTTGGGTCACTTCCGGTCCCATGCCCATTGAGCCCAGTGGGATGGAATCAAGCAGCTTCAGCACCCACACAAAACGAACATGGAGCTCCTCACTCAAGGCGCTCAAATGTACATGGCCAAAGACAAGTTCAGTGCCCAAGCCATTTCCCACTGCCATGGAAACCAAGTGCTCTGGCAGCACATATGTCTGAAAGTGGATATGA
This sequence comes from Ochotona princeps, assembly GCF_030435755.1. NCBI lineage: Eukaryota > Metazoa > Chordata > Mammalia > Lagomorpha > Ochotonidae > Ochotona > Ochotona princeps. The sequence continues at coordinate 139,785,352 of NC_080832.1, read as the reverse complement.
CACCTAGGGAAGGGAGTGTGCTGGTGAATGGCAACTGCCTGAAGCAGCAGCACAGCTCTTCCAGTGCCAAAACAACTCCACCTGCCTCATGAACTTCACATACCATCAGCTGTCTTGGCAGCTATCTAGGAAACCCTGTTGTGTCACTTCCGGTCTCATGCCCATTGAGCCCAGTGGGATGGTTCAAGCAGCTTCAGCACCCACACAAAACGAACATGGAGCTCCTCACTCAAGGCGCTCAAAACTCCACAGCCAAAGACAAGTTCAGTGTCCAAGCCATTTCCCGCTGCCATGGAAACCAAGTGCTCTGGCAGCACATATGTCTGAAAGTGGATATGACACCTAGGGAAGGGAGTGTGTTGGTGAATGGCAACTACCTGAAGCAGCAGCACAGCTCTTCCAGTGCCAAAACAACTCCACCTGCCTCATGAACTTCACATACCATCAGCTGTCCTGGCAGCTATCTAGGAAACCCTGTTGGGTCACTTCCGGTCCCATGCCCATTGAGCCCAGTGGGATGGAATCAAGCAGCTTCAGCACCCACACAAAACGAACATGGAGCTCCTCACTCAAGGCGCTCAAAATTCCATGGCGGAAGACAATTTCAGTGCCCAAGCCATTTCCCGCTGCCATGGAAACCAAGTGCTCTGGCAGCACATATGTCTGAAAGTGGATATGACACCTAGGGAAGGGAGTGTGCTGGTCAATGGCAACTGTCCGAAGCAGCAGCACAGCTCTTCCACTGCCAAAACAACTCCACCTGCCTCATGAACTTCACATACCATCAGCTGTCCTGGCAGCTATCTAGGAAACCCTGTTGGGTCACTTCCGGTCCCATGCCCATTGAGCCCAGTGGCATGGAATCAAGCAGCTTCAGCACCCACACAAAACGAACATGGAGCTCCTCACTCAAGGCGCTCAAAATTCCATGGTGGAAGACAAGTTCAGTGCCCAAGCCATTTCCCGCTGCCATGGAAACCAAGTGCTCTGGCAGCACATATGTCTGAAAGTGGATATGACACCTAGGGAAGGGAGTGTGCTGGTGAATGGCAACTGCCTGAAGCAGCAGCACAGCTCTTCCACTGCCAAAACAACTCCACCTGCCTCATGAACTTCACATACCATCAGCTGTCCTGGCAGCTATCTAGGAAACCCTGTTGTGTCACTTCCAGTCCCATGCCCATTGAGCCCAGGGGGATGGAATCAAGCAGCTTCAGCACCCACACAAAACGAACATGGAGCTCCTCACTCAAGGCGCTCAAAACTCCACGGCCAAAGACAAGTTCAGTGCCCAAGCCATTTCCCGCTGCCATGGAAACCAAGTGCTCTGGCAGCACATATGTCTGAAAGTGGATATGACACCTAGGGAAGGGAGTGTGGTGGTGAATGGCAACTGCCCGAAGCAGCAGCACAGCTCTTCCACTGCCAAAACAACTCCACCTGCCTCATGAACTTCACATACCATCAGCTGTCCTGGCAGCTATCTAGGAAACCCTGTTGGCTCACTTCCGGTCCCATGCCCATTGAGCCCAGTGGGATGGAATCAAGCACCTTCAGGACCCACACAAAACGAACATGGAGCTCCTCACTCAAGGCGCTCAAAACTCCATGGCCAAAGACAAGTTCAGTGCCCAAGCCATTTCCCGCTGCCATGGAAACCAAGTGCTCTGGCAGCACATATGTCTGAAAGTGGATATGACACCTAGGGAAGGGAGTGTGCTGGTGAATGGCAACTACCAGAAGCAGCAGCACAGCTCTTCCAGTGCCAAAACAACTCCACCTGCCTCATGAACTTCACATACCATCAGCTGTCCTGGCAGCTATCTAGGAAACCCTGTTGGGTCACTTCCGGTCCCATGCCCATTGAGCCCAGTGGGATGGAATCAAGCAGCTTCAGCACCCACACAAAACGAACATGGAGCTCCTCACTCAAGGCGCTCAAATGTACATGGCCAAAGACAAGTTCAGTGCCCAAGCCATTTCCCGCTGCCATGGAAACCAAGTGCTCTGGCAGCACATATGTCTGAAAGTGGATATGACACCTAGGGAAGGGAGTGTGCTGGTGAATGGCAACTGCCTGAAGCAGCAGCACAGCTCTTCCAGTGCCAAAACAACTACTCCTGCCTCATGAACTTCACATACCATCAGCTGTCCTGGCAGCTATCTAGGAAACCCTGTTGGGTCACTTCCAGTCCCATGCCCATTGAGCCCAGTGGCATGGAATCAAGCAGCTTCAGCACCCACAGAAAACGAACATGGAGCTCCTCACTCAAGGCGCTCAAAATTCCATGGCGGAAGACAAGTTCAGTGCCCAAGCCATTTCCCGCTGCCATGGAAACCAAGTGCTCTGGCAGCACATATGTCTGAAAGTGGATATGACACCTAGGGAAGGGAGTGTGCTGGTGAATGTCAACTGCCCGAAGCAGCAGCACAGCTCTTCCAGTGCCAAAACAACTCCACCTGCCTCATGAACTTCACATACCATCAGCTGTCCTGGCAGCTATCTAGGAAACCCTGTTGGGTCACTTCCGGTACCATGCCCATTGAGCCCAGTGGCATGGAATCAAGCAGCTTCAGCACCCACACAATTATAGCATGGAGCTCCTAACTCAAGGCGCTCAAAATTCCATGGTGGAAGACAAGTTCAGTGCCCAAGCCATTTCCCGCTGCCATGGAAACCAAGTGCTCTGGCAGCACATATGTCTGAAAGTGGATATGACACCTAGGGAAGGGAGTGTGCTGGTGAATGGCAACTGCCCGAAGCAGCAGCACAGCTCTTCCACTGCCAAAACAACTCCACCTGCCTCATGAACTTCACATACCATCAGCTGTCCTGGCAGCTACCTAGGAAACCCTGTTGGGTCACTTCCGGTCCCATGCCCATTGAGCCCAGTGGGATGGAATCAAGCAGCTTCAGCACCCACACAAAACGAACATGGAGCTCCTCACTCAAGGCGCTCAAATGTACATGGCCAAAGACAAGTTCAGTGCCCAAGCCATTTCCCACTGCCATGGAAACCAAGTGCTCTGGCAGCACATATGTCTGAAAGTGGATATGACACCTAGGGAAGGGAGTGTGCTGGTGAATGGCAACTGCCTGAAGCAGCAGCACAGCTCTTCCAGTGCCAAAACAACTCCACCTGCCTCATGAACTTCACATACCATCAGCTGTCTTGGCAGCTATCTAGGAAACCCTGTTGTGTCACTTCCGGTCTCATGCCCATTGAGCCCAGTGGGATGGTTCAAGCAGCTTCAGCACCCACACAAAACGAACATGGAGCTCCTCACTCAAGGCGCTCAAAACTCCACAGCCAAAGACAAGTTCAGTGTCCAAGCCATTTCCCGCTGCCATGGAAACCAAGTGCTCTGGCAGCACATATGTCTGAAAGTGGATATGACACCTAGGGAAGGGAGTGTGTTGGTGAATGGCAACTACCTGAAGCAGCAGCACAGCTCTTCCAGTGCCAAAACAACTCCACCTGCCTCATGAACTTCACATACCATCAGCTGTCCTGGCAGCTATCTAGGAAACCCTGTTGGGTCACTTCCGGTCCCATGCCCATTGAGCCCAGTGGGATGGAATCAAGCAGCTTCAGCACCCACACAAAACGAACATGGAGCTCCTCACTCAAGGCGCTCAAAATTCCATGGCGGAAGACAAGTTCAGTGCCCAAGCCATTTCCCGCTGCCATGGAAACCAAGTGCTCTGGCAGCACATATGTCTGAAAGTGGATATGACACCTAGGGAAGGGAGTGTGCTGGTCAATGGCAACTGTCCGAAGCAGCAGCACAGCTCTTCCACTGCCAAAACAACTCCACCTGCCTCATGAACTTCACATACCATCAGCTGTCCTGGCAGCTATCTAGGAAACCCTGTTGGGTCACTTCCGGTCCCATGCCCATTGAGCCCAGTGGCATGGAATCAAGCAGCTTCAGCACCCACACAAAACGAACATGGAGCTCCTCACTCAAGGCGCTCAAAATTCCATGGTGGAAGACAAGTTCAGTGCCCAAGCCATTTCCCGCTGCCATGGAAACCAAGTGCTCTGGCAGCACATATGTCTGAAAGTGGATATGACACCTAGGGAAGGGAGTGTGCTGGTGAATGGCAACTGCCTGAAGCAGCAGCACAGCTCTTCCACTGCCAAAACAACTCCACCTGCCTCATGAACTTCACATACCATCAGCTGTCCTGGCAGCTATCTAGGAAACCCTGTTGTGTCACTTCCAGTCCCATGCCCATTGAGCCCAGGGGGATGGAATCAAGCAGCTTCAGCACCCACACAAAACGAACATGGAGCTCCTCACTCAAGGCGCTCAAAACTCCACGGCCAAAGACAAGTTCAGTGCCCAAGCCATTTCCCGCTGCCATGGAAACCAAGTGCTCTGGCAGCACATATGTCTGAAAGTGGATATGACACCTAGGGAAGGGAGTGTGGTGGTGAATGGCAACTGCCCGAAGCAGCAGCACAGCTCTTCCACTGCCAAAACAACTCCACCTGCCTCATGAACTTCACATACCATCAGCTGTCCTGGCAGCTATCTAGGAAACCCTGTTGGCTCACTTCCGGTCCCATGCCCATTGAGCCCAGTGGGATGGAATCAAGCACCTTCAGGACCCACACAAAACGAACATGGAGCTCCTCACTCAAGGCGCTCAAAACTCCATGGCCAAAGACAAGTTCAGTGCCCAAGCCATTTCCCGCTGCCATGGAAACCAAGTGCTCTGGCAGCACATATGTCTGAAAGTGGATATGACACCTAGGGAAGGGAGTGTGCTGGTGAATGGCAACTACCAGAAGCAGCAGCACAGCTCTTCCAGTGCCAAAACAACTCCACCTGCCTCATGAACTTCACATACCATCAGCTGTCCTGGCAGCTATCTAGGAAACCCTGTTGGGTCACTTCCGGTCCCATGCCCATTGAGCCCAGTGGGATGGAATCAAGCAGCTTCAGCACCCACACAAAACGAACATGGAGCTCCTCACTCAAGGCGCTCAAATGTACATGGCCAAAGACAAGTTCAGTGCCCAAGCCATTTCCCGCTGCCATGGAAACCAAGTGCTCTGGCAGCACATATGTCTGAAAGTGGATATGACACCTAGGGAAGGGAGTGTGCTGGTGAATGGCAACTGCCTGAAGCAGCAGCACAGCTCTTCCAGTGCCAAAACAACTACTCCTGCCTCATGAACTTCACATACCATCAGCTGTCCTGGCAGCTATCTAGGAAACCCTGTTGTGTCACTTCCAGTCCCATGCCCATTGAGCCCAGTGGCATGGAATCAAGCAGCTTCAGCACCCACAGAAAACGAACATGGAGCTCCTCACTCAAGGCGCTCAAAATTCCATGGCGGAAGACAAGTTCAGTGCCCAAGCCATTTCCCGCTGCCATGGAAACCAAGTGCTCTGGCAGCACATATGTCTGAAAGTGGATATGACACCTAGGGAAGGGAGTGTGCTGGTGAATGTCAACTGCCCGAAGCAGCAGCACAGCTCTTCCAGTGCCAAAACAACTCCACCTGCCTCATGAACTTCACATACCATCAGCTGTCCTGGCAGCTATCTAGGAAACCCTGTTGGGTCACTTCCGGTACCATGCCCATTGAGCCCAGTGGCATGGAATCAAGCAGCTTCAGCACCCACACAATTATAGCATGGAGCTCCTAACTCAAGGCGCTCAAAATTCCATGGTGGAAGACAAGTTCAGTGCCCAAGCCATTTCCCGCTGCCATGGAAACCAAGTGCTCTGGCAGCACATATGTCTGAAAGTGGATATGACACCTAGGGAAGGGAGTGTGCTGGTGAATGGCAACTGCCCGAAGCAGCAGCACAGCTCTTCCACTGCCAAAACAACTCCACCTGCCTCATGAACTTCACATACCATCAGCTGTACTGGCAGCTATCCAGGAAACCCTGTTGTGTCACTTCCGGTCCCATGCCCATTGAGCCCAGTGGGATGGAATCAAGCAGCTTGAGCACCCACACAAAACGAACATGGAGCTCCTCACTCAAGGCGCTCAAAACTCCACGGCCAAAGACAAGTTCAGTGCCCAAGCCATTTCCCGCTGCCATGGAAACCAAGTGCTCTGGCAGCACATATGTCTGAAAGTGGATATGACACCTAGGGAAGGGAGTGTGCTGGTGAATGGCAACTACCAGAAGCAGCAGCACATCTCTTCCACTGCCAAAACAACTCCACCTGCCTCATGAACTTCACATACCATCAGCTGTCCTGGCAGCTATCTAGGAAACCCTGTTGGGTCACTTCCGGTCCCATGCCCATTGAGCCCAGTGGGATGGAATCAAGCAGCTTCAGCACCCACACAAAACGAACATGGAGCTCCTCACTCAAGGCGCTCAAAATTCCATGGTGGAAGACAAGTTCAGTGCCCAAGCCATTTCCCGCTGCCATGGAAACCAAGTGCTCTGGCAGCACATATGTCTGAAAGTGGATATGACACCTAGGGAAGGGAGTGTGCTGGTGAATGGCAACTGCCTGAAGCAGCAGCACAGCTCTTCCAGTGCCAAAACAACTACTCCTGCCTCATGAACTTCACATACCATCAGCGGTCCTGGCAGCTATCTAGGAAACCCTGTTGGGTCACTTCCGGTCCCATGCCCATTGAGCCCAGTGGGATGGAATCAAGCAGCTTCAGCACCCACAGAAAACGAACATGGAGCTCCTCACTCAAGGCGCTCAAAATTCCATGGCGGAAGACAAGTTCAGTGCCCAAGCCATTTCCCGCTGCCATGGAAACCAAGTGCTCTGGCAGCACATATGTCTGAAAGTGGATATGACACCTAGGGAAGGGAGTGTGCTGGTCAATGGCAACTGCCCGAAGCAGCAGCACAGCTCTTCCAGTGCCAAAACAACTCCACTTGCCTCATGAACTTCACATACCATCAGCTGTCCTGGCAGCTATCTAGGAAACCCTGTTGGGTCACTTCCGGTCCCATGCCCATTGAGCCCAGTGGGATGGAATCAAGCAGCTTCAGCACCCACACAAAACGAACATGGAGCTCCTCACTCAAGGCGCTCAAATGTACATGGCCAAAGACAAGTTCAGTGCCCAAGCCATTTCCCGCTGCCATGGAAACCAAGTGCTCTGGCAGCACATATGTCTGAAAGTGGATATGACACCTAGGGAAGGGAGTGTGCTGGTGAATGGCAACTGCCTGAAGCAGCAGCACAGCTCTTCCACTGCCAAAACAACTCCACCTGCCTCATGAACTTCACATACCATCAGCTGTCCTGACAGCTATCTAGGAAACCCTGTTGGGTCACTTCCGGTCCCATGCCCATTGAGCACAGTGGGATGGAATCAAGCACCTTCAGGACCCACACAAAACGAACATGGAGCTCCTCACTCAAGGCGCTCAAAACTCCATGGCCAAAGACAAGTTCAGTGCCCAAGCCATTTCCCGCTGCCATGGAAACCAAGTGCTCTGGCAGCACATATGTCTGAAAGTGGATATGACACCTAGGGAAGGGAGTGTGGTGGTGAATGGCAACTACCAGAAGCAGCAGCACAGCTCTTCCAGTGCCAAAACAACTCCACCTGCCTCATGAACTTCACATACCATCAGCTGTCCTGGCAGCTATCTAGGAAACCCTGTTGGGTCACTTCCGGTCCCATGCCCATTGAGCCCAGTGGGATGGAATCAAGCAGCTTCAGCACCCACACAAAACGAACATGGAGCTCCTCACTCCAGGCGCTCAAATGTACATGGCCAAAGACAAGTTCAGTGCCCAAGCCATTTCCCGCTGCCATGGAAACCAAGTGCTCTGGCAGCACATATGTCTGAAAGTGGATATGACACCTAGGGAAGGGAGTGTGCTGGTGAATGGCAACTGCCTGAAGCAGCAGCACAGCTCTTCCAGTGCCAAAACAACTACTCCTGCCTCATGAACTTCACATACCATCAGCTGTCCTGGCAGCTATCTAGGAAACCCTGTTGGGTCACTTCCAGTCCCATGCCCATTGAGCCCAGTGGCATGGAATCAAGCAGCTTCAGCACCCACAGAAAACGAACATGGAGCTCCTCACTCAAGGCGCTCAAAATTCCATGGCGGAAGACAAGTTCAGTGCCCAAGCCATTTCCCGCTGCCATGGAAACCAAGTGCTCTGGCAGCACATATGTCTGAAAGTGGATATGACACCTAGGGAAGGGAGTGTGCTGGTGAATGTCAACTGCCCGAAGCAGCAGCACAGCTCTTCCAGTGCCAAAACAACTCCACCTGCCTCATGAACTTCACATACCATCAGCTGTCCTGGCAGCTATCTAGGAAACCCTGTTGGGTCACTTCCGGTACCATGCCCATTGAGCCCAGTGGCATGGAATCAAGCAGCTTCAGCACCCACACAATTATAGCATGGAGCTCCTAACTCAAGGCGCTCAAAATTCCATGGTGGAAGACAAGTTCAGTGCCCAAGCCATTTCCCGCTGCCATGGAAACCAAGTGCTCTGGCAGCACATATGTCTGAAAGTGGATATGACACCTAGGGAAGGGAGTGTGCTGGTGAATGGCAACTGCCTGAAGCAGCAGCACAGCTCTTCCACTGCCAAAACAACTCCACCTGCCTCATGAACTTCACATACCATCAGCTGTACTGGCAGCTATCCAGGAAACCCTGTTGTGTCACTTCCGGTCCCATGCCCATTGAGCCCAGTGGGATGGAATCAAGCAGCTTGAGCACCCACACAAAACGAACATGGAGCTCCTCACTCAAGGCGCTCAAAACTCCACGGCCAAAGACAAGTTCAGTGCCCAAGCCATTTCCCGCTGCCATGGAAACCAAGTGCTCTGGCAGCACATATGTCTGAAAGTGGATATGACACCTAGGGAAGGGAGTGTGCTGGTGAATGGCAACTACCAGAAGCAGCAGCACATCTCTTCCACTGCCAAAACAACTCCACCTTCCTCATGAACTTCACATACCATCAGCTGTCCTGGCAGCTATCTAGGAAACCCTGTTGGGTCACTTCCGGTCCCATGCCCATTGAGCCCAGTGGGATGGAATCAAGCAGCTTCAGCACCCACACAAAACGAACATGGAGCTCCTCACTCAAGGCGCTCAAAATTCCATGGTGGAAGACAAGTTCAGTGCCCAAGCCATTTCGCGCTGCCATGGAAACCAAGTGCTCTGGCAGCACATATGTCTGAAAGTGGATATGACACCTAGGGAAGGGAGTGTGCTGGTGAATGGCAACTGCCTGAAGCAGCAGCACAGCTCTTCCAGTGCCAAAACAACTACTCCTGCCTCATGAACTTCACATACCATCAGCTGTCCTGGCAGCTATCTAGGAAACCCTATTGGGTCACTTCCGGTCCCATGCCCATTGAGCCCAGTGGGATGGAATCAAGCAGCTTCAGCACCCACAGAAAACGAACATGGAGCTCCTCACTCAAGGCGCTCAAAATTCCATGGCGGAAGACAAGTTCAGTGCCCAAGCCATTTCCCGCTGCCATGGAAACCAAGTGCTCTGGCAGCACATATGTCTGAAAGTGGATATGACACCTAGGGAAGGGAGTGTGCTGGTGAATGGCAACTGCCCGAAGCAGCAGCACAGCTCTTCCAGTGCCAAAACAACTCCACCTGCCTCATGAACTTCACATACCATCAGCTGTCCTGGCAGCTATCTAGGAAACCCTGTTGGGTCACTTCCGGTACCATGCCCATTGAGCCCAGTGGCATGGAATCAAGCAGCTTCAGCACCCACACAATTATAGCATGGAGCTCCTAACTCAAGGCGCTCAAAATTCCATGGTGGAAGACAAGTTCAGTGCCCAAGCCATTTCCCGCTGCCATGGAAACCAAGTGCTCTGGCAGCACATATGTCTGAAAGTGGATATGACACCTAGGGAAGGGAGTGTGCTGGTGAATGGCAACTGCCCGAAGCAGCAGCACAGCTCTTCCACTGCCAAAACAACTTCACCTGCCTCATGAACTTCACATACCATCAGCTGTCCTGGCAGCTATCTAGGAAACCCTGTTGTGTCACTTCCGGTCCCATGCCCATTGAGCCCAGTGAGATGGAATCAAGCAGCTTCAGCACCCACACAATTATAGCATGGAGCTCCTCACTCAAGGCGCTCAAAACTCCACGGCCAAAGACAAGTTCAGTGCCCAAGCCATTTCCCGCTGCCATGGAAACTAAGTGCTCTGGCAGCACATATGTCTGAAAGTGGATATGACACTTAGGGAAGGGAGTGTGGTGGTGAATGGCAACTGCCCGAAGCAGCAGCACAGCTCTTCCACTGCAAAAAAACTCCACCTGCCTCATGCACTTCACATACCATAAGCTGTCCTGGCAGCTATCTAGGAAACCCTGTTGGGTCCCTTCCGGTCCCATGCCCATTGAGCCCAGTGGCATGGAATCAAGCAGCTTCAGCACCCACACAATTATAGCATGGAGCTCCTAACTCAAGGCGCTCAAAATTCCATGGTGGAAGACAAGTTCAGTGCCCAAGCCATTTCCCGCTGCCATGGAAACCAAGTGCTCTGGCAGCACATATGTCTGAAAGTGGATATGACACCTAGGGAAGGGAGTGTGCTGGTGAATGGCAACTGCCCGAAGCAGCAGCACATCTCTTCCACTGCCAAAACAACTCCACCTGCCTCATGAACTTCACATACCATCAGCTGTCCTGGCAGCTATCTAGGAAACCCTGTTGGGTCACTTCCGGTCCCATGCCCATTGAGCCCAGTGGGATGGAATCAAACAGCTTCAGCACCCACACAAAACTAACATGGAGCTCCTCACTCAAGGCGCTCAAAACTCCATAGCCAAAGACAAGTTCAGTGCCCAAGCCATTTCCCGCTGCCATGGAAACCAAGTGCTCTGGCAGCACATATGTCTGAAAGTGGATATGACACCTAGGGAAGGGAGTGTGTTGGTGAATGGCAACTGCCCGAAGCAGCAGCACAGCTCTTCCAGTGCCAAAACAACTCCACCTGCCTCATGAACTTCACATACCATCAGCTGTCCTGGCAGCTATCTAGGAAACCCTGTTGTGTCACTTCCGGTCCCATGCCCATTGAGCCCAGTGGGATGGAATCAAGCAGCTTCAGCAACCACACAAAACGACCATGGAGCTCCTCACTCAAGGCACTCAAAACTCCACAGCCAAAGACAAGTTCAGTGCCCAAGCCATTTCCCGCTGCCATGGAAACCAAGTGCTCTGGCAGCACATATGTCTGAAAGTGGATATGACACCCAGGCAAGGGAGTGTGTTGGTGAATGGCAACTGCCCAAAGCAGCAGCACAGCTCTTCCACTGCCAAAACAACTCCACCTGCCTCATGAACTTCCTGGCAGCTATCTAGGAAACCCTGTTGGCTCACTTCCGGTCCCATGCCCATTGAGCCCAGTGGGATGGAATGAAGCAGCTTCAGCACCCAAACAAATGTAACATGGAGCTCTTCACTCAAGGCGCTCAAAACTCCACAGCCAAAGACAAGTTCAATGCCCAAGCCATTTCCCGCTGGAATCGAAACCAAGTGCTCTGGCAGCACATATGTCTGAAAGTGGAAATGACACCTAGGGAAGGGAGTGTGCTGGTGAATGGCAACTGCCCGAAGCAGCAGCAAAGCTCTTCCACTGCCAAAACAACTCCACCTGCCTCATGAACTTCACATACCATCAGCTGTCCTTTCAGCTATCTAGGAAACCCTGTTGGGTCACTTCCGGTCCCATGCCCATTGAGCCCAGTGGCATGGAATCAAGCAGCTTCAGCACCCACACAAAACTAACATGGAGCTCCTCACTCAAGGTGCTCAAAACTCCACGGCCAAAGACAAGTTAAGTGCCCAAGCCATTTCCCGCTGCCATGGAAACCAAGTGCTCTGGCAGCACATATGTCTGAAAGTGGATATGACACCTAGGGAAGGGAGTGTGCTGGTGAATGGCAACTGCCCAAAGCAGCAGCACAGCTCTTCCACTGCCAAAACAACTCCACCTGCCTCATGAACTTCACATACCATCAGCTGTCCTGGCAGCTCTCTAGGAAACCCTGTTGGGTCACTTCCGGTCCCATGCCCATTGAGCCCATTGGGATGGAATCAAGCAGCTTCAGCACCACACAAAACGAACATGGAGCTCCTCACTCAAGGCGCTCAAAACTCCACGGCCAAAGACAAGTTCAGTGCCCAAGCCATTTCCTGCTGCCATGGAAACCAAGTGCTCTGGCAGCACATATATATGAAAGTGGATATGACACCTAGGGAAGGGAGTGTGCTGGTGAATGGCAACTGCCCGAAGCAGCAGCACAGCTCTTCAACTGCCAAAACAACTCCACCTGCCTCATGAACTTCACATACCATCAGCTGTCCTGGCAGCTATCTAGGAAACCCTGTTGGGTCACTTCCGGTCCCATGCCCATTGAGCCCAGTGGGATGGAATCAAGCAGCTTGCGCACCCACACAAAAAGAACATGGAGCTCCTCACTCAAGGCGCTCAAAACTTCACAGCGAAAGACAAGTTCAGTGCCCAAGCCATTTCCCGCTGCCATGGAAACCAAGTGCTCTGGCAGCACATATGTCTGAAAGTGGATATGACACCTAGGGAAGGGAGTGTGCTGGTGAATGGCAACTGCCCGAAACAGCAGCACAGCTCTTCCAGTGCCAAAACAACTCCACCTGCCTTATGAACTTCACATACCATCAGCTGTCCTGGCAGCTATCTAGGAAACCCTGTTGGCTCACTTCCAGTCCCATGCCGATTGAGCCCATTGGGATGGAATCAAGCAGCTTCAGCACCCACACAAAACGAACATGGAGCTCATCACTCAAGGTTTTCAAAACTCGACGGCCAAAGACAAGTTCAGTGCCCAAGCCATTTCCCGCTGCCATGGAAACCAAGTGCTCTGGCAGCACATATGTCTGAAAGTGGATATGACACCTAGGGAAGGGAGTGTGCTGGTGAATGGCAACTGCCCAAAGCAGCAGCACAGCTCTTCCACTGCCAAAACAACTCCACCTGCCTCATGAACTTCACATACCATCAGCTGTCCTGGCAGCTATCTAGGAAACCCTGTTGGGTCACTTCCGGTCCCATGCCCATTGAGCCCATTGGGATGGAATCAAGCAGCTTCAGCACCACACAAAACGAACATGGAGCTCCTCACTCAAGGCGCTCAAAACTAAACGGCCAAAGACAAGTTCAGTGCCCAAGCCATTTCCTGCTGCCATGGAAACCAAGTGCTCTGGCAGCACATATATATGAAAGTGGATATGACACCTAGGGAAGGGAGTGTGCTGGTGAATGGCAACTGCCCGAAGCAGCAGCACAGCTCTTCCACTGCCAAAACAACTCCACCTGCCTCATGAACTTCACATACCATCAGCTGTCCTGGCAGCTATCTAGGAAACCCTGTTGGGTCACTTCCGGTCCCATGCCCATTGAGCCCAGTGGGATGGAATCAAGCAGCTTCAGCACCCACACAAAAAGAACATGGAGCTCCTCACTCAAGGCGCTCAAAACTTCACAGCCAAAGACAAGTTCAGTTCCCAAGCCATTTCCCGCTGCCATGGAAACCAAGTGCTCTGGCAGCACATATGTCTGAAAGTGGATATGACACCTAGGGAAGGGAGTGTGCTGGTGAATGGCAACTGCCCGAAACAGCAGCACAGCTCTTCCAGTGCCAAAACAACTCCACCTGCCTTATGAACTTCACATACCATCAGCTGTCCTGGCAGCTATCTAGGAAACCCTGTTGGCTCACTTCCAGTCCCATGCCGATTGAGCCCATTGGGATAAAATCAAGCAGCTTCAGCACCCACACAAAACGAACATGGAGCTCCTCACTCAAGGCGCTCAAAACTCCACGGCCAAATACAAGTTCAGTGCCCAAGCCATTTCCCGCTGCCATGGAAACCAAGTGCTCTGGCAGCACATATGTCTGAAAGTGGATATGACACCTAGGGAAGGGAGTGTGGTGGTGAATGGCAACTGCCCGAAGCAGCAGCACAGCTCTTCCACTGCCAAAACAACTCCACCTGCCTCATGAACTTCACATACCATCAGCTGTCCTGGCAGCTATCTAGGAAACCCTGTTGTGTCACTTCCGGTCACATGCCCATTGAGCCCAGTGGGATGGAATCAAGCAGCTTCAGCACCCACACAAAACGAACATGGAGCTCCTCACTCAAGGCGCTCAAAACTCCACAGCCAAAGATAAGTTCAGTGCCCAAGCCATTTCCCGCTGCCATGGAAACCAAGTGCTCTGGCAGCACATATGTCTGAAAGTGGATATGACACCTAGGGAAGGGAGTGTGTTGGTGAATGGCAACTGCCCAAAGCAGCAGCACAGCTCTTCCACTGCCAAAACAACTCCACCTGCCTCATGAACTTCCTGGCAGCTATCTAGGAAACCCTGTTGGGTCACTTCCGGTCCCATGCCCTTTGAGCCCAGTGGGATGGAATCAAGCAGCTGGAGCAACCAAACAAAACGAACATGGAGCTCCTCACTCAAGGCGCTCAAAACTCCACGGCCAAATACAAGTTCAGTGCCCAAGCCATTTCCCGCTGCCATGGAAACCAAGTGCTCTGGCAGCACATATGTCTGAAAGTGGATATGACACCTAGGGAAGGGAGTGTGGTGGTGAATGGCAACTGCCCGAAGCAGCAGCACAGCTCTTCCACTGCCAAAACAACTCCACCTGCCTCATGAACTTCACATACCATCAGCTGTCCTGGCAGCTATCTAGGAAACCCTGTTGTGTCACTTCCGGTCACATGCCCATTGAGCCCAGTGGGATGGAATCAAGCAGCTTCAGCACCCACACAAAACGAACATGGAGCTCCTCACTCAAGGCGCTCAAAACTCCACAGCCAAAGACAAGTTCAGTGCCCAAGCCATTTCCCGCTGCCATGGAAACCAAGTGCTCTGGCAGCACATATGTCTGAAAGTGGATATGACACCCAGGCAAGGGAGTGTGTTGGTGAATGGCAACTGCCCAAAGCAGCAGCACAGCTCTTCCACTGCCAAAACAACTCCACCTGCCTCATGAACTTCCTGGCAGCTATCTAGGAAACCCTGTTGGCTCACTTCCGGTCCCATGCCCATTGAGCCCAGTGGGATGGAATGAAGCAGCTTCAGCACCCAAACAAATGTAACATGGAGCTCTTCACTCAAGGCGCTCAAAACTCCACAGCCAAAGACAAGTTCAATGCCCAAGCCATTTCCCGCTGGAATCGAAACCAAGTGCTCTGGCAGCACATATGTCTGAAAGTGGAAATGACACCTAGGGAAGGGAGTGTGCTGGTGAATGGCAACTGCCCGAAGCAGCAGCAAAGCTCTTCCACTGCCAAAACAACTCCACCTGCCTCATGAACTTCACATACCATCAGCTGTCCTTTCAGCTATCTAGGAAACCCTGTTGGGTCACTTCCGGTCCCATGCCCATTGAGCCCAGTGGCATGGAATCAAGCAGCTTCAGCACCCACACAAAACTAACATGGAGCTCCTCACTCAAGGTGCTCAAAACTCCACGGCCAAAGACAAGTTAAGTGCCCAAGCCATTTCCCGCTGCCATGGAAACCAAGTGCTCTGGCAGCACATATGTCTGAAAGTGGATATGACACCTAGGGAAGGGAGTGTGCTGGTGAATGGCAACTGCCCGAAACAGCAGCACAGCTCTTCCAGTGCCAAAACAACTCCACCTGCCTTATGAACTTCACATACCATCAGCTGTCCTGGCAGCTATCTAGGAAACCCTGTTGGCTCACTTCCAGTCCCATGCCGATTGAGCCCATTGGGATGGAATCAAGCAGCTTCAGCACCCACACAAAACGAACATGGAGCTCATCACTCAAGGTTTTCAAAACTCGACGGCCAAAGACAAGTTCAGTGCCCAAGCCATTTCCCGCTGCCATGGAAACCAAGTGCTCTGGCAGCACATATGTCTGAAAGTGGATATGACACCTAGGGAAGGGAGTGTGCTGGTGAATGGCAACTGCCCAAAGCAGCAGCACAGCTCTTCCACTGCCAAAACAACTCCACCTGCCTCATGAACTTCACATACCATCAGCTGTCCTGGCAGCTATCTAGGAAACCCTGTTGGGTCACTTCCGGTCCCATGCCCATTGAGCCCATTGGGATGGAATCAAGCAGCTTCAGCACCACACAAAACGAACATGGAGCTCCTCACTCAAGGCGCTCAAAACTAAACGGCCAAAGACAAGTTCAGTGCCCAAGCCATTTCCTGCTGCCATGGAAACCAAGTGCTCTGGCAGCACATATATATGAAAGTGGATATGACACCTAGGGAAGGGAGTGTGCTGGTGAATGGCAACTGCCCGAAGCAGCAGCACAGCTCGTACACTGCCAAAACAACTCCACCTGCCTCATGAACTTCACATACCATCAGCTGTCCTGGCAGCTATCTAGGAAACCCTGTTGGGTCACTTCCGGTCCCATGCCCATTGAGCCCAGTGGGATGGAATCAAGCAGCTTCAGCACCCACACAAAAAGAACATGGAGCTCCTCACTCAAGGCGCTCAAAACTTCACAGCCAAAGACAAGTTCAGTTCCCAAGCCATTTCCCGCTGCCATGGAAACCAAGTGCTCTGGCAGCACATATGTCTGAAAGTGGATATGACACCTAGGGAAGGGAGTGTGTTGGTGAATGGCAACTGCCCAAAGCAGCAGCACAGCTCTTCCACTGCCAAAACAACTCCACCTGCCTCATGAACTTCCTGGCAGCTATCTAGGAAACCCTGTTGGGTCACTTCCGGTCCCATGCCCATTGAGCCCAGTGGGATGGAATCAAGTAGCTTCAGCACCCAAACAAATGTAACATGGATCTCTTCACTCAAGGCGCTAAAAACTCCACAGCCAAAGACAAGTTCAATGCCCAAGCCATTTCCCGCTGCCATGGAAACCAAGTGCTCTGGCAGCACATATGTCTGAAAGTGGATATGACACCTAGGGAAGGGAGTGTGCTGGTGAATGGCAACTGCTTGAAGCAGCAGCACAGCTCTTCCACTGCCAAAACAACTCCACCTGCCTCATGAACTTCACATACCATCAGCTGTCTTGGCAGCTCTCTAGGAAACCCTGTTGGGTCACTTCTGGTCCCATGCCCATTGAGCCCAGTGGCATGGAATCAAGCAGCTTCAGCACCCACACAAAACGAACATGGAGCTCCTCACTCAAGGCGCTCAAAACTCCATAGCCAAAGACAAGTTCAGTGCCCAAGCCATTTCCCGCTGCCATGGAAACCAAGTGCTCTGGCAGCACATATGTCTGAAAGTGGATATGACACCTAGGGAAGGGAGTGTGCTGGTGAATGGCAACTGCCCAAAGCAGCAGCACAGCTCTTCCACTGCCAAAACAACTCCACCTGCCTCATGAACTTCACATACCATCAGCTGTCCTGGCAGCTATCTAGGAAACCCTGTTGGGTCACTTCCGGTCCCATGCCCATTGAGCCCAGTAGGATGGAATCAAGCAGCTTCAGCACCCACACAAAACTAACATGGAGCTCCTCACTCAAGGCGCTCAAAACTCCACGGCCAAAGACAAGTTCAGTGCCCAAGCCATTTCCCGCTGCCATGGAAACCAAGTGCTCTGGCAGCAAATATGTCTGAAAGTGGATATGACACCTAGGGAAGGGAATAGTGCTGATGAATGGCAACTGCCCGAAGCAGCAGCACAGCTCTTCCAGTGCCAAAACAACTCCACCTGCCTCATGAACTTCACATACCATCAGCTGTCCTGGCAGCTATCTAGGAAACCCTGTTGGCTCACTTCCGGTCCCATGCCCATTGAGCCCAGTGGGATGGAATCAAGCAGCTTGCGCACCCACACAAAAAGAACATGGAGCTCCTCACTCAAGACGCTCAAAACTTCACAGCCAAAGACAAGTTCAGTGCCCAAGCCGTTTCCCGCTGCCATGGAAACTCAAGTGCTCTGGCAGCACATATGTCTGAAAATGGATATGACACCTAGGGAAGGGAGTGTGCTGGTGAATGGCAACTGCTTGAAGCAGCAGCACAGCTCTTCCACTGCCAAAACAACTCCACCTGCCTCATGAACTTCACATACCATCAGCTGTCCTGGCAGCTATCTAGGAAACCCTGTTGGGTCTCTTCTGGTCCCATGCCCATTGAGCCCAGTGGGATGGAATCAAGCAGCTTGAGCAACCAAACAAAACGAACATGGAGCTCCTCACTCAAGGCGCTCAAAACTCCTCGGCCAAAGACAAGTTCAGTGCCCAAGCCATTTCCCGCTGCCATGGAAACCAAGTGCTCTGGCAGCACATATGTCTGAAAGTGGATATGACACCTAGGGAAGGGAGTGTCGTGGTGAATGGCAACTGCCCGAAGCAGCAGCACAGCTCTTCCACTGCCAAAACAACACCACCTGCCTCATGAACTTCACATACCATCAGCTGTCCTGGCAGCTATCTAGGAAACCCTGTTGGGTCACTTCCGGTCCCATGCCCATTGAGCCCAGTGGGATGGAATCAAGCAGCTTCAGCACCCACACAAAACGAACATGGAGCTCCTCACTCAAGGCGCTCAAACCTCCACAGCCAAAGATAAGTTCAGAGCCCAAGCCATTTCCCGCTGCCAAGGAAACTAAGTGCTCTGGCAGCACATATGTCTGAAAGTGGATATGACACCTAGGGAAGGGAGTGTGCTGGTGAATGGCAACTGCCCGAAGCAGCAGCACAGCTCTTCCACTGCCAAAACAACTCCACCTGCCTCATGAACTTCCTGGCAGCTATCTAGGAAACCCTGTTGGGTCACTTCCGGTCCCATGCCCATTGAGCCCAGTGGGATGGAATCAAGCAGCTTCAGCACCCAAACAAATGTAACATGGAGGTCTTCACTCAAGGCTCTCAAAACTCCACAGCCAAAGACAAGTTCAATGCCCAAGCCATTTCCCGCTGCCTTGGAAACCAAGTGCTCTGGCAGCACATATGTCTGAAAGTGGATATGACACCTAGGGAAGGGAGTGTGCTGGTGAATGGCAACTGCCCGAAGCAGCAGCACAGCTCTTCCACTGCCAAAACAACTCCACCTGCCTCATGAACTTCACATACCATCAGCTGTCTTGGCAGCTATCTAGGAAACCCTGTTGGGTCACTTCTGGTCCCATGCCGATTGAGCCCAGTGGGATGGAATCAAGCAGCTTCAGCACCCACACAAATCGAACATGGAGCTCCTCACTCAGGCGCTCAAAACTCCACGGCCAAAGACAAGTTCAGTGCCCAAGCCATTTCCCGCTGCCATGGAAACCAAGTGCTCTGGCAGCACATATGTCTGAAAGTGGATATGACACCTAGGGAAGGGAGTCTGGTGGTGAATGGCAACTGCCCGAAGCAGCAGCACAGCTCTTCCAGTGCCAAAACAACTCCACCTGCCTCATGAACTTCACATACCATCAGCTGTCCTGGCAGCTATCTAGGAAACCCTGTTGGGTCACTTCCGGTCCCATGCCCATTGAGCCCAGTGGCATGGAATCAAGCAGCTTCAGCACCCACACAATTATAGCATGGAGCTCCTCACTCAATGCACTCAAAACTCCTCGGCCAAAGACAAGTCAGTGCCCAAGCCATTTCCCGCTGCCATGGAAACCAAGTGCTCTGGCAGCACATATGTCTGAAAGTGGATATGACACCTAGTTAAGGGAGTGTGCTGGTGAATGGCAACTGCCCGAAGCAGCAGCACAGCTCTTCCAGTGCCAAAACAACTCCACCTGCCTCATGAACTTCACATACCATCAGCTGTCCTGGCAGCTATCTAGGAAACCCTGTTGGCTCACTTCCGGTCCCATGCCCATTGAGCCCAGTGGGATGGAATCAAGCAGCTTCAGCACCCACACAAAACGAACATGGAGCTCCTCACTCAAGGCTCTAAAAACTCCACGGCCAAAGACAAGTTCAGTGCCCAAGCCATTTCCCGCTGCCATGGAAACCAAGTGCTCTGGCAGCACATATGTCTGAAAGTGGATATGACACCTAGGGAAGGGAGTGTGCTGGTGAATGGCAACTGCCCGAAGCAGCAGCACAGCTCTTCCACTGCCAAAACAACTCCACCTGCCTCATGAACTTCACATACCATCAGCTGTCCTGGCAGCTATCTAGGAAACCCTGTTGGGTCACTTCCGGTCCCATGCCCATTGAGCCCAGTGGGATGGAATCAAGCAGCTTCAGCACCCACACAAATCTAATATGGAGCTCCTCACTCAAGGTGCTCAAAACTCCACAGCCAAAGACAAGTTCAGTGCCCAAGCCATTTCCTGTTTCCATGGAAACCAAGTGCTCTGGCAGCACATATGTCTGAAAGTGGATATGACACCTAGGGAAGGGAGTGTGCTGGTGAATGGCAACTGCTTGAAGCAGCAGCCCCACTGCCAAAACAACTCCACCTGCCTCATGAACTTCACATACCATCAGCTGTGCTGGCAGCTATCTAGGAAACCCTGTTGGGTCACTTCTGTTCCCATGCAAATTGAGCCCAATGGGATGGAATCAAGCAGCTTCAGCAACCACACAAAACGAACATGGAGCTCCTCACTCAAGGCGCTCAAAACTGCATGGCCGAAGACAAGTTCAGTGCCCAAGCCATTTCCCGCTGTCATGGAAACTCAAGTGCTCTGGCAGCACATATGTCTGAAAGTGGATTTGACACCTAGGAAAGGGAGTGTGCTGGTGAATGGCAACTGCCGAAGCAGCAGCACAGCTCTTCCACTGCCAAAACAACTCCACCTGCCTCATGAACTTCACATACCATCAGCTGTCCTGGCAGCTATCTAGGAAACCCTCTTGGGTCACTTCCGGTCCCATGCCCATTGAGCCCAGTGGGATGGAATCAAGCAGCTTCAGCACCCACACAAAACGAACATGGAGCTCCTCACTCAAGACGCTCAAAACTGCACGGCCAAAGACAAGTTCAGTGCCCAAGCCATTTCCCGCTGCCATGGAAACCAAGAGCTCTGGCAGCACATATGTCTGAAAGTGGATATGACACCTAGGGAAGGGAGTGTGCTGGTGAATGGCAACTGCCCAAAGCAGCAGCACAGCTCTTCCAGTGCCAAAACAACTCCACCTGCCTCATGAACTTCCTGGCAGCTATCTAGGAAACCCTGTTGGGTCACTTCCGGTCCCATGCCCATTGAGCCCAGTGGGATGGAATCAAGCAGCTTCAGCACCCAAACAAATGTAACTTGGAGCTCTTCACTCAAGGCGCTAAAAACTCCACAGCCAAAGACAAGTTCAATGCCCAAGCCATTTCCCGCTGCCATGGAAACCAAGTGCTCTGGCAGCACATATGTCTGAAAGTGGATATGACACCTAGGGAAGGGAGTGTGGTGGTGAATGGCAACTGCCCGAAGCAGCAGCACAGCTCTTCCAGTGCCAAAACAACTCCACCTGCCTCATGAACTTCACATACCATCAGCTGTCCTGGCAGCTATCTAGGAAATCCTGTTGGGTCACTTCCGGTCCCATGCCCATTGAGCCCAGTGGGATGGAATCAAGCAGCTTCAGCACCCACACAAAACGAACATGGAGCTCCTCACTCAAGGCGCTCAAAACTCCACAGCCAAAGATAAGTTCAGAGCCCAAGCCATTTCCCGCTGCCAAGTAAACTGAGTGCTCTGGCAGCACATATGTCTGAAAGTGGATATGACACCTAGGGAAGAGAGTGTGTTGGTGAATGGCAACTGCCCAAAGCAGCAGCACAGCTCTTCCACTGCCAAAACAACTCCACCTGCCTCATGAACTTCCTGGCAGCTATCTAGGAAACCCTGTTGGGTCACTTCCGGTCCCATGCCCATTGAGCCCAGTGGGATGGAATCAAGCAGCTTCAGCACCCAAACAAATGTAACATGGAGGTCTTCACTCAAGGCTCTCAAAACTCCACAGCCAAAGACAAGTTCAATGCCCAAGCCATTTCCCGCTGCCATGGAAACCAAGTGCTCTGGCAGCACATATGTCTGAAAGTGGATATGACACCTAGGGAAGGGAGTGTGCTGGTGAATGGCAACTGCCCGAAGCAGCAGCACAGCTCTTCCACTGCCAAAACAACTCCACCTGCCTCATGAACTTCACATACCATCAGCTGTCTTGGCAGCTATCTAGGAAACCCTGTTGGGTCACTTCTGGTCCCATGCCGATTGAGCCCAGTGGGATGGAATCAAGCAGCTTCAGCACCCACACAAATCGAACATGGAGCTCCTCACTCAGGCGCTCAAAACTCCACGGCCAAAGACAAGTTCAGTGCCCAAGCCATTTCCCGCTGCCATGGAAACCAAGTGCTCTGGCAGCACATATGTCTGAAAGTGGATATGACACCTAGGGAAGGGAGTCTGGTGGTGAATGGCAACTGCCCGAAGCAGCAGCACAGCTCTTCCAGTGCCAAAACAACTCCACCTGCCTCATGAACTTCACATACCATCAGCTGTCCTGGCAGCTATCTAGGAAACCCTGTTGGGTCACTTCCGGTCCCATGCCCATTGAGCCCAGTGGCATGGAATCAAGCAGCTTCAGCACCCACACAATTATTGCATAGAGCTCCTAACTCAATGCACTCAAAACTCCTCGGCCAAAGACAAGTCAGTGCCCAAGCCATTTCCCGCTGCCATGGAAACCAAGTGCTCTGGCAGCACATATGTCTGAAAGTGGATATGACACCTAGTTAAGGGAGTGTGCTGGTGAATGGCAACTGCCCGAAGCAGCAGCACAGCTCTTCCAGTGCCAAAACAACTCCACCTGCCTCATGAACTTCACATACCATCAGCTGTCCTGGCAGCTATCTAGGAAACCCTGTTGGCTCACTTCCGGTCCCATGCCCATTGAGCCCAGTGGGATGGAATCAAGCAGCTTCAGCACCCACACAAAACTAACATGGAGCTCCTCACTCAAGACGCTCAAAACTCCACAGCCAAAGACAAGTTCAGTGCCCAAGCCATTTCCTGCTGCCATGGAAACCAAGTGCTCTGGCAGCACATATCTCTGAAAGTGGATATGACACCTAGGGAAGGGAATGTGCTGGTGAATGGCAACTGCCCGAAGCAGCAGCACAGCTCTTCCAGTGCCAAAACAACTCCACCTGCCTCATGAACTTCACATACCATCAGCTGTGCTGGCAGCTATCTAGGAAACCCTGTTGGGTCACTTCCGGTCCCATGCCCATTGAGCCCAGTGGGATGGAATCAAGCAGCTTCAGCACCCACACAAAACGAACATGGAGCTCCTCACTCAAGGCGCTCAAAACTCCACAGCCAAAGACAAGTTCAGTGCCGAAGCCATTTCCCGCTGCCATGGAAACCAAGTGCTCTGGCAGCACATATGTCTGAAAGTGGATATGACACCTAGGGAAGGGAGTGTGCTGGTGAATGGCAACTGCTTGAAGCAGCAGCCCCACTGCCAAAACAACTCCACCTGCCTCATGAACTTCACATACCATCAGCTGTCCTGGCAGCTATCTAGGAAACCCTGTTGGGTCACTTCCGGTCCCATGCCCTTTGAGCCCAGTGGGATGGAATGAAGCAGCTTCAGCACCCACACAAACGAACATGGAGCTCCTCAGTCAAGGCGCTCAAAACTCCAAGGCCAAAGACAAGTTCAGTGTCCAAGCCATTTCCCGCTGCCATGGAAACCAAGTGCTCTGGCAGCACATATATCTGAAAGTGGATATGACACCTAAGGAAGGGAGTGTGGTGGTGAATGGCAACTGCCCGAAGCAGCAGCACAGCTCTTCCACTGCCAAAACAACTCCACCTGCCTCATGAACTTCACATACCATCAGCTGTCCTGGCAGCTATCTAGAAAACCCTGTTGGGTCACTTCTGGTCCCCTGCCCATTGAGCCCAGTGGGATGGAATCAAGCAGCTTCAGCAGCCTCACAAAACGAACATGGAGCTCCTTACTCAAGGCGCTCAACACTCCACAGCCAAAGACAAGTTCAGTGCCCAAGCCATTTCCCGCTGAGATGGAAACCAAGTGCTCTGGCAGCACATATGTCTGAAAGTGGATATGACACCTAGGGAAGGGAGTGTGCTGGTGAATGGCAACTGCTTGAAGCAGCAGCCCCACTGCCAAAACAACTCCACCTGCCTCATGAACTTCACATACCATCAGCTGTCCTGGCAGCTATCTAGAAAACCCTGTTGGGTCACTTCCGGTCCCATGCCCATTGAGCCCAGTGGGATGGAATCAAGCAGCTTCAGCACCCACACAAAACGAACATGGAGCTCCTCACTCAAGGCGCTCAAAACTCCACAGCCAAAGACAAGTTCAGTGTCCAAGCCATTTCCCGCTGCCATGGAAACCAAGTGCTCTGGCAGCACATATGTCTGAAAGTGGATATGGCACCTAGGGAAGGGAGTGTGCTGGTGAATGGCAACTGCCATAGGAGCAGCAGCACAGCTCTTCCACTGCCAAAACAACTCCACCTGCCTCATGAACTTCACACACCATCAGCTGTCCTGGCAGCTATCTAGGAAACCCTGTTGGGTCACTTCCGGTCCCATGCCCATTGAGCCCAGTGGGATGGAATCAAGCAGCTTCAGCACCCACACAAAACGAACATGGAGCTCCTCACTCAAGAAGCTCAAAACTTCACAGCCAAAGACAAGTTCAGTGCCCAAGCCATTTCCCGCTGCCATGGAAACCAAGTGCTCTGGCAGCACATATGTCTGAAAGTGGATATGACACCTAGGAAAGGGAGAGTGCTGGTGAATGGCAACTGCCCAAAGCAGCAGCACAGCTCTTCCACTGCCAAAACAACTCCACCTGCCTCATGAACTTCACATACCATCAGCTGTCCTGGCAGCTATCTAGGAAACCCTGTTGGGTCACTTCCGGTCCCATGACCATTGAGCCCAGTGGGATGGAATCAAGCAGCTTCAGCACCCACACAAATCTAACATGGAGCTCCTCACTCAAGGCGCTAAAACTCCACGGCCAAAGACAAGTTCAGTGCCCAAGCCATTTCCGGCTGCCATGGAAACCAAGTGCTCTGGCAGCACATATCTCTGAAAGTGGATATGACACCTAGGGAAGGGAGTGTGCTGGTGAATGGCAACTGCCTGAAGCAGCAGCACAGCTCTTCCACTGCCAAAACTACTCCACCTGCCTCATGAACTTCACATACCATCAGCTGTGTTGCCAGGTATCTAGGAAACCCTGTTGGGTCAGTTCCGGTCCCATGCCCATTGAGCCCAGTGGGATGGAATGAAGCAGCTTCAGCACCCACACAAAACGAACATGGAGCTCCTTACTCAAGGCGCTCAAAACTCCAAGGCCAAAGACAAGTTCAGTGTCCAAGCCATTTCCCGCTGCCATGGAAACCAAGTGCTCTGGCAGCACATATGTCTGAAAGTGGATATGACACCTAAGGAAGGGAGTGTGGTGGTGAATGGCAACTGCTTGAAGCAGCAGCACAGCTCTTCCACTGCCAAAACAACTCCACCTGCCTCATGAACTTCACATACTATCAGCTGTCCTGGCAGCTATCTAGAAAACCCTGTTGGGTCACTTCTGGTCCCCTGCCCATTGAGCCCAGTGGGATGGAATCAAGCAGCTGCAGCACCCACACAAAACGAACATGGAGCTCCTTACTCAAGGCGCTCAAAACTCCACAGCCAAAGACAAGTTCAGTGCCCAAGCCATTTCCTGCTGCCATGGAAACCAAGTGCTCTGGCAGCACATATCTCTGAAAGTGGATATGACACCTAGGGAAGGGAATGTGCTGGTGAATGGCAACTGCCCGAAGCAGCAGCACAGCTCTTCCAGTGCCAAAACAACTCCACCTGCCTCATGAACTTCACATACCATCAGCTGTGCTGGCAGCTATCTAGGAAACCCTGTTGGGTCACTTCCGGTCCCATGCCCATTGAGCCCAGTGGGATGGAATCAAGCAGCTTCAGCACCCACACAAAACGAACATGGAGCTCCTCACTCAAGGCGCTCAAAACTCCACAGCCAAAGACAAGTTCAGTGCCGAAGCCATTTCCCGCTGCCATGGAAACCAAGTGCTCTGGCAGCACATATGTCTGAAAGTGGATATGACACCTAGGGAAGGGAGTGTGCTGGTGAATGGCAACTGCTTGAAGCAGCAGCCCCACTGCCAAAACAACTCCACCTGCCTCATGAACTTCACATACCATCAGCTGTCCTGGCAGCTATCTAGGAAACCCTGTTGGGTCACTTCCGGTCCCATGCCCTTTGAGCCCAGTGGGATGGAATGAAGCAGCTTCAGCACCCACACAAACGAACATGGAGCTCCTCAGTCAAGGCGCTCAAAACTCCAAGGCCAAAGACAAGTTCAGTGTCCAAGCCATTTCCCGCTGCCATGGAAACCAAGTGCTCTGGCAGCACATATATCTGAAAGTGGATATGACACCTAAGGAAGGGAGTGTGGTGGTGAATGGCAACTGCCCGAAGCAGCAGCACAGCTCTTCCACTGCCAAAACAACTCCACCTGCCTCATGAACTTCACATACCATCAGCTGTCCTGGCAGCTATCTAGAAAACCCTGTTGGGTCACTTCTGGTCCCCTGCCCATTGAGCCCAGTGGGATGGAATCAAGCAGCTTCAGCAGCCTCACAAAACGAACATGGAGCTCCTTACTCAAGGCGCTCAACACTCCACAGCCAAAGACAAGTTCAGTGCCCAAGCCATTTCCCGCTGAGATGGAAACCAAGTGCTCTGGCAGCACATATGTCTGAAAGTGGATATGACACCTAGGGAAGGGAGTGTGCTGGTGAATGGCAACTGCTTGAAGCAGCAGCCCCACTGCCAAAACAACTCCACCTGCCTCATGAACTTCACATACCATCAGCTGTCCTGGCAGCTATCTAGAAAACCCTGTTGGGTCACTTCCGGTCCCATGCCCATTGAGCCCAGTGGGATGGAATCAAGCAGCTTCAGCACCCACACAAAACGAACATGGAGCTCCTCACTCAAGGCGCTCAAAACTCCACAGCCAAAGACAAGTTCAGTGTCCAAGCCATTTCCCGCTGCCATGGAAACCAAGTGCTCTGGCAGCACATATGTCTGAAAGTGGATATGGCACCTAGGGAAGGGAGTGTGCTGGTGAATGGCAACTGCCATAGGAGCAGCAGCACAGCTCTTCCACTGCCAAAACAACTCCACCTGCCTCATGAACTTCACACACCATCAGCTGTCCTGGCAGCTATCTAGGAAACCCTGTTGGGTCACTTCCGGTCCCATGCCCATTGAGCCCAGTGGGATGGAATCAAGCAGCTTCAGCACCCACACAAAACGAACATGGAGCTCCTCACTCAAGAAGCTCAAAACTTCACAGCCAAAGACAAGTTCAGTGCCCAAGCCATTTCCCGCTGCCATGGAAACCAAGTGCTCTGGCAGCACATATGTCTGAAAGTGGATATGACACCTAGGAAAGGGAGAGTGCTGGTGAATGGCAACTGCCCAAAGCAGCAGCACAGCTCTTCCACTGCCAAAACAACTCCACCTGCCTCATGAACTTCACATACCATCAGCTGTCCTGGCAGCTATCTAGGAAACCCTGTTGGGTCACTTCCGGTCCCATGACCATTGAGCCCAGTGGGATGGAATCAAGCAGCTTCAGCACCCACACAAATCTAACATGGAGCTCCTCACTCAAGGCGCTAAAACTCCACGGCCAAAGACAAGTTCAGTGCCCAAGCCATTTCCGGCTGCCATGGAAACCAAGTGCTCTGGCAGCACATATCTCTGAAAGTGGATATGACACCTAGGGAAGGGAGTGTGCTGGTGAATGGCAACTGCCTGAAGCAGCAGCACAGCTCTTCCACTGCCAAAACTACTCCACCTGCCTCATGAACTTCACATACCATCAGCTGTGTTGCCAGGTATCTAGGAAACCCTGTTGGGTCAGTTCCGGTCCCATGCCCATTGAGCCCAGTGGGATGGAATGAAGCAGCTTCAGCACCCACACAAAACGAACATGGAGCTCCTTACTCAAGGCGCTCAAAACTCCAAGGCCAAAGACAAGTTCAGTGTCCAAGCCATTTCCCGCTGCCATGGAAACCAAGTGCTCTGGCAGCACATATGTCTGAAAGTGGATATGACACCTAAGGAAGGGAGTGTGGTGGTGAATGGCAACTGCTTGAAGCAGCAGCACAGCTCTTCCACTGCCAAAACAACTCCACCTGCCTCATGAACTTCACATACTATCAGCTGTCCTGGCAGCTATCTAGAAAACCCTGTTGGGTCACTTCTGGTCCCCTGCCCATTGAGCCCAGTGGGATGGAATCAAGCAGCTGCAGCACCCACACAAAACGAACATGGAGCTCCTTACTCAAGGCGCTCAAAACTCCACAGCCAAAGACAAGTTCAGTGCCCAAGCCATTTCCCGCTGAGATGGAAACTAAGTGCTCTGGCAGCACATATGTCTGAAAGTGGATATGACACCTAGGGAAGGGAGTGTGGTGGTGAATGGCAACTGCTTGAAGCAGCAGCCCCACTGCCAAAACAACTCCACCTGCCTCATGAACTTCACATACCATCAGCTGTCCTGGCAGCTATCTAGAAAACCCTGTTGGGTTACTTCTGGTCCCATGCCCATTGAGCCCAGTGGGATGGAATCAAGCAGCTTCAGCACCCACACTAAACGAACATGGAGCTCCTTACTCAAGGCGCTCAAAACTCCACGGCCAAAGACAAGTTCAGTGCCCAAGCCATTTCCCGCTGCCATGGAAACCAAGTGCTCTGGCAGCACATATGTCTGAAAGTGGATATGACACCTAGGGAAGGGAGTGTGCTGGTGAATGGCAACTGCCCGAAGCAGCAGCACAGCTCTTCCACTGCCAAAACAACTCCACCTGCCTCATGAACTTCACATACCATCAGCTGTCCTGGCAGCTATCTAGGAAACCCTGTTGGGTCACTTCTGGTCCCATGCCCATTGAGCCCAGTGGGATGGAATCAAGCAGCTTCAGCACACACACAAATCTAACATGGAGCTCCTCACTCAAGGCGCTCAAAACTCCACAGCCGAAGACAAGTTCAGTGCCCAAGCCATTTCCCGCTGTCATGGAAACTCAAGTGCTCTGGCAGCACATATGTCTGAAAGTGGATATGACACCTAGGGAAGGGAGTGTGCTGGTGAATGGCAACTGCCCGAAGCAGCAGCACAGCTCTTCCACTGCCAAAACAACTCCACCTGCCTCATGAACTTCACATACCATCAGCTGTCCTGGCAGCTATCTAGAAAACCCTGTTGGGTCACTTCCGGTCCCATGCCCATTGAGCCCAGTGGGATGGAATCAAGCAGCTTCAGCACCCACACAAAACGAACATGGAGCTCTTCACTCAAGGCGCTCAAAACTCCACAGCCAAAGACAAGTTCAGTGTCCAAGCCATTTCCCGCTGCCATGGAAACCAAGTGCTCTGGCAGCACATATGTCTGAAAGTGGATATGGCACCTAGGGAAGGGAGTGTGCTGGTGAATGGCAACTGCCATAGGAGCAGCAGCACAGCTCTTCCACTGCCAAAACAACTCCACCTGCCTCATGAACTTCACACACCATCAGCTGTCCTGGCAGCTATCTAGGAAACCCTGTTGGGTCACTTCCGGTCCCATGCCCATTGAGCCCAGTGGGATGGAATGAAGCAGCTTCAGCACCCACACAAAACGAACATGGAGCTCCTCACTCAAGAAGCTCAAAACTCCATGGCCAAAGACAAGTTCAGTGCCCAAGCCATTTCCCGCTGCCATGGAAACCAAGTGCTCTGGCAGCACATATGTCTGAAAGTGGATATGACACCTAGGAAAGGGAGAGTGCTGGTGAATGGCAACTGCCCAAAGCAGCAGCACAGCTCTTCCACTGCCAAAACAACTCCACCTGCCTCATGAACTTCACATACCATCAGCTGTCCTGGCAGCTATCTAGGAAACCCTGTTGGGTCACTTCCGGTCCCATGACCATTGAGCCCAGTGGGATGGAATGAAGCAGCTTCAGCACCCACACAAAACAAACATGGAGCTCCTCACTCAAGGCGCTCAAAACTCCAAGGCCAAAGACAAGTTCAGTGTCCAAGCCATTTCCCGCTGCCATGGAAACCAAGTGCTCTGGCAGCACATATGTCTGAAAGTGGATATGACACCTAGGAAAGGAAGGGAGTGTGGTGGTGAATGGCAACTGCTTGAAGCAGCAGCACAGCTCTTCCACTGCCAAAACAACTCCACCTGCCTCATGAACTTCACATACTATCAGCTGTCCTGGCAGCTATCTAGAAAACCCTGTTGGGTCACTTCTGGTCCCCTGCCCATTGAGCCCAGTGGGATGGAATCAAGCAGCTGCAGCACCCACACAAAACGAACATGGAGCTCCTTACTCAAGGCGCTCAAAACTCCACAGCCAAAGACAAGTTCAGTGCCCAAGCCATTTCCCGCTGAGATGGAAACTAAGTGCTCTGGCAGCACATATGTCTGAAAGTGGATATGACACCTAGGGAAGGGAGTGTGGTGGTGAATGGCAACTGCTTGAAGCAGCAGCCCCACTGCCAAAACAACTCCACCTGCCTCATGAACTTCACATACCATCAGCTGTCCTGGCAGCTATCTAGAAAACCCTGTTGGGTTACTTCTGGTCCCATGCCCATTGAGCCCAGTGGGATGGAATCAAGCAGCTTCAGCACCCACACTAAACGAACATGGAGCTCCTTACTCAAGGCGCTCAAAACTCCACGGCCAAAGACAAGTTCAGTGCCCAAGCCATTTCCCGCTGCCATGGAAACCAAGTGCTCTGGCAGCACATATGTCTGAAAGTGGATATGACACCTAGGGAAGGGAGTGTGCTGGTGAATGGCAACTGCCCGAAGCAGCAGCACAGCTCTTCCACTGCCAAAACAACTCCACCTGCCTCATGAACTTCACATACCATCAGCTGTCCTGGCAGCTATCTAGGAAACCCTGTTGGGTCACTTCTGGTCCCATGCCCATTGAGCCCAGTGGGATGGAATCAAGCAGCTTCAGCACACACACAAATCTAACATGGAGCTCCTCACTCAAGGCGCTCAAAACTCCACAGCCGAAGACAAGTTCAGTGCCCAAGCCATTTCCCGCTGTCATGGAAACTCAAGTGCTCTGGCAGCACATATGTCTGAAAGTGGATATGACACCTAGGGAAGGGAGTGTGCTGGTGAATGGCAACTGCCCGAAGCAGCAGCACAGCTCTTCCACTGCCAAAACAACTCCACCTGCCTCATGAACTTCACATACCATCAGCTGTCCTGGCAGCTATCTAGAAAACCCTGTTGGGTCACTTCCGGTCCCATGCCCATTGAGCCCAGTGGGATGGAATCAAGCAGCTTCAGCACCCACACAAAACGAACATGGAGCTCTTCACTCAAGGCGCTCAAAACTCCACAGCCAAAGACAAGTTCAGTGTCCAAGCCATTTCCCGCTGCCATGGAAACCAAGTGCTCTGGCAGCACATATGTCTGAAAGTGGATATGGCACCTAGGGAAGGGAGTGTGCTGGTGAATGGCAACTGCCATAGGAGCAGCAGCACAGCTCTTCCACTGCCAAAACAACTCCACCTGCCTCATGAACTTCACACACCATCAGCTGTCCTGGCAGCTATCTAGGAAACCCTGTTGGGTCACTTCCGGTCCCATGCCCATTGAGCCCAGTGGGATGGAATGAAGCAGCTTCAGCACCCACACAAAACGAACATGGAGCTCCTCACTCAAGAAGCTCAAAACTCCATGGCCAAAGACAAGTTCAGTGCCCAAGCCATTTCCCGCTGCCATGGAAACCAAGTGCTCTGGCAGCACATATGTCTGAAAGTGGATATGACACCTAGGAAAGGGAGAGTGCTGGTGAATGGCAACTGCCCAAAGCAGCAGCACAGCTCTTCCACTGCCAAAACAACTCCACCTGCCTCATGAACTTCACATACCATCAGCTGTCCTGGCAGCTATCTAGGAAACCCTGTTGGGTCACTTCCGGTCCCATGACCATTGAGCCCAGTGGGATGGAATGAAGCAGCTTCAGCACCCACACAAAACAAACATGGAGCTCCTCACTCAAGGCGCTCAAAACTCCAAGGCCAAAGACAAGTTCAGTGTCCAAGCCATTTCCCGCTGCCATGGAAACCAAGTGCTCTGGCAGCACATATGTCTGAAAGTGGATATGACACCTAGGAAAGGAAGGGAGTGTGGTGGTGAATGGCAACTGCCCAAAGCAGCAGCACAGCTCTTCCACTGCCAAAACAACTCCACCTGCCTCATGAACTTCACATACCATCAGCTGTCCTGGCAGCTATCTAGAAAACCCTGTTGGGTCACTTTCGGTCCCATGCCCATTGAGCCCAGTGGGATGGAATCAAGCAGCTTCAGCAGCCACACAAAACGAACATGGAGCTCCTTACTCAAGGCGCTCAAAACTCCACAGCCAAAGACAAGTTCAGTGCCGAAGCCATTTCCCGCTGAGATGGAAACTAAGTGCTCTGGCAGCACATATGTCTGAAAGTGGATATGACACCTAGATAAGGGAGTGTGGTGGTGAATGGCAACTGCTTGAAGCAGCAGCCCCACTGCCAAAACAACTCCACCTGCCTCATGAACTTCACATACCATCAGCTGTCCTGGCAGCTATCTAGAAAACCCTGTTGGGTTACTTCTGGTCCCCTGCCCATTGAGCCCAGTGGGATGGAATCAAGCAGCTTCAGCACCCACACAAAACGAACATGGAGCTCCTTACTCAAGGCGCTCAAAACTCCACAGCCGAAGACAAGTTCAGTGCCCAAGCCATTTCCCGCTGCCATGGAAACCAAGTGCTCTGGCAGCACATATGTCTGAAAGTGGATATGACACCTAAGGAAGGGAGTGTTGTGGTGAATGGCAACTGCCCGAAGCAGCAGCACAGCTCTTCCAGTGCCAAAACAACTCCACCTGCCTCATGAACTTCACATACCATCAGCTGTCCTGGCAGCTATCTAGGAAACCCTGTTGGGTCACTTCCGGTCCCATGTCCATTGAGCCCAGTGGGATGGAATCAAGCAGCTTGAGCACCCACACAAAACGAACATGGAGCTCCTCACTCAAGGCGCTCAAAACTCCACGGCCAAAGACAAGTTCAGTGCCCAAGCCATTTCCCGCTGCCATGGAAACCAAGTGCTCTGGCAGCACATATCTCTGAAAGTGGATATGACACCTAGGGAAGGGAGTGTGCTGGTGAATGGCAACTGCCTGAAGCAGCAGCACAGCTCTTCCACTGCCAAAACTACTCCACCTGCCTCATGAACTTCACATACCATCATCTGTGCTGGCAGGTATCTAGGAAACCCTGTTGGGTCACTTCCGGTCCCATGCCCATTGAGCCCAGTGGGATGGAATGAAGCAGCTTCAGCACCCACACAAAACGAACATGGAGCTCCTCAGTCAAGGCGCTCAAAACTCCAAGGCCAAAGACAAGTTCAGTGTCCAAGCCATTTCCCGCTGCCATGGAAACCAAGTGCTCTGGCAGCACATATGTCTGAAAGTGGATATGACACCTAAGGAAGGGAGTGTGGTGGTGAATGGCAACTGCCCAAAGCAGCAGCACAGCTCTTCCACTGCCAAAACAACTCCACCTGCCTCATGAACTTCACATACCATCAGCTGTCCTGGCAGCTATCTAGAAAACCCTGTTGGGTCACTTCTGGTCCCCTGCCCATTGAGCCCAGTGGGATGGAATCAAGCAGCTTCAGCACCCACACAAAACGAACATGGAGCTCCTTACTCAAGGCGCTCAAAACTCCACAGCCAAAGACAAGTTCAGTGCCGAAGCCATTTCCCGCTGAGATGGAAACTAAGTGCTCTGGCAGCACATATGTCTGAAAGTGGATATGACACCTAGGGAAGGGAGTGTGGTGGTGAATGGCAACTGCTTGAAGCAGCAGCCCCACTGCCAAAACAACTCCACCTGCCTCATGAACTTCACATACCATCAGCTGTCCTGGCAGCTATCTAGAAAACCCTGTTGGGTTACTTCTGGTCCCCTGCCCATTGAGCCCAGTGGGATGGAATCAAGCAGCTTCAGCACCCACACAAAACGAACATGGAGCTCCTTACTCAAGGCGCTCAAAACTCCACAGCCGAAGACAAGTTCAGTGCCCAAGCCATTTCCCGCTGCCATGGAAACCAAGTGCTCTGGCAGCACATATGTCTGAAAGTGGATATGACACCTAGGGAAGGGAGTGTGCTGGTGAATGGCAACTGCCCGAAGCAGCAGCACAGCTCGTACACTGCCAAAACAACTCCACCTGCCTCATGAACTTCACATACCATCAGCTCTCTTGGCAGCTATCTAGGAAACCCTGTTGAGTCTCTTCTGTTCCCATGCCCATTGAGCCCAGTGGGATGGAATCAAGCAGCTTCAGCACCCACACAAAACGAACATGGAGCTCCTCACTCAAGGCGCTCAAAACTCCACGGCCAAAGACAAGTTCAGTGCCCAAGCCATTTCCCGCTGCCATGGAAACCAAGTGCTCTGGCAGCACATATGTCTGAAAGTGGATATGACACCTAGGGAAGGGAGTGTGCTGGTGAATGGCAACTGCCATAGGAGCAGCAGCACAGCTCTTCCACTGCCAAAACAACTCCACCTGCCTCATGAACTTCACATACCATCAGCTGTCTTGGCAGCTATCTAGGAAACCCTGTTGGGTCACTTCCGGTCCCATGCCCATTGAGCCCAGTGGGATGGAATCAAGCAGCTTCAGCACCCACACAAAACGAACATGGAGCTCCTCACTCAAGGCGCTCAAAACTCCACGGCCAAAGACAAGTTCAGTGCCCTAGCCATTTCCCGCTGCCATGGAAACCAAGAACTCTGGCAGCACATATGTCTGAAAGTGGATATGACACCTAGGGAAGGGAGTGTGCTGGTGAATGGCAACTGCCCGAAGCAGCAGCACAGCTTGTACACTGCCAAAACAACTCCACCTGCCTCATGAACTTCACATACCATCAGCTGTCCTGGCAGCTATCTAGGAAACCCTGTTGGCTCACTTCCGGTCCCATGCCCATTGAGCCCAGTGGGATGGAATCAAGCAGCTTCAGCACCCACACAAAACGAACATGGAGCTCCTCACTCAAGGCTCTCAAAACTCCATGGCCAAAGACAAGTTCAGTGCCCAAGCCATTTCCCGCTGCCATGAAAACGAAGAGCTCTGGCAGCACATATGTCTGAAAGTGGATATGACACCTAGGGAAGGGAGTGTGCTGGTGAATGGCAACTGCCCGAAGCAGCAGCACAGCTCTTCCACTGCCAAAACAACTCCACCTGCCTCATGAACTTCACATACCATCAGCTGTCCTGGCAGCTATCCAGAAAACCCTGTTGGGTCACTTCTGGTCCCATGCCCATTGAGCCCAGTGGGATGG
This sequence comes from Ochotona princeps, assembly GCF_030435755.1. Taxonomy (NCBI): domain Eukaryota; kingdom Metazoa; phylum Chordata; class Mammalia; order Lagomorpha; family Ochotonidae; genus Ochotona; species Ochotona princeps. Next base: position 139,749,993 of record NC_080832.1, on the reverse strand, counting down.
AATCAAGTAGCTTCAGCACCCACACAAAACGAACATGGAGCTCCTCACTCAAGGCGCTCAAAACTCCACGGCCAAAGACAAGTTCAGTGCCCAAGCCATTTCCCGCTGCCATGGAAACCAAGTGCTCTGGCAGCACATATGTCTGAAAGTGGATATGACACCTAGGGAAGGGAGTGTGCTGGTGAATGGCAACTGCTTGAAGCAGCAGCCCCACTGCCAAAACAACTCCACCTGCCTCATGAACTTCACATACCATCAGCTGTCCTGGCAGCTATCTAGAAAACCCTGTTGGGTCACTTCTGAGCCCTGCCCATTGAGCCCAGTAGGATGGAATCAAGCAGCTTCAGCAGCCACACAAAACGAACATGGAGCTAGTTACTCAAGGCGCTCAAAACTCCACAGCCAAAGACAAGTTCAGTGCCCAAGCCATTTCCCGCTGCCATGGAAACCAAGTGCTCTGGCAGCACATATGTCTGAAAGTGGATATGACACCTAGGGAAGGGAGTGTGGTGGTGAATGGCAACTGCCCGAAGCAGCAGCACAACTCTTCCACTGCCAAAACAACTCCACCTGCCTCATGAACTTCACATACCATCAGCTCTCTTGGCAGCTATCTAGGAAACCCTGTTGAGTCTCTTCTGTTCCCATGCCCATTGAGCCCAGTGGGATGGAATCAAGCAGCTTCAGCACCCACACAAATCTAACATGGAGCTCCTCACTCAAGGCGCTCAAAACTCCACAGCCGAAGACAAGTTCAGTGCCCAAGCCATTTCCCGCTGTCATGGAAACTCAAGTGCTCTGGCAGCACATATGTCTGAAAGTGGATATGACACCTAGGGAAGGGAGTGTGCTGGTGAATGGCAACTGCCCGAAGCAGCAGCAAAGCTCTTCCACTGCCAAAACAACTCCACCTGCCTCATGAACTTCACATACCATCAGCTGTCCTGGAAGCTATCTAGGAAACCCTGTTGGGTCACTTCCGGTCCCATGCCCTTTGAGCCCAGTGGGATGGAATGAAGCAGCTTCAGCACCCACACAAAACGAACATGGAGCTCCTCAGTCAAGGCGCTCAGAACTCCAAGGCCAAAGACAAGTTCAGTGTCCAAGCCATTTCCCGCTGAGATGGAAACCAAGTGCTCTGGCAGCACATATGTCTGAAAGTGGATATGACACCTAGGGAAGGGAGTGTGCTGGTGAATGGCAACTGCCCGAAGCAGCAGCACAGCTCTTCCACTGCCAAAACAACTCCACCTGCCTCATGAACTTCACATACCATCAGCTGTCCTGGCAGCTATCGAGAAAACCCTGTTGGGTCACTTCTGGTCCCCTGCCCATTGAGCCCAGTGGGATGGAATCAAGCAGCTTCAGCACCCACACAAAACGAACATGGAGCTCCTCACTCAAGGCGCTCAAAACTCCATGGCCAAAGACAAGTTCAGTGCCCAAGCCATTTTCCGCTGCCATGGAAACCAAGTGCTCTGGCAGCACATATGTCTGAAAGTGGATATGACACCTAGGGAAGGGAGTGTGCTGGTGAATGGCAACTGCCCGAAGCAGCAGCACAGCTCTTCCACTGCCAAAACAACTCCACCTGCCTCATGAACTTCACATACCATCAGCTGTCCTGGCAGCTATCTAGGAAACCCTGTTGAGTCTCCTCTGTTCCCATGCCCATTGAGCCCAGTGGGATGGAATCAAGCAGCTTCAGCACCCACACAAAACGAACATGGAGCTCCTCACTCAAGGCGCTCAAAACTCCACAGCCAAAGACAAGTTCAGTGCCCAAGCCATTTCCCGCTGTCATGGAAACTCAAGTGCTCTGGCAGCACATATGTCTGAAAGTGGATATGACACCTAGGGAAGGGAGTGTGCTGGTGAATGGCAACTGCCCGAAGCAGCAGCACAGCTTGTACACTGCCAAAACAACTCCACCTGCCTCATGAACTTCACATACCATCAGCTGTCCTGGCAGCTATCTAGGAAACCCTGTTGGCTCACTTCCGGTCCCACGCCCATTGAGCCCAGTGGGATGGAATCAAGCAGCTTCAGCACCCACACAAAACGAACATGGAGCTCCTCACTCAAGGCGCTCAAAACTCCATGGCCAAAGACAAGTTCAGTGCCCAAGCCATTTCCCGCTGCCATGAAAACGAAGAGCTCTGGCAGCACATATGTCTGAAAGTGGATATGACACCTAGGGAAGGGAGTGTGCTGGTGAATGGCAACTGCCCGAAGCAGCAGCACAGCTCTTCCACTGCCAAAACAACTCCACCTGCCTCATGAACTTCACATACCATCAGCTGTCCTGGCAGCTATCCAGAAAACCCTGTTGGGTCACTTCTGGTCCCATGCCCATTGAGCCCAGTGGGATTGAATCAAGTAGCTTCAGCACCCACACAAAACGAACATGGAGCTCCTCACTCAAGGCGCTCAAAACTCCACGGCCAAAGACAAGTTCAGTGCCCAAGCCATTTCCCGCTGCCATGGAAACCAAGTGCTCTGGCAGCACATATGTCTGAAAGTGGATATGACACCTAGGGAAGGGAGTGTGCTGGTGAATGGCAACTGCTTTAAGCAGCAGCCCCACTGCCAAAACAACTCCACCTGCCTCATGAACTTCACATACCATCAGCTGTCCTGGCAGCTATCTAGAAAACCCTGTTGGGTCACTTCTGGTCCCCTGCCCATTGAGCCCAGTGGGATGGAATCAAGCAGCTTCAGCAGCCACACAAAACGAACATGGAGCTAGTTACTCAAGGCGCTCAAAACTCCACAGCCAAAGACAAGTTCAGTGCCCAAGCCATTTCCCGCTGCCATGGAAACCAAGTGCTCTGGCAGCACATATGTCTGAAAGTGGATATGACACCTAGGGAAGGGAGTGTGGTGGTGAATGGCAACTGCCCGAAGCAGCAGCACAGCTCTTCCACTGCCAAAACAACTCCACCTGCCTCATGAACTTCACATACCATCAGCTCTCTTGGCAGCTATCTAGGAAACCCTGTTGAGTCTCTTCTGTTCCCATGCCCATTGAGCACAGTGGGATGGAATCAAGCAGCTTCAGCACCCACACAAATCTAACATGGAGCTCCTCACTCAAGGCGCTCAAAACTCCACAGCCGAAGACAAGTTCAGTGCCCAAGCCATTTCCCGCTGTCATGGAAACTCAAGTGCTCTGGCAGCACATATGTCTGAAAGTGGATATGACACCTAGGGAAGGGAGTGTGCTGGTGAATGGCAACTGCCCGAAGCAGCAGCAAAGCTCTTCCACTGCCAAAACAACTCCACCTGCCTCATGAACTTCACATACCATCAGCTGTCCTGGAAGCTATCTAGGAAACCCTGTTGGGTCACTTCCGGTCCCATGCCCATTGAGCCCAGTGGGATGGAATCAAGCAGCTTCAGCACCCACACAAAACGAACATGGAGCTCCTCACTCAAGGCGCTCAAAACTCCACAGCCAAAGACAAGTTCAGTGTCCAAGCCATTTCCCGCTGCCATGGAAACCAAGTGCTCTGGCAGCACATATGTCTGAAAGTGGATATGACACCTAGGGAAGGGAGTGTGCTGGTGAATGGCAACTGCCCGAAGCAGCAGCACAGCTCGTACACTGCCAAAACAACTCCACCTGCCTCATGAACTTCACATACCATCAGCTGTCCTGGCAGGTATCTAGGAAACCCTGTTGGGTCACTTCCGGTCCCATGCCCTTTGAGCCCAGTGGGATGGAATGAAGCAGCTTCAGCACCCACACAAAACGAACATGGAGCTCCTCAGTCAAGGCGCTCAGAACTAAAAGGCCAAAGACAAGTTCAGTGTCCAAGCCATTTCCCGCTGCCATGGAAACCAAGTGCTCTGGCAGCACATATGTCTGAAAGTGGATATGACACCTAGGGAAGGGAGTGTGCTGGTGAATGGCAACTGCCCGAAGCAGCAGCACAGCTCTTCCACTGCCAAAACAACTCCACCTGCCTCATGAACTTCACATACCATCAGCTGTCCTGGCAACTATCGAGAAAACCCTGTTGGGTCACTTCTGGTCCCCTGCCCATTGAGCCCAGTGGGATGGAATCAAGCAGCTTCAGCACCCACACAAAACGAACATGGAGCTCCTCACTCAAGGCGCTCAAAACTCCATGGCCAAAGACAAGTTCAGTGCCCAAGCCATTTTCCGCTGCCATGGAAACCAAGTGCTCTGGCAGCACATATGTCTGAAAGTGGATATGACACCTAGGGAAGGGAGTGTGCTGGTGAATGGCAACTGCCCGAAGCAGCAGCACAGCTCTTCCACTGCCAAAACAACTCCACCTGCCTCATGAACTTCACATACCATCAGCTCTCTTGGCAGCTATCTAGGAAACCCTGTTGAGTCTCCTCTGTTCCTATGCCCATTGAGCCCAGTGGGATGGAATCAAGCAGCTTCAGCACCCACACAAAACGAACATGGAGCTCCTCACTCAAGGCGCTCAAAACTCCACAGCCAAAGACAAGTTCAGTGTCCAAGCCATTTCCCGCTGCCATGGAAACCAAGTGCTCTGGCAGCACATATGTCTGAAAGTGGATATGACACCTAGGAAAGGGAGTGTGCTGGTGAATGGCAACTGCCCGAAGCAGCAGCACAGCTCGTACACTGCCAAAACAACTCCACCTGCCTCATGAACTTCACATACCATCAGCTGTCCTGGCAGGTATCTAGGAAACCCTGTTGGGTCACTTCCGGTCCCATGCCCTTTGAGCCCAGTGGGATGGAATGAAGCAGCTTCAGCACCCACACAAAACGAACATGGAGCTCCTCAGTCAAGGCGCTCAGAACTAAAAGGCCAAAGACAAGTTCAGTGTCCAAGCCATTTCCCGCTGCCATGGAAACCAAGTGCTCTGGCAGCACATATGTCTGAAAGTGGATATGACACCTAGGGAAGGGAGTGTGCTGGTGAATGGCAACTGCCCGAAGCAGCAGCACAGCTCTTCCACTGCCAAAACAACTCCACCTGCCTCATGAACTTCACATACCATCAGCTGTCCTGGCAACTATCGAGAAAACCCTGTTGGGTCACTTCTGGTCCCCTGCCCATTGAGCCCAGTGGGATGGAATCAAGCAGCTTCAGCACCCACACAAAACGAACATGGAGCTCCTCACTCAAGGCGCTCAAAACTCCATGGCCAAAGACAAGTTCAGTGCCCAAGCCATTTTCCGCTGCCATGGAAACCAAGTGCTCTGGCAGCACATATGTCTGAAAGTGGATATGACACCTAGGGAAGGGAGTGTGCTGGTGAATGGCAACTGCCCGAAGCAGCAGCACAGCTCTTCCACTGCCAAAACAACTCCACCTGCCTCATGAACTTCACATACCATCAGCTCTCTTGGCAGCTATCTAGGAAACCCTGTTGAGTCTCCTCTGTTCCTATGCCCATTGAGCCCAGTGGGATGGAATCAAGCAGCTTCAGCACCCACACAAAACGAACATGGAGCTCCTCACTCAAGGCGCTCAAAACTCCACAGCCAAAGACAAGTTCAGTGTCCAAGCCATTTCCCGCTGCCATGGAAACCAAGTGCTCTGGCAGCACATATGTCTGAAAGTGGATATGACACCTAGGAAAGGGAGTGTGCTGGTGAATGGCAACTGCCCGAAGCAGCAGCACAGCTCGTACACTGCCAAAACAACTCCACCTGCCTCATGAACTTCACATACCATCAGCTGTCCTGGCAGGTATCTAGGAAACCCTGTTGGGTCACTTCCGGTCCCATGCCCTTTGAGCCCAGTGGGATGGAATGAAGCAGCTTCAGCACCCACACAAAACGAACATGGAGCTCCTCAGTCAAGGCGCTCAGAACTAAAAGGCCAAAGACAAGTTCAGTGTCCAAGCCATTTCCCGCTGCCATGGAAACCAAGTGCTCTGGCAGCACATATGTCTGAAAGTGGATATGACACCTAGGGAAGGGAGTGTGCTGGTGAATGGCAACTGCCCGAAGCAGCAGCACAGCTCTTCCACTGCCAAAACAACTCCACCTGCCTCATGAACTTCACATACCATCAGCTGTCCTGGCAGCTATCGAGAAAACCCTGTTGGGTCACTTCTGGTCCCCTGCCCATTGAGCCCAGTGGGATGGAATCAAGCAGCTTCAGCACCCACACAAAACGAACATGGAGCTCCTCACTCAAGGCGCTCAAAACTCCATGGCCAAAGACAAGTTCAGTGCCCAAGCCATTTTCCGCTGCCATGGAAACCAAGTGCTCTGGCAGCACATATGTCTGAAAGTGGATATGACACCTAGGGAAGGGAGTGTGTTGGTGAATGGCAACTGCCCGAAGCAGCAGCACAGCTCTTCCACTGCCAAAACAACTCCACCTGCCTCATGAACTTCACATACCATCAGCTCTCTTGGCAGCTATCTAGGAAACCCTGTTGAGTCTCCTCTGTTCCTATGCCCATTGAGCCCAGTGGGATGGAATCAAGCAGCTTCAGCACCCACACAAAACGAACATGGAGCTCCTCACTCAAGGCGCTCAAAACTCCACAGCCAAAGACAAGTTCAGTGCCCAAGCCATTTCCCGCTGTCATGGAAACTCAAGTGCTCTGGCAGCACATATGTCTGAAAGTGGATATGACACCTAGGGAAGGGAGTGTGGTGGTGAATGGCAACTGCCCGAAGCAGCAGCACAGCTCTTCCAGTGACAAAACAACTCCACCTGCCTCATGAACTTCACATACCATCAGCTGTCCTGGCAGGTATCTAGGAAACCCTGTTGGGTCACTTCCTGTCCCATGCCCTTTGAGCCCAGTGGGATGGAATCAAGCAGCTTCAGCACCCACACAAAACGAACATGGAGCTCCTCACTCAAGGCGCTCAAAACTCCAAGGCCAAAGACAAGTTCAGTGTCCAAGCCATTTCCCGCTGCCATGGAAACCAAGTGCTCTGGCAGCACATATGTCTGACAGTGGATATGACACCTAAGGAAGGGAGTGTGGTGGTGAATGGCAACTGCCCGAAGCAGCAGCACAGCTCTTCCACTGCCAAAACAACTCCACCTGCCTCATGAACTTCACATACCATCAGCTGTCCTGGCAGCTATCTAGAAAACCCTGTTGGGTCACTTCTGGTCCCCTGCCCATTGAGCCCAGTGGGATGGAATCAAGCAGCTTCAGCAGCCACACAAAACGAACATGGAGCTCCTTACTCAAGGCGCTCAAAACTCCACAGCCAAAGACAAGTTCAGTGCCCAAGCCATTTCCCGCTGAGATGGAAACCAAGTGCTCTGGCAGCACATATGTCTGAAAGTGGATATGACACCTAGGGAAGGGAGTGTGCTGGTGAATGGCAACTGCCCGAAGCAGCAGCACAGCTCTTCCACTGCCAAAACAACTCCACCTGCCTCATGAACTTCACATACCATCAGCTGTCCTGGCAGCTATCTAGAAAACCCTGTTGGGTCACTTCCGGTCCCATGCCCATTGAGCCCAGTGGGATGGAATCAAGCAGCTTCAGCACCCACACAAAACGAACATGGAGCTCCTCACTCAAGGCGCTCAAAACTCCACAGCCAAAGACAAGTTCAGTGTCCAAGCCATTTCCCGCTGCCATGGAAACCAAGTGCTCTGGCAGCACATATGTCTGAAAGTGGATATGGCACCTAGGGAAGGGAGTGTGCTGGTGAATGGCAACTGCCATAGGAGCAGCAGCACAGCTCTTCCACTGCCAAAACAACTCCACCTGCCTCATGAACTTCACACACCATCAGCTGTCCTGGCAGCTATCTAGGAAACCCTGTTGGGTCACTTCCGGTCCCATGCCCATTGAGCCCAGTGGGATGGAATCAAGCAGCTTCAGCAGCCACACAAAACGAACATGGAGCTCCTTACTCAAGGCGCTCAAAACTCCACAGCCAAAGACAAGTTCAGTGCCCAAGCCATTTCCCGCTGAGATGGAAACTAAGTGCTCTGGCAGCACATATGTCTGAAAGTGGATATGACACCTAGGGAAGGGAGTGTGCTGGTGAATGGCAACTGCCCGAAGCAGCAGCACAGCTTGTACACTGCCAAAACAACTCCACCTGCCTCATGAACTTCACATACCATCAGCTGTCCTGGCAGCTATCTAGGAAACCCTGTTGGCTCACTTCCGGTCCCATGCCCATTGAGCCCAGTGGGATGGAATCAAGCAGCTTGAGCACCCACACAAAACGAACATGGAGCTCCTCACTCAAGGCGCTCAAAACTCCATGGCCAAAGACAAGTTCAGTGCCCAAGCCATTTCCCGCTGCCATGAAAACGAAGAGCTCTGGCAGCACATATGTCTGAAAGTGGATATGACACCTAGGGAAGGGAGTGTGCTGGTGAATGGCAACTGCCCGAAGCAGCAGCACAGCTCTTCCACTGCCAAAACAACTCCACCTGCCTCATGAACTTCACATACCATCAGCTGTCCTGGCAGCTATCCAGAAAACCCTGTTGGGTCACTTCTGGTCCCATGCCCATTGAGCCCAGTGGGATGGAATCAAGTAGCTTCAGCACCCACACAAAAGGAACATGGAGCTCCTCACTCAAGGCGCTCAAAACTCCACGGCCAAAGACAAGTTCAGTGCCCAAGCCATTTCCCGCTGCCATGGAAACCAAGTGCTCTGGCAGCACATATGTCTGAAAGTGGATATGACACCTAGGGAAGGGAGTGTGCTGGTGAATGGCAACTGCTTGAAGCAGCAGCCCCACTGCCAAAACAACTCCACCTGCCTCATGAACTTCACATACCATCAGCTGTCCTGGCAGCTATCTAGAAAACCCTGTTGGTTCACTTCCAGTCCCCTGCCCATTGAGCCCAGTGGGATGGAATCAAGCAGCTTCAGCACCCACACAAAATGAACATGGAGCTCCTCACTCAAGGCGCTCAAAACTCCATGGCCAAAGACAAGTTCAGTGCCCAAGCCATTTCCCGCTGCCATGGAAACCAAGTGCTCTGGCAGCACATATGTCTGAAAGTGGATATGACACCTAGGGAAGGGAGTGTGCTGGTGAATGGCAACTGCCCGAAGCAGCAGCACAGCTCTTCCACTGCCAAAACAACTCCACCTGCCTCATGAACTTCACATACCATCAGCTCTCTTGGCAGCTATCTAGGAAACCCTGTTGAGTCTCCTCTGTTCCCATGCCCATTGAGCCCAGTGGGATGGAATCAAGCAGCTTCAGCACCCACACAAAACGAACATGGAGCTCCTCACTCAAGGCGCTCAAAACTCCACAGCCAAAGACAAGTTCAGTGCCCAAGCCATTTCCCGCTGTCATGGAAACTCAAGTGCTCTGGCAGCACATATGTCTGAAAGTGGATATGACACCTAGGGAAGGGAGTGTGGTGGTGAATGGCAACTGCCCGAAGCAGCAGCACAGCTCTTCCAGTGACAAAACAACTCCACCTGCCTCATGAACTTCACATACCATCAGCTGTCCTGGCAGGTATCTAGGAAACCCTGTTGGGTCACTTCTGGTCCCCTGCACATTGAGCCCAGTGGGATGGAATCAAGCAGCTTCAGCAGCCACACAAAACGAACATGGAGCTCCTCACTCAAGGCGCTCAAAACTCCACGGCCAAAGAAAAGTTCAGTGCCCAAGCCATTTCCCGCTGCCATGGAAACCAAGTGCTCTGGCAGCACATATGTCTGAAAGTGGATATGACACCTAGGGAAGGAAGTGTGCTGGTGAATGGCAACTGCCCGAAGCAGCAGCAGAGCTCTTCCACTGCCAAAACAACTCCACCTGCCTCATGAACTTCACATACCATCAGCCCTCTTGGCAGCTATTTAAGAAACCCTGTTGAGCCTCTTCTGTTCCCATGCCCATTGAGCCCAGTGGGATGGAATCAAGCAGCTTCAGCACCCACACAAATCTAACATGGAGCTCCTCACTCAAGGCGCTCAAAACTCCACAGCCGAAGACAAGTTCAGTGCCCAAGCCATTTCCCGCTGTCATGGAAACTCAAGTGCTCTGGCAGCACACATATCTGAAAGTGGATATGACACCTAGGGAAGGGAGTGTGCTGGTGAATGGCAACTGCCCGAAGCAGCAGCACAGCTCTTCCACTGCCAAAACAACTCCACCTGCCTCATGAACTTCACATACCATCAGCTGTCCTGGCAGCTATCTAGGAAACCCTGTTGGCTCACTTCCGGTCCCATGCCCATTGAGCCCAGTGGGATGGAATCAAGCAGCTTCAGCACAGACACAAATATAGCATGGAACTCCTCACTCAAGGCGCTCAAAACTCCACAGCCAAACACAAGTTCAGTGCCCAAGCCACTTCCCGCTGCCATGGAAACCAAGTGCTCTGGCAGCACATATGTCTGAAAGTGGATATGACACCTAGGGAAGGGAGTGTGGTGGTGAATGGCAACTGTCTGAAGCAGCAGCACAGCTCTTCCACTGCCAAAACAACTCCACCTGCCTCATGAACTTCACATACCATCAGCTGTCTTGGCAGCTATCTAGGAAACCCTGTTGGTTCACTTCCAGTCCCATGCACATTGAGCCCAGGGGGATGGAATCAAGCAGCTTTAGCACCCACACAAAACTAACATGGAGCTCCTCACCCAAGGAGCTCAAAACTCCACGGCCAAAGACAAGTTTAGTGCCCAAGCCATTTCCCGCTGCCATGGAAACCAAGCGCTCTGGCAACAAATATGTCTGAAAGAGGATATGACACCTAGGGAAGGGAGTGTGGTGGTGAATGGCAACTGCCCGAAGCAGCAGCTCAGCTCTTCCACTGCCAAAACAACTCCACCTGCCTCATGAACTTCACATACCATCAGCTGTCCTGGCAGCTATCTAGGAAACCCTGTTGGGTCACTTCTGGTCCCATGCCCATTGAGCCCAGGGGGATGGAATCAAGCAGCTTCAGCACCCACACAAAACGAACATGGAGCTCCTCACTCAAGGCGCTCAAAACTTCACGGCCAAAGACAAGTTCAGTGCCCAAGCCATTTCCCGCTGCCATGAAAACCAAGTGCTCTGGCAGCACATATGTCTGAAAGTGGATATGACACCTAGGGAAGGGAGTGTGGTGGTGAATGGCAACTGCCCGAAGCAGCAGCACAGCTCTTCCACTGCCAAAACAACTCCACCTGCCTCATGAACTTCACATACAATCAGCTGTCCTGGCAGCTATCTAGGAAACCCTGTTGGGTCACTTCCGGTCCCATGACCATTGAGCCCAGTGGGATGCAATCAAGCAGCTTGAGCACCCACACAAAACTAACATGGAGCTCCTCACTCAAGGCACTAAAAATCCCACGGCCAAAGACAAGTTCAATGCCCAAGCCATTTCCCGCTGCCATGGAAACCAAGTGCTCTGGCAGCACATATGTCTGAAAGAGGACCTGACACCTAGGGAAGGAGTGTGCTGGTGAATGGCAACTGCCCGAAGCAGCAGCACAGCTCTTCCAGTGCCAAAACAGCTCCACCTGCCTCATGAACTTCACATACCATCAGCTGTCCTGGCAGCTATCTAGGAAACCCGGTTGGCTCACTTCTGGTCCCATGCCCATTGAGCCCAGTGGGATGGAATCAAGCAGCTTGACCACCCACACAAAACGAACATGGAGCTCCTCACTCAAGGCGCTCAAAACTCCACAGACAAAGAAAAGTTCAGTGCCCAAGCCATTTCCCGCTGCCATGGAAACCAAGTGCTCTGGCAGCACATATGTCTGAAAGTGGATATGACACCTAGGGAAGGGAGTGTGCTGGTCAATGGCAACTGCCCGAAGCAGCAGCACAGCTCTTCCAGTGCCAAAACAACTCCACCTGCTTTATGAACTTCACATACCATCAGCTGTCCTGGCAGCTATCTAGGAAACCCTGTTGGGTCACTTCCGGTCCTATGCCCATTGAGCCCAGTGGGATGGAATCAAGCAGCTTGAGCACCCACACAAAACGAACATGGAGCTCCTCACTCAAGGCGCTCAAAACTCCACGGCCAAAGACAAGTTCAGTGCCCAAGCCATTTCCCGCTGCCATGTAAACCAAGTGCTCTGGCAGCACATATCTCTGAAAGTGGATATGACACCTAGGGAAGGGAGTGTGCTGGTGAATGGCAACTGCCCGAAGCAGCAGCACAGCTCTTCCAGTGCCCAAACAACTCCACCTGCTTCATGAACTTCACATACCATCAGCTGTCCTGGCAGCTATCTAGGAAACCCTGTTGGGTCACTTCCGGTCCCATGCCCATTGAGCCCAGAGGGATGGAATCAAGCAGCTTCATCACCCACACAAATCTAACATGGAGCTCCTCACTCAAGGCGCTAATTTCTCCACGGTCAAAGACAAGTTCATTCCCCAAGCCATTTCCCGCTGCCATGGAAACTAAGAGCTCTGGCAGCACATATGTCTGAAAGTGGATGTGACACCTTCTGAAGGGAGTGTGTTGGTGAATGGCAACTGCCCGAAGTAGCAGCACAGGTCTTCCAGTGCCAAAACAACTCCACCTGCCTCATGAACTTCACATACCATCAGCTGTCCTGGCAGCTATCTAGGAAACCCTGTTGGGTCACTTCCGGTCCCATGCCCATTGAGCACAGTGGGATGGAATCAAGCAGCTTCAGCACCCACACAAAACGAACATGGAGCTCCTCACTCAAGGCGCTAAAAACTCTACGGCCAAAGACAAGTTCAGTGCCCAAGCATTTCCCACTGCCATGGAAACCAAGTGCTCTGGCAGCACATATGTCTGAAAGTGGATGTGACACCTAGGGAAGGGAGTGTGGTGGTGAATGGCAACTGCCCGAAGCAGCAGCACAGCTCTTCAAGTGCCAAAGCAACTCCACCTGCCTCATGAACTTCACATACCATCAGCTGTCCTGGCAGCTATCTAGGAAACCCTGTTGGGTCACTTCCGGTCCCATGCCCATTGAGCCCAGTGGGATGGAATCCAGCAGCTTCAGCACCCACACAAAACGAACATGGAGCTCCTCACTCAAGGCGCTCAAAACTCCACGGCCAAAGACAAGTTCAGTGCCCAAGCCATTTCCCGCTGCCATGGAAACCAAGTGCTCTGGCAGCACATATGTCTGAAAGTGGATATGACACCTAGGGAAGGGAGTGTGCTGGTGAATGGCAACTGCCCGAAGCAGCAGCATAGCTCTTCCACTGCCAAAACAACCCCACCTGCCTCATGAACTTCACATACCATCAGCTGTCCTGGCAGCTATCTAGGAAACCCTGTTGGGTCACTTCCGGTCCCATGCCCATTGAGCCCAGTGGGATGGAATCAAGCAGCTTGAGCACACACAGAAATCTAAAATGGAGCTCCTCACTCAAGGCGCTCAAAACTCCATGGCCAAAGACAAGTTCAGTGCCCATGCCATTTCCCGCTGCCATGGAAACCAAGTGCTCTGGCAGCACATATGTCTGAAAGTGGATATGACACCTAGGGAAGGGAGTGTGCTGGTGAATGGCAACTGCCCGAAGCAGCAGCACAGCTCTTCCACTGCCAAAACAACCCCACCTGCCTCATGAACTTCAAATCCCATCAGCTATCCGGGGAGTTATCTAGGAAACCCTGTTGGGTCACTTCCGGTCCCATGCCCATTGAGCCCAGTGGGATGGAATCAAGAGGCTTCAAAACCCACACAAAACGAACATGGAGCTCCTCATTCAAGGCGCTCAAAACTCCACGACCAAAGACAAGTTCAGTGCCCAAGCCATTTCCCGCTGCCATGGAAACCAAGTGCTCTGGCAGCACATATGTCTGAAAGTGGATATGACACCTAGGGAAGGGAGTGTGCTGGTGAATGGCAACTGCCCGAAGCAGCAGCACAGCTCTTCCAGTGCCAAAACAACTCCACCTGCCTCATGAACTTCACATACCATCAGCTGTCCTGGCAGCTATCTAGGAAACCCTGTTGGGTCACTTCCGGTCCCATGCCCATTGAGCCCAGTGGGATGGAATCCAGCAGCTTCAGCACCCACACAAAACGAACATGGAGCTCCTCACTCAAGGCGCTCAAAACTCCACGGCCAAAGACAAGTTCAGTGCCCAAGCCATTTCCCGCTGCCATGGAAACCAAGTGCTCTGGCAGCACATATGTCTGAAAGTGGATATGACACCTAGGGAAGGGAGTGTGGTGGTGAATGGCAACTGCCCGAAGCAGCAGCATAGCTCTTCCACTGCCAAAACAACCCCACCTGCCTCATGAACTTCACATACCATCAGCTGTCCTGGCAGCTATCTAGGAAACCCTGTTGGTTCACTTCCAGTCCCATGCACATTGAGCCCAGGGGGATGGAATCAAGCAGCTTTAGCACCCACACAAAACTAACATGGAGCTCCTCACTCAAGGAGCTCAAAACTCCACGGCCAAAGACAAGTTTAGTGCCCAAGCCATTTCCCGCTGCCATGGAAACCAAGCGCTCTGGCAACAAATATGTCTGAAAGAGGATATGACACCTAGGGAAGGGAGTGTGGTGGTGAATGGCAACTGCCCGAAGCAGCAGCTCAGCTCTTCCACTGCCAAAACAACTCCACCTGCCTCATGAACTTCACATACCATCAGCTGTCCTGGCAGCTATCTAGGAAACCCTGTTGGGTCACTTCTGGTCCCATGCCCATTGAGCCCAGGGGGATGGAATCAAGCAGCTTCAGCACCCACACAAAACGAACATGGAGCTCCTCACTCAAGGCGCTCAAAACTTCACGGCCAAAGACAAGTTCAGTGCCCAAGCCATTTCCCGCTGCCATGAAAACCAAGTGCTCTGGCAGCACATATGTCTGAAAGTGGATATGACACCTAGGGAAGGGAGTGTGGTGGTGAATGGCAACTGCCCGAAGCAGCAGCACAGCTCTTCCACTGCCAAAACAACTCCACCTGCCTCATGAACTTCACATACAATCAGCTGTCCTGGCAGCTATCTAGGAAACCCTGTTGGGTCACTTCCGGTCCCATGCCCTTTGAGCCCAGTGGGATGCAATCAAGCAGCTTGAGCACCCACACAAAACTAACATGGAGCTCCTCACTCAAGGCACTAAAAATCCCACGGCCAAAGACAAGTTCAATGCCCAAGCCATTTCCCGCTGCCATGGAAACCAAGTGCTCTGGCAGCACATATGTCTGAAAGAGGACCTGACACCTAGGGAAGGAGTGTGCTGGTGAATGGCAACTGCCCGAAGCAGCAGCACAGCTCTTCCAGTGCCAAAACAGCTCCACCTGCCTCATGAACTTCACATACCATCAGCTGTCCTGGCAGCTATCTAGGAAACCCGGTTGGCTCACTTCTGGTCCCATGCCCATTGAGCCCAGTGGGATGGAATCAAGCAGCTTGACCACCCACACAAAACGAACATGGAGCTCCTCACTCAAGGCGATCAAAACTCCACAGACAAAGAAAAGTTCAGTGCCCAAGCCATTTCCCGCTGCCATGGAAACCAAGTGCTCTGGCAGCACATATGTCTGAAAGTGGATATGACACCTAGGGAAGGGAGTGTGCTGGTCAATGGCAACTGCCCGAAGCAGCAGCACAGCTCTTCCAGTGCCAAAACAACTCCACCTGCTTTATGAACTTCACATACCATCAGCTGTCCTGGCAGCTATCTAGGAAACCCTGTTGGGTCACTTCCGGTCCTATGCCCATTGAGCCCAGTGGGATGGAATCAAGCAGCTTGAGCACCCACACAAAACGAACATGGAGCTCCTCACTCAAGGCGCTCAAAACTCCACGGCCAAAGACAAGTTCAGTGCCCAAGCCATTTCCCGCTGCCATGTAAACCAAGTGCTCTGGCAGCACATATCTCTGAAAGTGGATATGACACCTAGGGAAGGGAGTGTGCTGGTGAATGGCAACTGCCCGAAGCAGCAGCACAGCTCTTCCAGTGCCCAAACAACTCCACCTGCTTGATGAACTTCACATACCATCAGCTGTCCTGGCAGCTATCTAGGAAACCCTGTTGGGTCACTTCCGGTCCCATGCCCATTGAGCCCAGAGGGATGGAATGAAGCAGCTTCAGCACCCACACAAATCTAACATGGAGCTCCTCACTCAAGGCGCTAATTTCTCCACGGTCAAAGACAAGTTCATTCCCCAAGCCATTTCCCGCTGCCATGGAAACTAAGAGCTCTGGCAGCACATATGTCTGAAAGTGGATGTGACACCTTCTGAAGGGAGTGTGTTGGTGAATGGCAACTGCCCGAAGTAGCAGCACAGGTCTTCCAGTGCCAAAACAACTCCACCTGCCTCATGAACTTCACATACCATCAGCTGTCCTGGCAGCTATCTAGGAAACCCTGTTGGGTCACTTCCGGTCCCATGCCCATTGAGCACAGTGGGATGGAATCAAGCAGCTTCAGCACCCACACAAAACGAACATGGAGCTCCTCACTCAAGGCGCTAAAAACTCTACGGCCAAAGGCAAGTTCAGTGCCCAAGCATTTCCCACTGCCATGGAAACCAAGTGCTCTGGCAGCACATATGTCTGAAAGTGGATGTGACACCTAGGGAAGGGAGTGTGGTGGTGAATGGCAACTGCCCGAAGCAGCAGCACAGCTCTTCCAGTGCCAAAGCAACTCCACCTGCCTCATGAACTTCACATACCATCAGCTGTCCTGGCAGCTATCTAGGAAACCCTGTTGGGTCACTTCCGGTCCCATGCCCATTGAGCCCAGTGGGATGGAATCCAGCAGCTTCAGCACCCACACAAAACGAACATGGAGCTCCTCACTCAAGGCGCTCAAAACTCCACGGCCAAAGACAAGTTCAGTGCCCAAGCCATTTCCCGCTGCCATGGAAACCAAGTGCTCTGGCAGCACATATGTCTGAAAGTGGATATGACACCTAGGGAAGGGAGTGTGGTGGTGAATGGCAACTGCCCGAAGCAGCAGCATAGCTCTTCCACTGCCAAAACAACCCCACCTGCCTCATGAACTTCACATACCATCAGCTGTCCTGGCAGCTATCTAGGAAACCCTGTTGGGTCACTTCCGGTCCCATGCCCATTGAGCCCAGTGGGATGGAATCAAGCAGCTTGAGCACACACAGAAATCTAAAATGGAGCTCCTCACTCAAGGCGCTCAAAACTCCATGGCCAAAGACAAGTTCAGTGCCCATGCCATTTCCGGCTGCCATGGAAACCAAGTGCTCTGGCAGCACATATGTCTGAAAGTGGATATGACACCTAGGGAAGGGAGTGTGGTGGTGAATGGCAAGTCCCCGAAGCAGCAGCACAGCTCTTCCACTGCCAAAACAACCCCACCTGCCTCATGAACTTCAAATCCCATCAGCTATCCGGGGAGTTATCTAGGAAACCCTGTTGGGTCACTTCCGGTCCCATGCCCATTGAGCCCAGTGGGATGGAATCAAGAGGCTTCAAAACCCACACAAAACGAACATGGAGCTCCTCATTCAAGGCGCTCAAAACTCCACGACCAAAGACAAGTTCAGTGCCCAAGCCATTTCCCGCTGCCATGGAAACCAAGTGCTCTGGCAGCACATATGTCTGAAAGTGGATATGACACCTAGGGAAGGGAGTGTGCTGGTGAATGGCAACTGCCCGAAGCAGCAGCACAGCTCTTCCAGTGCCAAAACAACTCCACCTGCCTCATGAACTTCACATACCATCAGCTGTCCTGGCAGCTATCTAGGAAACCCTGTTGGGCCACTTCCGGTCCCATGCCCATTGAGCCCAGTGGGATGGAATCCAGCAGCTTCAGCACCCACACAAAACGAACATGGAGCTCCTCACTCAAGGCGCTCAAAACTCCACGGCCAAAGACAAGTTCAGTGCCCAAGCCATTTCCCGCTGCCATGGAAACCAAGTGCTCTGGCAGCACATATGTCTGAAAGTGGATATGACACCTAGGGAAGGGAGTGTGGTGGTGAATGGCAACTGCCCGAAGCAGCAGCATAGCTCTTCCACTGCCAAAACAACCCCACCTGCCTCATGAACTTCACATACCATCAGCTGTCCTGGCAGCTATCTAGGAAACCCTGTTGGTTCACTTCCAGTCCCATGCACATTGAGCCCAGGGGGATGGAATCAAGCAGCTTTAGCACCCACACAAAACTAACATGGAGCTCCTCACTCAAGGAGCTCAAAACTCCACGGCCAAAGACAAGTTTAGTGCCCAAGCCATTTCCCGCTGCCATGGAAACCAAGCGCTCTGGCAACAAATATGTCTGAAAGAGGATATGACACCTAGGGAAGGGAGTGTGGTGGTGAATGGCAACTGCCCGAAGCAGCAGCACAGCTCTTCCACTGCCAAAACAACTCCACCTGCCTCATGAACTTCACATACCATCAGCTGTCCTGGCAGCTATCTAGGAAACCCTGTTGGGTCACTTCTGGTCCCATGCCCATTGAGCCCAGGGGGATGGAATCAAGCAGCTTCAGCACCCACACAAAACGAACATGGAGCTCCTCACTCAAGGCGCTCAAAACTTCACGGCCAAAGACAAGTTCAGTGCCCAAGCCATTTCCCGCTGCCATGAAAACCAAGTGCTCTGGCAGCACATATGTCTGAAAGTGGATATGACACCTAGGGAAGGGAGTGTGGTGGTGAATGGCAACTGCCCGAAGCAGCAGCACAGCTCTTCCACTGCCAAAACAACTCCACCTGCCTCATGAACTTCACATACAATCAGCTGTCCTGGCAGCTATCTAGGAAACCCTGTTGGGTCACTTCCGGTCCCATGACCATTGAGCCCAGTGGGATGCAATCAAGCAGCTTGAGCACCCACACAAAACTAACATGGAGCTCCTCACTCAAGGCGCTGAAAACTCCACGGCCAAAGACAAGTTCAATGCCCAAGCCATTTCCCGCTGCCATGGAAACCAAGTGCTCTGGCAGCACATATGTCTGAAAGAGGATATGACACCTAGGGAAGGAGTGTGCTGGTGAATGGCAACTGCCCGAAGCAGCAGCACAGCTCTTCCTGTGCCAAAACAGCTCCACCTGCCTCATGAACTTCACATACCATCAGCTGTCCTGGCAGCTATCTAGGAAACCCGGTTGGCTCACTTCTGGTCCCATGCCCATTGAGCCCAGTGGGATGGAATCAAGCAGCTTGACCACCCACACAAAACGAACATGGAGCTCCTCACTCAAGGCGCTCAAAACTCCACAGACAAAGAAAAGTTCAGTGCCCAAGCCATTTCCCGCTGCCATGGAAACCAAGTGCTCTGGCAGCACATATGTCTGAAAGTGGATATGACACCTAGGGAAGGGAGTGTGCTGGTCAATGGCAACTGCCCGAAGCAGCAGCACAGCTCTTCCAGTGCCAAAACAACTCCACCTGCTTTATGAACTTCACATACCATCAGCTGTCCTGGCAGCTATCTAGGAAACCCTGTTGGGTCACTTCCGGTCCTATGCCCATTGAGCCCAGTGGGATGGAATCAAGCAGCTTGAGCACCCACACAAAACGAACATGGAGCTCCTCACTCAAGGCGCTCAAAACTCCACGGCCAAAGACAAGTTCAGTGCCCAAGCCATTTCCCGCTGCCATGTAAACCAAGTGCTCTGGCAGCACATATCTCTGAAAGTGGATATGACACCTAGGGAAGGGAGTGTGCTGGTGAATGGCAACTGCCCGAAGCAGCAGCACAGCTCTTCCAGTGCCCAAACAACTCCACCTGCTTCATGAACTTCACATACCATCAGCTGTCCTGGCAGCTATCTAGGAAACCCTGTTGGGTCACTTCCGGTCAAATGCCCATTGAGCCCAGAGGGATGGAATGAAGCAGCTTCAGCACCCACACAAATCTAACATGGAGCTCCTCACTCAAGGCGCTAATTTCTCCACGGTCAAAGACAAGTTCATTCCCCAAGCCATTTCCCGCTGCCATGAAAACTAAGAGCTCTGGCAGCACATATGTCTGAAAGTGGATGTGACACCTTCTGAAGGGAGTGTGTTGGTGAATGGCAACTGCCCGAAGTAGCAGCACAGGTCTTCCAGTGCCAAAACAACTCCACCTGCCTCATGAACTTCACATACCATCAGCTGTCCTGGCAGCTATCTAGGAAACCCTGTTGGCTCACTTCCGGTCCCATGCCCATTGAGCACAGTGGGATGGAATCAAGCAGCTTCAGCACCCACACAAAACGAACATGGAGCTCCTCACTCAAGGCGCTAAAAACTCTACGGCCAAAGGCAAGTTCAGTGCCCAGGCATTTCCCACTGCCATGGAAACCAAGTGCTCTGGCAGCACATATGTCTGAAAGTGGATGTGACACCTAGGGAAGGGAGTGTGGTGGTGAATGGCAACTGCCCGAAGCAGCAGCACAGCTCTTCCAGTGCCAAAGCAACTCCACCTGCCTCATGAACTTCACATACCATCAGCTGTCCTGGCAGCTATCTAGGAAACCCTGTTGGGTCACTTCCGGTCCCATGCCCATTGAGCCCAGTGGGATGGAATCCAGCAGCTTCAGCACCCACACAAAACGAACATGGAGCTCCTCACTCAAGGCGCTCAAAACTCCACGGCCAAAGACAAGTTCAGTGCCCAAGCCATTTCCCGCTGCCATGGAAACCAAGTGCTCTGGCAGCACATATGTCTGAAAGTGGATATGACACCTAGGGAAGGGAGTGTGGTGGTGAATGGCAACTGCCCGAAGCAGCAGCATAGCTCTTCCACTGCCAAAACAACCCCACCTGCCTCATGAACTTCACATACCATCAGCTGTCCTGGCAGCTATCTAGGAAACCCTGTTGGGTCACTTCCGGTCCCATGCCCATTGAGCCCAGTGGGATGGAATCAAGCAGCTTGAGCACACACAGAAATCTAAAATGGAGCTCCTCACTCAAGGCGCTCAAAACTCCATGGCCAAAGACAAGTTCAGTGCCCATGCCATTTCCGGCTGCCATGGAAACCAAGTGCTCTGGCAGCACATATGTCTGAAAGTGGATATGACACCTAGGGAACGGAGTGTGCTGGTGAATGGCAAGTCCCCGAAGCAGCAGCACAGCTCTTCCACTGCCAAAACAACCCCACCTGCCTCATGAACTTCAAATCCCATCAGCTATCCGGGGAGTTATCTAGGAAACCCTGTTGGGTCACTTCCGGTCCCATGCCCATTGAGCCCAGTGGGATGGAATCAAGAGGCTTCAAAACCCACACAAAACGAACATGGAGCTCCTCATTCAAGGCGCTCAAAACTCCACGACCAAAGACAAGTTCAGTGCCCAAGCCATTTCCCGCTGCCATGGAAACCAAGTGCTCTGGCAGCACATATGTCTGAAAGTGGATATGACACCTAGGGAAGGGAGTGTGCTGGTGAATGGCAACTGCCCGAAGCAGCAGCACAGCTCTTCCAGTGCCAAAACAACTCCACCTGTCTCATGAACTTCACATACCATCAGCTGTCCTGGCAGCTATCTAGGAAACCCTGTTGGGTCACTTCTCTTCCCATGCCCATTGAGCCCAGTGGGATGGAATCAAGCAGCTTGCGCACCCACACAAAACGAACATACAGTTCCTCACTCAAGACGCAAAAAATCTACGGACAAAGACAAGTTCAGTGCCCAAGCCATTTCCCGCTGCCATGGAAACCAAGTGCTCTGGCAGCACATATGTCTGAAAGTGGATATGACACCTAGGGAAGGGAGTGTGCTGGTGAATGGCAACTGCCCGAAGCAGCAGCACAGCTCTTCCAGTGCCAAAACAACTCCACCTGCCTCATGAACTTCACATACCATCAGCTGTCCTGGCAGCTATCAAGGAAACCCTGTTGGGTCACTTCCGGTCCTATGCCCATTGAGCCCAGTTCGATGGAATCAAACAGCTTCAGCACCCACACAAATCTAACATGGAGCTCCTCACTAGAGGCGCTCAAAACTCCACAGCCAAAGACAAGTTCAGTGCCCATGCCATTTCCGGCTGCCATGGAAACCAAGTGCTCTGGCAGCACATATGTCTGAAAGTGGATATGACACCTAGGGAAGGGAATGTGCTGGTGAATGGCAACTGCCCGAAGCAGCAGCACAGCTCTTCCACTGCCAAAACAACACCACCTGCCTCATGAACTTCACATACCATCAGCTGTCCTGGCAGCTATCTAGGAAACCCTGTTGGGTCACTTCCGGTCCCATGCCCATTGAGCCCAGTGGGATGGAATCAAGCAGCTTGAGCAACCACACAAAACGAACATGGAGCTCCTCACTCAAGGCGCTCAAAACTCCACGGCCAAAGACAAGTTCAGTGCCCAAGCCATTTCCCGCTGCCATGTAAACCAAGTGCTCTGGCAGCACATATCTCTGAAAGTGGATATGACACCTAGAGAAGGGAGTGTGCTGGTGAATGGCAAGTCCCCGAAGCAGCACAGCTCTTCCAGTGCCCAAACAACTCCACCTGCTTCATGAACTTCACATACCATCAGCTGTCCTGGCAGCTATCTAGGAAACCCTGTTGGGTCACTTCCGGTCCCATGCCCATTGAGCACAGTGGGATGGAATCAAGCAGCTTCAGCACCCACACAAAACAAACATGGAGCTCCTCACTCAAGGCGCTAAAAACTCTACGGCCAAAGGCAAGTTCAGTGCCCAAGCATTTCCCACTGCCATGGAAACCAAGTGCTCTGGCAGCACATATGTCTGAAAGTGGATGTGACACCTAGGGAAGGGAGTGTGGTGGTGAATGGCAACTGCCCGAAGCAGCAGCACAGCTCTTCCAGTGCCAAAGCAACTCCACCTGCCTCATGAACTTCACATACCATCAGCTGTCCTGGCAGCTATCTAGGAAACCCTGTTGGGTCACTTCCGGTCCCATGCCCATTGAGCCCAGTGGGATGGAATCCAGCAGCTTCAGCACCCACACAAAACGAACATGGAGCTCCTCACTCAAGGCGCTCAAAACTCCACGGCCAAAGACAAGTTCAGTGCCCAAGCCATTTCCCGCTGCCATGGAAACCAAGTGCTCTGGCAGCACATATGTCTGAAAGTGGATATGACACCTAGGGAAGGGAGTGTGGTGGTGAATGGCAACTGCCCGAAGCAGCAGCATAGCTCTTCCACTGCCAAAACAACCCCACCTGCCTCATGAACTTCACATACCATCAGCTGTCCTGGCAGCTATCTAGGAAACCCTGTTGGGTCACTTCCGGTCCCATGCCCATTGAGCCCAGTGGGATGGAATCAAGCAGCTTGAGCACACACAGAAATCTAAAATGGAGCTCCTCACTCAAGGCGCTCAAAACTCCATGGCCAAAGACAAGTTCAGTGCCCATGCCATTTCCGGCTGCCATGGAAACCAAGTGCTCTGGCAGCACATATGTCTGAAAGTGGATATGACACCTAGGGAACGGAGTGTGCTGGTGAATGGCAAGTCCCCGAAGCAGCAGCACAGCTCTTCCACTGCCAAAACAACCCCACCTGCCTCATGAACTTCAAATCCCATCAGCTATCCGGGGAGTTATCTAGGAAACCCTGTTGGGTCACTTCCGGTCCCATGCCCATTGAGCCCAGTGGGATGGAATCAAGAGGCTTCAAAACCCACACAAAACGAACATGGAGCTCCTCATTCAAGGCGCTCAAAACTCCACGACCAAAGACAAGTTCAGTGCCCAAGCCATTTCCCGCTGCCATGGAAACCAAGTGCTCTGGCAGCACATATGTCTGAAAGTGGATATGACACCTAGGGAAGGGAGTGTGCTGGTGAATGGCAACTGCCCGAAGCAGCAGCACAGCTCTTCCAGTGCCAAAACAACTCCACCTGCCTCATGAACTTCACATACCATCAGCTGTCCTGGCAGCTATCTAGGAAACCCTGTTGGGTCACTTCCGGTCCCATGCCCATTGAGCCCAGTGGGATGGAATCCAGCAGCTTCAGCACCCACACAAAACGAACATGGAGCTCCTCACTCAAGGCGCTCAAAACTCCACGGCCAAAGACAAGTTCAGTGCCCAAGCCATTTCCCGCTGCCATGGAAACCAAGTGCTCTGGCAGCACATATGTCTGAAAGTGGATATGACACCTAGGGAAGGGAGTGTGGTGGTGAATGGCAACTGCCCGAAGCAGCAGCATAGCTCTTCCACTGCCAAAACAACCCCACCTGCCTCATGAACTTCACATACCATCAGCTGTCCTGGCAGCTATCTAGGAAACCCTGTTGGGTCACTTCCGGTCCCATGCCCATTGAGCCCAGTGGGATGGAATCAAGCAGCTTGAGCACACACAGAAATCTAAAATGGAGCTCCTCACTCAAGGCGCTCAAAACTCCATGGCCAAAGACAAGTTCAGTGCCCATGCCATTTCCGGCTGCCATGGAAACCAAGTGCTCTGGCAGCACATATGTCTGAAAGTGGATATGACACCTAGGGAAGGAAGTGTGCTGGTGAATGGCAAGTCCCCGAAGCAGCAGCACAGCTCTTCCACTGCCAAAACAACCCCACCTGCCTCATGAACTTCAAATCCCATCAGCTATCCGGGGAGTTATCTAGGAAACCCTGTTGGGTCACTTCCGGTCCCATGCCCATTGAGCCCAGTGGGATGGAATCAAGAGGCTTCAGCACCCACACAAAACGAACATGGAGCTCCTCATTCAAGGCGCTCAAAACTCCACGACCAAAGACAAGTTCAGTGCCCAAGCCATTTCCCGCTGCCATGGAAACCAAGTGCTCTGGCAGCACATATGTCTGAAAGTGGATATGACACCTAGGGAAGGGAGTGTGCTGGTGAATGGCAACTGCCCGAAGCAGCAGCACAGCTCTTCCACTGCCAAAACAACTCCACCTGCCTCATGAACTTCACATACCATCAGCTGTCCTGGCAGCTATCTAGGAAACCCTGTTGGCTCACTTCCGGTCCCATGCCCATTGAGCCCAGTGGGATAGAATCCAGCAGCTTCAGCACCCACACAAAACGAACATGGAGCTCGTCACTCAAGGCGCTCAAAACTCCACGGCCAAAGACAAGTTCAGTGCCCAAGCCATTTCCCGCTGCCATGGAAACCAAGTGCTCTGGCAGCACATATGTCTGAAAGTGGATATGACACCTAGGGAAGGGAGTGTGCTGGTGAATGGCAACTGCCTGAAGCAGCAGCACAGCTCTTCCACTGCCAAAACAACTCCACCTGCCTCATGAACTTCACATACCATCAGCTGTCCTGGCAGCTATCTAGGAAACCCTGTTGGCTCACTTCCGGTCCCATGCCCATTGAGCCCAGTTCGATGGAATCAAGCAGCTTCAGCACCCACACAAAACGAACATGGAGCTCCTCACTCAAGGCGCTCAAAACTCCACGGCCAAAGACAAGTTCAGTGCCCAAGCTATTTCCCGCTGCCATGGAAACCAAGTGCTCTGGCAGCACATATGTCTGAAAGTGGATATGACACCTAGGGAAGGGAGTGTGCTTGTGAATGGCAACTGCCCGAAGCAGCAGCACAGCTCTTCCACTGCCAAAACAACTCCACCTGCCTCATGAACTTCACATACCATCAGCTGTCCTGGCAGCTATCTAGGAAACCCTATTGGCTCACTTTCAGTCCCATGCCCATTGAGGACAGTGGGATGGAATCAAGCAGCTTCAGCACCCACACAAAACGAACATGGAGCTCCTCACTCAAGGCACTAAAAACTCCATGGCCAAAGACAAGTTCAGTGCCCAAGCCATTTCCCGCTGCCATGGAAACCAAGTGCTCTGGCAGCACATATGTCTGAAAGTGGATATGACACCTAGGGAAGGGAGTGTGCTGGTGAATGGCAACTGCCCGAAGCAGCAGCACAGCTCTTCCACTGCCAAAACAACTCCACCTGCCTCATGAACTTCACATACCATCAGCTGTCCTGGCAGCTATCTAGGAAACCCTGTTGGGTCACTTCTCTTCCCATGCCCATTGAGCCCAGTGGGATGGAATCAAGCAGCTTGCGCACCCACACAAAACGAACATACAGTTCCTCACTCAAGACGCAAAAAATCTACGGACAAAGACAAGTTCAGTGCCCAAGCCATTTCCCGCTGCCATGGAAACCAAGTGCTCTGGCAGCACATATGTCTGAAAGTGGATATGACACCTAGGGAAGGGAGTGTGCTGGTGAATGGCAACTGCCCGAAGCAGCAGCACAGCTCTTCCAGTGCCAAAACAACTCCACCTGCCTCATGAACTTCACATACCATCAGCTGTCCTGGCAGCTATCAAGGAAACCCTGTTGGGTCACTTCCGGTCCTATGCCCATTGAGCCCAATTCGATGGAATCAAACAGCTTCAGCACCCACACAAATCTAACATGGAGCTCCTCACTCACTGCGCTCAAAACTCCATGGCCAAAGACAAGTTCAGTGCCCATGCCATTTCCGGCTGCCATGGAAACCAAGTGCTCTGGCAGCACATATGTCTGAAAGTGGATATGACACCTAGGGAAGGGAATGTGCTGGTGAATGGCAACTGCCCGAAGCAGCAGCACAGCTCTTCCACTGCCAAAACAACACCACCTGCCTCATGAACTTCACATACCATCAGCTGTCCTGGCAGCTATCTAGGAAACCCTGTTGGGTCACTTCCGGTCCCATGCCCATTGAGCCCAGTGGGATGGAATCAAGCAGCTTGAGCAACCACACAAAACGAACATGGAGCTCCGCAATCAAGGCGCTCAAAACTCCACGGCCAAAGACAAGTTCAGTGCCCAAGCCATTTCCCGCTGCCATGGAAACCAAGTGCTCTGGCAGCACATATCTCTGAAAGTGGATATGACACCTAGGGAAGGGAGTGTGCTGGTGAATGGCAAGTCCCCGAAGCAGCAGCACAGCTCTTCCAGTGCCCAAACAACTCCACCTGCTTCATGAACTTCACATACCATCAGCTGTCCTGGCAGCTATCTAGGAAACCCTGTTGGGTCACTTCCGGTCCCATGCCCATTGAGCCCAGAGGGATGGAATGAAGCAGCTTCAGCACCCACACAAATCTAACATGGAGCTCCTCACTCAAGGCGCTAATTTCTCCACGGTCAAAGACAAGTTCATTCCCCAAGCCATTTCCCGCTGCCATGGAAACTAAGAGCTCTGGCAGCACATATGTCTGAAAGTGGATATGACCCCTAGGGAAGGGAGTGTGTTGTTGAATGGCAACTGCCCGAAGTAGCAGCACAGGTCTTCCAGTGCCAAAACAACTCCACCTGCCTCATGAACTTCACATACCATCAGCTGTCCTGGCAGCTATCTAGGAAACCCTGTTGGGTCACTTCCGGTCCCATGCCCATTGAGCACAGTGGGATGGAATCAAGCAGCTTCAGCACCCACACAAAACGAACATGGAGCTCCTCACTCAAGGCGCTAAAAACTCCACGGCCAAAGGCAAGTTCAGTGCCCAAGCCATTTCCCGCTGCCATGGAAACCAAGTGCTCTGGCAGCACATATGTCTGAAAGTGGATGTGACACCTAGGGAAGGGAGTGTGGTGGTGAATGGCAACTGCCCGAAGCAGCAGCACAGCTCTTCCACTGCCAAAACAACTCCACCTGCCTCATGAACTTCACATACCATCAGCTGTCCTGGCAGCTATCTAGGAAACCCTGTTGGGTCACTTCCGGTCCCATGCCCATTGAGCCCAGTGGGATGGAATCAAGCAGCTTGAGCACACACAGAAATCTAAAATGGAGCTCCTCACTCAAGGCGCTCAAAACTCCATGGCCAAAGACAAGTTCAGTGAACATGCCATTTCCGGCTGCCATGGAAACCAAGTGCTCTGGCAGCACATATGTCTGAAAGTGGATATGACACCTAGGGAAGGGAGTGTGCTGGTGAATGGCAAGTCCCCGAAGCAGCAGCACAGCTCTTCCACTGCCAAAACAACCCCACCTGCCTCATGAACTTCAAATTCCATCAGCTATCCGGGGAGTTATCTAGGAAACCCTGTTGGGTCACTTCCGGTCCCATGCCCATTGAGCCCAGTGGGATGGAATCAAGAGGCTTCAGCACCCACACAAAACGAACATGGAGCTCCTCATTCAAGGCGCTCAAAACTCCACGACCAAAGACAAGTTCAGTGCCCAAGCCATTTCCCGCTGCCATGGAAACCAAGTGCTCTGGCAGCACATATGTCTGAAAGTGGATATGACACCTAGGGAAGGGAGTGTGCTGGTGAATGGCAACTGCCCGAAGCAGCAGCACAGCTCTTCCACTGCCAAAACATCTCCACCTGCCTCATGAACTTCACATACCATCAGCTGTCCTGGCAGCTATCTAGGAAACCCTGTTGGGTCACTTCCGGTCCCATGCCCATTGAGCCCAGTTCGATGGAATCAAGCAGCTTGAGCAACCACACAAAACTAACATGGAGCTCCTCACTCAAGGCGCTCAAAACTCCACAGCCAAAGACAAGTTCAGTGTCCAAGCCATTTCCCGCTGCCATGGAAACCAAGTGCTCTGGCAGCACATATGTCTGAAAGTGGATATGACACCTAGGGAAGGGAGTGTGCTGGTGAATGGCAACTGCCCGAAGCAGCAGCACAGCTCTTCCACTGCCAAAACAACTCCACCTGCCTCATGAACTTCACATACCATCAGCTGTCCTGGCAGCTATCTAGGAAACCCTGTTGGCTCACTTCGGGTCCAAGCCCATTGAGCCCAGGGGGATGGAATCAATCAGCTTGAGCACCCACAAAAATCTAACATGGAGCTCCTCACTAAAGGCGCTCAAAACTCCATGGCCAAAGACAAGTTCAGTGCCCAAGCCATTTCCCGCTGCCATGGAAACCAAGTGCTCTGGCAGCACATATGTCTGAAAGTGGATATGACACCTAGGGAAGGGAATGTGCTGGTGAATGGCAACTGCCCGAAGCAGCAGCACAGCTCTTCCACTGCCAAAACAACACCACCTGCCTCATGAACTTCACATACCATCAGCTGTCCTGGCAGCTATCTAGGAAACCCTGTTGGGTCACTTCCGGTCCCATGCCCATTGAGCCCAGTGGGATGGAATCAAGCAGCTTGAGCAACCACACAAAACGAACATGGAGCTCCGCAATCAAGGCGCTCAAAACTCCACGGCCAAAGACAAGTTCAGTGCCCAAGCCATTTCCCGCTGCCATGGAAACCAAGTGCTCTGGCAGCACATATCTCTGAAAGTGGATATGACACCTAGGGAAGGGAGTGTGCTGGTGAATGGCAAGTCCCCGAAGCAGCAGCACAGCTCTTCCAGTGCCCAAACAACTCCACCTGCTTCATGAACTTCACATACCATCAGCTGTCCTGGCAGCTATCTAGGAAACCCTGTTGGGTCACTTCCGGTCCCATGCCCATTGAGCCCAGAGGGATGGAATGAAGCAGCTTCAGCACCCACACAAATCTAACTTGGAGCTCCTCACTCAAGGCGCTAATTTCTCCACGGTCAAAGACAAGTTCATTCCCCAAGCCATTTCCCGCTGCCATGGAAACTAAGAGCTCTGGCAGCACATATGTCTGAAAGTGGATATGACACCTAGGGAAGGGAGTGTGTTGGTGAATGGCAACTGCCCGAACCAGCAGCACAGCTCTTCCACTGCCAAAACAACTCCACCTGCCTCATGAACTTCACATACCATCAGCTGTCCTGGCAGCTATCTAGGAAACCCTGTTGGGTCACTTCCGGTCCCATGCCCATTGAGCCCAGTGGGATGGAATCAAGCAGCTTCAGCACCCACACAAATCTAACATGGAGCTCCGCAATCAAGGCGCTCAAAACTCCACGGCCAAAGACAAGTTCAGTGCCCAAGCCATTTCCCGCTGCCATGGAAACCAAGTGCTCTGGCAGCACATATGTCTGAAAGTGGATATGACACCTAGGGAAGGGAGTGTGGTGGTGAATGGCAACTGCCCGAAGCAGCAGCATAGCTCTTCCACTGCCAAAACAACCCCACCTGCCTCATGAACTTCACATACCATCAGCTGTCCTGGCAGCTATCTAGGAAACCCTGTTGGGTCACTTCCGGTCCCATGCCCATTGAGCCCAGTGGGATGGAATCAAGCAGCTTGAGCACCCACACAAAACGAACATGGAGCTCCTCACTCAAGGCTCTCAAAACTCCATGGCCAAAGACAAGTTCAGTGCCCATGCCATTTCCGGCTGCCATGGAAACCAAGTGCTCTGGCAGCACATATGTCTGAAAGTGGATATGACACCTAGGGAACGGGGTGTGCTGGTGAATGGCAAGTCCCCGAAGCAGCAGCACAGCTCTTCCACTGCCAAAACAACCCCACCTGCCTCATGAACTTCAAATCCCATCAGCTATCCGGGGAGTTATCTAGGAAACCCTGTTGGGTCACTTCCGGTCCCATGCCCATTGAGCCCAGTGGGATGGAATCAAGAGGCTTCAGCACCCACACAAAACGAACATGGAGCTCTTCATTCAAGGCGCTCAAAACTCCACGACCAAAGACAAGTTCAGTGCCCAAGCCATTTCCCGCTGCCATGGAAACCAAGTGCTCTGGCAGCACATATGTCTGAAAGTGGATATGACACCTAGGGAAGGGAGTGTGCTGGTGAATGGCAACTGCCCGAAGCAGCAGCACAGCTCTTCCACTGCCAAAACAACTCCACCTGCCTCATGAACTTCACATACCATCAGCTGTCCTGGCAGCTATCTAGGAAACCCTGTTGGCTCACTTCCGGTCCCATGCCCATTGAGCCCAGTGGGATAGAATCCAGCAGCTTCAGCACACACACAAAACGAACATGGAGCTCGTCACTCAAGGCGCTCAAAACTCCACGGCCAAAGACAAGTTCAGTGCCCAAGCCATTTCCCGCTGCCATGGAAACCAAGTGCTCTGGCAGCACATATGTCTGAAAGTGGATATGACACCTAGGGAAGGGAGTGTGCTGGTGAATGGCAACTGCCTGAAGCAGCAGCACAGGTCTTCCAGTGCCAAAACAACTCCACCTGCCTCATGAACTTCACATACCATCAGCTGTCCTGGCAGCTATCTAGGAAACCCTGTTGGGTCACTTCCGGTCCCATGCCCATTGAGCCCAGTGGGATGGAATCAAGCAGCTTCAGCACCCACACAAAACGAACATGGAGCTCCTCACTCAAGACGCTCAAAACTCCACGGCCAAAGACAAGTTCAGTGCCCAAGCCATTTCCCGCTGCCATGGAAACCAAGTGCTCTGGCAGCACATATGTCTGAAAGTGGATATGACACCTAGGGAAGGGAGTGTGCTGGTGAATGGCAACTGCCCGAAGCAGCAGCACAGCTCTTCCACTGCCAAAACAGCTCCACCTGTCTCATGAACTTCACATACCATCAGCTGTCCTGGCAGCTATCTAGGAAACCCTGTTGGCTCACTTCCGGTCCCATGCCCATTGAGCCCAGTGGGATGGAATTAAGCAGCTTCAGCACACACACAAATCTAACATGGAGCTCCTCACTCAAGGCGCTCAAAACTCCATGGCCAAAGACAAGTTCAGTGCCCATGCCATTTCCGGCTGCCATGGAAACCAAGTGCTCTGGCAGCACATATGTCTGAAAGTGGATATGACACCTAGGGAAGGGAGTGTGGTGGTGAATGGCAACTGCCCGAAGCAGCAGCATAGCTCTTCCACTGCCAAAACAACCCCACCTGCCTCATGAACTTCACATACCATCAGCTGTCCTGGCAGCTATCTAGGAAACCCTGTTGGGTCACTTCCGGTCCCATGCCCATTGAGCCCAGTGGGATGGAATCAAGCAGCTTGAGCACACACAGAAATCTAAAATGGAGCTCCTCACTCAAGGCGCTCAAAACTCCATGGCCAAAGACAAGTTCAGTGCCCAAGCCATTTCCGGCTGCCATGGAAACCAAGTGCTCTGGCAGCACATATGTCTGAAAGTGGATATGACACCTAGGGAACGGAGTGTGCTGGTGAATGGCAAGTCCCCGAAGCAGCAGCACAGCTCTTCCACTGCCAAAACAACCCCACCTGCCTCATGAACTTCAAATCCCATCAACTATCCGGGGAGTTATCTAGGAAACCCTGTTGGGTCACTTCCGGTCCCATGCCCATTGAGCCCAGTGGGATGGAATCAAGAGGCTTCAGCACCCACACAAAACGAACATGGAGCTCCTCACTCAAGGCACTAAAAACTCCATGGCCAAAGACAAGTTCAGTGCCCAAGCCATTTCCCGCTGCCATGGAAACCAAGTGCTCTGGCAGCACATATGTCTGAAAGTGGATATGACACCTAGGGAAGGGAGTGTGCTGGTGAATGGCAACTGCCCGAAGCAGCAGCACAGCTCTTCCACTGCCAAAACAACTCCACCTGCCTCATGAACATCACATACCATCAGCTGTCCTGGCAGCTATCTAGGAAACCCTGTTGGGTCACTTCTCTTCCCATGCCCATTGAGCCCAGTGGGATGGAATCAAGCAGCTTCAGCACCCACACAAAACGAACATACAGTTCCTCACTCAAGACGCAAAAAATCTACGGACAAAGACAAGTTCAGTGCCCAAGCCATTTCCCGCTGCCATGGAAACCAAGTGCTCTGGCAGCACATATGTCTGAAAGTGGATATGACACCTAGGGAAGGGAGTGTGCTGGTGAATGGCAACTGCCCGAAGCAGCAGCACAGCTCTTCCACTGCCAAAACATCTCCACCTGCCTCATGAACTTCACATACAATCAGCTCTCCTGGCAGCTATCAAGGAAACCCTGTTGGGTCACTTCCGGTCCTATGCCCATTGAGCCCAGTTCGATGGAATCAAACAGCTTCAGCACCCAAACAAATCTAACATGGAGCTCCTCACTAAAGGCGCTCAAAACTCCATGGCCAAAGACAAGTTCAGTGCCCAAGCCATTTCCCGCTGCCATGGAAACCAAGTGCTCTGGCAGCACATATGTCTGAAAGTGGATATGACACCTAGGGAAGGGAATGTGCTGGTGAATGGCAACTGCCCGAAGCAGCAGCACAGCTCTTCCACTGCCAAAACAACACCACCTGCCTCATGAACTTCACATACCATCAGCTGTCCTGGCAGCTATCTAGGAAACCCTGTTGGGTCACTTCTGGTAACATGCCCATTGAGCCCAGTGGATGGAATCAAGCAGCTTGAGCAACCACACAAAACTAACATGGAGCTCCTCACTCAAGGCGCTCAAAACTCCACAGCCAAAGACAAGTTCAGTGCCCAAGCCATTTCCCACTGCCATGGAAACCAAGTGCTCTGGCAGCACATATGTCTGAAAGTGGATATGACACCTAGGGAAGGGAGTGTGCTGGTGAATGGCAACTGCCCAAAGCAGCAGCACAGCTCTTCCAGTGCCAAAACAACTCCACCTGCCTCATGAACTTCACATACCATCAGCTGTCCTGGCAGCTATCTAGGAAACCCTGTTGGCTCACTTCCGGTCCCATGCCCATTGAGCCCAGTGGGATGGAATCAAGCAGCTTCAGCACCCACACAAATCTAACAAGGAGCTTCTCACTAGAGGCACTCAAAACTCCACGGCCAAAGACAAGTTCAGTGCCCAAGCCATTTCCCGCTGCCATGGAAACTAAGAGCTCTGGCAGCACATATGTCTGAAAGTGGATATGACACCTAGGGAAGGGAGTGTACTGGTGAATGGCAACTGCCCGAAGCAGCAGCACAGCTCTTCCACTGACAAAACAACCCCACCTGCCTCATGAACTTCACATACCATCAGCTGTCCTGGCAGCTATCTAGGAAACCCTGTTGGCTCACTTTCGGTCCCATGCCCTTTGACCCCAGTGGGATGGAATCAAGCAGCTTCAGCACCCACAAAAAATGAACATGGAGCTCCTCACTCAAGGCGCTCAAAACTCCACAGCCAAAGACATGTTCAGTGCCCAAGCCATTTCCCGCTGCCATGGAAACCAAGTGCTCAGGCAGCACATATGTCTGAAAGTGGATATGACACCTAGGGAAGGGAGTGTGCTGGTGAATGGCAACTGCCCGAAGCAGCAGCACAGCTCTTCCACTGACAAAACAACCCCACCTGCCTCATGAACTTGACATACCATCAGCTGTCCAGGCAGCTATCTAGGAAACCCTGTTGGCTCACTTCCGGTCCCATGCCCATTGAGCCCAGTGGGATGGAATCAAGCAGCTTCAGCACCCACACAAATCTAACATGGAGCTCCTCACTCAAGGCGCTAAAAACTCCATGGCCAAAGACAAGTTCAGTGCCCAAGCCATTTCCCGCTACCATGGAAACCAAGTGCTCTGGCAGCACATATGTCTGAAAGTGGATATGACACCTAGGGAAGGGAGTGTGCTGGTGAATGGCAACTGCCCGAAGCAGCAGCACAGCTCTTCCACTGCCGAAACTACTCCACCTGCCTCATGAACTTCACATAGCATCAGCTGTCCTGGCAGCTATCTAGGAAACCCTGTTGGCTCACTTCCGGTCCCATGCCCATTGAGCCCAGTGGGATGGAATCAAGCAGCTTGAGCACCCACACAAAACGAACATGCAGCTCCTCACTCAAGGCGCTCAAAACTCCACGGCCAAAGACAAGTTCATTGCCCAAGCCATTTCCCGCTGCCACGGAAACCAAGTGCTCTGGCAGCACATATGTCTGAAAGTGGATATGACACCTAGGGAAGGGAGTGTGCTGGTGAATGGCAACTGCCCGAAGCAGCAGCACAGCTCTTCCACTGCCAAAACAACCCCACCTGCCTCATGAACTTCACATACCATCAGCTGTCCTGGCAGCTATCTAGGAAACCCTGTTGGCTCACTTCCGGTCCCATGCCCATTGAGCCCAGTGGGATGGAATCAAGCAGCTTCAGCACACACACAAAACGAACATGGAGCTCCTCACTCAAGGCGCTCAAAACTCCATGGCCAAAGACAAGTTCAGTGCCCAAGCCATTTCCCGCTGCCATGGAAACCAAGTGCTCTGGCAGCACATATGTGTGAAAGTGGATATGACACCTAAGGAAGGGAATGTGCTGGTGAATGGCAACTGCCTGAAGCAGCAGCACAGCTCTTCCACTGCCAAAACAACACCACCTGCCTCATGAACTTCACATACCATCAGCTGTCCTGGCAGCTATCTAGGAAACCATGTTAGCTCACTTCCGGTCCCATGCCCATTGACCCCAGTGGGATGGAATAAAGCAGCTTCAGCACCCACACAAAACGAACATGGAGCTCCTCACTCAAGGCGATCAAAACTCCACGGCCAAAGACAAGTTCAGTGCCCAAGCCATTTTCCGCTGCCATGGAAACCAAGTGCTCTGGCAGCACATATGTCTGAAAGTGGATATGACACCTAGGGAAGGGAGTGCGCTGGTGAATGGCAACTGCCCGAAGCAGCAGCACAGCTCTTCCACTGCCAAAACAACCCCACCTGCCTCATGAACTTCACATACCATCAGCTGTCCTGGCAGCTATCTAGGAAACCCTGTTGGCTCACTTCCGGCTCCATGCCCATTGAGCCCAGTGGGATGGAATCAAGCAGCTTCAGCACCCACACAAAACGAACATGGAGCTCCTCACTCAAGGCGCTCAAAACTCCATGGCCAAAGACAAGTTCAGTGCCCAAGCCATTTCCCGCTGCCATGGAAACCAAGTACTCTGGCAGCACATATGTCTGAAAGTGGATATGACACCTAGGGAAGGGAATGTGCTGGTGAATGGCAACTGCCCGAAGCAGCAGCACAGCTCTTCCACTGCCAAAACAACTCCACCTGCCTCATGAACTTCACATACCATCAGCTGTCCTGGCAGCTATCTAGAAAATACAGTTGGCTCACTTCTGATCCCATGCCCATTTAGCCCAGTGGGATGGAATCAAGCAGCTTCAGCACCCACACAAAACGAACATGGAGCTCCTCACTCAAGGCGCTCAAAACTCCATGGCCAAAGACAAGTTCAGTGCCCAAGCCATTTCCCGCTGCCATGGAAACCAAGTGCTCTGGCAGTACATATGTCTGAAAGTGGATATGACACCTAGGGAAGGGAATGTGCTGGTGAATGGCAACTGCCCGAAGTAGCAGCACAGCTCTTCCACTGCCAAAACAACTCCACCTGCCTCATGAACTTCACATACCATCAGCTGTCCTGGCAGCTATCTAGGAAACCCTGTTGGCTCACTTCCGGTCCCATGCCCATTGAGCCCAGTGGGATGGAATCAAGCAGCTTCAGCACCCACACAAAACGAACATGGAGTTCCTCACTCAAGGCGCTGAAAACTCCACGGCCAAAGACAAATTCAGTGCCCAAGCCATTTCCCGCTGCCATGGAAACCAAGTGCTCTGGCAGCACATATGTCTGAAAGTGGATATGACACCTAGGGAAGGGAGTGTGCTGGTGAATGGCAACTGCCCGAAACAGCAGCACAGCTCTTCCACTGACAAAACAACCCCACCTGCCTCATGAACTTCACATACCATCAGCTGTCCTGGCAGCTATCTAGGAAACCCTGTTGGCTCACTTTCGGTCCCATGCCCATTGAGCAAAGTGGGATGGAATTAAGCAGCTTCAGCACCCACACAAATCTAACATGGAGCTCCTCACTCAAGGCGCTCAAAACTCCATGGCCAAAGACAAGTTCAGTGCCCAAGCCATTTCCCGCTGCCATGGAAACCAAGTGCTCTGGCAGCACATATGTCTGAAAGTGGATATGACACCTAGGGAAGGGAGTGTGCTGGTCAATGGCAACTGCCCGAAGCAGCAGCACAGCTCTTCCACTGCCAAAACAAGTCCACCTGCCTCATGAACTTCACATACCATCAGCTGTCCTGGCAGCTATCTAGGAAACCCTGTGGGCTCACTTCTGGTCCCATGCCCATTGAGCCCAGTGGGATGGAATCAAGCAGCTTGAGCACCCACACAAATCTAACATGGAGCTCCTCACTCAAGGCGCTCAAAACTCCATGGCCAAAGACAAGTTCAGTGCCCAAGCCATTTCCCGCTGCCACATAAACCAAGTGCTCTGGCAGCACATATGTGTGAAAGTGGATATGACACCTAGGGAAGGGAGTGTGCTGGTGAATGGCAAGTCCCCGAAGCAGCAGCACAGCACTTCCACTGCCAAAACTACACCACCTGCCTCATGAACTTCACATACCATCAGCTGTCCTGGCAGCTATCTAGGAAACCCTGTTGGGTCACTTCCGGTCCCATGCCCATTGAGCACAGTGGGATGGAATCAAGCAGCTTCAGCACCCACACAAAACGAACATGCAGCTCCTCACTCAAGGCGCTCAAAACTCCACAGCCAAAGACAAGTTCAGTGCCCAAGCCATTTCCCGCTGCCATGGAAACCAAGTGCTCTGGCAGCACATATGTCTGAAAGTGGATATGACAACTAGGGAAGGGAGTGTGCTGGAGAATGGCAACTGCCCGAAGCAGCAGCACAGCTCTTCCACTGCCAAAACAACCCCACCTGCCTCATGAACATCACATACCATCAGCTGTACTGGCATCCATCTAGGAAACCCTGTTGGGTCACTTCCGGTCCCATGCCCATTGAGCCCAGTGGGATGGAATCAAGCAGCTTCAGCACCCACACAAAACGAACATGGAGTTCCTCACTCAAGGGGCTGAAAACTCCACGGCCAAAGACAAATTCAGGGCCCAAGCCATTTCCCGCTGCCATGGAAACCAAGTGCTCTGGCAGCACATATGTCTGAAAGTGGATATGACACCTAGGGAAGGGAGTGTGCTGGTGAATGGCAACTGCCCGAAGCAGCCACACAGCTCTTCCACTGCCAAAACAACCCCACCTGCCTCATGAACTTCACATACCATCAGCTGTCCTGGCAGCTATCTAGGAAACCCTGTGGGCTCACTTTCGGTCCCATGCCCATTGAGCAAAGTGGGATGGAATCAAGCAGCTTCAGCACCCACACAAATCTAACATGGAGCTCCTCACTCAAGGCGCTCAAAACTCCATGGCCAAAGACAAGTTCAGTGCCCAAGCCATTTCCCGCTGCCACGGAAACCAAGTGCTCTGGCAGCACATATGTCTGAAAGTGGATATGACACCTAGGGAACGGAGTGTGCTGGTGAATGGCAACTGCCCGAAGCAGCAGCACAGCTCTTCCAGTGCCAAAACAACTCCACCTGTCTCATGAACTTCACATACCATCAGCTGTCCTGGCAGCTATCTAGGAAACCCTGTTGGGTCACTTCTGGTTTCATGCCCATTGAGCCCAGTGGGATGGAATCAAGCAGCTTCAGCACCCACACAAAACGAACATGGAGCTCCTCACTCAAGGCGCTAAAACCTCCATGGCCAAAGACAAGTTCAGTGCCCAAGCAATTTCCCACTGCAATGGAAACTAAGAGCTCTGGCAGCACATATGTCTAAAAGTGGATATGACACCTAGGGAAGGGAGTGTGCTGGTGAATGGCAACTGCCCGAAGCAGCAGCACAGCTCTTCCACTGACAAAACAACTCCACCTGCCTCATGAACTTCACATACCATCAGCTGTCCTGGCAGCTATCTAGGATACCCTGTTGGCTCACTTCCGGTCCCATGCCCATTGAGGCTAGTGGGATGGAATCAAGCAGCTTGCGCACCCACACAAAACGAACATGGAGCTCCTCACACAAGACGCTCAAAACTCCACGGCCAAAGACAAGTTCAGTGCCCAAGCCATTTCCCGCTGCCATGGAAACCAAGTGCTCTGGCAGCACATATGTCTGAAAGTGGATATGAGACTTAGGGAAGGGAGTGTGCTGGAGAATGGCAACTGGCCGAAGCAGCAGCACAGCTCTTCCACTGCCAAAACAACCCCACCTGCCTCATGAACTTCACATACCATCAGCTGTCCTGGCAGCTATCTAGGAAACCCTGTTGGCTCACTTTCGGTCCCATGCCCTTTGAGCAAAGTGGGATGGAATTAAGCAGCTTCAGCACACACACAAATCTAACATGGAGCTCCTCACTCAAGGCGCTCAAAACTCCACAGCCAAAGACAAGTTCAGTGCCCAAGCCATTTCCCGCTGCCATGGAAACCAAGTGCTCTGGCAGCACATATGTCTGAAAGTGGATATGACACCTAGGGAAGGGAGTGTGCTGTTGAATGGCAACTGCCCGAAGCAGCAGCACAGCTCTTCCATAACCAAAACAACTCCACCTGCCTCATGAACTTCACATACCATCAGCTGTCCTGGCAGCTATCTAGGAAACCCTGTTGGCTCACTTCTGGTCCCATGCCCATTGAGCCCAGTGGGATGGAATCAAGCAGCTTGAGCACCCACACAAATCTAACATGGAGCTCTTCACTCAAGGCGCTCAAAACTCCATGGCCAAAGACAAGTTCAATGCCCAAGCCATTTCCCGCTGCCATGGAAACCAAGTGCTCTGGCAGCACATATGTCTGAAAGTGGATATGACACCTAGGGAAGGGAGTGTGGTGGTGAATGGCAACTGCCCGAAGCAGCAGCACAGCTCTTCCAGTGCCAAAACAACTCCACCTGTCTCATGAACTTCACATACCATCAGCTGTCCTGGCAGCTATCTAGGAAACCCTGTTGGGTCACTTCTGGTCCCATGCCCATTGAGCCCAGTGGGATGGAATCAAGCAGCTTCAGCACCCACACAAAACGAACATGGAGCTCCTCACTCAAGGCGCTAAAACCTCCATGGCCAAAGACAAGTTCAGTGCCCAAGCAATTTCCCACTGCAATGGAAACTAAGAGCTCTGGCAGCACATATGTCTGAAAGTGGATATGACACCTAGGGAAGGGAGTGTGCTGGTGAATGGCAACTGCCCGAAGCAGCAGCACAGCTCTTCCAGTGCCAAAACAACTCCACCTGCCTCATGAACTTCACATACCATCAGCTGTCCTGGCAGCTATCTAGGAAACCCTGTTGGGTCACTTCTGGTCCCATGCCCATTAAGCCCAGTGGGATGGAATCAAGCAGCTTCAGCACCCACACAAAACGAACATGGAGCTCCTCACTCAAGGCGCTAAAACCTCCATGGCCAAAGACAAGTTCAGTGCCCAAGCAATTTCCCACTGCAATGGAAACTAAGAGCTCTGGCAGCACATATGTCTGAAAGTGGATATGACACCTAGGGAAGGGAGTGTGCTGGTGAATGGCAACTGCCCGAAGCAGCAGCACAGCTCTTCCACTGACAAAACAACTCCACCTGCCTCATGAACTTCACATACCATCAGCTGTCCTGGCAGCTATCTAGGAAACCCTGTTGGCTCACTTCCGGTCCCATGCCCATTGAGCCTAGTGGGATGGAATCAAGCAGCTTGCGCACAAACACAAAACGAACATGGAGCTCCTCACACAAGACGCTCAAAACTCCAAGGCCAAAGACAAGTTCAGTGCCCAAGCCATTTCCCGCTGCCATGGAAACCAAGTGCTC
The DNA here is from genome assembly GCF_030435755.1 of Ochotona princeps. Taxonomy (NCBI): domain Eukaryota; kingdom Metazoa; phylum Chordata; class Mammalia; order Lagomorpha; family Ochotonidae; genus Ochotona; species Ochotona princeps. The sequence goes on along the minus strand of NC_080832.1, from coordinate 139,709,778 downwards.
TGGCAGCACATATGTCTGAAAGTGGATATGACACCTAGGGAAGAGAGTGTGCTGGTGAATGGCAACTGCCCGAAGCAGCAGCACAGCTCGTCCACTGCAAAAACAAGCCCACCTGCCTCATGAACTTCACATACCATCAGCTGTCCTGGCATCTATCTAGGAAACCCTGTTGGGTCACTTCCGGTCCCATGCCCATTGAGCCCAGTGGGATGGAATCAAGCAGCTTTAGCACACACAGAAATCTAACATGGAGCTCCTCACTCAAGGCGCTCAAACCTCCATGGCCAAAGACAAGTTCAGTGCCCAAGCCATTTCCCGCTGCCATGGAAACCAAGTGCTCTGGCAGCACATATGTCTGAAAGTGGATATGACACCTAGGGAAGGGAGTGTGCTGGAGAATGGCAACTGCCGAAGCAGCAGCACAGCTCTTCCACTGCCAAAACAACCCCACCTGCCTCATGATCATCACATACCATCAGCTGTCCTGGCATCTATCTAGGAAACCCTGTTGGGTCACTTCCGGTCCCATGCCCATTGAGCCCAGTGGGATGGAATCAAGCAGCTTCAGCACCCACACAAATCTAACATGGAGTTCCTCACTCAAGGCGCTGAAAACTCCATGGCCAAAGACAAGTTCAGTGCCCAAGCCATTTCCCGCTGCCATGGAAACCAAGTGCTCTGGCAGCACATATGTCTGAAAGTGGATATGACACCTAGGGAAGGGAGTGTGCTGGTGAATGGCAACTGCCCGAAGTAGCCGCACAGCTCTTCCAGTGCCAAAACAACCCCACCTGACTCATGAACTTCACATACCATCAGCTGTCCTGGCAGCTATCTAGGAAACCCTGTTGGCTCACTTTCGGTCCCATGCCCATTGAGCAAAGTGGGATGGAATTAAGCAGCTTCAGCACATACACAAATCTAACATGGAGCTCCTCACTCAAGGCGCTCAAAACTCCACAGCCAAAGACAAGTTCAGTGCCCAAGCCATTTCCCGCTGCCATGGAAACCAAGTGCTCTGGCAGCACATATGTCTGAAAGTGGGTATGACACCTAGGGAAGGAAGTGTGCTGGTGAATGGCAACTGCCCGAAGCAGCAGCACAGCTCTTCCGTAACCAAAACAACTCCACCTGCCTCATGAACTTCACATACCATCAGCTGTCCTGGCAGCTATCTAGGAAACCCTGTTGGGTCACTTCTGGTCCCATGCCCATTGAGCCCAGTGGGATGGAATCAAGCAGCTTGAGCACCCACACAAATCTAACATGGAGCTCCTCACTCAAGGTGCTCAAAACTCCATGGCCAAAGACAAGTTCAGTGCCCAAGCCATTTCCCGCTGCCACGGAAACCAAGTGCTCTGGCAGCACATATGTCTGAAAGTGGATATGACACCTAGGGAAGGGAGTGTGCTGGTGAATGGCAACTGCCATAGGAGCAGCAGCACAGCTCTTCCAGTGCCAAAACAACAACACCTGCCTCATGAACTTCACATACCATCAGCTGTCCTGGCAGCTATCTAGGAAACTCTGTTGGGTCACTTCTGGTCCCATGCCCATTGAGCCCAGTGGGATGGAATCAAGCAGCTTGAGCACCCACACAAATCTAACATGGAGCTCCTCACTCAAGGCGCTCGAAACTCCATGGCCAAAGACAAGTTCAGTGCCCAAGCCATTTCCCGCTGCCATGGAAACCAAGTGCTCTGGCAGCACATATGTCTGAAAGTGGATATGACACCTAGGGAAGGGAGTGTGGTGGTGAATGGCAACTGCCATAGGAGCAGCAGCACAGCTCTTCCAGTGCCAAAACAACAACACCTGCCTCATGAACTTCACATACCATCAGCTGTCCTGGCAGCTATCTAGGAAACCCTGTTGGCTCACTTTCGGTCCCATGCCCATTGAGCCCAGTAGGATGGAACCAAGCAGCTTCAGCACCCACACTAAACGAACATGGAGCTCCTCACTCAAGACGCTCAAAACTCCATGGCCAAAGACAAGTTCAGTGCCCAAGCCATTTTCCGCTGCCATGGAAACCAAGTGCTCTGGCAGCACATATGTCTGAAAGTGGATATGACACCTAGGGAAGAGAGTGTGCTGGTGAATGGCAACTGCCCGAAGCAGCAGCACAGCTCGTCCACTGCAAAAACAAGCCCACCTGCCTCATGAACTTGACATACCATCAGCTGTCCTGGCATCTATCTAGGAAACCCTGTTGGGTCACTTCCGGTCCCATGCCCATTGAGCCCAGTGGGATGGAATCAAGCAGCTTTAGCACACACAGAAATCTAACATGGAGCTCCTCACTCAAGGCGCTCAAAACTCCATGGCCAAAGACAAATTCAGTGCCCAAGCCATTTCCCGCTGCCATGGAAACCAAGTGCTCTGGCAGCACATATGTCTGAAAGTGGATATGAGACTTAGGGAAGGGAGTGTGCTGGAGAATGGCAACTGCCCGAAGCAGCAGCACAGCTCTTCCACTGCCAAAACAACCCCACCTGCCTCATGAACATCACATACCATCAGCTGTCCTGGCATCTATCTAGGAAACCCTGTTGGGTCACTTCCGGTCCCATGCCCATTGAGCCCAGTGGGATGGAATCAAGCAGCTTCAGCACCCACACAAATCTAACATGGAGTTCCTCACTCAAGGCGCTGAAAACTCCATGGCCAAAGACAAGTTCAGTGCCCAAGCCATTTCCCGCTGCCATGGAAACCAAGTGCTCTGGCAGCACATATGTCTGAAAGTGGATATGACACCTAGGGAAGGGAGTGTGCTGGTGAATGGCAACTGCCCGAAGTAGCCGCACAGCTCTTCCAGTGCCAAAACAACCCCACCTGCCTCATGAACTTCACATACCATCAGCTGTCCTGGCAGCTATCTAGGAAACCCTGTTGGCTCACTTTCGGTCCCATGCCCATTGAGCAAAGTGGGATGGAATTAAGCAGCTTCAGCACACACACAAATCTAACATGGAGCTCCTCACTAGAGGCGCTCAAAACTCCACAGCCAAAGACAAGTTCAGTGCCCAAGCCATTTCCCGCTGCCATGGAAACCAAGTGCTCTGGCAGCACATATGTCTGAAAGTGGGTATGACACCTAGGGAAGGGAGTGTGCTGGTGAATGGCAACTGCCCGAAGCAGCAGCACAGCTCTTCCATAACCAAAACAACTCCACCTGCCTCATGAACTTCACATACCATCAGCTGTCCTGGCAGCTATCTAGGAAACCCTGTTGGGTCACTTCTGGTCCCATGCCCATTGAGCCCAGTGGGATGGAATCAAGCAGCTTCAGCACCCACACAAATCTAACATGGAGCTCCTCACTCAAGGTGCTCAAAACTCCATGGCCAAAGACAAGTTCAGTGCCCAAGCCATTTCCCGCTGCCACGGAAACCAAGTGCTCTGGCAGCACATATGTCTGAAAGTGGATATGACACCTAGGGAAGGGAGTGTGCTGGTGAATGGCAACTGCCATAGGAGCAGCAGCACAGCTCTTCCAGTGCCAAAACAACAACACCTGCCTCATGAACTTCACATACCATCAGCTGTCCTGGCAGCTATCTAGGAAACTCTGTTGGGTCACTTCTGGTCCCATGCCCATTGAGCCCAGTGGGATGGAATCAAGCAGCTTCAGCACCCACACAAAACGAACATGGAGCTCCTCACTCAAGGCGCTCAAAACTCCATGGCCAAAGACAAGTTCAGTGCCCAAGCCATTTCCCGCTGCCATGGAAACCAAGTGCTCTGGCAGCACATATGTCTGAAAGTGGATATGACACCTAGGGAAGGGAGTGTGGTGGTGAATGGCAACTGCCCGAAGCAGCAGCACAGCTCTTCCACTGCCAAAACAACACCACCTGCCTCATGAACTTCACATACCATCAGCTGTCCTGGCAGCTATCTAGGAAACCCTGTTGGCTCACTTCCGGTCCCATGCCCATTGAGCCCAGTAGGATGCAACCAAGCAGCTTCAGCACCCACACAAAACGAACATGGAGCTCCTCACTCAAGGCGCTGAAAACTCCACGGCCAAAGACAAGTTCAGTGCCCAAGCCATTTTCCGCTGCCATGGAAACCAAGTGCTCTGGCAGCACTTATGTCTGAAAGTGGATATGACACCTAGGGAAGAGAGTGTGCTGGTGAATGGCAACTGCCCGAAGGAGCAGCACAGCTCGTCCACTGCAAAAACAAGCCCACCTGCCTCATGAACTTCACATACCATCAGCTGTCCTGGCATCTATCTAGGAAACCCTGTTGGGTCACTTCCGGTCCCATGCCCATTGAGCCCAGTGGGATGGAATCAAACAGCTTTAGCACACACAGAATTCTAACATGGAGCTCCTCACTCAAGGCGCTGAAAACTCCACGGCCAAAGACAAATTCAGTGCCCAAGCCATTTCCCGCTGCCATGGAAACCAAGTGCTCTGGCAGCACATATGTCTGAAAGTGGATATGACACCTAGGGAAGGGAGTGTGCTGGTGAATGGCAACTGCCCAAAGCAGCCGCACAGCTCTTCCACTGCCAAAACAACTCCACCTTCCTCATGAACTTCACATACCATCAGCTGTCCTGGCAGCTATCTAGGAAACCCTGTTGGGTCACTTCCGGTCCCATGCCCATTGAGCCCAGTGGGATGGAATCAAGCAGCTTCAGCACCCACACAAAACGAACATGCAGCTCCTCACTCAAGGCGCTCAAAACTCCACGGCCAAAGACAAGTTCAGTGCCCAAGCCATTTCCCGCTGCCATGGAAACCAAGTGCTCTGGCAGCACATATGTCTGAAAGTGGATATGACACCTAGGGAAGGGAGTGTGCTGGTGAATGGCAACTGCCCGAAGCAGCAGCACAGCTCTTCCACTGCCAAAACAACTCCACCTGCCTCATGAACTTCACATACCATCAGCTGTCCTGGCAGCTATCTAGGAAACCCTGTTGGCTCACTTTCGGTCCCATGCCCATTGAGCCCAGTGGGATAGAAACAAGCAGCTTCAGCACCCACACAAATCTAACATGGAGCTCCTCACTCAAGGCGCTCAAAACTCCATGGCCAAAGACAAGTTCAGTGCCCAAGCCATTTCCCGCTGCCATGGAAACCAAGTGCTCTGGCAGCACATATGTGTGAAAGTGGATATGACACCTAGGGAACGGAGTGTGCTGGTGAATGGCAACTGCCCGAAGCAGCAGCACAGCTCTTCCAGTGCCAAAACAACTCCACCTGCCTCATGAACTTCACATACCATCAGCTGTCCTGGCAGCTATCTAGGAAACCCTGTTGGGTCACTTCCGGTCCCATGCCCATTGAGCCCAGTGGGATGGAATCAAGCAGCTTGAGCACCCACACAAATCTAACATGGAGCTCCTCACTCAAGGCGCTCAAAACTCCATGGCCAAAGACAAGTTCAGTGCCCAAGCCATTTCCCGCTGCCATGGAAACCAAGTGCTCTGGCAGCACATATGTCTGAAAGTGGATATGACACCTAGGGAAGGGAGTGTGCTGGTGAATAGCAAGTGCCCGAAGCAGCAGCACAGCTCTTCCAGTGCCAAAACAACTCCACCTGCCTCATGAACTTCACATACCATCAGCTGTCCTGGCAGCTATCTAGGAACCCCTGTTGGCTCACTTCTAGTCCAATGCCCATTGAGCCCAGTGGGATGGAATCAAGCAGCTTCAGCACCCTCACAAAACGAACATGGAGCTCCTCACTCAAGGCGCTCAAAACTCCACAGCCAAAGACAAGTTCAGTGCCCAAGCCATTTCCCGCTGCCATGGAAACCAAGTGCTCTGGCAGCACATATGTCTGAAAGTGGGTATGACACCTAGGGAAGGAAGTGTGCTGGTGAATGGCAACTGCCATAGGAGCAGCAGCACAGCTCTTCCAGTGCCAAAACAACAACACCTGCCTCATGAACTTCACATACCATCAGCTGTCCTGGCAGCTATCTAGGAAACTCTGTTGGGTCACTTCTGGTCCCATGCCCATTGAGCCCAGTGGGATGGAATCAAGCAGCTTCAGCACCCACACAAAAAGAACATGGAGCTCCTCACTCAAGGCGCTCGAAACTCCATGGCCAAAGACAAGTTCAGTGCCCAAGCCATTTCCCGCTGCCATGGAAACCAAGTGCTCTGGCAGCACATATGTCTGAAAGTGGATATGACACCTAGGGAAGGGAGTGTGGTGGTGAATGGCAACTGCCCGAAGCAGCAGCACAGCTCTTCCACTGCCAAAACAACACCACCTGCCTCATGAACTTCACATACCATCAGCTGTCCTGGCAGCTATCTAGGAAACCCTGTTGGCTCACTTCCGGTCCCATGCCCATTGAGCCCAGTAGGATGGAACCAAGCAGCTTCAGCACCCACACAAAACGAACATGGAGCTCCTCACTCAAGACGCTCAAAACTCCATGGCCAAAGACAAGTTCAGTGCCCAAGCCATTTTCCGCTGCCATGGAAACCAAGTGCTCTGGCAGCACATATGTCTGAAAGTGGATATGACACCTAGGGAAGAGAGTGTGCTGGTGAATGGCAACTGCCCGAAGGAGCAGCACAGCTCGTCCACTGCAAAAACAAGCCCACCTGCCTCATGAACTTCACATACCATCAGCTGTCCTGGCATCTATCTAGGAAACCCTGTTGGGTCACTTCCGGTCCCATGCCCATTGAGCCCAGTGGGATGGAATCAAACAGCTTTAGCACACACAGAATTCTAACATGGAGCTCCTCACTCAAGGCGCTCAAAACTCCATGGCCAAAGACAAGTTCAGTGCCCAAGCCATTTCCCGCTGCCATGGAAACCAAGTGCTCTGGCAGCACATATGTCTGAAAGTGGATATGAGACTTAGGGAAGGGAGTGTGCTGGAGAATGGCAACTGCCCGAAGCAGCAGCACAGATCTTCCACTGCCAAAACAACCCCACCTGCCTCATGAACATCACATACCATCAGCTGTCCTGGCATCTATCTAGGAAACCCTGTTGGGTCACTTCCGGTCCCATGCCCATTGAGCCCAGTGGGATGGAATCAAGCAGCTTCAGCACCCACACAAAACGAATATGGAGTTCCTCACTCAAGGCGCTGAAAACTCCACGGCCAAAGATAAATTCAGTGCCCAAGCCATTTCCCGCTGCCATGGAAACCAAGTGCTCTGGCAGCACATATGTCTGAAAGTGGATATGACACCTAGGGAAGGGAGTGTGCTGGTGAATGGCAACTGCCCAAAGCAGCCGCACAGCTCTTCCACTGCCAAAACAACCCCACCTGCCTCATGAACTTCACATACCATCAGCTGTCCTGGCAGCTATCTAGGAAACCCTGTTGGCTCACTTCCGGTCCCATGCCCATTGAGCCCAGTGGGATGGAACCAAGCAGCTTGAGCACCCACACAAAACGAACATGGAGCTCCTCACTCAAGGCGCTCAAAACTCCATGGCCAAAGACAAGTTCAGTGCCCAAGCCATTTTCCGCTGCCATGGAAACCAAGTGCTCTGGCAGCACATATGTCTGAAAGTGGATATGACACCTAGGGAAGGGAGTGTGCTGGTGAATGGCAACTGCCTGAAGCAGCAGCACAGCTCTTCCAGTGCCAAAACAACCCCACCTGCCTCATGAACTTCACATACCATCAGCTGTCCTGGCAGCTATCTAGGAAACACTGTTGGGTCACTTCCGGTCCTATGCCCATTGAGCCCAGTGGGATGGAATCAAGCAGCTTGAGCACCCACACAAAACGAACATGCAGCTCCTCACTCAAGGCGCTCAAAACTCCATGGCCAAAGACAAGTTCAGTGCCCAAGCCATTTCCCGCTGCCATGGAAACCAAGTGCTCTGGCAGCACATATGTCTGAAAGTGGATATGACACCTAGGGAAGGGAGTGTGCTGGTGAATGGCAAGTCCCCGAAGCAGCAGCACAGCTCTTCCACTGCCAAAACAACTCCACCTTCCTCATGAACTTCACATACCATCAGCTGTCCTGGCAGCTATCTAGGAAACCCTGTTGGCTCACTTCCGGCTCCATGCCCATTGAGCCCAGTGGGATGGAATCAAGCAGCTTCAGCACCCACACAAATCTAACATGGAGCTTCTCACTCAAGGCGCTCAAAACTCCATGGCCAAAGACAAGTTCAGTGCCCAAACCATTTCCCGCTGCCATGGAAACCAAGTGCTCTGGCAGCACATATGTCTGAAAGTGGATATGACACCTAGGGAAGGGAGTGTGCTGGTGAATGGCAACTGCCCGAAGCAGCAGCACAGCTCTTCCAGTGCCAAAACAACTCCACCTGCCTCATGAACTTCACATACCATCAGCTGTCCTGGCAGCTATCTAGGAAACCCTGTTGGCTCACTTTCGGTCCCATGCCCATTGAGCCCAGTGGGATGGAATCAAGCAGCTTGAGCACCCACACAAAACGAACATGGAGCTCCTCACTCAAGGCGCTCAAAACTCCACAGCCAAAGACAAGTTCAGTGCCCAAGCCATTTCCCGCTGCCATGGAAACCAAGTGCTCTGGCAGCACATATGTCTGAAAGTGGATATGACACCTAGGGAAGGGAGTGTGCTGGTGAATGGCAACTGCCCGAAGCAGCAGCACAGCTCTTCCAGTGCCAAAACAACTCCACCTGCCTCATGAACTTCACATACCATCAGCTGTCCTGGCAGCTATCTAGGAAACCCTGTTGGGTCACTTCTGGTCCCATGCCCATTGACCCCAGTGGGATGGAATCAAGCAGCTTCAGCACCCACACAAAACGAACATGGAGCTCCTCACTCAAGGCGCTCAAAACTCCACGGCCAAAGACAAGTTCAGTGCCCAAGCCATTTCCCGCTGCCATGGAAACCAAGTGCTCTGGCAGCACATATGTCTGAAAGTGGGTATGACACCTAGGGAAGGGAGTGTGCTGGTGAATGGCAACTGCCTGAAGCAGCAGCACAGCTCTTCCACTGCCAAAACAACTCCACCTGCCTCATGAACTTCACATACCATCATCTGCCCTGGCAGCTATCTAGGAAACCCTGTTGTGTCACTTCCGGTCCCATGCCCATTGAGCCCAGTGGGATGGAATCAAGCAGCTTGAGCACCCACACAAATCTAACATGGAGCTCCTCACTCAAGGCGCTCAAAATTCCATGGCCACAGACAAGTTCAGTGCCCAAGCCATTTCCCGCTGCCATGGAAACCAAGTGCTCTGGCAGCACATATGTCTGAAAGTGGATATGACACCTAGGGAAGGGAGTGTGCTGGTGAATGGCAACTGCCCGAAGCAGCAGCACAGCTCTTCCACTGCCAAAACAACTCCACCTGCCTCATGAACTTCACATACCATCAGCTGTCCTGGCAGCTATCTAGGAAACCCTGTTAGCTCACTTCCGGTCCCATGCCCATTGACCCCAGTGGGATGGAATCAAGCAGCTTGAGCACAAATACAAATCTAACATGGAGCTCCTCACTGAAGGCGCTCAAAACTCCATGGCCAAAGACATGTTCAGTGCCCAAGCCATTTCCCGCTGCCATGGAAACCAAGTGCTCTGGCAGCACATATGTCTGAAAGTGGATATGACACCTTGTGAAGGGAGTGTGGCGGTGAATGGCAACTGCCCGAAGCAGCAGCACAGCTCGTACACTGCCAAAACAACTCCACCTTCCTCATAAACTTCACGTACCATCAGCTGTCCTGGCAGCTATCTAGGAAACCCTGTTGGGTCACTTCCGGTCCCATGCCCATTGAGCCCAGTGGGATGGAATCAAGCAGCTTCAGCACCCACACAAAACGAACATGGAGCTCCTCACTCAAGGCGCTCAAAACTCCATGGCCAAAGACAAGGTCAGGTCCCAAGCCATTTCCCGCTGCCATGGAAACCAAGTGCTCTGGCAGCACATATGTCTGAAAGTGGATATGACACCTAGGGAAGGGAGTGTGCTGGTGAATGGCAACTGCCCGAAGCAGCAGCAGAGCTCTTCCAGTGCCAAAACAACACCACCTGCCTCATGAACTTCACATACCATCAGCTGTCCTGGCAGCTATCTAGGAAACCCTGTTGGCTCACTTTCGGTCCCATGCCCTTTGAGCCCAGTGGGATGGAATCAAGCAGCTTCAGCACCCACACAAAACGAACATGGAGCTCCTCACTCAAGGCGCTCAAAACTCCACAGCCAAAGACAAGTTCAGTGCCCAAGACATTTCCCGCTGCCATGGAAACCAAGAGCTCTGGCAGCACATATGTCTGAAAGTGGATATGACACCTAGGGAAGGGAGTGTGCTGGTGAATGGCAACTGCCCGAAGCAGCAGCACAGCTCTTCCACTGCCAAAACAACTCCACCTGCCTCATGAACTTCACATACCATCAGCTGTCCTGGCAGCTATCTAGGAAACCCTGTTGGGTCACTTCCGGTCCCATGCCCATTGAGCCCAGTGGGATGGAATCAAGCAGCTCCAGCCCCCACACAAAACGAACATGGAGCTCCTCACTCAAGGCGCTAAAAACTCCACGGCCAAAGACAAGTTCAGTGCCCAAGCCATTTCCCGCTGCCATGGAAACCAAGTGCTCTGGCAGCACATATGTCTGAAAGTGGATATGACACCTAGGGAAGGGAGTGTGCTGGTGAATGGCAACTGCCCGAAGCAGCAGCACAGCTCTTCCACTGCCAAAACAACACCACCTGCCTCATGAACTTCACATACCATCAGCTGTCCTGGCAGCTATCTAGGAAACCCTGTTGGCTCACTTCCAGTCCCATGCCCATTGAGCCAGTGGGATGGAATCAAGCAGCTTCAGCACCCACACAAAACGAACATGGAGCTCCTCACTCAAGGCGCTCACAACTCCATGGCCAAAGACAAGTTCAGTGTCCAAGCCATTTCCCGCTGCCATGGAAACCAAGTGCTCTGGCAGCACATATGTCTGAAAGTGGATATGACACCTAGGGAAGGGAGTGTGCTGGTGAATGGCAACTGCCCGAAGCAGCAGCACAGCTCTTCCACTGCCAAAACAACACCACCTGCCTCATGAACTTCACATACCATCAGCTGTCCAGGCTGCTATCTAGGAAACCTTGTTGGCTCACTTCTAGTCCCATGCCCATTTAGCCCAGTGGGATGGAATCAAGCAGCTTGAGCACCCACACAAATCTAACATGGAGCTCCTCACTCAAGGCGCTCAAAACTCCATGGCCAAAGACAAGTTCAGTGCCCAAGCCATTTCCCGCTGCCATGGAAACCAAGTGCTCTGGCAACACATATGTCTGAAAGAGAATATGACACCTAGGGAACTCTGTGTGGTGGTGAATGGCAACTGCCCGAAGCAGCAGCACAGCTCTTCCAGTGCCAAAACAACACCACCTGCCTCATGAACTTCACATACCATCAGCTGTCCTGGCAGCTATCTAGGAAACCCTGTTGGCTCACTTCTGGTCCCATGCCCATTGAGCCCAGTGGGATGGAATCAAGCAGCTTCAACACCCACACAAATCTAACATGGAGCTCCTCACTCAAGGCGCTCAAAACTACACGGCCAAAGACAAGTTCTGGGCCGAAGCCATTTCCCGCTGCCATGGAAACCAAGTGCTCTGGCAGCACATATGTCTGAAAGTGGATATGACACCTAGGCAAGGGAGTGTGCTGGTGAATGGCAACTGCCCGAAGCAGCAGCACAGCTCTTCCACTGCCAAAACAACTCCACCTGCCTCATGAACTTCACATACCATCAGCTGTCCTGGCAGCTATCTAGGAAACCCTGTTGGGTCACTTCCGGTCCCATGCCCATTGAGCCCAGTGGGATGGAATCAAGCAGCTTGAGCACCCACACAAATCTAACATGGAGCTCCTCACTCCAGGCGCTCAAAACTCCATGGCCAAAGACAAGTTCAGTGCCCAAGCCATTTCCCGCTGCCATGGAAACCAAGTGCTCTGGCAGCACATATGTCTGAAAGTGGATATGACACCTAGGGAAGGGAGTGTGCTGGTGAATGGCAACTGCCCGAAGCAGCAGCACAGCTCTTCCACTGCAAAAAACAACTCCACTTGCCTCATGAACTTCACATACCATCAGCTGTCCTGGCAGTTATCTAGGAAACCCTGTTAGCTCACTTCCGGTCCCATGCCCATTGAGCCCAGTGGGATGGAATCAAGCAGCTTGAGCACCCACACAAAACGAACATGCAGCTCCTCACTCAAGGCGCTCAAAACTCCATGGCCAAAGACAAGTTCAGTGCCCAAGCCATTTCCCGCTGCCATGGAAACCAAGTGCTCTGGCAGCACATATGTCTGAAAGTAGATATGACACCTAGGGAAGGGAGTGTGCTGGTGAATGGCAACTGCCCGAAGCAGCAGCACAGCTCTTCCACTGCAAAAAACAACTCCACTTGCCTCATGAACTTCACATACCATCAGCTGTCCTGGCTGCTATCTAGGAAACCCTGTTAGCTCACTTCCGGTCCCATGCCCATTGAGCCCAGTGGGATGGAATCAAACAGCTTGAGCACAAACACAAATCTAACATGGAGCTCCTCACTGAAGGCGCTCAAAACTCCACGGCCAAAGACAAGTTCAGTGCCCAAGCCATTTCCCGCTGTCATGGAAACCAAGTGCTCTGGCAGCACATATGTCTGAAAGTGGATATGACACCTAGGGAAGGGAGTGTGCTGGTGAATGGCAACTGCCCGAAGCAGCAGCACAGCTCTTCGACTGCCAAAACAACACCACCTGCCTCATGAACTTCACATACCATCAGCTGTCCTGGCAGCTATCTAGGAAACCCTGTTGGCTCACTTCCGGTCCCATGCCCATTGAGCCAGTGGGATGGAATCAAGCAGCTTCAGCACCCACACAAAACGAACATGGAGCTCCTCACTCAAGGCGCTCAAAACTCCATGGCCAAAGACAAGTTCAGTGCCCAAGCCATTTCCCGCTGCCATGGAAACCAAGTGCTCTGGCAGCACATATGTCTGAAAGTGGATATGACACCTAGGGAAGGGAGTGTGCTGGTGAATGGCAACTGCCTGAAGCAGCAGCACAGCTCTTCCACTGCCAAAACAACACCACCTGCCTCATGAACTTCACATACCATCAGCTGTCCAGGCTGCTATCTAGGAAACCTTGTTGGGTCACTTCTAGTCCCATGCCCATTGAGCCCAGTGGGATGGAATCAAGCAGCTTGAGCACCCACACAAATCTAACATGGAGCTCCTCACTCAAGGCGCTCAAAACTCCATGGCCAAAGACATGTTCAGTGCCCAAGCCATTTCCCGCTGCCATGGAAACCAAGTGCTCTGGCAACACATATGTCTGAAAGAGAATATGACACCTAGGGAACTCTGTGTGGTGGTGAATGGCAACTGCCCGAAGCAGCAGCACAGCTCTTCCAGTGCCAAAACAACACCACCTGCCTCATGAACTTCACATACCATCAGCTGTCCTGGCAGCTATCTAGGAAACCCTGTTGGGTCACTTCTGGTCCCATGCCCATTGAGCCCAGTGGGATGGAATCAAGCAGCTTCAACACCCACACAAATCTAACATGGAGCTCCTCACTCAAGGCGCTCAAAACTACACGGCCAAAGACAAGTTCTGGGCCGAAGCCATTTCCCGCTGCCATGGAAACCAAGTGCTCTGGCAGCACATATGTCTGAAAGTGGATATGACACCTAGGCAAGGGAGTGTGCTGGTGAATGGCAACTGCCCGAAGCAGCAGCACAGCTCTTCCGTAACCAAAACAACTCCACCTGCCTCATGAACTTCACATACCATCAGCTGTCCTGGCAGCTATCTAGGAAACCCTGTTGGGTCACTTCCGGTCCCATGCCCATTGAGCCCAGTGGGATGGAATCAAGCAGCTTGAGCACCCACACAAATCTAACATGGAGCTCCTCACTCCAGGCGCTCAAAACTCCATGGCCAAAGACAAGTTCAGTGCCCAAGCCATTTCCCGCTGCCATGAAAACTAAGAGCTCTGGCAGCACATATGTCTGAAAGTGGATATGACACCTAGGGAAGGGAGTGTGCTGGTGAATGGCAACTGCCCGAAGCAGCAGCACAGCTCTTCCACTGCAAAAAACAACTCCACTTGCCTCATGAACTTCACATACCATCAGCTGTCCTGGCAGTTATCTAGGAAACCCTGTTAGCTCACTTCCGGTCCCATGCCCATTGAGCCAGTGGGATGGAATCAAGCAGCTTCAGCACCCACACAAAACGAACATGGAGCTCCTCACTCAAGGCGCTCAAAACTCTATGGCCAAAGACAAGTTCAGTGCCCAAGCCATTCCCCGCTGCCATGGAAACCAAGTGCTCTGGCAGCACATATGTCTGAAAGTGGATATGACACCTAGGGAAGGGAGTGTGCTGGTGAATGGCAACTGCCCGAAGCAGCAGCACAGCTCTTCCACTGCCAAAACAACACCACCTGCCTCATGAACTTCACATACCATCAGCTGTCCAGGCTGCTATCTAGGAAACCTTGTTGGGTCACTTCTAGTCCCATGCCCATTTAGCCCAGTGGGATGGAATCAAGCAGCTTGAGCACCCACACAAATCTAACATGGAGCTCCTCACTCAAGGCGCTCAAAACTCCATGGCCAAAGACATGTTCAGTGCCCAAGCCATTTCCCGCTGCCATGGAAACCAAGTGCTCTGGCAACACATATGTCTGAAAGAGAATATGACACCTAGGGAACTCTGTGTGGTGGTGAATGGCAACTGCCCGAAGCAGCAGCACAGCTCTTCCAGTGCCAAAACAACACCACCTGCCTCATGAACTTCACATACCATCAGCTGTGTTGCCAGGTATCTAGGAAACCCTGTTGGGTCAGTTCCGGTCCCATGCCCATTGAGCCCAGTGGGATGGAATGAAGCAGCTTCAGCACCCACACAAAACGAACATGGAGCTCCTCACTCAAGGCGCTCAAAACTCCAAGGCCAAAGACAAGTTCAGTGTCCAAGCCATTTCCCGCTGCCATGGAAACCAAGTGCTCTGGCAGCACATATGTCTGAAAGTGGATATGACACCTAGGCAAGGGAGTGTGCTGGTGAATGGCAACTGCCCGAAGCAGCAGCACAGCTCTTCCACTGCCAAAACAACTCCACCTGCCTCATGAACTTCACATACCATCAGCTGTCCTGGCAGCTATCTAGGAAACCCTGTTGGGTCACTTCCGGTCCCATGCCCATTGAGCCCAGTGGGATGGAATCAAGCAGCTTGAGCACCCACACAAATCTAACATGGAGCTCCTCACTCCAGGCGCTCAAAACTCCATGGCCAAAGACAAGTTCAGTGCCCAAGCCATTTCCCGCTGCCATGGAAACCAAGTGCTCTGGCAGCACATATGTCTGAAAGTGGATATGACACCTAGGGAAGGGAGTGTGCTGGTGAATGGCAACTGCCCGAAGCAGCAGCACAGCTCTTCCACTGCAAAAAACAACTCCACTTGCCTCATGAACTTCACATACCATCAGCTGTCCTGGCAGTTATCTAGGAAACCCTGTTAGCTCACTTCCGGTCCCATGCCCATTGAGCCCAGTGGGATGGAATCAAGCAGCTTGAGCACAAACACAAATCTAACATGGAGCTCCTCACTGAAGGCGCTAAAAACTCCATGGCCAAAGACAAGTTCAGTGCCCAAGCCATTTCCCGCTGCCATGGAAACCAAGTGCTCTGGCAGCACATATGTCTGAAAGTGGATATGACACCTAGGGAAGGGAGTGTGCTGGTGAATGGCAACTGCCCGAAGCAGCAGCACAGCTCTTCCACTGCAAAAAACAACTCCACTTGCCTCATGAACTTCACATACCATCAGCTGTCCTGGCTGCTATCTAGGAAACCCTGTTAGCTCACTTCCGGTCCCATGCCCATTGAGCCCAGTGGGATGGAATCAAACAGCTTGAGCACAAACACAAATCTAACATGGAGCTCCTCACTGAAGGCGCTCAAAACTCCATGGCCAAAGACAAGTTCAGTGCCCAAGCCATTTCCCGCTGCCATGGAAACCAAGTGCTCTGGCAGCACATATGTCTGAAAGTGGATATGACACCTAGGGAAGGGAGTGTGCTGGTGAATGGCAACTGCCCGAAGCAGCAGCACAGCTCTTCCACTGCCAAAACAACACCACCTGCCTCATGAACTTCACATACCATCAGCTGTCCTGGCAGCTATCTAGGAAACCCTGTTGGCTCACTTCCGGTCCCATGCCCATTGAGCCCAGTGGGATGGAATCAAGCAGCTTCAGCACCCACACAAAACGAACATGGAGCTCCTCACTCAAGGCGCTCAAAACTCCATGGCCAAAGACAAGTTCAGTGCCCAAGCCATTTCCCGCTGCCATGGAAACCAAGTGCTCTGGCAGCACATATGTCTGAAAGTGGATATGACACCTAGGGAAGGGAGTGTGCTGGTGAATGGCAACTGCCCGAAGCAGCAGCACAGCTCTTCCACTGCCAAAACAACACCACCTGCCTCATGAACTTCACATACCATCAGCTGTCCAGGCTGCTATCTAGGAAACCTTGTTGGGTCACTTCTAGTCCCATGCCCATTTAGCCCAGTGGGATGGAATCAAGCAGCTTGAGCACCCACACAAATCTAACATGGAGCTCCTCACTCAAGGCGCTCAAAACTCCATGGCCAAAGACATGTTCAGTGCCCAAGCCATTTCCCGCTGCCATGGAAACCAAGTGCTCTGGCAACACATATGTCTGAAAGAGAATATGAAACCTAGGGAACTCTGTGTGGTGGTGAATGGCAACTGCCCGAAGCAGCAGCACAGCTCTTCCAGTGCCAAAACAACACCACCTGCCTCATGAACTTCACATACCATCAGCTGTCCTGGCAGCTATCTAGGAAACCCTGTTGGGTCACTTCTGGTCCCATGCCCATTGAGCCCAGTGGGATGGAATCAAGCAGCTTCAACACCCACACAAATCTAACATGGAGCTCCTCACTCAAGGCGCTCAAAACTACACGGCCAAAGACAAGTTCTGGGCCGAAGCCATTTCCCGCTGCCATGGAAACCAAGTGCTCTGGCAGCACATATGTCTGAAAGTGGATATGACACCTAGGCAAGGGAGTGTGCTGGTGAATGGCAACTGCCCGAAGCAGCAGCACAGCTCTTCCACTGCCAAAACAACTCCACCTGCCTCATGAACTTCACATACCATCAGCTGTCCTGGCAGCTATCTAGGAAACCCTGTTGGGTCACTTCCGGTCCCATGCCCATTGAGCCCAGTGGGATGGAATCAAGCAGCTTGAGCACAAACACAAATCTAACATGGAGCTCCTCACTCCAGGCGCTCAAAACTCCATGGCCAAAGACAAGTTCAGTGCCCAAGCCATTTCCCGCTGCCATGGAAACCAAGTGCTCTGGCAGCAGATATGTCTGAAAGTGGATATGACACCTAGGGAAGGGAGTGTGCTGGTGAATGGCAACTGCCCGAAGCAGCAGCACAGCTCTTCCACTGCAAAAAACAACTCCACTTGCCTCATGAACTTCACATACCATCAGCTGTCCTGGCAGTTATCTAGGAAACCCTGTTAGCTCACTTCCGGTCCCATGCCCATTGAGCCCAGTGGGATGGAATCAAGCAGCTTGAGCACAAACACAAATCTAACATGGAGCTCCTCACTGAAGGCGCTAAAAACTCCATGGCCAAAGACAAGTTCAGTGCCCAAGCCATTTCCCGCTGCCATGGAAACCAAGTGCTCTGGCAGCACATATGTCTGAAAGTGGATATGACACCTAGGGAAGGGAGTGTGCTGGTGAATGGCAACTGCCCGAAGCAGCAGCACAGCTCTTCCACTGCAAAAAACAACTCCACTTGCCTCATGAACTTCACATACCATCAGCTGTCCTGGCTGCTATCTAGGAAACCCTGTTAGCTCACTTCCGGTCCCATGCCCATTGAGCCCAGTGGGATGGAATCAAACAGCTTGAGCACAAACACAAATCTAACATGGAGCTCCTCACTCAAGGCGCTCAAAACCCCATGGCCAAAGACAAGTTCAGTGCCCAAGCCATTTCCCGCTGCCATGGAAACCAAGTGCTCTGGCAGCACATATGTCTGAAAGTGGATATGACACCTAGGGAAGGGAGTGTGCTGGTGAATGGCAACTGCCCGAAGCAGCAGCACAGCTCTTCCACTGCCAAAACAACACCACCTGCCTCATGAACTTCACATACCATCAGCTGTCCTGGCAGCTATCTAGGAAACCCTGTTGGCTCACTTCCGGTCCCATGCCCATTGAGCCAGTGGGATGGAATCAAGCAGCTTCAGCACCCACACAAAACGAACATGGAGCTCCTCACTCAAGGCGCTCAAAACTCCACAGCCAAAGACAAGTTCAGTGCCCAAGCCATTTCCCGCTGCCATGGAAACCAAGTGCTCTGGCAGCACATATGTCTGAAAGTGGATATGACACCTAGGGAAGGGAGTCTGCTGGTGAATGGCAACTGCCCGAAGCAGCAGCACAGCTCTTCCACTGCCAAAACAACACCACCTGCCTCATGAACTTCACATACCATCAGCCCACCAGGCTGCTATCTAGGAAACCTTGTTGGGTCACTTCCGGTCCCATGCCCATTTAGCCCAGTGGGATGGAATCAAGCAGCTTGAGCACCCACACAAATCTAACATGGAGCTCCTCACTCAAGGCGCTCAAAACTCCATGGCCAAAGACATGTTCAGTGCCCAAGCCATTTCCCGCTGCCATGGAAACCAAGTGCTCTGGCAACACATATGTCTGAAAGAGAATATGACACCTAGGGAACTCTGTGTGGTGGTGAATGGCAACTGCCCGAAGCAGCAGCACAGCTCTTCCACTGCCAAAACAACACCACCTGCCTCATGAACTTCACATACCATCAGCTGTCCTGGCAGCTATCTAGGAAACCCTGTTGGGTCACTTCTGGTCCCATGCCCATTGAGCCCAGTGGGATGGAATCAAGCAGCTTCAACACCCACACAAATCTAACATGGAGCTCCTCACTCAAGGCGCTCAAAACTACACGGCCAAAGACAAGTTCTGGGCCGAAGCCATTTCCCGCTGCCATGGAAACCAAGTGCTCTGGCAGCACATATGTCTGAAAGTGGATATGACACCTAGGGAAGGGAGTGTGCTGGTGAATGGCAACTGCCCGAAGCAGCAGCACAGCTCTTCCACTGCCAAAACAACTCCACCTGCCTCATGAACTTCACATACCATCAGCTGTCCTGGCAGCTATCTAGGAAACCCTGTTGGGTCACTTCCGGTCCCATGCCCATTGAGCCCAGTGGGATGGAATCAAGCAGCTTGAGCACCCACACAAATCTAACATGGAGCTCCTCACTCCAGGCGCTCAAAACTCCATGGCCAAAGACAAGTTCAGTGCCCAAGCCATTTCCCGCTGCCATGGAAACCAAGTGCTCTGGCAGCACATATGTCTGAAAGTGGATATGACACCTAGGGAAGGGAGTGTGCTGGTGAATGGCAACTGCCCGAAGTAGCAGCACAGCTCTTCCACTGCCAAAACAACTCCACCTGCCTCATGAACTTCACATACCATCAGATGTCCTGGCAGCTATCTAGGAAACCCTGTTGGGTCACTTCCGGTCCCATGCCCATTGAGCCCAGTGTGATGGAATCAAGCAGCTTGAGCACCCACACAAATCTAACATGGAGCTCCTCACTCCAGGCGCTCAAAACTCCATGGCCAAAGACAAGTTCAGTGCCCAAGCCATTTCCCGCTGCCATGGAAACCAAGTGCTCTGGCAGCACATATGTCTGAAAGTGGATATGACACCTAGGGAAGGGAGTGTGCTGGTGAATGGCAACTGCCCGAAGCAGCAGCACAGCTCTTCCACTGCAAAAAACAACTCCACTTGCCTCATGAACTTCACATACCATCAGCTGTCCTGGCAGTTATCTAGGAAAACCTGTTAGCTCACTTCCGGTCCCATGCCCATTGAGCCCAGTGGGATGGAATCAAGCAGCTTGAGCACAAACACAAATCTAACATGGAGCTCCTCACTGAAGGCGCTAAAAACTCCATGGCCAAAGACAAGTTCAGTGCCCAAGCCATTTCCCGCTGCCATGGAAACCAAGTGCTCTGGCAGCACATATGTCTGAAAGTGGATATGACACCTAGGGAAGGGAGTGTGCTGGTGAATGGCAACTGCCCGAAGCAGCAGCACAGCTCTTCCACTGCCAAAACAACACCACCTGCCTCATGAACTTCACATACCATCAGCTGTCCTGGCAGCTATCTAGGAAACCCTGTTGGCTCACTTCCGGTCCCATGCCCATTGAGCCAGTGGGATGGAATCAAGCAGCTTCAGCACCCACACAAAACGAACATGGAGCTCCTCACTCAAGGCGCTCAAAACTCCATGGCCAAAGACAAGTTCAGTGCCCAAGCCATTTCCCGCTGCCATGGAAACCAAGTGCTCTGGCAGCACCTATGTCTGAAAGTGGATATGACACCTAGGGAAGGGAGTGTGCTGGTGAATGGCAACTGCCCGAAGCAGCAGCACAGCTCTTCCACTGCCAAAACAACACCACCTGCCTCATGAACTTCACATACCATCAGCTGTCCAGGCTGCTATCTAGGAAACCCTGTTGGGTCACTTCTAGTCCCATGCCCATTTAGCCCAGTGGGATGGAATCAAGCAGCTTGAGCACCCACACAAATCTAACATGGAGCTCCTCACTCAAGGCGCTCAAAACTCCATGGCCAAAGACATGTTCAGTGCCCAAGCCATTTCCCGCTGAAATGGAAACCAAGTGCTCTGGCAACACATATGTCTGAAAGAGAATATGACACCTAGGGAACTCTGTGTGGTGGTGAATGGCAACTGCCCGAAGCAGCAGCACAGCTCTTCCAGTGCCAAAACAACACCACCTGCCTCATGAACTTCACATACCATCAGCTGTCCTGGCAGCTATCTAGGAAACCCTGTTGGGTCACTTCTGGTCCCATGCCCATTGAGCCCAGTGGGATGGAATCAAGCAGCTTCAACCCCCACACAAATCGAACATGAAGCTCCTCACTCAAGACGCTCAAAACTACACGGCCAAAGACAAGTTCTGGGCCGAAGCCATTTCCCGCTGCCATGGAAACCAAGTGCTCTGGCAGCACATATGTCTGAAAGTGGATATGACACCTAGGCAAGGGAGTGTGCTGGTGAATGGCAACTGCCCGAAGCAGCAGCACAGCTCTTCCACTGCCAAAACAACTCCACCTGCCTCATGAACTTCACATACCATCAGCTGTCCTGGCAGCTATCTAGAAAACCCTGTTGTGTCACTTCCGGTCCCATGCCCATTGAGCCCAGTGGGATGGAATCAAGCAGCTTGAGCACCCACACAAATCTAACATGGAGCTCCTCACTCAAGGCGCTCAAAACTCCATGGCCAAAGACAAGTTCAGTGGCCAAGCCATTTCCCGCTGCCATGGAAACCAAGTGCTCTGGCAGCACATATGTCTGAAAGTGGATATGACACCTAGGGAAGGGAGTGTGCTGGTGAATGGCAACTGCCCGAAGCAGCAGCACAGCTCTTCCACTACCAGAACCACACCACCTGCCTCATGAACTTCACATACCATCAGCTGTCCAGGCAGCTATCTAGGAAACCCTGTTGGGTCACTTCCGGTCCCATGCCCATTGAGCCCAGTGGGATGGAATCAAGCAGCTTCAGCACCCACACAAATCTAACATGGAGCTCCTCACTCAAGGCGCTCAAAACTCCATGGCCAAAGACAAGTTCAGTGCCCAAGCCATTTCCCGCTGCCATGGAAACCAAGTGCTCTGGCAGCACATATGTCTGAAAGTGGATATGACACCTAGGGAAGGGAGTGTGCTGGTGAATGGCGACTGCCTGAAGCAGCAGCACAGCTCTTCCACTGCCAAAACAACACCACCTGCCTCATGAACTTCACATACCATCAGCTGTCCAGGCTGCTATCTAGGAAACCCTGTTGGGTCACTTCCGGTCCCATGCCCATTGAGCCCAGTGGGATGGAATCAAGCAGCTTCAGCACCCACACAAATCTAACATGGAGCTCCTCACTCAAGGCGCTCAAAACTCCATGGCCAAAGACATGTTCAGTGCCCAAGGCATTCCCGCTGCCATGGAAACCAAGTGCTCTGGCAACACATATGTCTGAAAGAGAATATGACACTTAGGGAACTCTGTGTGCTGGTGAATGGCAACTGCCCGAAGCAGCAGCACAGCTCTTCCACTGCCAAAACAACACCACCTGCCTCATGAACTTCACATACCATCAGCTGTCCTGGCAGCTATCTAGGAAACCCTGTTGGCTCACTTCTGGTTCCATGCCCATTGAGCCCAGTGGGATGGAATCAAGCAGCTTCAACCCCCACACAAATCTAACATGGAGCTCCTCACTCAAGGCGCTCAAAACTCCACAGCCAAAGACAAATTCAGTGCCCAAGCCATTTCCCGCTGCCATGGAAACCAAGTGCTCTGGCAGCACATATGTCTGAAAGTGGATATGACACCTAGGGAAGGGAGTGTGCTGGTCAATGGCAACTGCCCGAAGCAGCAGCACAGCTCTTCCACTGCCAAAACAACACCACCTGCCTCATGAACTTCACATACCATCAGCTGTCCTGGCAGCTATCTAGGAAACCCTGTTGGCTCACTTCCGGTCCCATGCCCATTGAGCCCAGTGGGATGGAATCAAGCAGCTCCAGCCCCCACACAAAACGAACATGGAGCTCCTCACTCAAGGCGCTAAAAATTCCACGGCCAAAGACAAGTTCAGTGCCCAAGCCATTTCCCGCTGCCATGGAAACCAAGTGCTCTGGCAGCACATATGTCTGAAAGTGGGTATGACACCTAGGGAAGGGAGTGTGCTGGTCAACGGCAACTGCCCGAAGCAGCAGCACAGCTCTTCCACTGCCAAAACAACACCACCTGCCTCGTGAACTTCACATACCATCAGCTGTCCTGGCAGCTATCTAGGAAACCCTGTTGGGTCACTTCCGGTCCCATGCCCATTGAGCCCAGTGGGATGGAATCAAGCAGCTTCAGCACCCACACAAATCTAACATGGAGCTCCTCACTCAAGGCGCTCAAAACTCCATGGCCAAAGACAAGTTCAGTGCCCAAGCCATTTCCCGCTGCCATGGAAACCAAGTGCTCTGGCAGCACATATGTCTGAAAGTGGATATGACACCTAGGGAAGGGAGTGTGCTGGTGAATGGCAACTGCCCGAAGCAGCAGCACAGCTCTTCCACTGCAAAAAACAACTCCACCTGCCTCATGAACTTCACATACCATCAGCTGTCCAGGCAGCTATCTAGGAAACCCTGTTAGCTCACTTCCGGTCCCATGCCCATTGAGCCCAGTGGGATGGAATCAAGCAGCTTGAGCACAAACACAAATCTAACATGGAGCTCC
Organism: Ochotona princeps; assembly: GCF_030435755.1. NCBI lineage: Eukaryota > Metazoa > Chordata > Mammalia > Lagomorpha > Ochotonidae > Ochotona > Ochotona princeps. Next base: position 139,686,391 of record NC_080832.1, on the reverse strand, counting down.
TCACTCCAGGCGCTCAAAACTCCATGGCCAAAGACAAGTTCAGTGCCCAAGCCATTTCCCGCTGCCATGGAAACCAAGTGCTCTGGCAGCACATATGTCTGAAAGTGGATATGACACCTAGGGAAGGGAGTGTGCTGGTGAATGGCAACTGCCCGAAGCAGCAGCACAGCTCTTCCACTGCCAAAACAACTCCACCTGCCTCATGAACTTCACATACCATCAGCTGTCCTGGCAGCTATCTAGGAAACCCTGTTGTGTCACTTCTGGTCCCATGCCCATTGAGCCCAGTGGGATGGAATCAAGCAGCTTCAACACCCACACAAATCTAACATGGAGCTCCTCACTCAAGGCGCTCAAAACTACACGGCCAAAGACAAGTTCTGGGCCGAAGCCATTTCCCGCTGCCATGGAAACCAAGTGCTCTGGCAGCACATATGTCTGAAAGTGGATATGACACCTAGGGAAGGGAGTGTGCTGGTGAATGGCAACTGCACGAAGCAGCAGCACAGCTCTTCCACTGCCAAAACAACACCACCTGCCTCATGAACTTCACATACCATCAGCTGTCCTGGCAGCTATCTAGGAAACCCTGTTGGGTCACTTCCGGTCCCATGCCCATTGAGCCCAGTGCGATGGAATCAAGCAGCTTCAGCACCCACACAAAACGAACATGGAGCTCCTCACTCAAGGCGCTCAAAACTCCACGGCCAAAGACAAGTTCAGTGCCCAAGCCATTTCCCGCTGCCATGGAAACCAAGTGCTCTGGCAGCACGTATGTCTGAAAGTGGATATGACACCTAGGGAAGGGAGTGTGCTGGTCAATGGCAACTGCCCGAAGCAGCAGCACAGCTCTTCCACTGCCAAAACAACTCCACCTGCCTCATGAACTTCACATACCATCAGCTGTCCTGGCAGCTATCTAGGAAACCCTGTTGGGTCACTTCCGGTCCCATGCCCATTGAGCCCAGTGGGATGGAATCAAGCAGCTTGAGCACCCACACAAATCTAACATGGAGCTCCTCACTCAAGGCGCTCAAAACTCCACAGCCAAAGACATGTTCAGTGCCCAAGCCATTTCCCGCTGCCATGGAAACCAAGTGCTCTGGCAGCACATATGTCTGAAAGTGGATATGACACCTAGGGAAGGGAGTGTGCTGGTGAATGGCAACTGCCCGAAGCAGCAGCACAGCTCTTCCACTGCCAAAACAACTCCACCTGCCTCATGAACTTCACATACCATCAGCTGTCCTGGCAGCTATCTAGGAAACCCTGTTGGGTCACTTCCGGTCCCATGCCCATTGAGCCAGTGGGATGGAATCAAGTAGCTTCAGCACCCACACAAAACGAACATGGAGCTCCTCACTCAAGGCGCTCAAAACTCCATGGCCAAAGACAAGTTCAGTGCCCAAGCCATTTCCCGCTGCCATGGAAACCAAGTGCTCTGGCAGCACATATGTCTGAAAGTGGATATGACACCTAGGGAAGGGAGTGTGCTGGTGAATGGCAACTGCCCGAAGCAGCAGCACAGCTCTTCCACTACCAGAACCACACCACCTGCCTCATGAACTTCACATACCATCAGCTGTCCAGGCAGCTATCTAGGAAACCCTGTTGGGTCACTTCTAGTCCCATGCCCATTGAGCCCAGTGGGATGGAACCAAGCAGCTTGAGCTCCCACACAAATCTAACATGGAGCTCCTCACTCAAGGCGCTAAAAACTCCATGGCCAAAGACAAGTTCAGTGTCCAAGCCATTTCCCGCTGCCATGGAAACCAAGTGCTCTGGCAGCACATATGTCTGAAAGTGGATATGACACCTAGGGAAGGGAGTGTGCTGGTGAATGGCAACTGCCTGAAGCAGCAGCACAGCTCTTCCACTGCCAAAACAACACCACCTGCCTCATGAACTTCACATACCATCAGCTGTCCAGGCTGCTATCTAGGAAACCCAGTTGGGTCACTTCCGGTCCCATGCCCATTGAGCCCAGTGGGATGGAATCAAGCAGCTTCAGCACCCACACAAATCTAACATGGAGCTCCTCACTCAAGGCGCTCAAAACTCCATGGCCAAAGACAAGTTCAGTGCCCAAGGCATTCCCGCTGCCATGGAAACCAAGTGCTCTGGCAACACATATGTCTGAAAGAGAATATGACACCTAGGGAAGGGAGTGTGCTGGTGAATGGCAACTGCTCGAAGCAGCAACACAGCTATTCCAGTGCCAAAACAACTCCACCTGCCTCATGAACTTCACATACCATCAGCTGTCCTGGCAGCTATCTAGGAAACCCTGTTGGGTCACTTCCGGTCCCATGCCCATTGAGCCAGTGGGATGGAATCAAGCAGCTTCAGCACCCACACAAAACGAACATGGAGCTCCTCACTCAAGGCGCTCAAAACTACACGGCCAAAGACAAGTTCAGTGCCCAAGCCATTTCCCGCTGCCATGGAAACCAAGTGCTCTGGCAGCACATATGTCTGAAAGTGGATATGACACCTAGGAAACTCTGTGTGGTGGTGAATGGCAACTGCCCGAAGCAGCAGCACAGCTCTTCCACTGCCAAAACAACTCCACCTGCCTCATGAACTTCACATACCATCAGCTGTCCAGGTTGCTATGGGAAACCCTGCTGGGTCACTTCCGGTCCCATGCCCATTGAGCCCAGTGGGATGGAATCAAGCAGTTTCAGCACCCACACAAAACGAACATGGAGCTCCACACTCAAGGCGCTCAAAACTCCATGGCCAAAGACAAGTTCAGTGCCCAAGCCATTTCCCGCTGCCATGGAAACCAAGTGCTCTGGCAGCACATATATCTGAAAGTGGATATGACACCTAGGGAAGGGAGTGTGCTGCTGAATGGCAACTGCTCGAAGCAGCAGCACAGCTCTTCCACTGCAAAAACAACTCCACCTTCCTCATGAACTTCACATACCATCAGCTGTCCTGGCAGCTATGTAGGAGACCCTGTTGGGTCACTTCCGGTCCCATGCCCATTGAGGCCAGTGGGATGGAATCAAGCAGCTTCAGCACCCACACAAAAAGAACATGGAGCTCCTCACTCCAGGCGCTCAAAACTCCACGGCCAAAGACAAGTTCAGTGCCCAAGCCATTTCCCGCTGCCATGGAAACCAAGTGCTCTGGCAGCACATATGTCTGAAAGTGGATATGACACCTAGGGAAGGGACTGTGCTGGTGAATGGCAACTGCCCGAAGCAGCAGCACAGCTCTTCCACTGCCAAAACAACTCCACCTGCCTCATGAACTTCACATACCATCAGCTGTCCTGGCAGCTATCTAGGAAACCCTGTTGGTTCACTTCCGGTCCCATGCCAATTGATCCCAGTGGGATGGAATCAAGCAGCTTCAGCACCCACACAAATCTAACATGGAGCTCCTCACTAGAGGCGCTCAAAACTCCACGGCCAAAGACAAGTTCAGTGCCCAAGCCATTTCCCGCTGCCATGGAAACTAAGAGCTCTGGCAGCACATATGTCTGAAAGTGGATATGACACCTAGGGAAGGGAGTGCGCTGGTGAATGGCAACTGCCCGAAGCAGCAGCACAGCTCTTCCAGTGCCAAAACAACTCCACCTGCCTCATGAACTTCGCATACCATCAGCTGTCCAGGCTGCTATCTAGGAAACCCTGTTGGGTCACTTCCGGTCCCATGCCCATTGAGCCCAGTGGGATGGAATCAAGCAGCTTCAGCACACACACAAAACGAACATGGAGCTCCTCACTCAAGGCGCTCAAAACTCCACGGGCAAAGACAAGTTCAGTGCCCAAGCCATTTCCCGCTGCCATGGAAACCAAGTGCTCTGGCAGCACATATGTCTGAAAGTGGATATGACACCTAGGGAAGAGAGTGTGCTGGTGAATGGCAACTGCCCGAAGCAGCAGCACAGCTCTTCCACTGCCAAAACAACTCCACCTGCCTCATGAACTTCACATACCATCAGCTGTCCTGGCAGCTATCTAGGAAACCCTGTTGAGTCACTTCTGGTCCCATGCCCATTGAGCCCAGTGGGATGGAATCAAGCAGCTTCAGCACCCACACAAATCTAACATGGAGCTCCTCACTCAAGTCGCTCAAAACTCCATGGCCAAAGACAAGTTCAGTGCCCAAGCCATTTCCCGCTGCCATGGAAACTAAGAGCTCTGGCAGCACATATGTCTGAAAGTGGATATGACACCTAGGGAAGGGAGTGTGGTGGTGAATGGCAACTGCCCGAAGCAGCAGCACAGCTCTTCCACTGCCAAAACAACACCACCTGCCTCATGAACTTCACAAACCATCAGCTGTCCTGGCAGCTATCTAGGAAACCCTGTTGGGTCACTTCCGGTCCCATGCCCATTGACCCCAGTGGGATGGAATCAAGCAGCTTCAGCACCCACACAAAACGAACATGGAGCTCCTCACTCAAGGCGCTCAAAACTCCACGGCCAAAGACAAGTTCAGTGCCCAAGCCATTTCCCGCTGCCATGGAAACCAAGTGCTCTGGCAGCACATATGTCTGAAAGTGGATATGACACCTAGGGAAGGGAGTGTGCTGGTGAATGGCAACTGCCCGAAGCAGCAGCACAGCTCTTCCACTGCCAAAACAACACCACCTGCCTCATGAACTTCACATACCATCAGCTGTCCTGGCAGCTATCTAGGAAACCCTGTTGGGTCACTTCCGGTCCCATGCCCATTGAGCCCAGTGGGATGGAATCAAGCAGCTTCAGCACACACACAAAACGAACATGGAGCTCCTCACTCAAGGCGCTCAAAACTCCACGGCCAAAGACATGTTCAGTGCCCAAGCCATTTCCCGCTGCCATGGAAACCAAGTGCTCTGGCAGCACATATGTCTGAAAGTGGATATGACACCTAGGGAAGAGAGTGTGCTGGTGAATGGCAACTGCCCGAAGCAGCAGCACAGCTCTTCCAGTGCCAAAACAACTCCACCTGCCTCATGAACTTCACATACCATCAGCTGTCCTGGCAGCTATCTAGGAAACCCTGTTGGTTCACTTCCGGTCCCATGCCCATTGAGCCCAGTGGATGGAATCAAGCAGTTTCAGCACCAACACAAAACGAACATGGAGCTCCTCACTCAAGGCGCTCAAAACTCCATGGCCAAAGACAAGTTCAGTGCCCAAGCCATTCCCCGCTGCCATGGAAACCAAGTGCTCTGGCAGCACATATGTCTGAAAGTGGATATGACACCTAGGGAAGGGAGTGTGGTGGTGAATGGCAACTGCCCGAAGCAGCAGCACAGCTCTTCCACTGCCAAAACAACCCCACCTGCCTCATGAACTTCACATACCATCAGCTGTCCTTGCAGCTATCTAGGAAACCCTGTTGGTTCACTTCCGGTCCCATGCCCATTGAGCCCAGTGGATGGAATCAAGCAGCTTCAGCACCCACACAAAACGAACATGGAGCTCCTCACTCAAGGCGCTCAAAATTCCATGGCCAAAGACAAGTTAAATGCCCAAGCCATTCCCCGCTGCCATGGAAACCAAGTGCTCTGGCAGCACATATGTCTGAAAGTGGATATGACACCTAGGGAATGGAGTGTGCTGGTGAATGGCAACTGCCTGAAGCAGCAGCACAGCTCTTCCACTACCAAAACAACCCCACCTGCCTCATGAACTTCACATACCATCAGCTGTCCTGGCAGCTATCTAGGAAACCCTGTTGGCTCACTTCCGGTCCCATGCCCATTGACCCCAGTGGGATGTAATTAAGCAGCTTCAGCACCCACACAAATCTAACATGGAGCTCCTCACTCAAGGCGCTCAAAACTCCATCGCCAAAGACAAGTTAAATGCCCAAGCCATTCCCCGCTGCCATGGAAACCAAGTGCTCTGGCAGGACATATGTCTGAAAGTGGATATGATACCTAGGGAAGGGAGTGTGCTGGTGAATGGCAACTGCCCGAAGCAGCAGCACAGCTCTTCCAGTGCCAAAACAACTCCACCTGCCTCATGAACTTCACATACCATCAGCTGTCCTGGCAGCTATCTAGGAAACCCTGTTGGCTCACTTCTGGTCCCATGCCCATTGAGCCCAGTGGGATGGAATCAAGCAGCTTCAGCACCCACACAAAACGAACATGGAGCTCCTCACTAGAGGCGCTCAAAACTCCACGGCCAAAGACAAGTTCAGTGCCCAAGCCATTTCCCGCTGCCATGGAAACCAAGTGCTCTGGCAGCACATATGTCTGAAAGTGGATATGACACCTAGGGATAGGGACTGTGCTGGTGAATGGCAACTGCCCGAAGCAGCAGCACAGCTCTTCCACTGCCAAAACAACTCCACCTGCCTCATGAACTTCACATACCATCAGCTGTCCTGGCAGCTATCTAGGAAACCCTGTTGGGTCACTTCCGGTCCCATGCCCATTGAGCCCAGTGCGATGGAATCAAGCAGCTTCAGCACCCACACAAATCTAACAAGGAGCTTCTCACTAGAGGCACTCAAAACTCCACGGCCAAATACAAGTTCAGTGCCCAAGCCATTTCCCGCTGCCATGGAAACTAAGAGCTCTGGCAGCACATATGTCTGAAAGTGGATATGACACCTAGGGAAGAGAGTGTGCTGGTGAATGGCAACTGCCCGAAGCAGCAGCACAGCTCTTCCAGTGCCAAAACAACTCCACCTGCCTCATGAACTTCACATACCATCAGCTGTCCTGGCAGCTATGTAGGAAACCCTGTTGGGTCACTTCCGGTCCCATGCCCATTGAGCCAGTGGGATGGAATCAAGCAGCTTCAGCACCCACAAAAAACGAACATGGAGCTCCTCACTCCAGGCGCTCAAAACTCCACGGCCAAAGACATGTTCAGTGCCCAAGCCATTTCCCGCTGCCATGGAAACCAAGTGCTCTGGCAGCACATATATCTGAAAGTGGATATGACACCTAGGGAAGGGAGTGTGCTGGTGAATGGCAACTGCCCGAAGCAGCAGCACAGCTCTTCCACTGCCAAAACAACTCCACCTGCCTCATGAACTTCACATACCATCAGCTGTCCTGGCAGTTATCTAGGAAACCCTGTTGGTTCACTTCCGGTCCCATGCCCATTGAGCCCAGTGGGATGGAATCAAGCAGCTTCAGCACCCACACAAATCTAACATGGAGCTCCTCACTAGAGGCGCTCAAAACTCCACGGCCAAAGACAAGTTCAGTGCCCAAGCCATTTCCCGCTGCCATGGAAACCAAGTGCTCTGGCAGCACATATGTCTGAAAGTGGATATGACACCTAGGGAAGAGAGTGTGCTGGTGAATGGCAACTGCCCGAAGCAGCAGCACAGCTCTTCCACTGCCAAAACAACTCCACCTGCCTCATGAACTTCACATACCATCAGCTGTCCAGGCTGCTATCTAGGAAACCCTGTTGAGTCACTTCCGGTCCCATGCCCATTGAGCCCAGTGGGATGGAATCAAGCAGCTTCAGCACCCACACAAATCTAACATGGAGCTCCTCACTCAAGTCGCTCAAAACTCCATGGCCAAAGACAAGTTCAGTGCCCAAGCCATTTCCCGCTGCCATGGAAACCAAGTGCTCTGGCAGCACATATGTCTGAAAGTGGATATGACACCTAGGGAAGGGAGTGTGCTGGTGAATGGCAACTGCCCGAAGCAGCAGCACAGCTCTTCCACTGCCAAAACAACACCACCTGCCTCATGAACTTCACATACCATCAGCTGTCCTGGCAGCTATCTAGGAAACCCTGTGGGCTCACTTTCGGTCACATGCCCATTGAGGCCATTGGGATGCAATTAAGCAGCTTCAGCACCCACAGAAATCTAACATGGAGCTCCTCACTCAAGGCGCTAAAAACTCCACGGCCAAAGACAAGTTCAGTGCCCAAGCCATTTCCCGCTGCCATGGAAACCAAGTGCTCTGGCAGCACATATGTCTGAAAGTGGATATGACACCTAGGGAAGGGACTGTGCTGGTGAATGGCAACTGCCCGAAGCAGCAGCACAGCTCTTCCACTGCCAAAACAACTCCACCTGCCTCATGAACTTCACATACCATCAGCTGTCCTAGCAGGTATCTAGGAAACCCTGTTGGGTCACTTCCGGTCCCATGCCCATTGAGCCCAGTGGGATGGAATCAAGCAGCTTCAGCATCCACACAAAAAGAACATGGAGCTCCTCACTAAAGGCGCTCAAAACTCCACGGCCAAAGACAAGTTCAGTGCCCAAGCCATTTCCCGCTGCCATGGAAACCAAGTGCTCTGGCAGCACATATGTCTGAAAGTGGATATGACACCTAGGGAAGGGAGTGCGCTGGTGAATGGCAACTGCCCGAAGCAGCAGCACAGCTCTTCCAGTGCCAAAACAACTCCACCTGCCTCATGAACTTCACATACCATCAGCTGTCCAGGCTGCTATCTAGGAAACCCTGTTGGGTCACTTCCGGTCCCATGCCCATTGAGCCCAGTGGGATGGAATCAAGCAGCTTCAGCACACACACAAAACGAACATGGAGCTCCTCACTCAAGGCGCACAAAACTCCACGGCCAAAGACATGTTCAGTGCCCAAGCCATTTCCCGCTGCCATGGAAACCAAGTGCTCTGGCAGCACATATGTCTGAAAGTGGATATGACACCTAGGGAAGAGAGTGTGCTGGTGAATGGCAACTGCCCGAAGCAGCAGCACAGCTCTTCCACTGCCAAAACAACTCCACCTGCCTCATGAACTTCACATACCATCAGCTGTCCTGGCAGCTATCTAGGAAACCCTGTTGGTTCACTTCCGGTCCCATGCCCATTGAGCCCAGTGGATGGAATCAAGCAGTTTCAGCACCAACACAAAACGAACATGGAGCTCCTCACTCAAGGCGCTCAAAACTCCATGGCCAAAGACAAGTTCAGTGCCCAAGCCATTTCCCGCTGCCATGGAAACCAAGTGCTCTGGCAGCACATATGTCTGAAAGTGGATATGACACCTAGGGAAGGGAGTGTGCTGGTGAATGGCAACTGCCCGAAGCAGCAGCACAGCTCTTCCAGTGCCAAAACAACCCCACCTGCCTCATGAACTTCACATACCATCAGCTGTCCTGGCAGCTATCTAGGAAGCCCTGTTGGCTCACTTCTGGTCCCATGCCCATTGAGCCCAGTGGGATGGAATCAAGCAGCTTCAGCACCCACACAAAACGAACATGGAGCTCCTCACTAGAGGCGCTCAAAACTCCATGGCCAAAGACAAGTTCAGTGCCCAAGCCATTCCCCGCTGCCATGGAAACCAAGTGCTCTGGCAGCACATATGTCTGAAAGTGGATATGACACCTAGGGATAGGGACTGTGCTTGTGAATGGCAACTGCCCGAAGCAGCAGCACAGCTCTTCCACTGCCAAAACAACTCCACCTGCCTCATGAACTTCACATACCATCAGCTGTCCTGGCAGCTATCTAGGAAACCCTGTTGGGTCACTACCGGTCCCATGCCCATTGAGCCCAGTGGGATGGAATCAAGCAGCTTCAGCACACACACAAATCTAACAAGGAGCTTCTCACTAGAGGCACTCAAAACTCCACGGCCAAAGACAAGTTCAGTGCCCAAGCCATTTCCCGCTGCCATGGAAACTAAGAGCTCTGGCAGCACATATGTCTGAAAGTGGATATGACACCTAGGGAAGAGAGTGTGCTGGTGAATGGCAACTGCCCGAAGCAGCAGCACAGCTCTTCCAGTGCCAAAACAACTCCACCTGCCTCATGAACTTCACATACCATCAGCTGTCCTGGCAGCTATCTAGGAAACCCTGTTGGGTCACTTCCGGTCCCATGCCCATTGACCCCAGTGGGATGGAATCAAGCAGCTTCAGCACCCACACAAAAAGAACATGGAGCTCCTCACTCCAGGCGCTCAAAACTCCACAGCCAAAGACAAGTTCAGTGCCCAAGCCATTTCCCGCTGCCATGGAAACCAAGTGCTCTGGCAGCACATATATCTGAAAGTGGATATGACACCTAGGGAAGGGAGTGTGCTGGTGAATGGCAACTGCCCGAAGCAGCAGCACAGCTCTTCCACTGCCAAAACAACTCCACCTGCCTCATGAACTTCACATACCATCAGCTGTCCTGGCAGCTATCTAGGAAACCCTGTTGGGTCACTTCTGGTCCCATGCCCATTGAGCCCAGTGGGATGGAATCAAGCAGCTTCAGCACCCACACAAATCTAACATGGAGCTCCTCACTAGAGGCGCTCAAAACTCCACGGCCAAAGACAAGTTCAGTGCCCAAGCCATTTCCCGCTGCCATGGAAACTAAGAGCTCTGGCAGCACATATGTCTGAAAGTGGATATGACACCTAGGGAAGGGAGTGCGCTGGTGAATGGCAACTGCCCGAAGCAGCAGCACAGCTCTTCCAGTGCCAAAACAACTCCACCTGCCTCATGAACTTCACATACCATCAGCTGTCCAGGCTGCTATCTAGGAAACCCTGTTGGGTCACTTCCGGTCCCATGACCATTGAGCCCAGTGCGATGGAATCAAGCAGCTTCAGCACACACACAAAACGAACATGGAGCTCCTCACTCAAGGCGCTCAAAACTCCACGGCCAAAGACAAGTTCAGTGCCCAAGCCATTTCCCGCTGCCATGGAAACCAAGTGCTCTGGCAGCACATATGTCTGAAAGTGGATATGACACCTAGGGAAGAGAGTGTGCTGGTGAATGGCAACTGCCCGAAGCAGCAGCACAGCTCTTCCACTGCCAAAACAACTCCACCTGCCTCATGAACTTCACATACCATCAGCTGTCCTGGCAGCTATCTAGGAAACCCTGTTGGTTCACTTCCGGTCCCATGCCCATTGAGCCCAGTGGATGGAATCAAGCAGTTTCAGCACACACACAAAACGAACATGGAGCTCCTCACTCAAGGCGCTCAAAACTCCATGGCCAAAGACAAGTTCAGTGCCCAAGCCATTTCCCGCTGCCATGGAAACAAAGTGCTCTGGCAGCACATATGTCTGAAAGTGGATATGACACCTAGGGAAGGGAGTGTGGTGGTGAATGGCAACTGCCCGAAGCAGCAGCACAGCTCTTCCACTGCCAAAACAACCCCACCTGCCTCATGAACTTCACATACCATCAGCTGTCCTGGCAGCTATCTAGGAAACCCTGTTGGCTCACTTCCGGTCCCATGCCCATTGAGCCCAGTGGATGGAATCAAGCAGCTTCAGCACCCACACAAAACGAACATGGAGCTCCTCACTCAAGGCGCTCAATACTCCACGGCCAAAGACAAGTTCAGTGCCCAAGCCATTTCCCGCTGCCATGGAAACCAAGTGCTCTGGCAGCACATATGTCTGAAAGTGGATATGACACCTAGGGAATGGAGTGTGCTGGTGAATGGCAACTGCCCGAAGCAGCAGCACAGCTCTTCCAGTGCCAAAACAACACCACCTGCCTCATGAACTTCACATACCATCAGCTGTCCTGGCAGCTATCTAGGAAACCCTGTTGGCTCACTTCCGGTCCCATGCCCATTGAGCCCAGTGGGATGCAATTAAGCAGCTTCAGCACCCACACAAATCTAACATGGAGCTCCTCACTCAAGGCGCTCAAAATTCCATGGCCAAAGACAAGTTAAATGCCCAAGCCATTTCCCGCTGCCATGGAAACCAAGTGCTCTGGCAGCACATATGTCTGAAAGTGGATATGACACCTAGGGAAGGGAGTGTGCTGGTGAATGGCAACTGCCCGAAGCAGCAGCACAGCTCTTCCAGTGCCAAAACAACTCCACCTGCCTCATGAACTTCACATACCATCAGCTGTCCTGGCAGCTATCTAGGAAACCCTGTTGGCTCACTTCTGGTCCCATGCCCATTGAGCCCAGTGGGATGGAATCAAGCAGCTTCAGCACCCACACAAAACGAACATGGAGCTCCTCACTAGAGGCGCTCAAAACTCCACGGCCAAAGACAAGTTCAGTGCCCAAGCCATTCCCCGCTGCCATGGAAACCAAGTGCTCTGGCAGCACATATGTCTGAAAGTGGATATGACACCTAGGGAAGGGAGTGTGCTGGTGAATGGCAACTGCCCGAAGCAGCAGCACAGCTCTTCCACTGCCAAAACAACTCCACCTGCCTCATGAACTTCACATACCATCAGCTGTCCTGGCAGCTATCTAGGAAACCCTGTTGGGTCACTTCCGGTCCCATGCCCATTGAGCCCAGTGCGATGGAATCAAGCAGCTTCAGCACCCACACAAATCTAACAAGGAGCTTCTCACTAGAGGCACTCAAAACTCCACGGCCAAAGACAAGTTCAGTGCCCAAGCCATTTCCCGCTGCCATGGAAACTAAGAGCTCTGGCAGCACATATGTCTGAAAGTGGATATGACACCTAGGGAAGAGAGTGTGCTGGTGAATGGCAACTGCCCGAAGCAGCAGCACAGCTCTTCCAGTGCCAAAACAACTCCACCTGCCTCATGAACTTCACATACCATCAGCTGTCCTGGCAGCTATCTAGGAAACCCTGTTGGCTCACTTCCGGTCACATGCCCATTGACCCCAGTGGGATGGAATCAAGCAGCTTCAGCACCCACACAAAACGAACATGGAGCTCCTCACTCCAGGCGCTCAAAACTCCACAGCCAAAGACAAGTTCAGTGCCCAAGCCATTTCCCGCTGCCATGGAAACCAAGTGCTCTGGCAGCACATATGTCTGAAAGTGGATATGACACCTAGGGAAGGGAGTGTGCTGGTGAATGGCAACTGCCCGAAGCAGCAGCACAGCTCTTCCACTGCCAAAACAACTCCACCTGCCTCATGAACTTCACATACCATCAGCTGTCCTGGCAGCTATCTAGGAAACCCTGTTGGGTCACTTCCGGTCCCATGCCCATTGAGCCCAGTGGGATGGAATCAAGCAGCTTGAGCACCCACACAAAACGAACATGGAGCTCCTCACTCAAGGCGCTCAAAACTCCACGGGCAAAGACAAGTTCAGTGCCCAAGCCATTTCCCGCTGCCATGGAAACCAAGTGCTCTGGCAGCACATATGTCTGAAAGTGGATATGACACCTAGGGAAGAGAGTGTGCTGGTGAATGGCAACTGCCCGAAGCAGCAGCACAGCTCTTCCACTGCCAAAACAACTCCACCTGCCTCATGAACTTCACATACCATCAGCTGTCCAGGCTGCTATCTAGGAAACCCTGTTGAGTCACTTCCGGTCCCATGCCCATTGAGCCCAGTGGGATGGAATCAAGCAGCTTCAGCACCCACACAAATCTAACATGGAGCTCCTCACTCAAGTCGCTCAAAACTCCATGGCCAAAGACAAGTTCAGTGCCCAAGCCATTTCCCGCTGCCATGGAAACTAAGAGCTCTGGCAGCACATATGTCTGAAAGTGGATATGACACCTAGGGAAGGGAGTGTGGTGGTGAATGGCAACTGCCCGAAGCAGCAGCACAGCTCTTCCACTGCCAAAACAACACCACCTGCCTCATGAACTTCACAAACCATCAGCTGTCCTGGCAGCTATCTAGGAAACCCTGTTGGGTCACTTCCGGTCCCATGCCCATTGACCCCAGTGGGATGGAATCAAGCAGCTTCAGCACCCACACAAAACGAACATGGAGCTCCTCACTCAAGGCGCTCAAAACTCCACGGCCAAAGACAAGTTCAGTGCCCAAGCCATTTCCCGCTGCCATGGAAACCAAGTGCTCTGGCAGCACATATGTCTGAAAGTGGATATGACACCTAGGGAAGGGAGTGTGCTGGTGAATGGCAACTGCCCGAAGCAGCAGCACAGCTCTTCCACTGCCAAAACAACACCACCTGCCTCATGAACTTCACATCCCATCAGCTGTCCTGGCAGCTATCTAGGAAACCCTGTGGGCTCCCTTTCGTTCACATGCCCATTGAGGCCATTGGGATGCAATTAAGCAGCTTCAGCACCCACAGAAATCTAACATGGAGCTCCTCACTCAAGGCGCTAAAAACTCCACGGCCAAAGACAAGTTCAGTGCCCAAGCCATTTCCCGCTGCCATGGAAACCAAGTGCTCTGGCAGCACATATGTCTGAAAGTGGATATGACACCTAGGGAAGGGAGTGTGCTGGTGAATGGCAACTGCCCGAAGCAGCAGCACAGCTCTTCCACTGCCAAAACAACTCCACCTGCCTCATGAACTTCACATACCATCAGCTGTCCTGGCAGCTATCTAGGAAACCCTGTTGGCTCACTTCTGGTCCCATGCCCATTGAGCCCAGTGGGATGGAATCAAGCAGCTTCAGCATCCACACAAAAAGAACATGGAGCTCCTCACTAAAGGCGCTCAAAACTCCACGGCCAAAGACAAGTTCAGTGCCCAAGCCATTCCCCGCTGCCATGGAAACCAAGTGCTCTGGCAGCACATATGTCTGAAAGTGGGTATGACACCAAGGGAAGGGACTGTGCTGGTGAATGGCAACTGCCCGAAGCAGCAGCACAGCTCTTCCACTGCCAAAACAACTCCACCTGCCTCATGAACTTCACATACCATCAGCTGTCCTGGCAGCTATCTAGGAAACCCTGTTGGTTCACTTCCGGTCCCATGCCCATTGACCCCAGTGGGATGGAATCAAGCAGCTTCAGCACCCACACAAATCTAACATGGAGCTCCTCACTAGAGGCGCTCAAAACTCCACGGCCAAAGACAAGTTCAGTGCCCAAGCCATTTCCCGCTGCCATGGAAACCAAGTGCTCTGGCAGCACATATGTCTGAAAGTGGATATGACACCTAGGGAAGGGAGTGCGCTGGTGAATGGCAACTGCCCGAAGCAGCAGCACAGCTCTTCCACTGCCAAAACAACACCACCTGCCTCATGAACTTCACATACCATCAGCTGTCCTGGCAGCTATCTAGGAAACCCTGTTGGCTCACTTCTGGTCCCATGCCCATTGAGCCCAGTGGGATGGAATCAAGCAGCTTCAGCACCCACACAAAACGAACATGGAGCTCCTCACTCAAGGCGCTCAAAACTCCACGGCCAAAGACAAGTTCAGTGCCCAAGCCATTCCCCGCTGCCATGGAAACCAAGTGCTCTGGCAGCACATATGTCTGAAAGTGGATATGACACCTAGGGATAGGGACTGTGCTGGTGAATGGCAACTGCCCGAAGCAGCAGCACAGCTCTTCCACTGCCAAAACAACTCCACCTGCCTCATGAACTTCACATACCATCAGCTGTCCTGGCAGGTATGTTGGACACCTTGTTGGGTCATTTCCGGTCCCATGCCCATTGACCCCAGTGGGATGGAATCAAGCAGCTTCAGCACCCACACAAATCTAACATGGAGCTCCTCACTCAAGGCGCTCAAAACTCCATGGCCAAAGACAAGTTCAGTGCCCAAGCCATTTCCCGCTGCCATGGAAACTAAGAGCTCTGGCAGCACATATGTCTGAAAGTGGATATGACACCTAGGGAAGGGAGTGTGCTGGTGAATGGCAACTGCCCGAAGCAGCAGCACAGCTCTTCCACTGCCAAAACAACACCACCTGCCTCATGAACTTCACAAACCATCAGCTGTCCTGGCAGCTATCTAGGAAACCCTGTTGGGTCACTTCCGGTCCCATGCCCATTGAGCCCAGTGGGATGGAATCAAGCAGCTTCAGCACCCACACAAAACGAACATGGAGCTCCTCACTCAAGGCGCTCAAAACTCCACGGCCAAAGACAAGTTCAGTGCCCAAGCCATTTCCCGCTGCCATGGAAACCAAGTGCTCTGGCAGCACATATGTCTGAAAGTGGATATGACACCTAGGGAAGGGAGTGTGCTGGTGAATGGCAACTGCCCGAAGCAGCAGCACAGCTCTTCCACTGCCAAAACAACCCCACCTGCCTCATGAACTTCACATACCATCAGCTGTCCTGGCAGCTATCTAGGAAACCCTGTTGGCTCAGTTTCGTTCACATGCCCATTGAGGCCATTGGGATGCAATTAAGCAGCTTCAGCACCCACAGAAATCTAACATGGAGCTCCTCACTCAAGGCGCTCAAAACTCCATGGCCAAAGACAAGTTCAGTGCCCAAGCCATTTCCCGCTGCCATGGAAACCAAGTGCTCTGGCAGCACATATGTCTGAAAGTGGATATGACACCTAGGGAAGGGAGTGTGCTGGTGAATGGCAACTGCCCGAAGCAGCAGCACAGCTCTTCCAGTGCCAAAACAACTCCACCTGCCTCATGAACTTCACATACCATCAGCTGTCCTGGCAGCTATCTAGGAAACCCTGTTGGGTCACTTCTGGTCCAGGCCCATTGAGCCCAGTGGGATGGAATCAAGCAGCTTCAGGATCCACACAAAAAGAACATGGAGCTCCTCACTCCAGGCGCTCAAAACTCCACGGCCAAAGACAAGTTCAGTGCCCAAGCCATTCCGCGCTGCCATGGAAACCCAGTGCTCTGGCAGCACATATGTCTGAAAGTGGATATGACACCAAGGGAAGGGACTGTGCTGGTGAATGGCAACTGCCCGAAGCAGCAGCACAGCTCTTCCACTGCCAAAACAACTCCACCTGCCTCATGAACTTCACATACCATCAGCTGTCCTGGCAGCTATCTAGGAAACCCTGTTGGCTCACTTCCGGTCCCATGCCCATTGACCCCAGTGGGATGGAATCAAGCAGCTTCAGCACCCACACAAAACGAACATGGAGCTCCACACTAGAGGCGCTCAAAACTCCACGGCCAAAGACAAGTTCAGTGCCCAAGCCATTTCCCGCTGCCATGGAAACTAAGAGCTCTGGCAGCACATATGTCTGAAAGTGGATATGACACCTAGGGAAGGGAGTGCGCTGGTGAATGGCAACTGCCCGAAGCAGCAGCACAGCTCTTCCACTGCCAAAACAACACCACCTGCCTCATGAACTTCACATACCATCAGCTGTCCAGGCTGCTATCTAGGAAACCCTGTTGGGTCACTTCCGGTCCCATGCCCATTGAGCCCAGTGGGATGGAATCAAGCAGCTTCAGCACACACACAAAACGAACATGGAGCTCCTCACTCAAGGCGCTCAAAACTCCATGGCCAAAGACATGTTCAGTGCCCAAGCCATTTCCCGCTGCCATGGAAACCAAGTGCTCTGGCAGCACATATGTCTGAAAGTGGATATGACACCTAGGGAAGAGAGTGTGCTGGTGAATGGCAAGTCCCCGAAGCAGCAGCACAGCTCTTCCAGTGCCAAAACAACACCACCTGCCTCATGAACTTCACATACCATCAGCTGTCCTGGCAGCTATATAGGAAACCCTGTTGGCTCACTTCCGGTCCCATGCCCATTGAGCCCAATGGATGGAATCAAGCAGTTTCAGCACCCACACAAAACGAACATGGAGCTCCTCACTCAAGGCACTCAAAACTCCATGGCCAAAGACAAGTTCAGTGCCCAAGCCATTTCCCGCTGCCATGGAAACCAAGTGCTCTGGCAGCACATATGTCTGAAAGTGGATATGACACCTAGGGAAGAGAGTGTGGTGGTGAATGGCAACTGCCCGAAGCAGCAGCACAGCTCTTCCACTGCCAAAACAACTCCACCTGCCTCATGAACTTCACATACCATCAGCTGTCCTGGCAGCTATCTAGGAAACCCTGTTGGGTCACTTCCAGTCCCATGCCCATTGAGTCCAGTGGGATGGAATCAAGCAGCTTCAGCACCCACACAAAACGAACATGGAGCTCCTCACTCAAGGCGCTCAAAACTCCACGGCCAAAGGCATGTTCAGTGCCCAAGCCATTTCCCGCTGCCATGGATACCAAGTGCTCTGGCAGCACATATGTCTGAAAGTGGATATGACACCTAGGGAAGGGAGTGTGCTGGTGAATGGCAACTGCCCGAAGCAGCAGCACAGCTCTTCCAGTGCCAAAACAACTCCAACTGCCTCATGAACTTCACATACCTTCAGCTGTCCTGGCAGCTATCTAGGAAACCCTGTTGGGTCACTTTCGGACCCATGCCCATTGAGCCCAGTGCGATGGAATCAAGCAGTTTCAGCACCCACACAAAACGAACATGGAGCTTCTCACTCAAGGCGCTCAAAACTCCACGGCCAAAGACAAGTTCAGTGCCCAAGCCATTTCCCGCTGCCATGGAAACCAAGTGCTCTGGCAGCACATATGTCTGAAAGTGGATATGACACCTAGGGAAGGGAGTGCGCTGGTGAATGGCAAGTGCCCGAAGCAGCAGCACAGCTCTTCCAGTGCCAAAACAACTCCACCTGCAACATGAACTTCACATACCATCAGCTGTCCTGGCAGCTATCTAGGAAACCCTGTTGGCTCACTTCCGGTCCCATGCCCATTGAGCCCAGTGGGATGGAATCAAGCAGCTTCAGCACACACACAAAACGAACATGGAGCTCCTCACTCAAGGCGCTCAAAACTCCATGGCCAAAGACAAGTTCAGTGCCCAAGCCATTTCCCGCTGCCATGGAAACCAAGTGCTCTGGCAGCACATATGTCTGAAAGTGGATATGACACCTAGGGAACTCTGTGTGGTGGTGAATGGCAACTGCCCGAAGCAGCAGCACAGCTCTTCCACTGCCAAAACAACTCCACCTGCCTCATGAACTTCATATACCATCAGCTGTCCTGGCAGCTATCTAGGAAACCCTGTTGGGTCACTTCTGGTCCCATGCTCATTGAGCCCAGTGGGATGGAATCAAGCAGCTTCAGCACCCACACAAAAAGAACATGGAGCTCCTCACTCAAGGCGCTCAAAACTCCACAGCCAAAGACAATTTCAGTGCCCAAGCCATTCCCGCTGCCATGGAAACCAAGTGCTCTGGCAGCACATATGTCTGAAAGTCCATATGACACCTAGGGAAGGGAGTGTGCTGGTGAATGGCAACTGCCCGAAGCAGCAGCACAGCTCTTCCAGTGCCAAAACAACTCCACCTGCCTCATGAACTTCACATACCATCAGCTGTCCTGGCAGCTATCTAGGAAACCCTGTTGGGTCACTTCCGGTCCCATGCCCTTTGACCCCAGTGGGATGCAATCAAGCAGCTTCAGCACCCACACAAATCTAAAATGGAGCTCCTCACTCAAGGCGCTCAAAACTCCACAGCCAAAGACAAGTTCAGTGCCCAAGCCATTTCCCGCTGCCATGGAAACTAAGAGCTCTGGCAGCACATATGTGTGAAAGTGGATATGACACCTAGGGAAGAGAGTGTGCTGGTGAATGGCAACTGCCCAAAGCAGCAGCACAGCTCTTCCACTGCCAAAACAACCCCACCTGCCTCATGAACTTCACATACCATCAGCTGTCCTGGCAGCTATCTAGGAAACCCTGTTGGCTCACTTTCGGTCCCATGCCCATTGAGACCAGTGGGTGGAATCAAGCAGTTTCAGCACCCACACAAAACGAACATGGAGCTCCTCACTCAAGGCGCTCAAAACTCCATGGCCAAAGACAAGTTCAGTGCCCAAGCCATTTCCCGCTGCCATGGAAACCAAGTGCTCTGGCAGCACATATGTCTGAAAGTGGATATGACACCTAGGGAAGGGAGTGTGCTGGTGAATGGCAACTGCCCGAAGCAGCAGCACAGCTCTTCCAGTGCCAAAACAACTCCACCTGCCTCATGAACTTCATATACCATCAGCTGTCCTGGCAGCTATCTAGGAAACCCTGTTGGGTCACTTCCGGTCCCATGCCCATTGAGCCCAGTGGGATGGAATCCAGCAGCTTCAGCACCCACATAAAACGAACATGGAGCTCCTCACTCAAGGCGCTCAAAACTCCACAGCCAAAGACAAGTTCAG
The DNA here is from genome assembly GCF_030435755.1 of Ochotona princeps. Classification (NCBI taxonomy): domain Eukaryota; kingdom Metazoa; phylum Chordata; class Mammalia; order Lagomorpha; family Ochotonidae; genus Ochotona; species Ochotona princeps. Next base: position 139,666,640 of record NC_080832.1, on the reverse strand, counting down.
TGCCCAAGCCATTTCCCGCTGCCATGGAAACCAAGTGCTCTGGCAGCACATATGTCTGAAAGTGGATATGACACCTAGGGAATGGAGTGTGGTGGTGAATGGCAACTGCCCGAAGCAGCAGCACAGCTCTTCCAGTGCCAAAACAACACCACCTGCCTCATGAACTTCACATACCATCAGCTGTCCTGGCAGCTATCTAGGAAACCCTGTTGGCTCATTTCCGGTCCCATGCCCATTGAGCCCAGTGGGATGGAATCAAGCAGCTTCAGCACCCACACAAAACGAACATGGAGCTCCTCACTCAAGGCGCTCAAAACTCCACAGCCAAAGACAAGTTCAGTGCCCAAGCCATTTCCCGCTGCCATGGAAACCAAGTGCTCTGGCAGCACATATGTCTGAAAGTGGATATGACACCTAGGGAAGGGAGTGTGCTGGTGAATGGCAACTGCCCGAAGCAGCAGCACAGCTCTTCCACTGCCAAAAGAACTCCACCTGCCTCATGAACTTCACATACCATCAGCTGTCCTGGCTGCTATCTAGGAAACCCTGTTGGGTCACCTCCGGTCCCATGCCCATTGAGCCCAGTGGGATGGAATCAAGCAGCTTCAGCACCCACACAAAACGAACATGGAGCTCCTCACTCAAGGCGCTCAAAACTCCACGGCCAAAGACAAGTTCAGTGCCCAAGCCATTTCCCGCTGCCATGGAAACCAAGTGCTCTGGCAGCACATATGTCTGAAAGTGGATATGACACCTAGGGAATGGAGTGTGGTGGTGAATGGCAACTGCCCGAAGCAGCAGCACAGCTCTTCCACTGCCAAAACAACACCACCTGCCTCATGAACTTCACATACCATCAGCTGTCCTGGCAGCTATCTAGGAAACCCTGTTGGGTCACTTCCGGTCCCATGCCCATTGAGCCCAGTGGGATGGAACCAAGCAGCTTGAGCACCCACACAAATCTAACATGGAGCTCCTCACTCAAGGCGCTCAAAACTCCATGGCCAAAGACAAGTTCAGTGCCCAAGCCATTTCCCGCTGCCATGGAAACCAAGTGCTCTGGCAGCACATATGCCTGAAAGTGGATATGACACCTAGGGAAGGGAGTGTGCTGGTGAATGGCAACTGCCCGAAGCAGCAGCACAGCTCTTCCAGTGCCAAAACAACTCCACCTGCCTCATGAACTTCACATACCATCAGCTGTCCTGGCAGCTATCTAGGAAACCCTGTTGGGTCACTTCTGGTAACATGCCCATTGAGCCCAGTGGGATGGAATCAAGCAGCTTCAGCACACACACAAAACGAACATGGAGCTCCTCACTCAAGGCGCTCAAACTCCACGGCCGAAGACAAGTTAGTGCCCAAGCCATTTCCCGCTGCCATGGAAACCAAGTGCTCTGGCAGCACATATGTCTGAAAGTGGGTATGACACCTAGGGAAGGGAGTGTGCTGGTGAATGGCAACTGCCCGAAGCAGCAGCACAGCTCTTCCAGTGCCAAAACAACACCACCTGCCTCGTGAACTTCACATACCATCAGCTGTCCTGGCAGCTATCTAGGGAACCCTGTTGGGTCACTTCCGGTCCCATGCCCATTGAGCCCAGTGGGATGGAATCAAGCAGCTTGAGCACCCACACAAAAAGAACATGGAGCTCCTCACTCAAGGCGCTCAAAACTCCACGGCCAAAGACATGTTCAGTGCCCAAGCCATTTCCCGCTGCCATGGAAACCAAGTGCTCTGGCAGCACATATGTCTGAAAGTGGATATGACACCGAGAGAACTCAGTGTGGTGGTGAATGACAACTGCCCGAAGCAGCAGCACAGCTCTTCCACTGCCAAAACAACTCCACCTGCCTCATGAACTTCACATACCATCAGCTGTCCTGGCAGCTATCTAGGAAACCCTGTTGGGTCACTTCCGGTCCCATGCCCATTGAGCCCAGTGGGATGGAATCAAGCAGCTTCAGCACCCACACAAAACGAACATGCAGCTCCTCACTCAAGGCGCTCAAAACTCCATGGCCAAAGACAAGTTCAGTGCCCAAGCCATTTCCCGCTGCCATGGAAACCAAGTGCTCTGGCAGCACATATGTCTGAAAGTGGATATGACACCTAGGGAAGGGAGTGTGCTGGTGAATGGCAACTGCCCGAAGCAACAGCACAGCTCTTCCAGTGCCAAAACAACTCCACCTGCCTCATGAACTTCACATACCATGAGCTGTCCTGGCAGCTATCTAGGAAACCCTGTTGGGTCACTTCCGGTCCCATGCCCATTGAGCCCAGTGGGATAGAATCAAGCAGCTTGAGCACCCACACAAATCTAACATGGAGCTCCTCACTCAAGGCGCTCAAAACTCCACAGCCAAAGACAAGTTCAGTGCCCAAGCCATTTCCCGCTGCCATGGAAACCAAGTGCTCTGGCAGCACATATGTCTGAAAGTGGATATGACACCTAGGGAAGGGAGTGTGCTGGTGAATGGCAACTGCCCGAAGCAGCAGCACAGCTCTTCCACTGCCAAAAGAACACCACCTGCCTCATGAACTTCACATACCATCAGCTGTCCTGGCAGCTATCTAGGAAACCCTGTTGGCTCACTTCCGGTCCCATGCCCATTGAGCCCAGTGGGATGGAACCAAGCAGCTTGAGCACCCACACAAATCTAACATGGAGCTCCTCACTCAAGGCGCTCAAAACTCCATGGCCAAAGACAAGTTCAGTGCCCAAGCCATTTCCCGCTGCCATGGAAACCAAGTGCTCTGGCAGCACATATGTCTGAAAGTGGATATGACACCTAGGGAAGGGAGTGTGCTGGTGAATGGCAACTGCCCGAAGCAGCAGCACAGCTCTTCCAGTGCCAAAACAACTCCACCTGCCTCATGAACTTCACATACCATCAGCTGTCCTGGCAGCTATGTAGGAAACCCTGTTGGGTCACTTCTGGTAACATGCCCATTGAGCCCAGTGGGATGGAATCAAGCAGCTTCAGCACACACACAAAACGAACATGGAGCTCCTCACTCAAGGCGCTCAAAATTCCACAGCCAAAGACAAGTTCAGTGCCCAAGCCATTTCCCGCTGCCATGGAAACCAAGTGCTCTGGCAGCACATATGTCTGAAAGTGGATATGACACCGAGGGAAGGGAGTGTGCTGGTGAATGGCAACTGCCCGAAGCAGCAGCACAGCTCTTCCAGTGATAAAACAACTCCACCTGCCTCATGAACTTCACATACCATCAGCTGTCCTGGCAGCTATCTAGGAAGCCCTGTTGGCTCACTTCCGGTCCCATGCCCATTGAGCCCAGTGGGATGGAATCAAGCAGCTTCAGCACCCACACAAAACGAACATGGAGCTCCTCACTCAAGGCGCTAAAACTCCATGGCCGAAGACAAGTTAGTGCCCAAGCCATTTCCCGCTGCCATGGAAACCAAGTGCTCTGGCAGCACATATGTCTGAAAGTGGGTATGACACCTAGGGAAGGGAGTGTGCTGGTGAATGGCAACTGCCCGAAGCAGCAGCACAGCTCTTCCAGTGCCAAAACAACACCACCTGCCTCGTGAACTTCACATACCATCAGCTGTCCTGGCAGCTATCTAGGGAACCCTGTTGGGTCACTTCCGGTCCCATGCCCATTGAGCCCAGTGGGATGGAATCAAGCAGCTTGAGCACCCACACAAAAAGAACATGGAGCTCCTCACTCAAGGCGCTGAAACTCCACGGCCAAAGACATGTTCAGTGCCCAAGCCATTTCCCGCTGCCATGGAAACCAAGTGCTCTGGCAGCACATATGTCTGAAAGTGGATATGACACCGAGAGAACTCTGTGTGGTGGTGAATGACAACTGCCCGAAGCAGCAGCACAGCTCTTCCACTGCCAAAACAACTCCACCTGCCTCATGAACTTCACATACCATCAGCTGTCCTGGCAGCTATCTAGGAAACCCTGTTGGGTCACTTCTGGTCCCATGCCCATTGAGCCCAGTGTGATGGAATCAAGCAGCTTCAGCACACACACAAATCTAATATGGAGCTCCTCACTCAAGGCGCTCAAAACTCCACGGCCAAAGACAAGTTCAGTGCCCAAGCCATTTCCCGCTGCCATGGAAACCAAGTGCTCTGGCAGCACATATGTCTGAAAGTGGATATGACACCTAGGGAAGAGAGTGTGCTGGTGAATGGCAACTGCCCGAAGCAGCAGCACAGCTCTTCCACTGCCAAAACAACTCCACCTGCCTCATGAACTTCACATACCATCAGCTGTCCTGGCTGCTATCTAGGAAACCCTGTTGGGTCACTTCCGGTCCCATGCCCATTGAGCCCAGTGGGATGGAATCAAGCAGCTTCAGCACCCACACAAAACGAACATGGAGCTCCTCACTCCAGGCGCTCAAAACTCCACGGCCAAAGACAAGTTCAGTGCCCAAGCCATTTCCCGCTGCCATGGAAACCAAGTGCTCTGGCAGCACATATGTGTGAAAGTGGATATGACACCTAGGGAAGGGAGTGTGCTGGTGAATGGCAACTGCCCGAAGCAGCAGCACAGCTCTTCCAGTGCCAAAACAACTCCAACTGCCTCATGAACATCACATACCATCAGCTGTCCTGGCAGCTATCTAGGAAACCCTGTTGGGTCACTTCCGGTCCCATGCCCATTGAGCCCAGTGGGATGGAATCAAGCAGTTTCAGCACACACACAAAAAGAACATGGAGCTCCTCACTCAAGGCGCTCAAAACTCCATGGCCAAAGACAAGTTCAGTGCCCAAGCCATTTCCCGCTGCCATGGAAACCAAGTGCTCTGGCAGCACATAGGTCTGAAAGTGGATATGACACCTAGGGAAGAGAGTGTGCTGGTGAATGGCAACTGCCCGAAGCAGCAGCACAGCTCTTCCAGTGCCAAAACAACTCCACCTGCCTCATGAACTTCACATACCATCAGCTGTCCTGGCAGCTATCTAGGAAACCCTGTTGGGTCACTTCTGGTCCCATGCCCATTGAGCCCAGTGGGATGGAATCAAGCAGTTTCAACACCCACACAAAACGAACATGGAGCTCCTCACTCAAGGCGCTCAAAACTCCATGGCCAAAGACAAGTTCAGTGCCCAAGCCATTTCCCGCTGCCATGGAAATCAAGTGCTCTGGCAGCACATATGTCTGAAAGTGGATATGACACCTAGGCAAGGGAGTGAGCTGGTGAATGGCAACTGCCCGAAGCAGCAGCACAGCTCTTCCACTGCCAAAACAACTCCACCTGCCTCATGAACTTCACATACCATCAGCTGTCCTGGCAGGTATGTTGGACACCTTGTTGGGTCATTTCCGGTCCCATGCCCATTGACCCCAGTGGGATGGAATCAAGTAGCTTCAGTAACCACACAAATCTAACATGGAGCTCCTCACTCAAGGCGCTCAAAACTCCATGGCCAAAGACAAGTTCAGTGCCCAAGCCATTTCCCGCTGCCATGGAAACCAAGTGCTCTGGCAGCACATATGTCTGAAAGTGGATATGACACCTAGGGAAGAGAGTGTGCTGGTGAATGGCAACTGCCCGAAGCAGCAGCACAGCTCTTCCACTGCCAAAACAACCCCACCTGCCTCATGAACTTCACATACCATCAGCTGTCCTGGCAGCTATCTAGGAAACCCTGTTGGCTCACTTTCGGTCCCATGCCCATTGAGAAAAGTGGATGGAATCAAGCAGTTTCAGCACCCACACAAAACGAACATGGAGCTCCTCACTCAAGGCGCTCAAAACTCCATGGCCAAAGACAAGTTCAATGCCCAAGCCATTTCCCGCTGCCATGGAAACCAAGTGCTCTGGCAGCACATATGTCTGAAAGTGGATATGACACCTAGGGAAGAGAGTGTACTGGTGAATGGCAACTGCCCGAAGCAGCAGCACAGCTCTTCCACTGCCAAAACAACTCCACCTGCCTCATGAACTTCACATACCATCAGCTGTCCTGGCAGCTATCTAGGAAACCCTGTTGGCTCACTTCCGGTCCCATGCCCATTGAGCCCAGTGGGATAGAATCAAGCAGCTTCAGCACCCACACAAATCTAACATGGAGCTCCTCACTCAAGGCGCTCAAAACTCCACGGCCAAAGACAAGTTCAGTGCCCAAGCCATTTCCCGCTGCCATGGAAACCAAGTGCTCTGGCAGCACATATGTCTGAAAGTGGATATGACACCTAGGGAAGGGAGTGTGCTGGTGAATGGCAACTGCCCGAAGCAGCAGCACAGCTCTTCCACTGCCAAAAGAACACCACCTGCCTCATGAACTTCACATACCATCAGCTGTCCTGGCAGCTATCTAGGAAACCCTGTTGGGTCACTTCCTGTCCCATGCCCATTGAGCCCAGTGGGATGGAACCAAGCAGCTTGAGCACCCACACAAATCTAACATGGAGCTCCTCACTCAAGGCGCTCAAAACTCCATGGCCAAAGACAAGTTCAGTGCCCAAGCCATTTCCCGCTGCCATGGAAACCAAGTGCTCTGGCAGCACATATGTCTGAAAGTGGATATGACACCTAGGGAAGGGAGTGTGCTGGTGAATGGCAACTGCCCGAAGCAGCAGCACAGCTCTTCCAGTGCCAAAACAACTCCACCTGCCTCATGAACTTCACATACCATCAGCTGTCCTGGCAGCTATGTAGGAAACCCTGTTGGCTCACTTCTGGTAACATGCCCATTGAGCCCAGTGGGATGGAATCAAGCAGCTTCAGCACACACACAAAACGAACATGGAGCTTCTCACTCAAGGCGCTCAAAACTCCACAGCCAAAGACAAGTTCAGTGCCCAAGCCATTTCCCGCTGCCATGGAAACCAAGTGCTCTGGCAGCACATATGTCTGAAAGTGGATATGACACCTAGGGAAGGGAGTGTGCTGGTGAATGGCAACTGCCCGAAGCAGCAGCACAGCTCTTCCACTGCCAAAACAACTCCACCTGCCTCATGAACTTCACATACCATCAGCTGTCCTGGCAGCTATCTAGGAAACCCTGTTGGGTCACTTCTGGTCCCATGCCCATTGAGCCCAGTGTGATGGAATCAAGCAGCTTCAGCACACACACAAATCTAATATGGAGCTCCTCACTCAAGGCGCTCAAAACTCCACGGCCAAAGACAAGTTCAGTGCCCAAGCCATTTCCCGCTGCCATGGAAACCAAGTGCTCTGGCAGCACATATGTCTGAAAGTGGATATGACACCTAGGGAAGAGAGTGTGCTGGTGAATGGCAACTGCCCGAAGCAGCAGCACAGCTCTTCCACTGCCAAAACAACTCCACCTGCCTCATGAACTTCACATACCATCAGCTGTCCTGGCTGCTATCTAGGAAACCCTGTTGGGTCACTTCCGGTCCCATGCCCATTGAGCCCAGTGGGATGGAATCAAGCAGCTTCAGCACCCACACAAAACGAACATGGAGCTCCTCACTCCAGGCGCTCAAAACTCCACGGCCAAAGACAAGTTCAGTGCCCAAGCCATTTCCCGCTGCCATGGAAACCAAGTGCTCTGGCAGCACATATGTCTGAAAGTGGATATGACACCTAGGGAAGGGAGTGTGCTGGTGAATGGCAACTGCCCGAAGCAGCAGCACAGCTCTTCCAGTGCCAAAACAACTCCAACTGCCTCATGAACTTCACATACCATCAGCTGTCCTGGCAGCTATCTAGGAAACCCTGTTGGGTCACTTCCGGTCCCATGCCCATTGAGAAAAGTGGATGGAATCAAGCAGTTTCAGCACACACACAAAAAGAACATGGAGCTCCTCACTCAAGGCGCTCAAAACTCCATGGCCAAAGACAAGTTCAGTGCCCAAGCCATTTCCCGCTGCCATGGAAACCAAGTGCTCTGGCAGCACATAGGTCTGAAAGTGGATATGACACCTAGGGAAGAGAGTGTGCTGGTGAATGGCAACTGCCCGAAGCAGCAGCACAGCTCTTCCAGTGCCAAAAGAACTCCACCTGCCTCATGAACTTCACATACCATCAGCTGTCCTGGCAGCTATCTAGGAAACCCTGTTGGGTCACTTCTGGTCCCATGCCCATTGAGCCCAGTGGGATGGAATCAAGCAGTTTCAACACCCACACAAAACGAACATGGAGCTCCTCACTCAAGGCGCTCAAAACTCCATGGCCAAAGACAAGTTCAGTGCCCAAGCCATTTCCCGCTGCCATGGAAATCAAGTGCTCTGGCAGCACATATGTCTGAAAGTGGATATGACACCTAGGCAAGGGAGTGAGCTGGTGAATGGCAACTGCCCGAAGCAGCAGCACAGCTCTTCCACTGCCAAAACAACTCCACCTGCCTCATGAACTTCACATACCATCAGCTGTCCTGGCAGGTATGTTGGACACCTTGTTGGGTCATTTCCGGTCCCATGCCCATTGACCCCAGTGGGATGGAATCAAGTAGCTTCAGTAACCACACAAATCTAACATGGAGCTCCTCACTCAAGGCGCTCAAAACTCCATGGCCAAAGACAAGTTCAGTGCCCAAGCCATTTCCCGCTGCCATGGAAACCAAGTGCTCTGGCAGCACATATGTCTGAAAGTGGATATGACACCTAGGGAAGAGAGTGTGCTGGTGAATGGCAACTGCCCGAAGCAGCAGCACAGCTCTTCCAGTGCCAAAACAACTCCACCTGCCTCATGAACTTCACATACCATCAGCTGTCCTGGCAGCTATCTAGGAAACCCTGTTGGCTCACTTTCGGTCCCATGCCCATTGAGAAAAGTGGATGGAATCAAGCAGTTTCAGCACCCACACAAAACGAACATGGAGCTCCTCACTCAAGGCGCTCAAAACTCCATGGCCAAAGACAAGTTCAATGCCCAAGCCATTTCCCGCTGCCATGGAAACCAAGTGCTCTGGCAGCACATATGTCTGAAAGTGGATATGACACCTAGGGAAGAGAGTGTACTGGTGAATGGCAACTGCCCGAAGCAGCAGCACAGCTCTTCCACTGCCAAAACAACTCCACCTGCCTCATGAACTTCACATACCATCAGCTGTCCTGGCAGCTATCTAGGAAACCCTGTTGGGTCACTTCCGGTCCCATGCCCATTGAGCCCAGTGGGATGGAATCAAGCAGCTTCAGCACCCACACAAAACGAACATGGAGCTCCTCACTCCAGGCGCTCAAAACTCCACGGCCAAAGACATGTTCAGTGCCCAAGCCATTTCCCGCTGCCATGGAAACCAAGTGCTCTGGCAGCACATATGTCTGAAAGTGGATATGACACCTAGGGAAGGGAGTGTGCTGGTGAATGGCAACTGCCCGAAGCAGCAGCACAGCTCTTCCACTGCCAAAACAAGTCCACCTGCCTCATGAACTTCACATACCATCAGCTGTCCTGGCAGCTATCTAGGAAACCCTGTTGGCTCACTTCCGGTCCCATGCCCATTGAGCCCAGTGGGATAGAATCAAGCAGCTTCAGCACCCACACAAATCTAACATGGAGCTCCTCACTCAAGGCGCTCAAAACTCCACGGCCAAAGACAAGTTCAGTGCCCAAGCCATTTCCCGCTGCCATGGAAACCAAGTGCTCTGGCAGCACATATGTCTGAAAGTGGATATGACACCTAGGGAAGGGAGTGTGCTGGTGAATGGCAACTGCCCGAAGCAGCAGCACAGCTCTTCCACTGCCAAAAGAACACCACCTGCCTCATGAACTTCACATACCATCAGCTGTCCTGGCAGCTATCTAGGAAACCCTGTTGGGTCACTTCCGGTCCCATGCCCATTGAGCCCAGTGGGATGGAACCAAGCAGCTTGAGCACCCACACAAATCTAACATGGAGCTCCTCACTCAAGGCGCTCAAAACTCCATGGCCAAAGACAAGTTCAGTGCCCAAGCCATTTCCCGCTGCCATGGAAACCAAGTGCTGTGGCAGCACATATGTCTGAAAGTGGATATGACACCTAGGGAAGGGAGTGTGCTGGTGAATGGCAACTGCCCGAAGCAGCAGCACAGCTCTTCCAGTGCCAAAACAACTCCACCTGCCTCATGAACTTCACATACCATCAGCTGTCCTGGCAGCTATGTAGGAAACCCTGTTGGCTCACTTCTGGTAACATGCCCATTGAGCCCAGTGGGATGGAATCAAGCAGCTTCAGCACACACACAAAACGAACATGGAGCTTCTCACTCAAGGCGCTCAAAACTCCACAGCCAAAGACAAGTTCAGTGCCCAAGCCATTTCCCGCTGCCATGGAAACCAAGTGCTCTGGCAGCACATATGTCTGAAAGTGGATATGACACCTAGGGAAGGGAGTGTGCTGGTGAATGGCAACTGCCCGAAGCAGCAGCACAGCTCTTCCACTGCCAAAACAACTCCACCTGCCTCATGAACTTCACATACCATCAGCTGTCCTGGCAGCTATCTAGGAAGCCCTGTTGGCTCACTTCCGGTCCCATGCCCATTGAGCCCAGTGGGATGGAATCAAGCAGCTTCAGCACACACACAAAACGAACATGGAGCTCCTCACTCAAGGCGCTCAAAACTCCATGGCCGAAGACAAGTTAGTGCCCAAGCCATTTCCCGCTGCCATGGAAACCAAGTGCTCTGGCAGCACATATGTCTGAAAGTGGGTATGACACCTAGGGAAGGGAGTGTGCTGGTGAATGGCAACTGCCCGAAGCAGCAGCACAGCTCTTCCAGTGCCAAAACAACACCACCTGCCTCGTAAACTTCACATACCATCAGCTGTCCTGGCAGCTATCTAGGAAACCCTGTTGGGTCACTTCCGGTCCCATGCCCATTGAGCCCAGTGTGATGGAATCAAGCAGCTTCAGCACACACACAAATCTAATATGGAGCTCCTCACTCAAGGCGCTCAAAACTCCACGGCCAAAGACAAGTTCAGTGCCCAAGCCATTTCCCGCTGCCATGGAAATCAAGTGCTCTGGCAGCACATATGTCTGAAAGTGGATATGACACCTAGGCAAGGGAGTGAGCTGGTGAATGGCAACTGCCCGAAGCAGCAGCACAGCTCTTCCACTGCCAAAACAACTCCACCTGCCTCATGAACTTCACATACCATCAGCTGTCCTGGCAGGTATGTTGGACACCTTGTTGGCTCACTTCCGGTCCCATGCCCATTGAGCCCAGTGGGATGGAATCAAGTAGCTTCAGTAACCACACAAATCTAACATGGAGCTCCTCACTCAAGGCGCTCAAAACTCCATGGCCAAAGACAAGTTCAGTGCCCAAGCCATTTCCCGCTGCCATGGAAACCAAGTGCTCTGGCAGCACATATGTCTGAAAGTGGATATGACACCTAGGGAAGAGAGTGTGCTGGTGAATGGCAACTGCCCGAAGCAGCAGCACAGCTCTTCCACTGCCAAAACAACCCCACCTGCCTCATGAACTTCACATACCATCAGCTGTCCTGGCAGCTATCTAGGAAACCCTGTTGGCTCACTTTCGGTCCCATGCCCATTGAGAAAAGTGGATGGAATCAAGCAGTTTCAGCACCCACACAAAACGAACATGGAGCTCCTCACTCAAGGCGCTCAAAACTCCATGGCCAAAGACAAGTTCAATGCCCAAGCCATTTCCCGCTGCCATGGAAACCAAGTGCTCTGGCAGCACATATGTCTGAAAGTGGATATGACACCTAGGGAAGAGAGTGTACTGGTGAATGGCAACTGCCCGAAGCAGCAGCACAGCTCTTCCACTGCCAAAACAACTCCACCTGCCTCATGAACTTCACATACCATCAGCTGTCCTGGCAGCTATCTAGGAAACCCTGTTGGGTCACTTCCGGTCCCATGCCCATTGAGCCCAGTGGGATGGAATCAAGCAGCTTCAGCACCCACACAAAACGAACATGGAGCTCCTCACTCCAGGCGCTCAAAACTCCACGGCCAAAGACATGTTCAGTGCCCAAGCCATTTCCCGCTGCCATGGAAACCAAGTGCTCTGGCAGCACATATGTCTGAAAGTGGATATGACACCTAGGGAAGGGAGTGTGCTGGTGAATGGCAACTGCCCGAAGCAGCAGCACAGCTCTTCCACTGCCAAAACAACTCCACCTGCCTCATGAACTTCACATACCATCAGCTGTCCTGGCAGCTATCTAGGAAACCCTGTTGGCTCACTTCCGGTCCCATGCCCATTGAGCCCAGTGGGATAGAATCAAGCAGCTTCAGCACCCACACAAATCTAACATGGAGCTCCTCACTCAAGGCGCTCAAAACTCCACGGCCAAAGACAAGTTCAGTGCCCAAGCCATTTCCCGCTGCCATGGAAACCAAGTGCTCTGGCAGCACATATGTCTGAAAGTGGATATGACACCTAGGGAAGGGAGTGTGCTGGTGAATGGCAACTGCCCGAAGCAGCAGCACAGCTCTTCCACTGCCAAAAGAACACCACCTGCCTCATGAACTTCACATACCATCAGCTGTCCTGGCAGCTATCTAGGAAACAATGTTGGGTCACTTCCTGTCCCATGCCCATTGAGCCCAGTGGGATGGAACCAAGCAGCTTGAGCACCCACACAAATCTAACATGGAGCTCCTCACTCAAGGCGCTCAAAACTCCATGGCCAAAGACAAGTTCAGTGCCCAAGCCATTTCCCGCTGCCATGGAAACCAAGTGCTCTGGCAGCACATATGTCTGAAAGTGGATATGACACCTAGGGAAGGGAGTGTGCTGGTGAATGGCAACTGCCCGAAGCAGCAGCACAGCTCTTCCACTGCCAAAACAACTCCACCTGCCTCATGAACTTCACATACCATCAGCTGTCCTGGCAGCTATGTAGGAAACCCTGTTGGCTCACTTCTGGTAACATGCCCATTGAGCCCAGTGGGATGGAATCAAGCAGCTTCAGCACACACACAAAACGAACATGGAGCTTCTCACTCAAGGCGCTCAAAACTCCATGGCCAAAGACAAGTTCAGTGCCCAAGCCATTTCCCGCTGCCATGGAAACCAAGTGCTCTGGCAGCACATATGTCTGAAAGTGGATATGACACCTAGGGAAGGGAGTGTGCTGGTGAATGGCAACTGCCCGAAGCAGCAGCACAGCTCTTCCACTGCCAAAACAACTCCACCTGCCTCATGAACTTCACATACCATCAGCTGTCCTGGCAGCTATCTAGGAAGCCCTGTTGGCTCACTTCCGTTCCCATGCCCATTGAGCCCAGTGGGATGGAATCAAGCAGCTTCAGCACACACACAAAACGAACATGGAGCTCCTCACTCAAGGCGCTCAAAACTCCATGGCCGAAGACAAGTTAGTGCCCAAGCCATTTCCCGCTGCCATGGAAACCAAGTGCTCTGGCAGCACATATGTCTGAAAGTGGGTATGACACCTAGGGAAGGGAGTGTGCTGGTGAATGGCAACTGCCCGAAGCAGCAGCACAGCTCTTCCAGTGCCAAAACAACACCACCTGCCTCGTAAACTTCACATACCATCAGCTGTCCTGGCAGCTATCTAGGAAACCCTGTTGGGTCACTTCCGGTCCCATGCCCATTGAGCCCAGTGTGATGGAATCAAGCAGCTTCAGCACACACACAAATCTAATATGGAGCTCCTCACTCAAGGCGCTCAAAACTCCACGGCCAAAGACAAGTTCAGTGCCCAAGCCATTTCCCGCTGCCATGGAAACCAAGTGCTCTGGCAGCACATATGTCTGAAAGTGGATATGACACCTAGGGAAGAGAGTGTGCTGGTGAATGGCAACTGCCCGAAGCAGCAGCACAGCTCTTCCACTGCCAAAACAACTCCACCTGCCTCATGAACTTCACATACCATCAGCTGTCCTGGCAGGTATGTTGGACACCTTGTTGGGTCATTTCCGGTCCCATGCCCATTGAGCCCAGTGGGATGGAATCAAGTAGCTTCAGTAACCACACAAATCTAACATGGAGCTCCTCACTCAAGGCGCTCAAAACTCCATGGCCAAAGACAAGTTCAGTGCCCAAGCCATTTCCCGCTGCCATGGAAACCAAGTGCTCTGGCAGCACATATGTCTGAAAGTGGATATGACACCTAGGGAAGAGAGTGTGCTGGTGAATGGCAACTGCCCGAAGCAGCAGCACAGCTCTTCCACTGCCAAAACAACCCCACCTGCCTCATGAACTTCACATACCATCAGCTGTCCTGGCAGCTATCTAGGAAACCCTGTTGGCTCACTTTCGGTCCCATGCCCATTGAGAAAAGTGGATGGAATCAAGCAGTTTCAGCACCCACACAAAACGAACATGGAGCTCCTCACTCAAGGCGCTCAAAACTCCATGGCCAAAGACAAGTTCAATGCCCAAGCCATTTCCCGCTGCCATGGAAACCAAGTGCTCTGGCAGCACATATGTCTGAAAGTGGATATGACACCTAGGGAAGAGAGTGTACTGGTGAATGGCAACTGCCCGAAGCAGCAGCACAGCTCTTCCACTGCCAAAACAACTCCACCTGCCTCATGAACTTCACATACCATCAGCTGTCCTGGCAGCTATCTAGGAAACCCTGTTGGGTCACTTCCGGTCCCATGCCCATTGAGCCCAGTGGGATGGAATCAAGCAGCTTCAGCACCCACACAAAACGAACATGGAGCTCCTCACTCCAGGCGCTCAAAACTCCACGGCCAAAGACATGTTCAGTGCCCAAGCCATTTCCCGCTGCCATGGAAACCAAGTGCTCTGGCAGCACATATGTCTGAAAGTGGATATGACACCTAGGGAAGGGAGTGTGCTGGTGAATGGCAACTGCCCGAAGCAGCAGCACAGCTCTTCCACTGCCAAAACAACTCCACCTGCCTCATGAACTTCACATACCATCAGCTGTCCTGGCAGCTATCTAGGAAACCCTGTTGGCTCACTTCCGGTCCCATGCCCATTGAGCCCAGTGGGATAGAATCAAGCAGCTTCAGCACCCACACAAATCTAACATGGAGCTCCTCACTCAAGGCGCTCAAAACTCCACAGCCAAAGACAAGTTCAGTGCCCAAGCCATTTCCCGCTGCCATGGAAACCAAGTGCTCTGGCAGCACATATGTCTGAAAGTGGATATGACACCTAGGGAAGGGAGTGTGCTGGTGAATGGCAACTGCCCGAAGCAGCAGCACAGCTCTTCCACTGCCAAAAGAACACCACCTGCCTCATGAACTTCACATACCATCAGCTGTCCTGGCAGCTATCTAGGAAACCCTGTTGGGTCACTTCCTGTCCCATGCCCATTGAGCCCAGTGGGATGGAACCAAGCAGCTTGAGCACCCACACAAATCTAACATGGAGCTCCTCACTCAAGGCGCTCAAAACTCCACGGCCAAAGACAAGTTCAGTGCCCAAGCCATTTCCCGCTGCCATGGAAACCAAGTGCTCTGGCAGCACATATGTCTGAAAGTGGATATGACACCTAGGGAAGGGAGTGTGCTGGTGAATGGCAACTGCCCGAAGCAGCAGCACAGCTCTTCCACTGCCAAAACAACTCCACCTGCCTCATGAACTTCACATACCATCAGCTGTCCTGGCAGCTATGTAGGAAACCCTGTTGGCTCACTTCTGGTAACATGCCCATTGAGCCCAGTGGGATGGAATCAAGCAGCTTCAGCACACACACAAAACGAACATGGAGCTTCTCACTCAAGGCGCTCAAAACTCCACAGCCAAAGACAAGTTCAGTGCCCAAGCCATTTCCCGCTGCCATGGAAACCAAGTGCTCTGGCAGCACATATGTCTGAAAGTGGATATGACACCTAGGGAAGGGAGTGTGCTGGTGAATGGCAACTGCCCGAAGCAGCAGCACAGCTCTTCCACTGCCAAAACAACTCCACCTGCCTCATGAACTTCACATACCATCAGCTGTCCTGGCAGCTATCTAGGAAGCCCTGTTGGCTCACTTCCGGTCCCATGCCCATTGAGCCCAGTGGGATGGAATCAAGCAGCTTCAGCACACACACAAAACGAACATGGAGCTCCTCACTCAAGGCGCTCAAAACTCCATGGCCGAAGACAAGTTAGTGCCCAAGCCATTTCCCGCTGCCATGGAAACCAAGTGCTCTGGCAGCACATATGTCTGAAAGTGGGTATGACACCTAGGGAAGGGAGTGTGCTGGTGAATGGCAACTGCCCGAAGCAGCAGCACAGCTCTTCCAGTGCCAAAACAACACCACCTGCCTCGTGAACTTCACATACCATCAGCTGTCCTGGCAGCTATCTAGGAAACCCTGTTGGGTCACTTCCGGTCCCATGCCCATTGAGCCCAGTGGGATGGAACCAAGCAGCTTGAGCACCCACACAAATCTAACATGGAGCTCCTCACTCAAGGCGCTCAAAACTCCATGGCCAAAGACAAGTTCAGTGCCCAAGCCATTTCCCGCTGCCATGGAAACCAAGTGCTCTGGCAGCACATATGTCTGAAAGTGGATATGACACCTAGGGAAGGGAGTGTGCTGGTGAATGGCAACTGCCCGAAGCAGCAGCACAGCTCTTCCAGTGCCAAAACAACTCCACCTGCCTCATGAACTTCACATACCATCAGCTGTCCTGGCAGCTATGTAGGAAACCCTGTTGGGTCACTTCTGGTAACATGCCCATTGAGCCCAGTGGGATGGAATCAAGCAGCTTCAGCACACACACAAAACGAACATGGAGCTTCTCACTCAAGGCGCTCAAAACTCCACAGCCAAAGACAAGTTCAGTGCCCAAGCCATTTCCCGCTGCCATGGAAACCAAGTGCTCTGGCAGCACATATGTCTGAAAGTGGATATGACACCTAGGGAAGGGAGTGTGCTGGTGAATGGCAACTGCCCGAAGCAGCAGCACAGCTCTTCCACTGCCAAAACAACTCCACCTGCCTCATGAACTTCACATACCATCAGCTGTCCTGGCAGCTATCTAGGAAGCCCTGTTGGCTCACTTCCGGTCCCATGCCCATTGAGCCCAGTGGGATGGAATCAAGCAGCTTCAGCACACACACAAAACGAACATGGAGCTCCTCACTCAAGGCGCTCAAAACTCCATGGCCGAAGACAAGTTAGTGCCCAAGCCATTTCCCGCTGCCATGGAAACCAAGTGCTCTGGCAGCACATATGTCTGAAAGTGGGTATGACACCTAGGGAAGGGAGTGTGCTGGTGAATGGCAACTGCCCGAAGCAGCAGCACAGCTCTTCCAGTGCCAAAACAACACCACCTGCCTCGTGAACTTCACATACCATCAGCTGTCCTGGCAGCTATCTAGGAAACCCTGTTGGGTCACTTCCGGTTCCATGCCCATTGAGCCCAGTGTGATGGAATCAAGCAGCTTCAGCACACACACAAATCTAATATTGAGCTCCTCACTCAAGGCGCTCAAAACTCCACGGCCAAAGACAAGTTCAGTGCCCAAGCCATTTCCCGCTGCCATGGAAACCAAGTGCTCTGGCAGCACATATGTCTGAAAGTGGATATGACACCTAGGGAAGAGAGTGTGCTGGTGAATGGCAACTGCCCGAAGCAGCAGCACAGCTCTTCCACTGCCAAAACAACTCCACCTGCCTCATGAACTTCACATACCATCAGCTGTCCTGGCTGCTATCTAGGAAACCCTGTTGGGTCACTTCCGGTCCCATGCCCATTGAGCCCAGTGGGATGGAATCAAGCAGCTTCAGCACCCACACAAAACGAACATGGAGCTCCTCACTCCAGGCGCTCAAAACTCCACGGCCAAAGACAAGTTCAGTGCCCAAGCCATTTCCTGCTGCCATGGAAACCAAGTGCTCTGGCAGCACATATGTCTGAAAGTGGATATGACACCTAGGGAAGGGAGTGTGCTGGTGAATGGCAACTGCCCGAAGCAGCAGCACAGCTCTTCCACTGCCAAAACATCTCCACCTGCCTCATGAACTTCACATACCATCAGCTGTCCTGGCAGCTATGTAGGAAACCCTGTTGGGTCACTTCCGGTCCCATGCCCATTGAGCCCAGTGGGATGGAATCAAGCAGTTTCAGCACACACACAAAAAGAACATGGAGCTCCTCACTCAAGGCGCTCAAAACTCCATGGCCAAAGACAAGTTCAGTGCCCAAGCCATTTCCCGCTGCCATGGAAACCAAGTGCTCTGGCAGCACATATGTCTGAAAGTGGATATGACACCTAGAGAACTCTGTGTGGTGGTGAATGACAACTGCCCGAAGCAGCAGCACAGCTCTTCCACTGCCAAAACAACTCCACCTGCCTCATGAACTTCACATACCATCAGCTGTCCTGGCAGCTATCTAGGAAACCCTGTTGGGTCACTTCTGGTCCAATGCCCATTGAGCCCAGTGGGATGGAATCAAGCAGCTTCAGCACACACACAAATCTAATATGGAGCTCCTCACTCAAGGCGCTCAAAACTCCACGGCCAAAGACAAGTTCAGTGCCCAAGCCATTTCCCGCTGCCATGGAAACCAAGTGCTCTGGCAGCACATATGTCTGAAAGTGGATATGACACCTAGGGAAGAGAGTGTGCTGGTGAATGGCAACTGCCCGAAGCAGCAGCACAGCTCTTCCACTGCCAAAACAACTCCACCTGCCTCATGAACTTCACATACCATCAGCTGTCCTGGCTGCTATCTAGGAAACCCTGTTGGGTCACTTCCGGTCCCATGCCCATTGAGACCAGTGGGATGGAATCAAGCAGCTTCAGCACCCACACAAAACGAACATGGATCTCCTCACTCAAGGCGCTCAAAACTCCATGGTCAAAGACAAGTTCAGTGCCCAAGCCATGTCCCGCTGCCATGGAAACCAAGTGCTCTGGCAGCACATAGGTCTGAAAGTGGATATGACACCTAGGGAACACTGTGTGGTGGTGAATGGCAACTGCCCGAAGCAGCAGCACAGCTCTTCCAGTGCCAAAACAACTCCACCTGCCTCATGAACGTCACATACCATCAGCTGTCCTGGCAGCTATCTAGGAAACCCTGTTGGGTCACTTCTGGTCCCATGCCCATTGAGCCCAGTGGGATGGAATCAAGCAGCTTCAGCACCCACACAAAACGAACATGGAGCTCCTCACTTAAGGCGCTCAAAACTCCATGGCCAAAGACAAGTTCAGTGCCCAAGCCATTTCCCGCTGTCATGGAAACCAAGTGCTCTGGCAGCACATATGTCTGAAAGTGGATATGACACCTAGGGAAGGGAGTGTGCTGGTCAATGGCAACTGCCCGAAGCAGCAGCACAGCTCTTCCACTGCCAAAACAACTCCACCTGCCTCATGAACTTCACATACCATCAGCTGTCCTGGCAGGTATGTTGGACACCTTGTTGGGTCATTTCCGGTCCCATGCACATTGACCCCAGTGGGATGGAATCAAGTAGCTTCAGTAACCACACAAATCTAACATGGAGCTCCTCACTCAAGGCGCTCAAAACTCCATGGCCAAAGACAAGTTCAGTGCCCAAGCCATTTCCCGCTGCCATGGAAACCAAGTGCTCTGGCAGCACGTATGTCTGAAATTGGATATGACACCTAGGGAAGAGAGTCTGCTGCTGAATGGCAACTGCCCGAAGCAGCAGCACAGCTCTTCCACTGCCAAAACAACTCCACCTGCCTCATGAACTTCACATACCATCAGCTGTCCTGGCTGCTATCTAGGAAACCCTGTTGGTTCACTTCCGGTCCCATGCCCATTGAGCCCAGTGGGATGGAATCAAGCAGCTTCAGCACCCACACAAAACGAACATGGAGCTCCTCACTCCAGGCGCTCAAAACTCCACGGCCAAAGACATGTTCAGTGCCCAAGCCATTTCCCGCTGCCATGGAAACCATGTGCTCTGGCAGCACATATGTCTGAAAGTGGATATGACACCTAGGGAAGGGAGTGTGCTGGTGAATGGCAACTGCCCGAAGCAGCAGCACAGCTCTTCCACTGCCAAAACAACTCCACCTGCCTCATGAACTTCACATACCATCAGCTGTCCTGGCAGCTATCTAGGAAACCTTGTTGGGTCACTTCCGGCCCATGTACATTGAGCACAGTGGGATGGAATCAAGCAGCTTCAGCACCCACACAAAAAGAACATGGAGCTCCTCACTCAAGGCGCTCAAAACTCCATGGCCAAAGACAAGTTCAGTGCCCAAGCCATTTCCCGCTGCCATGGAAACCAAGTGCTCTGGCAGCACATATGTCTGAAAGTGGATATGACACCTAGGGAAGAGAGTGTGCTGGTGAATGGCAACTGCCCGAAGCAGCAGCACAGCTCTTCCACTGCCAAAACAACTCCACCTGCCTCATGAACTTCACATACCATCAGCTGTCCTGGCAGGTATGTTGGACACCTTGTTGGGTCACTCCCGGTCCCATGCCCATTGAGCCCAGTGGGAAGGAATCAAGCAGCTTCAGCACCCACACAAATCTACCATGGAGCTCCTCACTCAAGGCGCTCAAAACTCCATGGCCAAAGACAAGTTCAGTGCCCAAGCCTTTCCCGCTGCCATGGAAACCAAGTGCTCTGGCAGCACATATGTCTGAAAGTGGATATGACACCTAGGGAAGGGAGTCTGCTGCTGAATGGCAACTGCCCGAAGCAGCAGCACAGCTCTTCCACTGCCAAAACAACTCCACCTGCCTCATGAACTTCACATACCATCAGCTGTCCTGGCAGCTATCTAGGAAACCTTGTTGGGTCACTTCTGGTCCCATGCCGATTGACCCAAGTGGGATGGAATCAAGCAGCTTCAGCACACACACAAATCTAAAATGGAGCTCCTCACTCAAGGCGCTCAAAACTCCATGGCCAAAGACAAGTTCAGTGCCCAAGCCATTTCCCGCTGCCATGGAAACCAAGTGCTCTGGCAGCACATATGTCTGAAAGTGGATATGACACCTAGGGAAGAGAGTGTGCTGGTGAATGGCAACTGCCCGAAGCAGCAGCACAGCTCTTCCACTGCCAAAACAACTCCACCTGCCTCATGAACTTCACATACCATCAGCTGTCCAGGCTGCTATCTAGGAAACCTTGTTGGGTCACTTCCGGTCCCATGCCCATTGAGCCCAGTGGGATGGAATCAAGCAGCTTCAGCACCCACACAAAACGAACATGGAGCTCCTCACTCAAGGCGCTCAAAACTCCATGGCCAAAGACATGTTCAGTGCCCAAGCCATTTCCCGCTGCCATGGAAACCAAGTGCTCTGGCAGCACATATGTCTGAAAGTGGATATGACACCTAGGGAAGGGAGTGTGCTGGTGAATGGCAACTGCCCGAAGCAGCGGCACAGCTCTCCCACTGCCAAAACAACCCCACCTGCCTCATGAACTTCACATACCATCAGCTGTCCTGGCAGGTATGTTGGACACCTTGTTGGGTCAGTCCCGGTCCCATGCCCATTGAGCCCAGTGGGAAGGAATCAAGCAGCTTCAGCACCCACACAAATCAACCATGGAGCTCCTCACTCAAGGCGCTCAAAACTCCATGGCCAAAGACAAGTTCAGTGCCCAAGCCATTTCCCGCTGCCATGGAAACCAAGTGCTCTGGCAGCACATATGTCTGAAAGTGGATATGACACCTAGGGAAGGGAGTGAGCTGATGAATGGCAACTGCTCGAAGCAGCAGCACAGCTCTTCCACTGCCAAAACAACTCCACCTGCCTCATGAACTTCACATACCATCAGCTGTCCTGGCAGCTATCTAGGAAACCCTGTTGGCTCACTTCCGGTCCCATGCCCATTGACCCCAGTGGGATGGAATCAAGCAGCTTCAGCAAACACACAAAACGAACATGGAGCTCCTCACTCCAGGCGCTCAAAACTCCACAGCCAAAGACAAGTTCAGTGCCCAAGCCATTTTTCGCTGCCATGGAAACCAAGTGCTCTGGCAGCACATATGTCTGAAAGTGGATATGACACCTAGGGAAAAGAGTGTGCTGGTGAATGGCAACTGCCCGAAGCAGCAGCACAGCTCTTCCACTGCCAAAACAACTCCACCTGCCTCATGAACTTCACATACCATCAGCTGTCCTGGCAGCTATCTAGGAAACCCTGTTGGGTCACTTCCGGTCCCATGCCCATTGAGCCCAGTGGGATGGAATCAAGCAGCTTCAGCACCCACACAAAACGAACATGGAGCTCCTCACTCCAGGCGCTCAAAACTCCACGGCCAAAGACAAGTTCAGTGCCCAAGCCATTTCCTGCTGCCATGGAAACCAAGTGCTCTGGCAGCACATATGTCTGAAAGTGGATATGACACCTAGGGAAGGGAGTGTGCTGGTGAATGGCAACTGCCCGAAGCAGCAGCACAGCTCTTCCACTGCCAAAACATCTCCACCTGCCTCATGAACTTCACATACCATCAGCTGTCCTGGCAGCTATGTAGGAAACCCTGTTGGGTCACTTCCGGTCCCATGCCCATTGAGCCCAGTGGGATGGAATCAAGCAGTTTCAGCACACACACAAAAAGAACATGGAGCTCCTCACTCAAGGCGCTCAAAACTCCATGGCCAAAGACAAGTTCAGTGCCCAAGCCATTTCCCGCTGCCATGGAAACCAAGTGCTCTGGCAGCACATATGTCTGAAAGTGGATATGACACCTAGAGAACTCTGTGTGGTGGTGAATGACAACTGCCCGAAGCAGCAGCACAGCTCTTCCACTGCCAAAACAACTCCACCTGCCTCATGAACTTCACATACCATCAGCTGTCCTGGCAGCTATCTAGGAAACCCTGTTGGGTCACTTCTGGTCCAATGCCCATTGAGCCCAGTGGGATGGAATCAAGCAGCTTCAGCACACACACAAATCTAATATGGAGCTCCTCACTCAAGGCGCTCAAAACTCCACGGCCAAAGACAAGTTCAGTGCCCAAGCCATTTCCCGCTGCCATGGAAACCAAGTGCTCTGGCAGCACATATGTCTGAAAGTGGATATGACACCTAGGGAAGAGAGTGTGCTGGTGAATGGCAACTGCCCGAAGCAGCAGCACAGCTCTTCCACTGCCAAAACAACTCCACCTGCCTCATGAACTTCACATACCATCAGCTGTCCTGGCTGCTATCTAGGAAACCCTGTTGGGTCACTTCCGGTCCCATGCCCATTGAGCCCAGTGGGATGGAATCAAGCAGCTTCAGCACCCACACAAAACGAACATGGAGCTCCTCACTCAAGGCGCTCAAAACTCCATGGCCAAAGACAAGTTCAGTGCCCAAGCCATGTCCCGCTGCCATGGAAACCAAGTGCTCTGGCAGCACATAGGTCTGAAAGTGGATATGACACCTAGGGAACACTGTGTGGTGGTGAATGGCAACTGCCCGAAGCAGCAGCACAGCTCTTCCAGTGCCAAAACAACACCACCTGCCTCGTGAACTTCACATACCATCAGCTGTCCTGGCAGCTATCTAGGAAACCCTGTTGGGTCACTTCCGGTCCCATGCCCATTGAGCCCAGTGGGATGGAACCAAGCAGCTTGAGCACCCACACAAATCTAACATGGAGCTCCTCACTCAAGGCGCTCAAAACTCCATGGCCAAAGACAAGTTCAGTGCCCAAGCCATTTCCCGCTGCCATGGAAACCAAGTGCTCTGGCAGCACATATGTCTGAAAGTGGATATGACACCTAGGGAAGGGAGTGTGCTGGTGAATGGCAACTGCCCGAAGCAGCAGCACAGCTCTTCCAGTGCCAAAACAACTCCACCTGCCTCATGAACTTCACATACCATCAGCTGTCCTGGCAGCTATGTAGGAAACCCTGTTGGGTCACTTCTGGTAACATGCCCATTGAGCCCAGTGGGATGGAATCAAGCAGCTTCAGCACACACACAAAACGAACATGGAGCTTCTCACTCAAGGCGCTCAAAACTCCACAGCCAAAGACAAGTTCAGTGCCCAAGCCATTTCCCGCTGCCATGGAAACCAAGTGCTCTGGCAGCACATATGTCTGAAAGTGGATATGACACCTAGGGAAGGGAGTGTGCTGGTGAATGGCAACTGCCCGAAGCAGCAGCACAGCTCTTCCACTGCCAAAACAACTCCACCTGCCTCATGAACTTCACATACCATCAGCTGTCCTGGCAGCTATCTAGGAAGCCCTGTTGGCTCACTTCCGGTCCCATGCCCATTGAGCCCAGTGGGATGGAATCAAGCAGCTTCAGCACCCACACAAAACGAACATGGAGCTCCTCACTCAAGGCGCTCAAAACTCCATGGCCGAAGACAAGTTAGTGCCCAAGCCATTTCCCGCTGCCATGGAAACCAAGTGCTCTGGCAGCACATATGTCTGAAAGTGGGTATGACACCTAGGGAAGGGAGTGTGCTGGTGAATGGCAACTGCCCGAAGCAGCAGCACAGCTCTTCCAGTGCCAAAACAACACCACCTGCCTCGTGAACTTCACATACCATCAGCTGTCCTGGCAGCTATCTAGGAAACCCTGTTGGGTCACTTCCGGTTCCATGCCCATTGAGCCCAGTGTGATGGAATCAAGCAGCTTCAGCACACACACAAATCTAATATTGAGCTCCTCACTCAAGGCGCTCAAAACTCCACGGCCAAAGACAAGTTCAGTGCCCAAGCCATTTCCCGCTGCCATGGAAACCAAGTGCTCTGGCAGCACATATGTCTGAAAGTGGATATGACACCTAGGGAAGAGAGTGTGCTGGTGAATGGCAACTGCCCGAAGCAGCAGCACAGCTCTTCCACTGCCAAAACAACTCCACCTGCCTCATGAACTTCACATACCATCAGCTGTCCTGGCTGCTATCTAGGAAACCCTGTTGGGTCACTTCCGGTCCCATGCCCATTGAGCCCAGTGGGATGGAATCAAGCAGCTTCAGCACCCACACAAAACGAACATGGAGCTCCTCACTCCAGGCGCTCAAAACTCCACGGCCAAAGACAAGTTCAGTGCCCAAGCCATTTCCTGCTGCCATGGAAACCAAGTGCTCTGGCAGCACATATGTCTGAAAGTGGATATGACACCTAGGGAAGGGAGTGTGCTGGTGAATGGCAACTGCCCGAAGCAGCAGCACAGCTCTTCCACTGCCAAAACATCTCCACCTGCCTCATGAACTTCACATACCATCAGCTGTCCTGGCAGCTATGTAGGAAACCCTGTTGGGTCACTTCCGGTCCCATGCCCATTGAGCCCAGTGGGATGGAATCAAGCAGTTTCAGCACACACACAAAAAGAACATGGAGCTCCTCACTCAAGGCGCTCAAAACTCCATGGCCAAAGACAAGTTCAGTGCCCAAGCCATTTCCCGCTGCCATGGAAACCAAGTGCTCTGGCAGCACATATGTCTGAAAGTGGATATGACACCTAGAGAACTCTGTGTGGTGGTGAATGACAACTGCCCGAAGCAGCAGCACAGCTCTTCCACTGCCAAAACAACTCCACCTGCCTCATGAACTTCACATACCATCAGCTGTCCTGGCAGCTATCTAGGAAACCCTGTTGGGTCACTTCTGGTCCAATGCCCATTGAGCCCAGTGGGATGGAATCAAGCAGCTTCAGCACACACACAAATCTAATATGGAGCTCCTCACTCAAGGCGCTCAAAACTCCACGGCCAAAGACAAGTTCAGTGCCCAAGCCATTTCCCGCTGCCATGGAAACCAAGTGCTCTGGCAGCACATATGTCTGAAAGTGGATATGACACCTAGGGAAGAGAGTGTGCTGGTGAATGGCAACTGCCCGAAGCAGCAGCACAGCTCTTCCACTGCCAAAACAACTCCACCTGCCTCATGAACTTCACATACCATCAGCTGTCCTGGCTGCTATCTAGGAAACCCTGTTGGGTCACTTCCGGTCCCATGCCCATTGAGACCAGTGGGATGGAATCAAGCAGCTTCAGCACCCACACAAAACGAACATGGATCTCCTCACTCAAGGCGCTCAAAACTCCATGGCCAAAGACAAGTTCAGTGCCCAAGCCATGTCCCGCTGCCATGGAAACCAAGTGCTCTGGCAGCACATAGGTCTGAAAGTGGATATGACACCTAGGGAACACTGTGTGGTGGTGAATGGCAACTGCCCGAAGCAGCAGCACAGCTCTTCCAGTGCCAAAACAACTCCACCTGCCTCATGAACGTCACATACCATCAGCTGTCCTGGCAGCTATCTAGGAAACCCTGTTGGGTCACTTCTGGTCCCATGCCCATTGAGCCCAGTGGGATGGAATCAAGCAGCTTCAGCACCCACACAAAACGAACATGGAGCTCCTCACTTAAGGCGCTCAAAACTCCATGGCCAAAGACAAGTTCAGTGCCCAAGCCATTTCCCGCTGTCATGGAAACCAAGTGCTCTGGCAGCACATATGTCTGAAAGTGGATATGACACCTAGGGAAGGGAGTTTGCTGGTCAATGGCAACTGCCCGAAGCAGCAGCACAGCTCTTCCACTGCCAAAACAACTCCACCTGCCTCATGAACTTCACATACCATCAGCTGTCCTGGCAGGTATGTTGGACACCTTGTTGGGTCATTTCCGGTCCCATGCACATTGACCCCAGTGGGATGGAATCAAGTAGCTTCAGTAACCACACAAATCTAACATGGAGCTCCTCACTCAAGGCGCTCAAAACTCCATGGCCAAAGACAAGTTCAGTGCCCAAGCCATTTCCCGCTGCCATGGAAACCAAGTGCTCTGGCAGCACGTATGTCTGAAATTGGATATGACACCTAGGGAAGAGAGTCTGCTGCTGAATGGCAACTGCCCGAAGCAGCAGCACAGCTCTTCCACTGCCAAAACAACTCCACCTGCCTCATGAACTTCACATACCATCAGCTGTCCTGGCTGCTATCTAGGAAACCCTGTTGGTTCACTTCCGGTCCCATGCCCATTGAGCCCAGTGGGATGGAATCAAGCAGCTTCAGCACCCACACAAAACGAACATGGAGCTCCTCACTCCAGGCGCTCAAAACTCCACGGCCAAAGACATGTTCAGTGCCCAAGCCATTTCCCGCTGCCATGGAAACCATGTGCTCTGGCAGCACATATGTCTGAAAGTGGATATGACACCTAGGGAAGGGAGTGTGCTGGTGAATGGCAACTGCCCGAAGCAGCAGCACAGCTCTTCCACTGCCAAAACAACTCCACCTGCCTCATGAACTTCACATACCATCAGCTGTCCTGGCAGCTATCTAGGAAACCTTGTTGGGTCACTTCCGGCCCATGTACATTGAGCACAGTGGGATGGAATCAAGCAGCTTCAGCACCCACACAAAAAGAACATGGAGCTCCTCACTCAAGGCGCTCAAAACTCCATGGCCAAAGACAAGTTCAGTGCCCAAGCCATTTCCCGCTGCCATGGAAACCAAGTGCTCTGGCAGCACATATGTCTGAAAGTGGATATGACACCTAGGGAAGAGAGTGTGCTGGTGAATGGCAACTGCCCGAAGCAGCAGCACAGCTCTTCCACTGCCAAAACAACTCCACCTGCCTCATGAACTTCACATACCATCAGCTGTCCTGGCAGGTATGTTGGACACCTTGTTGGGTCACTCCCGGTCCCATGCCCATTGAGCCCAGTGGGAAGGAATCAAGCAGCTTCAGCACCCACACAAATCTACCATGGAGCTCCTCACTCAAGGCGCTCAAAACTCCATGGCCAAAGACAAGTTCAGTGCCCAAGCCATTTCCCGCTGCCATGGAAACCAAGTGCTCTGGCAGCACATATGTCTGAAAGTGGATATGACACCTAGGGAAGGGAGTCTGCTGCTGAATGGCAACTGCCCGAAGCAGCAGCACAGCTCTTCCACTGCCAAAACAACTCCACCTGCCTCATGAACTTCACATACCATCAGCTGTCCTGGCAGCTATCTAGGAAACCTTGTTGGGTCACTTCTGGTCCCATGCCGATTGACCCAAGTGGGATGGAATCAAGCAGCTTCAGCACACACACAAATCTAAAATGGAGCTCCTCACTCAAGGCGCTCAAAACTCCATGGCCAAAGACAAGTTCAGTGCCCAAGCCATTTCCCGCTGCCATGGAAACCAAGTGCTCTGGCAGCACATATGTCTGAAAGTGGATATGACACCTAGGGAAGAGAGTGTGCTGGTGAATGGCAACTGCCCGAAGCAGCAGCACAGCTCTTCCACTGCCAAAACAACTCCACCTGCCTCATGAACTTCACATACCATCAGCTGTCCAGGCTGCTATCTAGGAAACCTTGTTGGGTCACTTCCGGTCCCATGCCCATTGAGCCCAGTGGGATGGAATCAAGCAGCTTCAGCACCCACACAAAACGAACATGGAGCTCCTCACTCAAGGCGCTCAAAACTCCATGGCCAAAGACATGTTCAGTGCCCAAGCCATTTCCCGCTGCCATGGAAACCAAGTGCTCTGGCAGCACATATGTCTGAAAGTGGATATGACACCTAGGGAAGGGAGTGTGCTGGTGAATGGCAACTGCCCGAAGCAGCGGCACAGCTCTCCCACTGCCAAAACAACCCCACCTGCCTCATGAACTTCACATACCATCAGCTGTCCTGGCAGGTATGTTGGACACCTTGTTGGGTCAGTCCCGGTCCCATGCCCATTGAGCCCAGTGGGAAGGAATCAAGCAGCTTCAGCACCCACACAAATCAACCATGGAGCTCCTCACTCAAGGCGCTCAAAACTCCATGGCCAAAGACAAGTTCAGTGCCCAAGCCATTTCCCGCTGCCATGGAAACCAAGTGCTCTGGCAGCACATATGTCTGAAAGTGGATATGACACCTAGGGAAGGGAGTGAGCTGATGAATGGCAACTGCTCGAAGCAGCAGCACAGCTCTTCCACTGCCAAAACAACTCCACCTGCCTCATGAACTTCACATACCATCAGCTGTCCTGGCAGCTATCTAGGAAACCCTGTTGGCTCACTTCCGGTCCCATGCCCATTGACCCCAGTGGGATGGAATCAAGCAGCTTCAGCAAACACACAAAACGAACATGGAGCTCCTCACTCCAGGCGCTCAAAACTCCACAGCCAAAGACAAGTTCAGTGCCCAAGCCATTTTTCGCTGCCATGGAAACCAAGTGCTCTGGCAGCACATATGTCTGAAAGTGGATATGACACCTAGGGAAAAGAGTGTGCTGGTGAATGGCAACTGCCCGAAGCAGCAGCACAGCTCTTCCACTGCCAAAACAACTCCACCTGCCTCATGAACTTCACATACCATCAGCTGTCCTGGCAGCTATCTAGGAAACCCTGTTGGGTCACTTCCGGTCCCATGCCCATTGAGCCCAGTGGGATGGAATCAAGCAGCTTCAGCACCCACACAAAACGAACATGGAGCTCCTCACTCCAGGCGCTCAAAACTCCACGGCCAAAGACAAGTTCAGTGCCCAAGCCATTTCCTGCTGCCATGGAAACCAAGTGCTCTGGCAGCACATATGTCTGAAAGTGGATATGACACCTAGGGAAGGGAGTGTGCTGGTGAATGGCAACTGCCCGAAGCAGCAGCACAGCTCTTCCACTGCCAAAACATCTCCACCTGCCTCATGAACTTCACATACCATCAGCTGTCCTGGCAGCTATGTAGGAAACCCTGTTGGGTCACTTCCGGTCCCATGCCCATTGAGCCCAGTGGGATGGAATCAAGCAGTTTCAGCACACACACAAAAAGAACATGGAGCTCCTCACTCAAGGCGCTCAAAACTCCATGGCCAAAGACAAGTTCAGTGCCCAAGCCATTTCCCGCTGCCATGGAAACCAAGTGCTCTGGCAGCACATATGTCTGAAAGTGGATATGACACCTAGAGAACTCTGTGTGGTGGTGAATGACAACTGCCCGAAGCAGCAGCACAGCTCTTCCACTGCCAAAACAACTCCACCTGCCTCATGAACTTCACATACCATCAGCTGTCCTGGCAGCTATCTAGGAAACCCTGTTGGGTCACTTCTGGTCCAATGCCCATTGAGCCCAGTGGGATGGAATCAAGCAGCTTCAGCACACACACAAATCTAATATGGAGCTCCTCACTCAAGGCGCTCAAAACTCCACGGCCAAAGACAAGTTCAGTGCCCAAGCCATTTCCCGCTGCCATGGAAACCAAGTGCTCTGGCAGCACATATGTCTGAAAGTGGATATGACACCTAGGGAAGAGAGTGTGCTGGTGAATGGCAACTGCCCGAAGCAGCAGCACAGCTCTTCCACTGCCAAAACAACTCCACCTGCCTCATGAACTTCACATACCATCAGCTGTCCTGGCTGCTATCTAGGAAACCCTGTTGGGTCACTTCCGGTCCCATGCCCATTGAGCCCAGTGGGATGGAATCAAGCAGCTTCAGCACCCACACAAAACGAACATGGAGCTCCTCACTCAAGGCGCTCAAAACTCCATGGCCAAAGACAAGTTCAGTGCCCAAGCCATGTCCCGCTGCCATGGAAACCAAGTGCTCTGGCAGCACATAGGTCTGAAAGTGGATATGACACCTAGGGAACACTGTGTGGTGGTGAATGGCAACTGCCCGAAGCAGCAGCACAGCTCTTCCAGTGCCAAAACAACTCCACCTGCCTCATGAACGTCACATACCATCAGCTGTCCTGGCAGCTATCTAGGAAACCCTGTTGGGTCACTTCTGGTCCCATGCCCATTGAGCCCAGTGGGATGGAATCAAGCAGCTTCAGCACCCACACAAAACGAACATGGAGCTCCTCACTCAAGGCGCTCAAAACTCCATGGCCAAAGACAAGTTCAGTGCCCAAGCCATTTCCCGCTGTCATGGAAACCAAGTGCTCTGGCAGCACATATGTCTGAAAGTGGATATGACACCTAGGGAAGGGAGTGTGCTGGTGAATGGCAACTGCCCGAAGCAGCAGCACAGCTCTTCCACTGCCAAAACAACTCCACCTGCCTCATGAACTTCACATACCATCAGCTGTCCTGGCAGGTATGTTGGACACCTTGTTGGGTCATTTCCGGTCCCATGCACATTGACCCCAGTGGGATGGAATCAAGTAGCTTCAGTAACCACACAAATCTAACATGGAGCTCCTCACTCAAGGCGCTCAAAACTCCATGGCCAAAGACAAGTTCAGTGCCCAAGCCATTTCCCGCTGCCATGGAAACCAAGTGCTCTGGCAGCACGTATGTCTGAAATTGGATATGACACCTAGGGAAGAGAGTCTGCTGCTGAATGGCAACTGCCCGAAGCAGCAGCACAGCTCTTCCACTGCCAAAACAACTCCACCTGCCTCATGAACTTCACATACCATCAGCTGTCCTGGCTGCTATCTAGGAAACCCTGTTGGTTCACTTCCGGTCCCATGCCCATTGAGCCCAGTGGGATGGAATCAAGCAGCTTCAGCACCCACACAAAACGAACATGGAGCTCCTCACTCCACGCGCTCAAAACTCCACGGCCAAAGACATGTTCAGTGCCCAAGCCATTTCCCGCTGCCATGGAAACCATGTGCTCTGGCAGCACATATGTCTGAAAGTGGATATGACACCTAGGGAAGGGAGTGTGCTGGTGAATGGCAACTGCCCGAAGCAGCAGCACAGCTCTTCCACTGCCAAAACAACTCCACCTGCCTCATGAACTTCACATACCATCAGCTGTCCTGGCAGCTATCTAGGAAACCTTGTTGGGTCACTTCCGGCCCATGTACATTGAGCACAGTGGGATGGAATCAAGCAGCTTCAGCACCCACACAAAAAGAACATGGAGCTCCTCACTCAAGGCGCTCAAAACTCCATGGCCAAAGACAAGTTCAGTGCCCAAGCCATTTCCCGCTGCCATGGAAACCAAGTGCTCTGGCAGCACATATGTCTGAAAGTGGATATGACACCTAGGGAAGAGAGTGTGCTGGTGAATGGCAACTGCCCGAAGCAGCAGCACAGCTCTTCCACTGCCAAAACAACTCCACCTGCCTCATGAACTTCACATACCATCAGCTGTCCTGGCAGGTATGTTGGACACCTTGTTGGGTCACTCCCGGTCCCATGCCCATTGAGCCCAGTGGGAAGGAATCAAGCAGCTTCAGCACCCACACAAATCTACCATGGAGCTCCTCACTCAAGGCGCTCAAAACTCCATGGCCAAAGACAAGTTCAGTGCCCAAGCCATTTCCCGCTGCCATGGAAACCAAGTGCTCTGGCAGCACATATGTCTGAAAGTGGATATGACACCTAGGGAAGGGAGTCTGCTGCTGAATGGCAACTGCCCGAAGCAGCAGCACAGCTCTTCCACTGCCAAAACAACTCCACCTGCCTCATGAACTTCACATACCATCAGCTGTCCTGGCAGCTATCTAGGAAACCTTGTTGGGTCACTTCTGGTCCCATGCCGATTGACCCAAGTGGGATGGAATCAAGCAGCTTCAGCACTCACACAAATCTAAAATGGAGCTCCTCACTCAAGGCGCTCAAAACTCCATGGCCAAAGACAAGTTCAGTGCCCAAGCCATTTCCCGCTGCCATGGAAACCAAGTGCTCTGGCAGCACATATGTCTGAAAGTGGATATGACACCTAGGGAAGAGAGTGTGCTGGTGAATGGCAACTGCCCGAAGCAGCAGCACAGCTCTTCCACTGCCAAAACAACTCCACCTGCCTCATGAACTTCACATACCATCAGCTGTCCAGGCTGCTATCTAGGAAACCTTGTTGGGTCACTTCCGGTCCCATGCCCATTGAGCCCAGTGGGATGGAATCAAGCAGCTTCAGCACCCACACAAAACGAACATGGAGCTCCTCACTCAAGGCGCTCAAAACTCCATGGCCAAAGACATGTTCAGTGCCCAAGCCATTTCCCGCTGCCATGGAAACCAAGTGCTCTGGCAGCACATATGTCTGAAAGTGGATATGACACCTAGGGAAGGGAGTGTGCTGGTGAATGGCAACTGCCCGAAGCAGCGGCACAGCTCTTCCACTGCCAAAACAACCCCACCTGCCTCATGAACTTCACATACCATCAGCTGTCCTGGCAGGTATGTTGGACACCTTGTTGGGTCAGTCCCGGTCCCATGCCCATTGAGCCCAGTGGGAAGGAATCAAGCAGCTTCAGCACCCACACAAATCAACCATGGAGCTCCTCACTCAAGGCGCTCAAAACTCCATGGCCAAAGACAAGTTCAGTGCCCAAGCCATTTCCCGCTGCCATGGAAACCAAGTGCTCTGGCAGCACATATGTCTGAAAGTGGATATGACACCTAGGGAAGGGAGTGAGCTGGTGAATGGCAACTGCTCGAAGCAGCAGCACAGCTCTTCCACTGCCAAAACAACTCCACCTGCCTCATGAACTTCACATACCATCAGCTGTCCTGGCAGCTATCTAGGAAACCCTGTTGGGTCACTTCTGGTCCCATGCCCATTGAGAAAAGTGGGATGGAATCAAGCAGCTTCAGCACACACACAAATCTAAAATGGAGCTTCTCACTCAAGGCGCTCAAAACTCCACGGCCAAAGACAAGTTCAGTGCCCAAGCCATTTCTCGCTGCCATGGAAACCAAGTGCTCTGGCAGCACATATGTCTGAAAGTGGATATGACACCTAGGGAAGGGAGTGTGCTGGTGAATGGCAACTGCCCGAAGCAGCAGCACAGCTCTTCCAGTGCCAAAACAACTCCATCTGCCAAATGAACTTCACATACCATCAGCTGTCCTGGCAGCCATCTAGGAAACCCTGTTGGGTCACTTCCGGTCCCATGCCCATTGAGCCCAGTGGGATGGAATCAAGCAGCTTCAGCACCCACACAAATCTAAAATGGAGCTCCTCACTCAAGGCGCTCAAAACTCCATGGCCAAAGACAAGTTCAGTGCCCAAGCCATTTCCCGCTGCCATGGAAACTAAGAGCTCTGGCAGCACATATGTCTGAAAGTGGATATGACACCTAGGGAAGAGAGTGTGCTGGTGAATTTCAACTGCCCGAAGCAGCAGCACAGCTCTTCCACTGCCAAAACAACACCACCTGCCTCATGAACTTCACATACCATCAGCTGTCCAGGCTGCTATCTAGGAAACCCTGTTGGGTCACTTCCGGTCCCATGCCCATTGAGCCCAGTGGGATGGAATCAAGCAGCTTCAGCACCCACACAAAACGAACATGGAGCTCCTCACTCAAGGCGCTCAAAACTCCATGGCCAAAGACAAGTTCAATGCCCAAGCCATTTCCCGCTGCCATGGAAACCAAGTGCTCTGGCAGCACATATGTCTGAAAGTGGATATGACACCTAGGGAAGGGAGTGTGCTGGTGAATGGCAAGTCCCGGAAGCAGCAGCACAGCTCTTCCACTGCCAAAACAACCCCACCTGCCTCATGAACTTCACATACCATCAGCTGTCCTGGCAGCTATCTAGGAAACCCTGTTGGCTCACTTCCGGTCCCATGCCCATTGAGTCCAGTGGGATGCAATTAAGCAGCTTCAGCACCCACACAAATCTACCATGGAGCTCCTCACTCAAGGCGCTCAAAACTCCATGGCCAAAGACAATTTCAGTGCCCAAGCCATTCCCCGCTGCCATGGAAACCAAGTGCTCTGGCAGCACATATGTCTGAAAGTGGATATGACACCTAGGGAAGGGAGTGTCCTGGTGAATGGCAACTGCCCGAAGCAGCAGCACAGCTCTTCCAATGCCAAAACAATACCACCTGCCTCATGAACTTCACATACCATCAGCTGTCCTGGCAGCTATCTAGGAAACCCTGTTGGGTCACTTCCGGTCCCATGCCCATTGAGCCCAGAGGGATGGAATCAAGCAGCTTCAGCACCCACACAAAATGAACATGGAGCTCCTCACTGAAGGTGCTCAAAACTCCACGGCCAAAGACAAGTTCAGTGCCCAAGCCATTTCCCGCTGCCATGGAAACTAAGAGCTCTGGCAGCACATATGTCTGAAAGTGGATATGACACCTAGGGAAGAGAGTGTGCTGGTGAATGGCAACTGCCCGAAGCAGCAGCACAGCTCTTCCAGTGCCAAAACAACTCCACGTGCCTCATGAACTTCACATACCATCAGCTGTCCTGGCAGCTATCTAGGAAACCCTGTTGGCTCACTTCCGGTCCCATGCCCATTGAGCCCAGTGGGATGGAATCAAGCAGCTTCAGCACCCACACAAAATGAACATGGAGCTCCTCACTCCAGGCGCTCAAAACTCCACAGCCAAAGACATGTTCAGTGCCCAAGCCATTTCCCGCTGCCATGGAAACCAAGTGCTCTGGCAGCACATATGTCTGAAAGTGGATATGACACCTAGGGAAGGGAGTGTGCTGGTGAATGGCAACTGCCCGAAGCAGCAGCACAGCTCTTCCACTGCCAAAACAACTCCACCTGCCTCATGAACTTCACATACCGTCAGCTGTCCTGGCAGCTATCTAGGAAACCCTGTTGGGTCACTTCTGGTCCCATGCCCATTGACCCCAGTGGGATGCAATTAAGCAGCTTCAGCACCCACACAAATCTAAAATGGAGCTCCTCACTCAAGGCGCTCAAAACTCCATGGCCAAAGACAAGTTCAGTGCCCAAGCCATTTCCCGCTGCCATGGAAACCAAGTGCTCTGGCAGCACATATGTCTGAAAGTGGATATGACACCTAGGGAAGAGAGTGTGCTGGTGAATGGCAACTGCCCGAAGCAGCAGCACAGCTCTTCCACTGCCAAAACAACTCCACCTGCCTCATGAACTTCACATACCATCAGCTGTCCTGGCAGCTATCTAGGAAACCCTGTTGGCTCACTTCTGGTCCCATGCCCATTGAGAAAAGTGGATGGAATCAAGCAGTTTCAGCACCCACACAAAACGAACATGGAGCTCCTCACTCAAGGCGCTCAAAACTCCATGGCCAAAGACAAGTTCAGTGCCCAAGCCATTTCCCACTGCCATGGAAACCAAGTGCTCTGGCAGCACATATGTCTGAAAGCGGATATGACACCTAGGGAAGTGAGTGTGCTGGTGAATGGCAACTGCCCGAAGCAGCAGCACAGCTCTTCCACTGCCAAAACAATTCCACCTGCCTCATGAACTTCACATACCATCAGCTGTCCTGGCAGCTATCTAGGAAACCCTGTTGGCTCACTTCCGGTCCCAAGCCCATTGAGCCCAGTGGGATAGAATCAAGCAGCTTCAGCACACACACAAAACGAACATGGAGCTCCTCACTCAAGGCGCTCAAAACTCCACGGCCAAAGACAAGTTCAGTGCCCAAGCCATTTCCAGCTGCCATGGAAACCAAGTGCTCTGGCAGCACATATGTCTGAAAGTGGATATGACACCTAGGGAAGGGAGTGTGCTGGTGAATGGCAACTGCCCGAAGCAGCAGCACAGCTCTTCCACTGCCAAAACAACTCCACCTGCCTCATGAACTTCACATACCATCAGCTGTCCTGGCAGCTATCTAGGAAACCCTGTTGGGTCACTTCCGGTCCCATGCCCATTGAGCCCAGTGGGATGGAATCAAGCAGCTTCAGCACCCACACAAAAAGAACATGGAGCTCCTCACTCAAGGCGCTCAAAACTCCACAGCCAAAGACAAGTTCAGTGCCCAAGCCATTCCCCGCTGCTATGGAAACCAAGTGCTCTGGCAGCACATATGTCTGAAAGTGGATATGACACCTAGGGAAGAGAGTGTGCTGGTAAATGGCAACTGCCCAAAGCAGCAGCAAAGCTCTTCCACTGCCAAAACAACTCCACCTGCCTCATGAACTTCACATACCATCAGCTGTCCAGGCTGCTATCTAGGAAACCCTGTTGGCTCACTTCCGGTCCCATGCCCATTGAGCCCAGTGGGATGGAATCAAGCAGCTTCAGCACCCACACAAAACGAACATGGAGCTCCTCACTCAAGGCGCTCAAAACTCCACGGAAAAAGACATGTTCAGTGCCCAAGCCATTTCCCGCTGCCATGGAAACCAAGTGCTCTGGCAACACATATGTCTGAAAGTGGATATGACACCTAGGGAAGGGAGTGTGCTGGTGAATGGCAACTGCCCGAAGCAGCAGCACAGCTCTTCCACTGCCAAAACAACTCCACCTGCCTCATGAACTTCACATACCAACAGCTGTCCTGGCAGCTATCTAGGAAACCCTGTTGGGTCACTTCCGGTCCCATGCCCATTGAGCCCATTGGGATGGAATCAAGCAGCTTCAGCACACACACAAAACGAACATGGAGCTCCTCACTCAAGGCGCTCATAACTCCATGGCCAAAGACAAGTTCAGTGCCCAAGCCATTTCCCGCTGCCATGGAAACCAAGTGCTCTGGCAGCACATATGTCTGAAAGTGGATATGACACCTAGGGAAGAGAGTGTGCTGGTGAGTGGCAACTGCCCGAAGCAGCAGCACAGCTCTTCCACTGCCAAAACAACTACACCTGCCTCATGAACTTCACATACCATCAGCTGTCCAGGCTGCTATCTAGGAAACCCTGTTGGGTCACTTCCTGTCCCATGCCCATTGAGCCCAGTGGGATGGAATCAAGCAGCTTCAGCACCCACACAAAACGAATATGGAGCTCCTCACTCCAGGCGCTCAAAATTCCACGGCCAAAGACATGTTCAGTGCCCAAGCCATTTCCCGCTGCCATGGAAACCAAGTGCTCTGGCAGCACATATGTCTGAAAGTGGATATGACACCTAGGGAATGAAGTGTGCTGGTGAATGGCAAGTCCCCGAAGCAGCAGCACAGCTCTTCCACTGCCAAAACAACTCCACCTGCCTCATGAACTTCACATACCATCAGCTGTCCTGGCAGCTATCTAGGAAACCCTGTTGGGTCACTTCTGGTCCCATGCCCATTGAGCCCATTGGGATGGAATCAAGCAGCTTCAGCACCCACACAAATCTAAAATGGAGCTCCTCACTCAAGGCGCTCAAAACTCCACGGCCAAAGACAAGTTCAGTGCCCAAGCCATTTCCCGCTGCCATGGAAACTAAGAGCTCTGGCAGCACATATGTCTGAAAGTGGATATGACACCTAGGGAAGAGAGTGTGCTGGTGAATGGCAACTGCCCGAAGCAGCAGCACAGCTCTTCCACTGCCAAAACAACTCCACCTGCCTCATGAACTTCACATACCATCAGCTGTCCAGGCTGCTATCTAGGAAACCCTGTTGGGTCACTTCCGGTCCCATGCCCATTGAGCCCAGTGGGATGGAATCAAGCAGCTTCAGCACCCACACAAATCTAAAATGGAGCTCCTCACTCAAGGTGCTCAAAACTCCGCGGCCAAAGACATGTTCAGTGCCCAAGCCATTTCCCGCTGCCATGGAAACCAAGTGCTCTGGCAGCACATATGTCTGAAAGTGGATATGACACCTAGGGAAGGGAGTGTGCTGGTGAATGGCAACTGCCCGAAGCAGCAGCACAGCTCTTCCACTGCCAAAACAACTCCACCTGCCTCATGAACTTCACATACCATCAGCTGTCCTGGCAGCTATCTGGGAAAGCCTGTTGGGTCACCTCCGGTCCCATGAACATTGAGCCCAGTGGATGGAATCAAGCAGTTTCAGCACACACACAAAACGAACATGGAGCTCCTCACTCAAGGCGCTCAAAACTCCATGGCCAAAGACAAGTTCAGTGCCCAAGCCATTTCCCGCTGCCATGGAAACCAAGTGCTCTGGCAGCACATATGTCTGAAAGTGGATATGACACCTAGGGAAGGGACTGTGCTGGTGAATGGCAACTGCCCGAAGCAGCAGCACAGCTCTTCCACTGCCAAAACAACTCCACCTGCCTCATGAACTTCACATACCATCAGCTGTCCTGGCAGGTATGTTGGACACCTTGTTGGGTCACTTCCGGTCCCATGCCCATTGAGCCCAGTGGGAAGGAATCAAGCAGCTTCAGCACCCACACAAATCTAACATGGAGCTCCTCACTCAAGGCGCTAAAAACTCCATGGCCAAAGACAAGTTCAGTGCCCAAGCCATTTCCCGCTGCCATGGAAACCAAGTGCTCTGGCAGCACATATGTCTGAAAGTGGATATGACACCTAGGGAAGGGAGTGTGCTGGTGAATGGCAAGTCCCCGAAGCAGCAGCACAGCTCTTCCAGTGCCAAAACAACTCCACCTGCCTCATGAACTTCATATACCATCAGCTGTCCTGGCAGCTATCTAGGAAACCCTGTTGGCTCACTTCTGGTCCCATGCCCATTGAGCCCAGTGGGATGGAATCAAGCAGCTTCAGCACCCACACAAAAAGAACATGGAGCTCCTCACTCAAGGCGCTCAAAACTCCACAGCAAAAGTCAAGTTCAGTGCCCAAGCCATTTCCCGCTGCCATGGAAACCAAGTGCTCTGGCAGCACATATGTCTGAAAGTGGATATGACACCTAGGGAAGGGACTATGCTGGTGAATGGCAACTGCCCGAAGCAGCAGCACAGCTCTTCCAGTGCCAAAACAACTCCACCTGCCAAATGAACTTCACATACCATCAGCTATCCTGGCAGCTATCTAGGAAACCCTGTTGGGTCACTTCTGGTCCCATGCCCATTGAGCCCAGTGGGATGGAATCAAGCAGCTTCAGCACACACACAAATCTAAAATGGAGCTCCTCACTCAAGGCGCTCAAAACTCCACGGCCAAAGACATGTTCAGTGCCCAAGCCATTTCCCGCTGCCATGGAAACTAAGAGCTCTGGCAGCACATATGTCTGAAAGTGGATATGACACCTAAAGAAGAGAGTTTGCTGGTGAATGGCAACTGCCCGAAGCAGCAGCACAGCTCTTCCACTGCCAAAACAACTCCACCTGCCTCATGAACTTCACATACCATCAGCTGTCCAGGCTGCTATCTAGGAAACCCTGTTGGGTCACTTCCGGTCCCATGCCCATTGAGCCCAGTGGGATGGAATCAAGCAGCTTCAGTACCCACACAAAACGAACATGGAGCTCCTCACTCAAGGCGCTCAAAACTCCACGGCCAAAGACATGTTCAGTGCCGAAGCCATTTCCCGCTGCCATGGAAACCAAGTGCTCTGGCAGCACATATGTCTGAAAGTGGATATGACACCTAGGGAAGGGAGTCTGCTGCTGAATGGCAAATGCCCGAACCAGCAGCACAGCTCTTCCACTGCCAAAACAACCCCACCTGCCTCATGAACTTCACATACCATCAGCTGTCCTGGCAGCTATCTAGGAAACCCTGTTGGGTCATTTCCGGTCCCATGCCCATTGAGCCCAGTGGGATGGAATCAAGCAGCTTCAGCACCCACACAAATCAAACATGGAGCTCCTCACTCAAGGCGCTCAAAACTCCATGGCCAAAGACAAGTTCAGTGCCCAAGCCATTTTTCGCTGCCATGGAAACCAAGTGCTCTGGCAGCACATATGTCTGAAAGTAGATATGACACCTAGGGAAGGGAGTGTGCTGGTGAATGGCAAGTCCCGGAAGCAGCAGCACAGCTCTTCCAGTGCCAAAACAACCCCACCTTCCTCATGAACTTCACATACCATCAGCTGTCCTGGCAGCTATCTAGGAAACCCTGTTGGGTCACTTTCGGTCCCATGCCCATTGAGCCCAGTGGGATGGAATCAAGCAGCTTCAGCACCCATACAAAACGAACATGGAGCTCCTCACTTAAGACGCTCAAAACTCCACAGCCTAAGACAAGTTCAGTGCCGAAGCCATTTCCCGCTGCCATGGAAACCAAGTGCTCTGGCAGCACATATGTCTGAAAGTGGATATGACACCTAGGGAAGGGAGTGTGCTGGTGAATGGCAAGTCCCCGAAGCAGCAGCACAGCTCTTCCACTGCCAAAACAACTCCACCTGCCTCATGAACTTCACATACCATCAGCTGCCCTGGCAGCTATCTAGGAAACCCTGTTGGGTCACTTCAGGTCCCATGCCCATTGAGCCCAGTGGGAAGGAATCAAGCAGCTTCAGCACCCACACAAATCTAACATGGAGCTCCTCACTCAAGGCGCTAAAAACTCCATGGCCAAAGACAAGTTCAGTGCCCAAGCCATTTCCCGCTGCCATGGAAACCAAGTGCTCTGGCAGCACATATGTCTGAAAGTGGATATGACACCTAGGGAAGGGAGTGTGCTGGTGAATGGCAAGTCCCCGAAGCAGCAGCACAGCTCTTCCAGTGCCAAAACAACTCCACCTGCCTCATGAACTTCACATACCATCAGCTGTCCTGGCAGCTATCTAGGAAACCCTGTTGGCTCACTTCTGGTCCCATGCCCATTGAGCCCAGTGGGATGGAATCAAGCAGCTTCAGCACCCACACAAAAAGAACATGGAGCTCCTCACTCAAGGCGCTCAAAACTCCACAGCAAAAGTCAAGTTCAGTGCCCAAGCCATTTCCCGCTGCCATGGAAACCAAGTGCTCTGGCAGCACATATGTCTGAAAGTGGATATGACACCTAGGGAAGGGACTATGCTGGTGAATGGCAACTGCCCGAAGCAGCAGCACAGCTCTTCCACTGCCAAAACAACTACACCTGCCTCATGAACTTCACATACCATCAGCTGTCCAGGCTGCTATCTAGGAAACCCTGTTGGGTCACTTCCTGTCCCATGCCCTTTGAGCCCAGTGGGATGGAATCAAGCAGCTTCAGCAACCACACAAAACGAACATGGAGCTCCTCACTCAAGGCGCTCAAAGCTCCACGGCCAAAGACAAGTTCAGTGCCCAAGCCATTCCCCGCTGCCATGGAAACCAAGTGCTCCGGTAGCACATATGTCTGAAAGTGGATATGACACCTAGGGAAGGGAGTGTGCTGGTGAATGGCAAGTCCCGGAAGCAGCAGCACAGCTCTTCCACTGCCAAAACAACCCCACCTGCCTCATGAACTTCACATACCATCAGCTGTCCAGGCTGCTATCTAGGAAACCCTGTTGGGTCACTTCCGGTCCCATGCCCATTGAGCCCAGTGGGATGGAATCAAGCAGCTTCAGTACCCACACAAAACGAACATGGAGCTCCTCACTCAAGGCGCTCAAAACTCCACGGCCAAAGACATGTTCAGTGCCGAAGCCATTTCCCGCTGCCATGGAAACCAAGTGCTCTGGCAGCACATATGTCTGAAAGTGGATATGACACCTAGGGAAGGGAGTCTGCTGCTGAATGGCAAATGCCCGAACCAGCAGCACAGCTCTTCCACTGCCAAAACAACCCCACCTGCCTCATGAACTTCACATACCATCAGCTGTCCTGGCAGCTATCTAGGAAACCCTGTTGGGTCATTTCCGGTCCCATGCCCATTGAGCCCAGTGGGATGCAATTAAGCAGCTTCAGCACCCACACAAATCAAACATGGAGCTCCTCACTCAAGGCGCTCAAAACTCCATGGCCAAAGACAAGTTCAGTGCCCAAGCCATTTTTCGCTGCCATGGAAACCAAGTGCTCTGGCAGCACATATGTCTGAAAGTAGATATGACACCTAGGGAAGGGAGTGTGCTGGTGAATGGCAAGTCCCGGAAGCAGCAGCACAGCTCTTCCAGTGCCAAAACAACCCCACCTTCCTCATGAACTTCACATACCATCAGCTGTCCTGGCAGCTATCTAGGAAACCCTGTTGGGTCACTTTCGGTCCCATGCCCATTGAGCCCAGTGGGATGGAATCAAGCAGCTTCAGCACCCATACAAATCTAAAATGGAGCTCCTCACTCAAGGCGCTCAAAACTCCACGGCCAAGGACAAGTTCAGTGCCCAAGCCATTTCCCGCTGCCATGGAAACTAAGAGCTCTGGCAGCACATATGTCTGAAAATGGATATGACACCTAGGGAAGAGAGTGTGCTGGTGAATGGCAACTGCCCGAAGCAGCAGCACAGCTCTTCCAGTGCCAAAACAACTCCACCTGCCTCATGAACTTCACATACCATCAGCTGTCCTGGCAGCTATCTAGGAAACCCTGTTGGCTCACTTCCGGTCCCATGCCCATTGAGCCCAGTGGGATGGAATCAAGCAGCTTCAGCACCCACACAAAACGAACATGGAGCTCCTCACTTAAGACGCTCAAAACTCCACAGCCTAAGACAAGTTCAGTGCCGAAGCCATTTCCCGCTGCCATGGAAACCAAGTGCTCTGGCAGCACATATGTCTGAAAGTGGATATGACACCTAGGGAAGGGAGTGTGCTGGTGAATGGCAAGTCCCCGAAGCAGCAGCACAGCTCTTCCACTGCCAAAACAACTCCACCTGCCTCATGAACTTCACATACCATCAGCTGCCCTGGCAGCTATCTAGGAAACCCTGTTGGGTCACTTTAGGTCCCATGCCCATTGAGCCCAGTGGGATGGAATCAAGCAGCTTCAGCACCCACACAAAACTAACATGGAGCTCCTCACTCAAGGCGCTCAAAACTCCACGGCCAAAGACAAGTTCAGTGCCCAAGCCATTTCCCGCTGCCATGGAAACCAAGTGCTCTGGCAGCACATATGTCTGAAAGTGGATATGACACCTAGGGAAGGGAGTGTGCTGGTGAATGGCAACTGCCCGAAGCAGCAGCACAGCTCTTCCACTGCCAAAACAACACCACCTGCCTCATGAACTTCACATACCATCAGCTGTCCTGGCAGCTATCTAGGAAACCCTGTT
The DNA here is from genome assembly GCF_030435755.1 of Ochotona princeps. Taxonomy (NCBI): domain Eukaryota; kingdom Metazoa; phylum Chordata; class Mammalia; order Lagomorpha; family Ochotonidae; genus Ochotona; species Ochotona princeps. The sequence continues at coordinate 139,623,270 of NC_080832.1, read as the reverse complement.
GGGTCACTTTCGGTCCCATGCCCATTGAGCCCAGTGGGATGGAATCAAGCAGCTTCAGCACCCACACAAAACGAACATGGAGCTCCTCACTCAAGGCGCTCAAAAGTCCATAGCCAAAGACAAGTTCAGTGCCCAAGCCATTTTTCGCTGCCATGGAAACCAAGTGCTCTGGCAGCACATATGTCTGAAAGTGGATATGACACCTAGGGAAGAGAGTGTGCTGGTGAGTGGCAACTGCCTGAAGCAGCAGCACAGCTCTTCCACTGCCAAAACAACTACACCTGCCTCATGAACTTCACATACCATCAGCTGTCCAGGCTGCTATCTAGGAAACCCTGTTGGGTCACTTCCTGTCCCATGCCCATTGAGCCCAGTGGGATGGAATCAAGCAGCTTCAGCAACCACACAAAACGAACATGGAGCTCCTCACTCAAGGCGCTCAAAGCTCCATGGCCAAAGACAAGTTCAGTGCCCAAGCCATTCCCCGCTGCCATGGAAACCAAGTGCTCCGGTAGCACATATGTCTGAAAGTGGATATGACACCTAGGGAAGGGAGTGTGCTGGTGAATGGCAAGTCCCGGAAGCAGCAGCACAGCTCTTCCACTGCCAAAACAACCCCACCTGCCTCATGAACTTCACATACCATCAGCTGTCCTGGCAGCTATCTAGGAAACCCTGTTGGGTCACTTTAGGTCCCATGCCCATTGAGCCCAGTGGGATGGAATCAAGCAGCTTCAGCACCCACACAAAACGAACATGGAGCTCCTCACTCAAGGCGCTCAAAACTCCACGGTCAAAGACATGTTCAGTGCCCAAGCCATTTTTCGCCTCCATGGAAACCAAGTGCTCTGGCAGCACATTTGTCTGAAAGTGGATATGACACCTAGGGAAGGGAGTGTGCTGGTGAATGGCAAATGCCCGAAGCAGCAGCACAGCTCTTTCACTGCCAAAACAACTCCACCTGCCTCATGAACTTCACATACCATCAGCTGTCCTGGCAGCTATCTGGGAAACCCTGTTGGGTCACCTCCGGTCCCATGCCCATTGAGCCCAGTGGATGGAATCAAGCAGTTTCAGCACCCACACAAAACGAACATGGAGCTCCTCACTCAAGGCGCTCAAAACTCCATGGCCAAAGACAAGTTCAGTGCCCAAGCCATTTCCCGCTGCCATGGAAACCAAGTGCTCTGGCAGCACATATGTCTGAAAGTGGATATGACACCTAGGGAAGGGACTGTGCTGGTGAATGGCAACTGCCCGAAGCAGCAGCACAGCTCTTCCACTGCCAAAACAACTCCACCTGCCTCATGAACTTCACATACCATCAGCTGTCCTGGCAGGTATGTTGGACACCTTGTTGGGTCACTTCCGGTCCCATGCCCATTGAGCCCAGTGGGAAGGAATCAAGCAGCTTCAGCACCCACACAAATCTAACATGGAGCTCCTCACTCAAGGCGCTCAAAACTCCATGGCCAAAGACAAGTTCAGTGCCCAAGCCATTTCCCGCTGCCATGGAAACCAAGTGCTCTGGCAGCACATATGTCTGAAAGTGGATATGACACCTAGGGAAGGGAGTGTGCTGGTGAATGGCAAGTCCCCGAAGCAGCAGCACAGCTCTTCCACTGCCAAAACAACTCCACCTGCCTCATGAACTTCATATACCATCAGCTGTCCTGGCAGCTATCTAGGAAACCCTGTTGGCTCACTTCTGGTCCCATGCCCATTGAGCCCAGTGGGATGGAATCAAGCAGCTTCAGCACCCACACATAATGAAGATGGAGCTCCTCACTCAAGGCGCTCAAAACTCCACAGCAAAAGACAAGTTCAGTGCCCAAGCCATTTCCTGCTGCCATGGAAACCAAGTGCTCTGGCAGCACATATGTCTGAAAGTGGATATGACACCAAGGGAAGGGACTGTGCTGGTGAATGGCAACTGCCCGAAGCAGCAGCACAGCTCTTCCACTGCCAAAACAACTCCACCTGCCAAATGAACTTCACATACCATCAGCTGTCCTGGCAGCTATCTAGGAAACCCTGTTGGGTCACTTCTGGTCCCATGCCCATTGAGCCCAGTGGGATGGAATCAAGCAGCTTCAGCACACACACAAATCTAAAATGGAGCTCCTCACTCAAGGCGCTCAAAACTCCACGGCCAAAGACAAGTTCAGTGCCCAAGCCATTTCCCGCTGCCATGGAAACTAAGAGCTCTGGCAGCACATATGTCTGAAAGTGGATATGACACCTAAAGAAGAGAGTTTGCTGGTGAATGGCAACTGCCCGAAGCAGCAGCACAGCTCTTCCACTGCCAAAACAACTCCACCTGCCTCATGAACTTCACATACCATCAGCTGTCCAGGCTGCTATCTAGGAAACCCTGTTGGGTCACTTCCGGTCCCATGCCCATTGAGCCCAGTGGGATGGAATCAAGCAGCTTCAGTACCCACACAAAACGAACATGGAGCTCCTCACTCAAGGCGCTCAAAACTCCACGGCCAAAGACATGTTCAGTGCCGAAGCCATTTCCCGCTGCCATGGAAACCAAGTGCTCTGGCAGCACATATGTCTGAAAGTGGATATGACACCTAGGGAAGGGAGTGTGCTGGTGAATGGCAAATGCCCGAACCAGCAGCACAGCTCTTCCACTGCCAAAACAACCCCACCTGCCTCATGAACTTCACATACCATCAGCTGTCCTGGCAGCTATCTAGGAAACCCTGTTGGGTCACTTTCGGTCCCATGCCCATTGAGCCCAGTGGGATGGAATCAAGCAGCTTCAGCAAACACACAAAACGAACATGGAGCTCCTCACTCAAGGCGCTCAAAAGTCCATAGCCAAAGACAAGTTCAGTGCCCAAGCCATTTTTCGCTGCCATGGAAACCAAGTGCTCTGGCAGCACATATGTCTGAAAGTGGATATGACACCTAGGGAAGAGAGTGTGCTGGTGAGTGGCAACTGCCTGAAGCAGCAGCACAGCTCTTCCACTGCCAAAACAACTACACCTGCCTCATGAACTTCACATACCATCAGCTGTCCAGGCTGCTATCTAGGAAACCCTGTTGGGTCACTTCCTGTCCCATGCCCATTGAGCCCAGTGGGATGGAATCAAGCAGCTTCAGCAACCACACAAAACGAACATGGAGCTCCTCACTCAAGGCGCTCAAAGCTCCATGGCCAAAGACAAGTTCAGTGCCCAAGCCATTCCCCGCTGCCATGGAAACCAAGTGCTCCGGTAGCACATATGTCTGAAAGTGGATATGACACCTAGGGAAGGGAGTGTGCTGGTGAATGGCAAGTCCCGGAAGCAGCAGCACAGCTCTTCCACTGCCAAAACAACCCCACCTGCCTCATGAACTTCACATACCATCAGCTGTCCTGGCAGCTATCTAGGAAACCCTGTTGGGTCACTTTAGGTCCCATGCCCATTGAGCCCAGTGGGATGGAATCAAGCAGCTTCAGCACCCACACAAAACGAACATGGAGCTCCTCACTCAAGGCGCTCAAAACTCCACGGTCAAAGACATGTTCAGTGCCCAAGCCATTTTTCGCCTCCATGGAAACCAAGTGCTCTGGCAGCACATTTGTCTGAAAGTGGATATGACACCTAGGGAAGGGAGTGTGCTGGTGAATGGCAAATGCCCGAAGCAGCAGCACAGCTCTTCCACTGCCAAAACAACTCCACCTGCCTCATGAACTTCACATACCATCAGCTGTCCTGGCAGCTATCTGGGAAACCCTGTTGGGTCACCTCCGGTCCCATGCCCATTGAGCCCAGTGGATGGAATCAAGCAGTTTCAGCACCCACACAAAACGAACATGGAGCTCCTCACTCAAGGCGCTCAAAACTCCATGGCCAAAGACAAGTTCAGTGCCCAAGCCATTTCCCGCTGCCATGGAAACCAAGTGCTCTGGCAGCACATATGTCTGAAAGTGGATATGACACCTAGGGAAGGGACTGTGCTGGTGAATGGCAACTGCCCGAAGCAGCAGCACAGCTCTTCCACTGCCAAAACAACTCCACCTGCCTCATGAACTTCACATACCATCAGCTGTCCTGGCAGGTATGTTGGACACCTTGTTGGGTCACTTCCGGTCCCATGCCCATTGAGCCCAGTGGGATGGAATCAAGCAGCTTCAGCACCCACACATAATGAAGATGGAGCTCCTCACTCAAGGCGCTCAAAACTCCACAGCAAAAGACAAGTTCAGTGCCCAAGCCATTTCCCGCTGCCATGGAAACCAAGTGCTCTGGCAGCACATATGTCTGAAAGTGGATATGACACCAAGGGAAGGGACTGTGCTGGTGAATGGCAACTGCCCGAAGCAGCAGCACAGCTCTTCCAGTGCCAAAACAACTCCACCTGCCAAATGAACTTCACATACCATCAGCTGTCCTGACAGCTATCTAGGAAACCCTGTTGGGTCACTTCCGGTCCCATGCCCATTGAGCCCAGTGGGATGGAATCAAGCAGCTTCAGCACACACACAAATCTAAAATGGAGCTCCTCACTCAAGGCGCTCAAAACTCCACGGCCAAAGACAAGTTCAGTGCCCAAGCCATTTCCCGCTGCCATGGAAACTAAGAGCTCTGGCAGCACATATGTCTGAAAGTGGATATGACACCTAAAGAAGAGAGTTTGCTGGTGAATGGCAACTGCCCGAAGCAGCAGCACAGCTCTTCCACTGCCAAAACAACTCCACCTGCCTCATGAACTTCACATACCATCAGCTGTCCAGGCTGCTATCTAGGAAACCCTGTTGGGTCACTTCCGGTCCCATGCCCATTGAGCCCAGTGGGATGGAATCAAGCAGCTTCAGTACCCACACAAAACGAACATGGAGCTCCTCACTCAAGGCGCTCAAAACTCCACGGCCAAAGACATGTTCAGTGCCGAAGCCATTTCCCGCTGCCATGGAAACCAAGTGCTCTGGCAGCACATATGTCTGAAAGTGGATATGACACCTAGGGAAGGGAGTGTGCTGGTGAATGGCAAATGCCCGAACCAGCAGCACAGCTCTTCCACTGCCAAAACAACCCCACCTGCCTCATGAACTTCACATACCATCAGCTGTCCTGGCAGCTATCTAGGAAACCCTGTTGGCTCACTTCCGGTCCCATGCCCATTGAGCCCAGTGGGATGGAATCAAGCAGCTTCAGCACCCACACAAATCAAACATGGAGCTCCTCACTCAAGGCGCTCAAAACTCCATGGCCAAAGACAAGTTCAGTGCCCAAGCCATTTTTCGCTGCCATGGAAACCAAGTGCTCTGGCAGCACATATGTCTGAAAGTGGATATGACACCTAGGGAAGGGAGTGTGCTGGTGAATGGCAAGTCCCGGAAGCAGCAGCACAGCTCTTCCAGTGCCAAAACAACCCCACCTTCCTCATGAACTTCACATACCATCAGCTGTCCTGGCAGCTATCTAGGAAACCCTGTTGGGTCACTTTCGGTCCCATGCCCATTGAGCCCAGTGGGATGGAATCAAGCAGCTTCAGCACCCATACAAATCTAAAATGGAGCTCCTCACTCAAGGCGCTCAAAACTCCACGGCCAAGGACAAGTTCAGTGCCCAAGCCATTTCCCGCTGCCATGGAAACTAAGAGCTCTGGCAGCACATATGTCTGAAAATGGATATGACACCTAGGGAAGAGAGTGTGCTGGTGAATGGCAACTGCCCGAAGCAGCAGCACAGCTCTTCCAGTGCCAAAACAACTCCACCTGCCTCATGAACTTCACATACCATCAGCTGTCCTGGCAGCTATCTAGGAAACCCTGTTGGCTCACTTCCGGTCCCATGCCCATTGAGCCCAGTGGGATGGAATCAAGCAGCTTCAGCACCCACACAAAACGAACATGGAGCTCCTCACTTAAGGCGCTCAAAACTCCACACCCTAAGACAAGTTCAGTGCCGAAGCCATTTCCCGCTGCCATGGAAACCAAGTGCTCTGGCAGCACATATGTCTGAAAGTGGATATGACACCTAGGGAAGGGAGTGTGCTGGTGAATGGCAAGTCCCCGAAGCAGCAGCACAGCTCTTCCACTGCCAAAACAACTCCACCTGCCTCATGAACTTCACATACCATCAGCTGCCCTGGCAGCTATCTAGGAAACCCTGTTGGGTCACTTTAGGTCCCATGCCCATTGAGCCCAGTGGGATGGAATCAAGCAGCTTCAGCACCCACACAAAACTAACATGGAGCTCCTCACTCAAGGCGCTCAAAACTCCACGGCCAAAGACAAGTTCAGTGCCCAAGCCATTTCCCGCTGCCATGGAAACCAAGTGCTCTGGCAGCACATATGTCTGAAAGTGGATATGACACCTAGGGAAGGGAGTGTGCTGGTGAATGGCAACTGCCCGAAGCAGCAGCACAGCTCTTCCACTGCCAAAACAACACCACCTGCCTCATGAACTTCACATACCATCAGCTGTCCTGGCAGCTATCTAGGAAACCCTGTTGGCTCACTTTCGGTCCCATGCCCATTGAGCCCAGTGGGATGGAATCAAGCAGCTTCAGCAAACACACAAAACGAACATGGAGCTCCACACTAGAGGCGCTCAAATCTCCACGGCCAAGGACAAGTTCAGTGCCCAAGCCATTTTTCGCTGCCATGGAAACCAAGTGCTCTGGCAGCACATATGTCTGAAAGTGGATATGACACCTAGGGAAGAGAGTGTGCTGGTGAGTGGCAACTGCCTGAAGCAGCAGCACAGCTCTTCCACTGCCAAAACAACTACACCTGCCTCATGAACTTCACATACCATCAGCTGTCCAGGCTGCTATCTAGGAAACCCTGTTGGGTCACTTCCTGTCCCATGCCCATTGAGCCCAGTGGGATGGAATCAAGCAGCTTCAGCAACCACACAAAACGAACATGGAGCTCCTCACTCCAGGCGCTCAAAATTCCACGGCCAAAGACATGTTCAGTGCCCAAGCCATTTCCCGCTGCCATGGAAACCAAGTGCTCTGGCAGCACATATGTCTGAAAGTGGATATGACACCTAGGGAAGGGAGTGTGCTGGTGAATGGCAAGTCCCGGAAGCAGCAGCACAGCTCTTCCACTGCCAAAACAACTCCACCTGCCTCATGAACTTCATATACCATCAGCTGTCCTGGCAGCTATCTAGGAAACCCTGTTGGGTCATTTCCGGTCCCATGCCCATTGAGCCCAGTGGGATGGAATCAAGCAGCTTGAGCACCCACACAAAAAGAACATGGAGCTCCTCACTCAAGGCGCTCAAAACTCCACAGCCAAAGACAAGTTCAGTGCCCAAGCCATTTCCCGCTGCCATGGAAACCAAGTGCTCTGGCAGCACATATGTCTGAAAGTGGATATGACACCTAGGGAAGGGAGTGTGCTGGTGAATGGCAACTGCCCGAAGCAGCAGCACAGCTCTTCCAGTGCCAAAACAACTCCACCTGCCTCATGAACTTCACATACCATCAGCTGTCCTGGCAGCTATCTAGGAAACCCTGTTGGGTCACTTCTGGTCCCATGCCCTTTGAGCCCATTGGGATGGAATCAAGCAGCTTCAGCACACACACAAATCTAAAATGGAGCTCCTCACTAAAGGCGCTCAAAACTCCACGGCCAAAGACAAGTTCAGTGCCCAAGCCATTTCCCGCTGCCATGGAAACTAAGAGCTCTGGCAGCACATATGTCTGAAAATGGATATGACACCTAGGGAAGAGAGTGTGCTGGTGAATGGCAACTGCCCGAACCAGCAGCACAGCTCTTCCACTGCCAAAACAACTCCACCTGCTTCATGAACTTCACATACCATCAGCTGTCCTGGCAGCTATCTAGGAAACCCTGTTGGCTCACTTTCGGTCCCTTGCCCATTGAGCCCAGTGGGATGGAATCAAGCAGCTTCAGCACACACACAAATCTAACATGGAGCTCCTCACTCAAGGCGCTCAAAACTCCACGGCCAAAGACAAGTTCAGTGCCCAAGCCATTTCCCGCTGCCATGGAAACCAAGTGCTCTGGCAGCACATATGTCTGAAAGTGGATATGACACCTAGGGAAGAGAGTGTGCTGGTGAATGGCAAGTCCCGGAAGCAGCAGCACAGCTCTTCCACTGCCAAAACAACCCCACCTGCCTCATGAACTTCACATACCATCAGCTGTCCTGGCAGCTATCTAGGAAACCCTGTTGGCTCACTTTCGGTCCCATGCCCATTGAGCCCAGTGGGATGCAATTAAGCAGCTTCAGCACCCACACAAATCAAACATGGAGCTCCTCACTCAAGGCGCTCAAAACTCCACGGCCAAAGACATCTTCAGTGCCCAAGCCATTCCCCGCTGCCATGGAAACCAAGTGCTCTGGCAGCACATATGTCTGAAAGTGGATATGACACCTAGGGAAGGGAGTGTGCTGGTGAATGGCAAGTCCCGGAAGCAGCAGCACAGCTCTTCCAGTGCCAAAACAACCCCACCTGCCTCATGAACTTCACATACCATCAGCTGTCCTGGCAGCTATCTAGGAAACCCTGTTGGGTCACTTTAGGTCCCATGCCCATTGAGCCCAGTGGGATGGAATCAAGCAGCTTCAGCACCCACACAAAACGAACATGGAGCTCCTCACTAGAGGCGCTCAAAACTCCACGGCCAAGGACAAGTTCAGTGCCCAAGCCATTTCCCGCTGCCATGGAAACTAAGAGCTCTGGCAGCACATATGTCTGAAAGTGGATATGACACCTAGGGAAGGGACTGTGCTGGTGAATGGCAACTGCCCGAAGCAGCAGCACAGCTCTTCCACTGCCAAAACAACTCCACCTGCTTCATGAACTTCACATACCATCAGCTGTCCTGGCAGCTATCTAGGAAACCCTGTTGGCTCACTTTCGGTCCCATGCCCATTGAGCCCAGTGGGATGGAATCAAGCAGCTTCAGCACACACACAAATCTAACATGGAGCTCCTCACTCAAGGCGCTCAAAACTCCACGGCCAAAGACAAGTTCAGTGCCCAAGCCATTTCCCGCTGCCATGGAAACCAAGTGCTCTGGCAGCACATATGTCTGAAAGTGGATATGACACCTAGGGAAGAGAGTGTGCTGGTGAATGGCAACTGCCCGAAGCAGCAGCACAGCTCTTCCACTGCCAAAACAACCCCACCTGCCTCATGAACTTCACATACCATCAGCTGTCCTGGCAGCTATCTAGGAAACCCTGTTGGGTCACTTCCGGTCCCATGCCCATTGAGCCCAGTGGGATGGAATCAAGCAGCTTCAGCACCCACACAAAACGAACATGGAGCTCCACACTAGAGGCGCTCAAAACTCCACGGCCAAGGACAAGTTCAGTGCCCAAGCCATTTCCCGCTGCCATGGAAACTAAGTGCTCTGGCAGCACATATGTCTGAAATTGGATATGACACCTAGGGAAGGGAGTCTGGTGGTGAATGGCAACTGCCCGAAGCAGCAGCACAGCTCTTCCACTGCCAAAACAACTCCACCTGCCTCATGAACTTCACATACCATCAGCTGTCCTGGAAGCTATCGAGGAAACCCTGTTGGGTCACTTCCGGTCCCATGCCCATTGAGCCCAGTGTGATGGAATCAAGCAGCTTCAGCACCCACACAAAACGAACATGGAGCTCCTCACTCAAGGTGCTCAAAACTCCACGGCCAAAGACAAGTTAAGTGCCCAAGCCATTTCCCGCTGCCATGGAAACCAAGTGCTCTGGCAGCACATATGTCTGAAAGTGGATATGACACCTAGGGAAGGGAGTGTGCTGGTGAATGGCAACTGCCCAAAGCAGCAGCACAGCTCTTCCACTGCCAAAACAACTCCACCTGCCTCATGAACTTCACATACCATCAGCTGTCCTGGCAACTATCTAGGAAACCCTGTTGGCTCACTTTCGGTCCCATGCCCATTGAGCCCAGTGGGATGCAATTAAGCAGCTTCAGCACCCACACAAATCAAACATGGAGCTCCTCACTCCAGGCGCTCAAAACTCCATGGCCAAAGACATGTTCAGTGCCCAAGCCATTCCCCGCTGCCATGGAAACCAAGTGCTCTGGCAGCACATATGTCTGAAAGTGGATATGACACCTAGGGAAGGGAGTGTGCTGGTGAATGGCAAGTCCCGGAAGCAGCAGCACAGCTCTTCCAGTGCCAAAACAACCCCACCTGCCTCATGAACTTCACATACCATCAGCTGTCCTGGCAGCTATCTAGGAAACCCTGTTGGGTCACTTTCGGTCCCATGCCCATTGAGCCCAGTGGGATGGAATCAAGCAGCTTCAGCACCCACACAAAACGAACATGGAGCTCCTCACTAGTGGCGCTCAAAACTCCACGACCAAGGACAAGTTCAGTGCCCAAGCCATTTCCCGCTGCCATGGAAACTAAGAGCTCTGGCAGCACATATGTCTGAAAGTGGATATGACACCTAGGGAAGAGAGTGTGCTGGTGAATGGCAACTGCCCGAAGCAGCAGCACAGCTCTTCCACTGCCAAAACAACTCCACCTGCCTCATGAACTTCACATACCATCAGCTGTCCTGGCAGCTATCTAGGAAACCCTGTTGGGTCACTTTCGGTCCCATGCCCATTGAGCCCAGTGGGATGGAATCAAGCAGCTTCAGCACCCACACAAAACGAACATGGAGCTCCTCATTTAAGGCGCTCAAAACTCCACGGGCAAAGACAAGTTCAGTGCCCAAGCCATTTCCCGCTGCCATGGAAACCAAGTGCTCTGGCAGCACATATGTCTGAAAGTGGATATGACACCTAGGGAAGGGAGTGTGCTGGTGAATGGCAACTGCCCGAAGCAGCAGCACAGCTCTTCCACTGCCAAAACAACTCCACCTGCTTCATGAACTTCACATACCATCAGCTGTCCTGGCAGCTATCTAGGAAACCCTGTTGGGTCACTTCCGGTCCCATGCCCATTGAGCCCAGTGGGATGGAATCAAGCACCTTCAGCACACACACAAAATGAACATGGAGCTCCTCACTCAAGGCGCTAAAAATTCCACGGCCAAAGACAAGTTCAGTGCCCAAGCCATTTCCCGCTGCCATGGAAACCAAGTGCTCTGGCAGCACATATGTCTGAAAGTGGATATGACACCTAGGGAAGAGAGTGTGCTGGTGAATGGCAACTGCCCGAAGCAGCAGCACAGCTCTTCCACTGCCAAAACAACCCCACCTGCCTCATGAACTTCACATACCATCAGCTGTCCTGGCAGCTATCTAGGAAACCCTGTTGGGTCACTTTCGGTCCCATGCCCATTGAGCCCAGTGAGATGGAATCAAGCAGCTTCAGCACCCACACAAAACGAACATGGAGCTCCTCACTAGAGGCGCTCAAAACTCCACGGCCAAGGACAAGTTCAGTGCCCAAGCCATTTCCCGCTGCCATGGAAACTAAGAGCTCTGGCAGCACATATGTCTGAAAGTGGATATGACACCTAGGGAAGAGAGTGTGCTGGTGAATGGCAACTGCCCGAAGCAGCAGCACAGCTCTTCCAGTGCCAAAACAACTCCACCTGCCTCATGAACTTCACATACCATCAGCTCTCCTGGCAGCTATCTGGGAAACCCTGTTGGGTCACTTTCGGTCCCATGCCCATTGAGCCCAGTGGGATGGAATCAAGCAGCTTCAGCACCCACACAAAAAGAACATGGAGCTCCTCACTCAAGGCGCTCAAAACTCCACGGCCAAAGACAAGTTCAGTGCCCAAGCCATTTCCCGCTGCCATGGAAACCAAGTGCTCTGGCAGCACATATGTCTGAAACTGGATATGACACCTAGGGAAGGGAGTTTGCTGGTGAATGGCAACTGCCCGAAGCAGCAGCACAGCTCTTCCAGTGCCAAAACAACTCCACCTGCCTCATGAACTTCACATACCATCAGCTGTCCTGGCAGCTATCTAGGAAACCCTGTTGGCTCACTTTCGGTCCCATGCCCATTGAGCCCAGTGGGATGGAATCAAGCAGCTTCAGCACACACACAAATCTAACATGGAGCTCCTCAATCAAGGCGCTCAAAACTCTACGGCCAAAGACAAGTTCAGTGCCCAAGCCATTTCCCGCTGCCATGGAAACCAAGTGCTCTGGCAGCACATATGTCTGAAAGTGGATATGACACCTAGGGAAGGGAGTGTGCTGGTGAATGGCAACTGCCCGAAGCAGCAGCACAGCTCTTCCAGTGCCAAAACAACACCACCTGCCTCATGAACTTCACATACCATCAGCTGTCCTGGCAGCTATCTAGGAAACCCTGTTGGGTCACTTCCGGTCCCATGCCCATTGAGCCCAGTGGGATGGAATCAAGCAGCTTCAGCACCCACACAAAACGAACATGGAGCTCCTCACTCAAGGCGCTCAAAACTCCACGGCCAAAGACAAGTTCAGTGCCCAAGCCATTTCCCGCTGCCATGGAAACCAAGTGCTCTGGCAGCACATATGTCTGAAAGTGGATATGACACCTAGGGAAGGGAGTGTGCTGGTGAATGGCAACTGCCCGAAGCAGCAGCACAGCTCTTCCAGGGCCAAAACAACACCACCTGCCTCATGAACTTCACATACCATCAGCTGTCCTGGCAGCTATCGAGGAAACCCTGTTGGGTCACTTCTGGTCCCATGCCCATTGAGCCCAGTGGGATGGAATCAAGCAGCTTCAGCACACACACAAATCTAACATGGAGCTCCTCACTCAAGGCACCCAAAACTCCATGGCCAAAGACAAGTTCAGTGCCCAAGCCATTTCCCGCTGCCATGGAAACCAAGTGCTCTGGCAGCACATATGTCTGAAAGTGGATATGACACCTAGGGAAGGGAGTCTGCTGGTGAATGGCAAGTCCCCGAAGCAGCAGCACAGCTCTTCCACTGCCAAAACAAATCCACCTGCCTCATGAACTTCACATACCATCAGCTGTCCTGGCAGCTATCTAGGAAACCCTGTTGGCTCACTTTCGGTCCCATGCCCATTGAGCCCAGTGGGATGGAATCAAGCAGCTTCAGCACCCACACAAAACTAACATGGAGCTCCTCACTCCAGGTGTTCAAAACTCCATGGCCAAAGACAAGTTCAGTGCCCAAGCATTCCCCGCTGCCATGGAAACCAAGTGCTCTGGCAGCACATATGTCTGAAAGTGGATATGACACCTAGGGAAGGGACTGTGCTGGTGAATGGCAACAGCCCGAAGCAGCAGCACAGCTCTTCCACTGCCAAAACAACTCCACCTGCCTCATGAACTTCACATACCATCAGCTGTCCTGGCAGCTATCTAGGAAACCCTGTTGGGTCACTTCCGGTCCCATGCCCATTGAGCCCAGTGGGATGGAATCAAGCAGCTTCAGCACCCACACAAAATGAACATGTAGCTCCTCACTAGAGGCGCTCAAAACTCCACGACCAAAGACAAATTCAGTGCCCAAGCCATTTCCCGCTGCCACGGAAACTAAGAGCTCTGGCAGCACATATGTCTGAAAGTGGATATGACACCTAGGGAAGAGAGTGTGCTGGTGAATGGCAACTGCCCGAAGCAGCAGCACAGCTCTTCCACTGCCAAAACAACTCCACCTGCCTCATGAACTTCACATACCATCAGCTGTCCTGGCAGCTATCTAGGAAACCCTGTTGGCTCACTTCCGGTCCCATGCCCATTGAGCCCAGTGGGATGGAATCAAGCAGCTTCAGCACCCACACCAAACGAACATGGAGCTCCTCACTCAAGGCGCCCAATTCTCCATGGCCAAAGACAAGTTCAGTGCCCAAGCCATTTCCCGCTGCCATGGAAACCAAGTGCTCTGGCAGCACATATGTCTGAAAGTGGATATGACACCTAGGGAAGGGAATGTGCTGGTGAATGCCAACTGCCCGAAGCAGCATCACAGCTCTTCCACTGCCAAAACAACACCACCTGCCTCATGAACGTCACATACCATCAGCTGTCCTGGCAGCTATCTAGGAAACCCTGTTGGGTCACTTCCGGTCCCATGCCCATTGAGCCCAGTGGGATGGAATCAAGCAGCTTCAGCACCCACACAAAACGAACATGGAGCTCCTCACTCAAGGCGCCCAATTCTCCATGGCCAAAGACAAGTTCAGTGCCCAAGCCATTTCCCGCTGCCATGGAAACCAAGTGCTCTGGCAGCACATATGTCTGAAAGTGGATATGACACCTAGGGAAGGGAATGTGCTGGTGAATGCCAACTGCCCGAAGCAGCATCACAGCTCTTCCACTGCCAAAACAACACCACCTGCCTCATGAACGTCACATACCATCAGCTGTCCTGGCAGCTATCTAGGAAACACTGTTGGGTAACTTCCGGTCCCATGCCCATTGAGCCAGTGTGATGGAATCAAGCAGCTTCAGCACACACACAAATCTAATATGGAGCTCCTCACTCAAGGCGCTCAAAACTCCACGGCCAAAGACAAGTTCAGTGCCCAAGCCATTTCCCGCTGCCATGGAAACCAAGTTCTCTGGCAGCACATATGTCTGAAAGTGGATATGACACCTAGGGAAGGGAGTGTGCTGGTGAATGGCAACTGCCCGAAGCAGCAGCACAGCTCTTCCACTGCCAAAACAACTCCACCTGCCTCATGAACTTCACATACCATCAGCTGTCCTGGCAGCTATCTAGGAAACCCTGTTGGGTCACTTCCGGTCCCATGCCCATTGAGCCCAGTGGGATGGAATCAAGCAGCTTCAGCACCCACACAAAACGAACATGGAGCTCCTCACTCAAGGCGCTCAAAACTCCATGGCCAAAGACAAGTTCAGTGCCCAAGCCATTTCCCGTTGCCACGGAAACCAAGTGCTCTGGCAGCACATATGTCTGAAAGTGGATATGACACCTAGGGAAGGGAGTGTGCTGGTCAATGGCAACTGCCCGAAGCAGCAGCACAGCTCTTCCAGTGCCAAAACAACACCACCTGCCTCAAGAACTTCACATACCATCAGCTGTCCTGGCAGCTATCCAGGAAACCCTGTTTGGCTCACTTCCGGTCCCATGCCCATTGAGCCCAGTGGGATGGAATCAAGCAGCTTCAGCACCCACACAAATCTAACATAGAGCTCCTCACTCAAGGCGCTCAAAACTCCATGGCCAAAGACAAGTTCAGTGCCGAAGCCATTTCCCGCTGCCATGCAAACCAAGTGCTCTGGCAGCACATATGTCTGAAAGTGGATATGACACCTAGGGAAGGGAATGTGCTGGTGAATGGCAACTGACCGAAGCAGCAGCACAGCTCTTCCACTGCCAAAACAACCCCACCTGCCTCATGAACTTCACATACCATCAGCTGTCCTGGCAGCTATCTAAGAAACCCTGTTGGGTCACTTTTTGTATCATGCCCATTGAGACCAGAGGGATGGAATCAAACAGCTTCAGCACCCACACAAAAAGAACATGGAGCTCCTCATTCAAGGCGCTCAAAACTCCACGGCCAAAGACAAGTTCAGTGCCCAAGCCATTCCCCGCTGCCATGGAAACCAAGTGCTCTGGCAGCACATATGTCTGAAAGTGGATATGACACCTAGGGAAGGGAGTGTGCTGGTGAATGGCAACTGCCCGAAGCAGCAGCACAGCTCTTCCACTGCCAAAACAACTCCCCCTGCCTCATGAACTTCACATACCATCAGCTGTCCTGGCAGGTATCTAGGAAACCCTGTTGGGTCACTTCCGGTCCCATGCCCATTGATCCCAGTGGGATGGAATCAAGCAGCTTCAGCACCCACACAAATCTAACATGGAGCTCCTCACTAGAGGCGCTCAAAACTCCACGGCCAAAGGCAAGTTCAGTGCCCAAGCCATTTCCCGCTGCCATGGAAACTAAGAGCTCTAGCAGCACATATGTCTGAAAGTGGATATGACACCTAGGGAAGGGAGTGTGCTGGTGAATGGCAACTGCCCGAAGCAGCAGCACAGCTCTTCCAGTGCCAAAACAACTCCACCTGCCTCATGAACTTCACATACCATCAGCTGTCCTGGCAGCTATCTAGGAAACCCTGTTGGGTCACTTCCGGTCCCATGCCCATTGAGCCCAGTGGGATGGAATCAAGCAGCTTCAGCACCCACACAAAATGAACATGGAGCTCCTCACTCAAGGCGCTCAAAACTCCATGGCCAAAGACAAGTTCAGTGCCCAAGCCATTTCCCGCTGCCACGGAAACCAAGTGCTCTGGCAGCACATATGTCTGAAAGTGGTTATGACACCTAGGGAAGGGATTGTGCTGGTGAATGGCAAGTGCCCGAAGCAGCAGCACAGCTCTTCCACTGCTAAAACAACACCACCTGCCTCATGAACTTCACATACCATCAGCTGTCTTGGCAGCTATCTAGGAAACCCTGTTGGCTCACTTTCGGTCCCATGCCCATTGAGCCCAGTGGGATGGAGTTAAGCAGCTTCAGCACCCACACAAAAAGAACATGGAGCTCCTCACTCAAGGCGCTCAAAACTCCATGGCCAAAGACAAGTTCAGTGCCCAAGCCATTTCCCGTTGCCATGGAAACCAAGTGCTCTGGCAGCACATATGTCTGAAAGTGGATATGACACCTAGGGAAGGGAGTGTGCTGGTCAATGGCAACTGCCCGAAGCAGCAACACAGCTCTTCCACTGCCAAAACAACACCACCTGCCTCATGAACTTCACATACCATCAGCTGTCCTGGCAGCTATCCAGGAAACCCTGTTGGGTCACTTCCGGTCCCATGCCCATTGAGCCCAGTGGGATGGAATCAAGCAGCTTCAGCACCCACACAAATCTAACATGGAGCTCCTCACTCAAGGCGCTCAAAACTCCATGGCCAAAGACAAGTTCAGTGCCCAAGCCATTTCCCGCTGCCATGGAAACTAAGAGCTCTAGCAGCACATATGTCTGAAAGTGGATATGACACCTAGGGAAGAGAGTGTGCTGGTGAATGGCAACTGCCCGAAGCAGCAGCACAGCTCTTCCACTGCCAAAACAACTCCACCTGCCTCATGAACTTCACATACCATCAGCTGTCCTGGCAGCTATCTAGGAAACCCTGTTGGCTCACTTCCGGTCCCATGCCCATTGAGCCCAGTGGGATGGAATCAAGCAGCTTCAGCACACACACAAATCTAACATGGAGCTCCTCACTCAAGGCGCTAAAAATTCCACGGCCAAAGACAAGTTCAGTGCCCAAGCCATTTCCCGCTGCCATGGAAACCAAGTGCTCTGGCAGCACATATGTCTGAAAGTGGATATGACACCTAGGGAAGGGAGTGTGCTAGGGAATGGCAACTGCCCGAAGCAGCAGCACAGCTCTTCCACTGCCAAAACAACTCCACCTGCCTCATGAACTTCACATACCATCAGCTGTCCTGGCAGCTATCTAGGAAACCCTGTTGGCTCACTTCCGGTCCCATGCCCATTGAGCCCAGTGGGATGGAATCAAGCAGCTTCAGCAAACACACAAAACGAACATGGAGCTCCTCACTCAAGGCGCTCAAAACTCCATGGCCAAAGACAAGTTCAGTGCCGAAGCCATTTCCCGCTGCCACGGAAACCAAGTGCTCTGGCAGCACATATGTCTGAAAGTGGTTATGACACCTAGGGAAGGGATTGTGCTGGTGAATGGCAAGTGCCCGAAGCAGCAGCACAGCTCTTCCACTGCTAAAACAACACCACCTGCCTCAAGAACTTCACATAGCATCAGCTGTCCTGGCAGCTATCTAGGAAACCCTGTTGGCTCACTTTCGGTCCCATGCCCATTGAGCCCAGTGGGATGCCATTAAGCAGCTTCAGCACCCACACAAATCTAACATGGAGCTCCTCACTCAAGGCGCTCAAAACTCCATGGCCAAAGACAAGTTCAGTGCCCAAGCCATGTCCCGCTGCCATGGAAACCAAGTGCTCTGGCAGCACATATGTCTGAAAGTGGATATGACACCTAGGGAAGGGAGTGTGCTGGTGAATGGCAACTGCCCGAAGCCGCAGCACAGCTCTTCCACTGCCAAAACAACTCCACCTGCCTCATGAACTTCACATACCATCAGCTGTCCTAGCAGCTATCTAGGAAACCCTGTTGGCTCACTTCTGGTCCCATGCCCATTGAGCCCAGGGGGATGGAATCAAGCAGCTTCAGCACACACACAAAAAGAACATGGAGCTCCTCACTCAAGGCGCTCAAAACTCCACGGCCAAAGACAAGTTCAGTGCCCAAGCCATTTCCCGTTGCCATGGAAACCAAGTGCTCTGGCAGCACATATGTCTGAAAGTGGATATGACACCTAGGGAAGGGAGTGTGCTGGTGAATGGCAACGGCCCGAAGCAGCAGCACAGCTCTTCCACTGCCAAAACAACTCCACCTGCCTCATGAACTTCACATACCATCAGCTGTCCTAGCAGCTATCTAGGAAACCCTGTTGGGTCACTTTCGGTCCCATGCCCATTGAGCCCAGTGGGATGCAGTAAAGCAGCTTCAGCACCCACACAAAACGAACATGGAGCTCCTCACTCAAGCCGCTCAAAACTCCACGGCCAAAGACAAGTTCAGTGCCCAAGCCATTTCCCGCTGCCATGGAAACCAAGTGCTCTGGCAGCACATATGTCTGAAAGTGGATATGACACCTAGGTAAGGGAGTGTGGTGGTGAATGGCAACTGCCCGAAGCAGCAGCACAGCTCTTCCACTGCCAAAACAACCCCACCTGCCTCATGAACTTCACATACCATCAGCTGTCCTGGCAGCTATCTAGGAAACCCTGTTGGCTCACTTTCGGTCCCATGCCCATTGAGCCCAGTGGGATGGAATCAAACAGCTTCAGCACCCACACAAAAAGAACATGGAGCTCCTCACTCAAGGCGCTCAAAACTCCACGGCCAAAGACAAGTTCAGTGCCCAAGCCATTCCCCGCTGCCATGGAAACCAAGTGCTCTGGCAGCACATATGTCTGAAAGTGGATATGACACCTAGGGAAGGGAGTGTGCTGGTGAATGGCAACTGCCCGAAGCAGCAGCACAGCTCTTCCACTGCCAAAACAACTCCACCTGCCTCATGAACTTCACATACCATCAGCTGTCCTAGCAGCTATCTAGGAAACCCTGTTGGGTCACTTCCGGTCCCATGCCCATTGAGCCAAGTGGGATGGAATCAAGCAGCTTCAGCACCCACACAAATCTAACATGGAGCTCCTCACTAGAGGCGCTCAAAACTCCACGGCCAAAGACAAGTTCAGTGCCCAAGCCATTTCCCGCTGCCATGGAAACTAAGAGCTCTAGCAGCACATATGTCTGAAAGTGGATATGACACCTAGGGAAGAGAGTGTGCTGGTGAATGGCAACTGCCCGAAGCAGCAGCACAGCTCTTCCAGTGCCAAAACAACTCCACCTGCCTCATGAACTTCACATACCATCAGCTGTCCTGGCAGCTATCTAGGAAACCCTGTTGGGTCACTTCCGGTCCCATGCCCATTGAGCCCAGTGGGATGGAATCAAGCAGCTTCAGCACACACACAAATCTAACATGGAGCTCCTCACTCAAGGCGCTAAAAACTCCATGGCCAAAGACAAGTTCAGTGCCCAAGCCATTTCCAGCTGCCATGGAAACCAAGTGCTCTGGCAGCACATATGTCTGAAAGTGGATATGACACCTAGGGAAGGGAGTGCGCTGGTGAATGGCAACTGCCCGAAGCAGCAGCACAGCTCTTCCAGTGCCAAAACAACTCCACCTGCCTCATGAACTTCACATACCATCAGCTGTCCTGGCAGCTATCTAGGAAACCCTGTTGGGTCACTTCCGGTCCCATGCCCATTGAGCCCAGTGGGATGGAATCAAGCAGCTTCAGCACCCACACAAAACGAACATGGAGCTCCTCACTCAAGGCGCTCAAAAATCCATAGCCAAAGACAAGTTCAGTGCCCAAGCCATTTCCCGCTGCCACGGAAACCAAGTGCTCTGGCAGCACATATGTCTGAAAGTGGTTATGACACCTAGGGAAGGGATTGTGCTGGTGAATGGCAACTGCCCGAAGCATCAGCACAGCTCTTCCACTGCCAAAACAACCCCACCTGCCTCATGAACTTCACATACCATCAGCTGTCCTGGCAGCTATCTAGGAAACCCTGTTAGCTCACTTTCGGTCCCATGCCCATTGAGCCCAGTGGGATGCCATTAAGCAGCTTCAGCACCCACACAAATCTAACATGGAGCTCCTCACTCAAGGCGCTCAAAACTCCATGGCCAAAGACAAGTTCAGTGCCCAAGCCATTACCCGCTGCCATGGAAACCAAGTGCTCTGGCAGCACATATGTCTGAAAGTGGATATGACACCTAGGGAAGGGAGTGTGCTGGTGAATGGCAACTGCCCGAAGCAGCAGCACAGCTCTTCCACTGCCAAAACAACTCCACCTGCCTCATGAACTTCACATACCATCAGCTGTCCTAGCAGCTATCTAGGAAACCCTGTTGGGTCACTTCTGGTCCCATGCCCATTGAGCCCAGTGGGATGGAATCAAGCAGCTTCAGCACACACACAAAAAGAACATGGAGCTCCTCACTCAAGGCGCTCAAAACTCCACGACCAAAGACAAGTTCAGTGCCCAAGCCATTTCCCGCTGCCATGGAAACCAAGTGCTCTGGCAGCACATATGTCTGAAAGTGGATATGACACCTAGGGAAGGGAGTGTGCTGGTGAATGGCAACTGCCCGAAGCAGCAGCACAGCTCTTCCAGTGCCAAAACAACTCCACCTGCCTCATGAACTTCACATACCATCAGCTGTCCTGGCAGCTATCTAGGAAACCATGTTGGTTCACTTCCGGTCCCATGCCCATTGAGCCCAGGGGGATGGAATCAAGCAGCTTCAGCACCCACACAAAACGAACATGGAGCTCCTCACTCAAGGCGCTGAAAACTCCACGGCCAAAGACAAGTTCAGTGCCCAAGCCATTCCCCGCTGCCATGGAAACCAAGTGCTCTGGCAGCACATATGTCTGAAAGTGGATATGACACCTAGGGAAGGGAGTGTGCTGGTGAATGGCAACTGCCCGAAGCAGCAGCACAGCTCTTCCACTGCCAAAACAACTCCACCTGCCTCATGAACTTCACATACCATCAGCTGTCCTGGCAGCTATCTAGGAAACCCTGTTGGCTCACTTCCGGTCACATGCCCATTGAGCCAGTGGGATGGAATCAAGCAGCTTCAGCACCCACACAAAACGAACATGGAGCTCCTCACCCAAGGCGCTCAAAACTCCACGGCCAAAGACATGTTCAGTGCCCAAGCCATTTCCCGCTGCCATGGAAACCAAGTGCTCTGGCAGCACATATGTCTGAAAGTGGATATGACACCTAGGGAAGGGAGTCTGGTGGTGAATGGCAACTGCCTGAAGCAGCAGCACAGCTCTTCCACTGACAAAACAACTCCACCTGCCTCATGAACTTCACATACCATCAGCTGTCCTGGAAGCTATCGAGGAAACCCTGTTGGGTCACTTCTGGTCCCATGCCCATTGAGCCCAGTGGGATGGAATCAAGCAGCTTCAGCACCCACACAAAACGAACATGGAGCTCCTCACTCCAGGCGCTCAAAACTCCATGGCCAAAGACAAGTTCAGTGCCCAAGCCATTTCCCGCTGCCATGGAATCCAAGTGCTCTGGCAGCACATATGTCTGAAAGAGGATATGACACCTAGGGAAGGGAGTGTGGTGGTAAATGGCAACTGCCCGAAGAAGCACCACAGCTCTTCCACTGCCAAAACAACTCCACCTGCCTCATGAACTTCACATACCATCAGCTGTCCTGGCAGCTATCTAGGAAACCCTGTTGGGTCACTTCCCGTCCCATGCCCATTGAGCCCAGTGGGATGGAATCAAGCAGTTTCAGCACCCACACAAAACGAACATGGAGCTCCTCATTCAAGGCGCTCAAAACTACATGGCCAAAGACAAGTTCAGTGCCCAAGCCATTTCCCGCTGCCATGGAAACCAAGTGCTCTGGCAGCACATATGTCTGAAAGTGGATATGACACCTAGGGAATGGAGTGTGGTGGTGAATGGCAAGTCCCCGAAGCAGCAGCACAGCTCTTCCAGTGCCAAAACAACACCACCTGCCTCATGAACTTCACATACCATCAGCTGTCCTGGCATCTATCTAGGAAACCCTGTTGGCTCACTTCCGGTCCCATGCCCATTGAGCCCAGGGGGATGGAACCAAGCAGCTTCAGCACCCACACAAAAAGAACATGGAGCTCCTCACTCAAGGCGCCCAAAACTCCATGGCCAAAGACAAGTTCAGTGCCCAAGCCATTTCCCGCTGCCATGGAAACCAAGTGCTCTGGCAGCACATATGTCTGAAAGTGGATATGACATCTAGGGAAGGGAATGTTCTGGTGAATGGCAACTGCCCGAAGCATCAGCACAGCTCTTCCACTGACAAAACAACCCCACCTGCTTCATGAACTTCACATACCATCAGCTGTCCTGGCATCTATCTAGGAAACCCTGTTGGCTCACTTCCGGTCCCATGCCAATTGAGCCCAGTGGGATGGAATCAAGCAGCTTCAGCACACACACAAAACGAACATGGAGCTCCTCACTCAAGGCGCTCAAAACTCCATGGCCAAAGACAAGTTCAGTGCCCAAGCCATTTCCCGCTGCCATGGAAACCAAGTGCTCTGGCAGCACATATGTCTGAAAGTGGATATGACACCTAGGGAAGGGAGTGTGGTGGTGAATGGCAAGTGCCCGAAGCAGCAGCACAGCTCTTCCACTGCCAAAACAACTCCACCTGCCTCATGAACTTCACATACCATCAGCAGTCCTGGCAGCTTTCTAGGAAACCCTGTTGGGTCACTTCCGGTCCCATGCCCTTTGAGCCCAGTGGGATGGAATCAAGCAGCTTGAGTACCCACACAAATCTAACATGGAGCTCCTCACTCAAGGCGCTCAAAACTCGACGGCCAAAGACAAGTACAGTGCCCAAGCCATTTCCCGCTGCCATGGAAACCAAGTGCTCTGGCAGCACATATGTCTGAAAGTGGATATGACACCTAGGGAAGGGAGTGTGCTGGTGAATGGCAACTGCCCGAAGCAGCAGCACAGCTCTTCCACTGCCAAAACAACCCCACCTGCTTCATGAACTTCACATACCATCAGCTGTCCTGGCATCTATCTAGGAAACCCTGTTGGGTCACTTCCGGTCCCATGCCAATTGAGCCCAGTGGGATGGAATCAAGCAGCTTCAGCACACACACAAAACGAACATGGAGCTCCTCACTCAAGGCGCTCAAAACTCCATGGCCAAAGACAAGTTCAGTGCCCAAGCCATTTCCCGCTGCCATGGAAACCAAGTGCTCTGGCAGCACATATGTCTGAAAGTGGATATGACACCTAGGGAAGGGAGTGTGGTGGTGAATGGCAAGTGCCCGAAGCAGCAGCACAGCTCTTCCACTGCCAAAACAACTCCACCTGCCTCATGAACTTCACATACCATCAGCAGTCCTGGCAGCTTTCTAGGAAACCCTGTTGGGTCACTTCCGGTCCCATGCCCTTTGAGCCCAGTGGGATGGAATCAAGCAGCTTGAGTACCCACACAAATCTAACATGGAGCTCCTCACTCAAGGCGCTCAAAACTCGACGGCCAAAGACAAGTACAGTGCCCAAGCCATTTCCCGCTGCCATGGAAACCAAGTGCTCTGGCAGCACATATGTCTGAAAGTGGATATGACACCTAGGGAAGGGAGTGTGCTGGTGAATGGCAACTGCCCGAAGCATCAGCACAGCTCTTCCACTGCCAAAACAACCCCACCTGCTTCATGAACTTCACATACCATCAGCTGTCCTGGCATCTATCTAGGAAACCCTGTTGGGTCACTTCCGGTCCCATGCCAATTGAGCCCAGTGGGATGGAATCAAGCAGCTTCAGCACACACACAAAACGAACATGGAGCTCCTCACTCAAGGCGCTCAAAACTCCATGGCCAAAGACAAGTTCAGTGCCCAAGCCATTTCCCGCTGCCATGGAAACCAAGTGCTCTGGCAGCACATATGTCTGAAAGTGGATATGACACCTAGGGAAGGGAGTGTGGTGGTGAATGGCAAGTGCCCGAAGCAGCAGCACAGCTCTTCCACTGCCAAAACAACTCCACCTGCCTCATGAACTTCACATACCATCAGCAGTCCTGGCAGCTTTCTAGGAAACCCTGTTGGGTCACTTCCGGTCCCATGCCCTTTGAGCCCAGTGGGATGGAATCAAGCAGCTTGAGTACCCACACAAATCTAACATGGAGCTCCTCACTCAAGGCGCTCAAAACTCGACGGCCAAAGACAAGTACAGTGCCCAAGCCATTTCCCGCTGCCATGGAAACCAAGTGCTCTGGCAGCACATATGTCTGAAAGTGGATATGACACCTAGGGAAGGGAGTGTGCTGGTGAATGGCAACTGCCCGAAGCAGCAGCACAGCTCTTCCACTGCCAAAACAACCCCACCTGCCTCATGAACTTCACATACCATCAGCTGTCCTGGCAGCTATCTAGGAAACCCTGTTGGCTCACTTTCGGTCCCATGCCCATTGAGCCCAGTGGGATGGAGTTAAGCAGCTTCAGCACCCACACAAAAAGAACATGGAGCTCCTCACTCAAGGCGCTCAAAACTCCATGGCCAAAGACAAGTTCAGTGCCCAAGCCATTTCCCGCTGCCATGGAAACCAAATGCTCTGGCAGCACATATGTCTGAAAGTGGATATGACACCTAGGGAAGGGAGTGTGGTGGTGAATGGCAACTGCCCGAAGCAGCAGCACAGCTCTTCCACTGCCAAAACAACACCACCTGCCTCATGAACTTCACATACCATCAGCTGTCCTGGCAGCTATCTAGGAAACCCTGTTGGCTCACTTTCGGTCCCATGCCCATTGAGCCCAGTGGGATGGAGTTAAGCAGCTTCAGCACCCACACAAAAAGAACATGGAGCTCCTCACTCAAGGCGCTCAAAACTCCACGACCAAAGACAAGTTCAGTGCCCAAGCCATTTCCCGCTGCCATGGAAACCAAGTGCTCTGGCAGCACATATGTCTGAAAGTGGATATGACACCTAGGGAATGGAGTGTGCTGGTGAATGGCAACTGCCCGAAGCAGCAGCACAGCTCTTCCACTGCCAAAACAACTCCACCTGCCTCATGAACTTCACATACCATCAGCTGTCCTGGCAGCTATCTAGGAAACCCTGTTGGGTCACTTCTGGTCCCATGCCCATTGAGCCCAGTGGGATGGAATCAAGCAGCTTGAGCACCAACACAAAACGAACATGGAGCTCCTCACTCAAGGCGCTCAAAACTACACGGCCAAAGACAAGTTCAGTGCCCAAGCCATTCCCCGCTGCCATGGAAACCAAGTGCTCTGGCAGCACATATGTCTGAAAGTGGATATGACACCTAGGGAAGGGAGTGTGCTGGTGAATGGCAACTGCCCGAAGCAGCAGCACAGCTCTTCCACTGCCAAAACAACTCCACCTGCCTCATGAACTTCACATACCATCAGCTGTCCTGGCAGCTATCTAGGAAACCCTGTTGGCTCACTTCCGGTCCCATGCCCATTGAGCCAGTGGGATGGAATCAAGCAGCTTCAGCACCCACACAAAACGAACATGGAGCTCCTCACTCAAGGCGCTCAAAACTCCATGGCCAAAGACATGTTCAGTGCCCAAGCCATTTCCCGCTGCCATGGAAACCAAGTGCTCTGGCAGCACATATGTCTGAAAGTGGATATGACACCTAGGGAAGGGAGTCTGGTGGTGAATGGCAACTGCCTGAAGCAGCAGCACAGCTCTTCCACTGCCAAAACAACTCCACCTGCCTCATGAACTTCACATACCATCAGCTGTCCTGGCAACTATCTAGGAAACCCTGTTGGGTCACTTCTGGTCCCATGCCCATTGAGCCCAGTGGGATGGAATCAAGCAGCTTCAGCACCCACACAAAACGAACATGGAGCTCCTCACTCAAGGCGCTCAAAACTCCATGGCCAAAGACAAGTTCAGTGCCCAAGCCATTTCCCGCTGCCATGGAATCCAAGTGCTCTGGCAGCACATATGTCTGAAAGTGGATATGACACCTAGGGAAGGGAGTGTGGTGGTGAATGGCAACTGCCCGAAGCAGCAGCACAGCTCTTCCAGTGCCAAAACAACTCCACCTGCCTCATGAACTTCACATACCATCAGCTGTCCTGGCAGCTATCTAGGAAACCCTGTTGGCTCACTTCCGGTCCCATGCCCATTGAGCCCAGTGGGATGGAGTCAAGCAGCTTCAGCACCCACACAAAACGAACATGGAGCTCCTCACTAAAGGCGCTCAAAACTCCACGGCCAAAGACAAGTTCAGTGCCCAAGCCATTTCCCGCTGCCATGGAAACCAAGTGCTCTGGCAGCACATATGTCTGAAAGTGGATATGACACCTAGGGAAGGGAGTCTGGTGGTGAATGGCAACTGCCCGAAGCTGCAGCACAGCTCTTCCACTGCCAAAAGAACACCACCTGCCTCATGAACTTCACATACCATCAGCTGTCCTGGCAGCTATCTAGGAAACCCTGTTGGCTCACATTCGATCCCATGCACATTGAGCCCAGTGGGATGGAGTTAAGCAGCTTCAGCACCCACACAAAAAGAACATGGAGCTCCTCACTCAAGGCGCTCAAAACTCCATGGCCAAAGACAAGTTCAGTGCCCAAGCCATTTCCCGCTGCCATGGAAACCAAGTGCTCTGGCAGCACATATGTCTGAAAGTGGATATGACACCTAGGGAAGGGAGTGTGCTGGTGAATGGCAACTGCCCGAAGCAGCAGCACAGCTCTTCCACTGCCAAAACAACTCCACCTGCCTCATGAACTTCACAAACCATCAGCTGTCCTGGCAGCTATCTAGGAAACCCTGTTGGCTCACTTCCGGTCCCATGCCCATTGAGCCCAGTGGGATGGAACCAAGCAGCTTCAGCACCCACACAAAAAGAACATGGAGCTCCTCACTCAAGGCGCCCAAAACTCCATGGCCAAAGACAAGTTCAGTGCCCAAGCCATTTCCCGCTGCCATGGAAACCAAGTGCTCTGGCAGCACATATGTCTGAAAGTGGATATGACACCTAGGGAAGGGAATGTTCTGGTGAATGGCAACTGCCCGAAGCATCAGCACAGCTCTTCCACTGCCAAAACAACCCCACCTGCTTCATGAACTTCACATACCATCAGCTGTCCTGGCATCTATCTAGGAAACCCTGTTGGGTCACTTCCGGTCCCATGCCCATTGAGCCCAGTGGGATGGAATCAAGCAGCTTCAGCACCCACACAAAACGAACATGGAGCTCCTCACTCAAGGCGCTCAAAACTCCATGGCCAAAGACAAGTTCAGTGCCCAAGCCATTCCCCGCTGCCATGGAAACCAAGTGCTCTGGCAGCACATATGTCTGAAAGTGGATATGACACCTAGGGAAGGGAGTGTGGTGGTGAATGGCAACTGCCCGAAGCAGCAGCACAGCTCTTCCACTGCCAAAACAACTCCACCTGCCTCATGAACTTCACATACCATCAGCTGTCCTGGCAGCTATCTAGGAAACCCTGTTGGGTCACTTCCGGTCCCATGCCCATTGAGCCCAGTGGGATGGAATCAAGCAGCTTCAGCACCCACACAAAACGAACATGGAGCTCCTCACTCAAGGTGCTCAAAACTCCATGGCCAAAGACAAGTTCAGTGCCCAAGCCATTCCCCGCTGCCATGGAAACCAAGTGCTCTGGCAGCACATATGTCTGAAAGTGGATATGACACCTAGGGAAGGGAGTGTGGTGGTGAATGGCAACTGCCCGAAGCAGCAGCACAGCTCTTCCACTGCCAAAACAACCCCACCGGCCTCATGAACTTCACATACCATCAGCTGTCCTGGCAGCTATCTAGGAAACCCTGTTGGCTCACTTCCGGTCCCATGCCCATTGAGCCCAGTGGGATGGAGTTAAGCAGCTTCAGCACCCACACAAAAAGAACATGGAGCTCCTCACTCAAGGCGCTCAAAACTCCATGGCCAAAGACAAGTTCAGTGCCGAAGCCATTTCCCGCTGCCATGGAAACCAAGTGCTCTGGCAGCACATATGTCTGAAAGTGGATATGACACCTAGGGAAGGGAGTGTCGTGGTGAATGGCAACTGCCCGAAGCAACAGCACAGCTCTTCCACTGCAAAAACAACTCCACCTGCCTCATGAACTTCACATACCATCAGCTGTCCTGGCAGCTATCTAGGAAACCCTGTTGGGTCACTTCTGGTCCCATGCCCATTGAGCCCAGTGGGATGGAATCAAGCAGCTTCAGCACCCACACAAAACGAACATGGAGCTCCTCATTCAAGGCGCTCAAAACTCCATGGCCAAAGACAAGTTCAGTGCCCAAGCCATTTCCCGCTGCCATGGAAACCAAGTGCTCTGGCAGCACATATGTCTGAAAGTGGATATGACACCTAGGGAATGGAGTGTGGTGGTGAATGGCAAGTCCCCGAAGCAGCAGCACAGCTCTTCCACTGCCAAAACAACTCCACCTGCCTCATGAACTTCACATACCATCAGCTGTCCTGGCAGCTATCTAGGAAACCCTGTTGGGTCACTTCCGGTCCCATGCCCATTGAGCCCAGTGGGATGGAATCAAGCAGCTTGAGCACCCACACAAAACGAACATGGAGCTCCTCACTCAAGGCGCTGAAAACTCCACGGCCAAAGACAAGTTCAGTGCCCAAGCCATTCCCCGCTGCCATGGAAACCAAGTGCTCTGGCAGCACATATGTCTGAAAGTGGATATGACACCTAGGGAAGGGAGTGTGCTGGTGAATGGCAACTGCCCGAAGCAGCAGCACAGCTCTTCCACTGCCAAAACAACTCCACCTGCCTCATGAACTTCACATACCATCAGCTGTCCTGGCAGCTATCTAGGAAACCCTGTTGGGTCACTTCCGGTCCCATGCCCATTGAGCCAGTGGGATGGAATCAAGCAGCTTCAGCACCCACACAAAACGAACATGGAGCTCCTCACTCAAGGCGCTCAAAACTCGACGGCCAAAGACATGTTCAGTGCCCAAGCCATTTCCCGCTGCCATGGAAACCAAGTGCTCTGGCAGCACATATGTCTGAAAGTGGATATGACACCTAGGGAAGGGAGTCTGGTGGTGAATGGCAACTGCCTGAAGCAGCAGCACAGCTCTTCCACTGCCAAAACAACTCCACCTGCCTCATGAACTTCACATACCATCAGCTGTCCTGGCAACTATCTAGGAAACCCTGTTGGGTCACTTCTGGTCCCATGCCCATTGAGCCCAGTGGGATGGAATCAAGCAGCTTCAGCACCCACACAAAACGAACATGGAGCTCCTCACTCAAGGCGCTCAAAACTCCATGGCCAAAGACAAGTTCAGTGCCCAAGCCATTTCCCGCTGCCATGGAATCCAAGTGCTCTGGCAGCACATATGTCTGAAAGTGGATATGACACCTAGGGAAGGGAGTGTGGTGGTGAATCGCAACTGCCCGAAGAAGCACCACAGCTCTTCCACTGCCAAAACAACACCACCTGCCTCATGAACTTCACATACCATCAGCTGTCCTGGCAGCTATCTAGGAAACCCTGTTGGCTCACTATCGGTCCCATGCCCATTGAGCCCAGGGGGATGGAAACAAGCAGCTTCAGCACCCACACAAAAAGAACATGGAGCTCCTCACTCAAGGCGCTCAAAACTCCATGGCCAAAGACAAGTTCAGTGCCCAAGCCATTTCCCGCTGCCATGGAAACCAAGTGCTCTGGCAGCACATATGTCTGAAAGTGGATATGACACCTAGGGAAGGGAGTGTGCTGGTGAATGGCAACTGCCCGAAGCAGCAGCACAGCTCTTCCACTGCCAAAACAACTCCACCTGCCTCATGAACTTCACATACCATCAGCTGTCCTGGCAGCTATCTAGGAAACCCTGTTGGGTCACTTCCGGTCCCATGCCCATTGAGCCCAGTGGGATGGAATCAAGCAGCTTCAGCACCCACACAAAACGAACATGGAGCTCCTCACTCAAGGCGCTCAAAACTCCTCGGCCAAAGACAAGTTCAGTGCCCAAGCCATTTCCCGCTGCCATGGAAACCAAGTGCTCTGGCAGCACATATGTCTGAAAGTGGATATGACACCTAGGGAAGGGAGTCTGGTGGTGAATGGCAACTGCCCGAAGCAGCAGCACAGCTCTTCCACTGCCAAAACAACACCACCTGCCTCATGAACTTCACATACCATCAGCTGTCCTGGCAGGTATCTAGGAAACCCTGTTGGCTCACATTCGGTCCCATGCCCATTGAGCCCAGTGGGATGGAGTTAAGCAGCTTCAGCACCCACACAAAAAGAACATGGAGCTCCTCACTCAAGGCGCTCAAAACTCCATGGCCAAAGACAAGTTCAGTGCCGAAGCCATTTCCCGCTGCCATGGAATCCAAGTGCTCTGGCAGCACATATGTCTGAAAGTGGATATGACACCTAGGGAAGGGAGTGTGCTGGTGAATGGCAACTGCCCGAAGCAGCAGCACAGCTCTTCCAGTGCCAAAACAACTCCACCTGCCTCATGAACTTCACATACCATCAGCTGTCCTGGCAGCTATCTAGGAAACCCTGTTGGCTCACTTTCGGTCCCATGCCCATTGAGCCCAGTGGGATGGAGTCAAGCAGCTTCAGCACCCACACAAAACGAACATGGAGCTCCTCACTAAAGGCGCTCAAAACTCCACGGCCAAAGACAAGTTCAGTGCCCAAGCCATTTCCCGCTGCCATGGAAACCAAGTGCTCTGGCAGCACATATGTCTGAAAGTGGATATGACACCTAGGGAAGGGAGTCTGGTGGTGAATGGCAACTGCCCGAAGCTGCAGCACAGCTCTTCCACTGCCAAAAGAACACCACCTGCCTCATGAACTTCACATACCATCAGCTGTCCTGGCAGCTATCTAGGAAACCCTGTTGGCTCACATTCGATCCCATGCCCATTGAGCCCAGTGGGATGGAATCAAGCAGCTTCAGCACCCACACAAAAAGAACATGGAGCTCCTCACTCAAGGCGCTCAAAACTCCATGGCCAAAGACAAGTTCAGTGCCCAAGCCATTTCCCGCTGCCATGGAAACCAAGTGCTCTGGCAGCACATATGTCTGAAAGTGGATATGACACCTAGGGAAGGGAGTGTGCTGGTGAATGGCAACTGCCCGAAGCAGCAGCACAGCTCTTCCACTGCCAAAACAACTCCACCTGCCTCATGAACTTCACAAACCATCAGCTGTCCTGGCAGCTATCTAGGAAACCCTGTTGGCTCACTTCCGGTCCCATGCCCATTGAGCCCAGTGGGATGGAACCAAGCAGCTTCAGCACCCACACAAAAAGAACATGGAGCTCCTCACTCAAGGCGCCCAAAACTCCATGGCCAAAGACAAGTTCAGTGCCCAAGCCATTTCCCGCTGCCATGGAAACCAAGTGCTCTGGCAGCACATATGTCTGAAAGTGGATATGACACCTAGGGAAGGGAATGTTCTGGTGAATGGCAACTGCCCGAAGCATCAGCACAGCTCTTCCACTGCCAAAACAACCCCACCTGCTTCATGAACTTCACATACCATCAGCTGTCCTGGCATCTATCTAGGAAACCCTGTTGGGTCACTTCCGGTCCCATGCCCATTGAGCCCAGTGGGATGGAATCAAGCAGCTTCAGCACCCACACAAAACGAACATGGAGCTCCTCACTCAAGGCGCTCAAAACTCCATGGCCAAAGACAAGTTCAGTGCCCAAGCCATTCCCCGCTGCCATGGAAACCAAGTGCTCTGGCAGCACATATGTCTGAAAGTGGATATGACACCTAGGGAAGGGAGTGTGGTGGTGAATGGCAACTGCCCGAAGCAGCAGCACAGCTCTTCCACTGCCAAAACAACCCCACCGGCCTCATGAACTTCACATACCATCAGCTGTCCTGGCAGCTATCTAGGAAACCCTGTTGGCTCACTTTCGGTCCCATGCCCATTGAGCCCAGTGGGATGGAGTTAAGCAGCTTCAGCACCCACACAAAAAGAACATGGAGCTCCTCACTCAAGGCGCTCAAAACTCCATGGCCAAAGACAAGTTCAGTGCCGAAGCCATTTCCCGCTGCCATGGAAACCAAGTGCTCTGGCAGCACATATGTCTGAAAGTGGATATGACACCTAGGGAAGGGAGTGTCGTGGTGAATGGCAACTGCCCGAAGCAACAGCACAGCTCTTCCACTGCAAAAACAACTCCACCTGCCTCATGAACTTCACATACCATCAGCTGTCCTGGCAGCTATCTAGGAAACCCTGTTGGGTCACTTCTGGTCCCATGCCCATTGAGCCCAGTGGGATGGAAACAAGCAGTTTCAGCACCCACACAAAACGAACATGGAGCTCCTCATTCAAGGCGCTCAAAGCTCCATGGCCAAAGACAAGTTCAGTGCCCAAGCCATTTCCCGCTGCCATGGAAACCAAGTGCTCTGGCAGCACATATGTCTGAAAGTGGATATGACACCTAGGGAATGGAGTGTGCTGGTGAATAGCAAGTCCCCGAAGCAGCAGCACAGCTCTTCCACTGCCAAAACAACTCCACCTGCCTCATGAACTTCACATACCATCAGCTGTCCTGGCAGCTATCTAGGAAACCCTGTTGGGTCACTTCCGGTCCCATGCCCATTGAGCCCAGTGGGATGGAATCAAGCAGCTTGAGCACCCACACAAAACGAACATGGAGCTCCTCACTCAAGGCGCTCAAAACTCCATGGCCAAAGACAAGTTCAGTGCCCAAGCCATTCCCCGCTGCCATGGAAACCAAGTGCTCTGGCAGCACATATGTCTGAAAGTGGATATGACACCTAGGGAAGGGAGTGTGCTGGTGAATGGCAAGTGCCCGAAGCAGCAGCACAGCTCTTCCACTGCCAAAACAACTCCACCTGCCTCATGAACTTCACATACCATCAGCTGTCCTGGCAGCTATCTAGGAAACCCTGTTGGGTCACTTCCGGTCCCATGCCCATTGAGCCAGTGGGATGGAATCAAGCAGCTTCAGCACCCACACAAAACGAACATGGAGCTCCTCACTTAAGGCGCTCAAAACTCCACGGCCAAAGACATGTTCAGTGCCCAAGCCATTTCCCGCTGTCATGGAAACCAAGTGCTCTGGCAGCACATATGTCTGAAAGTGGATATGACACCTAGGGAAGGGAGTCTGGTGGTGAATGGCAACTGCCTGAAGCAGCAGCACAGCTCTTCCACTGCCAAAACAACTCCACCTGCCTCATGAACTTCACATACCATCAGCTGTCCTGGCAACTATCTAGGAAACCCTGTTGGGTCACTTCTGGTCCCATGCCCATTGAGCCCAGTGGGATGGAATCAAGCAGCTTCAGCACCCACACAAAACGAACATGGAGCTCCTCACTCAAGGCGCTCAAAACTCCATGGCCAAAGACAAGTTCAGTGCCCAAGCCATTTCCCGCTGCCATGGAATCCAAGTGCTCTGGCAGCACATATGTCTGAAAGTGGATATGACACCTAGGGAAGGGAGTGTGGTGGTGAATCGCAACTGCCCGAAGAAGCACCACAGCTCTTCCACTGCCAAAACAACCCCACCTGCCTCATGAACTTCACATACCATCAGCTGTCCTGGCAGCTATCTAGGATACCCTGTTGGCTCACTATCGGTCCCATGCCCATTGAGCCCAGGGGGATGGAAACAAGCAGCTTCAGCACCCACACAAAAAGAACATGGAGCTCCTCACTCAAGGCGCTCAAAACTCCATGGCCAAAGACAAGTTCAGTGCCCAAGCCATTTCCCGCTGCCATGGAAACCAAGTGCTCTGGCAGCACATATGTCTGAAAGTGGATATGACACCTAGGGAAGGGAGTGTGCTGGTGAATGGCAACTGCCCGAAGCAGCAGCACAGCTCTTCCACTGCCAAAACAACTCCACCTGCCTCATGAACTTCACATACCATCAGCTGTCCTGGCAGCTATCTAGGAAACCCTGTTGGGTCACTTCCGGTCCCATGCCCATTGAGCCCAGTGGGATGGAATCAAGCAGCTTCAGCACCCACACAAAACGAACATGGAGCTCCTCACTCAAGGCGCTCAAAACTCCACGGCCAAAGACAAGTTCAGTGCCCAAGCCATTTCCCGCTGCCATGGAAACCAAGTGCTCTGGCAGCACATATGTCTGAAAGTGGATATGACACCTAGGGAAGGGAGTCTGGTGGTGAATGGCAACTGCCCGAAGCAGCAGCACAGCTCTTCCACTGCCAAAACAACACCACCTGCCTCATGAACTTCACATACCATCAGCTGTCCTGGCAGGTATCTAGGAAACCCTGTTGGCTCACATTCGGTCCCATGCCCATTGAGCCCAGTGGGATGGAATCAAGCAGCTTCAGCACCCACACAAAAAGAACATGGAGCTCCTCACTCAAGGCGCTCAAAACTCCATGGCCAAAGACAAGTTCAGTGCCGAAGCCATTTCCCGCTGCCATGGAAACCAAGTGCTCTGGCAGCACATATGTCTGAAAGTGGATATGACACCTAGGGAAGGGAGTGTCGTGGTGAATGGCAACTGCCCGAAGCAGCAGCACAGCTCTTCCAATGCCAAAACAACTCCACCTGCCTCATGAACTTCACATACCATCAGCTGTCCTGGCAGCTATCTAGGAAACCCTGTTGGGTCACTTCTGGTCCCATGCCCATTGAGCCCAGTGGGATGGAATCAAGCAGCTTCAGCACCCACACAAAACGAACATGGAGCTCCTCATTCAAGGCGCTCAAAACTACATGGCCAAAGACAAGTTCAGTGCCCAAGCCATTTCCCGCTGCCATGGAAACCAAGTGCTCTGGCAGCACATATGTCTGAAAGTGGATATGACACCTAGGGAATGCAGTGTGGTGGTGAATGGCAAGTCCCCGAAGCAGCAGCACAGCTCTTCCACTGCCAAAACAACCCCACCTGCCTCATGAACTTCACATACCATCAGCTGTCCTGGCAGCTATCTAGGAAACCCTGTTGGGTCACTTCCGGTCCCATGCCCATTGAGCCCAGTGGGATGGAACCAAGCAGCTTCAGCACCCACACAAAAAGAACATGGAGCTCCTCACTCAAGGCGCCCAAAACTCCATGGCCAAAGACAAGTTCAGTGCCCAAGCCATTTCCCGCTGCCATGGAAACCAAGTGCTCTGGCAGCACATATGTCTGAAAGTGGAT
The DNA here is from genome assembly GCF_030435755.1 of Ochotona princeps. NCBI lineage: Eukaryota > Metazoa > Chordata > Mammalia > Lagomorpha > Ochotonidae > Ochotona > Ochotona princeps. The sequence goes on along the minus strand of NC_080832.1, from coordinate 139,588,061 downwards.
ATGACACCTAGGGAACAGAATGTGCTGGTGAATGGCAACTGCCCGAAGCAGCAGCACAGCTCTTCCACTGCCAAAACAACCCCACCTGCTTCATGAACTTCACATACCATCAGCTGTCCTGGCATCTATCTAGGAAACCCTGTTGGCTCACTTCCGGTCCCATGCCCATTGAGCCCAGTGGGATGGAATCAAGCAGCTTCAGCACCCACACAAAAAGAACATGGAGCTCCTCACTCAAGACGCTCAAAACTCCATGGCCAAAGACAAGTTCAGTGCCCAAGCCATTTCCCGCTGCCATGGAAACCAAGTGCTCTGGCAGCACATATGTCTGAAAGTGGATATGACACCTAGGGAAGGGAGTGTGGTGGTGAATGGCAAGTGCCCGAAGCAGCAGCACAGCTCTTCCACTGCCAAAACAACTCCACCTGCCTCATGAACTTCACATACCATCAGCAGTCCTGGCAGCTTTCTAGGAAACCCTGTTGGGTCACTTCCGGTCCCATGCCCTTTGAGCCCAGTGGGATGGAATCAAGCAGCTTCAGTACCCACACAAATCTAACATGGAGCTCCACACTCAAGGCGCTAAAAACTCCATGGCCAAAGACAAGTTCAGTGCCCAAGCCATTTCCCGCTGCCATGGAAACCAAGTGCTCTGGCAGCACATATGTCTGAAAGTGGATATGACACCTAGGGAAGGGAGTGTGCTGGTGAATGGCAACTGCCCGAAGCAGCAGCACAGCTCTTCCACTGCCAAAACAACTCCACCTGCCTCATGAACTTCACACACCATTAGCTGTCCCGGCAGCTATCTAGGAAACCCTGTTGGGTCACTTCCGGTCCCATGCCCATTGAGCCCAGTGGGATGGAATCAAGCAGCTTCAGCACACACACAAATCTAACATGGAGCTCCTCACTCAAGGCGCTAAAAACTCGACGGCCAAAGACAAGTTCAGTGCCCAAGCCATTTCCCAAAGCCATGGAAACCAAGTGCTCTGGCAGCACATATGTCTGAAAGTGGATATGACACCTAGGGAAGGGAGTGTGCTGGTGAATGGCAACTGCCCGAAGCAGCAGCACAGCTCTTCCACTGCCAAAACAACTCCACCTGCCTCATGAACTTTACATACCATCAGCTGTCCTGGCAGCTATCTAGGAAACCCTGTTGGGTCACTTCCGGTCCCATGCCCATTGAGCCCAGTGGGATGGAATCAAGCAGCTTCAGCACCCACACAAATCTAACATGGAGCTCCTCACTCAAGGCGCTCAAAACTCCATGGCCAAAGACAAGTTCAGTGCCCAAGCCATTTCCCGCTGCCATGGAAACTAAGAGCTCTGGCAGCACATATGTCTGAAAGTGGATATGACACCTAGGGAAGGGAGTCTGGTGGTGAATGGCAACTGCCCGAAGCTGCAGCACAGCTCTTCCACTGCCAAAACAACACCACCTGCCTCATGAACTTCACATACCATCAGCTGTCCTGGCAGCTATCTAGGAAACCCTGTTGGGTCACTTCCGGTCCCATGCCCATTCAGCCCAGTGGGATGGAATCAAGCAGCTTCAGCACCCACACAAAACGAACATGGAGCTCCTCACTAGAGGCGCTCAAAACTCCACGGCCAAAGACAAGTTCAGTGCCGAAGCCATTTCCCGCTGCCATGGAAACCAAGTGCTCTGGCAGCACATATGTCTGAAAGTGGATATGACACCTAGGGAATGGATTGTGCTGGTGAATGGCAACTGCCCGAAGCAGCAGCACAGCTCTTCCACTGCCAAAACAACACCACCTGCCCCATGAACTTCACATACCATCAGCTGTCCTGGCAGCTATCTAGGAAACCCTGTTGGCTCACTTTCGGTCCCATGCCCATTGAGCCCACTGGGATGCAGTTAGGCAGCTTGAGCACCCACACAAAAAGAACATGGAGCTCCTCACTCAAGGCGCTCAAAACTCCATGGCCAAAGACAAGTTCAGTGCCCAAGCCATTTCCCGCTGCCATGGAAACCAAGTGCTCTGACAGCACATATGTCTGAAAGTGGATATGACACCTAGGGAAGGGACTGTGCTGGTGAATGGCAACTGCCCGAAGCAACAGCACAGCTCTTCCACTGCCAAAACAACTCCACCTGCCTCATGAACTTCACATACCATCAGCTGTCCTGGCAGCTATCTAGGAAACCCTGTTGGGTCACTTCTGGTCCCATGCCCATTGAGCCCAGTGGGATGGAATCAAGCAGCTTCAGCACCCACACAAAAAGAACATGGAGGTCCTCACTCAAGGCGCTCAAAATTCCACGGCCAAAGACAAGTTCAGTGCCCAAGCCATTCCTGCTGCCATGAAAACCAAGTGCTCTGGCAGCACATATGTCTGAAAGTGGATATGACACCTAGGGAAGGGAGTGTGCTGGTGAATGGCAACTGCCCGAAGCAGCAGCACAGCTCTTCCAGTGCCAAAACAACTCCACCTGCCTCATGAACTTCACATACCATCAGCTGTCCTGGCAGCTATCTAGGAAACCCTGTTGGGTCACTTCCGGTCCCATGCCCATTGAGCCAGTGGGATGGAATCAAGCAGCTTGAGCACCCACACAAAACGAACATGGAGCTCCTCACTCAAGGCGCTCAAAACTCCATGGCCAAAGACAAGTTCAGTGCCCAAGCCATTTCCCGCTGCCATGGAAACCAAGTGCTCTGGCAGCACATATGTCTGAAAGTGGATATGACACCTAGGGAAGGGAGTGTGCTGGTGAATGGCAAGTGCCCGAAGCAGCAGCACAGCTCTTCCACTGCCAAAACAACCCCACCTGCCTCATGAACTTCACATACCATCAGCTGTCCTAGCAGCTATCTAGGAAACCCTATTGGGTCATTTCCGGTCCCATGCCCATTGAGCTCAGTGGGATGGAATCAAGCATCTTCAGCACCCACACAAATCTAACATGGAGCTCCTCACTCAAGGCGCTCAAAACTCCATGGCCAAAGACAAGTTCAGTGCCCAAGCCATTTCCCGCTGCCATGGAAACCAAGTGCTCTGGCAGCACATATGTCTGAAAGTGGATATGACACCTAGGGAAGGGAGTCTGGTCGTGAATGGCAACTGCCTGAAGCAGCAGCACAGCTCTTCCAGTGCCAAAACAACTCCACCTGCCTCATGAACTTCACATACCATCAGCTGTCCTGGCATCTATCTAGGAAACCCTGTTGGGTCACTTCCGGTCCCATGCCCATTGAGCCCAGTGGGATGGAATCAAGCAGCTTCAGCACACACACAAATCTAACATGGAGCTCCTCATTCATGGCGCTCAAAACTCCATGGCCAAAGACAAGTTCAGTGCCCAAGCCATTTCCCGCTGCCATGGAAACCAAGTGCTCTGGCAGCACATATGTCTGAAAGTGGATATGACACCTAGGGAAGGGAGTGTGCTGGTGAATGGCAACTGCCCGAAGCAGCAGCACAGCTCTTCCACTGCCAAAACAACACCACCTGCCTCATGAACTTCACATACCATCAGCTGTCCTGGCACCTATCTAGGAAACCCTGTTGGGTCACTTCCGGTCCCATGCCCATTGAGCCCAGTGGGATGGAACCAAGCAGCTTCAGCACCCACACAAATCTAACATGGAGCTCCTCACTCAAGGCGCTCAAAACTCCATGGCCAAAGACAAGTTCAGTGCCCAAGAATTTCCCGCTGCCATGGAAACCAAGTGCTCTGGTAGCACATATATCTGAAAGTGGATATGACACCTAGGGAAGGGAGTGTGCTGGTGAATGGCAACTGCCCGAAGCAGCAGCACAGCTCTTCCAGTGCCAAAACAACCCCACCTGCCTCATGAACTTCACATACCATCAGCTGTCCTGGCAGCTATCTAGGAAACCCTGTTGGCTCACTTCCGCTCCCATGCCCATTGAGCCCAGTGGGATGGAATCAAGCAGCTTCAGCACCCACACAAAAAGAACATGGAGCTCCTCACTCAAGGCGCTCAAAACTCCACGGCCAAAGACAAGTTCAGTGCTGAAGCAATTTCCCGCTGCCATGGAAACTAAAAGCTCTGGCAGCACATATGTCTGAAAGCGGATATGACTCCTAGGGAAGGAAGTGTGCTGGTGAATGGCAACTGCCCGAAGCAGCAGCACAGCTCTTCCAATGCCAAAACAACTCCACCTGCCTCATGAACTTCACATACCATCAGCTGTCCTGGCAGCTATCTAGGAAACCCTGTTGGCTCACTTCCGGTCCCATGCCCATTGAGCCCAGGGGGATGGAACCAAGCAGCTTCAGCACCCACACAAAAAGAACATGGAGCTCCTCACTCAAGGCGCTCAAAACTCCATGGCCAAAGACATGTTCAGTGCCCAAGCCATTTCCCGCTGCCATGGAAACCAAGTGCTCTGGCAGCACATATGTCTGAAAGTGGATATGACACCTAGGGAAGAGAATGTGCTGGTGAATGGCAAGTGCCAGAAGCAGCAGCACAGCTCTTCCACTGCCAAAACAACTCCACCTGCCTCATGAACTTCACATACCATCAGCTGTCCTGGCAGCTATCTAGGAAACCCTGTTGGGTCACTTCCGGTCCCATGCCCATTGAGCCCAGTGGGATGGAATCAAGCAGCGTCAGCACACACACAAATCTAACATGGAGCTCCTCACTCAAGGCGCTTAAAACTCCATGGCCAAAGACAAGTTCAGTGCCCAAGCCATTTCCCGCTGCCATGGAAACCAAGTGCTCTGGCAGCACATATGTCTGAAAGTGGATATGACACCTAGGGAAGGGAGTGTGCTGGTGAATGGCAAGTCCCGTAAGCAGCAGCACAGCTCTTCCACTGCCAAAACAACCCCACCTGCCTCATGAACTTCACATACCATCAGCTGTCCTGGCAGCTATCTAGGAAACCCTGTTGGGTCACTTCCGGTCCCATGCCCATTGAGCCAGTGGGATGGAATCAAGCATCTTGAGCACCCACACAAAACGAACATGGAGCTCCTCACTCAAGGCGCTCAAAACTCCATGGCCAAAGACAAGTTCAGTGCCCAAGCCATTTCCCGCTGCCATGGAAACCAAGTGCTCTGGCAGCACATATGTCTGAAAGTGGATATGACACCTAGGGAAGGGAGTGTGCTGGTGAATGGCAAGTGCCCGAAGCAGCAGCACAACTCTTCCAGTGCCAAAACAACCCCACCTGCCTCATGAACTTCACATACCATCAGCTGTCCTGGCAGCTATCTAGGAAACCCTGTTGGCTCACTTCCGGTCCCATGCCCATTGAGCCCAGTGGGATGGAGTTAAGCAGCTTCAGCACCCACACAAATCTAACATGGAGCTCCTCACTCAAGGCGCTCAAAACTCCACGACCAAAGACAAGTTCAGTGCCCAAGCCATTTCCCGCTGCCATGGAAACCAAGTGCTCTGGCAGCACATATGTCTGAAAGTGGATATGACACCTAGGGAAGAGAATGTGCTGGTGAATGGCAAGTGCCAGAAGCAGCAGCACAGCTCTTCCACTGCCAAAACAACTCCACCTGCCTCATGAACTTCACATACCATCAGCTGTCCTGGCAGCTATCTAGGAAACCCTGTTGGGTCACTTCCGGTCCCATGCCCATTGAGCCCAGTGGGATGGAATCAAGCAGCGTCAGCACACACACAAATCTAACATGGAGCTCCTCACTCAAGGCGCTTAAAACTCCATGGCCAAAGACAAGTTCAGTGCCCAAGCCATTTCCCGCTGCCATGGAAACCAAGTGCTCTGGCAGCACATATGTCTGAAAGTGGATATGACACCTAGGGAAGGGAGTGTGCTGGTGAATGGCAACTGCCCGAAGCAGCAGCACAGCTCTTCCACTGCCAAAACAACACCACCTGCCTCATGAACTTCACATACCATCAGCTGTCCTGGCAGCTATCTAGGAAACCCTGTTGGCTCACTTCTGGTCCCATGCCCTTTGAGCCCAGTGGGATGGAACCAAGCAGCTTCAGCACCCACACAAAACGAACATGGAGCTCCTCACTCAAGGCGCTCAAAACTCCACGGCCAAAGACAAGTTCAGTGCCCAAGCCATTTCCCGCTGCCATGGAAACCAAGTGCTCTGGCAGCACATATGTCTGAAAGTGGATATGACACCTAGGGAAGGGAGTCTGGTGGTGAATGGCAACTGCCTGAAGCAGCAGCACAGCTCTTCCAGTGCCAAAACAACTCCACCTGCCTCATGAACTTCACATCCCATCAGCTGTCCTGGCAGCTATCTAGGAAACCCTGTTGGGTCACATCTGGTCCCATGCCCATTGAGCCCAGTGGGATGGAATCAAGCAGCTTCAGCACCCACACAAAAAGAACATGGAGCTCCTCACTCAAGGCGCTCAAAACTCCATGGCCAAAGACAAGTTCAGTGCCCAAGCCATTTCCCGCTGCCATGGAAACCAAGTGCTCTGGCAGCACATATGTCTGAAAGTGGATATGACACCTAGGGAAGGGAGTGTGGTGGTGAATGGCAACTGCCCGAAGCAGCAGCACAGCTCTTCCACTGCCAAAACAACTCCACCTGCCTCATGAACTTCACATACCATCAGCTCTCCTGGCAGCTATCTAGGAAACCCTCTTGGCTCACTTTCGGTCCCATGCCCATTGAGCCCAGTGGGATGGAGTTAAGCAGCTTCAGCACCCACACAAAAAGAACATGGAGCTCCTCACTCAAGGCGCTCAAAACTCCATGGCCAAAGACAAGTTCAGTGCCCAAGCCATTTCCCGCTGCCATGGAAACCAAGTGCTCTGGTAGCACATATGTCTGAAAGTGGATATGACACCTAGGGAAGGGAGTGTGCTGGTGAATGGCAACTGCCCAAAGCAGCAGCACAGCTCTTCCACTGCCAAAACAACTCCACCTGCCTCATGAACTTCACATACCATCAGCTGTCCTGGCAGCTATCTAGGAAACCCTGTTGGCTCACGTCCGGTCCCATGCCCATTGAGCCCAGTGGGATGGAGTTAAGCAGCTTCAGCACACACACAAATCTAACATGGAGCTCCTCACTCAAGGCGCTCAAAACTCCATGGCCAAAGACAAGTTCAGTGCCCAAGCCATTTCCCGCTGCCATGGAAACCAAGTGCTCTGGCAGCACATATGTCTGAAAGTGGATATGACACCTAGGGAAGAGAATGTGCTGGTGAATGGCAAGTGCCAGAAGCAGCAGCACAGCTCTTCCACTGCCAAAACAACTCCACCTGCCTCATGAACTTCACATACCATCAGCTGTCCTGGCAGCTATCTAGGAAACCCTGTTGGGTCACTTCCGGTCCCATGCCCATTGAGCCCAGTGGGATGGAATCAAGCAGCGTCAGCACACACACAAATCTAACATGGAGCTCCTCACTCAAGGCGCTTAAAACTCCATGGCCAAAGACAAGTTCAGTGCCGAAGCCATTTCCCGCTGCCATGGAAACCAAGTGCTCTGGCAGCACATATGTCTGAAAGTGGATATGACACCTAGGGAAGGGAGTGTGCTGGTGAATGGCAAGTCCCGTAAGCAGCAGCACAGCTCTTCCACTGCCAAAACAACCCCACCTGCCTCATGAACTTCACATACCATCAGCTGTCCTGGCAGCTATCTAGGAAACCCTGTTGGGTCACTTCCGGTCCCATGCCCATTGAGCCCAGTGGGATGGAATCAAGCAGCGTCAGCACACACACAAATCTAACATGGAGCTCCTCACTCAAGGCGCTCAAAACTCCATGGCCAAAGACAAGTTCAGTGCCCAAGCCATTTCCCGCTGCCATGGAAACCAAGTGCTCTGGCAGCACATATGTCTGAAAGTGGATATGACACCTAGGGAAGGGAGTCTGGTGGTGAATGGCAACTGCCCAAAGCAGCAGCACAGCTCTTCCACTGCCAAAACAACTCCACCTGCCTCATGAACTTCACATACCATCAGCTGTCCTGGCAGCTATCTAGGAAACCCTGTTGGCTCACTTCCGGTCCCATGCCCATTGAGCCCAGTGGGATGGAATCAAGCAGCTTCAGCACCCACACAAAACGAACATGGAGCTCCTCATTCATGGCGCTTAAAACTCCATGGCCAAAGACAAGTTCAGTGCCCAAGCCATTTCCCGCTGCCATGGAAACCAAGTGCTCTGGCAGCACATATGTCTGAAAGTGGATATGACACCTAGGAAAGGGATTGTGCTCGTGAATGGCAACTGCCCGAAGCAGCAGCACAGCTCTTCCACTGCAAAAACAACCCCACCTGTCTCATGAACTTCACATACCATCAGCTGTCCTAGCAGCTATCTAGGAAACCCTGTTGGGTCACTTCCGCTCCCATGCCCATTGAGCCCAGTGGGATGGAATCAAGCAGCTTCAGCACCCACACAAAAAGAACATGGAGCTCCTCACTCAAGGCGCTCAAAACTCCACGGCCAAAGACAAGTTCAGTGCCCAAGCAATTCCCCGCTGCCATAGAAACCAAGTGCTCTGGCAACACATATGTCTGAAAGTGGATATGACACCTAGGGAAGGGAGTGTGCTGGTGAATGGCAACTGCCCGAAGCAGCAGCACAGCTCTTCCACTGCCAAAACAACTCCACCTGCCTCATGAACTTCACATACCATCAGCTGTCCTGGCAGCTATCTAAGAAACCCTGTTGGCTCACTTCTGGTCCCATGCCCATTGAGCCCAGTGGGATGGAATCAAGCAGCTTCAGCACCCACACAAAACGAACATGGAGCTCCTCACTCAATGCGCTCAAAACTCCATGGCCAAAGACAAGTTCAGTGCCCAAGCCATTTCCCGCTGCCATGGAAACCAAGTGCTCTGGCAGCACATATGTCTGAAAGTGGATATGACACCTAGGGAAGGGAGTGTGCTGGTGAATGGCAACTGCCCGAAGCAGCAGCACAGCTCTTCCACTGCCAAAACAACTCCACCTGCCTCATGAACTTCACATACCATCAGCTGTCCTGGCAGCTATCTAAGAAACCCTGTTGGCTCACTTCTGGTCCCATGCCCATTGAGCCCAGTGGGATGGAATCAAGCAGCTTCAGCACCCACACAAAACGAACATGGAGCTCCTCACTCAAGGCGCTCAAAACTCCATGGCCAAAGACAAGTTCAGTGCCCAAGCCATTTCCCGCTGCCATGGAAACCAAGTGCTCTGGCAGCACATATGTCTGAAAGTGGATATGACACCTAGGGAATGGAGTGTGCTGGTGAATGGCAAGTCCCCGAAGCAGCAGCACAGCTCTTCCAGTGCCAAAACAACCCCACCTGCCTCATGAACTTCACATACCATCAGCTGTCCTGGCAGCTATCTAGGAAACCCTGTTGGGTCATTTCCGGTCCCATGCCCATTGAGCCCAGTGGGATGGAATCAAGCAGCTTCAGCACCCACACAAATCTAACATGGAGCTCCTCACTCAAGGCGCTCAAAACTCCACAGCCAAAGACAAGTTCAGTGCCCAAGCCATTTCCCGCTGCCATGGAAACCAAGTGCTCTGGCAGCACATATGTCTGAAAGTGGATGTGACACCTAGGGAAGGGAGTGTGCTGGTGAATGGCAACTGCCCGAAGCAGCAGCACAGCTCTTCCACTGCCAAAACAACTCCACCTGCCTCATGAACTTCACACACCATTAGCTGTCCCGGCAGCTATCTAGGAAACCCTGTTGGCTCACTTCCGGTCCCATGCCCATTGAGCCCAGTGGGATTGAATCAAGCAGCTTCAGCACACACACAAAACGAACATGGAGCTCCTCACTCAAGGCGCTCAAAACTCCATGGCCAAAGACAAGTTCAGTGCCCAAGCCATTTCCCGCTGCCATGGAAACCAAGTGCTCTGGCAACACATATGTCTGAAAGTGGATATGACACCTAGGGAAGGGAGTGTGGTGGTGAATGGCAATTGCCCGAAGCAGCAGCACAGCTGTTCCACTGCCAAAACAACTCCACCTGCCTCATGAACTTCACATACCATCAGCTGTCCTGGCAGCTATCTAGGAAACCATGTTGGCTCACTTCCGGTCCCATGCCCATTGAGCCCAGTGGGATGGAACCAAGCAGCTTCAGCACCCACACAAAACGAACATGGAGCTCCTCACTCAAGGCGCTCAAAACTCCATGGCCAAAGACATGTTCAGTGCCCAAGCCATTTCCCGCTGCCATGGAAACCAAGTGCTCTGGCAGCACATATGTCTGAAAGTGGATATGACACCTAGGGAAGGGAGTCTGGTGGTGAATGGCAACTGCCTGAAGCAGCAGCACAGCTCTTCCACTGCCAAAACAACTCCACCTGCCTCATGAACTTCACATACCATCAGCTGTCCTGGCAGCTATCTAGGAAACCCTGTTGGGTCACTTCCGGTCCCATGCCCATTGAGCCCAGTGGGATGGAATCAAGCAGCTTCAGCACCCACACAAAAAGAACATGGAGCTCCTCACTCAAGGCGCTCAAAACTCCATGGCCAAAGACAAGTTCAGTGCCCAAGCCATTTCCCGCTGCCATGGAAACCAAGTGCTCTGGCAGCACATATGTCTGAAAGTGGATATGACACCTAGGGAACAGAATGTGCTGGTGAATGGCAACTGCCCGAAGCAGCAGCACAGCTCTTCCACTGCCAAAACAACTCCACCTGCCTCATGAACTTCACATACCATCAGCTGTCCTGGCAGCTATCTAGGAAACCCTGTTGGGTCACTTCCGGTCCCATGCCCATTGAGCCCAGTGGGATGGAATCAAGCAGCGTCAGCACACACACAAATCTAACATGGAGCTCCTCACTCAAGGCGCTCAAAACTCCATGGCCAAAGACAAGTTCAGTGCCCAAGCCATTTCCCGCTGCCATGGAAACCAAGTGCTCTGGCAGCACATATGTCTGAAAGTGGATATGACACCTAGGGAAGGGAGTCTGGTGGTGAATGGCAACTGCCTGAAGCAGCAGCACAGCTCTTCCACTGCCAAAACAACTCCACCTGCCTCATGAACTTCACATACCATCAGCTGTCCTGGCAGCTATCTAGGAAACCCTGTTGGCTCACTTCCGGTCCCATGCCCATTGAGCCCAGTGGGATGGAATCAAGCAGCTTCAGCACCCACACAAAAAGAACATGGAGCTCCTCATTCATGGCGCTTAAAACTCCATGGCCAAAGACAAGTTCAGTGCCCAAGCCATTTCCCGCTGTCATGGAAACCAAGTGCTCTGGCAGCACATATGTCTGAAAGTGGATATGACACCTAGGAAAGGGAGTGTGCTGGTGAATGGCAACTGCCCGAAGCAGCAGCACAGCTCTTCCACTGCAAAAACAACCCCACCTGTCTCATGAACTTCACATACCATCAGCTGTCCTGGCAGCTATCTAGGAAACCCTGTTGGGTCACTTCCGCTCCCATGCCCATTGAGCCCAGTGGGATGGAATCAAGCAGCTTCAGCACCCACACAAAACGAACATGGAGCTCCTCACTCAAGGCGCTCAAAACTCCACGGCCAAAGACAAGTTCAGTGCCCAAGCCATTCCCTGCTGCCATGGAAACCAAGTGCTCTGGCAGCACATATGTCTGAAAGTGGATATGACACCTAGGGAAGGGAGTGTGCTGGTGAATGGCAACTGCCAGAAGCAGCAGCACAGCTCTTCCACTGCCAAAACAACTCCACCTGCCTCATGAACTTCACATACCATCAGCTGTCCTGGCAGCTATCTAGGAAACCATGTTGGCTCACTTCTGGTCCCATGCCCATTGAGCCCAGTGGGATGGAATCAAGCAGCTTCAGCACCCACACAAAACGAACATGGAGCTCCTCACTCAAGGCGCTCAAAACTCCATGGCCAAAGACAAGTTCAGTGCCCAAGCCATTTCCCGCTGCCATGGAAACCAAGTGCTCTGGCAGCACATATGTCTGAAAGTGGATATGACACCTAGGGAAGGGAGTGTGCTGGTGAATGGCAAGTCCCCGAAGCAGCAGCACAGCTCTTCCAGTGCCAAAACAACTCCACCTGCCTCATGAACTTCACATTAAATCAGCTGTCCTAGCAGCTATCTAGGAAACCCTGTTGGGTCATTTCCGGTCCCATGCCCATTGAGCCCAGTGGGATGGAATCAAGCAGCTTCAGCACCCACACAAATCTAACATGGAGCTCCTCACTCAAGGCGCTCAAAACTCCACAGCCAAAGACAAGTTCAGTGCCCAAGCCATTTCCCGCTGCCATGGAAACCAAGTGCTCTGGCAGCACATATGTCTGAAAGTGGATATGACACCTAGGGAAGGGAGTGTGCTGGTGAATGGCAACTGCCCGAAGCAGCAGCACAGCTCTTCCACTGCCAAAACAACTCCACCTGCCTCATGAACTTCACACACCATTAGCTGTCCCGGCAGCTATCTAGGAAACCCTGTTGGCTCACTTCCGGTCCCATGCACATTGAGCCCAGTGGGATTGAATCAAGCAGCTTCAGCACACACAGAAAACGAACATGGAGCTCCTCACTCAAGGCGCTCAAAACTCCACAGCCAAAGTCAAGTTCAGTGCCAAATCCATTTCCCGCTGCCATGGAAACCAAGTGCTCTGGCAACACATATGTCTGAAAGTGGATATGACACCTAGGGAAGGGAGTGTGGTGGTGAATGGCAAGTCCCCGAAGCAGCAGCACAGCTATCCACTGCCAAAACAACCCCACCTGCCTCATGAACTTCACATACCATCAGCTGTCCTAGCAGCTATCTAGGAAACCCTGTTGGGTCACTTCCGGTCCCATGCCCATTGAGCCCAGTGGGATGGAATCAAGCAGCTTCAGCACCCACACAAAAAGAACATGGAGCTCCTCACTCAAGGCGCTCAAAACTCCACAGCCAAAGACAAGTTCAGTGCCCAAGCCATTTCCCGCTGCCATGGAAACCAAGTGCTCTGGCAGCACATATGTCTGAAAGTGGATATGACACCTAGGGAAGGGAGTGTGGTGGTGAATGGCAACTGCCCGAAGCAGCAGCACAGCTCTTCCACTGCCAAAACAACTCCACCTGCCTCATGAACTTCACACACCATCAACTGTCCTGGCAGCTATCTAGGAAACCCTGTTGGCTCACTTTCGGTCCCATGCCCATTGAGCCCAGTGGGATGGAGTTAAGCAGCTTCAGCACCCACACAAATCTAACATGGAGCTCCTCACTCAAGGCGCTTAAAACTCTATGGCCAAAGACAAGTTCAGTGCCCAAGCCATTTCCCGCTGCCATGGAAACCAAGTGCTCTGGCAGCACATATGTCTGAAAGTGGATATGACACCTAGGGAAGGGAGTGTGCTGGTGAATGGCAACTGCCCGAAGCAGCAGCACAGCTCTTCCACTGCCAAAACAACTCACCTGCCTCATGAACTTCACATACCATCAGCTGTCCTGGCAGCTATCTAGGAAACCCTGTTGGGTCACTTCCGGTCCCATGCCCATTGAGCCCAGTGGGATGGAATCAAGCAGCTTCAGCACCCACACAAAAGAACATGGAGCTCCTCACTCAAGGCGCTCAAAACTCCATGGCCAAAGACAAGTTCAGTGCCCAAGCCATTCCCCGCTGCCATGGAAACCAAGTGCTCTGGCAGCACATATGTCTGAAAGTGGATATGACACCTAGGGAAGGGAGTGTGCTGGTGAATGGCAACTGCCCGAAGCAGCAGCACAGCTCTTCCACTGCCAAAACAACCCCACCTGCCTCATGAACTTCACATACCATCAGCTCTCCTGGCAGCTATCTAGGAAACCCTGTTGGGTCATATCCGGTCCCATGCCCATTGAGCCCAGTGGGATGGAATCAAGCAGCTTCAGCACCCACACAAATCTAACATGGAGCTCCTCACTCAAGGCGCTAAAAACTCCATGGCCAAAGACAAGTTCAGTGCCCAAGCCATTTCCCGCTGCCATGGAAACCAAGTGCTCTGGCAGCACATATGTCTGAAAGTGGATATGACACCTAGGGAAGAGAATGTGCTCGTGAATGGCAACTGCCCGAAGCAGCAGCACAGCTCTTCCAGTGCCAAAACAACCCCACCTGCCTCATGAACTTCACATACCATCAGCTGTCCTGGCAGCTATCTAGGAAACCCTGTTGGCTCACTTCCAGTCCCATGCCCATTGAGCCCAGTGGGATGGAATCAAGCAGCTTCACCACCCACACAAATCTAACATGGAGCTCCTCACTCAAGGCGCTCAAAACTCCATGGCCAAAGACAAGTTCAGTGCCCAAGCCATTTCCTGCTGCCATGGAAACTAAGAGCTCTGGCAGCACATATGTCTGAAAGTGGATATGACACCTAGGGAAGGGAGTGTGCTGGTGAATGGCAACTGCCCGAAGCAGCAGCACAGCTCTTCCACTGCCAAAACAACTCCACCTGCCTCATGAACTTCACATACCATCAGCTGTCCTGGCAGCTATCTAGGAAACCCTGTTGGCTCACTTCCGGTCCCATGCCCATTGAGCCCAGTGGGATGGAATCAAGCAGCTTCAGCACCCACACAAATCTAACATGGAGCTCCTCACTCAAGACGCTCAAAACTCCACGGCCAAATAAACATATGAAAAAATGTTCAAGTTCCCTGGCAATAAGGGAAATCCAAATTAAAACATCAATGAGGTACCACCTAACGCCAGTAAGACTGGCCCACATGAATAAAAGCACCAACGACACTTGTTGGCGAGGTTGCGGGGAAAAGGGAACCCTACTCCACTGCTGGTGGGGCTGCAGGCTCGTACAGCATCTATGGAAATCAGTATGGAGAATATTCAAACAACTCAAATTCAACATACCGTATGATCCAGCAATAGCACTCCTAGGAATATATCCAGAACACTTGTTCTATGAGAAACCAACATGCACTCCTATGTTCATAGCAGCACAATCAGTAATTGCAAAAACATGGAAACAACCAAAATGCCCATCAACAGAGGATTGGATAAGAAAGCTATGGTTCATCTACTCCATGGAATACTACTCAGCTATTAAAAAAAACAAAATGCAGTTCTTTGTGGCCAAATGGGCCAACTGGAAACCATAATGCTAAGGGAAATGAGCCAATCCCAAAAGGTTAAATACCACATGTTTGCCTTAATTTAAGATGATATGATGTTATGTATAACATGTTATGTTTTGAATGTTATATGTTGTGTATAAACTAAAATTGAAGTATAGGTGAGGTGGTCACAGAAGGTGGCTGGGAACCCGCATTTACTTTTAACATATTGGTTACTCATTACTATGTCAATTAATTCCATAATGATGTAAATTTTTGCTGATGGTATGTTGGAGCTTTCAATTGACTGGGATGATACTCTGCTGGCTCTGTCATCAGACCAGAGAGGGTATACCTAAGGAGCCGTTGAACTTGACGGGACAATAAGATGCTGGACTCTATGTTTGGTATACGCTTGCAATGGGGAAATCTCAACTGAACTTGAGCTGTGGTTATGCAACAAGGTGGAGGAATCCACCATGGTGGGAGGGTTTGGGGAGGGGTGGGGAGAACCCAAGTATCTATTTAACTGTGTCACATAATACAATGTAATTACTGAACTTAAATAATAAATAATTAAAAAAAAAAAAGACAAGTTCAGTGCCCAAGCCATTTCCCGCTGCCATGGAAACTAAGAGCTCTGGCAGCACATATGTCTGAAAGTGGATATGACACCTAGGGAACTCCGTGTGGTGGTGAATGGCAACTGCCCGAAGCAGCAGCACAGCTCTTCCAGTGCCAAAACAACTCCACCTGCCTCATGAACTTCACATACCATCAGCTGTCCTGGCAGCTATCTAGGAAACCCTGTTGGGTCACTTCCGGTCCCATGCCCATTGAGCCCAGTGGGATGGAATCAAGCAGCTTCAGCACCCACACAAAAAGAACATGGAGCTCCTCACTCAAGGCGCTCAAAACTCCACGGCCAAAGACAAGTTCAGTGCCCAAGCCATTCCCCGCTGCCATGGAAACCAAGTGCTCTGGCAGCACATATGTCTGAAAGTGGATATGACACCTAGGGAAGGGAGTGTGCTGGTGAATGGCAACTGCCCGAAGCAGCAGCACAGCTCTTCCAGTGCCAAAACAACCCCACCTGCCTCATGAACTTCACATACCATCAGCTGTCCTGGCAGCTATCTAGGAAACCCTGTTGGGTCATATCCGGTCCCATGCCCATTGAGCCCAGTGGGATGGAATCAAGCAGCTTCAGCACCCACACAAATCTAACATGGAGCTCCTCACTCAAGGCGCTCAAAACTCCATGGCCAAAGACAAGTTCAGTGCCCAAGCCATTTCCCGCTGCCATGGAAACCAAGTGCTCTGGCAGCACATATGTCTGAAAGTGGATATGACACCTAGGGAAGAGAATGTGCTGGTGAATGGCAACTGCCCGAAGCAGCAGCACAGCTCTTCCAGTGCCAAAACAACCCCACCTGCCTCATGAACTTCACATACCATCAGCTGTCCTGGCAGCTATCTAGGAAACCCTGTTGGCTCACTTCCGGTCCCATGCCCATTGAGCCCAGTGGGATGGAATCAAGCAGCTTCACCACCCACACAAATCTAACATGGAGCTCCTCACTCAAGGCGCTCAAAACTCCATGGCCAAAGACAAGTTCAGTGCCCAAGCCATTTCCTGCTGCCATGGAAACTAAGAGCTCTGGCAGCACATATGTCTGAAAGTGGATATGACACCTAGGGAAGGGAGTGTGCTGGTGAATGGCAACTGCCCGAAGCAGCAGCACAGCTCTTCCACTGCCAAAACAACTCCACCTGCCTCATGAACTTCACATACCATCAGCTGTCCTGGCAGCTATCTAGGAAACCCTGTTGGCTCACTTCCGGTCCCATGCCCATTGAGCCCAGTGGGATGGAATCAAGCAGCTTCAGCACCCACACAAATCTAACATGGAGCTCCTCACTCAAGACGCTCAAAACTCCACGGCCAAATAAACATATGAAAAAATGTTCAAGTTCCCTGGCAATAAGGGAAATCCAAATTAAAACATCAATGAGGTACCACCTAACGCCAGTAAGACTGGCCCACATGAATAAAAGCACCAACGACACTTGTTGGCGAGGTTGCGGGGAAAAGGGAACCCTACTCCACTGCTGGTGGGGCTGCAGGCTCGTACAGCATCTATGGAAATCAGTATGGAGAATATTCAAACAACTCAAATTCAACATACCGTATGATCCAGCAATAGCACTCCTAGGATTATATCCAGAACACTTGTTCTATGAGAAACCAACATGCACTCCTATGTTCATAGCAGCACAATCAGTAATTGCAAAAACATGGAAACAACCAAAATGCCCATCAACAGAGGATTGGATAAGAAAGCTATGGTTCATCTACTCCATGGAATACTACTCAGCTATTAAAAAAAACAAAATGCAGTTCTTTGTGGCCAAATGGGCCAAACTGGAAACCATAATGCTAAGGGAAATGAGCCAATCCCAAAAGGTTAAATACCACATGTTTGCCTTAATTTAAGATGATATGATGTTATGTATAACATGTTATGTTTTGAATGTTATATGTTGTGTATAAACTAAAATTGAAGTATAGGTGAGGTGGTCACAGAAGGTGGCTGGGAACCCGCATTTACTTTTAACATATTGGTTACTCATTACTATGTCAATTAATTCCATAATGATGTAAATTTTTGCTGATGGTATGTTGGAGCTTTCAATTGACTGGGATGATACTCTGCTGGCTCTGTCATCAGACCAGAGAGGGTATACCTAAGGAGCCGTTGAACTTGACGGGACAATAAGATGCTGGACTCTATGTTTGGTATACGCTTGCAATGGGGAAATCTCAACTGAACTTGAGCTGTGGTTATGCAACAAGGTGGAGGAATCCACCATGGTGGGAGGGTTTGGGGAGGGGTGGGGAGAACCCAAGTATCTATTTAACTGTGTCACATAATACAATGTAATTACTGAAGTTAAATAATAAATAATTAAAAAAAAAAAGACAAGTTCAGTGCCCAAGCCATTTCCCGCTGCCATGGAAACTAAGAGCTCTGGCAGCACATATGTCTGAAAATGGATATGACACCTAGGGAAGAGAGTGTGCTGGTGAATGGCAACTGCCTGAAGCAGCAGCACAGCTCTTCCACTGCCAAAACAACTCCACCTGCCTCATGAACTTCACATACCATCAGCTGTCCTGGCAGCTATCTAGGAAACCCTGTTGGGTCACTTCCGGTCCAATGCCCATTGAGCCCAGTGGGATGGAATCAAGCAGCTTCAGCACCCACACAAAAAGAACATGGAGCTCCTCACTCAAGGCGCTCAAAACTCCATGGCCAAAGACAAGTTCAGTGCCCAAGCCATTTCCCGCTGCCATGGAAACCAAGTGCTCTGGCAGCACATATGTCTGAAAGTGGATATGACACCTAGGGAAGGGAGTGTGCTGGTGAATGGCAACTGCCCGAAGCAGCAGCACAGCTCTTCCACTGCCAAAACAACACCACCTGCCTCATGAACTTCACATACCATCAGCTGTCCTGGCAGCTATCTAGGAAACCCTGTTGGCTCACTTCCGGTCCCATGCCCATTGAGCCCAGTGGGATGGAATCAAGCAGCTTCTGCACCCACACAAAACGAACATGGAGCTCCTCACTCAAGGCGCTCAAAACTCCATGGCCAAAGACAAGATCAGTGCCCAAGCCATTTCCCGCTGCCATGGAAACCAAGTGCTCTGGCAGCACATATGTCTGAAAGTGGATATGACACCTAGGGAAGGGAGTGTGCTGGTCAATGGCAACTGCCCGAAGCAGCAGCACAGCTCTTCCACTGCCAAAACAACTCCACCTCCCTCATGAACTTCACATACCATCAGCTGTCCTGGCAGCTATCTAGGAAACCCTGTTGGCTCACTTCCGGTCCCATGCCCATTGAGCCCAGTGGGATGGAGTTAAGCAGCTTCAGCACCCACACAAATCTAACATGGAGCTCCTCACTCAAGGCGCTTAAAACTCCATGGCCAAAGACAAGTTCAGTGCCCAAGCCATTTCCCGCTGCCATGGAAACCAAGTGCTCTGGCAGCACATATGTCTGAAAGTGGATATGACACCTAGGGAAGGGAGTGTGCTGGTGAATGGCAACTGCCCGAAGCAGCAGCACAGCTCTTCCACTGCCAAAACAACTCACCTGCCTCATGAACTTCACATACCATCAGCTGTCCTGGCAGCTATCTAGGAAACCCTGTTGGGTCACTTCCGGTCCCATGCCCATTGAGCCCAGAGGGATGGAATCAAGCAGCTTCAGCACCCACACAAAAAGTACATGGAGCTCCTCACTCAAGGCGCTCAAAACTCCACTGCCAAAGACAAGTTCAGTGCCCAAGCCATTCCCCGCTGCCATGGAAACCAAGTGCTCTGGCAGCACATATGTCTGAAAGTGGATATGACACCTAGGGAAGGGAGTGTGCTGGTGAATGGCAACTGCCCGAAGCAGCAGCACAGCTCTTCCACTGCCAAAACAACCCCACCTGCCTCATGAACTTCACATACCATCAGCTGTCCTGGCAGCTATCTCGGAAACCCTGTTGGCTCACTTCCGGTCCCATGCCCATTGAGCCCAGTGGGATGGAATCAAGCAGCTTCACCACCCACACAAATCTAACATGGAGCTCCTCACTCAAGGCGCTCAAACTCCATGGCCAAAGACAAGTTCAGTGCCCAAGCCATTTCCTGCTGCCATGGAAACTAAGAGCTCTGGCAGCACATATGTCTGAAAGTGGATATGACACCTAGGGAAGGGAGTGTGCTGGTGAATGGCAACTGCCCGAAGCAGCAGCACAGCTCTTCCACTGCCAAAACAACTCCACCTGCCTCATGAACTTCACATACCATCAGCTGTCCTGGCAGCTATCTAGGAAACCCTGTTGGCTCACTTCCGGTCCCATGCCCATTGAGCCCAGTGGGATGGAATCAAGCAGCTTCAGCACCCACACAAATCTAACATGGAGCTCCTCACTCAAGACGCTCAAAACTCCACGGCCAAATAAACATATGAAAAAATGTTCAAGTTCCCTGGCAATAAGGGAAATCCAAATTAAAACATCAATGAGGTACCACCTAACGCCAGTAAGACTGGCCCACATGAATAAAAGCACCAACGACACTTGTTGGCGAGGTTGCGGGGAAAAGGGAACCCTACTCCACTGCTGGTGGGGCTGCAGGCTCGTACAGCATCTATGGAAATCAGTATGGAGAATATTCAAACAACTCAAATTCAACATACCGTATGATCCAGCAATAGCACTCCTAGGATTATATCCAGAACACTTGTTCTATGAGAAACCAACATGCACTCCTATGTTCATAGCAGCACAATCAGTAATTGCAAAAACATGGAAACAACCAAAATGCCCATCAACAGAGGATTGGATAAGAAAGCTATGGTTCATCTACTCCATGGAATACTACTCAGCTATTAAAAAAAACAAAATGCAGTTCTTTGTGGCCAAATGGGCCAAACTGGAAACCATAATGCTAAAGGAAATGAGCCAATCCCAAAAGGTTAAATACCACATGTTTGCCTTAATTTAAGATGATATGATGTTATGTATAACATGTTATGTTTTGAATGTTATATGTTGTGTATAAACTAAAACTGAAGTATAGGTGAGGTGGTCACAGAAGGTGGCTGGGAACCCGCATTTACTTTTAACATATTGGTTACTCATTACTATGTCAATTAATTCCATAATGATGTAAATTTTTGCTGATGGTATGTTGGAGCTTTCAATTGACTGGGATGATACTCTGCTGGCTCTGTCATCAGACCAGAGAGGGTATACCTAAGGAGCCGTTGAACTTGACGGGACAATAAGATGCTGGACTCTATGTTTGGTATACGCTTGCAATGGGGAAATCTCAACTGAACTTGAGCTGTGGTTATGCAACAAGGTGGAGGAATCCACCATGGTGGGAGGGTTTGGGGAGGGGTGGGGAGAACCCAAGTATCTATTTAACTGTGTCACATAATACAATGTAATTACTGAAGTTAAATAATAAATAATTAAAAAAAAAAAGACAAGTTCAGTGCCCAAGCCATTTCCTGCTGCCATGGAAACTAAGAGCTCTGGCAGCACATATGTCTGAAAGTGGATATGACACCTAGGGAAGGGAGTGTGCTGGTGAATGGCAACTGCCCGAAGCAGCAGCACAGCTCTTCCAGTGCCAAAACAACTCCACCTGCCTCATGAACTTCACATACCATCAGCTGTCCTGGCAGCTATCTAGGAAACCCTGTTGGGTCACTTCCGGTCCCATGCCCATTGAGCCCAGTGGGATGGAATCAAGCAGCTTCAGCACCCACACAAAAAGAACATGGAGCTCCTCACTCAAGGCGCTCAAAACTCCACGGCCAAAGACAAGTTCAGTGCCCAAGCCATTTCCCGCTGCCATGGAAACCAAGTGCTCTGGCAGCACATATGTCTGAAAGTGGATATGACACCTAGGGAAGGGAGTGTGCTGGTGGTGAATGGCAACTGCCCGAAGCAGCAGCACAGCTCTTCCAGTGCCAAAACAACACCACCTGCCTCATGAACTTCACATACCATCAGCTGTCCTGGCAGCTATCTAGGAAACCCTGTTGGGTCATATCCGGTCCCATGCCCATTGAGCCCAGTGGGATGGAATCAAGCAGCTTCAGCACCCACACAAATCTAACATGGAGCTCCTCACTCAAGGCGCTCAAAACTCCATGGCCAAAGACAAGTTCAGTGCCCAAGCCATTTCCCGCTGCCATGGAAACCAAGTGCTCTGGCAGCACATATGTCTGAAAGTGGATATGACACCTAGGGAAGAGAATGTGCTGGTGAATGGCAACTGCCCGAAGCAGCAGCACAGCTCTTCCACTGCCAAAACAACCCCACCTGCCTCATGAACTTCACATACCATCAGCTGTCCTGGCAGCTATCTAGGAAACCCTGTTGGCTCACTTCCGGTCCCATGCCCATTGAGCCCAGTGGGATGGAATCAAGCAGCTTCACCACCCACACAAATCTAACATGGAGCTCCTCACTCAAGGCGCTCAAAACTCCATGGCCAAAGACAAGTTCAGTGCCCAAGCCATTTCCTGCTGCCATGGAAACTAAGAGCTCTGGCAGCACATATGTCTGAAAGTGGATATGACACCTAGGGAAGGGAGTGTGCTGGTGAATGGCAACTGCCCGAAGCAGCAGCACAGCTCTTCCACTGCCAAAACAACTCCACCTGCCTCATGAACTTCACATACCATCAGCTGTCCTGGCAGGTATCTAGGAAACCCTGTTGGGTCACTTCCGGTCCCATGCCCATTGAGCCCAGTGGGATGGAATCAAGCAGCTTCAGCACCCACACAAATCTAACATGGAGCTCCTCACTCAAGACGCTCAAAACTCCACGGCCAAATAAACATATGAAAAAATGTTCAAGTTCCCTGGCAATAAGGGAAATCCAAATTAAAACATCAATGAGGTACCACCTAATGCCAGTAAGACTGGCCCACATGAATAAAAGCACCTACGACACTTGTTGGCGAGGTTGCGGGGAAAAGGAAACCCTACTCCACTGCTGGTGGGGCTGCAGGCTGCTACAGCATCTATGGAAATCAGTATGGAGAATATTCAAACAACTCAAATTCAACATACCGTATGATCCAGCAATAGCACTCCTAGGAATATATCCAGAACACTTGTTCTATGAGAAACCAACATGCACTCCTATGTTCATAGCAGCACAATCAGTAATTGCAAAAACATGGAAACAACCAAAATGCCCATCAACAGAGGATTGGATAAGAAAGCTATGGTTCATCTACTCCATGGAATACTACTCAGCTATTAAAAAAAACAAAATGCAGTTCTTTGTGGCCAAATGGGCCAAACTGGAAACCATAATGCTAAGGGAAATGAGCCAATCCCAAAAGGTTAAATACCACATGTTTGCCTTAATTTAAGATGATATGATGTTATGTATAACATGTTATGTTTTGAATGTTATATGTTGTGTATAAACTAAAATTGAAGTATAGGTGAGGTGGTCACAGAAGGTGGCTGGGAACCCGCATTTACTTTTAACATATTGGTTACTCATTACTATGTCAATTAATTCCATAATGATGTAAATTTTTGCTGATGGTATGTTGGAGCTTTCAATTGACTGGGATGATACTCTGCTGGCTCTGTCATCAGACCAGAGAGGGTATACCTAAGGAGCCGTTGAACTTGACGGGACAATAAGATGCTAGACTCTATGTTTGGTATACGCTTGCAATGGGGAAATCTCAACTGAACTTGAGCTGTGGTTATGCAACAAGGTGGAGGAATCCACCATGGTGGGAGGGTTTGGGGAGGGGTGGGGAGAACCCAAGTATCTATTTAACTGTGTCACATAATACAATGTAATTACTGAAGTTAAATAATAAATAATTAAAAAAAAAAAAAGACAAGTTCAGTGCCCAAGCCATTTCCCGCTGCCATGGAAACTAAGAGCTCTGGCAGCACATATGTCTGAAAGTGGATATGACACCTAGGGAAGTGAGTGTGTTGGTGAATGGCAACTGCCCGAAGCAGCAGCACAGCTCTTCCACTGCCAAAACAACTCCACCTGCCTCATGAACTTCACATACCATCAGCTGTCCTGGCAGCTATCTAGGAAACCCTGTTGGCTCACTTCCGGTCCCATGCCCATTGAGCCCAGTGGGATGGAATCAAGCAGCTTCAGCACCCACACAAAAAGAACATGGAGCTCCTCACTCAAGGCGCTCAAAACTCCATGGCCAAAGACAAGTTCAGTGCCCAAGCCATTTCCCGCTGCCATGGAAACCAAGTGCTCTGGCAGCACATATGTCTGAAAGTGGATATGACACCTAGGGAAGGGAGTGTGCTGGTGAATGGCAACTGCCCGAAGCAGCAGCACAGCTCTTCCACTGCCAAAACAACACCACCTGCCTCATGAACTTCACATACCATCAGCTGTCCTGGCAGCTATCTAGGAAACCCTGTTGGCTCACTTCCGGTCCCATGCCCATTGAGCCCAGTGGGATGGAATCAAGCAGCTTCAACACCCACACAAAAAGAACATGGAGCTCCTCACTCAAGGCGCTCAAAACTCCACGGCCAAAGACAAGATCAGTGCCCAAGCCATTTCCCGCTGCCATGGAAACCAAGTGCTCTGGCAGCACATATGTCTGAAAGTGGATATGACACCTAGGGAAGGGAGTGTGCTGGTGAATGGCAACTGCCCGAAGCAGCAGCACAGCTCTTCCACTGCCAAAACAACTCCACCTGCCTCATGAACTTCACATACCATCAGCTGTCCTGGCAGCTATCTAGGAAACCCTGTTGGCTCACTTCCGGTCCCATGCCCATTGAGCCCAGTGGGATGGAATCAAGCAGCTTCAGCACCCACACAAATCTAACATGGAGCTCCTCACTCAAGATGCTCAAAACTCCATGGCCAAATAAACATATGAAAAAATGTTCAAGTTCCCTGGCAATAAGGGAAATCCAAATTAAAACATCAATGAGGTACCACCTAACACCAGTAAGACTGGCCCACATGAATAAAAGCACCAACGACACATGTTGGCGAGGTTGCAGGGAAAAGGAAACCCTACTCCACTGCTGGTGGGGCTGCAGGCTGCTACAGCATCTATGGAAATCAGTATGGAGAATATTCAAACAACTCAAATTCAACATACCGTATGATCCAGCAATAGCACTCCTAGGAATATATCCAGAACACTTGTTCTATGAGAAACCAACATGCACTCCTATGTTCATAGCAGCACAATCAGTAATTGCAAAAACATGGAAACAACCAAAATGCCCATCAACAGAGGATTGGATAAGAAAGCTATGGTTCATCTACTCCATGGAATACTACTCAGCTATTAAAAAAAACAAAATGCAGTTCTTTGTGGCCAAATGGGCCAAACTGGAAACCATAATGCTAAGGGAAATGAGCCAATCCCAAAAGGTTAAATACCACATGTTTGCCTTAATTTAAGATGATATGATGTTATGTATAACATGTTATGTTTTGAATGTTATATGTTGTGTATAAACTAAAATTGAAGTATAGGTGAGGTGGTCACAGAAGGTGGCTGGGAACCCGCATTTACTTTTAACATATTGGTTATTCATTACTATGTCAATTAATTCCATAATGATGTAAATTTTTGCTGATGGTATGTTGGAGCTTTCAATTGACTGGGATGATACTCTGCTGGCTCTGTCATCAGACCAGAGAGGGTATACCTAAGGAGCCGTTGAACTTGACGGGACAATAAGATGCTGGACTCTATGTTTGGTATACGCTTGCAATGGGGAAATCTCAACTGAACTTGAGCTGTGGTTATGCAACAAGGTGGAGGAATCCACCATGGTGGGAGGGTTTGGGGAGGGGTGGGGAGAACCCAAGTATCTATTTAACTGTGTCACATAATACAATGTAATTACTGCAGTTAAATAATAAATAATTAAAAAAAAAAGACAAGTTCAGTGTCCAAGCCATTTCCCGCTGCCATGGAAACTAAGTGCTCTGGCAGCACATATGTCTGAAAGTGGATATGACACCTAGGGAAGTGAGTGTGTTGGTGAATGGCAACTGCCCGAAGCAGCAGCACAGCTCTTCCAGTGCCAAAACAACTCCACCTGCCTCATGAACTTCACATACCATCAGCTGTCCTGACAGCTATCTAGGAAACCCTGTTGGGTCACTTCCGGTCCCATGCCCATTGAGCCCAGTGGGATGGAATCAAGCAGCTTCAGCACCCACACAAAAAGAACATGGAGCTCCTCACTCAAGGCGCTCAAAACTCCACGGCCAAAGACAAGTTCAGTGCCCAAGCCATTTCCCGCTGCCATGGAAACCAAGTGCTCTGGCAGCACATATGTCTGAAAGTGGATATGACACCTAGGGAAGGGAGTGTGCTGGTGAATGGCAACTGCCCGAAGCAGCAGCACAGCTCTTCCAGTGCCAAAACAACTCCACCTGCCTCATGAACTTCACATACCATCAGCTGTCCTGGCAGCAATCTAGGAAACCCTGTTGGGTCACTTCCGGTCCCATGCCCATTGAGCCAAGTGGGATGGAATCAAGCAGCTTCAGCACACACAAAAAGAACATGGAGCTCCTCTCTCAAGGCGCTCAAAACTCCACGGCCAAAGACAAGTTCAGTGCCCAAGCCATTCCCCGCTGCCATGGAAACCAAGTGCTCTGGCAGCACATATGTCTGAAAGTGGATATGACACCTAGGGAAGGGAGTGTGCTGGTGAATGGCAACTGCCCGAAGCAGCAGCACAGCTCTTCCAGTGCCAAAACAACTCCACCTGCCTCATGAACTTCACATACCATCAGCTGTCCTGGCAGCTATCTAGGAAACCCTGTTGGTTCACTTCCGGTCCCATGCCCATTGAGCCCAGTGGGATGGAATCAAGCAGCTTCAGCACCCACACAAAACGAACATGGAGCTCCTCACTCAAGGCGCTCAAACCTCCATGGCCAAAGACAAGATCAGTGCCCAAGCCATTTCCCGCTGCCATGGAAACCAAGTGCTCTGGCAGCACATATGTCTGAAAGTGGATATGACACCTAGGGAAGGGAGTGTGCTGGTGAATGGCAACTGCCCGAAGCAGCAGCACAGCTCTTCCGCTGCCAAAACAACACCACCTGCCTCATGAACTTCACATACCATCAGCTTTCCTAGCAGCTATGTAGGAAACCCTGTTGGCTCACTTCCGGTCCCATGCCCATTGAGCCCAGTGGGATGGAATCAAGCAGCTTCAGCACCCACACAAATCTAACATGGAGCTCCTCACTCAAGATGCTCAAAACTCCACGGCCAAATAAACATATGAAAAAATGTTCAAGTTCCCTGGCAATAAGGGAAATCCAAATTAAAACATCAATGAGGTACCACCTAACGCCAGTAAGACTGGCCCACATGAATAAAAGCACCAACGACACTTGTTGGCGAGGTTGCAGGGAAAAGGAAACCCTACTCCACTGCTGGTGGGGCTGCAGGCTGCTACAGCATCTATGGAAATCAGTATGGAGAATATTCAAACAACTCAAATTCAACATACCGTATGATCCAGCAATAGCACTCCTAGGAATATATCCAGAACACTTGTTCTATGAGAAACCAACATGCACTCCTATGTTCATAGCAGCACAATCAGTAATTGCAAAAACATGGAAACAACCAAAATGCCCATCAACAGAGGATTGGATAAGAAAGCTATGGTTCATCTACTCCATGGAATACTACTCAGCTATTAAAAAAAACAAAATGCAGTTCTTTGTGGCCAAATGGGCCAAACTGGAAACCATAATGCTAAGGGAAATGAGCCAATCCCAAAAGGTTAAATACCACATGTTTGCCTTAATTTAAGATGATATGATGTTATGTATAACATGTTATGTTTTGAATGTTATATGTTGTGTATAAACTAAAATTGAAGTATAGGTGAGGTGGTCACAGAAGGTGGCTGGGAACCCGCATTTACTTTTAACATATTGGTTACTCATTACTATGTCAATTAATTCCATAATGATGTAAATTTTTGCTGATGGTATGTTGGAGCTTTCAATTGACTGGGATGATACTCTGCTGGCTCTGTCATCAGACCAGAGAGGGTATACCTAAGGAGCCGTTGAACTTGACGGGACAATAAGATGCTGGACTCTATGTTTGGTATACGCTTGCAATGGGGAAATCTCAACTCAACTTGAGCTGTGGTTATGCAACAAGGTGGAGGAATCCACCATGGTGGGAGGGTTTGGGGAGGGGTGGGGAGAACCCAAGTATCTATTTAACTGTGTCACATAATACAATGTAATTACTGAAGTTAAATAATAAATAATTAAAAAAAAAAAGACAAGTTCAGTGTCCAAGCCATTTCCCGCTGCCATGGAAACTAAGAGCTCTGGCAGCACATATGTCTGAAAGTGGATATGACACCTAGGGAACTCCGTGTGGTGGTGAATGGCAACTGCCCGAAGCAGCAGCACAGCTCTTCCACTGCCAAAACAACTCCACCTGCCTCATGAACTTCACATACCATCAGCTGTCCTGGCAGCTATCTAGGAAACCCTGTTGGCTCACTTCCGGTCCCATGCCCATTGAGCCCAGTGGGATGGAATCAAGCAGCTTCAGCACCCACACAAAAAGAACATGGAGCTCCTCACTCAAGGCGCTCAAAACTCCATGGCCAAAGACAAGTTCAGTGCCCAAGCCATTTCCCGCTGCCATGGAAACCAAGTGCTCTGGCAGCACATATGTCTGAAAGTGGATATGACACCTAGGGAAGGGAGTGTGCTGGTGAATGGCAACTGCCCGAAGCAGCAGCACAGCTCTTCCACTGCCAAAACAACACCACCTGCCTCATGAACTTCACATACCATCAGCTGTCCTGGCAGCTATCTAGGAAACCCTGTTGGCTCACTTCCGGTCCCATGCCCATTGAGCCCAGTGGGATGGAATCAAGCAGCTTCAACACCCACACAAAAAGAACATGGAGCTCCTCACTCAAGGCGCTCAAAACTCCACGGCCAAAGACAAGATCAGTGCCCAAGCCATTTCCCGCTGCCATGGAAACCAAGTGCTCTGGCAGCACATATGTCTGAAAGTGGATATGACACCTAGGGAAGGGAGTGTGCTGGTCAATGTCAACTGCCCGAAGCAGCAGCACAGCTCTTCCACTGCCAAAACAAATCCACCTCCCTCATGAACTTCACATACCATCAGCTGTCCTGGCAGCTATCTAGGAAACCCTGTTGGCTCACTTCCGGTCCCATGCCCATTGAGCCCAGTGGGATGGAATCAAGCAGCTTCAGCACCCACACAAAACGAACATGGAGCTCCTCACTCAAGGCGCTCAAAACTCCATGGCCAAAGACAAGTTCAGTGCCCAAGCCATTTCCCGCTGCCATGGAAACCAAGTGCTCTGGCAGCACATATGTCTGAAAGTGGATATGACACCTAGGGAAGGGAGTGTGCTGGTGAATGGCAACTGCCCGAAGCAGCAGCACAGCTCTTCCACTGCCAAAACAACACCACCTGCCTCATGAACTTCACATACCATCAGCTGTCCTGGCAGCTATCTAGGAAACCCTGTTGGGTCATTTCCGGTCCCATGCCCATTGAGCCCAGTGGGATGGAATCAAGCAGCTTCAGCACCCACACAAAACGAACATGGAGCTCCTCACTCAAGGCGCTCAAAACTCCATGGCCAAAGACAAGTTCAGTGCCCAAGCCATTTCCCGCTGCCATGGAAACCAAGTGCTCTGGCAGCACATATGTCTGAAAGTGGATATGACACCTAGGGAAGGGAGTGTGCTGGTGAATGGCAACTGCCCGAAGCAGCAGCACAGCTCTTCCACTGCCAAAACAACTCCACCTGCCTCATGAACTTCACATACCATCAGCTGTCCTGGCAGCTATCTAGGAAACCCTGTTGGCTCACTTGCCGCGCCCATGCCCATTGAGCCCAGTGGGATGGAATCAAGCAGCTTCAGCACCCACACAAATCTAACATGGAGCTCCTCACTCAAGATGCTCAAAACTCCATGGCCAAATAAACATATGAAAAAATGTTCAAGTTCCCTGGCAATAAGGGAAATCCAAATTAAAACATCAATGAGGTACCACCTAACGCCAGTAAGACTGGCCCACATGAATAAAAGCACCAACGACACTTGTTGGCGAGGTTGCAGGGAAAAGGAAACCCTACTCCACTGCTGGTGGGGCTGCAGGCTGCTACAGCATCTATGGAAATCAGTATGGAGAATATTCAAACAACTCAAATTCAACATACCGTATGATCCAGCAATAGCACTCCTAGGAATATATCCAGAACACTTGTTCTATGAGAAACCAACATGCACTCCTATGTTCATAGCAGCACAATCAGTAATTGCAAAAACATGGAAACAACCAAAATGCCCATCAACAGAGGATTGGATAAGAAAGCTATGGTTCATCTACTCCATGGAATACTACTCAGCTATTAAAAAAAACAAAATGCAGTTCTTTGTGGCCAAATGGGCCAAACTGGAAACCATAATGCTAAGGGAAATGAGCCAATCCCAAAAGGTTAAATACCACATGTTTGCCTTAATTTAAGATGATATGATGTTATGTATAACATGTTATGTTTTGAATGTTATATGTTGTGTATAAACTAAAATTGAAGTATAGGTGAGGTGGTCACAGAAGGTGGCTGGGAACCCGCATTTACTTTTAACATATTGGTTATTCATTACTATGTCAATTAATTCCATAATGATGTAAATTTTTGCTGATGGTATGTTGGAGCTTTCAATTGACTGGGATGATACTCTGCTGGCTCTGTCATCAGACCAGAGAGGGTATACCTAAGGAGCCGTTGAACTTGACGGGACAATAAGATGCTGGACTCTATGTTTGGTATACGCTTGCAATGGGGAAATCTCAACTGAACTTGAGCTGTGGTTATGCAACAAGGTGGAGGAATCCACCATGGTGGGAGGGTTTGGGGAGGGGTGGGGAGAACCCAAGTATCTATTTAACTGTGTCACATAATACAATGTAATTACTGCAGTTAAATAATAAATAATTAAAAAAAAAAGACAAGTTCAGTGTCCAAGCCATTTCCCGCTGCCATGGAAACTAAGTGCTCTGGCAGCACATATGTCTGAAAGTGGATATGACACCTAGGGAAGTGAGTGTGTTGGTGAATGGCAACTGCCCGAAGCAGCAGCACAGCTCTTCCACTGCCAAAACAACTCCACCTGCCTCATGAACTTCACATACCATCAGCTGTCCTGGCAGCTATCTAGGAAACCCTGTTGGGTCACTTCCGGTCCCATGCCCATTGAGCCCAGTGGGATGGAATCAAGCAGCTTCAGCACCCACACAAAAAGAACATGGAGCTCCTCACTCAAGGCGCTCAAAACTCCACGGCCAAAGACAAGTTCAGTGCCCAAGCCATTTCCCGCTGCCATGGAAACCAAGTGCTCTGGCAGCACATATGTCTGAAAGTGGATATGACACCTAGGGAAGGGAGTGTGCTGGTGAATGGCAACTGCCCGAAGCAGCAGCACAGCTCTTCCACTGCCAAAACAACTCCACCTGCCTCATGAACTTCACATACCATCAGCTGTCCTGGCAGCAATCTAGGAAACCCTGTTGGGTCACTTCCGGTCCCATGCCCATTGAGCCAAGTGGGATGGAATCAAGCAGCTTCAGCACACACACAAAAAGAACATGGAGCTCCTCTCTCAAGGCGCTCAAAACTCCACGGCCAAAGACAAGTTCAGTGCCCAAGCCATTCCCCGCTGCCATGGAAACCAAGTGCTCTGGCAGCACATATGTCTGAAAGTGGATATGACACCTAGGGAAGGGAGTGTGCTGGTGAATGGCAACTGCCCGAAGCAGCAGCACAGCTCTTCCAGTGCCAAAACAACTCCACCTGCCTCATGAACTTCACATACCATCAGCTGTCCTGGCAGCAATCTAGGAAACCCTGTTGGGTCACTTCCGGTCCCATGCCCATTGAGCCCAGTGGGATGGAATCAAGCAGCTTCAGCATCCACACAAAACGAACATGGAGCTCCTCACTCAAGGCGCTCAAACCTCCATGGCCAAAGACAAGATCAGTGCCCAAGCCATTTCCCGCTGCCATGGAAACCAAGTGCTCTGGCAGCACATATGTCTGAAAGTGGATATGACACCTAGGGAAGGGAGTGTGCTGGTGAATGGCAACTGCCCGAAGCAGCAGCACAGCTCTTCCACTGCCAAAACAACCCCACCTGCCTCATGAACTTCACATACCATCAGCTGTCCTAGCATCTATGTAGGAAACCCTGTTGGCTCACTTCCGGTCCCATGCCCATTGAGCCCAGTGGGATGGAATCAAGCAGCTTCAGCACCCACACAAATCTAACATGGAGCTCCTCACTCAAGATGCTCAAAACTCCACGGCCAAATAAACATATGAAAAAATGTTCAAGTTCCCTGGCAATAAGGGAAATCCAAATTAAAACATCAATGAGGTACCACGTAACGCCAGTAAGACTGGCCCACATGAATAAAAGCACCAACGACACATGTTGGCGAGGTTGCAGGGAAAAGGAAACCCTACTCCACTGCTGGTGGGGCTGCAGGCTGCTACAGCATCTATGGAAATCAGTATGGAGAATATTCAAACAACTCAAATTCAACATACCGTATGATCCAGCAATAGCACTCCTAGGAATATATCCAGAACACTTGTTCTATGAGAAACCAACATGCACTCCTATGTTCATAGCAGCACAATCAGTAATTGCAAAAACATGGAAACAACCAAAATGCCCATCAACAGAGGATTGGATAAGAAAGCTATGGTTCATCTACTCCATGGAATACTACTCAGCTATTAAAAAAAACAAAATGCAGTTCTTTGTGGCCAAATGGGCCAAACTGGAAACCATAATGCTAAGGGAAATGAGCCAATCCCAAAAGGTTAAATACCACATGTTTGCCTTAATTTAAGATGATATGATGTTATGTATAACGTGTTATGTTTTGAATGTTATATGTTGTGTATAAACTAAAATTGAAGTATAGGTGAAGTGGTCACAGAAGGTGGCTGGGAACCCGCATTTACTTTTAACATATTGGTTACTCATTACTATGTCAATTAATTCCATAATGATGTAAATTTTTGCTGATGGTATGTTGGAGCTTTCAATTGACTGGGATGATACTCTGCTGGCTCTGTCATCAGACCAGAGAGGGTATACCTAAGGAGCCGTTGAACTTGACGGGACAATAAGATGCTGGACTCTATGTTTGGTATACGCTTGCAATGGGGAAATCTCAACTGAACTTGAGCTGTGGTTATGCAACAAGGTAGAGGAATCCACCATGGTGGGAGGGTTTGGGGAGGGGTGGGGAGAACCCAAGTATCTATTTAACTGTGTCACATAATAGAATGTAATTACTGAAGTTAAATAATAAATAATTAAAAAAAAAAAAGACAAGTTCAGTGCCCAAGCCATTTCCCGCTGCCATGGAAACTAAGAGCTCTGGCAGCACATATGTCTGAAAGTGGATATGACACCTAGGGAACTCTGTGTGGTGGTGAATGGCAACTGCCCGAAGCAGCAGCACAGCTCTTCCACTGCCAAAACAACTCCACCTGCCTCATGAACTTCACATACCATCAGCTGTCCTGGCAGCTATCTAGGAAACCCTGTTGGCTCACTTCCGGTCCCATGCCCATTGAGCCCAGTGGGATGGAATCAAGCAGCTTCAGCACCCACACAAAAAGAACATGGAGCTCCTCACTCAAGGCGCTCAAAACTCCATGGCCAAAGACAAGTTCAGTGCCCAAGCCATTTCCCGCTGCCATGGAAACCAAGTGCTCTGGCAGCACATATGTCTGAAAGTGGATATGACACCTAGGGAAGGGAGTGTGCTGGTGAATGGCAACTGCCCGAAGCAGCAGCACAGCTCTTCCACTGCCAAAACAACACCACCTGCCTCATGAACTTCACATACCATCAGCTGTCCTGGCAGCTATCTAGGAAACCCTGTTGGCTCACTTCCGGTCCCATGCCCATTGACCCCAGTGGGATGGAATCAAGCAGCTTCAACACCCACACAAAAAGAACATGGAGCTCCTCACTCAAGGCGCTCAAAACTCCACGGCCAAAGACAAGATCAGTGCCCAAGCCATTTCCCGCTGCCATGGAAACCAAGTGCTCTGGCAGCACATATGTCTGAAAGTGGATATGACACCTAGGGAAGGGAGTGTGCTGGTCAATGGCAACTGCCCGAAGCAGCAGCACAGCTCTTCCACTGCCAAAACAACTCCACCTCCCTCATGAACTTCACATACCATCAGCTGTCCTGGCAGCTATCTAGGAAACCCTGTTGGGTCACTTCCGGTCCCATGCCCATTGAGCCAAGTGGGATGGAATCAAGCAGCTTCAGCACCCACACAAAACGAACATGGAGCTCCTCACTCAAGGCGCTCAAAACTCCATGGCCAAAGACAAGTTCAGTGCCCAAGCCATTTCCCGCTGCCATGGAAACCAAGTGCTCTGGCAGCACATATGTCTGAAAGTGGATATGACACCTAGGGAAGGGAGTGTGCTGGTGAATGGCAACTGCCCGAAGCAGCAGCACAGCTCTTCCACTGCCAAAACAACACCACCTGCCTCATGAACTTCACATACCATCAGCTGTCCTGGCAGCTATCTAGGAAACCCTGTTGGGTCATTTCCGGTCCCATGCCCATTGAGCCCAGTGGGATGGAATCAAGCAGCTTCAGCACCCACACAAAACGAACATGGAGCTCCTCACTCAAGGCGCTCAAAACTCCATGGCCAAAGACAAGTTCAGTGCCCAAGCCATTTCCCGCTGCCATGGAAACCAAGTGCTCTGGCAGCACATATGTCTGAAAGTGGATATGACACCTAGGGAAGGGAGTGTGCTGGTGAATGGCAACTGCCCGAAGCAGCAGCACAGCTCTTCCACTGCCAAAACAACTCCACCTGCCTCATGAACTTCACATACCATCAGCTGTCCTGGCAGCTATCTAGGAAACCCTGTTGGCTCACTTCCGGTCCCATGCCCATTGAGCCCAGTGGGATGGAATCAAGCAGCTTCAGCACCCACACAAATCTAACATGGAGCTCCTCACTCAAGATGCTCAAAACTCCATGGCCAAATAAACATATGAAAAAATGTTCAAATTCCCTGGCAATAAGGGAAATCCAAATTAAAACATCAATGATGTACCACCTAACGCCAGTAAGACTGGCCCACATGAATAAAAGCACCAACGACACTTGTTGGCGAGGTTGCAGGGAAAAGGAAACCCTACTCCACTGCTGGTGGGGCTGCAGGCTGCTACAGCATCTATGGAAATCAGTATGGAGAATATTCAAACAACTCAAATTCAACATACCGTATGATCCAGCAATAGCACTCCTAGGAATATATCCAGAACACTTGTTCTATGAGAAACCAACATGCACTCCTATGTTCATAGCAGCACAATCAGTAATTGCAAAAACATGGAAACAACCAAAATGCCCATCAACAGAGGATTGGATAAGAAAGCTATGGTTCATCTACTCCATGGAATACTACTCAGCTATTAAAAAAAACAAAATGCAGTTCTTTGTGGCCAAATGGGCCAAACTGGAAACCATAATGCTAAGGGAAATGAGCCAATCCCAAAAGGTTAAATACCACATGTTTGCCTTAATTTAAGATGATATGATGTTATGTATAACGTGTTATGTTTTGAATGTTATATGTTGTGTATAAACTAAAATTGAAGTATAGGTGAGGTGGTCACAGAAGGTGGCTGGGAACCCGCATTTACTTTTAACATATTGGTTATTCATTACTATGTCAATTAATTCCATAATGATGTAAATTTTTGCTGATGGTATGTTGGAGCTTTCAATTGACTGGGATGATACTCTGCTGGCTCTGTCATCAGACCAGAGAGGGTATACCTAAGGAGCCGTTGAACTTGACGGGACAATAAGATGCTGGACTCTATGTTTGGTATACGCTTGCAATGGGGAAATCTCAACTGAACTTGAGCTGTGGTTATGCAACAAGGTGGAGGAATCCACCATGGTGGGAGGGTTTGGGGAGGGGTGGGGAGAACCCAAGTATCTATTTAACTGTGTCACATAATACAATGTAATTACTGAAGTTAAATAATAAATAATTAAAAAAAAAAGACAAGTTCAGTGCCCAAGCCATTTCCCGCTGCCATGGAAACTAAGTGCTCTGGCAGCACATATGTCTGAAAGTGGATATGACACCTAGGGAAGTGAGTGTGTTGGTGAATGGCAACTGCCCGAAGCAGCAGCACAGCTCTTCCAGTGCCAAAACAACTCCACCTGCCTCATGAACTTCACATACCATCAGCTGTCCTGGCAGCTATCTAGGAAACCCTGTTGGGTCACTTCCGGTCCCATGCCCATTGAGCCCAGTGGGATGGAATCAAGCAGCTTCAGCACACACACAAAAAGAACATGGAGCTCCTCTCTCAAGGCGCTCAAAACTCCACGGCCAAAGACAAGTTCAGTGCCCAAGCCATTTCCCGCTGCCATGGAAACCAAGTGCTCTGGCAGCACATATGTCTGAAAGTGGATATGACACCTAGGGAAGGGAGTGTGCTGGTGAATGGCAACTGCCCGAAGCAGCAGCACAGCTCTTCCACTGCCAAAACAACTCCACCTGCCTCATGAACTTCACATACCATCAGCTGTCCTGGCAGCTATCTAGGAAACCCTGTTGGGTCACTTCCGGTCCCATGCCCATTGAGCCCAGTGGGATGGAATCAAGCAGCTTCAGCACACACACAAAAAGAACATGGAGCTCCTCTCTCAAGGCGCTCAAAACTCCACGGCCAAAGACAAGTTCAGTGCCCAAGCCATTTCCCGCTGCCATGGAAACCAAGTGCTCTGGCAGCACATATGTCTGAAAGTGGATATGACACCTAGGGAAGGGAGTGTGCTGGTGAATGGCAACTGCCCGAAGCAGCAGCACAGCTCTTCCACTGCCAAAACAACTCCACCTGCCTCATGAACTTCACATACCATCAGCTGTCCTGGCAGCTATCTAGGAAACCCTGTTGGGTCACTTCCGGTCCCATGCCCATTGAGCCCAGTGGGATGGAATCAAGCAGCTTCAGCACCCACACAAAACGAACATGGAGCTCCTCACTCAAGGCGCTCAAACCTCCATGGCCAAAGACAAGATCAGTGCCCAAGCCATTTCCCGCTGCCATGGAAACCAAGTGCTCTGGCAGCACATATGTCTGAAAGTGGATATGACACCTAGGGAAGGGAGTGTGCTGGTGAATGGCAACTGCCCGAAGAAGCAGCACAGCTCTTCCGCTGCCAAAACAACCCCACCTGCCTCATGAACTTCACATACCATCAGCTTTCCTAGCAGCTATGTAGGAAACCCTGTTGGCTCACTTCCGGTCCCATGCCCATTGAGCCCAGTGGGATGGAATCAAGCAGCTTCAGCACCCACACAAATCTAACATGGAGCTCCTCACTCAAGGCGCTCAAAACTCCATGGCCAAAGACAAGTTCAGTGCCCAAGCCATTTCCCACTGCCATGGAAACCAAGTGCTCTGGCAGCACATATGTCTGAAAGTGGATATGACACCTAGGGAAGAGAATGTGCTGGTGAATGGCAACTGCCCGAAGCAGCAGCACAGCTCTTCCACTGCCAAAACAACTCCACCTGCCTCATGAACTTCACATACCATCAGCTGTCCTGGCAGCTATCTAGGAAACCCTGTTGGGTCACTTCCGGTCCCATGCCCATTGAGCCCAGTGGGATGGAATCAAGCAGCTTCAGCACCCACACAAATCTAACATGGAGCTCCTCACTCAAGATGCTCAAAACTCCACGGCCAAATAAACATATGAAAAAATGTTCAAGTTCCCTGGCAATAAGGGAAATCCAAATTAAAACATCAATGATGTACCACCTAACGCCAGTAAGACTGGCCCACATGAATAAAAGCACCAACGACACATGTTGGCGAGGTTGCAGGGAAAAGGAAACCCTACTCCACTGCTGGTGGGGCTGCAGGCTGCTACAGCATCTATGGAAATCAGTATGGAGAATATTCAAACAACTCAAATTCAACATACCGTATGATCCAGCAATAGCACTCCTAGGAATATATCCAGAACACTTGTTCTATGAGAAACCAACATGCACTCCTATGTTCATAGCAGCACAATCAGTAATTGCAAAAACATGGAAACAACCAAAATGCCCATCAACAGAGGATTGGATAAGAAAGCTATGGTTCATCTACTCCATGGAATACTACTCAGCTATTAAAAAAAACAAAATGCAGTTCTTTGTGGCCAAATGGGCCAAACTGGAAACCATAATGCTAAGGGAAATGAGCCAATCCCAAAAGGTTAAATACCACATGTTTGCCTTAATTTAAGATGATATGATGTTATGTATAACGTGTTATGTTTTGAATGTTATATGTTGTGTATAAACTAAAATTGAAGTATAGGTGAAGTGGTCACAGAAGGTGGCTGGGAACCCGCATTTACTTTTAACATATTGGTTATTCATTACTATGTCAATTAATTCCATAATGATGTAAATTTTTGCTGATGGTATGTTGGAGCTTTCAATTGACTGGGATGATACTCTGCTGGCTCTGTCATCAGACCAGAGAGGGTATACCTAAGGAGCCGTTGAACTTGACGGGACAATAAGATGCTGGACTCTATGTTTGGTATACGCTTGCAATGGGGAAATCTCAACTGAACTTGAGCTGTGGTTATGCAACAAGGTGGAGGAATCCACCATGGTGGGAGGGTTTAGGGAGGGGTGGGGAGAACCCAAGTATCTATTTAACTGTGTCACATAATACAATGTAATTATTGAAGTTAAATAATAAATAATTAAAAAAAAAAGACAAGTTCAGTGCCCAAGCCATTTCCCGCTGCCATGGAATCTAAGAGCTCTGGCAGCACATATGTCTGAAAGTGGATATGACACCTAGGGAAGGGAGTGTGCTGGTGAATGGCAAGTGCCCGAAGCAGCAGCACAGCTCTTCCACTGCCAAAACAACTCCACCTGCCTCATGAACTTCACATACCATCAGCTGTCCTGGCAGCTATCTAGGAAACCCTGTTGGGTCACTTCCGGTCCCATGCCCATTGAGCCCAGTGGGATGGAATCAAGCAGCTTCAGCACCCACACAAATCTAACATGGAGCTCCTCACTCAAGACGCTCAAAACTCCACGGCCAAATAAACATATGAAAAAATGTTCAAGTTCCCTGGCAATAAGGGAAATCCAAATTAAAACATCAATGAGGTACCACCTAACGCCAGTAAGACTGGCCCACATGAATAAAAGCACCAACGACACTTGTTGGCGAGGTTGCGGGGAAAAGGAAACCCTACTCCACTGCTGGTGGGGCTGCAGGCTGGTACAGCATCTATGGAAATCAGTATGGAGAATATTCAAACAACTCAAATTCAACATACCGTATGATCCAGCAATAGCACTCCTAGGAATATATCCAGAACACTTGTTCTATGAGAAACCAACATGCACTCCTATGTTCATAGCAGCACAATCAGTAATTGCAAAAACATGGAAACAACCAAAATGCCCATCAACAGAGGATTGGATAAGAAAGCTATGGTTCATCTACTCCATGGAATACTACTCAGCTATTAAAAAAAACAAAATGCAGTTCTTTGTGGCCAAATGGGCCAAACTGGAAACCATAATGCTAAGGGAAATGAGCCAATCCCAAAAGGTTAAATACCACATGTTTGCCTTAATTTAAGATGATATGATGTTATGTATAACATGTTATGTTTTGAATGTTATATGTTGTGTATAAACTAAAATTGAAGTATAGGTGAAGTGGTCACAGAAGGTGGCTGGGAACCCGCATTTACTTTTAACATATTGGTTACTCATTACTATGTCAATTAACTCCATAATGATGTAAATTTTTGCTGATGGTATGTTGGAGCTTTCAATTGACTGGGATGATACTCTGCTGGCTCTGTCATCAGACCAGAGAGGGTATACCTAAGGAGCCGTTGAACTTGACGGGACAATAAGATGCTGGACTCTATGTTTGGTATACGCTTGCAATGGGGAAATCTCAACTGAACTTGAGCTGTGGTTATGCAACAAGGTGGAGGAATCCACCATGGTGGGAGGGTTTGGGGGGGGGGGGGAGAACCCAAGTATCTATTTAACTGTGTCACATAATACAATGTAATTACTGAAGTTAAATAATAAATAATTAAAAAAAAAAAAAAGACAAGTTCAGTGCCCAAGCCATTTCCCGCTGCCATGGAAACCAAGTGCTCTGGCAGCACATATGTCTGAAAGTGGATATGACACCTAGGGAAGTGAGTGTGTTGGTGAATGGCAACTGCCCGAAGCAGCAGCACAGCTCTTCCACTGCCAAAATAACTCCACCTGCCTCATGAACTTCACATACCATCAGCTGTCCTGGCACCTATCTAGGAAACCCTGTTGGGTCACTTCCGGTCCCATGCCCATTGAGCCCAGTGGGATGGAATCAAGCAGCTTCAGCACACACACAAAACTAACATGGAGCTCCTCACTCAAGGCGCTCAAATCAACACGGCCATAGACAAGTTCAGTGCCCAAGCCATTTCCCGCTGCCATGGAAACCAAGTGCTCTGGCAGCACATATGTCTGAAAGTGGATATGACACCTAGGGAAGGGAGTGTGCTGGTGAATGGCAACTGCCCGAAGCAACAGCACAGCTCTTCCAGTGCCAAAACAACTCCACCTGCCTCATGAACTTCACATACCATCAGCTGTCCTGGCAGCTATCTAGGAAACCCTGTTGGGTCACTTCCGGTCCCATGCCCATTGAGCCCAGTGGGATGGAATCAAGCAGCTTCAGCACCCACACAAAACGAACATGGAGCTCCTCACTCAAGGCGCTCAAAACTCCATGGCCAAAGACAAGTTCAGTGCCCAAGCCATTTCCCGCTGCCATGGAAACCAAGTGCTCTGGCAGCACATATGTCTGAAAGTGGATATGACACCTAGGGAAGGGAGTGTGCTGGTGAATGGCAACTGCCCGAAGCAGCAGCACAGCTCTTCCACTGCCAAAACAACACCACCTGCCTCATGAACTTCACATACCATCATCTGTCCTGGCAGCTATCTAGGAAACCCTGTTGGTTCACTTCCGGTCCCATGCCCATTGAGCCCAGTGGGATGGAGTTAAGCAGCTTCAGCACCCACACAAATCTAACATGGAGCTCCTCACTCAAGGCGCATAAAACTCCATTTCCAAAGACAAGTTCAGTGCCCAAGCCATTTCCCGCTGCCATGGAAACCAAGTGCTCTGGCAGCACATATGTCTGAAAGTGGATATGACACCTAGGGAAGGGAGTGTGCTGGTGAATGGCAACTGCCCGAAGCAGCAGCACAGCTCTTCCACTGCCAAAACAACTCCACCTGCCTCATGAACTTCACATACCATCAGCTGTCCTGGCAGCTATCTAGGAAACCCTGTTGGCTCACTTCCGGTCCCATGCCCATTGAGCCCAGTGGGATGGAATCAAGCAGCTTCAGCACCCACACAAATCTAACATGGAGCTCCTCACTCAAGGCGCTCAAAACTCCATGGCCAAAGACAAGATCAGTGCCCAAGCCATTTCCCGCTGCCATGGAAACCAAGTGCTCTGGCAGCACATATGTCTGAAAGTGGATATGACACCTAGGGAAGAGAATGTGCTGGTGAATGGCAACTGCCCGAAGCAGCAGCACAGCTCTTCCAGTGCCAAAACAACTCCACCTGCCTCATGAACTTCACATACCATCAGCTGTCCTGGCAGCTATCTAGGAAACCCTGTTGGCTCACTTGCCGCTCCCATGCCCATTGAGCCCAGTGGGATGGAATCAAGCAGCTTCAGCACCCACACAAAAAGAACATGGAGCTCCTCACTCAAGGCGCTTAAAACTCCATGGCGAAAGACAAGTTCAGTGCCCAAGCCATTTCCCGCTGCCATGGAAACCAAGTGCTCTGGCAGCACATATGTCTGAAAGTGGATATGACACCTAGGGAAGGGAGTGTGCTGGTGAATGGCAACTGCCCGAAGCAGCAGCACAGCTCTTCCAGTGTCGAAACAAAACCACCTGCCTCATGAACTTCACATACCATCAGCTGTCCTAGCAGCTATCTAGGAAACCCTGTTGGCTCACTTCCGGTCCCATGCCCTTTGAACCCAGTGGGATGGAATCAAGCAGCTTCAGCACCCACACAAAACGAACATGGAGCTCCTCACTCAAGGCGCTCAAAACTCCATGGCCAAAGACAAGTTCAGTGCCCAAGCCATTTCCCGCTGCCATGGAAACCAAGTGCTCTGGCAGCACATATGTCTGAAAGTGGATATGACACCTAGGGAAGGGAGTGTGCTGGTGAATGGCAAGTCCCCGAAGCAGCAGCACAGCTCTTCCACTGCCAAAAGAACTCCACCTGCCTCATGAACTTCACATACCATCAGCTGTCCTAGCAGCTATCTAGGAAACCCTGTTGGGTCATTTCCGGTCCCATGCCC
Source organism: Ochotona princeps (assembly GCF_030435755.1). Taxonomy (NCBI): domain Eukaryota; kingdom Metazoa; phylum Chordata; class Mammalia; order Lagomorpha; family Ochotonidae; genus Ochotona; species Ochotona princeps. The sequence goes on along the minus strand of NC_080832.1, from coordinate 139,545,947 downwards.
ATTGAGCCCAGTGGGATGGAATCAAGCAGCTTCAGCACCCACACAAATCTAACATGGAGCTCCTCACTCAAGGCGCTCAAAACTCCATGGCCAAAGACAAGTTCAGTGCCCAAGCCATTTCCCGCTGCCATGGAAACCAAGTGCTCTGGCAGCACATATGTCTGAAAGTGGATATGACACCTAGGGAAGAGAATGTACTGGTGAATGGCAACTGCCCGAAGCAGCAGCACAGCTCTTCCACTGCCAAAACAACTCCACCTGCCTCATGAAATTCACATACCATCAGCTGTCCTGGCAGCTATCTAGGAAACCCTGTTGGGTCACTTCCGGTCCCATGCCCATTGAGCCCAGTGGGATGGAATCAAGCAGCTTCAGCACACACACAAATCTAACATGGAGCTCCTCACTCAAGGCGCTCAAAACTTCATGGCCAAAGACAAGTTCAGTGCCCAAGCCATTTCCCGCTGCCATGGAAACCAAGTGCTCTGGCAGCACATATGTCTGAAAGTGGATATGACACCTAGGGAAGGGAGTGTGCTGGTGAATGGCAACTGCCCGAAGCAGCAGCACAGCTCTTCCACTGCCAAAACAACTCCACCTGCCTCATGAACTTCACATACCATCAGCTGTCCTGGCAGCTATCTAGGAAACCCTGTTGGGTCACTTCCGGTCCCATGCCCATTGAGCCCAGTGGGATGGAATCAAGCAGCTTCAGCATCCACACAAAAAGAACATGGAGCTCCTCACTCAAGGCGCTCAAAACTCCATGGCCAAAGACAAGATCAGTGCCCAAGCCATTTCCCGCTGCCATGGAAACCAAGTGCTCTGGCAGCACATAAGTCTGAAAGTGGATATGACACCTAGGGAAGGGAGTGTGCTGGTGAATGGCAACTGCCCGAAGCAGCAGGACAGCTCTTCCACTGCCAAAACAACCCCACCTGCCTCATGAACTTCACATACCATCAGCTGTCATAGCAGCTATCTAGGAAACCCTGTTGGGTCATTTCCGGTCCCATGCCCATTCAGCCCAGTGGGATGGAATCAAGCAGCTTCAGCACCCACACAAAACGAACATGGAGCTACTCACTCAAGGCGCTCAAAACTCCATGGCCAAAGACAAGTTCAGTGCCCAAGCCATTTCCCGCTGCCATGGAAACCAAGTGCTCTGGCAGCACATATGTCTGAAAGTGGATATGACACCTAGGGAAGAGAATGTGCTGGTGAATGGCAACTGCCCGAAGCAGCAGCACAGCTCTTCCACTGCCAAAACAACTCCACCTGCCTCATGAACTTCACATACCATCAGCTGTCCTGGCAGCTATCTAGGAAACCCTGTTGGGTCACTTCCGGTCCCATGCCCATTGAGCCCAGTGGGATGGAATCAAGCAGCTTCAGCACCCACACAAATCTAACATGGAGCTCCTCACTCAAGACGCTCAAAACTCCACGGCCAAATAAACATATGAAAAAATGTTCAAGTTCCCTGGCAATAAGGGAAATCCAAATTAAAACATCAATGAGGTACCACCTAACGCCAGTAAGACTGGCCCACATGAATAAAAGCACCAACGACACTTGTTGGCGAGGTTGCGGGGAAAAGGAAACCCTACTCCACTGCTGGTGGGGCTGCAGGCTGGTACAGCATCTATGGAAATCAGTATGGAGAATATTCAAACAACTCAAATTCAACATACCGTATGATCCAGCAATAGCACTCCTAGGAATATATCCAGAACACTTGTTCTATGAGAAACCAACATGCACTCCTATGTTCATAGCAGCACAATCAGTAATTGCAAAAACATGGAAACAACCAAAATGCCCATCAACAGAGGATTGGATAAGAAAGCTATGGTTCATCTACTCCATGGAATACTACTCAGCTATTAAAAAAAACAAAATGCAGTTCTTTGTGGCCAAATGGGCCAAACTGGAAACCATAATGCTAAGGGAAATGAGCCAATCCCAAAAGGTTAAATACCACATGTTTGCCTTAATTTAAGATGATATGATGTTATGTATAACATGTTATGTTTTGAATGTTATATGTTGTGTATAAACTAAAATTGAAGTATAGGTGAAGTGGTCACAGAAGGTGGCTGGGAACCCGCATTTACTTTTAACATATTGGTTACTCATTACTATGTCAATTAACTCCATAATGATGTAAATTTTTGCTGATGGTATGTTGGAGCTTTCAATTGACTGGGATGATACTCTGCTGGCTCTGTCATCAGACCAGAGAGGGTATACCTAAGGAGCCGTTGAACTTGACGGGACAATAAGATGCTGGACTCTATGTTTGGTATACGCTTGCAATGGGGAAATCTCAACTGAACTTGAGCTGTGGTTATGCAACAAGGTGGAGGAATCCACCATGGTGGGAGGGTTTGGGGAGGGGGGGGAGAACCCAAGTATCTATTTAACTGTGTCACATAATACAATGTAATTACTGAAGTTAAATAATAAATAATTAAAAAAAAAAAAGACAAGTTCAGTGCCCAAGCCATTTCCCGCTGCCATGGAAACCAAGTGCTCTGGCAGCACATATGTCTGAAAGTGGATATGACACCTAGGGAAGTGAGTGTGTTGGTGAATGGCAACTGCCCGAAGCAGCAGCACAGCTCTTCCACTGCCAAAACAACTCCACCTGCCTCATGAACTTCACATACCATCAGCTGTCCTGGCACCTATCTAGGAAACCCTGTTGGGTCACTTCCGGTCCCATGCCCATTGAGCCCAGTGGGATGGAATCAAGCAGCTTCAGCACCCACACAAAACGAACATGGAGCTCCTCACTCAAGGCGCTCAAATCTCCACGGCCATAGACAAGTTCAGTGCCCAAGCCATTTCCCGCTGCCATGGAAACCAAGTGCTCTGGCAGCACATATGTCTGAAAGTGGATATGACACCTAGGGAAGGGAGTGTGCTGGTGAATGGCAACTGCCCGAAGCAACAGCACAGCTCTTCCACTGCCAAAACAACTCCACCTGCCTCATGAACTTCACATACCATCAGCTGTCCTGGCAGCTATCTAGGAAACCCTGTTGGGTCACTTCCGGTCCCATGCCCATTGAGCCCAGTGGGATGGAATCAAGCAGCTTGAGCACCCACACAAAACTAACATTGAGCTCCTCACTCAAGGCGCTCAAAACTCCATGGCCAAAGACAAGTTCAGTGCCCAAGCCATTTCCCGCTGCCATGGAAACCAAGTGCTCTGGCAGCACATATGTCTGAAAGTGGATATGACACCTAGGGAAGGGAATGTGCTGGTGAATGGCAACTGCCCGAAGCAGCAGCACAGCTCTTCCACTGCCAAAACAACTCCACCTGCCTCATGAACTTCACATACCATCAGCTGTCCTGGCAGCTATCTAGGAAACCCTGTTGGGTCATTTCCGGTCCCATTCCCATTGAGCCCAGTGGGATGGAATCAAGCAGCTTCAGCACACACACAAATCTAACATGGAGCTCCTCACTCAAGGTGCTTAAAACTCCATGGCGAAAGACAAGTTCAGTGCCCAAGCCATTTCCCGCTGCCATGGAAACCAAGTGCTCTGGCAGCACATATGTCTGAAAGTGGATATGACACCTAGGGAAGGGAGTGTGCTGGTGAATGGCAACTGCCCGAAGAAGCAGCACAGCTCTTCCAGTGTCGAAACAACACCACCTGCCTCATGAACTTCACATACCATCAGCTGTCCTAGCAGCTATTTAGGAAACCCTGTTGGCTCACTTCCGGTCCCATGCACTTTGAGCCCAGTGGGATGGAATCAAGCAGCTTCAGCACCCACACAAAACGAACATGGAGCTCCTCACTCAAGGCGCTCAAAACTCCATGGCCAAAGACAAGTTCAGTGCCCAAGCCATTTTCCGCTGCCATGGAAACCAAGTGCTCTGGGAGCACATATGTCTGAAAGTGAATATGACACCTAGGGAAGGGAGTGTGCTGGTGAATGGCAACTGCCCGAAGCAGCAGCACAGCTCTTCCACTGCCAAAACAACACCACCTGCCTCATGAACTTCACATACCATCATCTGTCCCGGCAGCTATCTAGGAAACCCTGTTGGGTCACTTCCGGTCCCATGCCCATTGAGCCCAGTGGGATGGAATTAAGCAGCTTCAGCACCCACACAAAACGAACATGGAGCTCCTCACTCAAGGCGCTCAAAACTCCATGGCCAAAGACAAGTTCAGTGCCCAAGCCATTTCCCGCTGCCATGGAAACCAAGTGCTCTGGGAGCACATATGTCTGAAAGTGGATATGACACCTAGGGAAGGGAGTGTGCTGGTGAATGGCAAGTCCCCGAAGCAGCAGCACAGCTCTTCCACTGCCAAAAGAACCCCACCTGCCTCATGAACTTCACATACCATCAGCTGTCCTGGCAGCTATCTAGGAAACCCTGTTGGGTCACTTCCGGTCCCATGCCCATTGAGCCCAGTGGGATGGAATCAAGCAGCTTCAGCACCCACACAAAAAGAACATGGAGCTCCTCACTCAAGGCGCTCAAAACTCCATGGCCAAAGACAAGATCAGTGCCCAAGCCATTTCCCGCTGCCATGGAAACCAAGTGCTCTGGCAGCACATATGTCTGAAAGTGGATATGACACCTAGGGAAGTGCGTATGGTGGTGAATGGCAACTGCCCGAAGCAGCAGCACAGCTCTTCCACTGCCAAAACAACTCCACCTGCCTCATGAACTTCACATACCATCAGCTGTCCTGGCAGCTATCTAGGAAACCCTGTTGGCTCACTTGCCGCGCCCATGCCCATTGAGCCCAGTGGGATGGAATCAAGCAGCTTCAGCACCCACACAAAAAGAACATGGAGCTCCTCACTCAAGGCGCTTAAAATTCCATGGCGAAAGACAAGTTCAGTGCCCAGGCCATTTCCCGCTGCCATGGAAACCAAGTGCTCTGGCAGCACATATGTCTGAAAGTGGATATGACACCTAGGGAAGGGAGTGTGCTGGTGAATGGCAACTGCCCGAAGAAGCAGCACAGCTCTTCCAGTGTCGAAACAACACCACCTGCCTCATGAACTTCACATACCATCAGCTGTCCTAGCAGCTATCTAGGAAACCCTGTTGGGTCACTTCCGGTCCCATGCCCTTTGAGCCCAGTGGGATGGAATCAAGCAGCTTCAGCACCCACACAAAACGAACATGGAGCTCCTCACTCAAGGCGCTCAAAACTCCATGGCCAAAGACAAGTTCAGTGCCCAAGCCATTTTCCGCTGCCATGGAAACCAAGTGCTCTGGGAGCACATATGTCTGAAAGTGGATATGACACCTAGGGAAGGGAGTGTGCTGGTGAATGGCAACTGCCCGAAGCAGCAGCACAGCTCTTCCACTGCCAAAACAACACCACCTGCCTCATGAACTTCACATACCATCATCTGTCCCGGCAGCTATCTAGGAAACCCTGTTGGGTCACTTCCGGTCCCATGCCCATTGAGCCCAGTGGGATGGAATCAAGCAGCTTCAGCACCCACACAAAACGAACATGGAGCTCCTCACTCAAGGCGCTCAAAACTCCATGGCCAAAGACAAGTTCAGTGCCCAAGCCATTTCCCGCTGCCATGGAAACCAAGTGCTCTGGCAGCACATATGTCTGAAAGTGGATATGACACCTAGGGAAGGGAGTGTGCTGGTGAATGGCAAGTCCCCGAAGCAGCAGCACAGCTCTTCCACTGCCAAAAGAACCCCACCTGCCTCATGAACTTCACATACCATCAGCTGTCCTGGCAGCTATCTAGGAAACCCTGTTGGGTCATTTCCGGTCCCATGCCCATTGAGCCCAGTGGGATGGAATCAAGCAGCTTCAGCACCCACACAAATCTAACATGGAGCTCCTCACTCAAGGCGCTCAAAACTCCATGGCCAAAGACAAGTTCAGTGCCCAAGCCATTTCCCGCTGCCATGGAAACCAAGTGCTCTGGCAGCACATATGTCTGAAAGTGGATATGACACCTAGGGAAGAGAATGTACTGGTGAATGGCAACTGCCCGAAGCAGCAGCACAGCTCTTCCACTGCCAAAACAACTCCACCTGCCTCATGAACTTCACATACCATCAGCTGTCCTGGCAGCTATCTAGGAAACCCTGTTGGGTCACTTCCGGTCCCATGCCCATTGAGCCCAGTGGGATGGAATCAAGCAGCTTCAACCACACACAAATCTAACATGGAGCTCCTCACTCAAGGCGCTTAAAACTCCATTTCCAAAGACAAGTTCAGTGCCCAAGCCATTTCCCGCTGCCATGGAAACCAAGTGCTCTGGCAGCACATATGTCTGAAAGTGGATATGACACCTAGGGAAGGGAGTGTGCTGGTGAATGGCAACTGCCCGAAGCAGCAGCACAGCTCTTCCACTGCCAAAACAACTCCACCTGCCTCATGAACTTCACATACCATCAGCTGTCCTGGCAGCTATCTAGGAAACCCTGTTGGGTCACTTCCGGTCCCATGCCCATTGAGCCCAGTGGGATGGAATCAAGCAGCTTCAGCACCCACACAAAAAGAACATGGAGCTCCTCACTCAAGGCGCTCAAAACTCCATGGCCAAAGACAAGATCAGTGCCCAAGCCATTTCCCGCTGCCATGGAAACCAAGTGCTCTGGCAGCACATATGTCTGAAAGTGGATATGACACCTAGGGAAGGGAGTGTGCTGGTGAATGGCAACTGCCCGAAGCAGCAGCACAGCTCTTCCACTGCCAAAACAACCCCACCTACCTCATGAACTTCACATACCATCAGCTGTCATAGCAGCTATCTAGGAAACCCTGTTGGGTCATTTCCGGTCCCATGCCCATTGAGCCCAGTGGGATGGAATCAAGCAGCTTCAGCACACACACAAATCTAACATGGAGCTCCTCACTCAAGGCGCTCAAAACTCCACGGCCAAATAAACATATGAAAAAATGTTCAAGTTCCCTGGCAATAAGGGAAATCCAAATTAAAACATCAATGAGGTACCACCTAACGCCAGTAAGACTGGCCCACATGAATAAAAGCACCAACGACACATGTTGGCGAGGTTGCGGGGAAAAGGGAACCCTACTCCACTGCTGGTGGGGCTGCAGGCTGGTACAGCATCTATGGAAATCAGTATGGAGAATATTCAAACAACTCAAATTCAACATACCGTATGATCCAGCAATAGCACTCCTAGGAATATATCCAGAACACTTGTTCTATGAGAAACCAACATGCACTCCTATGTTCATAGCAGCACAATCAGTAATTGCAAAAACATGGAAACAACCAAAATGCCCATCAACAGAGGATTGGATAAGAAAGCTATGGTTCATCTACTCCATGGAATACTACTCAGCTATTAAAAAAAACAAAATGCAGTTCTTTGTGGCCAAATGGGCCAAACTGGAAACCATAATGCTAAGGGAAATGAGCCAATCCCAAAAGGTTAAATACCACATGTTTGCCTTAATTTAAGATGATATGATGTTATGTATAACATGTTATGTTTTGAATGTTATATGTTGTGTATAAACTAAAATTGAAGTATAGGTGAAGTGGTCACAGAAGGTGGCTGGGAACCCGCATTTACTTTTAACATATTGGTTACTCATTACTATGTCAATTAATTCCATAATGATGTAAATTTTTGCTGATGGTACGTTGGAGCTTTCAATTGACTGGGATGATACTCTGCTGGCTCTGTCATCAGACCAGAGAGGGTATACCTAAGGAGCCGTTGAACTTGACGGGACAATAAGATGCTGGACTCTATGTTTGGTATACGCTTGCAATGGGGAAATCTCAACTGAACTTGAGCTGTGGTTATGCAACAAGGTGGAGGAATCCACCATGGTGGGAGGGTTTGGGGAGGGGTGGGGAGAACCCAAGTATCTATTTAACTGTGTCACATAAAACAATGTAATTACTGAAGTTAAATAATAAATAATTAAAACAAAAAAGACAAGTTCAGTGCCCAAGCCATTTCCCGCTGCCATGGAAACCAAGAGCTCTGGCAGCACATATGTCTGAAAGTGGATATGACACGTAGGGAAGGGAGTATGCTGGTGAATGGCAACTGCCCGAAGCAGCAGCACAGCTCTTCCACTGCCAAAACAACTCCACCTGCCTCATGAACTTCACATACCATCAGCTGTCCTGGCAGCTATCAAGGAAACCCTGTTGGGTCACTTGCGGTCCCATGCCCATTGAGCAAAGTGGGATGGAAACAAGCAGCTTCAGCACCCACACAAATCTAACATGGAGCTCCTCACTCAAGACGCTCAAAACTCCATGGCCAAAGACAAGTTAGGTGCCCAAGCCATTTCCCGCTGCCATGGAAACCAAGTGCTCTGGCAGCACATATGTCTGAAAGTGGATATGACACCTAGGGAAGGGAGTGTGGTGGTGAACGGCAACTGTGCAAAGCAGCAGCACAGCTCTTCCACTGCCAAAACAACTCCACCTGCCTCATGAACTTCACATACCATCAGCTGTCCTGGCAGCTATCTAGGAAACCCTGTTGGGTCATTTCCGGTCCCATGCCCATTGAGCCCAGTGGGATGGAATCAAGCAGCTTCAGCACCCACACAAATCTAACATGGAGCTCCTCACTCAAGGCGCCAAAAATTACATGGCCAAAGACAAGTTAGGTGACGAAGCCATTTCCCGCTGCCATGTACCCTAGTGCTCTGGCAGCACATATGTCTGAAAGTGGATATGACACCTAGGGAAGGGAGTGTGCTGGTGAATGGCAACTGCCCGAAGCAGCAGCACAGCTCTTCCAGTGCCAAAACAACTCCACCTGCCTCATGAACTTCACATACCATCAGTTGTCCTGGCAGCTATCTAGGAAACCCTGTTGGCTCACTTCCGGTCCCATGCCCATTGAGCCCAGTGGGATGGAAACAAGCAGCTTCAGCACCCACACAAAACTAACATGGTGCTCCTCACTCAAGGCGCTCAAAACTCCACGGCCAAAGACAAGTTCAGTGCCCAAGTCATTTCCCGCTGCCATGGAAACCAAGTGCTCTGGCAGCACATATGTCTGAAAGTGGATATGACACCTAGGGAAGGGAGTGTGGTGGTGAATGGCAACTGCCCGAAGCAGCAGCACAGCTCTTCCACTGCCAAAACAACTCCCCCTGCCTCATGAACTTCACATACCATCAGCTGTCCTGGCAGCTATCTAGGAAACCCTGTTGGGTCACTTCCAGTCCCATGCCCATTGAGCCCAGTGGGATGGAATCAAGCAGCTTCAGCACCCACACAAAACGAACATGGAGCTCCTCACTCAAGGCGCTCAAAACTCCATGGCCAAAGACAAGTTCAGTGCCCAAGCCATTTCCCGCTGCCATGGAAACCAAGTGCTCTGGCAGCACATGTCTGAAAGTGGATAGGACACCTAGGGAAGGGAGTGTGCTGGTGAATGGCAAATGCCCGAAGCAGCAGCACAGCTCTTCCACAGCCAAAACAACACCACCTGCCTCATGAACTTCACATACCATCAGCTGTCCTGGCAGCTATCTAGGAAACCCTGTTGGGTCACTTCCAGTCCCATGCCCATTGAGCCCAGTCGAATGGAATCAAGCAGCTTGAGTACCCACACAAAACTAACATTGAGCTGCTCACTCAAGGCGCACAAAACGTCACAGCCAAAGACAAGTTCAGTGCCCAAACCATTTCCCGCTGCCATGGAAACCAAGTGCTCTGGCAGCACATATGTCTGAAAGTGGATATGACACCTAGGGAAGGGACTGTGCTGGTGAATGGCAAATGCCCGAAGCAGCAGCACAGCTCTTGCACTGCCAAAACAACACCACCTGCCTCATGAACTTCACATACCATCAGCTGTCCTGGCAGCTATCTAGGAAACCCTGTTGGGTCAATTTCTGTCCCATGCCCATTGAGCCCAGTGGGATGGAATCAAGCAGCTTCAGCACCCACACAAAAATAACATGGAGCTCCTCACTCCAGGCACTCAAAACTTCATGGCCAAAGACAAGTTCAGTGCCCAAGCCATTTCCCACTGGCATGGAAACTAAGAGCTCTGGCAGCACATATGTCTGAAAGTGGATATGACAATAAGAAAGGGAGTGTGGTGGTGAATGGCAACTGCCTGAAGCAGCAGCACAGCTCTTCCACTGCCAAAACTACTCCACCTGCCTCATGAACTTCACAAACCATCAGCTGTCCTGGCATGATTGTTGGACACCCTGTTGGGTCACTTCCGGTACCATGCCCATTGAGCCCAGTGGGATGGAATCAAGCAGCTTCAGCACCCACACATAATGAAGATGGAGCTCCTCACTCAAGGCGTGTAAAACTTCATAGCCAAAGAGAAGTTCAGTGCCGAAGCCATTCCCCGCTGCCATGGATACCAAGTGCTCTGGCAGCACATATGTCTGAAAGTGGATATGACACCTAGGGAAGGGAATGTGTTGGTGAATGGCAAGTCCCCGAAGCAGCAGCACAGCTATTGCAGTGGCAAAACAACTCCACCTGCCTCATGAACTTCACATACCATCAGCTGTCCTGGCATGATTGTTGGACACCCTGTTGGGTCACTTCCGGTCAAATGCCCATTGAGCCCAGTGGGATGGAATCAAGCAGCTTCAGCACCCACACAAAACGAACATGGAGCTCCTCACTCAAGGCACTCAAAAATCCACAGCCAAAGACATGTTCAGTGCCCAAACCATTTTCTGCTGTCATGGAAACCAAGTGCTCTGGCAGCACATATGTCTGAAAGTGGATATGACACCTAGGGAAGGGACTGTGCTGGTGAATGGCAACTGCCCGAAGCAGCAGCACAGCTCTTCCACTGCCAAAACAACTCCACCTGCCTCATGAACTTCACATACCATCAGCTGTCCTGGTTGGTTGTTGTACATCCTGTTGGGTCACTTCCAGTACCATGCCCATGGAGCTCTGTGGGATGGAATCAAGCAGGTTGAGCACCCACACAAAACGAACATGGAGCTCCTCACTCAAGGCGCTTATAACTCCACAGCCAAAGTCAAGTTCAGTGCCCAAGCCATTTCCCGCTGCCATGGAAACCAAGTGCTCTGGCAGCACATATGTCTGAAAGTGGATATGACACCTAGGGAAGGGAGTGTGGTGGTGAATGGCAACTGCCCGAAGCAGCAGCATAGCTCTTCCAGTGCCAAAACAACTCCACCTGCCTCATGAACTTCACAAACCATCAGCTGTCCTGGCAGCTATCTAGGAAACCCTGTTGGGTCACTTCCGGTCCCATGCCCATTGAGCCCAGTGGGATGGAATCAAGCAGCTTGAGCACCCACACAAATCTAACATGGAGCTCCTCACTCCAGGCACTCAAAACTTCATGGCCAAAGACAAGTTCAGTGCCCAAACCATTTCCCGCTGCCATGGAAACCAAGTGCTCTGGCAGCACATATGTCTGAAAGTGGATATGACACCTAGGGAAGGGAGTGTGGTGGTGAATGGCAACTGCCCAAAGCAGCAGCATAGCTCTTCCAGTGCCAAAACAACTCCACCTGCCTCATGAACTTCACATACCATCAGCTGTCCTGGCAGCTATCTAGGAAACCCTGTTGGGTCCATTCCAGTCCCATGCCCATTGAGCCCAGTGGGATGGAATCAAGCAGCATCAGCACCCACACAAAACGAACATGAAGCTCCTCACTCAAGGCGCTCTAAATCCCACAGCCAAAGACAAGTTCAGTGCCCAAGCCATTTCTGCTGCCATGGAAACCAAGTGCTCTGGCAGCACATATGTCTGAAAGTGGATATGACACCTAGGGAAGGGAGTGTGCTGGTGAATGGCAACTGCCCGAAGCAGCAGCACAGCTCTTCCACTGCCAAAACAACTCCACCTGCCTCATGAACTTCACATACCATCAGCTGTCCTGGCAGCTATCTAGGAAACCCTGTTGGGTCACTTCCGGTCCCATGCCCATTGAGCCCAGTGGGATGGAATCAAACAGCTTGAGCACCCACACAAAACGAACATGGAGCTCCTCACTCAAGGCGTTCAAAACTCCACAGCCAAAGACAAGTTCAGTGCCCAAGCCATGTCCCGCTGCCATGGAAACCAAGTGCTCTGGCAGCACATATGTCTGAAAGTGAATATGACACCTAGGGAAGGGAGTCTGGTGGTGAATGGCAACTGCCCGAAGCAGCAGCACAGCTCTTCCAGTGCCAAAACAACTCCACGTGCCTCATGAACTTCACATACCATCAGCTGTCCTGGCAGCTATCTAGGAAACCCTGTTGGGTCACTTCCGGTCCCATGCCCATTGAGCCCAGTGGGATGGAATCAAGCAGCTTCAGCAACCACACAAAACTAACATGGAGCTCCTCACTCAAGGCGCTCAAAACTTCACGGCCAAAGACAAGTTCAGTGCCCAAGCCATTTCCCGCTGCCATGGAAACCAAGTGCTCTGGCAGCACATATGTCTGAATGTGGATATGACACCAAGGGAAGGGAGTTTGCTGGTGAATGGCATCTGCCCGAAGCAGCAGCACAGCTCTTCCAGTGCCAAACCAACTCCACGTGCCTCATGAACTTCACATACCATCAGCTGTCCTGGCAGCTATCTAGGAAACCCTGTTGGGTCACTTCCGGTCCCATGCCCATTGAGCCCAGTCGGATGGAATCAAGCAGCTTCAGCACCCACACAAAACTAACATGGAGCTCCTCACTCAAGGCACTCAAAACTCCACAGCCAAAGTCAAGTTCAGTGCCCAAGCCATTACCCGCTGCCATGGATACCAAGTGCTCTGGCAGCACATATGTCTGAAAGTGGATATGACACCTAGGGAAGGGAGTGTGGTGGTGAATGGCAACTGCCCGAAGCAGCAGCACAGCTCTTCCAGTGCCAAAACAACTCCACCTGCCTCATGAACTTCACATACCATCAGCTGTCCTGGCATGGTTGTTGTACATCCTGTTGGGTCACTTCCGGTACCATGCCCATTGAGCTCTGTGGGATGAAATCAAGCAGGATGAGCACCCACACAAAACGAACATGGAGCTCCTCACTCAAGGCGCTTAAAACTCCACAGCCAAAGTCAAGTTCAGTGCCCAAGCCATTTCCCGCTGCCATGGAAACCAAGTGCTCTGGCAGCACATATGTCTGAAAGTGGATATGACACCTAGGGAAGGGAGTGTGCTGGTGAATGGCAAATGCCCGAAGCAGCAGCACAGCTCTTCCAGTGGCAAAACAACTCCACCTGCCTCATGAACTTCACATACCATCAGCTGTCCTGGCAGCTATCTAGGAAACCCTGTTGGGTCACTTCCGGTCCCATACCCATTGAGCCCAGTGGGATGGAATTAAGCAGCTTCAGCACCCACACAAAACTAACATGGAGCTCCTCACTCAAGGCGCTCAAAACTCCACAGCCAAAGACATGTTCACTGCCCAAGCCATTTTCCGCTGTCATGGGAACCAAGTGCTCTGGCAGCACATATGTCTGAAAGTGGATATGACACCTAGGGGAGGGAGTGTGGTGGTGAATGTCAACTGCCCGAAGCAGCAGCACACCTCTGCCAGTGCAAAACCAACTCCACCTGCCTCATGAACTTCACATACCATCAGCTGTCCTGGCATGATTGTTGGACAACCTGTTGGGTCACTTCCAGTCCCATGCCCATTGAGCCCAGAGGGATGAAATCAAGCAGCTTGAGTACCCACACAAAACGAACATGAAACTCCTCACTCAAGGCGCTCAAAACGCCACAGCCAAAGAGAAGTTCAGTGCCCAAGCCATTTCCCGCTGCCATGGATACCAAGTGCTCTGGCAGCACATATGTCTGAAAGTGGATATGACACCTAGGGAAGGGAATGTGCTGGTGAATGGCAAGTGCCCGAAGCAGCAGCACAGATCTTCCAGTGGCAAAACAACTCCACCTGCCTCATGAACTTCACAAACCATCAGCTGTCCTGGCAGCTATCTAGGAAACCCTGTTGGGTCACTTCCGGTCCCATGCCCATTCAGCCCAGTGGGATGGAATCAAGCAGCTTCAGCAACCACACAAAACGAACATGGAGCTCCTCACTCAAGGTGCTCAAAACTTCATTGCCAAAGACAAGTTCAGTGCCCAAGCCATTTCCCGCTGCCATGGAAACCAAGTGCTCTGGCAGCACATATGTCTGAAAGTGGATATGACACCTAGGGAAGGGAGTGTGGTGGTGAATGGCAACTGCCCGAAGCAGCAGCACAGCTCTTCCAGTGCCAAAACAACTCCACCTGCCTCATGAACTTCACATACCATCAGCTGTCCTGGCAGCTATCTAGGAAACCCTGTTGGCTCACTTCCGGTCCCATGCCCATTGAGCCCAGTGGGATGGAATCAAGCAGCTTGAGCACCCACACAAAACGAACATGGAGCTCCTCACTTCAGTAGCTGAAAAGCCCACAGCCAAAGAGAAGTTCAGTGCCCAAGCCATTTCCCGCTGCCATGGAAACCAAGTGCTCTGGCAGCACATGTCTGAAAGTGGATACGACACCTAGGGAAGGGAGTGTGGTGGTGAATGGCAACTGCCCGAAGCAGCAGCACAGCTCTTCCACTGCCAAAACAACTCCACCTGCCTCATGAACTTCACATACCATCAGCTGTCCTGGCATGATTGTTGGACACCCTGTTGGGTCACTTCCGGTCCCATGTCCATTGAGCCCAGTGGGATGGAATCAAGCAGCTTCAGCACCCACACAAATCTAACATGGAGCTCCTCACTCAAGGCACTCAAAAATCCACAGCCAAAGACATGTTCAGTGCCCAAACCATTTTCTGCTGTCATGGAAACCAAGTGCTCTGGCAGCACATATGTCTGAATGTGGATATGACACCTAGGGAAGGGACTGTGCTGGTGAATGGCAACTGCCCGAAGCAGCAGCACAGCTCTTCCACTGCCAAAACAACTCCACCTGCCTCATGAACTTCACATACCATCAGCTGTCCTGGCATGGTTGTTGTACATCCTGTTGGGTCACTTCCGGTACCATGCCCATTGAGCCCAGTCGGATGGAATCAAGCAGCTTCAGCACCCACACAAAACTAACATGGAGCTCCTCACTCAAGGCGCTTATAACTCCACAGCCAAAGTCAAGTTCAGTGCCCAAGCCATTTCCCGCTGCCATGGAAACCAAGTGCTCTGGCAGCACATATGTCTGAAAGTGGATATGACACCTAGGGAAGGGAGTGTGGTGGTGAATGGCAACTGCCCGAAGCAGCAGCATAGCTCTTCCAGTGCCAAAACAACTCCACCTGCCTCATGAACTTCACAAACCATCAGCTGTCCTGGCAGCTATCTAGGAAACCCTGTTGGGTCACTTCCGGTCCCATGCCCATTGAGCCCAGTGGGATGGAATCAAGCAGCTTGAGCACCCACACAAATCTAACATGGAGCTCCTCACTCCAGGCACTCAAAACTTCATGGCCAAAGACAAGTTCAGTGCCCAAGCCATTTCCCGCTGCCATGGAAACCAAGTGCTCTGGCAGCACATATGTCTGAAAGTGGATATGACACCTAGGGAAGGGAGTGTGTTGGTGAATGGCAACTGCCCAAAGCAGCAGCATAGCTCTTCCAGTGCCAAAACAACTCCACCTGCCTCATGAACTTCACATACCATCAGCTGTCCTGGCAGCTATCTAGGAAACCCTGTTGGGTCCCTTCCAGTCCCATGCCCATTGAGCCCAGTGGGATGGAATCAAGCAGCTTGAGCACCCACACAAATCTAACATGGAGCTCCTCACTCAAGGCGCTCTAAATCCCACATCCAAAGACAAGTTCAGTGCCGAAGCCATTTCCCGCTGCCATGGAAACCAAGTGCTCTGGCAGCACATATGTCTGAAAGTGGATATGAGACTTAGGAAGGCAGTGTGGTGCTGAATTGCAAGTTACTGAAGCAGCAGCACAGCTCATCCACTGCCAAAACAACTCCACCTGCCTCATGAACTTCACATACCATCAGCTGTCCTGGCAGCTATCTAGGAAACCCTGTTGAGTCACTTCCGGTCCCATGCCCATTGAGCCCAGTGGGATGGAATCAAGCAGCTTGAGCACCCACACATAAAGAAGATGGAGCTCCTCACTCAAGGCGTTTAAAACTTCACAGCCAAAGAGAAGTTCAGTGCCGAAGCCATTTCCCGCTGCCATGGAAACTAAGTGCTCTGGCAGCACATATGTCTGAAAGTCGATATGACACCTAGGGAAGGGAGTGTGGTGGTGAATGGCAACTGCCCGAAGCAGCAGCACAGCTCTTCCAGTGCCAAAACAACTCCACCTGCCTCATGAACTTCACATACCATCAGCTATCCTGGCAGCTATCTAGGAAACCCTGCTGGGTCACTTCCGGTCCCATGCCCATTGAGCCCAGTCGGATGGAATCAAGCAGCTTCAGCACCCACACAAAACTAACATGGAGCTCCTCACTCAAGGCACTCAAAACTCCACAGCCAAAGTCAAGTTCAGTGCCCAAGCCATTTCTCGCTGCCATGGATACCAAGTGCTCTGGCAGCACATATGTCTGAAAGTGGATATGACACCTAGGGAAGGGAGTGTGGTGGTGAATGGCAACTGCCCGAAGCAGCAGCACAGCTCTTCCAGTGCCAAAACAACTCCACCTGCCTCATGAACTTCACATACCATCAGCTGTCCTGGCATGGTTGTTGTACATCCTGTTGGGTCACTTCCGGTACCATGCCCATTGAGCTCTGTGGGATGAAATCAAGCAGGATGAGCACCCACACAAAACGAACATGGAGCTCCTCACTCAAGGCGCTTAAAACTCCACAGCCAAAGTCAAGTTCAGTGCCCAAGCCATTTCCCGCTGCCATGGAAACCAAGTGCTCTGGCAGCACATATGTCTGAAAGTGGATATGACACCTAGGGAAGGGAGTGTGCTGGTGAATGGCAAATGCCCGAAGCAGCAGCACAGCTCTTCCAGTGGCAAAACAACTCCACCTGCCTCATGAACTTCACATACCATCAGCTGTCCTGGCAGCTATCTAGGAAACCCTGTTGGGTCACTTCCGGTCCCATACCCATTGAGCCCAGTGGGATGGAATTAAGCAGCTTCAGCACCCACACAAAACTAACATGGAGCTCCTCACTCAAGGCGCTCAAAACTCCACAGCCAAAGACATGTTCAGTGCCCAAACCATTTTCCGCTGTCATGGGAACGAAGTGCTCTGGCAGCACATATGTCTGAAAGTGGATATGACACCTAGGGGAGGGAGTGTGGTGGTGAATGTCAACTGCCCGAAGCAGCAGCACACCTCTGCCAGTGCAAAACCAACTCCACCTGCCTCATGAACTTCACATACCATCAGCTGTCCTGGCAGCTATCTAGGAAACCCTGTTGGGTCACTTCCGGTCCCATGCCCATTGAGACCAGTGGGATGGAATCAAGCAGTTTGAGCACCCACACAAAACTAACATGGAGCTCCTCACTCAAGGAGCTCAAAAGCCGACAGCCAAAGACAAGTTTAGTGCCCAAGCCATTTCCCGCTGCCATGGAAACCAAGTGCTCTGGCAGCACATATGTCTGAATGTGGATATGACACCTAGGGAAGGGAGTGTGGTGGTGAATGGCAACTGCTCGAAGCAGCAGCACAACTCTTCCACTGCCAAAACAACTCCACCTGCCTCATGAACTTCACATACCATCAGCTGTCCTGGCATGATTGTTGGACAACCTGTTGGGTCACTTCCAGTCCCATGCCCATTGAGCCCAGAGGGATGAAATCAAGCAAGATGAGTACCCACACAAAACGAACATGGAGCTCCTCACTCAAGGCGCTCAAAACGCCACAGCCAAAGAGAAGTTCAGTGCCGAAGCCATTTCCCGCTGCCATGGATACCAAGTGCTCTGGCAGCACATATGTCTGAAAGTGGATATGACACCTAGGGAAGGGAATGTGCTGGTGAATGGCAAGTGCCCGAAGCAGCAGCACAGATCTTCCAGTGGCAAAACAACTCCACCTGCCTCATGAACTTCACAAACCATCAGCTGTCCTGGCAGCTATCTAGGAAACCCTGTTGGGTCACTTCCGGTCCCATGCCCATTGAGCCCAGTGGGATGGAATCAAGCAGCTTCAGCAACCACACAAAACGAACATGGAGCTCCTCACTCAAGGCGCTCAAAACTCCATTGCCAAACACAAGTTCAGTGCCCAAGCCATTTCCCGCTGCCATGGAAACCAAGTGCTCTGGCAGCACATATGTCTGAAAGTGGATATGACACCTAGGGAAGGGAGTGTGGTGGTGAATGGCAACTGCCCGAAGCAGCAGCACTGCTCTTCCACTGCCAAAACAACTCCACCTGCCTCATGAACTTCACATACCATCAGCTGTCCTGGCAGCTATCTAGGAAACCCTGTTGGGTCACTTCCGGTCCCATGCCCATTGAGCCCAGTGGGATGGAATCAAGCAGCTTGAGCACCCACACAAAACGAACATGGAGCTCCTCACTTCAGTAGCTGAAAAGCCCACAGCCAAAGAGAAGTTCAGTGCCCAAGCCATTTCCCGCTGCCATGGAAACCAAGTGCTCTGGCAGCACATGTCTGAAAGTGGATACGACACCTAGGGAAGGGAGTGGTGGTGAATGGCAACTGCCCGAAGCAGCAGCACAGCTCTTGCACTGCCAAAACAACACCACCTGCCTCATGAACTTCACATACCATCAGCTGTCCTGGCAGCTATCTAGGAAACCCTGTTGGGTCACTTTCGGTCCCATGCCCATTGAGCCCAGTCGAATGGAATCAAGCAACTTGAGCACCCACACAAAACTAACATTGAGCTGCTCACTCAAGGCGCACAAAACTTCACAGCCAAAGACAAGTTCAGTGCCCAAACCATTTCCCGCTGCCATGGAAACCAAGTGCTCTGGCAGCACATATGTCTGAAAGTGGATATGACACCTAGGGAAGGGAGTGTGGTGGTGCATGGCAACTGCCCGAAGCAGCAGCACAGCTCTTCCAGTGCCAAAACAACTCCACCTGCCTCATGAACTTCACATACCATCAGCTCTCATGGCAGGTATTTTGGACACGCTGTTGGGTCACTTCCGGTCCCATGCCCATTGAGCCCAGTGGGATGGAATCAAGCAGCTTCAGCACCCACACAAAAATAACATGGAGCTCCTCACTTAAGGCGCTAAAAACTCCACAGCCAAGGACAAGTTCAGTGCCCAAGCCATTTCCCACTGGCATGGAAACTAAGAGCTCTGGCAGCACATATGTCTGAAAGTGGATATGACAATAAGAAAGAGAGTGTGGTGGTGAATGGCAACTGCCTGAAGCAGCATCACAGCTCTTCCACTGTCAAAACTACTCCACCTGCCTCATGAACTTCACAAACCATCAGCTGTCCTGGCATGATTGTTGGACACCGTGTTGGGTCACTTCCGGTCAAATGCCCATTGAGCCCAGTGGGATGGAATCAAGCAGCTTCAGCACCCACACATAATGAAGATGGAGCTCCTCACTCAAGGCGTGTAAAACTTCACAGCCAAAGAGAAGTTCAGTGCCGAAGCCATTTCCCGCTGCCATGGATACAAAGTGCTCTGGCAGCACATATGTCTGAAAGTGGATATGACACCTAGGGAAGGGAATGTGTTGGTGAATGGCAATTCCCCGAAGCAGCAGCACAGCTCTTCCACTGCCAAAACAACTCCACCTGCCTCATGAACTTCACATACCATCAGCTGTCCTGGCATGATTGTTGGACACCCTGTTGGGTCACTTCCGGACCCATGTCCATTGAGCCCAGTGGGATGGAATCAAGCAGCTTCAGCACCCACACAAATCTAACATGGAGCTCCTCACTCAAGGCACTCAAAAATCCACAGCCAAAGACATGTTCAGTGCCCAAACCATTTTCTGCTGTCATGGAAACCAAGTGCTCTGGCAGCACATATGTCTGAATGTGGATATGACACCTAGGGAAGGGACTGTGCTGGTGAATGGCAACTGCCCGAAGCAGCAGCACAGCTCTTCCACTGCCAAAACAACTCCACCTGCCTCATGAACTTCACATACCATCAGCTGTCCTGGCATGGTTGTTGTACATCCTGTTGGGTCACTTCCGGTACCATGCCCATTGAGCTCTGTGGGATGGAATCAAGCAGCTTCAGCACCCACACAAAACTAACATGGAGCTCCTCACTCAAGGCGCTTATAACTCCACAGCCAAAGTCAAGTTCAGTGCCCAAGCCATTTCCCGCTGCCATGGAAACCAAGTGCTCTGGCAGCACATATGTCTGAAAGTGGATATGACACCTAGGGAAGGGAGTGTGGTGGTGAATGGCAACTGCCCGAAGCAGCAGCATAGCTCTTCCAGTGACAAAACAACTCCACCTGCCTCATGAACTTCACAAACCATCAGCTGTCCTGGCAGCTATCTAGGAAACCCTGTTGGGTCACTTCCGGTCCCATGCCCATTGAGCCCAGTGGGATGGAATCAAGCAGCTTGAGCACCCACACAAATCTAACATGGAGCTCCTCACTCCAGGCACTCAAAACTTCATGGCCAAAGACAAGTTCAGTGCCCAAACCATTTCCCGCTGCCATGGAAACCAAGTGCTCTGGCAGCACATATGTCTGAAAGTGGATATGACACCTAGGGAAGGGAGTGTGGTGGTGAATGGCAACTGCCCAAAGCAGCAGCATAGCTCTTCCAGTGCCAAAACAACTCCACCTGCCTCATGAACTTCACATACCATCAGCTATCCTGGCAGCTATCTAGGAAACCCTGTTGGGTCCCTTCCAGTCCCATGCCCATTGAGCCCAGTGGGATGGAATCAAGCAGCTTGAGCACCCACACAAATCTAACATGGAGCTCCTCACTCAAGGCGCTCTAAATCCCACAGCCAAAGAGAAGTTCAGTGCCCAAGCCATTTCTGCTGCCATGGAAACCAAGTGCTCTGGCAGCACATATGTCTGAAAGTGGATATGACACCTAGGGAAGGGAGTGTGGTGGTGAATGGCAACCGCCCGAAGCAGCAGCACAGCTCTTCCAGTGCCAAAACAACTCCACCTGCCTCATGAACTTCACATACCATCAGCTGTCCTGGCAGGTATTTGGACACCTTTTGGGTCACTTCCGGTCCCATGCCCATTGAGCCCAGTGGGATGGAATCAAGCAGCTTCAGCACCCACACAAAACCAACATGGAGCTCCTCACTCAAGCCGTTTAAAACTTCACAGCCAAAGAGAAGTTCAGTGCCCAAGCCATTTCCTGCTGCCATGGAAACCAAGTGCTCTGGCAGCACATATGTCTGAAAGTGGATATGACACCTAGGGAAGGGAGTGTGGTGGTGAATGGCAACTGCCCGAAGCAGCAGCACAGCTCTTCCAGTGCAAAACCAACTCCACGTGCCTCATGAACTTCACATACCATCAGCTGTCCTGGCAGCTATCTAGGAAACCCTGTTGGCTCACTTCCGGTCCCATGCCCATTGAGCCCAGTGGGATGGAATCAAGCAGCTTGAGCACCCACACAAAACGAACATGGAGCTCCTCACTTCAGTAGCTGAAAAGCCCACAGCCAAAGAGAAGTTCAGTGCCCAAGCCATTTCCCGCTGCCATGGAAACCAAGTGCTCTGGCAGCACATATGTCTGAAAGTGGATACGACACCTAGGGAAGGGAGTGTGCTCGTGAATGGCAAATGCCCGAAGCAGCAGCACAGCTCTTGCACTGCCAAAACAACACCACCTGCCTCATGAACTTCACATACCATCAGCTGTCCTGGCAGCTATCTAGGAAACCCTGTTGGGTCACTTTCGGTCCCATGCCCATTGAGCCCAGTCGAATGGAATCAAGCAACTTGAGCACCCACACAAAACTAACATTGAGCTGCTCACTCAAGGCGCACAAAACTTCACGGCCAAAGACAAGTTCAGTGCCCAAACCATTTCCCGCTGCCATGGAAACCAAGTGCTCTGGCAGCACATATGTCTGAAAGTGGATATGACACCTAGGGAAGGGAGTGTGGTGGTGCATGGCAACTGCCCGAAGCAGCAGCACAGCTCTTCCAGTGCCAAAACAACTCCACCTGCCTCATGAACTTCACATACCATCAGCTCTCATGGCATGTATTTTGGACACGCTGTTGGGTCACTTCCGGTCCCATGCCCATTGAGCCCAGTGGGATGGAATCAAGCAGCTTCAGCACCCACACAAAAATAACATGGAGCTCCTCACTTAAGGCGCTAAAAACTCCACAGCCAAGGACAAGTTCAGTGCCCAAGCCATTTCCCACTGGCATGGAAACTAAGAGCTCTGGCAGCACATATGTCTGAAAGTGGATATTACAATAAGAAAGGGAGTGTGGTGGTGAATGGCAACTGCCCGAAGCAGCAGCACAGCTCTTCCACTGCCAAAACTACTCCACCTGCCTCATGAACTTCACAAACCATCAGCTGTCCTGGCATGATTGTTGGACACCATGTTGGGTCACTTCCGGTCAAATGCCCATTGAGCCCAGTGGGATGGAATCAAGCAGCTTCAGCACCCACACATAATGAAGATGGAGCTCCTCACTCAAGGCGTGTAAAACTTCACAGCCAAAGAGAAGTTCAGTGCCGAAGCCATTTCCCGCTGCCATGGATACCAAGTGCTCTGGCAGCACATATGTCTGAAAGTGGATATGACACCTAGGGAAGGGAATGTGTTGGTGAATGGCAAGTCCCCGAAGCAGCAGCACAGCTCTTCCACTGCCAAAACAACTCCACCTGCCTCATGAACTTCACATACCATCAGCTGTCCTGGCATGATTGTTGGACACCCTGTTGGGTCACTTCCGGTCCCATGTCCATTGAGCCCAGTGGGATGGAATCAAGCAGCTTCAGCACCCACACAAATCTAACATGGAGCTCCTCACTCAAGGCACTCAAAAATCCACAGCCAAAGACATGTTCAGTGCCAAAACCATTTTCTGCTGTCATGGAAACCAAGTGCTCTGGCAGCACATATGTCTGAATGTGGATATGACACCTAGGGAAGGGACTGTGCTGGTGAATGGCAACTGCCCGAAGCAGCAGCACAGCTCTTCCAGTGCCAAAACAACTCCACCTGCCTCATGAACTTCACATACCATCAGCTGTCCTGGCATGGTTGTTGTACATCCTGTTGGGTCACTTCCGGTACCATGCCCATTGAGCCCTGTGGGATGGAATCAAGCAGCTTCAGCACCCACACATAATGAAGATGGAGCTCCTCACTCAAGGCGTTTAAAACTTCACAGCCAAAGAGAAGTTCAGTGCCGAAGCCATTTCCCGCTGCCATGTATACCAAGTGCTCTGGCAGCACATATGTCTGAAAGTGGATATGACACCTAGGGAAGGGAATGTGCTGGTGAATGGCAAGTGCCCGAAGCAGCAGCACAGCTCTTCCAGTGCCAAAACAACTCCAAATGCCTCATGAACTTCACAAACCATCAGCTGTCCTGGCAGCTATCTAGGAAACCCTGTTGGGTCACTTCCGGTCCCATGCCCATTGAGCCCAGTGGGATGGAATCAAGCAGCTTGAGCACCCACACAAAACGAACATGGAGCTCCTCACTTCAGTAGCTGAAAAGCCCACAGCCAAAGAGAAGTTCAGTGCCCAAACCATTTCCCGCTGCCATGGAAACCAAGTGCTCTGGCAGCACATATGTCTGAAAGTGGATATGACACCTAGGGAAGGGAGTGTGGTGGTGCATGGCAACTGCTCGAAGCAGCAGCACAGCTCTTCCAGTGCCAAAACAACTCCACCTGCCTCATGAACTTCACATACCATCAGCTGTCCTGGCATGTATTTTGGACACGCTGTTGGGTCACTTCCGGTCCCATGCCCATTGAGCCCAGTGGGATGGAATCAAGCAGCTTCAGCACCCACACAAAAATAACATGGAGCTCCTCACTTAAGGCGCTAAAAACTCCACAGCCAAGGACAAGTTCAGTGCCCAAGCCATTTCCCGCTGCCATGGAAACTAAGAGCTCTGGCAGCACATATGTCTGAAAGTAGATATGACAATAAGAAAGGGAGTGTGGTGCTGAATGGCAACTGCCTGAAGCAGCAGCACAGCTCTTCCACTGCCAAAACAACTCCACCTGCCTCATGAACTTCACAAACCATCAGCTGTCCTGGCATGATTGTTGGACACCCTGTTGGGTCACTTCCGGTCAAATGCCCATTGAGCCCAGTGGGATGGAATCAAGCAGCTTCAGCACCCACACATAATGAAGATGGAGCTCCTCACTCAAGGCGTGTAAAACTTCACAGCCAAAGAGAAGTTCAGTGCCGAAGCCATTTCCCGCTGCCATGGATACCAAGTGCTCTGGCAGCACATATGTCTGAAAGTGGATATGACACCTAGGGAAGGGAATGTGTTGGTGAATGGCAAGTCCCCGAAGCAGCAGCACAGCTCTTCCAGTGGCAAAACAACTCCACCTGCCTCATGAACTTCACATACCATCAGCTGTCCTGGCATGATTGTTGGACACCCTGTTGGGTCACTTCCGGTCAAATGCCCATTGAGCCCAGTGGGATGGAATCAAGCAGCTTCAGCACACACACAAAAAGAACATGGAGCTCCTCACTCAAGGCACTCAAAAATCCACAGCCAAAGACATGTTCAGTGCCCAAACCATTTTCTGCTGTCATGGAAACCAAGTGCTCTGGCAGCACATATGTCTGAATGTGGATATGACACCTAGGGAAGGGAGTGTGCTGGTGAATGGCAACTGCCCGAAGCAGCAGCACAGCTCTTCCACTGCCAAAACAACTCCACCTGCCTGATGAACTTCACATACCATCAGCTGTCCTGGCAGCTATCTAGGAAACCCTGTTGGCTCACTTCCGGTCCCATGCCCATTGAGCCCAGTGGGATGGAATCAAGCAGCTTCAGCACCCACACAAAACGAACATGAAACTCCTCACTCAAGGCGCTCAAAACGCCACAGCCAAAGACAAGTCCAGTGCCCAAGCCATTTCCCGCTGCCATGGAAACCAAGTGCTCTGGCAGCACATATGTCTGAAAGTGGATATGACACCTAGGGAAGGGAGTGTGCTGGTGAATGGCAACTGCCCAAAGCAGCAGCACAGCTCTTCCACTGCCAAAACAACTCCACCTGCCTCATGAACTTCACATACCATCAGCTGTCCTGGCAGCTATCTAGGAAACCCTGTTGGGTCACTTCCGGTCCCATGCCCATTGAGCCCAGTGGGATGGAATCAAGCAGCTTGATGACCCACACAAAACTAACATGGAGCTCCTCACTCAAGGCGCTCAAAAGCCCACATCCAAAGACAAGTTCAGTGCCGAAGCCATTTCCCGCTGCCATGGAAACCAAGTGCTCTGGCAGCACATATGTCTGAAAGTGGATATGAGACTTAGGAAGGCAGTGTGGTGCTGAATTGCAAGTTACTGAAGCAGCAGCACAGCTCATCCACTGCCAAAACAACTCCACCTGCCTCATGAACTTCACATACCATCAGCTGTCCTGGCAGCTATCTAGGAAACCCTGTTGAGTCACTTCCGGTCCCATGCCCATTGAGCCCAGTGGGATGGAATCAAGCAGCTTGAGCACCCACACATAAAGAAGATGGAGCTCCTCACTCAAGGCGTTTAAAACTTCACAGCCAAAGAGAAGTTCAGTGCCGAAGCCATTTCCCGCTGCCATGGAAACTAAGTGCTCTGGCAGCACATATGTCTGAAAGTCGATATGACACCTAGGGAAGGGAGTGTGGTGGTGAATGGCAACTGCCCGAAGCAGCAGCACAGCTCTTCCAGTGGCAAAACAACTCCACCTGCCTCATGAACTTCACAAACCATCAGCTGTCCTGGCAGCTATCTAGGAAACCCTGTTGGGTCACTTCCGGTCCCATGCCCATTGAGCCCAGTGGGATGGAATCAAGCAGCTTCAGCAACCACACAAAACGAACATGGAGCTCCTCACTCAAGGCGCTCAAAACTCCATGGCCAAAGACAAGTTCAGTGCCCAAGCCATTTCCCGCTGCCATGGAAACCAAGTGCTCTGGCAGCACATATGTCTGAAAGTGGATATGACACCTAGGGAAGGGAGTGTGGTGGTGAATGGCAACTGCCCGAAGCAGCAGCACAGCTCTTCCAGTGCCAAAACAACTCCACCTGCCTCATGAACTTCACATACCATCAGCTGTCCTGGCAGCTATCTAGGAAACCCTGTTGGCTCACTTCCGGTCCCATGCCCATTGAGCCCAGTGGGATGGAATCAAGCAGCTTGAGCACCCACACAAAACGAACATGGAGCTCCACACTTCAGTAGCTGAAAAGCCCACAGCCAAAGAGAAGTTCAGTGCCCAAGCCCTTTCCCGCTGCCATGGAAACCAAGTGCTCTGGCAGCACATGTCTGAAAGTGGATATGACACCTAGGGAAGGGAGTGTGGTGGTGAATGGCAACTGCTCGAAGCAGCAGCACAGCTCTTCCACTGCCAAAACAACTCCACCTGCCTCATGAACTTCACATACCATCAGCTGTCCTGGCAGCTATCTAGGAAACCCTGTTGGGTCACATTCGGTCCCATGCCCATTGAGCCCAGTCGAATGGAATCAAGCAGCTTGAGCACCCACACAAAACTAACATTGAGCTGCTCACTCAAGGCGCACAAAACTTCACAGCCAAAGACAAGTTCAGTGCCCAAACCATTTCCCGCTGCCATGGAAACCAAGTGCTCTGGCAGCACATATGTCTGAAAGTGGATATGACACCTAGGGAAGGGAGTGTGGTGGTGCATGGCAACTGCCCGAAGCAGCAGCACAGCTCTTCCAGTGCCAAAACAACTCCACCTGCCTCATGAACTTCACATACCATCAGCTCTCCTGGCATGTATTTTGGACACGCTGTTGTGTCACTTCCGGTCCCATGCCCATTGAGCCCAGTGGGATGGAATCAAGCAGCTTCAGCACCCACACAAAAATAACATGGAGCTCCTCACTTAAGGCGCTAAAAACTCCACAGCCAAGGACAAGTTCAGTGCCCAAGCCATTTCCCACTGGCATGGAAACTAAGAGCTCTGGCAGCACATATGTCTGAAAGTGGATATGACAATAAGAAAGGGAGTGTGGTGGTGAATGGCAACTGCCTGAAGCAACAGCACAGCTCTTCCACTGCCAAAACTACTCCACCTGCCTCATGAATTTCACAAACCATCAGCTGTCCTGGCATGATTGTTGGACACCCTGTTGGGTCACTTCCGGTCAAATGCCCATTGAGCCCAGTGGGATGGAATCAAGCAGCTTCAGCACCCACACATAATGAAGATGGAGCTCCTCACTCAAGGCGTGTAAAACTTCACAGCCAAAGAGAAGTTCAGTGCCGAAGCCATTACCCGCTGCCATGGATACCAAGTGCTCTGGCAGCACATATGTCTGAAAGTGGATATGACACCTAGGGAAGGGAATGTGTTGGTGAATGGCAAGTCCCCGAAGCAGCAGCACAGCTCTTCCAGTGGCAAAACAACTCCACCTGCCTCATGAACTTCACATACCATCAGCTGTCCCGGCATGATTGTTGGACACCCTGTTGGGTCACTTCCGGTCCCATGTCCATTGAGCCCAGTGGGATGGAATCAAGCAGCTTAGCACCCACACAAATCTAACATGGAGCTCCTCACTCAAGGCACTCAAAAATCCACAGCCAAAGACATGTTCAGTGCCCAAACCATTTTCTGCTGTCATGGAAACCAAGTGCTCTGGCAGCACATATGTCTGAATGTGGATATGACACCTAGGGAAGGGACTGTGGTGGTGAATGGCAACTGCCCGAAGCAGCAGCACAGCTCTTCCACTGCCAAAACAACTCCACCTGCCTCATGAACTTCACATACCATCAGCTGTCCTGGCATGATTGTTGGACACCCTGTTGGGTCACTTCCGGTCCCATGTCCATTGAGCCCAGTGGGATGGAATCAAGCAGCTTCAGTACCCACACAAATCTAACATGGAGCTCTTCACTCAAGGCACTCAAAAATCCACAGCCAAAGACATGTTCAGGGCCCAAACCATTTTCTGCTGTCATGGAAACCAAGTGCTCTGGCAGCACATATGTCTGAAAATGGATATGACACCTAGGGAAGGGACTGTGCTGGTGAATGGCAATTGCCCGAAGCAGCAGCACAGCTCTTCCAGTGCCAAAACAACTCCACCTGCCTCATGAACTTCACATACCATCAGCTGTCCTGGCATGGTTGTTGTACATCCTGTTGGGTCACTTCCGGTCCCATGCCCATTGAGCTCTGTGGGATGGAATCAAGCAGGTTGAGCACCCACACAAAACTAACATGGAGCTCCTCACCAAGGCGCTTATAACTCCACAGCCAAAGTCAAGTTCAGTGCCCAAGCCATTTCCCGCTGCCATGGAAACCAAGTGCTCTGGCAGCACATATGTCTGAAAGTGGATATGACACCTAGGGAAGGGAGTGTGGTGGTGAATGGCAACTGCCCGAAGCAGCAGCATAGCTCTTCCACTGCCAAAACAACTCCACCTGCCTCATGAACTTCACATACCATCAGCTGTCCTGGCAGCTATCTAGGAAACCCTGTTGGGTCACTTCCGGTCCCATGCCCATTGAGCCCAGTGGGATGGAATCAAGCAGCTTGAGCACCCACACAAATCTAACATGGAGCTCCTCACTCCAGGCACTCAAAACTTCATGGCCAAAGACAAGTTCAGTGCCCAAACCATTTCCCGCTGCCATGGAAACCAAGTGCTCTGGCAGCACATATGTCTGAAAGTGGATATGACACCTAGGGAAGGGAGTGTGCTGGTGAATGGCAACTGCCCGAAGCAGCAGCACAGCTCTTCCAGTGCCAAAACAACTCCACCTGCCTCATGAACTTCACATACCATCAGCTGTCCTGGCAGCTATCTAGGAAACCCTGTTGGGTCCCTTCCAGTCCCATGCCCATTGAGCCCAGTGGGATGGAATCAAGCAGTTTGAGCACCCACACAAAACGAACATGGAGCTCCTCACTCAAGGCGCTCAAAAGCCGACAGCCAAAGACAAGTTTAGTGCCCAAGCCATTTCCCGCTGCCATGGAAACCAAGTGCTCTGGCAGCACATATGTCTGAATGTGGATATGACACCTAGGGAACGGAGTGTGGTGGTGAATGGCAACTGCTCGAAGCAGCAGCACAGCTCTTCCACTGCCAAAACAACTCCACCTGCCTCATGAACTTCACATACCATCAGCTGTCCTGGCATGATTGTTGGACAACCTGTTGGGTCACTTCCGGTCCCATGCCCATTGAGCCCAGAGGGATGAAATCAAGCAAGATGAGTACCCACACAAAACTAACATGGAGCTCCTCACTCAAGGCGCTCAAAACTTCACGGCCAAAGACAAGTTCAGTGCCCAAGCCATTTCCCGCTGCCATGGAAACCAAGTGCTCTGGCAGCACATATGTCTGAAAGTGGATATGACACCTAGGGAAGGGAGTGTGCTGGTGAATGGCAACTGCCCGAAGCAGCAGCACAGCTCTTCCACTGCCAAAACAACTCCACCTGCCTCATGAACTTCACATACCATCAGCTGTCCTGGCAGCTATCTAGGAAACCCTGTTGGCTCACTTCCGGTCCCATGCCCATTGAGCCCAGTGGGATGGAATCAAGCAGCTTGAGCACCCACACAAAACGAACATGAAACTCCTCACTCAAGGCGCTCAAAACGCCACAGCCAAAGACAAGTCCAGTGCCCAAGCCATTTCCCGCTGCCATGGAAACCAAGTGCTCTGGCAGCACATATGTCTGAAAGTGGATATGACACCTAGGGAAGGGAGTGTGCTGGTGAATGGCAACTGCCCAAAGCAGCAGCACAGCTCTTCCACTGCCAAAACAACTCCACCTGCCTCATGAACTTCACATACCATCAGCTGTCCTGGCAGCTATCTAGGAAACCCTGTTGGGTCACTTCCGGTCCCATGCCCATTGAGCCCAGTGGGATGGAATCAAGCAGCTTGATGACCCACACAAAACTAACATGGAGCTCCTCACTCAAGGCGCTCAAAAGCCCACAGCCAAAGACAAGTTCAGTGCCGAAGCCATTTCCCGCTGCCATGGAAACCAAGTGCTCTGGCAGCACATATGTCTGAAAGTGGATATGAGACTTAGGAAGGGAGTGTGGTGCTGAATTGCAAGTTACTGAAGCAGCAGCACAGCTCATCCACTGCCAAAACAACTCCACCTGCCTCATGAACTTCACATACCATCAGCTGTCCTGGCAGCTATCTAGGAAACCCTGTTGGGTCACTTCCGGTCCCATGTCCATTGAGCCCAGTGGGATGGAATCAAGCAGTTTCAGCACCCACACAAAACGAACATGGAGCTTCTCACTCAAGGCGCTCAAAAGCCCACAGCCAAAGACAAGTTCAGTGCCCAAGCCATTTCCCGCTGCCATGGAAACCAAGTGCTCTGGCAGCACATATGTCTGAAAGTGGATATGACACCTAGGGAAGGGAGTGTGCTGGTGAATGGCAACTGCCCGAAGCACCAGCACAGCTCTTCCACTGCCAAAACAACACCACCTGCCTCATGAACTTCACATACCATCAGCTGTCCTGGCAGCTATCTAGGAAACCCTGTTGGGTCACTTTCGGTCCCATGCCCATTGAGCCCAGTGGGATGAAATCAAGCAGCCTGAGCACCCACACAAAACGAACATTGAGCTCCTCACTCAAGGCGCACAAAACTTCACAGCCAAAGACAAGTTCAGTGCCCAAGCCATTTCCCGCTGCCATGGAAACCAAGTGCTCTGGCAGCACATATGTCTGAAAGTGGATATGACACCTAGGGAAGGGAGTGTGCTGGTGCATGGCAACTTCCCCAAGCAGCAGCACAGCTCTTCCACTGCCAAAACAACTCCACCTGCCTCATGAACTTCACATACCATCAGCTGTCCTGGCATGTATCTAGGAAACCCTGTTGGGTCACTTCCGGTCCCATGCCCATTGAGCCCAGTGGGATGGAATCAAGCAGCTTCAGCACCCACACAAAAATAACATGGAGTTCCTCACTTAAGGCGCAAAAAACTCCACAGCCAAGGACAAGTTCAGTGCCCAAGCCATTTCCCACTGGCATGGAAACCAAGTGCTCTGGCAGCACATATGTCTGAAAGTGGATATGAAAATAAGGAAGGGATTGTGGTGGTGAATGGCAACTGCCTGAAGCAGCAGCACAGCTCTTCCACTGCCAAAACTACTCCACCTGCCTCATGAACTTCACAAACCATCAGCTGTACTGGCAGCTATCTAGGAAACCCTGTTGGGTCACTTCCGGTCCCATGCCCATTGAGCCCAGTGGGATGGAATCAAGCAGCTTCAGCACCCACACAAAACGAAGATGGAGCTCCTCACTCAAGGCGTTTAAAACTTCACAGCCAAAGAGAAGTTCAGTGCCCAAGCCATTTCCAGCTGCCATGGATACCAAGTGCTCTGGCAGCACATATGTCTGAAAGTGGATATGACACCTAGGGAAGGGAGTGTGCTGGTGAATGGCAACTGCCCGAAGCAGCAGCATAGCTCTTCCAGTGCCAAAACAACTCCACCTGCCTCATGAGCTTCACATACCATCAGCTGTCCTGGCAGCTATCTAGGAAACTCTGTGTGGTCACTTCCGGTCCCATGCCCATTGAGCCCAGTGGGATGGAATCAAGCAGCTTGAGCACCCACACAAAACTAACATGGAGCTCCTCACTCCAGGCACTCAAAACTTCATGGCCAAAGACAAGTTCAGTGCCCAAACCATTTCCCGCTGCCATGGAAACCAAGTGCTCTGGCAGCACATATGTCTGAAAGTGGATATGACACCTAGGGAAGGGAGTGTGGTGGTGAATGGCAACTGCCCGAAGCAGCGGCACAGCTCATCCACTGCCAAAACAACTCCACCTTCCTCATGAACTTCACATAATATCAGCTGTCCTGGCAGCTATCTAGGAAACCCTGTTGGGTCACTTCCGGTCCCATGCCCTTTGAGCCCAGTGGGATGGAATCAAGCAGCTTCAGCACCCACACATAATGAACATGGAGCTCCTCACTCAAGCCGTTTAAAACTTCACAGGCAAAGAGTAGTTCAGAGCCCAAGCCATTTCCCGCTGCCATGGAAACCAAGTGCTCTGGCAGCACATATGTCTGAAAGTGAATATGACACCTAGGGAAGGGAGTGTGCTGGTGAATGGCAACTGCCCGAAGCAGCAGCATAGCTCTTCCAGTGCCAAAACAACTCCACCTGCCTCATGAACTTCACATACCATCAGCTGTCCTGGCAGCTATCTAGGAAACCCTGTTGGGTCACTTCCGGTCCCATGCCCATTGAGCCCAGTGGGATGGAATCAAGCAGCTTCAGCAACCACACAAACTAACATGGAGCTCCTCACTCAAGGCGCTCAAAACTTCACGGCCAAAGACAAGTTCAGTGCCCAAGCCATTTCCCGCTGCCATGGAAACCAAGTGCTCTGGCAGCACATATGTCTGAATGTGGATATGACACCTAGGGAAGGGAGTGTGGTGTTGGTGAATGGCATCTGCCCGACGCAGCAGCACAGCTCTTCCAGTGCAAAACAACTCCACCTGCCTCATGAACTTCACATACCATCAGCTGTCCTGGCAGCTATCTAGGAAACCCTGTTGGGTCACTTCCGGTCCCATGCCCATTGAGCCCAGTGGGATGGAATCAAGCAGTTTCAGCACCCACACAAAACTAACATGGAGCTCCTCACTCAAGGCGCTCAAAACTCCACAGCCAAAGTCAAGTTCAGTGCCCAAGCCATTTCCCTCTGCCATGGAAACCAAGTGCTCTGGCAGCACATATGTCTGAAAGTGGATATGACACCTAGGGCTGGGAGTGTGGTGGTGAATGGCAAGTGCCCGAAGCAGCAGCACAGCTCTTCCAGTGCCAAAACAACTCCACCTGCCTCATGAACTTCACATACCATCAGCTGTCCTGGCATGGTTGTTGTACATCCTGTTGGGTCACTTCCGGCACCATGCCCATTGAGCCCAGTGGGATAGAATCAAGCAGCTTCAGCACCCACACAAAACGAACATGGAGCTCCTCACTCAAGGCGCTGAAAACTCCATGGCCAAAGACAAGTTCAGTACCCAAGCCATTTCCCGCTGCCATGGAAACCAAGTGCTCTGGCAGCACATATGTCTGAAAGTGGATATGACACCTAGGGAAGGGAGTGTGTTGGTGAATGGCAACTGCCCGAAGCAGCAGCACAGCTCTTCCAGTGCCAAAGCAACTCCACCTGCCTCATGAACTTCACATACCATCAGCTCTCCTGGCAGCTATCTAGGAAACCCTGTTGGGTCACTTCCGGTCCCATGCCCATTGAGCCCAGTGGGATGGAATCAAGCAGCTTCAGCACCCACACAAATCTAACATGGAGCTCCTCACTCAAGGCGCTCAAAACTCCATGGCCAAAGACAAGTTCAGTGCCCAAGCCATTTCCCGCTGCCATGGAAACTAAGAGCTCTGGCAGCACATATGTCTGAAAGTGGATATGACACCTAGGGAAGGGAGTGTGCTGGTGAATGGCAACTGCCTGAAGCAGCAGCACAGCTCTTCCACTGCCAAAACAACTCCACCTGCCTCATGAACTTCACATACCATTAGCTGTCCTGGCATGAATGTTGGACAACCTGTTGGGTCACTTCCGGTCCCATGCCCATTGAGCCCAGAGGGATGAAATCAAGCAAGTTGAGTACCCACACAAATCTAACATGGAGCTCCTCACTCAAGGCGCTCAAAACTTCATAGCCAAAGACAAGTTCAGTGCCCAAGCCATTTCCCGCTGCCATGGAAACCAAGTGCTCTGGCAGCACATACGTCTGAAAGTGGATATGACACCTAGGGAGGGGAGTGTGGTGGTGAATGGCAACTGCCCGAAGCAGCAGCACAGCTCTTCCAGTGCCAAAACAACTCCACCTGCCTCATGAACTTCACATACCATCAGCTGTCCTGGCAGCTATCTAGGAAACCCTGTTGGGTCACTTCCGGTCCCATGCCCATTGAGCCCAGTGGGATGGAATCAAGTAGCTTGAGCACCCACACAAAACGAACCTGAAACTCCTCACTCAAGGCACTCAAAACTCCACGGCCAAAGACAAGTTCAGTGCCCAAGCCCTTTCCCGCTGCCATGGAAACCAAGTGCTCTGGCAGCACATATGTCTGAAAGTGGATATGACACCTAGGGAAGGGACTGTGGTGGTGAATGGCAACTGCCCGAAGCAGCAGCACAGCTCTTCCACTGCCAAAACAACTCCACCTGCCTCATGAGCTTCACATACCATCAGCTGTCTTGGCAGCTATCTAGGAAACCCTGTTGGCTCACTTCCGGTCCCATGCCCATTGAGCCCAGTGGGATGGAATCAAGCAGCTTGAGCACCCACACAAAACGAACATGGAGCTCCTCACTCAAGCTGCTCAAAAGCCCACAGCCAAAGACAAGTTTAGTGCCCAAGCCATTCCCCACTGCCATGGAAACCAAGTGCTCTGGCAGCACATACGTCTGAATGTGGATATGACACCTAGGGAAGGGAGTGTGTTGGTGAATGGCAACTGCCCGAAGCAGCAGCATAGCTCTTCCAGTGCCAAAACAACTCCACCTGCCTCATGAACTTCACATACCATCAGCTGTCCTGGCAGCTATCTAGGAAACCCTGTTGGCTCACTTCCGGTCCCATGCCCATTGAGCCCAGTGGGATGGAATCAAGCAGCTTTAGCACCCACACAAAACGAACATGGAGCTCCTCACTCAAGGCGCTCAAAATTCACGGCCAAAGACAAGTTCAGTGCCCAAGCCATTTCCCGCTGCCATGGAAACCAAGTGCTCTGGCAGCACATATGTCTGAAAGTGGATATGACACCTAGGGAAGGGAGTGTGGTGGTGAATGGAAACTGCCTGAAGCAGCAGCACAGCTCTTCCACTGCCAAAACAACTCCACGTGCCTCATGAACTTCACATACCATCAGCTGTCCTGGCAGCTATCTAGGAAACCGTGTTGGCTCACTTCCGGTCCCATGCCCATTGAGCCCAGTGGGATGGAATCAAGCAGCTTCAGCACCCACAAAAATCTAACATGGAGCTCCTCACTCAAGGCGCTCAAAACTCCATGGCCAAAGACAAGTTCAGTGCCCAAGCCATTTCCCGCTGCCATGGAAACTAAGAGCTCTGGCAGCACATATGTCTGAAAGTGGATATGACACCTAGGGAAGGGAGTGTGCTGGTGAATGGCAACTGCCCGAAGCAGCAGCACAGCTCTGCCAGTGCAAAACCAACTCCACCTGCCTCATGAACTTCACATACCATCAGCTGTCCTGGCAGCTATCTAGGAAACCCTGTTGGGTCACTTCCGGTCCCATGCCCATTGAGCCCAGTGGGATGGAATCAAGCAGCTTCAGCACCCACACAATACGAACATGGAGCTCCTCACTCAAGGCGCTCAAAAGCCCACAGCCAAAGACAAGTTCAGTTCCCAAGCCATTCCCCGCTGCCATGGAAACCAAGTGCTCTGGCAGCACATATGTCTGAAAGTGGATATGACACCTAGGGAAGGGAGTGTGCTGGTGAATTGCAAGTCCCCGAAGCAGCAGCATAGCTCTTCCACTGCCAAAACAACTCCACCTGCCTCATGAACTTCACATACCATTAGCTGTCCTGGCATGAATGTTGGACAACCTGTTGGGTCACTTCCGGTCCCATGCCCATTGAGCCCAGAGGGATGAAATCAAGCAGGATGAGTACCCACACAAATCTAACATGGAGCTCCTCACTCAAGGCGCTCAAAACTCCATGGCCAAAGACAAGTTCAGTGCCCAAGCCATTTCCCGCTGCCATGGAAACCAAGTGCTCTGGCAGCACATACGTCTGAAAGTGGATATGACACCTAGGGAGGGGAGTGTGGTGGTGAATGGCAACTGCCTGAAGCAGCAGCACAGCTCTTCCAGTGCCAAAACAACTCCACCTGCCTCATGAACTTCACATACCATCAGCTGTCCTGGCAGCTATCTAGGAAACCCTGTTGGGTCACTTCCGGTCCCATGCCCATTGAGCCCAGTGGGATGGAATCAAGCAGCTTCAGCACCCACACAAAACGAACATGAAACTCCTCACTCAAGGCGCTCAAAACGCCACAGCCAAAGACAAGTTCAGTGCCCAAGCCATTTCCCGCTGCCATGGAAACCAAGTGCTCTGGCAGCACATATGTCTGAAAGTGGATATGACACCTAGGGAAGGGACTGTGGTGGTGAATGGCAACTGCCCGAAGCAGCAGCACAGCTCTTCCACTGCCAAAACAACTCCACCTGCCTCATGAGCTTCACATACCATCAGCTGTCTTGGCAGCTATCTAGGAAACCCTGTTGGGTCACTTCCGGTCCCATGCCCATTGAGCCCAGTGGGATGGAATCAAGCAGCTTGAGCACCCACACAAAACGAACATGGAGCTCCTCACTCAAGCCGCTCAAAAGCCCACAGCCAAAGACAAGTTTAGTGCCCAAGCCATTCCCCGCTGCCATGGAAACCAAGTGCTCTGGCAGCACATATGTCTGAATGTGGATATGACACCTAGGGAAGGGAGTGTTTTGGTGAATGGCAACTGCCCGAAGCAGCAGCATAGCTCTTCCAGTGCCAAAACAACTCCACCTGCCTCATGAACTTCACATACCATCAGCTGTCCTGGCAGCTATCTAGGAAACCCTGTTGGGTCACTTCCGGTCCCATGACCATTGAGCCCAGTGGGATGGAATCAAGCAGCTTGAGTACCCACACAAAACTAACATGGAGCTCCTCACTCAAGGCGCTCAAAATTCACGGCCAAAGACAAGTTCAGTGCCCAAGCCATTTCCCGCTGCCATGGAAACCAAGTGCTCTGGCAGCACATATGTCTGAAAGTGGATATGACACCTAGGGAAGGGAGTGTGCTGGTGAATGGCAACTGCCCGAAGCAGCAGCACAGCTCTGCCAGTGCAAAACCAACTCCACCTGCCTCATGAACTTCACATACCATCAGCTGTCTTGGCAGCTATCTAGGAAACCCTGTTGGGTCACTTCCGGTCCCATGCCCATTGAGCCCAGTGGGATGGAATCAAGCAGCTTCAGCACCCACACAATACGAACATGGAGCTCCTCACTCAAGGCGCTCAAAAGCCCACAGCCAAAGACAAGTTCAGTTCCCAAGCCATTGCCCGCTGCCATGGAAACCAAGTGCTCTGGCAGCACATATGTCTGAAAGTGGATATGACACCTAGGGAAGGGAGTGTGGTGGTGAATTGCAAGTCCCCGAAGCAGCAGCATAGCTCTTCCACTGCCAAAACAACTCCACCTGCCTCATGAACTTCACATACCATTAGCTGTCCTGGCATGAATGTTGGACAACCTGTTGGGTCACTTCCGGTCCCATGCCCATTGAGCCCAGAGGGATGAAATCAAGCAAGTTGAGTACCCACACAAATCTAACATGGAGCTCCTCACTAGAGGCGCTCAAAACTTCATGGCCAAAGACAAGTTCAGTGCCCAAGCCATTTCCCGCTGCCATGGAAACCAAGTGCTCTGGCAGCACATACGTCAGAAAGTCGATATGACACCTAGGGAGGGGAGTGTGGTGGTGAATGGCAACTGCCCGAAGCAGCAGCACAGCTCTTCCACTGCCAAAACAACTCCACCTGCCTCATGAACTTCACATACCATCAGCTGTCCTGGCAGCTATCTAGGAAACCCTGTTGGCTCACTTCCGGTCCCATGCCCATTGAGCCCAGTGGGATGGAATCAAGCAGCTTCAGCACCCACACAAAACTAACATGAAACTCCTCACTCAAGGCGCTCAAAACGCCACAGCCAAAGACAAGTTCAGTGCCCAAGCCATTTCCCGCTGCCATGGAAACCAAGTGCTCTGGCAGCACATATGTCTGAAAGTGGGTATGACACCAAGGGAAGGGACTGTGGTGGTGAATGGCAACTGCCAGAAGCAGCAGCACAGCTCTTCCACTGCCAAAACAACTCCACCTGCCTCATGAGCTTCACATACCATCAGCTGTCTTGGCAGCTATCTAGGAAACCCTGTTGGGTCACTTCCGGTCCCATGCCCATTGAGCCCAGTGGGATGGAATCAAGCAGCTTGAGCACCCACACAAAACGAACATGGAGCTCCTCACTCAAGCCGCTCAAAAGCCCACAACCAAAGACAAGTTTAGTGCCCAAGCCATTCCCCGCTGCCATGGAAACCAAGTGCTCTGGCAGCACATATGTCTGAATGTGGATATGACACCTAGGGAAGGGAGTGTGGTGGTGAATGGCAACTGCCCGAAGCAGCAGCATAGCTCTTCCAGTGCCAAAACAACTCCACCTGCCTCATGAACTTCACATACCATCAGCTGTCCTGGCAGCTATCTAGGAAACCCTGTTGTGTCACTTCCGGTCCCATGCCCATTGAGCCCAGTGGGATGGAATCAAGCAGCTTCAGCACCCACACAAAACTAACATGGAGCTCCTCACTCAAGGTGCTCAAAATTCACGGCCAAAGACAAGTTCAGTGCCCAAGCCATTTCCCGCTGCCATGGAAACCAAGTGCTCTGGCAGCACATATGTCTGAAAGTGGATATGACACCTAGGGAAGGGAGTGTGGTGGTGAATGGCAACTGCCTGAAGCAGCAGCACAGCTCTTCCACTGCCAAAACAACTCCACGTGCCTCATGAACTTCACATACCATCAGCTGTCCTGGCAGCTATCTAGGAAACCCTGTTGGCTCACTTCCGGTCCCATGCCCATTGAGCCCAGTGGGATGGAATCAAGCAGCTTCAGCACCTACACAAAACGAACATGGAGCTCCTCACTCAAGGCGCTCAAAAGCCCACAGCCAAAGACAAGTTCAGTACCCAAGCCATTCCCCGCTGCCATGGAAACCAAGTGCTCTGGCAGCACATATGTCTGAAAGTGGATATGACACCGAGGGAAGGGAGTGTGGTGGTGAATTGCAAGTCCCCGAAGCAGCAGCATAGCTCTTCCAGTGCCAAAACAACTCCACCTGCCTCATGAACTTCACATACCATTAGCTGTCCTGGCATGAATGTTGGACAACCTGTTGGGTCACTTCCGGTCCCATGCCCATTGAGCCCAGAGGGATGAAATCAAGCAAGTTGAGTACCCACACAAATCTAACATGGAGCTCCTCACTCAAGGCACTCAAAACTTCATGGCCAAAGACAAGTTCAGTGCCGAAGCCATTTCCTGCTGCCATGGAAACCAAGTGCTCTGGCAGCACATACGTCTGAAAGTGGATATGACACCTAGGGAGGGGAGTGTGGTGGTGAATGGCAACTGCCCAAAGTAGCAGCACAGCTCTTCCAGTGCCAAAACAACTCCACCTGCCTCATGAACTTCACATACCATCAGCTGTCCTAGCAGCTATCTAGGAAACCCTGTTGGGTCACTTCCGGTCCCATGCCCATTGAGCCCAGTGGGATGGAATCAAGCAGCTTCAGCACCCACACAAAACTAACATGAAACTCCTCACTCAAGGCGCTCAAAACGCCACAGCCAAAGACAAGTTCAGTGCCCAAGCCATTTCCCGCTGCCATGGAAACCAAGTGCTCTGGCAGCACATATGTCTGAAAGTGGATATGACACCTAGGGAAGGGACTGTGGTGGTGAATGGCAACTGCCTGAAGCAGCAGCACAGCTCTTCCACTGCCAAAACAACTCCACCTGCCTCATGAGCTTCACATACCATCAGCTGTCTTGGCAGCTATCTAGGAAACCCTGTTGGCTCACTTCCGGTCCCATGCCCATTGAGCCCAGTGGGATGGAATCAAGCAGCTTGAGCACCCACACAAAACGAACATGGAGCTCCTCACTCAAGCCGCTCAAAAGCCCACAGCCAAAGACAAGTTTAGTGCCCAAGCCATTCCCCGCTGCCATGGAAACCAAGTGCTCTGGCAGCACATATGTCTGAATGTGGATATGACACCTAGGGAAGGGAGTGTGGTGGTGAATGGCAACTGCCCGAAGCAGCAGCATAGCTCTTCCAGTGCCAAAACAACTCCACCTGCCTCATGAACTTCACATACCATCAGCTGTCCTGGCAGCTATCTAGGAAACCCTGTTGGGTCACTTCCGGTCCCATGCCCATTGAGCCCAGTGGGATGGAATCAAGCAGCTTGAGTACCCACACAAAACTAACATGGAGCTCCTCACTCAAGGCGCTCAAAATTCCACGGCCAAAGACAAGTTCAGTACCCAAGCCATTTCCCGCTGCCATGGAAACCAAGTG
The DNA here is from genome assembly GCF_030435755.1 of Ochotona princeps. NCBI lineage: Eukaryota > Metazoa > Chordata > Mammalia > Lagomorpha > Ochotonidae > Ochotona > Ochotona princeps. The sequence goes on along the minus strand of NC_080832.1, from coordinate 139,505,689 downwards.
CTCTGGCAGCACATATGTCTGAAAGTGGATATGACACCTAGGGAAGGGAGTGTGGTGGTGAATGGAAACTGCCTGAAGCAGCAGCACAGCTCTTCCAGTGCCAAAACAACTCCACGTGCCTCATGAACTTCACATACCATCAGCTGTCCTGGCAGCTATCTAGGAAACCCTGTTGGGTCACTTCCGGTCCCATGCCCATTGAGCCCAGTGGGATGGAATCAAGCAGCTTCAGCACCCACACAAAACTAACATGGAGCTCCTGACTCCAGGCACACAAAACTTCATGGCCCAAGACAAGTTCAGTGCCCAAGCCATTTCCCGCTGCCATGGAAACCAAGTGCTCTGGCAGCACATATGTCTGAAAGTGGATATGACACCTAGGGAAGGGAGTGTGGTGGTGAATGGAAACTGCCTGAAGCAGCAGCACAGCTCTTCCACTGCCAAAACAACTCCACCTGCCTCATGAACTTCACATATCATCAGCTGTCCTGGCAGCTATCTAGGAAACCCTGTTGGGTCACTTCCGGCACCATGCCCACTGAGCCCAGTGGGATAGAATCAAGCAGCTTCAGCACCCACACAAAAAGAACATGGAGCTCCTCAATCAAGGCGCTGAAAACTCCATGGCCAAAGACAAGTTCAGTACCCAAGCCATTTCCCGCTGCCATGGAAACCAAGTGCTCTGGCAGCACATGTCTGAAAGTGGATATGACACCTAGGGAAGGGAGTGTGTTGGTGAATGGCAACTGCCCGAAGCAGCAGCACAGCTCTTCCAGTGCCAAAGCAACTCGACCTGCCTCATGAACTTCACATACCATCAGCTCTCCTGGCAGCTATCTAGGAAACCCTGTTGCGTCCCTTCCGATCCCATGCCCATTGAGCCCAGTGGGATGGAATCAAGCAGCTTCAGCACCCACACAAAACTAACATGGAGCTCCTCACTCAAGGTGCTCAAAACTTCACGGCCAAAGACAAGTTCAGTGCTCAAACAATTTCCCGCTGCCATGGAAACCAAGTGCTCTGGCAGCACATATGTCTGATTGTGGATATGACACCTAGGGAAGGGAGTGTGCTGGTGAATGGCAACTGCCCGAAACAGCAGCACAGCTCTTCCAGTGCCAAAACAACTCCACCTGCCTCATTAACTTCACATACCATAAGCTCTCCTGGCAAGTATCTAGGAAACCCTGTTGGGTCACTTCCGGTCCCATGCCAATTTAGCCCAGTGGGATGAAATCAAGCAGCTTGAGCACCCACACAAAACTGACATGGAGCCCCTCACTCAAGGCGCTCAAAACGACACAGCCAAAGACAAGTTCAGTGCCCAAGCCATTTCCCGCTGCCATGGAAACCAAGTGCTCTGGCAGCACCTATGTCTGAAAGTGGATATGACACCTAGGGAAGGGAGCGTGGTGGTGAATGGCAACTGCCCGAAGCAGCAGCACAGCTCTTCCAGTGCCAAAACAACACCATCTGCCTCATGAACTTCACATACCATCAGCTCTCCTGGCATGTATGTTGGACACTCTGTTGGGTCACTTCCGGTCCCATGCCCTTTGAGCCCAGGGGGATGGAAACAAGCAGCTTGAGCACCCACACAAAACTAACATGGAGCCCCTCACCCAATGCGCTCAAAACTCCACAGCCAAAGACAAGTTCAGTGCCCAAGCCATTTCCCGCTGCCATGGAAACCAAGTGCTCTGGCAGCACATATGTCTGAAAGTGGATATGACACCTAGGGAAGGGAGTGTGCTGGTGAATGGCAACTGTCCGGAGCAGCAGCATAGCTCTTCCAGTGCCAAAACAACTCCACCTGCCTCATGAACTTCACATACCATCAGCTGTCCTGGCAGCTATCTAGGAAACCCTGTTGGGTCACTTCCGGTCCCATGCCCATTGAGCCCAGTGGGATGGAATCAAGCAGCTTCAGCACCCACACAAAACTAACATTGGGCTCCTCACTCAAGGCGCTCAAAATTCACGGCCAAAGACAAGTTCAGTGCCGAAGCCATTTCCCGCTGTCATGGAAACCAAGTGCTCTGGCAGCACATATGTCTGAAAGTGGATATGAGACTTAGGGAAGGGAGTGTGCTGGTGAATGGCAAGTCCCCGAAGCAGCAGCACAGCTCTTCCAGTGCCAAAACAACCCCACCTGCCTCATGAACTTCACATACCATCAGCTGTCCTGGCAGTTATCTAGGAAACCCTGTTGGCTCACTTCCGGTCCCATGCCCATTGAGCCCAGTGGGATGGAATCAAGCAGCTTCAGCACCCACACAAAACTAACATGGAGCTCCTGACTCCAGGCACTCAAAACTTCATGGCCCAAGACAAGTTCAGTGCCCAAACCATTTCCCACTGCCATGGAAACCAAGTGCTCTGGCAGCACATATGTCTGAAAGTGGATATGACACCTAGGGAAGGGAGTGTGCTGGTGAATGGCAATTGCCCAAAGCAGCAGCATAGCTCTTCCACTGCCAAAAGAACTCCACCTGCCTCATGAACTTCACATACCATCAGCTGTCCTGGCAGCTATCTAGGAAACCCTGTTGGGTCACTTCCGGTCACATGCCCATTGAACACAGGGGGATGGAATCAAGCAGCTTCAGCACCCACACAAAACTAACATGGAGCTCCTCACTCAAGGCGCTCAAAATCCCACAGCGAAAGACTAGTTCAGTGCCTATACCATTTCCCACTCCCATGGAAACCAAGTGCTCTGGCAGCACATATGTCTGAAAGTGGATATAACACCTAGGAAGGAAGTGTGCTGGTGAATGGCAACTGCCCAATGCAGCAGCACAGCTCTTCCAGTGCCAAAACAACTCCACCTGCCTCATCAACTTCACATACCATCAGCTGTCCTGGCAGCTATCTAGGAAACCCTGTTGGGTCACTACAGGTCCCATGCCAATTGAGCCCAGTGGGATGAAATCAAGCAGCTTCAGCACCCACTCAAAACTAACATGGAGCTCCTCATTCAAGGCGCTCAAAACTCCAAAGCCAAAGACAAGTTCAGTGCCCAAGCCATTTCCGCTGCCATGGAAACCAAGTGCTCTGGCAGCACATATGTCTGAAAGTGGATATGACACCTAGGGAAGGGAGTGTGGTGGTGAATGGCAACTGCCCGAAGCAGCAGCACAGCTCTTCCAGTGCCAAAACAACATCATTTGCCTCATGAACTTCACATACCATCAGCTCTCCTGGCATGTATGTTGGACACTCTGTTGGGTCACTTCCGGTCCCATGCCCTTTGAGCCCAGGGGGATGGAAACAAGCAGCTTCAGCACCCACACAAAACGAACATGAAGCTCCTCACTCAAGGCGCTCTAAAGCCCACAGCCAAAGACAAGTTCAGTTCCCAAGCCATTTCCCGCTGCCATGGAAACCAAGTGCTCTGGCAGCACATATGTCTGAAAGTGGATATGACACCTAGGGAAGGGAGTGTGTTGGTGAATGGCAACTGCCCGAAGCAGCAGCACAGCTCTTCCAGTGCCAAAACAACTCCACCTGCCTCATGAACTTCACATACCATCAGCTATCCTGGCAGCTATCTAGGAAACCCTGTTGGGTCACTTCCGGTCCCATGCCCATTGAGCCCAGTGGGATGGAATCAAGCAGCTTCAGCACCCACACAATACGAACATGGAGCTCCTCACTCAAGGCGCTCAAAAGCCCACAGCCAAAGACAAGTTCAGTTCCCAAGCCATTCCCCGCTGCCATGGAAACCAAGTGCTCTGGCAGCACATATGTCTGAAAGTGGATATGACACCTAGGGAAGGGAGTGTGCTGGTGAATTGCAAGTCCCCGAAGCAGCAGCATAGCTCTTCCACTGCCAAAACAACTCCACCTGCCTCATGAACTTCACATACCATTAGCTGTCCTGGCATGAATGTTGGACAACCTGTTGGGTCACTTCCGGTCCCATGCCCATTGAGCCCAGAGGGATGAAATCAAGCAAGTTGAGTACCCACACAAATCTAACATGGAGCTCCTCACTCAAGGCGCTCAAAACTTCATGGCCAAAGACAAGTTCAGTGCCCAAGCCATTTCCCGCTGCCATGGAAACCAAGTGCTCTGGCAGCACATACGTCTGAAAGTGGATATGACACCTAGGGAGGGGAGTGTGGTGGTGAATGGCAACTGCCCAAAGCAGCAGCACAGCTCTTCCAGTGCCAAAACAACTCCACCTGCCTCATGAACTTCACATACCATCAGCTGTCCTGGCAGCTATCTAGGAAACCCTGTTGGGTCACTTCCGGTCCCATGCCCATTGAGCCCAGTGGGATGGAATCAAGCAGCTTCAGCACCCACACAAAACGAACATGAAACTCCTCACTCAAGGCGCTCAAAACGCCACAGCCAAAGACAAGTTCAGTGCCCAAGCCATTTCCCGCTGCCATGGAAACCAAGTGCTCTGGCAGCACATATGTCTGAAAGTGGATATGACACCTAGGGAAGGGACTGTGGTGGTGAATGGCAACTGCCCGAAGCAGCAGCACAGCTCTTCCAGTGCCAAAACAACTCCACCTGCCTCATGAGCTTCACATACCATCAGCTGTCTTGGCAGCTATCTAGGAAACCCTGTTGGGTCACTTCCGGTCCCATGCCCATTGAGCCCAGTGGGATGGAATCAAGCAGCTTGAGCACCCACACAAAACGAACATGGAGCTCCTCACTCAAGCCGCTCAAAAGCCCACAGCCAAAGACAAGTTTAGTGCCCAAGCCATTCCCCGCTGCCATGGAAACCAAGTGCTCTGGCAGCACATATGTCTGAATGTGGATATGACACCTAGGGAAGGGAGTGTGGTGGTGAATGGCAACTGCCCGAAGCAGCAGCATAGCTCTTCCAGTGCCAAAACAACTCCACCTGCCTCATGAACTTCACATACCATCAGCTGTCCTGGCAGCTATCTAGGAAACCCTGTTGGGTCACTTCCGGTCCCATGCCCATTGAGCCCAGTGGGATGGAATCAAGCAGCTTGAGTACCCACACAAAACTAACATGGAGCTCCTCACTCAAGGCGCTCAAAATTCACGGCCAAAGACAAGTTCAGTGCCCAAGCCATTTCCCGCTGCCATGGAAACCAAGTGCTCTGGCAGCACATATGTCTGAAAGTGGATATGACACCTAGGGAAGGGAGTGTGCTGGTGAATGGCAACTGCCCGAAGCAGCAGCACAGCTCTGCCAGTGCAAAACCAACTCCACCTGCCTCATGAACTTCACATACCATCAGCTGTCCTGGCAGCTATCTAGGAAACCCTGTTGGGTCACTTCCGGTCCCATGCCCATTGAGCCCAGGGGGATGGAATCAAGCAGCTTCAGCACCCACACAATACGAACATGGAGCTCCTCACTCAAGGCGCTCAAAAGCCCACAGCCAAAGACAAGTTCAGTTCCCAAGCCATTCCCCGCTGCCATGGAAACCAAGTGCTCTGGCAGCACATATGTCTGAAAGTGGATATGACACCTAGGGAAGGGAGTGTGGTGGTGAATTGCAAGTCCCCGAAGCAGCAGCATAGCTCTTCCACTGCCAAAACAACTCCACCTGCCTCATGAACTTCACATACCATTAGCTGTCCTGGCATGAATGTTGGACAACCTGTTGGGTCACTTCCGGTCCCATGCCCATTGAGCCCAGAGGGATGAAATCAAGCAAGTTGAGTACCCACACAAATCTAACATGGAGCTCCTCACTAGAGGCGCTCAAAACTTCATGGCCAAAGACAAGTTCAGTGCCCAAGCCATTTCCCGCTGCCATGGAAACCAAGTGCTCTGGCAGCACATACGTCAGAAAGTCGATATGACACCTAGGGAGGGGAGTGTGGTGGTGAATGGCAAGTGCCCGAAGCAGCAGCACAGCTCTTCCAGTGCCAAAACAACTCCACCTGCCTCATGAACTTCACATACCATCAGCTGTCCTGGCAGCTATCTAGGAAACCCTGTTGGCTCACTTCCGGTCCCATGCCCATTGAGCCCAGTGGGATGGAATCAAGCAGCTTCAGCACCCACACAAAACTAACATGAAACTCCTCACTCAAGGCGCTCAAAACGCCACAGCCAAAGACAAGTTCAGTGCCCAAGCCATTTCCCGCTGCCATGGAAACCAAGTGCTCTGGCAGCACATATGTCTGAAAGTGGATATGACACCTAGGGAAGGGACTGTGGTGGTGAATGGCAACTGCCCGAAGCAGCAGCACAGCTCTTCCACTGCCAAAACAACTCCACCTGCCTCATGAGCTTCACATACCATCAGCTGTCTTGGCAGCTATCTAGGAAACCCTGTTGGGTCACTTCCGGTCCCATGCCCATTGAGCCCAGTGGGATGGAATCAAGCAGCTTGAGCACCCACACAAAACGAACATGGAGCTCCTCACTCAAGCCGCTCAAAAGCCCACAGCCAAAGACAAGTTTAGTGCCCAAGCCATTCCCCGCTGCCATGGAAACCAAGTGCTCTGGCAGCACATATGTCTGAATGTGGATATGACACCTAGGGAAGGGAGTGTGGTGGTGAATGGCAACTGCCCGAAGCAGCAGCATAGCTCTTCCAGTGCCAAAACAACTCCACCTGCCTCATGAACTTCACATACCATCAGCTGTCCTGGCAGCTATCTAGGAAACCCTGTTGGGTCACTTCCGGTCCCATGCCCATTGAGCCCAGTGGGATGGAATCAAGCAGCTTGAGCACCCACACAAAACTAACATGGAGCTCCTCACTCAAGGCGCTCAAAATTCACGGCCAAAGACAAGTTCAGTGCCCAAGCCATTTCCCGCTGCCATGGAAACCAAGTGCTCTGGCAGCACATATGTCTGAAAGTGGATATGACACCTAGGGAAGGGAGTGTGGTGGTGAATGGAAACTGCCTGAAGCAGCAGCACAGCTCTTCCACTGCCAAAACAACTCCACGTGCCTCATGAACTTCACATACCATCAGCTGTCCTGGCAGCTATCTAGGAAACCCTGTTGGCTCACTTCCGGTCCCATGCCCATTGAGCCCAGTGGGATGGAATCAAGCAGCTTCAGCACCTACACAAAACGAACATGGAGCTCCTCACTCAAGGCGCTCAAAAGCCCACAGCCAAAGACAAGTTCAGTTCCCAAGCCATTCCCCGCTGCCATGGAAACCAAGTGCTCTGGCAGCACATATGTCTGAAAGTGGATATGACACCGAGGGAAGGGAGTGTGGTGGTGAATTGCAAGTCCCCGAAGCAGCAGCATAGCTCTTCCAGTGCCAAAACAACTCCACCTGCCTCATGAACTTCACATACCATTAGCTGTCCTGGCATGAATGTTGGACAACCTGTTGGGTCACTTCCGGTCCCATGCCCATTGAGCCCAGAGGGATGAAATCAAGCAAGTTGAGTACCCACAGAAATCTAACATGGAGCTCCTCACTCAAGGCACTCAAAACTTCATGGCGAAAGACAAGTTCAGTGCCCAAGCCATTTCCTGCTGCCATGGAAACCAAGTGCTCTGGCAGCACATACGTCTGAAAGTGGATATGACACCTAGGGAGGGGAGTGTGGTGGTGAATGGCAACTGCCCAAAGTAGCAGCACAGCTCTTCCAGTGCCAAAACAACTCCACCTGCCTCATGAACTTCACATACCATCAGCTGTCCTGGCAGCTATCTAGGAAACCCTGTTGGGTCACTTCCGGTCCCATGCCCATTGAGCCCAGTGGGATGGAATCAAGCAGCTTCAGCACCCACACAAAACTAACATGAAACTCCTCACTCAAGGCGCTCAAAACGCCACAGCCAAAGACAAGTTCAGTGCCCAAGCCATTTCCCGCTGCCATGGAAACCAAGTGCTCTGGCAGCACATATGTCTGAAAGTGGATATGACACCTAGGGAAGGGACTGTGGTGGTGAATGGCAACTGCCTGAAGCAGCAGCACAGCTCTTCCAGTGCCAAAACAACTCCACCTGCCTCATGAGCTTCACATACCATCAGCTGTCTTGGCAGCCATCTAGGAAACCCTGTTGGGTCACTTCCGGTCCCATGCCCATTGAGCCCAGTGGGATGGAATCAAGCAGCTTGAGCACCCACACAAAACGAACATGGAGCTCCTCACTCAAGCCGCTCAAAAGCCCACAGCCAAAGACAAGTTTAGTGCCCAAGCCATTCCCCGCTGCCATGGAAACCAAGTGCTCTGGCAGCACATATGTCTGAAAGTGGATATGACACCTAGGGAAGGGAGTGTGGTGGTGAATGGCAACTGCCCGAAGCAGCAGCATAGCTCTTCCAGTGCCAAAACAACTCCACCTGCCTCATGAACTTCACATACCATCAGCTGTCCTGGCAGCTATCTAGGAAACCCTGTTGGGTCACTTCCGGTCCCATGCCCATTGAGCCCAGTGGGATGGAATCAAGCAGCTTGAGTACCCACACAAAACTAACATGGAGCTCCTCACTCAAGGCGCTCAAAATTCACGGCCAAAGACAAGTTCAGTGCCAGGGCCATTTCCCGCTGCCATGGAAACCAAGTGCTCTGGCAGCACATATGTCTGAAAGTGGATATGACACCTAGGGAAGGGAGTGTGGTGGTGAATGGAAACTGCCTGAAGCAGCAGCACAGCTCTTCCAGTGCCAAAACAACTCCACGTGCCTCATGAACTTCACATACCATCAGCTGTCCTGGCAGCTATCTAGGAAACCCTGTTGGCTCACTTCCGGTCCCATGCCCATTGAGCTCAGTGGGATGGAATCAAGCAGCTTCAGCACCCACACAAAACTAACATGGAGCTCCTGACTCCAGGCACTCAAAACTTCATGGCCCAAGACAAGTTCCGTGCCCAAGCCATTTCCCGCTGCCATGGAAACCAAGTGCTCTGGCAGCACATATGTCTGAAAGTGGATATGACACCTAGGGAAGGGAGTGTGGTGGTGAATGGAAACTGCCTGAAGCAGCAGCACAGCTCTTCCACTGCCAAAACAACTCCACCTGCCTCATGAACTTCACATATCATCAGCTGTCCTGGCAGCTATCTAGGAAACCCTGTTGGGTCACTTCCGGCACCATGCCCATTGAGCCCAGTGGGATAGAATCAAGCAGCTTCAGCACCCACACAAAACTAACATGGAGCTCCTCAATCAAGGCGCTGAAAACTCCATGGCCAAAGACAAGTTCAGTACCCAAGCCATTTCCCGCTGCCATGGAAACCAAGTGCTCTGGCAGCACATGTCTGAAAGTGGATATGACACCTAGGGAAAGGAGTGTGTTGGTGAATGGCAACTGCCCGAAGCAGCAGCACAGCTCTTCCAGTGCCAAAGCAACTCCACCTGCCTCATGAACTTCACATACCATGAGCTGTCCTGGCAGCTATCTAGGAAACCCTGTTGGGTCCCTTCCGATCCCATGCCCATTGAGCCCAGTGGGATGGAATCAAGCAGCTTCAGCACCCACACAAAACTAACATGGAGCTCCTCACTCAAGGTGCTCAAAACTTCACGGCCAAAGACAAGTTCAGTGCTCAAACAATTTCCCGCTGCCATGGAAACCAAGTGCTCTGGGAGCACATATGTCTGATTGTGGATATGACACCTAGGGAAGGGAGTGTGCTGGTGAATGGCAACTGCCCGAAACAGCAGCACAGCTCTTCCAGTGCCAAAACAACTCCACCTGCCTCATGAACTTCACATACCATAAGCTCTCCTGGCAGCTATCTAGGAAACCCTGTTGGGTCACTACAGGTCCCATGCCAATTGAGCCCAGTGGGATGAAATCAAGCAGCTTGAGCACCCACACAAAACTGACATGGAGCCCCTCACTCAAGGCGCTCAAAACGACACAGCCAAAGACAAGTTCAGTGCCCAAGCCATTTCCCGCTGCCATGGAAACCAAGTGCTCTGGCAGCACCTATGTCTGAAAGTGGATATGACACCTAGGGAAGGGAGCGTGGTGGTGAATGGCAATTGCCCGAAGCAGCAGCACAGCTCTTCCAGTGCCAAAACAACACCATCTGCCTCATGAACTTCACATACCATCAGCTCTCCTGGCATGTATGTTGGACACTCTGTTGGGTCACTTCCGGTCCCATGCCCTTTGAGCCCAGGGGGATGGAAACAAGCAGCTTGAGCACCCACACAAAACTAACATGGAGCCCCTCACCCAATGCGCTCAAAACTCCACAGCCAAAGACAAGTTCAGTGCCCAAGCCATTTCCCGCTGCCATGGAAACCAAGTGCTCTGGCAGCACATATGTCTGAAAGTGGATATGACATCTAGGGAAGTGAGTGTGATGGTCAATGGCAACTGTCCGGAGCAGCAGCATAGCTCTTCCAGTGCCAAAACAACTCCACCTGCCTCATGAACTTCACATACCATCAGCTGTCCTGGCAGCTATCTAGGAAACCCTGTTGGGTCACTTCCGGTCCCATGCCCATTGAGCCCAGTGGGATGGAATCAAGCAGCTTCAGCACCCACACAAAACTAACATTGAGCTCCTCACTCAAGGCGCTCAAAATTCACGGCCAAAGACAAGTTCAGTGCCGAAGCCATTTCCCGCTGCCATGGAAACCAAGTGCTCTGGCAGCACATATGTCTGAAAGTGGATATGAGACTTAGGGAAGGGAGTGTGCTGGTGAATGGCAAGTCCCCGAAGCAGCAGCACAGCTCTTCCGGTGCCAAAACAACCCCACCTGCCTCATGAACTTCACATACCATCAGCTGTCCTGGCAGTTATCTAGGAAACCCTGTTGGCTCACTTCCGGTCCCATGCCCATTGAGCCCAGTGGGATGGAATCAAGCAGCTTCAGCACCCACACAAAACTAACATGGAGCTCCTGACTCCAGGCACTCAAAACTTCATGGCCCAAGACAAGTTCAGTGCCCAAACCATTTCCCGCTGCCATGGAAACCAAGTGCTCTGGCAGCACATATGTCTGAAAGTGGATATGACACCTAGGGAAGGGAGTGTGCTGGTGAATGGCAATTGCCCAAAGCAGCAGCATAGCTCTTCCACTGCCAAAAGAACTCCACCTGCCTCATGAACTTCACATACCATCAGCTGTCCTGGCAGCTATCTAGGAAACCCTGTTGGGTCACTTCCGGTCCCATGCCCATTGAGCCCAGTGGGATGGAATCAAGCAGCTTCAGCACCCACACAAAACTAACATGGAGCTACTCACTCAAGGCGCTCAAAATCCCACAGCGAAAGACTAGTTCAGTGCCTATACCATTTCCCGCTGCCATGGAAACCAAGTGCTCTGGCAGCACATATGTCTGAAAGTGGATATAACACCTAGGGAAGGAAGTGTGCTGGTGAATGGCAACTGCCCAATGCAGCAGCACAGCTCTTCCAGTGCCAAAACAACTCCACCTGCCTCATCAACTTCACATACCATCAGCTGTCCTGGCAGCTATCTAGGAAACCCTGTTGGGTCACTACAGGTCCCATGCCAATTGAGCCCAGTGGGATGAAATCAAGCAGCTTCAGCACCCACACAAAACGAACATGAAGCTCCTCACTCAAGGCGCTCTAAAGCCCACAGCCAAAGACAAGTTCAGTTCCCAAGCCATTTCCCGCTGCCATGGAAACCAAGTGCTCTGGCAGCACATATGTCTGAAAGTGGATATGACACCTAGGGAAGGGAGTGTGGTGGTGAATGGCAACTGCCCGAAGCAGCAGCACAGCTCTTCCAGTGCCAAAACAACTCCACCTGCCTCATGAACTTCACATACCATCAGCTATCCTGGCAGCTATCTAGGAAACCCTGTTGGGTCACTTCCGGTCCCATGCCCATTGAGCCCAGGGGGATGGAATCAAGCAGCTTCAGCACCCACACAAAACTGACATGGAGCTCCTCACCCAATGCGCTCAAAAGCCCACAGCCAAAGACAAGTTCAGTGCCAGAGCCATTTCCCGCTGCCATGGAAACCAAGTACTCTGGCAGCACATATGTCTGAAAGTGGATATGACACCTAGGGAAGGGAGTGTGGTGGTGAATGGCAACTGCCCGAAGCAGCAGCACAGCTCTTCCAGTGCCAAAACAACTCCACCTGCCTCATGAACTTCACATACCATCAGCTGTCCTGGCAGCTATCTAGGAAACCCTGTTGGGTCACTTCCGGTCCCATGCCCATTGAGCCCAGTGGGACGAAATAAAGCAGCTTGAGCACCTACACAAAACTAACATGGAGCTCCTCATTCAAGGCGCTCAAAACTCCACAACCAAAGACAAGTTCAGTGCCCAAGCCATTTCCCGCTGCCATGGAAACCAAGTGCTCTGGCAGCACATATGTCTGAAAGTGGATATGACACCTAGGGAAGGGAGTGTGCTAGTGAATGGCAACTGCCCGAAGCAGCAGCACAGCTCTTCCAGTGCCAAAACAACTCCACCTGCCTCATGAACTTCACATACCATCAGCTCTCCTGGCATATATGTTGGACACTCTGTTGGCTCACTTCCGGTCCCATGCCCATTGAGCCCAGTCGGATGGAATCAAGCAGCTTCAGCACCCACACAAAACGAACATGGAGCTCCTCACTCAAGCCGCTCAATACTCCACCGCCAAAATTCAGTGCTGAAGCCATTTCCTGCTGCCATGGAAACCAAGTGCTCTGGCAGCACATATGTCTGAAAGTGGATATGACACCTAGGGAAGGGAGTGTGCTGGTGAATGGCAACTTCCCCAAGCAGCAGCACAGCTCTTCCAGTGCCAAAACAACTCCACCTGCCTCATGAACTTCACATACCATCAGCTGTCCTGGCAGCTATCTAGGAAACCCTGTTGGGTCACTTCCGGTCCCATGCCCATTGAGCCCAGTGGGATGGAATCAAGCAGCTTGAGCACCCACACAAAACTAACATGGAACTCCTCACTCCAGGCACTCAAAACTTCAAGGCCAAAGACAAGTTCAGTGCCCAAACCATTTCCCGCTGCCATGGAAACCAAGTGCTCTGGCAGCACATATGTCTGAAAGTGGATATGACACCTAGGGAAGGGAGTGTGCTGGTGAATGGCAACTGCCCGAAGCAGCAGCACAGCTCTTCCACTGCCAAAACAACTCCACCTGCCTCATGAACTTCACATACCATCAGCTGTCCTGACAGCTATTTAGGATACCCTGTTGGGTCACTTCCGGTCCCATGCCCATTGAGCCCAGTATGATAGAATCAAGCAGCTTGAGCAACCACAAAAAACTAACATGGAGCTCCTCACTCAAGGCGCTCAAAACTCCACAGCCAAAGACGAGTTCAGTGCCAGAGCCATTTCCCGCTGCCATGGAAACCAAGTGCTCTGGCAGCACATATGTCTGAAAGTGGATATGACACCTAGGGAAGGGAGTGTGCTGGTGAATGGCAACTGCCCGAAGCAGCAGCACAGCTCTTCCAGTGCCAAAGCAACTCCACCTGCCTCATGAACTTCACATACCATCAGCTGTCCTGGCAGCTATCTAGGAAACCCTGTTGGGTCACTTCCGGTCCCATGCCCATTGAGCCAAGTGGGATGGAATCAAGCAGCTTGAGCACCCACACAAATCTAACATGGAGCCCCTCACTCAAGGCGATCAAAACGCCACAGCCAAAGACAAGTCCAGTGCCCAAGCCATTTCCCTCTGCAATGGAAACCAAGTGCTCTGGCAGCACATATGTCTGAAAGTGGATATGACACCTAGGGAAGGGAGTGTGCTGGTGAATGGCAACTGCCCAAAGCAGCAGCACAGCTCTTCCACTGCCAAAACAACTCCACCTGCCTCATGAACTTCACATACCATCAGCTGTCCTGGCAGCTATCTAGGAAACCCTGTTGGGTCACTACAGGTCCCATGCCAATTGAGCCCAGTGGGATGAAATCAAGCAGCTTCAGCACCCACTCAAAACTAACATGGAGCCCCTCACTCAAGGCGCTCAAAACGACACAGCCAAAGACAATTTCAGTGCCCAAGCCATTTCCGCTGCCATGGAAACCAAGTGCTCTGGCAGCACATATGTCTGAAAGTGGATATGACACCTAGGGAAGGGAGTCTGGTGGTGAATGGCAACTGCCCGAAGCAGCAGCACAGCTCTTCCAGTGCCAAAACAACACCATTTGCCTCATGAACTTCACATACCATCAGCTCTCCTGGCATATATGTTGGACACTCTGTTGGCTCACTTCCGGTCCCATGCCCATTGAGCCCAGTGGGATGGAATCAAGCAGCTTCAGCACCCACACAAAACGAACATGAAGCTCCTCACTCAAGACGCTCTAAAGCCCACAGCCAAAGACAAGTTCAGTTCCCAGGCCATTTCCCGCTGCCATGGAAACCAAGTGCTCTGGCTGCACATATGTCTGAAAGTGGATATGACACCTAGGGAAGGGAGTGTGTTGGTGAATGGCAACTGCCCGAAGCAGCAGCACAGCTCTTCCAGTGCCAAAACAACTCCACCTGCCTCATGAACTTCACATACCATCAGCTATCCTGGCAGCTATCTAGGAAACCCTGTTGGGTCACTTCCGGTCCCATGCCCATTGAGCCCAGGGGGATGGAAACAAGCAGCTTCAGCACCCACACAAAACTGACATGGAGCTCCTAACCCAATGCGCTCAAAAGCCCACAGCCAAAGACAAGTTCAGTGCCAGAGCCATTTCCCGCTGCCATGGAAACCAAGTGCTCTGGCAGCACATATGTCTGAAAGTGGATATGACACCTAGGGAAGGGAGTGTGCTGGTGAATGGCAACTGCCCGAAGCAGCAGCACAGCTCTTCCACTGCCAAAACAACTCCACCTGCCTCATTAACTTCACATACCATCAGCTGTCCTGGCAGCTATCTAGGAAACCCTGCTGGGTCACTTCCGGTCCCATGCCCATTGAGCCCAGTGGGATGGAATCAAGCAGCTTCAGCACCCACACAAAACTAACTTGGAGCTCCTCACTCAAGGCGCTCAATACTCCACCGCCAAAGTTCAGTGCTGAAGCCATTTCCTGCTGCCATGGAAACCAAGTGCTCTGGCAGCACATATGTCTGAAAGTGGATATGACACCTAGGGAAGGGAGTGTGCTGGTGAATGGCAACTGCCCGAAGCAGCAGCACAGCTCTTCCAGTGCCAAAACAACTCCACGTGCCTCATGAACTTCACATACCATCAGCTGTCCTGGCAGCTATCTAGGAAACCCTGTGTGGTCACTTCCGGTCCCATGCTCATTGAGCCCAGTGGGATGGAATCAAGCAGCTTCAGCACCCACACAAAACTAACATGGAGCTCCTCACTCAAGGCGCTCAATACTCCACCGCCAAAGTTCAGTGCTGAAGCCATTTCCTGCTGCCATGGAAACCAAGTGCTCTGGCAGCACATATGTCTGAAAGTGGATATGACACCTAGGGAAGGGAGTGTGGTGGTGAATGGCAACTGCCCGAAGCAGCAGCACAGCTCTTGCACTGCCAAAACAACTCCACCTGCCTCATGAACTTCACATACCATCAGCTCTCCTGGCAGCTATCTAGGAAACCCTGTTGGGTCACTTCCGGTCCCATGCCCATTGAGCCCAGTGGGATGGAATCAAGCAGCTTCAGCACCCACACAAATCTAACATGGAGCTCCTCACTCAAGGCGCTTAAAACTCCTCAGTCAAAGACAAGTTCAGTGCATAAGCCATTTCCCGCTGCCATGGAAACCAAGTGCTCTGGCAGCACATAGGTCTGAAAGTGGATATGACACCTAGGGAAGGGAGTGTGGTGATGAATGGCAAGTGCCCGAAGCAGCAGCACAGCTCTTCCAGTGCCAAAACAACTCCACCTGCCTCATGAACTTCACATACCATCAGCTGTCCTGGCAGGTAAGTTGGACACCCTGTTGGGTCACTTCGGGTCACATGCCCATTGAGCCCAGTGGGATGGAATCAAGCAGCTTGAGCACCCACACAAAACGAACATGGAGCTCCTCAATCAAGGCGCTCAAAACTCCATGGCCAAAGACAAGTTCAGTGCCGAAGCCATTTCCTGCTGCCATGGAAACCAAGTGCTCTGGCAGCACATATGTCTGAAAGTGGATATGACACCTAGGGAAGGGAGTGTGCTGGTGAATGGCAACTGCCTGAAGCAGCAGCACAGCTCTTCCACTGCCAAAACAACTCCACCTGCCTCATGAACTTCACATACCATCAGCTGTCCTGGCAGCTATCTAGGAAACCCTGTTGGGTCACTTCCGGTCCCATGCCCATTGAGCCCAGTAGGATAGAATCAAGCAGCTTGAGCAACCACAAAAAACTAACATGGAGCTCCTCACTCAAGGCGCTCAAAACTCCACGGCCAAAGACGAGTTCAGTGCCAGAGCCATTTCCCGCTGCCATGGAAACCAAGTGCTCTGGCAGCACTTATGTCTGAATGTGGATATGACACCTAGGGAAGGGAGTGTGCTGGTGAATGGCAACTGCCCGAAGCAGCAGCACAGCTCTTCCACTGCCAAAAAAACTCCACCTGCCTCATTAACTTCACATACCATCAGCTGTCCTGGCAGCTATCTAGGAAACCCTGTTGGCTCACATCCGGTCCCATGCCCATTGAGCCCAGTGGGATGGAAACAAGCAGCTTGAGCACCCACGCAAAACGAACATGGAGTTCCTCACTCAAGGCGCTCAAAACTTCACAGCCTAAAACAAGTTCAGTGCCCAAGCCATTTCCCGCTGCCATGGAAACCAAGTGCTCTGGCAGCACATATGTCTGAAAGTGGATATGACACAGAGGGAAGGGAGTGTGCTGGTGAATGGCAACTGCCCGAAGCAGCAGCACAGCTCTTGCACTGCCAAAACAACTCCACCTGCCTCATGAACTTCACATACCATCAGCTGTCCTGGCGGGTATGTTGGACACCTTGTTGGGTCACTTCCGGTCCCATGCCCATTGAGCCCAGTGGGATGCAATCAAGCAGCTTCAGCACCCACACAAAACTAACATGGAGCTCCTCACTCAAGGTGCTCAAAACTCCAAAGCCAAAGACAAGTTCAGTGCCCAAGCCATTTCCTGCTGCCATGGAAACCAAGTGTTCTGGCAGCACCTATGTCTGAAAGTGGATATGACACCTAGGGAAGGGAGCGTGGTGGTGAATGGTAACTGCCCGAAGCAGCAGCACAGCTCTTCCAGTGCCAAAACAACACCATCTGCCTCATGAGCTTCACATACCATCAGCTCTCCTGGCATGTATGTTGGACACTCTGTTGGGTCACTTCCGGTCCCATGCCCTTTGAGCCCAGGGGGATGGAAACAAGCAGCTTGAGCACCCACGCAAAACGAACATGGAGCTCCTCACTCAAGGCGCTCAAAACTTCACAGCCTAAAACAAGTTCAGTGCCCAAGCCATTTCCCGCTGCCATGGAAACCAAGTGCTCTGGCAGCACATATGTCTGAAAGTGGATATGACACAGAGGGAAGGGAGTGTGCTGGTGAATGGCAACTGCCCGAAGCAGCAGCACAGCTCTTCCAGTGCCAAAACAACTCCACCTGCCTCATGAACTTCACATACCATCAGCTGTCCTGACAGCTATTTAGGATACCCTGTTGGGTCACTTCCGGTCCCATGCCCATTGAGCCCAGTAGGATAGCATCAAGCAGCTTGAGCAACCACAAAAAACTAACATGGAGCTCCTCACTCAAGGCGCTCAAAACTCCACAGCCAAAGACGAGTTCAGTGCCAGAGCCATTTCCCGCTGCCATGGAAACCAAGTGCTCTGGCAGCACATATGTCTGAAAGTGGATATGACACCTAGGGAAGGGAGTGTGCTGGTGAATGGCAACTGCCTGAAGCAGCAGCACAGCTCTTCCAGTGCCAAAGCAACTCCACCTGCCTCATGAACTTCACATACCATCAGCTGTCCTGGCAGCTATCTAGGAAACCCTGTTGGGTCACTTCCGGTCCCATGCCCATTGAGCCCAGTGGGATGGAATCAAGCAGCTTGAGCACCCACACAAATCTAACATGGAGCCCCTCACTCAAGGCGATCAAAACGCCACAGCCAAAGACAAGTCCAGTGCCCAAGCCATTTCCCTCTGCAATGGAAACCAAGTGCTCTGGCAGCACATATGTCTGAAAGTGGATAAGACACCTAGGGAAGGGAGTGTGCTGGTGAATGGCAACTGCCCGAAGCAGCAGCACAGCTCTTCCAGTGCCAAAACAACTCCACGTGCCTCATGAACTTCACATACCATCAGCTGTCCTGGCAGCTATCTAGGAAACCCTGTGTGGTCACTTCCGGTCCCATGCTCATTGAGCCCAGTGGGATGGAATCAAGCAGCTTCAGCACCCACACAAAACTAACATGGAGCTCCTCACTCAAGGCGCTCAATACTCCACCGCCAAAGTTCAGTGCTGAAGCCATTTCCTGCTGCCATGGAAACCAAGTGCTCTGGCAGCACATATGTCTGAAAGTGGATATGACACCTAGGGAAGGGAGTGTGGTGGTGAATGGCAACTGCCCGAAGCAGCAGCACAGCTCTTCCACTGCCAAAACAACTCCACCTGCCTCATGAACTTCACATACCATCAGCTGTCCTAGCAGCTATCTAGGAAACCCTGTTGGGTCACTTCCGGTCCCATGCCCATTGAGCCCAGTGGGATGGAATCAAGCAGCTTCAGCACCCACACAAATCTAACATGGAGCTCCTCACTCAAGGCGCTTAAAACTCCACAGCCAAAGACAAGTTCAGTGCATAAGCCATTTCCCGCTGCCATGGAAACCAAGTGCTCTGGCAGCACATAGGTCTGAAAGTGGATATGACACCTAGGGAAGGGAGTGTGGTGATGAATGGCAAGTGCCCGAAGCAGCAGCACAGCTCTTCCAGTGCCAAAACAACTCCACCTGCCTCATGAACTTCACATACCATCAGCTGTCCTGGCAGGTAAGTTGAACACCCTGTTGGGTCACTTCGGGTCACATGCCCATTGAGACCAGTGGGATGGAATCAAGCAGCTTGAGCACCCACACAAAACGAACATGGAGCTCCTCAATCAAGGCGCTCAAAACTCCATGGCCAAAGACAAATTCAGTGCCGAAGCCATTTCCTGCTGCCATGGAAACCAAGTGCTCTGGCAGCACATATGTCTGAAAGTGGATATGACACCTAGGGAAGGGAGTGTGCTGGTGAATGGCAACTGCCCGAAGCAGCAGCACAGCTCTTCCACTGCCAAAACAACTCCACCTGCCTCATGAACTTCACATACCATCAGCTGTCCTGGCAGCTATCTAGGAAACCCTGTTGGGTCACTTCCGGTCCCATGCCCATTGAGCCCAGTAGGATAGAATCAAGCAGCTTGAGCAACCACAAAAAACTAACATGGAGCTCCTCACTCAAGGCGCTCAAAACTCCACGGCCAAAGACGAGTTCAGTGCCAGAGCCATTTCCCGCTGCCATGGAAACCAAGTGCTCTGGCAGCACTTATGTCTGAATGTGGATATGACACCTAGGGAAGGGAGTGTGCTGGTGAATGGCAACTGCCCGAAGCAGCAGCACAGCTCTTCCACTGCCAAAAAAACTCCACCTGCCTCATTAACTTCACATACCATCAGCTGTCCTGGCAGCTATCTAGGAAACCCTGTTGGCTCACATCCGGTCCCATGCCCATTGAGCCCAGTGGGATGGAAACAAGCAGCTTGAGCACCCACGCAAAACGAACATGGAGTTCCTCACTCAAGGCGCTCAATACTTCACAGCCTAAAACAAGTTCAGTGCCCAAGCCATTTCCCGCTGCCATGGAAACCAAGTGCTCTGGCAGCACATATGTCTGAAAGTGGATATGACACAGAGGGAAGGGAGTGTGCTGGTGAATGGCAACTGCCCGAAGCAGCAGCACAGCTCTTCCAGTGCCAAAACAACACCATCTGCCTCATGAGCTTCACATACCATCAGCTCTCCTGGCATGTATGTTGGACACTCTGTTGGGTCACTTCCGGTCCCATGCCCTTTGAGCCCAGGGGGATGGAAACAAGCAGCTTGAGCACCCACGCAAAACGAACATGGAGCTCCTCACTCAAGGCGCTCAAAACTTCACAGCCTAAAACAAGTTCAGTGCCCAAGCCATTTCCCGCTGCCATGGAAACCAAGTGCTCTGGCAGCACATATGTCTGAAAGTGGATATGACACAGAGGGAAGGGAGTGTGCTGGTGAATGGCAACTGCCCGAAGCAGCAGCACAGCTCTTCCACTGCCAAAACAACTCCACCTGCCTCATGAACTTCACATACCATCAGCTGTCCTGACAGCTATTTAGGATACCCTGTTGGGTCACTTCCGGTCCCATGCCCATTGAGCCCAGTAGGATAGAATCAAGCAGCTTGAGCAACCACAAAAAACTAACATGGAGCTCCTCACTCAAGGCGCTCAAAACTCCACAGCCAAAGACGAGTTCAGTGCCAGAGCCATTTCCCGCTGCCATGGAAACCAAGTGCTCTGGCAGCACATATGTCTGAAAGTGGATATGACACCTAGGGAAGGGAGTGTGCTGGTGAATGGCAACTGCCTGAAGCAGCAGCACAGCTCTTCCAGTGCCAAAGCAACTCCACCTGCCTCATGAACTTCACATACCATCAGCTGTCCTGGCAGCTATCTAGGAAACCCTGTTGGGTCACTTCCGGTCCCATGCCCATTGAGCCCAGTGGGATGGAATCAAGCAGCTTGAGCACCCACACAAATCTAACATGGAGCCCCTCACTCAAGGCGATCAAAACGCCACAGCCAAAGACAAGTCCAGTGCCCAAGCCATTTCCCTCTGCAATGGAAACCAAGTGCTCTGGCAGCACATATGTCTGAAAGTGGATAAGACACCTAGGGAAGGGAGTGTGCTGGTGAATGGCAACTGCCCAAAGCAGCAGCACAGCTCTTCCACTGCCAAAACAACTCCACCTGCCTCATGAACTTCACATACCATCAGCTGTCCTGGCAGCTATCTAGGAAACCCTGTTGGGTCACTACAGGTCCCATGCCCATTGAGCCCAGTGGGATGAAATCAAGCAGCTTCAGCACCCACTCAAAACTAACATGGAGCCCCTCACTCAAGGCGCTCAAAACGACACAGCCAAAGACAATTTCAGTGCCCAAGCCATTTCCGCTGCCATGGAAACCAAGTGCTCTGGCAGCACATATGTCTGAAAGTGGATATGACACCTAGGGAAGGGAGTGTGGTGGTGAATGGCAACTGCCCGAAGCAGCAGCACAGCTCTTCCAGTGCCAAAACAACTCCGTCTGCCTCATGAACTTCACATACCATCAGCTGTCCTGGCAGCTATCTAGGAAACCCTGTTGGGTCACTTCGGGTCCCATGCCCATTGAGCCCAGTGGGATGGAATCAAGCAGCTTCAGCACCCACACAAAACGAACATGAAGCTCCTCACTCAAGGCGCTCTAAAGCCCACAGCCAAAGACAAGTTCAGTTCCCAAGCCATTTCCCGCTGCCATGGAAACCAAGTGCTCTGGCTGCACATATGTCTGAAAGTGGATATGACACCTAGGGAAGGGAGTGTGTTGGTGAATGGCAACTGCCCGAAGCAGCAGCACAGCTCTTCCAGTGCCAAAACAACTCCACCTGCCTCATGAACTTCACATACCATCAGCTATCCTGGCAGCTATCTAGGAAACCCTGTTGGGTCACTTCCGGTCCCATGCCCATTGAGCCCAGGGGGATGGAAACAAGCAGCTTCAGCACCCACACAAAACTGACATGGAGCTCCTAACCCAATGCGCTCAAAAGCCCACAGCCAAAGACAAGTTCAGTGCCAGGGCCATTTCCCGCTGCCATGGAAACCAAGTACTCTGGCAGCACATATGTCTGAAAGTGGATATGACACCTAGGGAAGGGAGTGTGCTGGTGAATGGCAACTGCCCGAAGCAGCAGCACAGCTCTTCCACTGCCAAAACAACTCCACCTGCCTCATTAACTTCACATACCATCAGCTGTCCTGGCAGCTATCTAGGAAACCCTGCTGGGTCACTTCCGGTCCCATGCCCATTGAGCCCAGTGGGATGGAATCAAGCAGCTTCAGCACCCACACAAAACTAACTTGGAGCTCCTCACTCAAGGCGCTCAATACTCCACCGCCAAAGTTCAGTGCTGAAGCCATTTCCTGCTGCCATGGAAACCAAGTGCTCTGGCAGCACATATGTCTGAAAGTGGATATGACACCTAGGGAAGGGAGTGTGCTGGTGAATGGCAACTGCCCGAAGCAGCAGCACAGCTCTTCCAGTGCCAAAACAACTCCACGTGCCTCATGAACTTCACATACCATCAGCTGTCCTGGCAGCTATCTAGGAAACCCTGTGTGGTCACTTCCGGTCCCATGCCCATTGAGCCCAGTGGGATGGAATCAAGCAGCTTCAGCACCCACACAAAACTAACATGGAGCTCCTCACTCAAGGCGCTTAAAACTCCTCAGTCAAAGACAAGTTCAGTGCATAAGTCATTTCCCGCTGCCATGGAAACCAAGTGCTCTGGCAGCACATAGGTCTGAAAGTGGATATGACACCTAGGGAAGGGAGTGTGGTGATGAATGGCAAGTGCCCGAAGCAGCAGCACAGCTCTTCCAGTGCCAAAACAACCCCACCTGCCTCATGAACTTCACATACCATCAGCTGTCCTGGCAGGTAAGTTGGACACCCTGTTGGGTCACTTCGGGTCACATGCCCATTGAGCCCAGTGGGATGGAATCAAGCAGCTTGAGCACCCACACAAAACGAACATGGAGCTCCTCAATCAAGGCGCTCAAAACTCCATGGCCAAAGACAAGTTCAGTGCCGAAGCCATTTCCTGCTGCCATGGAAACCAAGTGCTCTGGCAGCACATATGTCTGAAAGTGGATATGACACCTAGGGAAGGGAGTGTGCTGGTGAATGGCAACTGCCCGAAGCAGCAGCACAGCTCTTCCACTGCCAAAACAACTCCACCTGCCTCATGAACTTCACATACCATCAGCTGTCCTGGCAGCTATCTAGGAAACCCTGTTGGGTCACTTCCGGTCCCATGCCCATTGAGCCCAGTAGGATAGAATCAAGCAGCTTGAGCAACCACAAAAAACTAACATGGAGCTCCTCACTCAAGGCGCTCAAAACTCCACGGCCAAAGACGAGTTCAGTGCCAGAGCCATTTCCCGCTGCCATGGAAACCAAGTGCTCTGGCAGCACTTATGTCTGAATGTGGATATGACACCTAGGGAAGGGAGTGTGCTGGTGAATGGCAACTGCCCGAAGCAGCAGCACAGCTCTTCCAGTGCCAAAAAAACTCCACCTGCCTCATTAACTTCACATACCATCAGCTGTCCTGGCAGCTATCTAGGAAACCCTGTTGGCTCACATCCGGTCCCATGCCCATTGAGCCCAGGGGGATGGAAACAAGCAGCTTGAGCACCCACGCAAAACGAACATGGAGTTCCTCACTCAAGGCGCTCAAAACTTCACAGCCTAAAACAAGTTCAGTGCCCAAGCCATTTCCCGCTGCCATGGAAACCAAGTGCTCTGGCAGCACATATGTCTGAAAGTGGATATGACACAGAGGGAAGGGAGTGTGCTGGTGAATGGCAACTGCCCGAAGCAGCAGCACAGCTCTTGCACTGCCAAAACAACTCCACCTGCCTCATGAACTTCACATACCATCAGCTGTCCTGGCGGGTATGTTGGACACCTTGTTGGGTCACTTCCAGTCCCATGCCCATTGATCCCAGGTGGATGAAATCAAGCAGCTTGAGCACCCACACAAAACTAACATGGAGCTCCTCACTCAAGGTGCTCAAAACTCCAAAGCCAAAGACAAGTTCAGTGCCCAAGCCATTTCCTGCTGCCATGGAAACCAAGTGCTCTGGCAGCACCTATGTCTGAAAGTGGATATGACACCTAGGGAAGGGAGCGTGGTGGTGAATGGTAACTGCCCGAAGCAGCAGCACAGCTCTTCCAGTGCCAAAACAACACCATCTGCCTCATGAACTTCACATACCATCAGCTCTCCTGGCATGTATGTTGGACACTCTGTTGGGTCACTTCCGGTCCCATGCCCTTTGAGCCCAGGGGGATGGAAACAAGCAGCTTGAGCACCCACGCAAAACGAACATGGAGTTCCTCACTCAAGGCGCTCAAAACTTCACAGCCTAAAACAAGTTCAGTGCCCAAGCCATTTCCCGCTGCCATGGAAACCAAGTGCTCTGGCAGCACATATGTCTGAAAGTGGATATGACACAGAGGGAAGGGAGTGTGCTGGTGAATGGCAACTGCCCGAAGCAGCAGCACAGCTCTTCCAGTGCCAAAACAACTCCACCTGCCTCATGAACTTCACATACCATCAGCTGTCCTGGTAGCTATCTAGGAAACCCTGTTGGGTCACTTCCGGTCCCATGCCGATTGAGCCCAGTGGGATGGAATCAAGCAGCTTCAGCACCCACACAAAACTAACATGGAGCTCCTCACTCAAGGCACTCAAAACTTCATGGCCCAAGACAAGTTCAGTGCCCAAACCATTTCCCGCTGCCATGGAAACCAAGTGCTCTGGCAGCACATATGTCTGAAAGTGGATATGACACCTAGGGAAGGGAGTGTGCTGGTGAATTGAAAGTCCCCGAAGCAGCAGCACAGCTCTTCCAGGGCCAAAACAACCCCACCTGCCTCATGAACTTCACATACCATCAGCTGTCCTGGCAGGTATGTTGGATAGCTTGTTGGGTCACTTCCGGTCACATGCCCATTGAACACAGGGGGATGGAATCAAGCAGCTTCAGCACCCACACAAAACTAACATGGAGCTCCTCACTCAAGGCGCTCAAAATCCCACAGCGAAAGACTAGTTCAGTGCCTATACCATTTCCCACTCCCATGGAAACCAAGTGCTCTGGCAGCACATATGTCTGAAAGTGGATATAACACCTAGGGAAGGAAGTGTGCTGGTGAATGGCAACTGCCCAATGCAGCAGCACAGCTCTTCCACTGCCAAAACAACTCCACCTGCCTCATCAACTTCACATACCATCAGCTGTCCTGGCAGCTATCTAGGAAACCCTGTTGGGTCACTACAGGTCCCATGCCAATTGAGCCCAGTGGGATGAAATCAAGCAGCTTCAGCACCCACTCAAAACTAACATGGAGCCCCTCAATAAAGGCGCTCAAAACTCCAAAGCCAAAGACAAGTTCAGTGCCCAAGCCATTTCCGCTGCCATGGAAACCAAGTGCTCTGGCAGCACATATGTCTGAAAGTGGATATGACACCTAGGGAAGGGAGTGTGGTGGTGAATGGCAACTGCCCGAAGCAGCAGCACAGCTCTTCCAGTGCCAAAACAACACCATTTGCCTCATGAACTTCACATACCATCAGCTCTCCTGGCATGTATGTTGGACACTCTGTTGGGTCACTTCCGGTCCTATGCCCTTTGAGCCCAGGGGGATGGAAACAAGCAGCTTCAGCACCCACACAAAACGAACATGAAGCTCCTCACTCAAGGCGCTCTAAAGCCCACAGCCAAAGACAAGTTCAGTTCCCAAGCCATTTCCCGCTGCCATGGAAACCAAGTGCTCTGGCAGCACATATGTCTGAAAGTGGATATGACACCTAGGGAAGGGAGTGTGTTGGTGAATGGCAACTGCCCGAAGCAGCAGCACAGCTCTTCCAGTGCCAAAACAACTCCACCTGCCTCATGAACTTCACATACCATCAGCTATCCTGGCAGCTATCTAGGAAACCCTGTTGGGTCACTTCCGGTCCCATGCCCATTGAGCCCAGGGGGATGGAATCAAGCAGCTTCAGCACCCACACAAAACTGACATGGAGCTCCTCACCCAATGCGCTCAAAAGCCCACAGCCAAAGACAAGTTCAGTGCCAGAGCCATTTCCCGCTGCCATGGAAACCAAGTACTCTGGCAGCACATATGTCTGAAAGTGGATATGACACCTAGGGAAGGGAGTGTGGTGGTGAATGGCAACTGCCCGAAGCAGCAGCACAGCTCTTCCAGTGCCAAAACAACTCCACCTGCCTCATGAACTTCACATACCATCAGCTCTCCTGGCATGTATGTTGGACACCCTGTTGGGTCACTTCCGGTCCCATGCCCATTGAGCCCAGTGGGACGAAATAAAGCAGCTTGAGCACCTACACAAAACTAACATGGAGCTCCTCATTCAAGGCGCTCAAAACTCCACAGCCAAAGACAAGTTCAGTGCCCAAGCCATTTCCCGCTGCCATGGAAACCAAGTGCTCTGGCAGCACATATGTCTGAAAGTGGATATGACACCTAGGGAAGGGAGTGTGCTGGTGAATGGCAACTGCCCGAAGCAGCAGCACAGCTCTTCCAGTGCCAAAACAACTCCACCTGCCTCATGAACTTCACATACCATCAGCTGTCCTGGCAGCTATCTAGGAAACGCTGCTGGGTCACTTCCGGTCCCATGCCCATTGAGCCCAGTGGGATGGAATCAAGCAGCTTCAGCACCCACACAAAACTAACATGGAGCTCCTCACTCAAGCCGCTCAATACTCCACCGCCAAAATTCAGTGCTGAAGCCATTTCCTGCTGCCATGGAAACCAAGTGCTCTGGCAGCACATATGTCTGAAAGTGGATATGACACCTAGGGAAGGGAGTGTGCTGGTGAATGGCAACTTCCCCAAGCAGCAGCACAGCTCTTCCAGTGCCAAAACAACACCACCTGCCTCATGAACTTCACATACCATCAGCTGTCCTGGCAGCTATCTAGGAAACCCAGTGGGTCACTTCCGGTCCCATGCCCATTGAGCCCAGTGGGATGGAATCAAGCAGCTTGAGCACCCACACAAAACTAACATGGAGCTCCTCACTCAAGGCGCTCAATACTCCACCGCCAAAGTTCAGTGCTGAAGCCATTTCCTGCTGCCATGGAAACCAAGTGCTCTGGCAGCACATATGTCTGAAAGTGGATATGACACCTAGGGAAGGGAGTGTGGTGGTGAATGGCAACTGCCCGAAGCAGCAGCCCAGCTCTTCCAGTGCCAAAACAACTCCACCTGCCTCATGAACTTCACATACCATCAGCTGTCCTGGCAGCTATCTAGGAAACCCTGTTGGGTCACTTCCGGTCCCATGCCCATTGAGCCCAGTGGGATGGAATCAAGCAGCTTCAGCACCCACACAAAACTAACATGGAACTCCTCACTCCAGGCACTCAAAACTTCAAGGCCAAAGACAAGTTCAGTGCCCAAACCATTTCCCGCTGCCATGGAAACCAAGTGCTCTGGCAGCACATATGTCTGAAAGTGGATATGACACCTAGGGAGGGGAGTGTGCTGGTGAATGGCAACTGCCCGAAGCAGCAGCACAGCTCTTCCACTGCCAAAACAACTCCACCTGCCTCATGAACTTCACATACCATCAGCTGTCCTGACAGCTATTTAGGATACCCTGTTGGGTCACTTCCGGTCCCATGCCCATTGAGCCCAGTAGGATAGAATCAAGCAGCTTGAGCAACCACAAAAAACTAACATGGAGCTCCTCACTCAAGGCGCTCAAAACTCCACAGCCAAAGACGAGTTCAGTGCCAGAGCCATTTCCCGCTGCCATGGAAACCAAGTGCTCTGGCAGCACATATGTCTGAAAGTGGATATGACACCTAGGGAAGGGAGTGTGCTGGTGAATGGCAACTGCCTGAAGCAGCAGCACAGCTCTTCCAGTGCCAAAGCAACTCCACCTGCCTCATGAACTTCACATACCATCAGCTGTCCTGGCAGCTATCTAGGAAACCCTGTTGGGTCACTTCCGGTCCCATGCCCATTGAGCCCAGTGGGATGGAATCAAGCAGCTTGAGCACCCACACAAATCTAACATGGAGCCCCTCACTCAAGGCGATCAAAACGCCACAGCCAAAGACAAGTCCAGTGCCCAAGCCATTTCCCTCTGCAATGGAAACCAAGTGCTCTGGCAGCACATATGTCTGAAAGTGGATATGACACCTAGGGAAGGGAGTGTGCTGGTGAATGGCAACTGCCCAAAGCAGCAGCACAGCTCTTAAACTGCCAAAACAACTCCACCTGCCTCATGAACTTCACATACCATCAGCTGTCCTGGCAGCTATCTAGGAAACCCTGTTGGGTCACTACAGGTCCCATGCCAATTGAGCCCAGTGGGATGAAATCAAGCAGCTTCAGCACCCACTCAAAACTAACATGGAGCCCCTCACTCAAGGCGCTCAAAACGACACAGCCAAAGACAATTTCAGTGCCCAAGCCATTTCCGCTGCCATGGAAACCAAGTGCTCTGGCAGCACATATGTCTGAAAGTGGATATGACACCTAGGGAAGGGAGTGTGGTGGTGAATGGCAACTGCCCGAAGCAGCAGCACAGCTCTTCCAGTGCCAAAACAACACCATTTGCCTCATGAACTTCACATACCATCAGCTCTCCTGGCATATATGTTGGACACTCTGTTGGGTCATTTCCGGTCCCATGCCCATTGAGCCCAGTCGGATGGAATCAAGCAGCTTCAGCACCCACACAAAACGAACATGAAGCTCCTCACTCAAGGCGCTCTAAAGCCCACAGCCAAAGACAAGTTCAGTTCCCAAGCCATTTCCCGCTGCCATGGAAACCAAGTGCTCTGGCTGCACATATGTCTGAAAGTGGATATGACACCTAGGGAAGGGAGTGTGTTGGTGAATGGCAACTGCCCGAAGCAGCAGCACAGCTCTTCCAGTGCCAAAACAACTCCACCTGCCTCATGAACTTCACATACCATCAGCTATCCTGGCAGCTATCTAGGAAACCCTGTTGGGTCACTTCCGGTCCCATGCCCATTGAGCCCAGGGGGATGGAAACAAGCAGCTTCAGCACCCACACAAAACTGATATGGAGCTCCTAACCCAATGCGCTCAAAAGCCCACAGCCAAAGACAAGTTCAGTGCCAGAGCCATTTCCCGCTGCCATGGAAACCAAGTACTCTGGCAGCACATATGTCTGAAAGTGGATATGACACCTAGGGAAGGGAGTGTGCTGGTGAATGGCAACTGCCCGAACCAGCAGCACAGCTCTTCCACTGCCAAAACAACTCCACCTGCCTCATTAACTTCACATACCATCAGCTGTCCTGGCAGCTATCTAGGAAACCCTGCTGGGTCACTTCCGGTCCCATGCCCATTGAGCCCAGTGGGATGGAATCAAGCAGCTTCAGCACCCACACAAAACTAACTTGGAGCTCCTCACTCAAGGCGCTCAATACTCCACCGCCAAAGTTCAGTGCTGAAGCCATTTCCTGCTGCCATGGAAACCAAGTGCTCTGGCAGCACATATGTCTGAAAGTGGATATGACACCTAGGGAAGGGAGTGTGCTGGTGAATGGCAACTGCCCGAAGCAGCAGCACAGCTCTTCCAGTGCCAAAACAACTCCACCTGCCTCATGAACTTCACATACCATCAGCTGTCCTGGCAGCTATCTAGGAAACCCTGTGTGGTCACTTCCGGTCCCATGCCCATTGAGCCCAGTGGGATGGAATCAAGCAGCTTCAGCACCCACACAAAACTAACATGGAGCTCCTCACTCAAGGCGCTCAATACTCCACCGCCAAAGTTCAGTGCTGAAGCCATTTCCTGCTGCCATGGAAACCAAGTGCTCTGGCAGCACATATGTCTGAAAGTGGATATGACACCTAGGGAAGGGAGTGTGGTGGTGAATGGCAACTGCCCGAAGCAGCAGCACAGCTCTTCCAGTGCCAAAACAACTCCACCTGCCTCATGAACTTCACATACCATCAGCTGTCCTGGCAGCTATCTAGGAAACCCTGTTGGGTCACTTCCGGTCCCATGCCCATTGAGCCCAGTGGGATGGAATCAAGCAGCTTCAGCACCCACACAAATCTAACATGGAGCTCCTCACTCAAGGCGCTTAAAACTCCTCAGTCAAAGACAAGTTCAGTGCATAAGCCATTTCCCGCTGCCATGGAAACCAAGTGCTCTGGCAGCACATAGGTCTGAAAGTGGATATGACACCTAGGGAAGGGAGTGTGGTGATGAATGGCAACTGCCCGAAGCAGCAGCACAGCTCTTCCAGTGACAAAACAACTCCACCTGCCTCATGAACTTCACATACCATCAGCTGTCCTGGCAGGTAAGTTGGACACCCTGTTGGGTCACTTCGGGTCACATGCCCATTGAGCCCAGTGGGATGGAATCAAGCAGCTTCAGCACCCACACAAAACGAACATGGAGCTCCTCAATCAAGGCGCTCAAAACT
Organism: Ochotona princeps; assembly: GCF_030435755.1. NCBI lineage: Eukaryota > Metazoa > Chordata > Mammalia > Lagomorpha > Ochotonidae > Ochotona > Ochotona princeps. The sequence continues at coordinate 139,475,549 of NC_080832.1, read as the reverse complement.
CCATGGCCAAAGACAAGTTCAGTGCCGAAGCCATTTCCTGCTGCCATGGAAACCAAGTGCTCTGGCAGCACATATGTCTGAAAGTGGATATGACACCTAGGGAAGGGAGTGTGCTGGTGAATGGCAACTGCCCGAAGCAGCAGCACAGCTCTTCCACTGCCAAAACAACTCCACCTGCCTCATGAACTTCACATACCATCAGCTGTCCTGGCAGCTATCTAGGAAACCCTGTTGGGTCACTTCCGGTCCCATGCCCATTGAGCCCAGTAGGATAGAATCAAGCAGCTTGAGCAACCACAAAAAACTAACATGGAGCTCCTCACTCAAGGCGCTCAAAACTCCACGGCCAAAGACGAGTTCAGTGCCAGAGCCATTTCCCGCTGCCATGGAAACCAAGTGCTCTGGCAGCACTTATGTCTGAATGTGGATATGACACCTAGGGAAGGGAGTGTGCTGGTGAATGGCAACTGCCCGAAGCAGCAGCACAGCTCTTCCACTGCCAAAAAAACTCCACCTGCCTCATTAACTTCACATACCATCAGCTGTCCTGGCAGCTATCTAGGAAACCCTGTTGGCTCACATCCGGTCCCATGCCCATTGAGCCCAGTGGGATGGAAACAAGCAGCTTGAGCACCCACGCAAAACGAACATGGAGTTCCTCACTCAAGGCGCTCAAAACTTCACAGCCTAAAACAAGTTCAGTGCCCAAGCCATTTCCCGCTGCCATGGAAACCAAGTGCTCTGGCAGCACATATGTCTGAAAGTGGATATGACACAGAGGGAAGGGAGTGTGCTGGTGAATGGCAACTGCCCGAAGCAGCAGCACAGCTCTTGCACTGCCAAAACAACTCCACCTGCCTCATGAACTTCACATACCATCAGCTGTCCTGGCGGGTATGTTGGACACCTTGTTGGGTCACTTCCGGTCCCATGCCCATTGAGCCCAGGTGGATGAAATCAAGCAGCTTGAGCACCCACACAAAACTAACATGGAGCTCCTCACTCAAGGTGCTCAAAACTCCAAAGCCAAAGACAAGTTCAGTGCCCAAGCCATTTCCTGCTGCCATGGAAACCAAGTGCTCTGGCAGCACCTATGTCTGAAAGTGGATATGACACCTAGGGAAGGGAGCGTGGTGGTGAATGGTAACTGCCCGAAGCAGCAGCACAGCTCTTCCAGTGCCAAAACAACACCATCTGCCGCATGAACTTCACATACCATCAGCTCTCCTGGCATGTATGTTGGACACTCTGTTGGGTCACTTCCGGTCCCATGCCCTTTGAGCCCAGGGGGATGGAAACAAGCAGCTTGAGCACCCACGCAAAACGAACATGGAGTTCCTCACTCAAGGCGCTCAAAACTTCACAGCCTAAAACAAGTTCAGTGCCCAAGCCATTTCCCGCTGCCATGGAAACCAAGTGCTCTGGCAGCACATATGAATGAAAGTGGATATGACACAGAGGGAAGGGAGTGTGCTGGTGAATGGCAACTGCCCGAAGCAGCAGCACAGCTCTTGCACTGCCAAAACAACTCCACCTGCCTCATGAACTTCACATACCATCAGCTGTCCTGGCGGGTATGTTGGACACCTTGTTGGGTCACTTCCGGTCCCATGCCCATTGAGCCCAGGTGGATGAAATCAAGCAGCTTGAGCACCCACACAAAACTAACATGGAGCTCCTCACTCAAGGTGCTCAAAACTCCAAAGCCAAAGACAAGTTCAGTGCCCAAGCCATTTCCTGCTGCCATGGAAACCAAGTGCTCTGGCAGCACCTATGTCTGAAAGTGGATATGACACCTAGGGAAGGGAGCGTGGTGGTGAATGGTAACTGCCCGAAGCAGCAGCACAGCTCTTCCAGTGCCAAAACAACACCATCTGCCTCATGAACTTCACATACCATCAGCTCTCCTGGCATGTATGTTGGACACTCTGTTGGGTCACTTCCGGTCCCATGCCCTTTGAGCCCAGGGGGATGGAAACAAGCAGCTTGAGCACCCACGCAAAACGAACATGGAGTTCCTCACTCAAGGCGCTCAAAACTTCACAGCCTAAAACAAGTTCAGTGCCCAAGCCATTTCCCGCTGCCATGGAAACCAAGTGCTCTGGCAGCACATATGACTGAAAGTGGATATGACACCTAGTGAAGGGAGTGTGCTGGTGAATGGCAACTGCCCGAAGCAGCAGCACAGCTCTTCCACTGCCAAAACAACTCCACCTGCCTCATGAACTTCACATACCATCAGCTGTCCTGGTAGCTATCTAGGAAACCCTGTGTGGTCACTTCCGGTCCCATGCCGATTGAGCCCAGTGGGATGGAATCAAGCAGCTTCAGCACCCACACAAAACTAACATGGAGCTCCTCACTCAAGGCACTCAAAACTTCATGGCCCAAGACAAGTTCAGTGCCCAAACCATTTCCCGCTGCCATGGAAACCAAGTGCTCTGGCAGCACATATGTCTGAAAGTGGATATGACACCTAGGGAAGGGAGTGTGCTGGTGAATTGAAAGTCCCTGAAGCAGCAGCACAGCTCTTCCAGTGCCAAAACAACTCCACCTGCCTCATGAACTTCACATACCATCAGCTGTCCTGGCAACTATCTAGGAAACCCTGTTGGGTCACTTCCGGTCCCATGCCCATTGAGCCCAGTGGGATGGAATCAAGCAGCTTCAGCACCCACACAAAAAGAACATGGAGCTCCTCACTCAAGGCGCTCAAAACTCCATGGCCAAAGACAAGTTCAGTGCCGAAGCCATTTACCGCTGCCATGGAAACCAAGTGCTCTGGCAGCACATATGTCTGAAAGTGGATATGACACCTAGGGAAGGGAGTGTGCTGGTGAATGGCAACTGCCCGAAGCAGCAGCACAGCACTTCCACTGCCAAAACAACCCCACCTGCCTCATGAACTTCACATACCATCAGCTGTCCTGGCAGGTATGTTGGATAGCTTGTTGGGTCACTTCCGGTCACATGCCCATTGAACACAGGGGATGAAATCAAGCAGCTTCAGCACCCACACAAAACTAACATGGAGCTCCTCATCAAGGCGACTAAAAGCCCACAGCCAAAGACAAGTTCAGTGCGTATACCATTTCCCGCTGCCATGGAAACCAAGTGCTCTGGCAGCACATATGTCTGAAAGTGGATATGACACCTAGGGAAGGGAGTGTGCTGGTGAATGGCAACTGCCCGAAGCAGCAGCACAGCTCTTCCACTGCCAAAAACTCCACCTGTCTCATGAACTTCACATACCATCAGCTGTCCTGGCAACTATCTAGGAAACCCTGTTTGGTCACTTCCGGTCCCATGCCCATTGAGCCCAGTGGGATGGAATCAAGCAGCTTCAGCACCCACACAAAACTAACATGGAGCTCCTCACTCAAGGTGCTCAAAACTCCAAAGCCAAAGACAAGTTCAGTGCCCAAGCCATCTCCCGCTGCCATGGAAACGAAGTGCTCTGGCAGCACATATGTCTGAAAGTGGATATGACACCTAGGGAAGGGAGTGTCGTGCTGAATGGCAACTGCCTGAAGCAGCATCACAGCTCTTCCAGTGCAAAAACAACTCCACCTGCCTCATGAACTTCACATACCATCAGCTGTCCTGGCAGGTATGTTGGACACCCTGTTGGGTCACTTCCGGTCCCATGCCCATTGAGCCCAGTGGGATGGAATCAAGCAGCTTCAGCACCCACACAAAACTAAGATGAACCTCCTCACTCAAGGCACTCCAAATTTCACAGCCAAAGACAAGTTCAGTGCCCAAGGTATTTCCCGCTGCCATGGAAACCAAGTGCTCTGGCAGCACATATGTCTGAAAGTGGATATGACACTTAGGGAAGGGAGTGTGGTGCTGAATGGCAACTGCCCGAAGCAGCAGCACAGCTCTTCCACTGCCAAAACAACTCCACCTGCCTCATGAACTTCACATACCATCAGCTGTCCTGGCAACTATCTAGGAAACCCTGTTTGGTCACTTCCGGTCCCATGCCCATTGAGCCCAGTGGGATGGAATCAAGCAGCTTCAGCACCCACACAAAACTAACATGGAGCTCCTCACTCAAGGCGCTCAATACTCCACCGCCAAAGTTCAGTGCTGAAGCCATTTCCTGCTGCCATGGAAACCAAGTGCTCTGGCAGCACATATGTCTGAAAGTGGATATGACACCTAGGGAAGGGAGTGTGGTGCTGAATGGCAACTGCCTGAAGCAGCATCACAGCTCTTCCAGTGCAAAAAAAACTCCACCTGCCTCATGAACTTCACATACCATCAGCTGTCCTGGCAGGTATGTTGGACACCCTTTTGGGTCACTTCCGGTCCCATGCCCATTGAGCCCAGTGGGATGGAATCAAGCAGCTTGAGCACCCACACAAAACTAAGATGAACCTCCTTACTCAAGGCACTCCAAATTTCACAGCCAAAGACAAGTTCAGTGCCCAAGGTATTTCCCGCTGCCATGGAAACCAATTGCTCTGGCAGCACATATGTCTGAAAGTGGATATGACACCTAGGAAAGGGAGTGTGGTGCTGAATGACAACTGCCCGAAGCAGCAGCACAGCTCTTCCACTGCCAAAACAACTCCACCTGCCTCATGAACTTCACATACCATCAGCTGTCCTGGCGGGTATGTTGGACACCTTGTTGGGTCACTTCCGGTCCCATGCCCATTGAGCCCAGTGGGATGGAATCAAGCAGCTTGAGCACCCACACAAAACTAAGATGGAGCTCCTCACTCAAGGTGCTCAAAACTCCAAAGCCAAAGACAAGTTCAGTGCCCAAGCCATTTCCTGCTGCCATGAAAACCAAGTGCTCTGGCAGCACATATGTCTGAAAGTGGATATGACCCCTAGGGAAGGGAGTGTGCTGGTGAATGGCAACTGCCTGAAGCAGCATCACAGTTCCTCCAGTGCAAAAACAACTCCACCTGCCTCATGAACTTCACATACCATCAGCTGTCCTGGCAGGTATGTTGGACAATTTGTTGGGTCACTTCCGGTCCCATGCCCATTGAGCCCAGTGGGATGGAATCAAGCAGCTTCAGCACCCACACAAAACGAACATGGAGCTCCTCACTCCAGGCGCTGAAAACTTCACGGCCAAAGACAAGTTCAGTTCCCAAGCCATTTCCCGCTGCCATGGAAACCAAGTGCTCTGGCAGCACATATGTCTGAAAGTGGATATGACACCTAGGGAAGGGAGTGTGTTGGTGAATGGCAACTGCTCGAAGCAGCAGCACAGCTCTTCCAGTGCCTAAACAACTCCACCTGCCTCATGAACTTCACATACCATCAGCTGTCCTGGCAGGTAAGTTGGACACCCTGTTGGGTCACTTCCGGTCCCATGCCCATTGAGCCCAGTGGGATGGAATCAAGAAGCTTCAGCACCCACACAAAACTAACATGGAGCTCCTCACTCAAGGCGCTCAAAACTCCGCGACCAAAGACAAGTTCAGTGCGTATACCATTTCCCGCTGCCATGGAAACCAAGTGCTCTGGCAGCACATATGTCTGAAAGTGGATATGACACCTAGGGAAGGGAGTGTGGTGGTGAATGGCAACTGCCCGAAGCAGCAGCACAGCTTTTCCACTGCCAAAACAACTCCACCTGCCTCATGAACTTCACATACCATCAGCTGTCCTGGCAGCTATCTAGGAAACCCTGTTGGGTCACTTCCGGTCCCATGCCCATTGAGCCCAGTGGGATGGAATCAAGCAGCTTCAGCACCCACACAAATCGAACATGGAGCTCCTCACTCAAGACGCTCAAAACTCCATTGCCAAAGACAAGTTCAGTGCCCAAGCCATTTCCCGCTGCCACGGAAACCAAGTGCTCTGGCAGCACATATGTCTGAAAGTGGATATGACACTTAGGGAAGGGAGTGTGCTGGTGAATGGCAACTGCCCGAAGCAGCAGCACAGCTCTTCCAGTGCCAAAACAACACCACCTGCCTCATCAACTTCACATACCATCAGCTGTCCCTGCAGCTATCTAGGAAACCCTGTTGGCTCACTTCCGGTCCCATGCCCATTGAGCCCAGTGGGATGGAATCAAGCAGCTTCAGCACCCACACAAAACGAGCATGGAGCTCCTCACTCAAGGCGCTCAAACCTATACGGTAAAAGACAAGTTCAGTGCCGAAGCCATTTCCCGCTGCCATGGAAACCAAGTGCTCTGGCAGCACATATGTCTGAAAGTGGATATGACACCTAGGGAAGGGAGTGTGCTGGTGAATGGCAACTGCCCGAAGCAGCAGCACAGCTCTTCCACTGCCAAAACAACTCCACCTGCCTCATGAACTTCACATACCATCAGCTGTCCTGGCAGCTATCTAGGAAACCCTGTTGGGTCACTTCCAGTCCCAAGCCCATTGAGCCCAGTGGGATGGAATCAAGCAGCTTCAGCACCCACACAAAACTAACATGGAGCTCCTCACTCAAGGCGCTCAAAACTCCACAGCCAAAGACAAGTTCAGTTCCCAAGCTATTTCCCGCTGCCATGGAAACCAAGTGCTCTGGCAGCACATATGCCTGAAATTGGATATGGCACCTGGGCAAGGGAGAGTCGTGGTGAATGGCAACTGCCCGAAGCAGCAGCACAGCTCGTCCAGTGCCAAAACAACTCCACCTGCCTCATGAACTTCACATACCATCAGCTGTCCTGGCAAGTATGTTAAACACCCTGTTGGGTCACTTCTGGTCCCATGCCCTTTGAGCCCAGTGGGATGGAATCAAGAAGCTTCAGCACAAACACAAAACGAAAATGGAGCTCCTCACTCAAGGCGCTAAAAGCTCCGCGACCAAAGACAAGTTCAGTGCCCAAGCCATTTCCTGCTGCCATGGAAACCAAGTGCTCTGGCAGCACATATGTCTGAAAGTGGATATGACACCTAGGGAAGGGAGTGTGGTGGTGAATGGCAACTGCCCGAAGCAGCAGCACAGCTCTTCCAGTGCCAAAACAACTCCACCTGCCTCATGAACTTCACATACCATCAGCTGTCCTGGCAGCTATCTAGGAAACCCTGTTGGGTCACTTCCGGACCCATGCCCATTGAGCCCAGTGGGATGGAATCAAGCAGCTTCAGCACCCACACAAATCGAACATGGAGTTCCTCACTCAAGACGCTCAAAACTCCATTGCCAAAGACAAGTTCAGTGCCCAAGCCATTTCCCGCTGCCACGGAAACCAAGTGCTCTGGCAGCACATATGTCTGAAAGTGGATATGACACTTAGGGAAGGGAGTGTGCTGGTGAATGGCAACTGCCCGAAGCAGCAGCACAGCTCTTCCAGTGCCAAAACAACTCCGCCTGCCTCATCAACTTCACATACCATCAGCTGTCCCTGCAGCTATCTAGGAAACCCTGTTGGGTCACTTTCGGTCCCATGCCCATTGAGCCCAGTGGGATGGAATCAAGCAGCTTCAGCACCCACACAAAACGAGCATGGAGCTCCTCACTCTAGGCGCTCAAACCTCCACGGTAAAAGACAAGTTCAGTGCCGAAGCCATTTCCCGCTGCCATGGAAACCAAGTGCTCTGGCAGCACATATGCCTGAAAGTGGATATGGCACCTGGGGAAGGGAGAGTCGTGGTGAATGGCAACCACCCGAAGCAGCAGCACAGCTCTTCCAGTGCGAAAACAACTCCGTCTGCCTCATGAACTTGACATACCATCAGCTGTCCTGGCAGCTATCTAGGAAACCCTGTGTGGTCACATCCGGTCCCATGCCCATTGAGCCCAGTGGGATGGAATCAACCAGCTTCAGCACAAACACAAAATGAACATGGAGCTCCTCAGTCAAGGCGCTCAAAACTCCATAGCCAAAGACAAGTTCAGTGCCCAAGCCATTTCCCGCTGCCATGGAAACCAAGTGCTCTGGCAGCACATATGTCTGAAAGTGGATATGACACCTAGGGAAGGGAGTGTGCTGGTGAATGGCAACTGCTCGAAGCTGCAGCACAGCTCTTCCACTGCCAAAACAACTCCACCTGCCTCATGAACTTCACATACCATCAGCTGTCCTGGCAGCTATCTAGGAAACCCTGTTGGGTTACTTCCAGTCCCATGCCCATTGAGCCCAGTGGGATGGAATCAAGCAGCTTCAGCACCCACACAAAACTAACATGGAGCTCCTCACTCAAGGCGCTCAAAACTCCACAGCCAAAGACAAGTTCAGTTCCCAAGCTATTTCCCGCTGCCATGGAAACCAAGTGCTCTGGCAGCACATATGTCTGAAAATGGATATGACACCTACAGAAGGGAGTGTGCTGGTGAATGGCAACTGCCCCAAGCAGCAGCACAGCTCTTCCACTGCCAAAACAACTCCACCTGCCTCATGAACTTCACATACCATCAGCTGTCGTGGCAGGTAAGTTGGACACCCTGTTGGGTCACTTCCGGTCCCATGCCCATTGAGCCCAGTGGGATGGAATCAACCAGCTTGAGCACACACACAAAACGAACATGGAGCTCCTCACTCAAGGCGCTCAATACTCCATGGCGAAAGACAAGTTCAGTGCCAAAGCCATTTCCCGCTGCCATGGAAACCAAGTGCTCTGGCAGCACATATGTCTGAAAGTGGATATGACACCTAGGGAAGGGAGTGTGCTGGTGAATGGCAACTGCCCGAAGCAGCAGCACAGCTCGTCCAGTGCCAAAACAACTCCACCTGCCTCATGAACTTCACATACCATCAGCTGTCCTGGCAAGTATGTTAAACACCCTGTTGGGTTACTTCCGGTCCCATGCCCATTGAGCCCAGTGGGATGGAATCAAGAAGCTTCAGCACCCACACAAAACGAACATGGAGCTCCTCACTCAAGGCGCTAAAACTCCACGGCCAAAGACAAGTTCAGTGCCCAAGCCATTTCCCGCTGCCATGGAAACCAAGTGCTCTGGCAGCACATATGTCTGAAAGTGGATATGACACCTAGGTAAGGGAGTGTACTGGTGAATGGCAACTGCTCGAAGCTGCAGCACAGCTCTTCCAGTGCCAAAACAACTCCACCTGCCTCATCAACTTCACATACCATCAGCTGTCCCTGCAGCTATCTAGGAAACCCTGTTGGGTCACTTCCGGTCCCATGCCAATTGAGCCCAGTGGGATGGAATCAAGCCTATTCAGCACAAACACAAAACGAACATGGAGCTCCTCACTCAAGGCGCTCAAAACTCCACAGCCAAAGACAAGTTCAGTGCCCAAGCCATTTCCCGCTGCCATGGAAACTAAGAGCTCTGGCAGCACATATGTCTGAAAGTGGATATGACACCTAGGGAAGGGAGTGTGGTGGTGAATGGCAACTGCCCGAAGCAGCAGCACAGCTCTTCCACTGCCTAAACAACTCCACCTGCCTCATGAACTTCACATACCATCAGCTGTCCTGGCAGCTATCTAGGAAACCCTGTTGGGTCACTTCCGGTCCCATGCCCATTGAGCCCAGTGAGATGGAATCAAGCAGCTTCAGCACCCACACAAAACGAACATGGAGCTCCTCACTCAAGGCGCTCAAAACTCCACGGCCAAAGACGAGTTCAGTGCCGAAGCCATTTCCCTCTGCAATGGAAACCAAGTGCTCTGGCAGCACATATGTCTGAAAGTGGATATGACACCTAGGGAAGGGAGTGTACTGGTGAATGGCAACTGCCCGAAGCAACAGCACAGCTCTTCCACTGCCAAAACAACTCCATCTTCCTCATGAACTTCACATACCATCAGCTGTCCTGGCAGTTATGTTGGACACCTTTTGGGTCACTTCCTGTCGATGCCCATTGAGCCCAGTGGGATAGAATCAAGCAGCTTGGGCACCCACACAAAACGAACATGGAGCTCCTCACTCAAGGCACTCCAAATTTCACGGCCAAAGACAAGTTCAGTGCCCAAGCCATTTCCCGCTGCCATGGAAACCAAGTGCTCTGGCAGCACATATGTCTGAAAGTGGATATGACACCTAGGGAAGGGAGTGTGCTGGTGAATGGCAACTGCCCGAAGCAGCAGCACAGCTCTTCCAGTGCCAAAACAACTCCACCTGCCTCATGAACTTCACATACCATCAGCTGTCCTGGCAGCTATCTAGGAAACCCTGTTGGGTCACTTCCGGTCCCATGCCCATTGAGCCCAGTGGGATGGAATCAAGCAGCTTGAGAACCCACACAAATCTAACATGGAGCTCCTCACTCAAGGCGCTCAAAACTCCTCGGCCAAGGACAAGTTCAGTGCCGAAGCCATTTCCCGCCGCCATGGAAACCAAGTGCTCTGGCAGCACATATGTCTGAAAGTGGATATGACACCTAGGGAAGGGAGTGTGCTGGTGAATGGCAACTGCCCGAAGCAGCAGCACAGCTCTTCCACTGCCAAAACAACTCCACCTGCCTCATGAACTTCACATACCATCAGCTGTCCTGGCAGCTATCTAGGAAACCCTGTTGGGTCACTTTCGGTCCCATGCCCATTGAGCCCAGTGGGATGGAATCAAGCAGCTTCAGCACCCACACAAAACTAACATGGAGCTCCTCACTCAAGGTACTCAATCCTCCACAACCAAAGACAAGTTCAGTGCCCGAGCCATTTCCCGCTGCCATGGAAACCAAGTGCTCTGGCAGCACATATGTCTGAAAGTGGATATGACACTTAGGGAAGGGAGTGTGCTGGTGAATGGCAACTGCCCGAAGCAGCAGCACAGCTCTTCCAGTGCCAAAACAACTCCACCTGCCTCATGAACTTCACATACCATCAGCTGTCCTGGCAGCTATCTAGGAAACCCTGTTGGGTCCCTTCCAGTCCCATGCCCATTGAGCCCAGTGAGATGGAAACAAGCAGCTTCAGCACCCACAGAAAACTAACATGGAGCTCCTCACTCAAGGCGCTCAAAACTCCCCAGCTAAAGACAAGTTCAGTGCCCAAGCTATTTCCCGCTGCCATGGAAACCAAGTGCTCTGGCAGCACATATATCTGAAAGTGGATATGACACCTAGGGAAGGGAGTGTGCTGGTGAATGGCAACTGCCCGAAGCAGCAGCACAGCTCTTCCAGTGCCAAAACAACTCCACCTGCCTCATCAACTTCACATACCATCAGCTGTCCTAGCAGCTATCTAGGAAACCCTGTTGGGTCACTTTCGGTCCCATGCCCATTAAGCCCAGTGGGATGGAATCAAGCAGCTTGAGCACCCACACAAAACGAACATGGAGCTCCTCACTCAAGGCGCTCAATCCTCCACAACCAAAGACAAGTTCAGTGCCCAAGCTATTTCCCGCTGCCATGGAAACCAAGTGCTCTGGCAGCACATATATCTGAAAGTGGATATGACACCTAGGGAAGGGAGTGTGCTGGTGAATGGCAACTGCCCGAAGCAGCAGCACAGCTCTTCCAGTGCCAAAACAACTCCACCTGCCTCATCAACTTCACATACCATCAGCTGTCCTAGCAGCTATCTAGGAAACCCTGTTGGGTCACTTCCGGTCCCATGCCCATTGAGCCCAGTGGGATGGAATCAAGCAGCTTCAGCACCCACACAAAACGAACATGGAGCTCCTCACTCAAGGCGCTCAAAACTCCACAGCCAAAGACAAGTTCAGTGCCCAAGCCATTTCCCGCTGCCATGGAAACCAAGTGCTCTGGCAGCACATATGTCTGAAAGTGGATATGACACTTAGGAAAGGGAGTGTGCTGGTGAATGGCAACTGCCCGAAGCAGCAGCACAGCTCTTCCAGTGCCAAAACAACTCCGTCTGCCTCATGAACTTCACATACCATCAGCTGTCCTGGAAGCTATCTAGGAAACCCTGTTGGGTCACTTTCGGTCCCATGCCCATTGAGCCCAGTGAGATGGAATCAAGCAGCTTGAGCACCCACACAAAACGAACATGGAGCTCCTCACTCAAGGTGCTCAATCCTCCACAACCAAAGACAAGTTCAGTGCCCAAGCTATTTCCCGCTGCCATGGAAACCAAGTGCTCTGGCAGCACATATGTCTGAAAGTGGATATGACACCTAGGGAAGGGAGTGTGCTGGTGAATGGCAACTGCCCGAAGCAGCAGCACAGCTCTTCCAGTGCCAAAACAACTCCACCTGCCTCATCAACTTCACATACCATCAGCTGTCCTAGCAGCTATCTAGGAAACCCTGTTGGGTCACTTCCGGTCCCATGCCCATTGAGCCCAGTGGGATGGAATCAAGCAGCTTCAGCACCCACACAAAACGAACATGGAGCTCTTCACTCAAGGCGCTCAAAACTCCACAGCCAAAGACAAGTTCAGTGCCCAAGCCATTTCCCTCTGCAGTGGAAACCAAGTGCTCTGGCAGCACATATGTCTGAAAGTGGATATGACACCTAGGGAAGGGAGTGTGCTGGTGAATGGCAACTGCCCGAAGCAGCAGCACAGCTCTTGCACTGCCAAAACAACTCCGTCTGCCTCATGAACTTCACATACCATCAGCTGTCCTGGCAGCTATCTAGGAAACCCTGTTGGGTCACTCTCGGTCCCATGCCCATTGAGCCCAGTGGGATGGAATCAAGCAGCTTGAGCACCCACACAAAACGAACATGGAGCTCCTCACTCAAGGTGCTCAATCCTCCACAACCAAAGACAAGTTCAGTGCCCAAGCCATTTCCCGCTGCCATGGAAACCAAGTGCTCTGGCAGCACATATGTCTGAAAGTGGATATGACACTTAGGGAAGGGAGTGTGCTGGTGAATGGCAACTGCCCGAAGCAGCAGCACAGCTCTTCCACTGCCAAAACAACTCCACCTGCCTCATGAACTTCACATACCATCAGCTGTCCTGGCAGCTATCTAGGAAACCCTGTTGGGTCACTTTCGGTCCCATGCCCATTGAGCCCAGTGGGATGGAATCAAGCAGCTTGAGCACCCACACAAAACGAACATGGAGCTCCTCACTCAAGGTGCTCAATCCTCCACAACCAAAGACAAGTTCAGTGAACAAGCCATTTCCCGCTGCCATGGAAACCAAGTGCTCTGGCAGCACATATGTCTGAAAGTGGATATGACACTTAGGGAAGGGAGTGTGCTGGTGAATGGCAACTGCCCGAAGCAGCAGCACAGCTCTTCCACTGCCAAAACAACTCCACCTGCCTCATGAACTTCACATACCATCAGCTGTCCTGGCAGCTATCTAGGAAACCCTGTTTGGTCACTTCTGGTCCCATGCCCATTGAGCCCAATGGAATGGAAACAAGCAGCTTCAGCACCCACAGAAAACTAACATGGAGCTCCTCACTCAAGGCGCTCAAAACTCCCCAGCTAAAGACAAGTTCAGTGCCCAAGCTATTTCCCGCTGCCATGGAAACCAAGTGCTCTGGCAGCACATATGTCTGAAAGTGGATATGACACCTAGGGAAGGGAGTGTGCTGGTGAATGGCAACTGCCCGAAGCAGCAGCACAGCTCTTCCAGTGCCAAAACAACTCCACCTGCCTCATGAACTTCACATACCATCAGCTGTCCTGGCAGCTATCTAGGAAACCCTGTTGGGTCACTTCCGGTCCCATGCCCATTGAGCCCAGTGGGATGGAATCAAGCAGCTTGTACACCCACACATAACGAACATGGAGCTCCTCACTCAAGGCGCTCAAAACTCCACAGCCAAAGACAAGTTCAGTGCCCAAGCCATTTCCCGCTGCCATGGAAACCAAGTGCTCTGGCAGCACATATGTCTGAAAGTGGATATGACACTTAGGGAAGGGAGTGTGCTGGTGAATGGCAACTGCCCGAAGCAGCAGCACAGCTCTTCCACTGCCAAAACAACTCCACCTGCCTCATGAACTTCACATACCATCAGCTGTCCTAGCAGCTATCTAGGAAACCCTGTTGGGTCACTTCCGGTCCCATGCCCATTGAGCCCAGTGGGATGGAATCAAGCAGCTTCAGCACCCACACAAAACGAACATGGAGCTCCTCACTCAAGGCGCTCAAAACTGCATGGCGAAAGACAAGTTCAGTGCCAAAGCCATTTCCCTCTGCAGTGGAAACCAAGTGCTCTGGCAGCACATATGTCTGAAAGTGGATATGACACCTAGGGAAGGGAGTGTGCTGGTGAATGGCAACTGCCCGAAGCAGCAGCACAGCTCTTCCAGTGCCAAAACAACTACACCTGCCTCATGAACTTCACATACCATCAGCTGTCCTAGCAGCTATCTAGGAAACCCTGTTGGGTCACTTCCGGTCCCATGCCCATTGAGCCCAGTGGGATGGAATCAAGCAGCTTGAGCACCCACACAAAACGAACATGGAGCTCCTCACTCAAGGCGCTCAAAACTCCACAGCCAAAGACAAGTTCAGTGCCCAAGCCATTTCCCGCTGCCATGGAAACCAAGTGCTCTGGCAGCACATATGTCTGAAAGTGGATATGACACTTAGGGAAGGGAGTGTGCTGGTGAATGGCAACTGCCCGAAGCAGCAGCACAGCTCTTCCAGTGCCAAAACAACTCCACCTGCCTCATGAACTTCACATACCATCAGCTGTCCTGGCAGCTATCTAGGAAACCCTGTTGGGTCACTTCTGGTTACATGCCCATTGAGCCCAGTGGGATGGAAACAAGCAGCTTCAGCACCCACAGAAAACTAACATGGAGCTCCTCACTCAAGGCGCTCAAAACTCCGCAGCTAAAGACAAGTTCAGTGTCGAAGCCATTTCCCGCTGCCATGGAAACCAAGTGCTCTGGCAGCACATATATCTGAAAGTGGATATGACACCTAGGGAAGGGAGTGTGCTGGTGAATGGCAACTGCCCGAAGCAGCAGCACAGCTCTTCCAGTGCCAAAACAACTCCCACTGCCTCATGAACTTCACATACCATCAGCTGTCCTGGCAGCTATCTAGGAAACCCTGTTGGGTCACTTCCGGTCCCATGCCCATTGAGCCCAGTGGGATGGAATCAAGCAGCTTGAGCACCCACACATAACGAACATGGAGCTCCTCACTCAAGGCGCTCAAAACTCCACAGCCAAAGACAAGTTCAGTGCCCAAGCCATTTCCCGCTGCCATGGAAACCAAGTGCTCTGGCAGCACATATGTCTGAAAGTGGATATGACACTTAGGGAAGGGAGTGTGCTGGTGAATGGCAACTGCCCGAAGCAGCAGCACAGCTCTTCCACTGCCAAAACAACTCCACCTGCCTCATGAACTTCACATACCATCAGCTGTCCTGGCAGCTATCTAGGAAACCCTGTTGGGTCACTTCCGGTCCCATGCCCATTGAGCCCAGTGGGATGGAATCAAGCAGCTTCAGCACCCACACAAAACGAACATGGAGCTCCTCACTCAAGGCGCTCAAAACTGCATGGCGAAAGACAAGTTCAGTGCCAAAGCCATTTCCCTCTGCAGTGGAAACCAAGTGCTCTGGCAGCACATATGTCTGAAAGTGGATATGACACCTAGGGAAGGGAGTGTGCTGGTAAATGGCAACTGCCCGAAGCAGCAGCACAGCTCTTCCACTGCCAAAACAACTCCATCTTCCTCATGAACTTCACATACCATCAGCTGTCCTGGCAGCTATCTAGGAAACCCTGTTGGGTCACTTCCGGTCCCATGCCCATTGAGCCCAGTGGGATGGAATCAAGCAGCTTGAGCACCCACACAAAACGAACATGGAGCTCCTCACTCAAAGCGCTCAAAACTCCACAGCCAAAGACAAGTTCAGTGCCCAAGCCATTTCCCGCTGCCATGGAAACCAAGTGCTCTGGCAGCACATATGTCTGAAAGTGGATATGACACTTAGGGAAGGGAGTGTGCTCTTGAATGGCAACTGCCCGAAGCAGCAGCACAGCTCTTCCAGTGCCAAAACAACTCCACCTGCCTCATCAACTTCACATACCATCAGCTGTCCTAGCAGCTATCTAGGAAACCCTGTTGGGTCACTTCCGGTCCCATGCCCATTGAGCCCAGTGGGATGGAATCAAGCAGCTTGAGCACCCACACATAACGAACATGGAGCTCCTCACTCAAGGCACTCAAAACTCCACAGCCAAAGACAAGTTCAGTGCCCAAGCCATTTCCCGCTGCCATGGAAACCAAGTGCTCTGGCAGCACATATGTCTGAAAGTGGATATGACACTTAGGGAAGGGAGTGTGGTGGTGAATGGCAACTGCCCAAAGCAGCAGCACAGCTCTTCCACTGCCAAAACAACTCCACCTGCCTCATGAACTTCACATACCATCAGCTGTCCTGGCAGCTATCTAGGAAACCCTGTTGGGTCACTTCTGGTCCCATGCCCATTGAGCCCAGTGGGATGGAAACAAGCAGCTTCAGCACCCACACAAAACTAACATGGAGCTCCTCACTCAAGGCGCTCAAAACTCCGCAGCTAAAGACAAGTTCAGTGCCCAAGCCATTTCCCGCTGCCATGGAAACCAAGTGCTCTGGCAGCACATATATCTGAAAGTGGATATGACACCTAGTGAAGGGAGTGTGCTGGTGAATGGCAACTGCCCGAAGCAGCAGCACAGCTCTTCCAGTGCCAAAACAACTCCACCTGCCTCATGAACTTCACATACCATCAGCTGTCCTAGCAGCTATCTAGGAAACCCTGTTGGGTCACTTCCGGTCCCATGCCCATTGAGCCCAGTGGGATGGAATCAAGCAGCTTGAGCACCCACACATAACGAACATGGAGCTCCTCACTCAAGGCGCTCAAAACTCCACAGCCAAAGACAAGTTCAGTGCCCAAGCCATTTCCCGCTGCCATGGAAACCAAGTGCTCTGGCAGCACATATGTCTGAAAGTGGATATGACACTTAGGGAAGGGAGTGTGCTGGTGAATGGCAACTGCCCGAAGCAGCAGCACAGCTCTTCCAGTGCCAAAACAACTCCACCTGCCTCATGAACTTCACATACCATCAGCTGTCCTGGCAGCTATCTAGGAAACCCTGTTGGGTCACTTCTGGTCCCATGCCCATTGAGCCCAGTGGGATGGAAACAAGCAGCTTCAGCACCCACACAAAACTAACATGGAGCTCCTCACTCAAGGCGCTCAAAACTCCGCAGCTAAAGACAAGTTCAGTGCCCAAGCCATTTCCCGCTGCCATGGAAACCAAGTGCTCTGGCAGCACATATGTCTGAAAGTGGATATGACACTTAGGGAAGGGAGTGTGCTGGTGAATGGCAACTGCCCGAAGCAGCAGCACAGCTCTTCCAGTGCCAAAACAACTCCACCTGCCTCATGAACTTCACATACCATCAGCTGTCCTGGCAGCTATCTAGGAAACCCTGTTGGGTCACTTCCGGTCCCATGCCCATTGAGCCCAGTGGGATGGAATCAAGCAGCTTGAGCACCCACACATAACGAACATGGAGCTCCTCACTCAAGGCGCTCAAAACTCCACAGCCAAAGACAAGTTCAGTGCCCAAGCCATTTCCCGCTGCCATGGAAACCAAGTGCTCTGGCAGCACATATGTCTGAAAGTGGATATGACACCTAGGGAAGGGAGTGTGCTGGTGAATGGCAACTGCCCGAAGCAGCAGCACAGCTCTTCCAGTGCCAAAACAACTCCACCTGCCTCATCAACTTCACATACCATCAGCTGTCGTGGCTGCTATCTAGGAAACCCTGTTGGGTCACTTTCGGTCCCATGCCCATTGAGCCCAGTGGGATGGAATCAAGCAGCTTCAGCACCCACACAAAACGAACATGGAGCTCCTCACTCAAGGCGCTGAAAACTCCACGGCCAAAGACAAGTTCAGTGCCCAAGCCATTTCCCGCTGCCATGGAAACCAAGTGCTCTGGCAGCACATATGTCTGAAAGTGGATATGACACCTAGGGAAGGGAGTGTGCTGGTGAATGGCAACTGCCCAAAGCAGCAGCACAGCTCTTCCAGTGCCAAAACAACTCCACCTGCCTCATGAACTTCACATACCATCAGCTGTCTTGGCAGCTATCTAGGAAACCCTGTTGGGTCACTTCCGGTCCCATGCCCATTGAGCCCAGTGGGATGGAATCAAGCAGCTTCAGCACCCACACAAAACGAACATGGAGCTCCTCACTCAAGACGCTCAAAACTCCGCAGCCAAAGACAAGTTCAGTGCCCAAGCCATTTCCCGCTGCCATGGAAACCAAGTGCTCTGGCAGCACATATGTCTGAAAGTAGATATGACACCTAGGGAAGGGAGTGTGGTGATGAATGGCAACTGCCCGAAGCAGCAGCACAGCTTTTCCACTGCCAAAACAACTCCACCTGCCTCATGAACTTCACATACCATCAGCTGTCCTGGCAGCTATCTAGGAAACCCTGTTGGGTCACTTCCGGTCCCATGCCCATTGAGCCCACTGGGATCTAATCAAGCAGCTTCAGCACCCACACAAAACTAACATGGAGCTCCTCACTCAAGGCGCTCAAAACTCCACGGCCAAAGACAAGTTCAGTGCCCAAGCCATTTCCCGCTGCCATGGAAACCAAGTGCTCTGGCAGCACATATGTCTGAAAGTGGATATGACACTTAGGGAAGGGAGTGTGGTGGTGAATGGCAACTGCCCAAAGCAGCAGCACAGCTCCTCCACTGCCAAAACAACTCCACCTGCCTCATGAACTTCACATACCATCAGCTGTCCTGGCAGCTATCTAGGAAACCCTGTTGGGTCACTTCTGGTCCCATGCCCTTTGAGCCC
The DNA here is from genome assembly GCF_030435755.1 of Ochotona princeps. Taxonomy (NCBI): domain Eukaryota; kingdom Metazoa; phylum Chordata; class Mammalia; order Lagomorpha; family Ochotonidae; genus Ochotona; species Ochotona princeps. The sequence continues at coordinate 139,456,936 of NC_080832.1, read as the reverse complement.
AGTGGGATGGAAACAAGCAGCTTCAGCACCCACAGAAAACTAACATGGAGCTCCTCACTCAAGGCGCTCAAAACTCCGCAGCTAAAGACAAGTTCAGTGCCCAAGCCATTTCCCGCTGCCATGGAAACCAAGTGCTCTGGCAGCACATATATCTGAAAGTGGATATGACACCTAGTGAAGGGAGTGTGCTGGTGAATGGCAACTGCCCGAAGCAGCAGCACAGCTCTTCCAGTGCCAAAACAACTCCACCTGCCTCATGAACTTCACATACCATCAGCTGTCCTAGCAGCTATCTAGGAAACCCTGTTGGGTCACTTCCAGTCCCATGCCCATTGAGCCCAGTGGGATGGAATCAAGCAGCTTGAGCACCCACACATAACGAACATGGAGCTCCTCACTCAAGGCGCTCAAAACTCCACAGCCAAAGACAAGTTCAGTGCCCAAGCCATTTCCCGCTGCCATGGAAACCAAGTGCTCTGGCAGCACATATGTCTGAAAGTGGATATGACACTTAGGGAAGGGAGTGTGCTGGTGAATGGCAACTGCCCGAAGCAGCAGCACAGCTCTTCCAGTGCCAAAACAACTCCACCTGCCTCATGAACTTCACATACCATCAGCTGTCCTGGCAGCTATCTAGGAAACCCTGTTGGCTCACTTCCGGTCCCATGCCCATTGAGCCCAGTGGGATGGAATCAAGCAGCTTCAGCACCCACACATAACGAACATGGAGCTCCTCACTCAAGGCGCTCAAAACTCCACAGCCAAAGACAAGTTCAGTGCCCAAGCCATTTCCCGCTGCCATGGAAACCAAGTGCTCTGGCAGCACATATGTCTGAAAGTGGATATGACACCTAGGGAAGGGAGTGTGCTGGTGAATGGCAACTGCCCGAAGCAGCAGCACAGCTCTTCCAGTGCCAAAACAACTCCACCTGCCTCATCAACTTCACATACCATCAGCTGTCGTGGCTGCTATCTAGGAAACCCTGTTGGGTCACTTCCGGTCCCATGCCCATTGAGCCCAGTGGGATGGAATCAAGCAGCTTCAGCACCCACACAAAACGAACATGGAGCTCCTCACTCAAGGCGCTGAAAACTCCACGGCCAAAGACAAGTTCAGTGCCCAAGCCATTTCCCGCTGCCATGGAAACCAAGTGCTCTGGCAGCACATATGTCTGAAAGTGGATATGACACCTAGGGAAGGGAGTGTGCTGGTGAATGGCAACTGCCCAAAGCAGCAGCACAGCTCTTCCAGTGCCAAAACAACTCCACCTGCCTCATGAACTTCACATACCATCAGCTGTCTTGGCAGCTATCTAGGAAACCCTGTTGGGTCACTTCCGGTCCCATGCCCATTGAGCCCAGTGGGATGGAATCAAGCAGCTTCAGCACCCACACAAAACGAACATGGAGCTCCTCACTCAAGACGCTCAAAACTCCGCAGCCAAAGACAAGTTCAGTGCCCAAGCCATTTCCCGCTGCCATGGAAACCAAGTGCTCTGGCAGCACATATGTCTGAAAGTAGATATGACACCTAGGGAAGGGAGTGTGGTGATGAATGGCAACTGCCCGAAGCAGCAGCACAGCTTTTCCACTGCCAAAACAACTCCACCTGCCTCATGAACTTCACATACCATCAGCTGTCCTGGCAGCTATCTAGGAAACCCTGTTGGGTCACTTCCGGTCCCATGCCCATTGAGCCCACTGGGATCTAATCAAGCAGCTTCAGCACCCACACAAAACGAACATGGAGCTCCTCACTCAAGGCGCTCAAAACTCCACGGCCAAAGACAAGTTCAGTGCCCAAGCCATTTCCCGCTGCCATGGAAACCAAGTGCTCTGGCAGCACATATGTCTGAAAGTGGATATGACACTTAGGGAAGGGAGTGTGGTGGTGAATGGCAACTGCCCAAAGCAGCAGCACAGCTCCTCCACTGCCAAAACAACTCCACCTGCCTCATGAACTTCACATACCATCAGCTGTCCTGGCAGCTATCTAGGAAACCCTGTTGGGTCACTTCTGGTCCCATGCCCATTGAGCCCAGTGGGATGGAAACAAGCAGCTTCAGCACCCACACAAAACTAACATGGAGCTCCTCACTCAAGGCGCTCAAAACTCCGCAGCTAAAGACAAGTTCAGTGCCCAAGCCATTTCCCGCTGCCATGGAAACCAAGTGCTCTGGCAGCACATATATCTGAAAGTGGATATGACACCTAGTGAAGGGAGTGTGCTGGTGAATGGCAACTGCCCGAAGCAGCAGCACAGCTCTTCCAGTGCCAAAACAACTCCACCTGCCTCATGAACTTCACATACCATCAGCTGTCCTAGCAGCTATCTAGGAAACCCTGTTGGGTCACTTCCAGTCCCATGCCCATTGAGCCCAGTGGGATGGAATCAAGCAGCTTGAGCACCCACACATAACGAACATGGAGCTCCTCACTCAAGGCGCTCAAAACTCCACAGCCAAAGACAAGTTCAGTGCCCAAGCCATTTCCCGCTGCCATGGAAACCAAGTGCTCTGGCAGCACATATGTCTGAAAGTGGATATGACACTTAGGGAAGGGAGTGTGCTGGTGAATGGCAACTGCCCGAAGCAGCAGCACAGCTCTTCCACTGCCAAAACAACTCCACCTGCCTCATGAACTTCACATACCATCAGCTGTCCTGGCAGCTATCTAGGAAACCCTGTTGGCTCACTTCCGGTCCCATGCCCATTGAGCCCAGTGGGATGGAATCAAGCAGCTTGAGCACCCACACATAACGAACATGGAGCTCCTCACTCAAGGCGCTCAAAACTCCACAGCCAAAGACAAGTTCAGTGCCCAAGCCATTTCCCGCTGCCATGGAAACCAAGTGCTCTGGCAGCACATATGTCTGAAAGTGGATATGACACCTAGGGAAGGGAGTGTGCTGGTGAATGGCAACTGCCCGAAGCAGCAGCACAGCTCTTCCAGTGCCAAAACAACTCCACCTGCCTCATCAACTTCACATACCATCAGCTGTCGTGGCTGCTATCTAGGAAACCCTGTTGGGTCACTTCCGGTCCCATGCCCATTGAGCCCAGTGGGATGGAATCAAGCAGCTTCAGCACCCACACAAAACGAACATGGAGCTCCTCACTCAAGGCGCTGAAAACTCCATGGCCAAAGACAAGTTCAGTGCCCAAGCCATTTCCCGCTGCCATGGAAACCAAGTGCTCTGGCAGCACATATGTCTGAAAGTGGATATGACACCTAGGGAAGGGAGTGTGCTGGTGACTGGCAACTGCCCAAAGCAGCAGCACAGCTCTTCCAGTGCCAAAACAACTCCACCTGCCTCATGAACTTCACATACCATCAGCTGTCCTGGCAGCTATCTAGGAAACCCTGTTGGGTCACTTCTGGTCCCATGCCCATTGAGCCCAGTGGGATGGAAACAACCAGCTTCAGCACCCACACAAATCTAACATGGAGCTCCTCACTCAAGGCGCTCAAAACTCCCCAGCTAAAGACAAGTTCAGTGCCCAAGCTATTTCCCGCTGCTATGGAAACCAAGTGCTCTGGCAGCACATATATCTGAAAGTGGATATGACACCTAGGGAAGGGAGTGTGCTGGTGAATGGCAACTGCCCGAAGCAGCAGCACAGCTCTTCCAGTGCCAAAACAACTCCACCTGCCTCATCAACTTCACATACCATCAGCTGTCGTGGCTGCTATCTAGGAAACCCTGTTGGGTCACTTCCGGTCCCATGCCCATTGAGCCCAGTGGGATGGAAACAAGCAGCTTCAGCACCCACACAAAACGTACATGGAGCTCCTCACTCAAGCCGCTCAAAACTCCACAGCCAAAGACAAGTTCAGTGCCAAAGCCATTTCCCTCTGCAGTGGAAACCAAGTGCTCTGGCAGCACATATGTGTGAAAGTGGATATGACACCTAGGGAAGGGAGTGTGCTGGTGAATGGCAGCTGCCCGAAGCAGCAGCACAGCTCTTCCAGTGCCAAAACAACTCCATCTTCCTCATGAACTTCACATACCATCATCTGTCCTGGCAGCTATCTAGGAAACCCTGTTGGGTCACTTCCGGTCCCATGCCCATTGAGCCCAGTGGGATTTAATCAAGCAGCTTCAGTACCCACAGAAAACTAACATGGAGCTCCTCACTCAAGGCGCTCAAAACTCCCCAGCTAAAGACAAGTTCAGTGCCCAAGCTATTTCCCGCTGCCATGGAAACCAAGTGCTCTGGCAGCACATATATCTGAAAGTGGATATGACACCTAGGGAAGGGAGTGTGCTGGTGAATGGCAACTGCCCGAAGCAGCAGCACAGCTCTTCCAGTGCCAAAACAACTCCACCTGCCTCATCAACTTCACATACCATCAGCTGTCCTGGCAGCTATCTAGGAAACCCTGTTGGGTCACTTCCGGTCCCATGCCCATTGAGCCCAGTGGGATGGAATCAAGCAGCTTCAGCACCCACACATAACGAACATGGAGCTCCTCACTCAAGGCGCTCAAAACTCCACAGCCAAAGACAAGTTCAGTGCCCAAGCCATTTCCCGCTGCCATGGAAACCAAGTGCTCTGGCAGCACATATGTCTGAAAGTGGATATGACACTTAGGGAAGGGAGTGTGGTGGTGAATGGCAACTGCCCAAAGCAGCAGCACAGCTCTTCCACTGCCAAAACAACTCCACCTGCCTCATGAACTTCACATACCATCAGCTGTCCTGGCAGCTATCTAGGAAACCCTGTTGGGTCACTTCTGGTCCCATGCCCATTGAGCCCAGTGGGATGGAAACAAGCAGCTTCAGCACCCACAGAAAACTAACATGGAGCTCCTCACTCAAGGCGCTCAAAACTCCGCAGCTAAAGACAAGTTCAGTGCCCAAGCCATTTCCCGCTGCCATGGAAACCAAGTGCTCTGGCAGCACATATATCTGAAAGTGGATATGACACCTAGTGAAGGAAGTGTGCTGGTGAATGGCAACTGCCCGAAGCAGCAGCACAGCTCTTCCAGTGCCAAAACAACTCCACCTGCCTCATGAACTTCACATACCATCAGCTGTCCTGGCAGCTATCTAGGAAACCCTGTTGGGTCACTTCCGGTCCCATGCCCATTGAGCCCAATGGGATGGAATCAAGCAGCTTGAGCACCCACACATAACGAACATGGAGCTCCTCACTCAAGGCGCTCAAAACTCCACAGCCAAAGACAAGTTCAGTGCCCAAGCCATTTCCCGCTGCCATGGAAACCAAGTGCTCTGGCAGCACATATGTCTGAAAGTGGATATGACACTTAGGGAAGGGAGTGTGCTGGTGAATGGCAACTGCCCGAAGCAGCAGCACAGCTCTTCCAGTGCCAAAACAACTCCACCTGCCTCATGAACTTCACATACCATCAGCTGTCCTGGCAGCTATCTAGGAAACCCTGTTGGGTCACTTCCGGTCCCATGCCCATTGAGCCCAGTGGGATGGAATCAAGCAGCTTGAGCACCCACACATAACGAACATGGAGCTCCTCACTCAAGGCGCTCAAAACTCCACAGCCAAAGACAAGTTCAGTGCCCAAGCCATTTCCCGCTGCCATGGAAACCAAGTGCTCTGGCAGCACATATGTCTGAAAGTGGATATGACACCTAGGGAAGGGAGTGTGCTGGTGAATGGCAACTGCCCGAAGCAGCAGCACAGCTCTTCCAGTGCCAAAACAACTCCACCTGCCTCATCAACTTCACATACCGTCAGCTGTCGTGGCTGCTATCTAGGAAACCCTGTTGGGTCACTTCCGGTCCCATGCCCATTGAGCCCAGTGGGATGGAATCAAGCAGCTTCAGCACCCACACAAAACGAACATGGAGCTCCTCACTCAAGGCGCTGAAAACTCCACGGCCAAAGACAAGTTCAGTGCCCAAGCCATTTCCCGCTGCCATGGAAACCAAGTGCTCTGGCAGCACATATGTCTGAAAGTGGATATGACACCTAGGGAAGGGAGTGTGCTGGTGAATGGCAACTGCCCAAAGCAGCAGCACACCTCTTCCAGTGCCAAAACAACTCCACCTGCCTCATGAACTTCACATACCATCAGCTGTCTTGGCAGCTATCTAGGAAACCCTGTTGGGTCACTTCCGGTCCCATGCCCATTGAGCCCAGGGGGATGGAATCAAGCAGCTTCAGCACCCACACAAAACGAACATGGAGCTCCTCACTCAAGACGCTCAAAACTCCGCAGCCAAAGACAAGTTCAGTGCCCAAGCCATTTCCCGCTGCCATGGAAACCAAGTGCTCTGGCAGCACATATGTCTGAAAGTAGATATGACACCTAGGGAAGGGAGTGTGGTGATGAATGGCAACTGCCCGAAGCAGCAGCACAGCTTTTCCACTGCCAAAACAACTCCAACTGCCTCATGAACTTCACATACCATCAGCTGTCCTGGCAGCTATCTAGGAAACCCTGTTGGGTCACTTCCGGTCCCATGCCCATTGAGCCCACTGGGATCTAATCAAGCAGCTTCAGCACCCACACAAAACTAACATGGAGCTCCTCACTCAAGGCGCTCAAAATTCCACAGCCAAAGACAAGTTCAGTGCCCAAGCCATTTATCTCTCTGCAATGGAAACCAAGTGCTCTGGGAGCACATATGTCTGAAAGTGGATATGACACCTAGGGAAGGGAGTGTGGTGGTGAATGGCAACTGCCCAAAGCAGCAGCACAGCTCTTCCAGTTGCAAAACAACTCCACCTGCCTCATGAACTTCACATACCATCAGCTGTCCTGGCAGCTATCTAGGAAACCCTGTTGGCTCACTTCCGGTCCCATGCCCATTGAGCCCAGGGGGATGGAATCAAGCAGCTTCAGCACCCACACAAAACGAACATGGAGCTCCTCACTCAAGGCGCTGAAAACTCCACAGCCAAAGACAAGTTCAGTGCCCAAGCCATTTCCCGCTGCCATGGAAACCAAGTGCTCTGGCAGCACATATGTCTGAATGTAGATATGACACCTAGGGAAGGGAGTGTGGTGATGAATGGCAACTGCCCGAAGCAGCAGCACAGCTCTTCCAGTGCCAAAACAACTCCACCTGCCTCATGAACTTCACATACCATCAGCTGTCCTGGCAGCTATCTAGGAAACCCTGTTGGGTCACTTCCGGTCCCATGCCCATTGAGCCCAGTGGGATTGAATCAAGCAGCTTCAGCACACACACAAAACGAACATGGAGCTCCTCACTCAAGGCGCTCAAAACTCCATGGCCAAAGACAAGTTCAGTGCCCAAGCCATTTCCCTCTGTAATGGAAACCAAGTGCTCTGGGAGCACATATATCTGAAAGTGGATATGACACCTAGGGAAAGGTGTGCGCTGGTGAATGGCAACTGCCCGAAGCAGCAGCACAGCTCTTCCAGTGCCAAAACAACTCCACCTGCCTCATGAACTTCACATATCATCATCTGTCCTGGCAGCTATCTAGGAAACCCTGTTGGGTCACTTCCGGTTATATGCCCATTGAGCCCAGTGGGATGGAATCAAGCAGCTTCAGCACCCACACAAAACTAACATGGAGCTCCTCACTCAAGGCGCTCAAAACTCCACAGCCAAAGACAAGTTCAGTGCCCAAGCCATTTCCCGCTGCCATGGAAACCAAGTGCTCTGGCAGCACATATGTCTGAAAGTGGATATGACACCTAGGGAAGGGAGTGTGCTGGTGAATGGCAACTGCCCGAAGCAGCAGCACAGCTCTTCCAGTGCCAAAAAGACTCCGTCTGTCTCATGAACTTCACATACCATCAGCTGTCCTGGCAGCTATCTAGGAAACCCTGTTGGGTCACTTCCGGTCCCATGCCCATTGAGCCCAGTGGGATGGAATCAAGCAGCTTCAGCACCCACACATAACGAACATGGAGCTCCTCACTCAAGGCGCTCAAAACTCCACAGCCAAAGACAAGTTCAGTGCCCAAGCCATTTCCCGCTGCCATGGAAACCAAGTGCTCTGGCAGCACATATGTCTGAAAGTGGATATGACACTTAGGGAAGGGAGTGTGCTGGTGAATGGCAACTGCCCGAAGCAGCAGCACAGCTCTTCCAGTGCCAAAACAACTCCACCTGCCTCATGAACTTCACATACCATCAGCTGTCCTGGCAGCTATCTAGGAAACCCTGTTGGGTCACTTCCGGTCCCATGCCCATTGAGCCCAGTGGGATGGAATCAAGCAGCTTGAGCACCCACACATAACGAACATGGAGCTCCTCACTCAAGGCGCTCAAAACTCCACGGCCAAAGACAAGTTCAGTGCCCAAGCCATTTCCCGCTGCCATGGAAACCAAGTGCTCTGGCAGCACATATGTCTGAAAGTAGATATGACACCTAGGGAAGGGAGTGTGGTGATGAATGGCAACTGCCCGAAGCAGCAGCACAGCTCTTCCAGTGCCAAAACAACTCCACCTGCCTCATGAACTTCACATACCATCAGCTGTCCTGGCAGCTATCTAGGAAACCCTGTTGGGTCACTTCCGGTCCCATGCCCATTGAGCCCAGTGGGATTGAATCAAGCAGCTTCAGCACACACACAAAACGAACATGGAGCTCCTCACTCAAGGCGCTCAAAACTCCATGGCCAAAGACAAGTTCAGTGCCCAAGCCATTTCCCTCTGTAATGGAAACCAAGTGCTCTGGGAGCACATATATCTGAAAGTGGATATGACACCTAGGGAAAGGTGTGCGCTGGTGAATGGCAACTGCCCGAAGCAGCAGCACAGCTCTTCCAGTGCCAAAACAACTCCACCTGCCTCATGAACTTCACATATCATCATCTGTCCTGGCTGCTATCTAGGAAACCCTGTTGGGTCACTTCCGGTCCCATGCCCATTGAGCCCAGTGGGATGGAATCAAGCAGCTTCAGCACCCACACAAAACGAACATGGAGCTCCTCACTCAAGGCGCTCAAAACTCCACGGCCAAAGACAAGTTCAGTGCCCAAGCCATTTTTCGCTGCCATGGAAACCAAGTGCTCTGGCAGCACATATGTCTGAAAGTGGATATGACACCTAGGGAAGGGAGCGTGGTGGTGAATGGCAACTGCTCGAAGCAGCAGCACAGCTCTTCCAGTGCCAAAACAACTCCACCTGCCTTATGAACTTCACATACCATCAGCTGTCCTGGCAGCTATCTAGGAAACCCTGTTGGGTCACTTCCGGTTATATGCCCATTGAGCCCAGTGGGATGGAATCAAGCAGCTTCAGCACCCACACAAAACTAACATGGAGCTCCTCACTCAAGGCGCTCAAAACTCCACAGCCAAAGACAAGTTCAGTGCCCAAGCCATTTCCCGCTGCCATGGAAACCAAGTGCTCTGGCAGCACATATGTCTGAAAATGGATATGACACCTAGGGAAGGGAGTGTGCTGGTGAATGGCAACTGCCCAAAGCAGCAGCACAGCTCTTCCAGTGCCAAAAAGACTCCGTCTGTCTCATGAACTTCACATACCATCAGCTGTCCTGGCAGCTATCTAGGAAACCCTGTTGGGTCACTTTCGGTCCCATGCCCATTGAGCCCAGTGGGATGGAATCAAGCAGCTTCAGCACCAACAGAAAACTAACATGGAGCTCTTCACTCAAGGCGCTCAAAACTCCATGGCGAATGACAAGTTCAGTGCCGAATCCATTTCCCGCTGCCATGGAAACCAAGTGCTCTGGCAGCACATATGTCTAAAAGTGGATATGACACCTAGGGAAGGGAGTGTGCTGGTGAATGGCAAGTGCCCGAAGCAGCAGCACAGCTCGTCCACTGCCAAAACAACTCCACCTACCTCATGAACTTCACATACCATCAGCTGTCCTGGCAGCTATCTAGGAAACCCTGTTGGGTCACTTCCGGTCCCATGCCCATTGAGCCCAGTGGGATGGAATCAAGCACCTTCGGCACCCACACAAAACGAACATGGAGCTCCTCACTCAAGGCGCTCAAACCTCCACAGCCAAAGACAAGTTCAGTGCCCAAGCCATTTCCCGCTGCCATGGAAACCAAGTGCTCTGGCAGCACATATGTCTGAAAGTGGATATGACACCTAGGGAAGGGAGTGTGCTGGTGAATGGCAATTGCCCGAAGCAGCAGCACAGCTCTTCCAGTGCCAAAACAACTCCACCTGCCTCATGAACTTCACATACCATCAGCTGTCCTGGCAGCTATCTAGGAAACCCTGTTGGATCACTTCCGGTCCCATGCCCATTGAGCCCAGTGGGATGGAATCAAGCAGCTTCAGCACCCACACAAAACGAACATGGAGCTCCTCACTCAAGACGCTGAAAACTCCACAGCCAAAGACAAGTTCAGTGCCCAAGCCATTTCCCGCTGCCATGGAAACCAAGTGCTCTGGCAGCACATATGTCTGAAAGTGGATATGACACATAGGGAAGGGCGTATGGTGGTGAATGGCAACTGCCCGAAGCAGCAACACAGCTCTTCCAGTGCCAAAACAACTCCACCTGCCTCATGAACTTCACATACCATCAGCTGTCCTGGCAGCTATCTAGGAAACCCTGTTGGGTCACTTCCGGTCCCATGCCCATTGAGCCCAGTGGGATGGAATCAAGCAGCTTGAGCACCCACACAAAACGAACATGGAGCTCCTCACTCAAGGCACACAAAACTCCACAGCCAAAGACAAGCTCAGTGCCCAAGCCATTTCCCGCTGCCATGGAAACCAAGTGCTCTGGCAGCACATATGTCTGAAAGTGGATATGACACCTAGGGAAGGGAGTGTGCTGGTGAATGGCAACTGCCCGAAGCAGCAGCACAGCTCTTCCAGTGCCAAAACAACCCCACCTGCCTCATGAACTTCACATACCATCAGCTGTCCTGGCAGCTATCTAGGAAACCCTGTTGGGTCACTTCCGGTCCCATGCCCATGGAGCCCAGTGGGATGGAATCAATCAACTTCAGCACCCACACAAAACGAACATGGAGCTCCTCACTCAAGGCGCTCAAAATTCCACAGCCAAAGACAAGTTCAGTGCCCAAGCCATTTATCTCTCTGCAATGGAAACCAAGTGCTCTGGCAGCACATATGTCTGAAAGTGGATATGACACCTAGGGAAGGGAGTGTGCTGGTGAATGGCAACTGCCATAGGAGCAGCAGCACACCTCTTCCACTGCCAAAACAACTCCACCTGCCTCATGAACTTCACATACCATCAGCTGTCCTGGCAGCTATCTAGGAAACCCTCTTGGGTCACTTCCGGTCCCATGCCCATGGAGCCCAGTGGGATGGAATCAAGCAGCTTCAGCACCCACACATAACGAACATGGAGCTCCTCACTCAAGGCGCTCAAAATTCCACAGCCAAAGACAAGTTCAGTGCCCAAGCCATTTCCCGCTGCCATGGAAACCAAGTGCTCTGGCAGCACATATGTCTGAAAGTGGATATGACACCTAGGGAAGGGAGTGTGCTGGTGAATGGCAACTGCCCGAAGCAGCAGCACAGCTCTTCCAGTGCCAAAAAAACTCCACCTGCCTCATGAACTTCACATACCATCAGCTGTCTTGGCAGCTATCTAGGAAACCCTGTTGGGTCACTTCCGGTCCCATGCCCATTGAGCCCAGTGGGATGGAATCAAGCAGCTTCAGCACCCACACAAAACGAACATGGAGCTCCTCACTCAAGACGCTCAAAACTCCACAGCCAAAGACAAGTTCAATGCCCAAGCCATTTCCCGCTGCCATGGAAACCAAGTGCTCTGGCAGCACATATGTCTGAAAGTGGATATGACACCTAGGGAAGGGAGTGTGGTGATGAATGGCAACTGCCCGAAGCAGCAGCACAGCTTTTCCACTGCCAAAACAACTCCACCTGCCTCATGAACTTCACATACCATCAGCTGTCCTGGCAGCTATCTAGGAAACCCTGTTGGGTCACTTCCGGTCCCATGCCCATTGAGCCCAGTGGGATGGAATCAAGCAGCTTCAGCACCCACACATAACGAACATGGAGCTCCTCACTCAAGGCGCTCAAAACTCCGCAGCCAAAGACAAGTTCAGTGCCCAAGCCATTTCCCTCTGCAATGGAAACCAAGTGCTCTGGGAGCACATATATCTGAAAGTGGATATGACACCTAGGGAAGGGAGTGTGTTGGTGAATGGCAACTGCCCGAAGCAGCAGCACAGCTCTTCCAGTAGCAAAACAACTCCACCTGCCTCATGAACTTCACATATCATCATCTGTCCTGGCAGCTATCTAGGAAACCCTGTTGGATCACTTCCGGTCCCATGCCCATTGAGCCCAGTGGGATGGAATCAAGCAGCTTCAGCACCCACACAAAACTAACATGGAGCTCCTCATTCAAGGCGCTCAAAACTCCACGGCCAAAGACAAGTTCAGTGCCCAAGCCATTTTTCGCTGCCATGGAAACCAAGTGCTCTGGCAGCACATATGTCTGAAAGTGGATATGACACCTAGGGAAGGGAGTGTGCTGGTGAATGGCAATTGCCCGAAGCAGCAGCACAGATCTTCCAGTGCCAAAACAACTCCACCTGCCTCATGAACTTCACATACCATCAGCTGTCCTGGCAGCTATCTAGGAAACCCTGTTGGGTCACTTCCGGTCCCATGCCCATTGAGCCCACTGGGATCTAATCAAGCAGCTTCAGCACCCACACAAAACGAACATGGAGCTCCTCACTCAAGACGCTGAAAACTCCACAGCCAAAGACAAGTTCAGTGCCCAAGCCATTTCCCGCTGCCATGGAAACCAAGTGCTCTGGCAGCACATATGTCTGAAAGTGGATATGACACCTAGGGAAGGGCGTGTGGTGGTAAATGGCAACTGCCCGAAGCAGCAGCACAGCTCTTCCACTGCCAAAACAACTCCACCTGCCTCATGAACTTCACATACCATCAGCTGTCCTGGCAGCTATCTAGGAAACCCTGTGTCCCATGCCCATTGAGCCCAGTGGGATGGAATCAAGCAGTTTCAGCACCCACACAAAACGAACATTGAGCTCCTCACTCAAGGCGCTCAAAACTCCACGGCCAAAGACAAGTTCAGTGCCCAAGCCATTTCCCGCTGCCATGGAAACCAAGTGCTCTGGCAGCACATACGTCTGAAAGTGGATATGACACCTAGGGAAGGGAGTGTGCTGGTGAATGGCAACTGCCCGAAGCAGCAGCACAGCTCTTCCAGTGCCAAAACAACTCCACCTGCCTCATGAACTTCACATACCATCAGCTGTGCTGGCAGCTATCTAGGAAACCCTGTTGGGTCACTTCCGGTCCCATGCCCATTGAGCCCAGTGGGATGGAATCAAGCAGCTTCAGCACCCACACAAAACGAACATGAAACTCCTCACTCAAGGCGCTCAAAACTCCACAGCCAAAGACAAGTTCAGTGCCCAAGCCATTTCCCGCTGCCATGGAAACCAAGTGCTCTGGCAGCACATATGTCTGAAAGTGGATATGACACCTAGGGAAGGGAGTGTGCTGGTGAATGGCAACTGCCCGAAGCAGCAGCACAGCTCTTCCAGTGCCAAAACAACTCCACCTGCCTCATGAACTTCACATACCATCAGCTGTCCTGGCAGCTATCTAGGAAACCCTGTTGGGTCACTTCCGGTCCCATGCCCATTGAGCCCAGTGGGATGGAATCAAGCAGCTTCAGCACCCACACATAACGAACATGGAGCTCCTCACTCAAGGCGCTCAAAATTCCACAGCCAAAGACAAGTTCAGTGCCCAAGCCATTTATCTCTCTGCAATGGAAACCAAGTGCTCTGGCAGCACATATGTCTGAAAGTGGATATGACACCTAGGGAAGGGAGTGTGCTGGTGAATGGCAACTGCCCAAAGCAGCAGCACAGCTCTTCCAGTGCCAAAACAACTCCACCTGCCTCATGAACTTCACATACCATCAGCTGTCCTGGCAGCTATCTAGGAAACCCTGTTGGCTCACTTCCGGTCCCATGCCCATTGAGCCCAGTGGGATGGAATCAAGCAGCTTCAGCACCCACACAAAACGAACATGCAGCTCCTCACTCAAGGCGCTCAAAACTCCATGGCCAAAGACAAGTTCAGTGCCCAAGCCATTTCCCGCTGCCATGGAAACCAAGTGCTCTGGCAGCACATATGTCTGAAAGTGGATATGACACCTAGGGAAGGGAGTGTGCTGGTGAATGGCAACTGCCCGAAGCAGCAGCACAGCTCTTCCAGTGCCAAAACAACTCCACCTGCCTCATGAACTTCACATACCATCAGCTGTCCTGGCAGCTATCTAGGAAACCCTGTTGGGTCACTTCCGGTCCCATGCCCATTGAGCCCAGTGGGATGGAATCAAGCAGCTTCAGCACCCACACAAAACTAACATGGAGCTCCTCACTCAAGGCGCTCAAAACTCCACAGCCAAAGACAAGTTCAGTGCCCAAGCCATTTCCCGCTGCCATGGAAACCAAGTGCTCTGGCAGCACATATGTCTGAAAGTAGATATGACACCTAGGGAAGGGAGTGTGGTGATGAATGGCAACTGCCCGAGCAGCAGCACAGCTTTTCCACTGCCAAAACAACTCCACCTGCCTCATGAACTTCACATACCATCAGCTGTCCTGGCAGCTATCTAGGAAACCCTGTTGGGTCACTTTCGGTCCCATGCCCATTGAGCCCAGTGGGATGGAATCAAGCAGCTTGAGCACCCACACAAAACGAACATGGAGCTCCTCACTCAAGGTGTTCAATCCTCCACAACCAAAGACAAGTTCAGTGCCCAAGCCATTTCCCGCTGCCATGGAAACCAAGTGCTCTGGCAGCACATATGTCTGAAAGTGAATATGACACTTAGGGAAGGGAGTGTGCTGGTGAATGGCAACTGCCCGAAGCAGCAGCACAGCTCTTCCAGTGCCAAAACAACTCCACCTTCCTCATGAACTTCACATACCATCAGCTGTCCTGGCAGCTATCTAGGAAAACCTGTTGGGTCACTTTCGGTCCCATGCCCATTGAGCCCAGTGGGATGGAATCAAGCAGCTTCAGCACCCACACAAAACGAACATGGAGCTCCTCACTCAAGGTGCTCAATCCTCCACAACCAAAGACAAGTTCAGTGCCCAAGCCATTTCCCTCTGCCATGGAAACCAAGTGCTCTGGCAGCACATATGTCTGAAAGTGGATATGACACCTAGGGAAGGGAGTGTGGTGATGAATGGCAACTGCCCGAGCAGCAGCACAGCTTTTCCACTGCCAAAACAACTCCACCTGCCTCATGAACTTCACATACCATCAGCTGTCCTGGCAGCTATCTAGGAAACCCTGTTGGGTCACTTCCGGTCCCATGCCCATTGAGTCCAATGGGATGGAATCAAGCAGCTTCAGCACCCACACAAAACGAACATGGAGCTCCTCTCTCAAGGCGCTCAAAACTCCGCAGCCAAAGACAAGTTCAGTGCCCAAGCCATTTCCCTCTGCAATGGAAACCAAGTGCTCTGGGAGCACATATATCTGAAAGTGGATATGACACCTAGGGAAGGGTGTGCGCTGGTGAATGGCAACTGCCCGAAGCAGCAGCACAGCTCTTCCAGTGCCAAAACAACTCCACCTGCCTCATGAACTTCACATATCATCATCTGTCCTGGCAGCTATCTAGGAAACCCTGTTGGGTCACTTCCGGTCCCATGCCCATTGAGCCCAGTGGGATGGAATCAAGCAGCTTCAGCACCCACACAAAACGAACATGGAGCTCCTCACTCAAGGCGCTCAAAACTCCACGGCCAAAGACAAATTCAGTGCCCAAGCCATTTTTCGCTGCCATGGAAACCAAGTGCTCTGGCAGCACATATGTCTGAAAGTGGATATGACACCTAGGGAAGGGAGTGTGCTGGTGAATGGCAATTGCCCGAAGCAGCAGCACAGCTCTTCCAGTGCCAAAACAACTCCACCTGCCTCATGAACTTCACATACCATCAGCTGTCCTGGCAGCTATCTAGGAAACCCTGTTGGGTCACTTCCGGTCCCATGCCCATTGAGCCCAGTGGGATGGAATCAAGCAGCTTCAGCACCCACACAAAACGAACATGGAGCTCCTCACTCAAGACGCTGAAAACTCCACAGCCAAAGACAAGTTCAGTGCCGAAGCCATTTCCCGCTGCCATGGAAACCAAGTGCTCTGGCAGCACATATGTCTGAAAGTGGATATGACACCTAGGGAAGGGCGTGTGGTGGTAAATGGCAACTGCCCGAAGCAGCAGCACAGCTCTTCCAGTGCCAAAACAACTCCACCTGCCTCATGAACTTCACATACCATCAGCTGTCCTGGCAGCTATCTAGGAAACCCTGTTGGGTCACTTCTGGTCCCATGCCCATTGAGCCCAGTGGGATGGAATCAAGCAGCTTCAGCACCCACACAAAACTAACATGGAGCTCCTCACTCAAGGCGCTCAAAACTCCACGGCCAAAGACAAGTTCAGTGCTCAAGCCATTTCCCGCTGCCATGGAAACCAAGTGCTCTGGCAGCACATATGTCTGAAAGTGGATATGACACCTAGGGAAGGGAGTGTGCTGGTCAATGGCAACTGCCCGAAGCAGCAGCACAGCTCTTCCAGTGCCAAAACAACTCCACCTGCCTCATGAACTTCACATACCATCAGCTGTCCTGGCAGCTATCTAGGAAACCCTGTTGGGTCACTTCCGGTCCCATGCCCATTGAGCCCAGTGGGATGGAATCAAGCAGCTTCAGCACCCACACAAAACTAACATGGAGCTCCTCACTCAAGGCGCTCAAAACTCCACAGCCAAAGACAAGTTCAGTGCCCAAGCCATTTATCTCTCTGCAATGGAAACCAAGTGCTCTGGCAGCACATATGTCTGAAAGTGGATATGACACCTAGGGAAGGGAGTGTGCTGGTGAATGGCAACTGCCCGAAGCAGCAGCACAGCTCTTCCAGTGCCAAAACAACTCCGTCTGCCTCATGAACTTCACATACCATCAGCTGTCCTGGCAGCTATCTAGGAAACCCTGTTGGGTCACTTCGGGTCCCATGCCCATTGAGCCCAGTGGGATGGAATCAAGCAGCTTCAGCACCCACACAAAACTAACATGGAGCTCCTCACTCAAGGCGCTCAAAATTCCACAGCCAAAGAAAAGTTCAGTGCCCAAGCCATTTATCTCTCTGCAATGGAAACCAAGTGCTCTGGCAGCACATGTCTGAAAGTGGATATGACACCTAGGGAAGGGAGTGTGGTGGTGAATGTCAACTGCCCAAAGCAGCAGCACAGCTCTTCCAGTGCCAAAACAACTCCACCTGCCTCATGAACTTCACATACCATCAGCTGTCCTGGCAGCTATCTAGGAAACCCTGTTGGGTCACTTCGGGTCCCATGCCCATTGAGCCCAGTGGGATGGAATCAAGCAGCTTCAGCACCCACACAAAACGAACATGGAGCTCCTCACTCAAGGCGCTCAAAACTCCACGGCCAAAGACAAGTTCAGTGCCCAAGCCATTTCCCGCTGCCATGGAAACCAAGTGCTCTGGCAGCACATATGTCTGAAAGTGGATATGACACCTAGGGAAGGGAATGTGCTGGTGAATGGTAACTGCCCGAAGCAGCAGCACAGCTCTTCCAGTGCCAAAACAACTCCACCTGCCTCATCAACTTCACATACCATCAGCTGTCCTGGCAGCTATCTAGGAAACCCTGTTGGGTCACTTCCGGTCCCATGCCCATTGAGCCCAGTGGGATGGAATCAAGCAGCTTCAGCACCCACACAAAACTAACATGGAGCTCCTCACTCAAGGCGCTCAAAATTCCAAAGCCAAAGACAAGTTCAGTGCCCAAGCCATTTCCCGCTGCCATGGAAACCAAGTGCTCTGGCAGCACATAAGTCTGAAAGTGGATATGACACCTAGGGAAGGGAGTGTGCTGGTGAATGGCAACTGCCTGAAGAAGCAGCACAGCTCTTCCAGTGCCAAAACAACTCCCACTGCCTCATGAACTTCACATACCATCAGCTGTCCTGGCAGCTATCTAGGAAACCCTGTTGGGTCACTTCCGGTCCCATGCCCATTGAGCCCAGTGGATGGAATCAAGCAGCTTCAGCACCCACACAAATCTAACATGGAGCTCCTCACTCAAGGCGCTCAAAATTCCACAGCCAAAGACAAGTTCAGTGCCGAAGCTATTTATCTCTCTGCAATGGAAACCAAGTGCTCTGGCAGCACATATGTCTGAAAGTGGATATGACACCTAGGGAAGGGAGTGTGGTGGTGAATGGCAACTGCCTGAAGCAGCAGCACAGCTCTTCCAGTGCCAAAGCAACTCCACCTGCCTCATGAACTTCACATACCATCAGCTGTCCTGGCAGCTATCTAGGAAACCCTGTTGGCTCACTTCGGGTCCCATGCCCATTGAGCCCAGTGGGATGGAATCAAGCAGCTTCAGCACCCACACAAAACGAACATGGAGCTCCTCACTCAAGGCGCTGAAAACTCCACAGCCAAAGACAAGTTCAGTGCCCAAGCCATTTCCCGCTGCCATGGAAACCAAGTGCTCTGGGAGCACATATGTCTGAAAGTGGATATGAAGCCTAGGGAAAGGTGTACGCTGGTGAATGGCAACTGCAAAAAGCCGCAGCACAGCTCTTCCAGTGCCAAAACAACTCCACCTGCCTCATGAACTTCACATATCATCATCTGTCCTTTCAGCTATCTAGGAAACCCTGTTGGGTCACTTCCGGTCCCATGCCCATTGAGCCCAGTGGGATGGAATCAAGCAGCTTCAGCACCCACACAAAACGAACATGGAGCTCCTCACTCAAGGCGCTCAAAACTCCATGGCCAAAGACAAGTTCAGTGCCCAAGCCATTTTTCGCTGCCATGGAAACCAAGTGCTCTGGCAGCACATATGTCTGAAAGTGGATATGACACCTAGGGAAGGGAGTGTGGTGGTGAATGTCAACTGCCTGAAGCAGCAGCACAGCTCTTCCAGTGCCAAAACAACTCCACCTGCCTCATGAACTTCACATACCATCAGCTGTCTTGGCAGCTATCTAGGAAACCCTGTTGGGTCACTTCCGGTCCCATGCCCATTGAGCCCAGTGGGATGGAATCAAGCAGCTTCAGCACCCACACAAAACTAACATGGAGCTCCTCACTCAAGTCGCTAAAAACTCCGCAGCTAAAGACAAGTTCAGTGCCCAAGCCATTTCCCGCTGCCATGGAAACCAAGTGCTCTGGCAGCACATATGTCTGAAAGTGGATATGACACCTAGGGAAGGGAGTGTGCTGGTCAATGGCAAGTGCCCGAAGCAGCAGCACAGCTCTTCCTGTGCCAAAACAACTCCACCTGCCTCATCAACTTCACATACCATCAGCTGTCCTGGCAGCTATCTAGGAAACCCTGTTGGGTCACTTCTGGTCCCATGCCCATTGAGCCCAGTGGGATGGAATCAAGCAGCTTCAGCACCCACACAAAACGAACATGGAGCTCCTCACTCAAGGCGCTCAAAATTCCACAGCCAAAGACAAGTTCAGTGCCCAAGCCATTTCCCTCTGCAATGTAAGCCAAGTGCTCTGGCAGCACATATGTCTGAAAGTGGCTATGACACCTAGGGAAGGGAGTGTGGTGATGAAAGGCAACTGCCCGAAGCAACAGCACAGCTCTTCCACTGCCAAAACAACTCCATCTGCCTCATGATCTTCACATACCATCAGCTGTCCTGGCAGCTATCTAGGAAACCCTGTTGGGTCACTTCCTGTGCCATGCCCTTTGAGCCCAGTGGGATGGAATCAAGCAGCTTGAGCACCCACACAAAACGAATATGGAGCTCCTCACTCAAGGCGCTCAAAACTACATAGCGAAAGACAAGTTCAGTGCCCAAGCCATTTCTCTCTGCAATGGAAACCAAGTGCTCTGGCAGCACATATGTCTGAAAGTGGATATGACACCTAGGGAAGGGAGTGTGCTGGTGAATGGCAACTGCCCGAAGCAGCAACACAGCTCTTCCAGTGCCAAAACAACTCCACCTGCCTCATGAACTTCACATACCATCAGCTGTCCTGGCAGCTATCTAGGAAACCCTGTTGGGTCACTTCCGGTCCCATGCCCATTGAGCCCAGTGGGATGGAATCAAGCAGCTTCAGCACCCACACAAAACGAACATCGAGCTCCTCACTCAAGGCGCACAAAACTCCACAGCCAAAGACAAGTTCAGTGCCCAAGCCATTTCCCTCTGCCATGGAAACCAAGTGCTCTGGCAGCACATATGTCTGAAAGTGGATATGACACCTAGGGAAGGGAGTGTGGTGATGAATGGCAACTGCCCGAGCAGCAGCACAGCTTTTCCACTGCCAAAACAACTCCACCTGCCTCATGAACTTCACATACCATCAGCTGTCCTGGCAGCTATCTAGGAAACCCTGTTGGGTCACTTCCGGTCCCATGCCCATTGAGTCCAATGGGATGGAATCAAGCAGCTTCAGCACCCACACAAAACGAACATGGAGCTCCTCTCTCAAGGCGCTCAAAACTCCGCAGCCAAAGACAAGTTCAGTGCCCAAGCCATTTCCCTCTGCAATGGAAACCAAGTGCTCTGGGAGCACATATATCTGAAAGTGGATATGACACCTAGGGAAGGGTGTGCGCTGGTGAATGGCAACTGCCCGAAGCAGCAGCACAGCTCTTCCAGTGCCAAAACAACTCCACCTGCCTCATGAACTTCACATATCATCATCTGTCCTGGCAGCTATCTAGGAAACCCTGTTGGGTCACTTCCGGTCCCATGCCCATTGAGCCCAGTGGGATGGATTCAAGCAGCTTCAGCACCCACACAAAACGAACATGGAGCTCCTCACTCAAGGCGCTCAAAACTCCACGGCCAAAGACAAGTTCAGTGCCCAAGCCATTTTTCGCTGCCATGGAAACCAAGTGCTCTGGCAGCACATATGTCTGAAAGTGGATATGACACCTAGGGAAGGGAGTGTGCTGGTGAATGGCAATTGCCCGAAGCAGCAGCACAGCTCTTCCAGTGCCAAAACAACTCCACCTGCCTCATGAACTTCACATACCATCAGCTGTCCTGGCAGCTATCTAGGAAACCCTGTTGGGTCACTTCCGGTCCCATGCCCATTGAGCCCAGTGGGATGGAATCAAGCAGCTTCAGCACCCACACAAAACGAACATGGAGCTCCTCACTCAAGACGCTGAAAACTCCACAGCCAAAGACAAGTTCAGTGCCCAAGCCATTTCCCGCTGCCATGGAAACCAAGTGCTCTGGCAGCACATATGTCTGAAAGTGGATATGACACCTAGGGAAGGGCGTGTGGTGGTAAATGGCAACTGCCCGAAGCAGCAGCACAGCTCTTCCACTGCCAAAACAACTCCACCTGCCTCATGAACTTCACATACCATCAGCTGTCCTGCCAGCTATCTAGGAAACCCTGTTGGGTCACTTCTGGTCCCATGCCCATTGAGCCCAGTGGGATGGAATCAAGCAGCTTCAGCACCCACACAAAACTAACATGGAGCTCCTCACTCAAGGCGCTCAAAACTCCACGGCCAAAGACAAGTTCAGTGCCCAAGCCATTTCCCGCTGCCATGGAAACCAAGTGCTCTGGCAGCACATATGTCTGAAAGTGGATATGACACCTAGGGAAGGGAGTGTGCTGGTGAATGGCAACTGCCCGAAGCAGCAGCACAGCTCTTCCAGTGCCAAAACAACTCCACCTGCCTCATGAACTTCACATACCATCAGCTGTCCTGGCAGCTATCTAGGAAACCCTGTTGGGTCACTTCCGGTCCCATGCCCATTGAGCCCAGTGGGATGGAATCAAGCAGCTTCAGCACCCACACAAAACTAACATGGAGCTCCTCACTCAAGGCGCTCAAAACTCCACGGCCAAAGACAAGTTCAGTGCCCAAGCCATTTATCTCTCTGCAATGGAAACCAAGTGCTCTGGCAGCACATATGTCTGAAAGTGGATATGACACCTAGGGAAGGGAGTGTGCTGGTGAATGGCAACTGCCCGAAGCAGCAGCACAGCTCTTCCAGTGCCAAAACAACTCCGTCTGCCTCATGAACTTCACATACCATCAGCTGTCCTGGCAGCTATCTAGGAAACCCTGTTGGGTCACTTCCGGTCCCATGCCCATTGAGCCCAGTGGGATGGAATCAAGCAGCTTCAGCACCCACACAAAACGAACATGGAGCTCCTCACTCAAGGCGCTCAAAATTCCACAGCCAAAGACAAGTTCAGTGCCCAAGCCATTTATCTCTCTGCAATGGAAACCAAGTGCTCTGGCAGCACATGTCTGAAAGTGGATATGACACCTAGGGAAGGGAGTGTGGTGGTGAATGTCAACTGACCAAAGCAGCAGCACAGCTCTTCCAGTGCCAAAACAACTCCACCTGCCTCATGAACTTCACATACCATCAGCTGTCCTGGCAGCTATCTAGGAAACCCTGTTGGGTCACTTCGGGTCCCATGCCCATTGAGCCCAGTGGGATGGAATCAAGCAGCTTCAGCACCCACACAAAACGAACATGGAGCTCCTCACTCAAGGCGCTCAAAACTCCACGGCCAAAGACAAGTTCAGTGCCCAAGCCATTTCCCGCTGCCATGGAAACCAAGTGCTCTGGCAGCACATATGTCTGAAAGTGGATATGACACCTAGGGAAGGGAATGTGCTGGTGAATGGCAACTGCCCGAAGCAGCAGCACAGCTCTTCCAGTGCCAAAACAACTCCGTCTGCCTCATGAACTTCACATACCATCAGCTGTCCTGGCAGCTATCTAGGAAACCCTGTTGGGTCACTTCCGGTCCCATGCCCATTGAGCCCAGTGGGATGGAATCAAGCAGCTTCAGCACCCACACAAAACTAACATGGAGCTCCTCACTCAAGGCGCTCAAAACTCCACAGCCAAAGACAAGTTCAGTGCCCAAGCCATTTCCCGCTGCCATGGAAACCAAGTGCTCTGGCAGCACATAAGTCTGAAAGTGGATATGACACCTAGGGAAGGGAGTGTGCTGGTGAATGGCAACTGCCTGAAGCAGCAGCACAGCTCTTCCAGTGCCAAAACAACTCCCACTGCCTCATGAACTTCACATACCATCAGCTGTCCTGGCAGCTATCTAGGAAACCCTGTTGGGTCACTTCCGGTCCCATGCCCATTGAGCCCAGTGGATGGAATCAAGCAGCTTCAGCACCCACACAAATCTAACATGGAGCTCCTCACTCAAGGCGCTCAAAATTCCACAGCCAAAGACAAGTTCAGTGCCGAAGCCATTTATCTCTCTGCAATGGAAACCAAGTGCTCTGGCAGCACATAGGTCTGAAAGTGGATATGACACCTAGGGAAGGGAGTGTGGTGGTGAATGGCAACTGCCCGAAGCAGCAGCACAGCTCTTCCAGTGCCAAAGCAACTCCACCTGCCTCATGAACTTCACATACCATCAGCTGTCCTGGCAGCTATCTAGGAAACCCTGTTGGCTCACTTCGGGTCCCATGCCCATTGAGCCCAGTGGGATGGAATCAAGCAGCTTCAGCACCCACACAAAACGAACATGGAGCTCCTCACTCAAGGCGCTGAAAACTCCACAGCCAAAGACAAGTTCAGTGCCCAAGCCATTTCCCGCTGCCATGGAAACCAAGTGCTCTGGGAGCACATATGTCTGAAAGTGGATATGAAGCCTAGGGAAAGGTGTGCGCTGGTGAATGGCAACTGCAAAAAGCCGCAGCACAGCTCTTCCAGTGCCAAAACAACTCCACCTGCCTCATGAACTTCACATATCATCATCTGTCCTTTCAGCTATCTAGGAAACCCTGTTGGGTCACTTCCGGTCCCATGCCCATTGAGCCCAGTGGGATGGAATCAAGCAGCTTCAGCACCCACACAAAACGAACATGGAGCTCCTCACTCAAGGCGCTCAAAACTCCATGGCCAAAGACAAGTTCAGTGCCCAAGCCATTTTTCGCTGCCATGGAAACCAAGTGCTCTGGCAGCACATATGTCTGAAAGTGGATATGACACCTAGGGAAGGGAGTGTGCTGGTCAATGGCAAGTGCCCGAAGCAGCAGCACAGCTCTTCCAGTGCCAAAACAACTCCACCTGCCTCATCAACTTCACATACCATCAGCTGTCCTGGCAGCTATCTAGGAAACCCTGTTGGGTCACTTCTGGTCCCATGCCCATTGAGCCCAGTGGGATGGAATCAAGCAGCTTCAGCACCCACACAAAACGAACATGGAGCTCCTCACTCAAGGCGCTCAAAATTCCACAGCCAAAGACAAGTTCAGTGCCCAAGCCATTTCCCTCTGCAATGTAAGCCAAGTGCTCTGGCAGCACATATGTCTGAAAGTGGCTATGACACCTAGGGAAGGGAGTGTGGTGATGAAAGGCAACTGCCCGAAGCAACAGCACAGCTCTTCCACTGCCAAAACAACTCCATCTGCCTCATGATCTTCACATACCATCAGCTGTCCTGGCAGCTATCTAGGAAACCCTGTTGGGTCACTTCCTGTGCCATGCCCTTTGAGCCCAGTGGGATGGAATCAAGCAGCTTGAGCACCCACACAAAACGAATATGGAGCTCCTCACTCAAGGCGCTCAAAACTACATAGCGAAAGACAAGTTCAGTGCCCAAGCCATTTCCCGCTGCCATGGAAACCAAGTGCTCTGGCAGCACATAAGTCTGAAAGTGGATATGACACCTAGGGAAGGGAGTGTGCTGGTGAATGGCAAGTGCCCGAAGCAGCAGCACAGCTCTTCCAGTGCCAAAACAACTCCACCTGCCTCATCAACTTCACATACCATCAGCTGTCTTGGCAACTATCTAGGAAACCCTGTTGGGTCACTTCCGGTCCCATGCCCATTGAGCCCAGTGGGATGGAAACAAGCAGCTTGAGCACCCACACAAATCTAACATGGAGCTCCTCACTCAAGGCGCTCAATACTACATGGCCAAAGACAAGTTCAGTGCCAAAGCCATTTCCCTCTGCAGTGGAAACCAAGTGCTCTGGCAGCACATATGTCTGAAAGTGGATATGACTCCTAGGGAAGGGAGTGTGCTGGTGAATGGCAACTGCCCGAAGCAGCAGCACAGCTCTTCCAGTGCCAAAACAACTCCGTCTGCCTCATGAACTTCACATACCATCAGCTGTCCTGGCAGCTATCTAGGAAACCCTGTTGGGTCACTTCCGGTCCCATGCCCATTGAGCCCAGGGGGATGGAATCAAGCAGCTTCAGCACCCACACAAAACGAACATGGAGCTCCTCACTCAAGGCGCTCAAAACTCCACGGCCAAAGACAAGTTCAGTGCCCAAGCCATTTCCCGCTGCCATGGAAACCAAGTGCCCTGGCAGCACATATGTCTGAAAGTGGATATGACACCTAGGGTAGGGAGTGTGGTGATGAATGGCAACTGCCCGAAGCAGCAGCACAGCTCTTCCACTGCCAAAACAACTCCGTCTGCCTCATGAACTTCACATACCATCAGCTGTCTTGGCAGCTATCTAGGAAACCCTGTTGGCTCACTTCCGGTCCCATGCCCATTGAGCCCAGTGGGATGGAATCAAGCAGCTTCAGCACCCACACAAAACGAACATGGGGCTCCTCACTGAAGACGCTCAAAACTCCACAGCCAAAGACAAGTTCAGTGCCCAAGCCATTTCCCGCTGCCATGGAAACCAAGTGCTCTGGCAGCACATATGTCTGAAAGTGGATATGACACCTAGGGAAGGGAGTGTGGTGATGAATGGCAACTGCCCGAAGCAGCAGCACAGCTCTTCCAGTTCCAAAACAACTCCACCTGCCTCATGAACTTCACATACCATCAGCTGTCCTGGCAGCTATCTAGGAAACCCTGTTGGGTCACTTCCGGTCCCATGCACATTGAGCCCAGTGGGATGGAATCAAGCAGCTTCAGAACCCACACAAAATGAACATGGAGCTCCTCACTCTAGGCGCCCAAAATTACATGGCGAAATACAAGTTCAGTGCCCAAGCCATTTCCAGCTGCCATGGAAACCAAGTGCTCTGGCAGCACATATGTCTGAAAGTGGATATGACACCTAGGGAAGGGAGTGTGGTGGTGAATGGCAACTGCCCGAAGCAGCAGCACAGCTCTTCCAGTGCCAAAACAACTCCACCTGCCTCATGAACGTCACATAGAATCAGCTGTCCTGGCAGCTATCTAGGAAACCCTGTTGGCTCACTTCCGGTCCCATGCCCATTGAGCCCAGTGGGATGGAATCAAGCAGCTTGAGCACCCACACAAAACTAACATGGAGCTCCTCACTCAAGGAGCTCAAAACTCCACGGCCAAAGACAAGTTCAGTTCCGAAGCCATTTCCCGCTGCCATGGAAACCAAGCGCTCTGGCAGCACATATGTCTGAAAGTGGATATGACACCTAGGGAAGGGAGTGTGCTGGTGAATGGCAACTGCCCGAAGCAGCAGCACAGCTCTTCCACTGCCAGAACAACTCCACCTGCCTCATGAACTTCACATACCATCAGCTGTCCTGCCAGCTATCTAGGAAACCCTGTTGGGTCACTTCCGGTCCCATGCCCATTGAGCCCAGAGGGATGGAATCAAGCAGCTTCAGCACCCACACAAAACGAACATGGAGCTCCTCACTCAAGGCGCCCAAATTACATGGCCAAAGACAAGTTCAGTGCCCAAGCCATTTCCCGCTGCCATGGAAACCAAGTGCTCTGGCAGCACATATGTCTGAAAGTGGATATGACACCTAGGGAAGGGAGTCTGGTGCTGAATGGCAACTGCCCGAAGCAGCACAGTTCTTCCACTGCCAGAACAACTCCACCTTCCTCATGAACTTCACATACCATCAGCTGTCCTGGCAGCTATCTAGGAAACCCTGTTGGCTCACTTCCGGTCCCATGCCCATTGAGCCCAGTGGGATGGAATCAAGCAGCTTCAGCACCCACACAAAACGAGCATGGAGCTCCTCACTCAAGGCGCTCAAAACTCCACGGCCAAAGACAAGTTCAGTGCCCAAGCCATTTCCCGCTGCCATGGAAACCAAGTGCTCTGGCAGCACATATGTCTGAAAGTGGATATGACACCTAGGGAAGGGAGTGTGCTGGTGAATGGCAACTGCCCGAAGCAGCAGCACAGCTCTTCCAGTGCCAAAACAACTCCACCTGCCTCATGAACTTCACATACCATCAGCTGTCCTGGCAGCTATCTAGGAAGCCCTGTTGGCTCACTTCGGGTCCCATGCCCATTGAGCCCAGGGGGATGGAATCAAGCAGCTTCAGCACCCACACAAAACGAACATGGAGCTCCTCACTCAAGGCGCTCAAAACTCCACGGCCAAAGACAAGTTCAGTGCCCAAGCCATTTCCTGCTGCCATGGAAACCAAGTGCTCTGGCAGCACATATGTCTGAAAGTGGATATGACACCTAGGGAAGGGAGTGTGCTGGTGAATGGCAACTGCCCGAAGCAGCAGCACAGCTCTTCCAGTGCCAAAACAACTCCACCTGCCTCATGAACTTCACATACCATCAGCTGTCCTGGCAGCTATCTAGGAAACCCTGTTGGGTCACTTCCGGTCCCATGCCCATTGAGCCCAGGGGGATGGAATCAAGCAGCTTCAGCACCCACACAAAACGAACATGGAGGCCTCACTCAAGGCGCTCAAAACTCCACGGCCAAAGACAAGTTCAGTGCACAAGCCATTTCCCGCTGCCATGGAAACCAAGTGCTCTGGCAGCACATATGTCTGAAAGTGGATATGACACCTAGGGTAGGGAGTGTGGTGATGAATGGCAACTGCCCGAAGCAGCAGCACAGCTCTTCCACTGCCAAAACAACTCCACCTGCCTCATGAACTTCACATACCATCAGCTGTCCTGGCAGCTATCTAGGAAACCCTGTTGGGTCACTTCCGGTCCCATGCACATTGAGCCCAGTGGGATGGAATCAAGCAGCTTCAGAACCCACACAAAATGAACATGGAGCTCCTCACTCAAGGCGCCCAAAATTACATGGCGAAATACAAGTTCAGTGCCCAAGCCATTTCCCGCTGCCATGGAAACCAAGTGCTCTGGGAGCACATATGTCTGAAAGTGGATATGACAACTAGGGAAGGGAGTCTGGTGCTGAATGGCAACTGCCCGAAGCAGCAGCACAGCTCTTCCAGTGCCAAAACAACTCCACCTGCCTAATGAACGTCACATACAATCAGCTGTCTTGGCAGCTATCTAGGAAAACCTGTTGTTTCAATTCCGGTCCCATGCCCATTGAGCCCAGTGGGATGGAATCAAGCAGCTTCAGCACCCACACAAAACTAACATGGAGCTCCTCATTCAAGGCGCTCAAAACTCCTCGGCCAAAGACAAGTTCAGTGCCCAAGCCATTTCCCGCTGCCATGGAAACCAAGTGCTCTGGCAGCACATATGTCTGAAAGTGGATATGACACCTAGGGAAGGGAGTGTGCTGGTGAATGGCAACTGCCCGAAGCAGCAGCACAGCTCTTCCAGTGCCAAAACAACTCCACCTGCCTCATGAACTTCACATACCATCAGCTGTCCTGGCAGCTATCTAGGAAACCCTGTTGGCTCACTTCGGGTCCCATGCCCATTGAGCCCAGTGGGATGGAATCAAGCAGCTTCAGCACCCACACAAAACGAACATGGAGCTCCTCACTCAAGGCGCTCAAAACTCCACGGCCAAAGACAAGTTCAGTGCCCAAGCCATTTCCTGCTGCCATGGAAACCAAGTGCTCTGGCAGCACATATGTCTGAAAGTGGATATGACACCTAGGGAAGGGAGTGTGCTGGTGAATGGCAACTGCCCGAAGCAGCAGCACAGCTCTTCCAGTGCCAAAACAACTCCACCTGCCTCATGAACTTCACATACCATCAGCTGTCCTGGCAGCTACCTAGGAAACCCTGTTGGGTCACTTCCGGTCCCATGCCCATTGAGCCCAGTGGGATGGAATCAAGCAGCTTCAGCACCCACACAAAACGAACATGGAGCTCCTCACTCAAGGCACTCAAAACTCCACGGCCAAAGACAAGTTCAGTGCCCAAGCCATTTCCCGCTGCCATGGAAACCAAGTGCCCTGGCAGCACATATGTCTGAAAGTGGATATGACACCTAGGGAAGGGAGTGTGCTGGTGAATGGCAACTGCCCGAAGCAGCAGCACAGCTCTTCCACTGCCAAAACAACTCCACCTGCCTCATGAACTTCACATACCATCAGCTGTCCTAGCAGCTATCTAGGAAACCCTGTTGGGTCACTTCCGGTCCCATGCCCATTGAGCCCAGGGGGATGGAATCAAGCAGCTTCAGCACCCACACAAAACGAACATGGAGGCCTCACTCAAGGCGCTCAAAACTCCACGGCCAAAGACAAGTTCAGTGCACAAGCCATTTCCCGCTGCCATGGAAACCAAGTGCTGTGGCAGCACATATGTCTGAAAGTGGATATGACACCTAGGGTAGGGAGTGTGGTGATGAATGGCAACTTCCCGAAGCAGCAGCACAGCTCTTCCACTGCCAAAACAACTCCACCTGCCTCATGAACTTCACATACCATCAGCTGTCCTGGCAGCTATCTAGGAAACCCTGTTGGGTCACTTCCGGTCCCATGCACATTGAGCCCAGTGGGATGGAATCAAGCAGCTTCAGAACCCACACAAAATGAACATGGAGCTCCTCACTCAAGGCGCCCAAAATTACATGGCGAAATACAAGTTCAGTGCCCAAGCCATTTCCCGCTGCCATGGAAACCAAGTGCTCTGGCAGCACATATGTCTGAAAGTGGATATGACACCTAGGGAAGGGAGTCTGGTGCTGGTGAATGGCAACTGCCCGAAGCACCAGCACAGCTCTTCCAGTGCCAAAACAAATCCATCTGCCTCATGAACTTCACATACCATCAGCTGTCCTGGCAGCTATCTAGGAAACCCTGTTGGGTCACTTCCGGTCCCATGCCCATTGAGCCCAGTGGGATAGAATCAAGCAGCTTCAGCACCCACACAAAGCGAAGATGGAGCTCCTCACTCAAGGCGCTCAAAACTCCACAGCCAAAGACGAGTTCAGTGCCACAGCCATTTCCCGCTGCCATGGAAACCAAGTGCTCTGGCAGCACATATGTCTGAAAGTGGATATGACACCTAGGGAAGGGAGTGTGCTGGTGAATGGCAACTGCCCGAAGCAGCAGCACAGCTCTTCCAGTGCCAAAACAACTCCAACTGCCTCATGAACTTCACATACCATCAGCTGTCCTGGCAGCTATCTAGGAAACCCTGTTGGGTCACTTCCGGTCCCATGCCCATTGAGCCCAGTGGGATGGAATCAATCAGCTTCAGCACCCACACAAAACGAACATGGAGCTCCTCACTCAAGACGCTCAAAATTCCACGGCCGAAGACAAGTTCAGTGCCCAAGCCATTTCCCGCTGCCATGGAAACCAAGTGCTCTGGCAGCACATATGTCTGAAAGTGGATATGACACCTAGGGAAGGGAGTGTGCTGGTGAATGGCAACTGCCCGAAGCAGCAGCACAGCTCTTCCACTGCCTAAACAACTACACCTGCCTCATGAACTTCACATACCATCAGCTGTCCTGGCAGCTATCTAGGAAACCCTGTTGGGTCACTTCCGGTCCCATGCCCATTGAGCCCAGTGGGATGGAATCAAGCAGCTTGAGAACCCACACAAATCTAACATGGAGCTCCTCACTCTAGGCGCTCAAAACTCCACGGTCAAAGACAAGTTCAGTGTCCAAGCCATTTCCCGCTGCCATGGAAACCAAGTGCTCTGGCAGCACATATGTCTGAAAGTGGATATGACACCTAGGGAAGGGAGTTTGCTGGTGAATGGCAACTGCTTGAAGCAGCAGCACAGCTCTTCCAGTGCCAAAACAACTCCACCTGCCTCATGAACTTCACATACCATCAGCTGTCCTGGCAGCTATCTAGGAAACCCTGTTGGGTCACTTCCGGTCCCATGCCCATTGAGCCCAGTGGGATGGAATCAAGCAGCTTCAGCACCCACACAAAACGAACATGGAGCTCCTCACTCAAGGCGCTCAAAACTCCACAGCCAAAGACAAGTTCAGTGCCGAAGCCATTTCCCGCTGCCATGGAAACCAAGTGCTCTGGCAGCACATATGTCTGAAAGTGGATATGACACCTAGGAAGGGAGTGTGGTGATGAATGGCGACTGCCCGAAGCAGCAGCACAGCTCTTCCAGTGCCAAAACAACTCCACCTGCCTCATCAACTTCACTTACCATCAGCTGTTCTGGCAGCTATCTAGGAATCCCTGTTGGGTCACTTCCGGTCCCATGCCCATTGAGCCCAGTGGGATGGAATCAAGCAGCTTCGGCACGCACACAAAACGAACATGGAGCTCCTCACTCAAGGCGCTCAAAACTCCGCGGCCAAAGACAAGTTCAGTGCCCAAGCCATTTTTCGCTGCCATGGAAACCAAGTGCTCTGGCAGCACATATGTCTGAAAGTGGATATGACACCTAGGGAAGGGAGTGTACTGGTGAATGGCAACTGCTCGAAGCTGCAGCACAGCTCTTCCAGTGCCAAAACAACTCCACCTGCCTCATGAACTTCACATACCATCAGCTGTCCCTGCAGCTTTCTAGGAAACCCTGTTGGGTCACTTTCGGTCCCATGCCCATTGAGCCCAGTGGGATGGAATCAAGCAGCTTCAGCACCCACACAAAACAAACATGGAGCTCCTCACTCAAGGCGCTCAAAAGCCCACAGCCAAAGACAAGTTCAGTGCCCAAGCCATTTATCTCTCTGCAATGGAAACCAAGTGCTCTGGCAGCACATATGTCTGAAAGTGGATATGACACCTAGGGAAGGGAGTGTGCTGGTGAATGGCAACTGCCTGAAGCAGCAGCACAGCTCTTCCAGTGCCAAAACAACTCCACCTGCCTCATGAACTTCACATATCATCATCTGTCCTGGCAGCTATCTAGGAAACCCTGTTGGGTCACTTCCGGTCCCATGCCCATTGAGCCCAGTGGGATGGAATCAAGCAGCTTCAGCACCCACACAAAACGAAGATGGAGCTCCTCACTCAAGGCGCTCAATACTCCACAGCCAAAGACAAGTTCAGTGCCCAAGCCATTTCCCGCTGCAATGGAAACCAAGTGCTCTGGCAGCACATATGTCTGAAAGTGGATATGACACCTAGGGAAGGGAGTGTGCTGGTGAATGGCAACTGCCCGAAGCTGCAGCACAGCTCTTCCACTGCCAAAACAACTCCACCTGCCTTATGAACTTCACATACCATCAGCTGTCCTGGCAGCTATCTAGGAAACCCTGTTGGGTCACTTCCGGTCCCATGCCCATAGAGCCCAGTGGGATGGAAACCTAGCAGCTTCAGCACCCACACAAATCTAACATGGAGCTCCTCACTCAAGGCGCTCAATACTACATGGCCAAAGACAAGTTCAGTGCCCAAGCCATTTTTCGCTGCCATGGAAACCAAGTGCTCTGGCAGCACATATGTCTGAAAGTGGATATGACACCTAGGGAAGGGAGTGTGCTGGTGAATGGCAACTGCCCGAAGCAGCAGCACAGCTCTTCCACTGCCAAAACAACTCCGTCTGCCTCATGAACTTCACATACCATCAGCTGTCCTGGCAGCTATCTAGGAAACCCTGTTGGGTCACTTCCGGTCCCATGCCTATTGAGCCCAGTGGGATGGAACCAAGCAGCTTCAGCACCCACACAAAACGAACATGGAGCTCCTCACTCAAGGCGCTAAAAACTCCGCAGCTAAAGACAAGTTCAGTGCCCAAGCCATTTCCCGCTGCCATGGAAACCAAGTGCTGTGGCAGCACATATGTCTGAAAGTGGATATGACACCTAGGGAAGGGAGTGTGCTGGTGAATGGCAACTGCCCGAAGCAGCAGCACAGCTCTTCCAGTGCCAAAACAACTCCACCTGCCTCATGAACTTCACATACCATCAGCTGTCCTGGCAGCTATCTAGGAAACCCTGTTGGGTCACTTCCGGTCCCATGCCCATTGAGCCCAGTGGGATGGAATCAAGCAGCTTCAGCACCCACACAAAACGAACATGGAGCTCCTCACTCAAGGCGCTCAAAACTCCACAGCCAAAGACAAGTTCAGTGCCCAAGCCATTTCCCGCTGCCATGGAAACCAAGTGCTCTGGCAGCACATATGTCTGAAAGTGGATATGACACCTAGGGAAGGGAGTGTGCTGGTGAATGGCAACTGCCTGAAGCAGCAGCACAGCTCGTCCACTGCCAAAACAACTCCACCTGCCTCATGAACTTCACATACCATCAGCTGTCCTGGCAGCTATCTAGGAAACCCTGTTGGGTCACTTCCGGTCCCATGCCCATTGAGCCCAGTGGGATGGAATCAAGCAGCTTCAGCACCCACACAAAACGAACATGAAACTCCTCACTCAAGGCGCTCAAAACTCCACGGCCAAAGACAAGTTCAGTGCCCAAGCCATTTCCCGCTGCCATGGAAACCAAGTGCTCTGGCAGCACATATGTCTGAAAGTGGATATGACACCTAGGGAAGGGAGTGTGCTGGTGAATGGCAACTACCTGAAGCAGCAGCACAGCTCTTCTAGTGCCAAAACAACTCCACCTGCCTCATGAACTTCACATACCATCAGCTGTCCTGGCAGCTATCTAGGAAACCCTGTTGGGTCACTTCCGGTCCCATGCCCATTGAGCCCAGTGGGATAGAATCAAGCAGCTTCAGCACAAACACAAATCTAACATGGAGCTCCTCACTCAAGGCGCTCAAAACTCCACAGCGAAAGACGAGTTCAGTGCCCAAGCCATTTCCCGCTGCCATGGAAACCAAGTGCTCTGGCAGCACATAGGTCTGAAAGTGGATATGACACCTAGGGAAGGGAGTGTGGTGATGAATGGCAACTGCCCGAAGCAGCAGCACAGCTCTTCCACTGCCAAAACAACTCCACCTGCCTCATGAACTTCACATACCATCAGCTGTCCTGGCAGCTATCTAGGAAACCCTGTTGGATCACTTCCGGTCCCATGCCCATTGAGCCCAGTGGGATGGAATCAAGCAGCTTCAGCACCCACACAAAACGAATATGGAGCTCCTCACTCAAGGCACTCAAAACTCCACGGCCAAAGGCGAGTTCAGTGCCCAAGCCATTTCCCGCTGCCATGGAAACCAAGTGCTCTGGCAGCACATATGTCTGAAAGTGGATATGACACTTAGGGAAGGGAGTGTGCTGGTGAATGGCATCTGCCCGAAGCAGCAGCACAGCTCTTCCAGTGCCAAAACAACTCCGCCTGCCTCATGAACTTCACATACCATCAGCTGTCCTGGCAGCTATCTAGGAAACCCTGTTGGCTCACTTCCGGTCCCATGCCCATTGAGCCCAGTGGGATGGAATCAAGCAGCTTCAGCACCCACACAAAGCGAAGATGGAGCTCCTCACTCAAGGCGCTCAAAACTCCACA
Organism: Ochotona princeps; assembly: GCF_030435755.1. Classification (NCBI taxonomy): domain Eukaryota; kingdom Metazoa; phylum Chordata; class Mammalia; order Lagomorpha; family Ochotonidae; genus Ochotona; species Ochotona princeps. The sequence continues at coordinate 139,422,519 of NC_080832.1, read as the reverse complement.
GCCAAAGACAAGTTCAGTGCCAGAGCCATTTCCCGCGGCCATGGAAACCAAGTGCTCTGGCAGCACATATGTCTGAAAGTGGATATGACACCTAGGGAAGGGAGTGTGCTGGTGAATGGCAACTGCCCGAAGCAGCAGCACAGCTCTTCCACTGCCAAAACAACTCCACCTGCCTCATGAACTTCACATACCATCAGCTGTCCTGGCAGCTATCTAGGAAACCCTGTTGGGTCACTTCCGGTCCCATGCCCATTGAGCCCAGTGGGATGGAATCAAGCAGCTTCAGCACCCACACAAAACGAACATGGAGCTCCTCACTCAAGGCGCTCAAAATTCCACGGCCAAAGACAAGTTCAGTGCCCAAGCCATATCCCGCTGCCATGGAAACCAAGTGCTCTGGCAGCACATATGTCTGAAAGTGGATATGACACCTAGGGAAGGGAGTGTGCTGGTGAATGGCAACTGCCCGAAGCAGCAGCACAGCTCTTCCAGTGCCAAAACAACTCCACCTGCCTCATGAACTTCACATACCATCAGCTGTCCTGGCAGCTATCTAGGAAACCCTGTTGGCTCACTTCCGGTCCCATGCCCATTGAGCCCAGTGGGATGGAATCAAGCAGATTCAGCACCCACACAAAACTAATATGGAGCTCCTCACTCAAGTCGCTGAAAACTCCACGGCCAAAGACAAGTTCAGTGCCCAAGCCATTTCCCGCTGCCATGGAAACCAAGTGCTCTGGCAGCACATATGTCTGAAAGTGGATATGACACCTAGGGAAGGGAGTGTGGTGATGAATGGCAACTGCCTGAAGCAACAGCACAGCTCTTCCACTGCCATAACAACTCCACCTGCCTCATGAACTTCACATACCATCAGCTGTCCTGGCAGCTATCTAGGAAACCCTGTTGGGTCACTTCCGGTCCCATGCCCTTTGAGCCCAGTGGGATGGAATCAAGCAGCTTCAGCACCCACACAAAACGAACATGGAGCTCCTCACTCAAGGCGCTCAAAACTACATGGCGAAAGACAAGTTCAGTGCCCAAGCCATTTCCCGCTGCAATGGAAACCAAGTGCTCTGGCAGCACATATGTCTGAAAGTGGATATGACACCTAGGGAAGGGAGTGTGCTGGTGAATGGCAACTGCCTGAAGCAGCAGCACAGCTCGTCCAGTTTCAAAACAATTCCACCTGCCTCATGAACTTCACATACCATCAGCTGTCCTGGCAGCTATCTAGGAAACCCTGTTGGGTCACTTCTGGTCCCATGCCCATTGAGCCCAGTGGGATGGAATCAAGCAGCTTCAGCACCCACACAAAACGAACATGAAACTCCTCACTCAAGGCGCTCAAAACTCCACGGCCAAAGACAAGTTCAGTGCCCAAGCCATTTCCCGCTGCCATGGAAACCAAGTGCTCTGGCAGCACATATGTCTGAAAGTGGATATGACACCTAGGGAAGGGAGTGTGCTGGTGAATGGCAACTGCCTGAAGCAGCAGCACAGCTCTTCTAGTGCCAAAACAACTCCACCTGCCTCATGAACTTCACATACCATCAGCTGTCCTGGCAGCTATCTAGGAAACCCTGTTGGGTCACTTCCGGTCCCATGCCCATTGAGCCCAGTGGGATAGAATCAAGCAGCTTCAGCACAAACACAAATCTAACATGGAGCTCCTCACTCAAGGCGCTCAAAATTCCACAGCCAAAGACGAGTTCAGTGCCCAAGCCATTTCCCGCTGCCATGGAAACCAAGTGCTCTGGCAGCACATAGGTCTGAAAGTGGATATGACACCTAGGGAAGGGAGTGTGGTGGTGAATGGCAACTGCCCGAAGCAGCAGCACAGCTCTTCCAGTGCCAAAACAACTCCACCTGCCTCATGAACTTCACATACCATCAGCTGTCCTGGCAGCTATCTAGGAAACCTTGTTGGGTCACTTCCGGTCCCATGCCCATTGAGCCCAGTGGGATAGAATCAAGCAGTTTCAGCACCCACACAAATCTAACATGGAGCTCCTCACTCAAGGCGCTCAAAACTCCTCAGTCAAAGACAAGTTCAGTGCATAAGCCATTTCCCGCTGCCATGGAAACCAAGTGCTCTGGCAGCACATAGGTCTGAAAGTGGATATGACACCTAGGGAAGGGAGTGTGGTGATGAATGGCAAGTGCCCGAAGCAGCAGCACATCTCTTCCAGTGCCAAAACAACTCCACCTGCCTCATGAACTTCACATACCATCAGCTGTCCTGGCACCTATCTAGGAAACCCTGTTGGGTCACTTCCGTTCCCATGCCCATTGAGCTCAGTGGGATGGAATCAAGCAGCTTCAGCACCCACACAAAACGAACATGGAGCTCCTCACTCAAGGCGCTCAAAACTCCACAGCCAAAGACAAGTTCAGTGCCCAAGCCATTTCCCGCTGCCATGGAAACCAAGTGCTCTGGCAGCACATATGTGTGAAAGTGGATATGACACCTAGGGAAGGGAGTGTGGTGGTGAATGGCAACTGCCCGAAGCAGCAGCACAGCTCTTCCAGTGCCAAAACAACTCGCACTGCCTCATGAACTTCACATACCATCAGCTGTCCTGGCAGCTATCTAGGAAACCCTGTTGGCTCACTTCCGGTCCCATGCCCATTGAGCCCAGTGGGATGGAATCAAGCAGCTTCAGCACCCACACAAAACGAACATGGAGCTCCTCACTCAAGGCGCTCAAAACTCCACGGCCAAAGACAAGTTCAGTGCCCAAGCCATTTCCCGCTGCCATGGAAACCAAGTGCTCTGGCAGCACATATGTCTGAAAGTGGATATGACACCTAGGGAAGGGAGTGTGCTGGAGAATGGCAACTGCCCGAAGCAGCAGCACAGCTCTTTCAGTGCCAAAACAACTCCACCTGCCTCATGAACTTCACATACCATCAGCTGTCCTGGCAGCTATCTAGGAAACCCTGTTGGCTCACTTCCGGTCCCATGCCCATTGAGCCCAGTGGGATGGAATCAAGCAGATTCAGCACCCACACAAAACGAACATGGAGCTCCTCACTCAAGGCGCTCAAAACTCCACGGCCAAAGACAAGTTCAGTGCCCAAGCCATTTCCCGCTGCCATGGAAACCAAGTGCTCTGGCAGCACATATGTCTGAAAGTGGATATGACACCTAGGGAAGGGAGTGTGGTGATGAATGGCAACTGCCTGAAGCAGCAGCACAGCTCTTCCAGTGCCAAAACAACTCCACCTGCCTCATGAACTTCACATACCATCAGCTGTCCTGGCAGCTATCTAGGAAACCCTGTTGGGTCACTTCCGGTCCCATGCCCTTTGAGCCCAGTGGGATGGAATCAAGCAGCTTGAGCACCCACACAAAACGAACATGGAGCTCCTCACTCAAGGCGCTCAAAACTACATGGCCAAAGACAAGTTCAGTGCCCAAGCCATTTCCCGCTGCAATGGAAACCAAGTGCTCTGGCAGCACATATGTCTGAAAGTGGATATGACACCTAGGGAAGGGAGTGTGCTGGTGAATGGCAACTGCCTGAAGCAGCAGCACAGCTCGTCCAGTTCCAAAACAATTCCACCTGCCTCATGAACTTCACATACCATCAGCTGTCCTGGCAGCTATCTAGGAAACCTTGTTGGGTCACTTCCGGTCCCATGCTCATTGAGCCCAGTGGGATAGAATCAATCAGTTTCAGCACCCACACAAATCTAACATGGAGCTCCTCATTCAAGGCGCTCAAAACTCCTCAGTCAAAGACAAGTTCAGTGCATAAGCCATTTCCCGCTGCCATGGAAACCAAGTGCTCTGGCAGCACATAGGTCTGAAAGTGGATATGACACCTAGGGAAGGGAGTGTGGTGATGAATGGCAAGTGCCCGAAGCAGCAGCACAGCTCTTCCAGTGCCAAAACAACTCCACCTGCCTCATGAACTTCACATACCATCAGCTGTCCTGGCAGCTATCTAGGAAACCCTGTTGGGTCACTTCCGGTCCCATGCCCAATGAGCTCAGTGGGATGGAATCAAGCAGCTTCAGCACCCACACAAAACGAACATGGAGCTCCTCACTCAAGGCGCTCAAAACTCCACGGCCAAAGACAAGTTCAGTGCCCAAGCCATTTCCCGCTGCCATGGAAACCAAGTGCTCTGGCAGCACATATGTGTGAAAGTGGATATGACACCTAGGGAAGGGAGTGTGCTGGTGAATGGCAACTGCCCGAAGCAGCAGCACAGCTCTTCCAGTGCCAAAACAACTCCCACTGCCTCATGAACTTCACATACCATCAGCTGTCCTGGCAGCTATCTAGGAAACCCTGTTGGCTCACTTCCGGTCCCATGCCCATTGAGCCCAGTGGGATGGAATCAAGCAGCTTCAGCACCCACACAAAGCGAAGATGGAGCTCCTCACTCAAGGCGCTCAAAACTCCACAGCCAAAGACGAGTTCAGTGCCAGAGCCATTTCCCGCTGCCATGGAAACCAAGTGCTCTGGCAGCACATATGTCTGAAAGTGGATATGACACCTAGGGAAGGGAGTGTGCTGGTGAATGGCAACTGCAAAAAGCAGCAGCACAGCTCTTCCAGTGCCAAAACAACTCCACCTGCCTCATGAACTTCACATACCATCAGCTGTCCTGGCAGCTATCTAGGAAACCCTGTTGGGTCACTTCCGGTCCCATGCCCATTGAGCCCAGTGGGATAGAATCAAGCAGCTTCAGCACCCACACAAAACGAACATGGAGCTCCTCACTCAAGGCGCTCAAAACTCCACAGCCAAAGACAAGTTCAGTGCCCAAGCCATTTCCCGCTGCCATGGAAACCAAGTGCTCTGGCAGCACATATGTCTGAAAGTGGATATGACACATAGGGAAGGGAGTCTGGTGCTGAAAGGCAAATGCCCAAAGCAGCACAAAAGCTCTTCCAGTGCCAAAACAACTCCACCTGCCTCATGAACTTCACATACCATCAGCTGTCCTGGCAGCTATCTAGGAAACCCTGTTGGGTCACTTCCGGTCCCATGCCCATTGAGACCAGTGGGATGGAATCAAGCAGCTTCAGCACCCACACAAATCTAACATGGAGCTCCTCACTCAAGGCGCTTAAAACTCCTCAGTCAAAGACAAGTTCAGTGCATAAGCCATTTCCCGCTGCCATGGAAACCAAGTGCTCTGGCAGCACATAGGTCTGAAAGTGGATATGACACCTAGGGAAGGGAGTGTGGTGATGAATGGCAAGTGCCCGAAGCAGCAGCACAGCTCTTCCAGTGCCAAAACAACTCCACCTGCCTCATGAACTTCACATACCATCAGCTGTCCTGGCAGCTATCTAGGAAACCCTGTTGGGTCACTTCCGGTCCCATGCCCATTGAGCCCAGTGGGATGGAATCAAGCAGCTTCAGCACCCACACAAAACGAACATGGAGCTCCTCACTCAAGGCGCTCAAAACTCCACAGCCAAAGACAAGTTCAGTGCCCAAGCCATTTCCCGCTGCCATGGAAACCAAGTGCTCTGGCAGCACATATGTGTGAAAGTGGATATGACACCTAGGGAAGGGAGTGTGCTGGTGAATGGCAACTGCCCGAAGCAGCAGCACAGCTCTTCCAGTGCCAAAACAACTCCCACTGCCTCATGAACTTCACATACCATCAGCTGTCCTGGCAGCTATCTAGGAAACCCTGTTGGATCACTTCCGGTCCCATGCCCATTGAGCCCAGTGGGATGGAATCAAGCAGCTTCAGCACCCACACAAAACGAACATGGAGCTCCTCACTCAAGGCGCTCAAAACTCCACGGCCAAAGACAAGTTCAGTGCCCAAGCCATTTCCCGCTGCCATGGAAACCAAGTGCTCTGGCAGCACATATGTCTGAAAGTGGATATGACACCTAGGGAAGGGAGTGTGCTGGAGAATGGCAACTGCCCGAAGCAGCAGCACAGCTCTTCCAGTGCCAAAACAACTCCGCCTGCCTCATGAACTTCACATACCATCAGCTGTCCTGGCAGCTCTCTAGGAAACCCTGTTGGGTCACTTCCGGTCCCATGCCCATTGAGCCCAGTGGGATGGAATCAAGCAGCTTCAGCACCCACACAAAACGAACATGGAGCTCCTCACTCAAGGCGCTCAAAACTCCACGGCCAAAGACGAGTTCAGTGCCAGAGCCATTTCCCGCTGCCATGGAAACCAAGTGCTCTGGCAGCACATATGTCTGAAAGTGGATATGACACCTAGGGAAGGGAGTGTGCTGGTGAATGGCAACTGCCGAAGCAGCAGCACAGCTCTTCCACTGCCAAAACAACTTCAACTGCCTCATGAACTTCACATACCATCATCTGTCCTGGCAGCTATCTAGGAAACCCTGTTGGGTCACTTCCGGTCCCATGCCCATTGAGCCCAGTGGGATGGAATCAAGCAGCTTCAGCACCCACACAAAACGAACATGGAGCTCCTCACTCAAGACGCTCAAAATTCCACGGCCAAAGACAAGTTCAGTGCCGAATCCATTTCCCGCTGCCATGGAAACCAAGTGCTCTGGCAGCACATATGACTGAAAGTGGATATGACACCTAGGGAAGGGAGTGTGCTGGTGAATGGCAACTGCCCGAAGCAACAGCACAGCTCTTCCAGTGCCAAAACAACTCCACCTGCCTCATGAACTTCACATACCATCAGCTGTCCTGGCAGCTATCTAGGAAACCCTGTTGGGTCACTTCCGGTCCCATGCCCATTGAGCCCAGTGGGATGGAATCAAGCAGCTTCAGCACCCACACAAAACGAACATGGAGCTCCTCACTCAAGGCGCTCAAAACTCCACAGCCAAAGACAAGTTCAGTGCCCAAGCCATTTCCCGCTGCCATGGAAACCAAGTGCTCTGGCAGCACATATGTCTGAAAGTGGATATGACACATAGGGAAGGGAGTCTGGTGCTGAAAGGCAAATGCCCAAAGCAGCACAAAAGCTCTTCCACTGCCAAAACAACTCCACCTGCCTCATGAACTTCACATACCATCAGCTGTCCTGGCAGCTCTCTAGGAAACCCTGTTGGGTCACTTCCGGTCCCATGCCCATTGAGCCCAGTGGGATGGAATCAAGCAGCTTCAGCAACCACACAAAACGAACATGGAGCTCCTCACTCAAGGCGCTCAAAACTCCACGGCCAAAGACAAGTTCAGTGCCCAAGCCATTTCCCGCTGCCATGGAAACCAAGTGCTCTGGCAGCACATATGTCTGAAAGTGGATATGACACCTAGGGAAGGGAGTTTGCTGGTGAATGGCAAATGCCCGAAGCAGCAGCACAGCTCTTCCACTGCGAAAACAACTCCAACTGCCTCATGAACTTCACATACCATCAGCTGTCCTGGCAGCTATCTAGGAAACCCTGTTGGGTCACTTCCGGTCCCATGCCCATTGAGTCCAGTGGGATAGAATCAAGCAGCTTCAGCACCCACACAAAGCGAAGATGGAGCTCCTCACTCAAGGCGTTCAAAACTCCACAGCCAAAGACGAGTTCAGTGCCAGAGTCATTTCCCGCTGCCATGGAAACCAAGTGCTCTGGCAGCACATATGTCTGAAAGTGGATATGACACCTAGGGAAGGGAGTGTGCTGGTGAATGGCAACTGCCTGAAGCAGCAGCACAGCTCTTCTAGTGCCAAAACAACTCCACCTGCCTCATGAACTTCACACACCATCAGCTGTCCTGGCAGCTATCTAGGAAACCCTGTTGGGTCACTTCCGGTCCCATGCCCATTGAGCCCAGTGGGATAGAATCAAGCAGCTTCACCACAAACACAAATCTAACATGGAGCTCCTCACTCAAGGCGCTCAAAACTCCACAGCGAAAGACGAGTTCAGTGCCCAAGCCATTTCCCGCTGCCATGGAAACCAAGTGCTCTGGCAGCACATATGTCTGAAAGTGGATATGACACCTAGGGAAGGGAGTCTGGTGGTGAATGGCAACTGCCCGAAGCAGCAGCACAGCTCTTCCAGTGCCAAAACAACTCCACCTGCCTCATGAACTTCACATACCATCAGCTGTCCTGGCAGCTATCTAGGAAACCCTGTTGGGTCACTTCCGGTCCCATGCCCATTGAGCCCAGTGGGATGGAATCAAGCAGCTTCAGCACCCACACAAATCTAACATGGAGCTCCTCACTCAAGGCGCTTAAAACTCCTCAGTCAAAGACAAGTTCAGTGCATAAGCCATTTCCCGCTGCCATGGAAACCAAGTGCTCTGGCAGCACATAGGTCTGAAAGTGGATATGACACATAGGGAAGGGAGTCTGGTGCTGAAAGGCAAATGCCCAAAGCAGCACAAAAGCTCTTCCACTGCCAAAACAACTCCACCTGCCTCATGAACTTCACATACCATCAGCTGTCCTGGCAGCTCTCTAGGAAACCCTGTTGGGTCACTTCCGGTCCCATGCCCATTGAGCCCAGTGGGATGGAATCAAGCAGCTTCAGCAACCACACAAAACGAACATGGAGCTCCTCACTCAAGGCGCTCAAAACTCCACGGCCAAAGACAAGTTCAGTGCCCAAGCCATTTCCCGCTGCCATGGAAACCAAGTGCTCTGGCAGCACATATGTCTGAAAGTGGATATGACACCTAGGGAAGGGAGTGTGCTGGTGAATGGCAAATGCCCGAAGCAGCAGCACAGCTCTTCCACTGCCAAAACAACTCCAACTGCCTCATGAACTTCACATACCATCATCTATCCTGGCAGCTATCTAGGAAACCCTGTTGGGTCACTTCCGGTCCCATGCCCATTGAGCCCAGTGGGATGGAATCAAGCAGATTCAGCACCCACACAAAACGAACATGGAGCTCCTCACTCTAGGCGCTCAAAACTCCACGGCCAAAGACAAGTTCAGTGCCCAAGCCATTTCCCGCTGCCATGGAAACCAAGTGCTCTGGCAGCACATATGTCTGAAAGTGGATATGACACCTAGGGAAGGGAGTTTGCTGGTGAATGGCAACTGCTTGAAGCAGCAGCACAGCTCTTCCAGTGCCAAAACAACTCCACCTGCCTCATGAACTTCACATACCATCAGCTGTCCTGGCAGCTATCTAGGAAACCCTGTTGGGTCACTTCGGGTCCCATGCCCATTGAGCGCAGTGGGATCAAATCAAGCAGCTTCAGCACCCACACAAAACTAACATGGAGCTCCTCACTCAAGAGGCTCAAACCTCCACGTTCAAAGACAAGTTCAGTGCCGAAGCCATTTCCCGCTGCCATGGAAACCAAGTGCTCTGGCAGCACATATGTCTGAAAGTGGATATGACACCTAGGGAAGGGAGTGTGCTGGTGAATGGCAACTGCCCGAAGCAGCAGCACAGCTCGTCCACTGCCAAAACAACTCCACCTGCCTCATGAACTTCACATACCATCAGCTGTCCTGGCAGCTATCTAGGAAACCCTGTTGGGTCACTTCCGGTCCAATGCCCTTTGAGCCCAGTGGGATGGAATCAAGCAGCTTCAGCACCCACACAAAACTAACATGGAACTCCTCACTCAAGGCACTCAAAACTCCATAGCCAAAGACAAGTTCAGTGTCCAAGCCATTTCCCGCTGCCATGGAAACCAAGTGCTCTGGCAGCACATATGTCTGAAAGTGGATATGACACCTAGGGAAGGGAGTGTGCTGGTGAATGGCAACTGCCCGAAGCAGCAGCACAGCTCTTCCACTGCCAAAACAACTCCACCTGCCTCATGAACTTCACATACCATCATCTGTCCTGGCAGCTATCTAGGAAACCCTGTTGGGTCACTTCCGGTCCCATGCCCATTAAGCCCAGTGGGATGGAATCAAGCAGCTTCAGCACCCACACAAAACTAACATGGAGCTCCTCACTCAAGGCGCTCAAAACTCCACAGCCAAAGACAAGTTCAGTGCCGAAGCCATTTCCCGCTGCCATGGAAACCAAGTGCTCTGGCAGCACATATGTCTGAAAGTGGATATGACACCTAGGGAAGGGAGTGTGGTGGTGAATGGCAACTGCCCGAAGCAGCAGCACAGCTCGTCCAGTGCCAAAACAACTCCACCTGCCTCATGAACTTCACATACCATCAGCTGTCCTGGCAGCTATCTAGGAAACCCTGTTGGGTCACTTCCGGTCACATGCCCTTTGAGCCCAGTGGGATGGAATTAAGCAGCTTCAGCACCCACACAAAACTAACATGGAGCTCCTGACTCAAGACGCTGAAAACTCCAGAGCCAAAGACAAGTTCAGTGCCCAAGCCATTTCCCGCTGCCATGGAAACCAAGTGCTCTGGCAGCACATATGTCTGAAAGTGGATATGACACCTAGGGAAGGGAGTGTGCTGGTGAATGGCAACTGCTTGAAGCTGCAGCACAGCTCTTCCAGTGCCAAAACAACTCTACCTGCCTCATGAACTTCACATACCATCAGCTGTCTTGGCAGCTATCTAGCAAACCCTGTTGGGTCACTTCCCGTCCCATGCCCTTTGAGCCCAGTGGGATGGAATCAAGCAGCTTCAGCACCCACACAAAACTAACATGGAGCTCCTCACTCAAGGCGCTCAAACCTCCACGTTCAAAGACAAGTTCAATGCCGAAGCCATTTCCCGCTGCCATGGAAACCAAGTGTTCTAGCAGCACATATGTCTGAAAGTGGATATGACACCTAGGGAAGGGAGTGTGCTGGTGAATGGCAACTGCCCGAAGCAGCAGCACAGCTAGTCCACTGCCACAACAACTCCACCTGCCTCATGAACTTCACATACCATCAGCTGTCCTGGCAGCTATCTAGGAAACTCTGTTGGGTCACTTCCGGTCCCATGCCCTTTGAGCCCAGTGGGATGGAATCAAGCAGCTTCAGCACCCACACAAAACGAACATGGAGCTCCTCACTCAAGGCACTCAAAACTCCATAGCCAAAGACAAGTTCAGTGTCCAAGCCATTTCCCGCTGCCATGGAAACCAAGTGCTCTGGCAGCACATATGTCTGAAAGTGGATATGACACCTAGGGAAGGGAGTGTGCTGGTGAATGGCAACTGCCCGAAGCAGCAGCACAGCTCTTCCACTGCCAAAACAACTCCACCTGCCTCATGAACTTCACATACCATCAGCTGTCCTGGCAGCTATCTAGGAAACCCTGTTGGGTCACTTCCGGTCCCATGCCCATTGAGCCCAGTGGGATGGAATCAAGCAGCTTGAGAACCCACACAAATCTAACATGGAGCTCCTCATTCAAGTCGCTCAAAACTCCTCGGCCAAAGACAAGTTCAGTGCCCAAGCCATTTCCCGCTGCCATGGAAACCAAGTGCTCTGGCAGCACATATGTCTGAAAGTGGATATGACACCTAGGGAAGGGAGTGTGCTGGTGAATGGCAACTGCCCGAAGCAGCAGCACAGCTCTTCCACTGCCAAAACAACTCCACCTGCCTCATGAACTTCACATACCATCAGCTGTCCTGGCAGCTATCTAGGAAACCCTGTTGGGTCACTTCCGGTCCCATGCCCATTGAGCCCAGTGGGATGGAATCAAGCAGCTTCAGCACCCACACAAAACTAACATGGAGCTCCTCACTCTAGGCGCTCAAAACTCCACGTTCAAAGACAAGTTCAGTGCCGAAGCCATTTCCCGCTGCCATGGAAACCAAGTGCTCTGGCAGCACATATGTCTGAAAGTGGATATGACACCTAGGGAAGGGAGTGTGCTGGTGAATGGCAACTGCCCGAAGCAGCAGCACAGCTCTTCCACTGCCAAAACAACTCCACCTGCCTCATGAACTTCACATACCATCATCTGTCCTGGCAGCTATCTAGGAAACCCTGTTGGGTCACTTCCGGTCCCATGCCCATTAAGCCCAGTGGGATGGAATCAAGCAGCTTCAGCACCCACACAAAACGAACAGGGAGCTCCTCACTCAAGGTTCTCAAAACTCCATAGCCAAAGACAAGTTCAGTGCCCAAGCCATTTCCCGCTGCCATGGAAACCAAGTGCTCTGGCAGCACATATGTGTGAAAGTGGATATGACACCTAGGGAAGGGAGTGTGCTGGTGAATGGCAACTGCCCGAAGCAGCAGCACAGCTCTTCCACTGCCAAAACAACTCCACCTGCCTCATGAACTTCACATACCATCAGCTGTCCTGGCAGCTATCTAGGAAACCCTGTTGGGTCACTTCCGGTCCCATGCCCATTGAGCCCAGTGGGATGGAATCAAGCAGCTTGAGCACCCACAAAAATCTAACATGGAGCTCCTCACTCAAGGCGCTCAAAACTCCTCGGCCAAAGACAAGTTCAGTGCCCAAGCCATTTCCCGCTGCCATGGAAACCAAGTGCTCTGGGAGCACATATGTCTGAAAGTGGATATGACACCTAGGGAAGGGAGTGTGCTGGTGAATGGCAACTGCCCGAAGCAGCAGCACAGCTCTTCCACTGCCAAAACTACTCCACCTGCCTCATGAACTTCACATACCAACAGCTGTCCTGGCACCTATCTAGGAAACCCTGTTGGGTCACTTCCGGTCCCATGCCCATTCAGCCCAGTGGGATCTAATCAAGCAGCTTCAGCACCCACACAAAACTAACATGGAGCTCCTCACTCAAGGCGCTCAAACCTCCACGTTCAAAGACAAGTTCAGTGCCGAATCCATTTCCCGCTGCCATGGAAACCAAGTGTTCTAGCAGCACATATGTCTGAAAGTGGATATGACACCTAGGGAAGGGAGTGTGCTGGTGAATGGCAACTGCTTGAAGCTGAAGCACAGCTCTTCCAGTGCCAAAACAACTCCGTCTGCCTCATGAACTTCACATACCATCAGCTGTCCTGGCAGCTATCTAGGAAACCCTGTTGGGTCACTTCCGGTCCCATGCCCATTGAGCCCAGTGGGATGGAATCAAGCAGCTTGAGAACCCACACAAAACGAACATGGAGCTCCTCACTCAAGGTGCTCAATCCTCCACAACCAAAGACAAGTTCAGTGCCCAAGCCATTTCCCGCTGCCATGGAAACCAAGTGCTCTGGCAGCACATATGTCTGAAAGTGGATATGACACTTAGGGAAGGGACTGTGCTGGTGAATGGCAACTGCCCGAAGCAGCAGCACAGCTCTTCCACTGCCTAAACAACTCCACCTGCCTCATGAACTTCACATACCATCATCTGTCCTGGCAGCTATCTAGGAAACCCTGTTGGGTCACTTTCGGTCCCATGCCCATTAAGCCCAGTGGGATGGAATCAAGCAGCTTCAGCACCCACACAAAACTAACATGGAGCTCCTCACTCAAGGCGCTCCAAACTTCACAGCCAAAGACAAGTTCAGTGCCCAAGCCATTTCCCTCTGCAATGGAAACCAAGTGCTCTGGCAGCACATATGTCTGAAAGAGGATATGACACCTAGGGAAGGGAGTGTGCTGGTGAATGGCAACGGCCCAAAGCAGCAGCACAGTTCTTCCAGTGGCAAAACAACTCCACCTGCCTCATGAACTTCACATACCAACAGCTGTCCTGGCAGCTATCTAGGAAACCCTGTTGGGTCACTTCCGGTCCCATGCCCATTGAGCCCAGAGGGATCTAATCAAGCAGCTTCAGCACCCACACAAAACTAACATGGAGCTCCTCACTCTAGGCGCTCAAACCTCCACGTTCAAAGACAAGTTCAGTGCCGAAGCCATTTCCCGCTGCCATGGAAACCAAGTGCTCTGGCAGCACATATGTCTGAAAGTGGATATGACACCTAGGGAAGGGAGTGTGCTGGTGAATGGCAACTGCTCGAAGCTGCAGCACAGCTCTTCCACTGCCAAAACAACTCCACCTGCCTCATGAACTTCACATACCAACAGCTGTCCTGGCAGCTATCTAGGAAACCCTGTTGGGTCACTTCCGGTCCCATGCCCATTGAGCCCAGTGGGATGGAATCAAGCAGCTTCAGCACCCACACAAAACTAACATGGAGCTCCTCACTCAAGGCGCTCAAACCTCCACGTTCAAAGACAAGTTCAGTGCCGAAGCCATTTCCCGCTGCCATGGAAACCAAGTGCTCTGGCAGCACATATGTCTGAAAGTGGATATGACACCTAGGGAAGGGAGTGTGCTGGTGAATGGCAATTGCCCGAAGCAGCAGCACAGCTCTTCCAGTGCCAAAACAACTCCACCTGCCTCATGAACTTCACATACCATCAGCTGTCCTGGCAGCTATCTAGGAAACCCTGTTGGGTCACTTCCGGTCCCATGCCCATTGAGCCCAGTGGGATGGAATCAAGCAGCTTGAAAACCCACACAAAACGAACATGGAGCTCCTCACTCAAGGTGCTCAATCCTCCACAACCAAAGACAAGTTCAGTGCCCAAGCCATTTCCCGCTGCCATGGAAACCAAGTGCTCTGGCAGCACATATGTCTGAAAGTGGATATGACACTTAGGGAAGGGACTGTGCTGGTGAATGGCAACTGCCCGAAGCAGCAGCACAGCTCTTCCACTGCCTAAACAACTCCACCTGCCTCATGAACTTCACATACCATCATCTGTCCTGGCAGCTATCTAGGAAACCCTGTTGGGTCACTTTCGGTCCCATGCCCATTAAGCCCAGTGGGATGGAATCAAGCAGCTTGAGCACCCACACAAAACTAACATGGAGCTCCTCACTCAAGGCGCTCCAAACTTCACAGCCAAAGACAAGTTCAGTGCCCAAGCCATTTCCCGCTGCCATGGAAACCAAGTGCTCTGGCAGCACATATGTCTGAAAGTGGATATGACACCTAGGGAAGGGAGTGTGCTGGTGAATGGCAACTGCCCGAAGCAGCAGCACAGCTCTTCCAGTGCCAAAACAACTCCACCTGCCTCATGAACTTCACATACCATCAGCTGTCCTGGCAGCTATCTAGGAAACCCTGTTGGGTCACTTTCGGTCCCATGCCCATTGAGCCCAGTGGGATGCAATCAAGCAGCTTCAGCACCCACACAAAACGAACATGGAGCTCCTCACTCAAGGTGCTCAATCCTCCACAACCAAAGACAAGTTCAGTGACGAAGCCATTTCCCGCTGCCATGGAAACCAAGTGCTCTGGCAGCACATATGTCTGAAAGTGAATATGACACTTAGGGAAGGGAGTGTGCTGGTGAATGGCAACTGCCCGAAGCAGCAGCACAGCTCTTCCAGTGGCAAAACAACTCCACCTGCCTCATGAACTTCACATACCAACAGCTGTCCTGGCAGCTATCTAGGAAACCCTGTTGGGTCACTTCCGGTCCCATGCCCTTTGAGCCCAGTGGGATGGAATCAAGCAGCTTCAGCACCCACACAAAACTAACATGGAGCTCCTCACTCAAGGCGCTCAAAACTCCACAGCCAAAGACAATTTCAGTGCCCAAGCCATTTCCCGCTGCCATGGAAACCAAGTGCTCTGGCAGCACATATCTCTGAAAGTGGATATGACACCTAGGGAAGGGAGTGTGCTTGTGAATGGCAACTGCCCGAAGCAGCAGCACAGCTCGTCCAGTGCCAAAACAACTCCACCTGCCTCATGAACTTCACATACCATCAGCTGTCCTGGCAGCTATCTAGGAAACCCTGTTGGGTCACTTCCGGTCCCATGCCCTTTGAGCCCAGTGGGATGGAATCAAGCAGCTTCAGCACCCACACAAAACGAACATGGAGCTCCTCACTCAAGGCGCTCCAAATTTCATGGCCAAAGACAAGTTCAGTGCCCAAGCCATTTCCCGCTGCCATGGAAACCAAGTGCTCTGGCAGCACATATGTCTGAAAGTGGATATGACACCTAGGGAAGGGAGTGTGCTGGTGAATGGCAATTGCCCGAAGCAGCAGCACAGCTCTTCCAGTGCCAAAACAACTCCACCTGCCTCATGAACTTCACATACCATCAGCTGTCCTGGCAGCTATCTAGGAAACCCTGTTGGGTCACTTCCGGTCCCATGCCCATTGAGCCCAGTGGGATGGAATCAAGCAGCTTCAGCACCCACACAAAACAAACATGGAGCTCCTCACTCAAGGCGCTCAAAACTCCACGGCCAAAGACAAGTTCAGTGCCCAAGCCATTTCCCGCTGCCATGGAAACCAAGTGCTCTGGCAGCACATAGGTCTCAAAGTGGATATGACACCTAGGGAAGGGAGTGTGCTGGTGAATGGCAACTGCCCGAAGCAGCAGCACAGCTCTTCCACTGCCAAAACAACTCCACCTGCCTCATGAACTTCACATACCATCAGCTGTCCTGGCAGCTATCTAGGAAACCCTGTTGGGTCACTTCCGGTCCCATGCCCATTGAGCCCAGTGGGATGGAATCAAGCAGCTTCAGCACCCACACAAAACGAACATGGAGCTCCTCACTCAAGGCGCTCAAACCTCCACGTTCAAAGACAAGTTCAGTGCCCAAGCCATTTCCCGCTGCCATGGAAACCAAGTGCTCTGGCAGCACATATGTCTGAAATTGGATATGACACCTAGGGAAGGGAGTGTGCTGGTGAATGGCAACTGCCCGAAGCAGCAGCACAGCTCGTCCAGTGCCAAAACAACTCCACCTGCCTCATGAACTTCACATACCATCAGCTGTCCTGGCAGCTATCTAGGAAACCCTGTTGGGTCACTTCCGGTCCCATGCCCATTGAGCCCAGTGGGATGGAATCAAGCAGCTTGGGCACCCACACAAAACGAACATGGAGCTCCTCACTCAAGGCGCTCCAAATTTCATGGCCAAAGACAAGTTCAGTGCCCAAGCCATTTCCCGCTGCCATGGAAACCAAGTGCTCTGGCAGCACATATGTCTGAAAGTGGATATGACACCTAGGGAAGGGAGTGTGCTGGTGAATGGCAACTGCCCGAAGCAGCAGCACAGCTCGTCCAGTGCCAAAACAACTCCACCTGCCTCATGAACTTCACATACCATCAGCTGTCCTGGCAGCTATCTAGGAAACCCTGTTGGGTCACTTCCGGTCCCATGCCCATTGAGCCCAGTGGGATGGAATCAAGCAGCTTCAGCACGCACACAAAACGAACATGGAGCTCCTCACTCAAGGCGCTCCAAATTTCATGGCCAAAGACAAGTTCAGTGCCCAAGCCATTTCCCGCTGCCATGGAAACCAAGTGCTCTGGCAGCACATATGTCTGAAAGTGGATATGACACCTAGGGAAGGGAGTGTGCTGGTGAATGGCAACTGCCCGAAGCAGCAGCACAGCTCGTCCAGTGCCAAAACAACTCCACCTGCCTCATGAACTTCACATACCATCAGCTGTCCTGGCAGCTATCTAGGAAACCCTGTTGGGTCACTTCCGGTCCCATGCCCATTGAGCCCAGTGGGATGGAATCAAGCAGCTTCAGCACCCACACAAAACGAACATGGAGCTCCTCACTCAAGGCGCTCAAAACTCCACGGCCAAAGACAAGTTCAGTGCCCAAGCCATTTCCCGCTGCCATGGAAACCAAGTGCTCTGGCAGCACATATGTCTGAAAGTGGATATGACACCTAGGGAAGGGAGTGTGCTGGTGAATGGCAACTGCCCGAAGCAGCAGCACAGCTCTTCCAGTGCCAAAACAACTCCACCTGCCTCATGAACTTCACATACCATCAGCTGTCCTGGCAGCTATCTAGGAAACCCTGTTGGGTCACTTCCGGTCCCATGCCCATTGAGCCCAGTGGGATGGAATCAAGCAGCTTCAGCACCCACACAAAACGAACATGGAGCTCCTCACTCAAGGCGCTCAAAACTCCGCAGCCAAAGACAAGTTCAGTGCCCAAGCCATTTCCCGCTGCCATGGAAACCAAATGCTCTGGGAGCACATATATCTGAAAGTGGATATGACACCTAGGGAAGGGTGTGTGCTGGTGAATGGCAACTGCCCGAAGCAGCAGCACAGCTCTTCCAGTGCCAAAACAACTCCACCTGCCTCATGAACTTCACATATCATCATCTGTCCTGGCAGCTATCTAGGAAACCCTGTTGGGTCACTTCCGGTCCCATGTCCATTGAGCCCAGTGGGATGGAATCAAGCAGCTTCAGCACCCACACAAAACGAACATGGAGCTCCTCACTCAAGGCGCTCAAAACTCCACGGCCAAAGACAAGTTCAGTGCCCAAGCATTTCCCGCTGCCATGGAAACCAAGTGCTCTGGCAGCTCCTATGTCTGAAAGTGGATATGACACCTAGGGAAGGGAGTGTGCTTGTGAATGGCAACTGCCCGAAGCTGCAGCACAGCTCTTCCAGTGCCAAAACAACTCCACCTGCCTCATCAACTTCACATACCATCAGCTGTCCTGGCAGCTATCTAGGAAACCCTGTTGGGTCACTTCCGGTTATATGCCCATTGAGCCTAGTGGGATGGAAACAAGCAGCTTCAGCACCCACACAAATCTAACATGGAGCTCCTCACTCAAGGCGCTCAAAACTACATGGGGAAAGACAAGTTCAGTGCCCAAGCCATTTCCCGCTGCCATGGAAACCAAGTGCTCTGGCAGCACATATGTCTGAAAGTGGATATGACACCTAGGGAAGGGAGTGTGCTGGTGAATGGCAACTGCCCGAAGCAGCAGCACAGCTCTTCCAGTGCCAAAACAACTCCACCTGCCTCATGAACTTCACATACCATCAGCTGTCCTGGCAGCTATCTAGGAAACCCTGTTGGGTCACTTCCGGTCCCATGCCCATTGAGCCCAGTGGGATGGAATCAAGCAGCTTCAGCACCCACACAAAACGAACATGGAGCTCCTCACTCAAGGCGCTCAAAACTCCACGGCCAAAGACAAGTTCAGTGCCCAAGCCATTTCCCGCTGCCATGGAAACCAAGTGCTCTGGCAGCACATATGTCTGAAAGTGGATATGACACCTAGGGAAGGGAGTGTGCTGGTGAATGGCAAGTACCCGAAGCAGCAGCACAGCTCTTGCAGTGCCTAAACAACTCCACCTGCCTCATGAACTTCACATACCATCAGCTGTCCTGGCAGCTATCTAGGAAACCCTGTTGGGTCACTTCCGGTCCCATGCCCATTGAGCCCACAGGGATGGAATCAAGCAGCTTCAGCACCCACACAAAACGAACATGGAGCTCCTCAGTCAAGGCGCTCAAATCTCCACGGCCAAAGACAAGTTCAGTGTCCAAGCCATTTCCCGCTGCCATGGAAACCAAGTGCTCTGGCAGCACATATGTCTGAAAGTGGATATGACACCTAGGGAAGGGAGTGTGCTGGTGAATGGCAACTGCCCGAAGCAGCAGCACAGCTCTTCTACTGCCAAAACAACTCCACCTGCCTCATGAACTTCACATACCATCAGCTGTCCTGGCAGCTATCTAGGAAACCCTGTTGGGTCACTTCCGGTCCCATGCCCATTGAGCCCAGTGGGATGGAATCAAGCAGCTTGGGCACCCACACAAAACGAACATGGAGCTCCTCACTCAAGGCGCTCCAAATTTCATGGCCAAAGACAAGTTCAGTGCCCAAGCCATTTCCCGCTGCCATGGAAACCAAGTGCTCTGGCAGCACATATGTCTGAAAGTGGATATGACACCTAGGGAAGGGAGTGTGCTGGTGAATGGCAACGGCCCGAAGCAGCAGCACAGCTCGTCCAGTGCCAAAACAACTCCACCTGCCTCATGAACTTCACATACCATCAGCTGTCCTGGCAGCTATCTAGGAAACCCTGTTGGGTCACTTCCGGTCCCATGCCCATTGAGCCCAGTGGGATGGAATCAAGCAGCTTCAGCACGCACACAAAACGAACATGGAGCTCCTCACTCAAGGCGCTCCAAATTTCATGGCCAAAGACAAGTTCAGTGCCCAAGCCATTTCCCGCTGCCATGGAAACCAAGTGCTCTGGCAGCACATATGTCTGAAAGTGGATATGACACCTAGGGAAGGGAGTGTGCTGGTGAATGGCAACTGCCCGAAGCAGCAGCACAGCTCGTCCAGTGCCAAAACAACTCCACCTGCCTCATGAACTTCACATACCATCAGCTGTCCTGGCAGCTATCTAGGAAACCCTGTTGGGTCACTTCCGGTCCCATGCCCATTGAGCCCAGTGGGATGGAATCAAGCAGCTTCAGCACCCACACAAAACGAACATGGAGCTCCTCACTCAAGGCGCTCAAAACTCCACGGCCAAAGACAAGTTCAGTGCCCAAGCCATTTCCCGCTGCCATGGAAACCAAGTGCTCTGGCAGCACATATGTCTGAAAGTGGATATGACACCTAGGGAAGGGAGTGTGCTGGTGAATGGCAACTGCCCGAAGCAGCAGCACAGCTCTTCCAGTGCCAAAACAACTCCACCTGCCTCATGAACTTCACATACCATCAGCTGTCCTGGCAGCTATCTAGGAAACCCTGTTGGGTCACTTCCGGTCCCATGCCCATTGAGCCCAGTGGGATGGAATCAAGCAGCTTCAGCACCCACACAAAACGAACATGGAGCTCCTCACTCAAGGCGCTCAAAACTCCGCAGCCAAAGACAAGTTCAGTGCCCAAGCCATTTCCCGCTGCCATGGAAACCAAATGCTCTGGGAGCACATATATCTGAAAGTGGATATGACACCTAGGGAAGGGTGTGTGCTGGTGAATGGCAACTGCCCGAAGCAGCAGCACAGCTCTTCCAGTGCCAAAACAACTCCACCTGCCTCATGAACTTCACATATCATCATCTGTCCTGGCAGCTATCTAGGAAACCCTGTTGGGTCACTTCCGGTCCCATGTCCATTGAGCCCAGTGGGATGGAATCAAGCAGCTTCAGCACCCACACAAAACGAACATGGAGCTCCTCACTCAAGGCGCTCAAAACTCCACGGCCAAAGACAAGTTCAGTGCCCAAGCATTTCCCGCTGCCATGGAAACCAAGTGCTCTGGCAGCTCCTATGTCTGAAAGTGGATATGACACCTAGGGAAGGGAGTGTGCTTGTGAATGGCAACTGCCCGAAGCTGCAGCACAGCTCTTCCAGTGCCAAAACAACTCCACCTGCCTCATCAACTTCACATACCATCAGCTGTCCTGGCAGCTATCTAGGAAACCCTGTTGGGTCACTTCCGGTTATATGCCCATTGAGCCTAGTGGGATGGAAACAAGCAGCTTCAGCACCCACACAAATCTAACATGGAGCTCCTCACTCAAGGCGCTCAAAACTACATGGGGAAAGACAAGTTCAGTGCCCAAGCCATTTCCCGCTGCCATGGAAACCAAGTGCTCTGGCAGCACATATGTCTGAAAGTGGATATGACACCTAGGGAAGGGAGTGTGCTGGTGAATGGCAACTGCCCGAAGCAGCAGCACAGCTCTTCCAGTGCCAAAACAACTCCACCTGCCTCATGAACTTCACATACCATCAGCTGTCCTGGCAGCTATCTAGGAAACCCTGTTGGGTCACTTCCGGTCCCATGCCCATTGAGCCCAGTGGGATGGAATCAAGCAGCTTCAGCACCCACACAAAACGAACATGGAGCTCCTCACTCAAGGCGCTCAAAACTCCACGGCCAAAGACAAGTTCAGTGCCCAAGCCATTTCCCGCTGCCATGGAAACCAAGTGCTCTGGCAGCACATATGTCTGAAAGTGGATATGACACCTAGGGAAGGGAGTGTGCTGGTGAATGGCAAGTACCCGAAGCAGCAGCACAGCTCTTGCAGTGCCTAAACAACTCCACCTGCCTCATGAACTTCACATACCATCAGCTGTCCTGGCAGCTATCTAGGAAACCCTGTTGGGTCACTTCCGGTCCCATGCCCATTGAGCCCACAGGGATGGAATCAAGCAGCTTCAGCACCCACACAAAACGAACATGGAGCTCCTCAGTCAAGGCGCTCAAATCTCCACGGCCAAAGACAAGTTCAGTGTCCAAGCCATTTCCCGCTGCCATGGAAACCAAGTGCTCTGGCAGCACATATGTCTGAAAGTGGATATGACACCTAGGGAAGGGAGTGTGCTGGTGAATGGCAACTGCCCGAAGCAGCAGCACAGCTCTTCTACTGCCAAAACAACTCCACCTGCCTCATGAACTTCACATACCATCAGCTGTCCTGGCAGCTATCTAGGAAACCCTGTTGGGTCACTTCCGGTCCCATGCCCATTGAGCCCAGTGGGATGGAAACAAGCAGCTTCAGCACCCACACAAAACGAACATGGAGCTCCTCACTCAAGGCGCTCAAAACTACACAGCCAAAGACAAGTTCAGTGCCCAAGCCATTCCCCGCTGCCATGGAAACCAAGTGCTCTGGCAGCACATATGTCTGAAAGTGGATATGACACCTAGGGAAGGGAGTGTGCTGGTGAATGGCAACTGCCCGAAGCAGCAGCACAGCTCTTCCAGTGCCAAAACAACTCCACCTGCCTCATGAACTTCACATACCATCAGCTGTCCTGGCAGCTATCTAGGAAACCCTGTTGGGTCACTTCCGGTCCCATGCCCATTGAGCCCACAGGGATGGAAACAAGCAGCTTCAGCACCCACACAAAACGAACATGGAGCTCCTCACTCAAGGCGCTCAAAACTACACAGCCAAAGACAAGTTCAGTGCCCAAGCCATTCCCCGCTGCCATGGAAACCAAGTGCTCTGGCAGCACATATGTCTGAAAGTGGATATGACACTTAGGGAAGGGAGTGTGCTGGTGAATGGCAACTGCCCGAAGCAGCAGCACAGCTCTTCCAGTGCCAAAACAACTCCACCTGCCTCATGAACTTCACATACCATCAGCTGTCCTGGCAGCTATCTAGGAAACCCTGTTGGGTCACTTCCGGTCCCATGCCCATTGAGCCCAGTGGGATGGAATCAAGCAGCTTCAGCACCCACACAAAACGAACATGGAGCTCCTCACTCAAGGCGCTCAAAACTCCACGGCCAAAGACAAGTTCAGTGCCCAAGCCATTTCCCGCTGCCATGGAAACCAAGTGCTCTGGCAGCACATATGTCTGAAAGTGGATATGACACCTAGGGAAGGGAGTGTGCTGGTGAATGGCAACTGCCCGAAGCAGCAGCACAGCTCTTCCAGTGCCAAAACAACTCCACCTGCCTCATGAACTTCACATACCATCAGCTGTCCTGGCAGCTATCTAGGAAACCCTGTTGGGTCACTTCCGGTCCCATGCCCATTGAGCCCAGTGGGATGGAATCAAGCAGCTTCAGCACCCACACAAAACGAACATGGAGCTCCTCACTCAAGGCGCTCAAAACTCCGCAGCCAAAGACAAGTTCAGTGCCCAAGCCATTTCCCGCTGCCATGGAAACCAAATGCTCTGGGAGCACATATATCTGAAAGTGGATATGACACCTAGGGAAGGGTGTGTGCTGGTGAATGGCAACTGCCCGAAGCAGCAGCACAGCTCTTCCAGTGCCAAAACAACTCCACCTGCCTCATGAACTTCACATATCATCATCTGTCCTGGCAGCTATCTAGGAAACCCTGTTGGGTCACTTCCGGTCCCATGTCCATTGAGCCCAGTGGGATGGAATCAAGCAGCTTCAGCACCCACACAAAACGAACATGGAGCTCCTCACTCAAGGCGCTCAAAACTCCACGGCCAAAGACAAGTTCAGTGCCCAAGCATTTCCCGCTGCCATGGAAACCAAGTGCTCTGGCAGCTCCTATGTCTGAAAGTGGATATGACACCTAGGGAAGGGAGTGTGCTTGTGAATGGCAACTGCCCGAAGCTGCAGCACAGCTCTTCCAGTGCCAAAACAACTCCACCTGCCTCATCAACTTCACATACCATCAGCTGTCCTGGCAGCTATCTAGGAAACCCTGTTGGGTCACTTCCGGTTATATGCCCATTGAGCCTAGTGGGATGGAAACAAGCAGCTTCAGCACCCACACAAATCTAACATGGAGCTCCTCACTCAAGGCGCTCAAAACTACATGGGGAAAGACAAGTTCAGTGCCCAAGCCATTTCCCGCTGCCATGGAAACCAAGTGCTCTGGCAGCACATATGTCTGAAAGTGGATATGACACCTAGGGAAGGGAGTGTGCTGGTGAATGGCAACTGCCCGAAGCAGCAGCACAGCTCTTCCACTGCCAAAACAACTCCACCTGCCTCATGAACTTCACATACCATCAGCTGTCCTGGCAGCTATCTAGGAAACCCTGTTGGGTCACTTCCGGTCCCATGCCCATTGAGCCCAGTGGGATGGAATCAAGCAGCTTCAGCACCCACACAAAACGAACATGGAGCTCCTCACTCAAGGCGCTCAAAACTCCACGGCCAAAGACAAGTTCAGTGCCCAAGCCATTTCCCGCTGCCATGGAAACCAAGTGCTCTGGCAGCACATATGTCTGAAAGTGGATATGACACCTAGGGAAGGGAGTGTGCTGGTGAATGGCAAGTACCCGAAGCAGCAGCACAGCTCTTGCAGTGCCTAAACAACTCCACCTGCCTCATGAACTTCACATACCATCAGCTGTCCTGGCAGCTATCTAGGAAACCCTGTTGGGTCACTTCCGGTCCCATGCCCATTGAGCCCACAGGGATGGAATCAAGCAGCTTCAGCACCCACACAAAACGAACATGGAGCTCCTCAGTCAAGGCGCTCAAATCTCCACGGCCAAAGACAAGTTCAGTGTCCAAGCCATTTCCCGCTGCCATGGAAACCAAGTGCTCTGGCAGCACATATGTCTGAAAGTGGATATGACACCTAGGGAAGGGAGTGTGCTGGTGAATGGCAACTGCCCGAAGCAGCAGCACAGCTCTTCTACTGCCAAAACAACTCCACCTGCCTCATGAACTTCACATACCATCAGCTGTCCTGGCAGCTATCTAGGAAACCCTGTTGGGTCACTTCCGGTCCCATGCCCATTGAGCCCAGTGGGATGGAAACAAGCAGCTTCAGCACCCACACAAAACGAACATGGAGCTCCTCACTCAAGGCGCTCAAAACTACACAGCCAAAGACAAGTTCAGTGCCCAAGCCATTCCCCGCTGCCATGGAAACCAAGTGCTCTGGCAGCACATATGTCTGAAAGTGGATATGACACCTAGGGAAGGGAGTGTGCTGGTGAATGGCAACTGCCCGAAGCAGCAGCACAGCTCTTCTACTGCCAAAACAACTCCACCTGCCTCATCAACTTCACATACCATCAGCTGTCCTGGCAGCTATCTAGGAAACCCTGTTGGGTCACTTCCGGTCCCATGCCCATTGAGCCCAGTGGGATGGAAACAAGCAGCTTCAGCACCCACACAAAACGAACATGGAGCTCCTCACTCAAGGCGCTCAAAACTACACAGCCAAAGACAAGTTCAGTGCCCAAGCCATTCCCCGCTGCCATGGAAACCAAGTGCTCTGGCAGCACATATGTCTGAAAGTGGATATGACACCTAGGGAAGGGAGTGTGCTGGTGAATGGCAACTGCCCGAAGCAGCAGCACAGCTCTTCTACTGCCAAAACAACTCCACCTGCCTCATGAACTTCACATACCATCAGCTGTCCTGGCAGCTATCTAGGAAACCCTGTTGGGTCACTTCCGGTCCCATGCCCATTGAGCCCAGTGGGATGGAAACAAGCAGCTTCAGCACCCACACAAAACGAACATGGAGCTCCTCACTCAAGGCGCTCAAAACTACACAGCCAAAGACAAGTTCAGTGCCCAAGCCATTCCCGCTGCCATGGAAACCAAGTGCTCTGGCAGCACATATGTCTGAAAGTGGATATGACACCTAGGGAAGGGAGTGTGCTGGTGAATGGCAACTGCCCGAAGCAGCAGCACAGCTCTTCCAGTGCCAAAACAACTCCACCTGCCTCATGAACTTCACATACCATCAGCTGTCCTGGCAGCTATCTAGGAAACCCTGTTGGGTCACTTCCGGTCCCATGCCCATTGAGCCCAGTGGGATGGAATCAAGCAGCTTCAGCACCCACACAAAACACATGGAGCTCCTCACTCAAGGCGCTCAAAACTCATGGCCAAAGACAAGTTCAGTGCCCAAGCCATTTCCCGCTGCCATGGAAACCAAGTGCTCTGGCAGCACATATGTCTGAAAGTGGATATGACACCTAGGGAAGGGAGTGTGCTGGTGAATGGCAAGTGCCCGAAGCAGCAGCACAGCTCTTCCACTGCCAAAACAACTCCACCTGCCTCATGAACTTCACATACCATCAGCTGTCCTGGCAGCTATCTAGGAAACCCTGTTGGGTCACTTCCGGTCCCATGCCCATTGAGCCCAGTGGGATGGATTCAAGCAGCTTCAGCACCCACACAAAACGAACATGGAGCTCCTCACCCAAGGCGCTCAAAACTCCGCAGCTAAAGACAAGTTCAGTGCCCAAGCCATTTCCCTCTGCAATGGAAGCCAAGTGCTCTGGCAGCACATATGTCTGAAAGTGGATATGACACCTAGGGAAGGGAGTGTGTTGATGAATGGCAACTGCCCGAAGCAGCAGCACAGCTCTTCCAGTGCCAAAACAACTCCGTCTGCCTCATGAACTTCACATACCATCAGCTGTCCTGGCAGCTATCTAGGAAACCCTGTTGGGTCACTTCCGGTCCCATGCCCATTGAGCCCAGTGGGATGGAATCAAGCAGCTTCAGCACCCACACAAAACTAACATGGAGCTCCTCACTCTAGGCGCTCAAAACTCCGCAGCCAAAGACAAGTTCAGTGCCCAAGCCATTTCCCGCTGCCATGGAAACCAAGTGCTCTGGCAGCACATATGTCTGAAAGTGGATATGACACCTAGGGAAGGGAGTGTGCTGGTGAATGGCAACTGCCCGAAGCAGCAGCACAGCTCTTCCAGTGCCAAAACAACTCCACCTGCCTCATGAACTTCACATACCATCAGCTGTCCTGGCAGCTATCTAGGAAACCCTGTTGGGTCACTTCCGGTCCCATGCCCATTGAGCCCAGTGGGATGGAATCAAGCAGCTTGAGCACCCACACAAAACGGACATGGAGCTCCTCACTCAAGGCGCTCAAAATTCCACGGCCAAAGACAAGTTCAGTGCCCAAGCCATTTATCTCTGCAATGGAAACCAAGTGCTCTGGCAGCAAATATGTCTGAAAGTAGATATGACACCTTGGGAAGGGAGTGTGGTGGTGAATGGCAACTGCCCGAAGCAGCAGCACAGCTCTTCCAGTGCCAAAACAACTCCACCTGCCTCATGAACTTCACATACCATCAGCTGTCCTGGCAGCTATCTAGGAAACCCTGTTGGGTCCCTTCCGGTCCCATGCCCATTGAGCCCAGTGGGATGGAATCAAGCAGCTTGAGCACCCACACAAATCTAACATGGAGCTCCTCACTCAGGGCGCACAAAATTACATGGCAAAAGACAAGTTCAGTGCCCAAGCCATTTCCCGCTGCCATGGAAACCAAGTGCTCTGGCAGCACATATGTCTGAAAATGGATATGACACCTAGGGAAGGGAGTGTGCTGGTGAATGGCAACTGCCCGAACCAGCAGCACAGCTCTACCAGTGCAAAAACAGCTCCGTCTGCCTCATGAACTTCACATACCATCAGCTGTCCTGGCAGCTATCTAGGAAACCCTGTTGGCTCATTTCCGGTCCCACGCCCATTGAGCCCAGTGGGATGGAATCAAGCAGCTTCAGCACCCACACAAAACGAACATGGAGCTCCTCACTCAAGGCGCTAAAAACTCCGCAGCTAAAGACAAGTTCAGTGCCCAAGCCATTTCCCGCTGCCATGGAAACCAAGTGCTCTGGCAGCACATATGTCTGAAAGTGGATATGACACCTAGGGAAGGGAGTGTGGTGATGAATGGCAACTGCCCGAAGCAGCAGCACAGCTCTTCGAGTGCCAAAACAGCTCCATCTGCCTCATGAACTTCACATACCATCAGCTGTCCTGGCAGCTATCTAGGAAACCCTGTTGGGTCACTTCCGGTCCCATGCCCATTGAGCCCAGTGGGATGGAATCAAGCAGCTTCAGCACCCACACAAAACGAACATGGAGCTCCTCACTCAAGGCGCTCAAAACTCCGCAGCTAAAGACAAGTTCAGTGCCCAAACCATTTCCCTCTGCAATGGAAGCCAAGTGCTCTGGCAGCACATATGTCTGAAAGTGGATATGACACCTAGGGAAGGGAGTGTGTTGATGAATGGCAACTGCCCGAAGCAACAGCACAGCTCTTCCAGTGCCAAAACAACTCCATCTGCCTCATGAACTTCACATACCATCAGCTGTCCTGGCAGCTATCTAGGAAACCCTGTTGGGTCACTTCCGGTCCCATGCCCATTGAGCCCAGTGGGATGGAATCAAGCAGCTTGAGCACCCACACAAAACAAACATGGAGCTCCTCACTCAAAACGCTGAAAACTCCACAGCCAAAGACAAGTTCAGTGCCCAAGCCATTTCCCGCTGCCATGGAAACCAAGTGCTCTGGCAGCACATATGTCTCAAAGTAGATATGACACCTAGGGAAGGGAGTGTGCTGGTGAATGGCAACTGCCCGAAGCAGCAGCACAGCTCTTCCACTGCCAAAACAACTCCACCTGCCTCATGAACTTCACATACCATCAGCTGTCCTGGCAGCTATCTAGGAAACCCTGTTGGCTCACTTCCGGTCCCATGCCCATTGAGCCCAGTGGGATGGAATCAAGCAGCTTCAGCACCCACACAAAACTAACATGGAGCTCCTCACTCAAGGCGCTCAAACCTCCACGTTCAAAGACAAGTTCAGTGCCCAAGCCATTTCCCGCTGCCATGGAAACCAAGTGCTCTGGCAGCACATATGTATGAAATTGGATATGACACCTAGGGAAGGGAGTGTGCTGGTGAATGGCAACTGCCCGAAGCAGCAGCACAGCTCGTCCAGTGCCAAAACAACTCCACCTGCCTCATGAACTTCACATACCATCAGCTGTCCTGGCAGCTATCTAGGAAACCCTGTTGGGTCACTTCCGGTCCCATGCCCTTTGAGCCCAGTGGGATGGAATCAAGCAGCTTGGGCACCCACACAAAACGAACATGGAGCTCCTCACTCAAGGCGCTCCAAATTTCATGGCCAAAGACAAGTTCAGTGCCCAAGCCATTTCCCGCTGCCATGGAAACCAAGTGCTCTGGCAGCACATATGTCTGAAAGTGGATATGACACCTAGGGAAGGGAGTGTGCTGGTGAATGGCAACTGCCCGAAGCAGCAGCACAGCTCGTCCAGTGCCAAAACAACTCCACCTGCCTCATGAACTTCACATACCATCAGCTGTCCTGGCAGCTATCTAGGAAACCCTGTTGGGTCACTTCCGGTCCCATGCCCATTGAGCCCAGTGGGATGGAATCAAGCAGCTTCAGCACCCACACAAAACGAACATGGAGCTCCTCACTCAATGCGCTCCAAACTTCACAGCCAAAGACAAGTTCAGTGCCCAAGCCATTTCCCGCTGCCATGGAAACCAAGTGCTCTGGCAGCACATATGTCTGAAAGTGGATATGACACCTAGGGAAGGGAGTGTGCTGGTGAATGGCAACTGCCCGAAGCAGCAGCACAGCTCTTCCAGTGCCAAAACAACTCCACCTGCCTCATGAACTTCACATACCATCAGCTGTCCTGGCAGCTATCTAGGAAACCCTGTTGGGTCACTTCCGGTCCCATGCCCATTGAGCCCAGTGGGATGGAATCAAGCAGCTTCAGCACCCACACAAAACGAACATGGAGCTCCTCACTCAAGGCGCTCAAAACTCCACAGCCAAAGACAAGTTCAGTGCCCAAGCCATTTCCCGCTGCCATGGAAACCAAGTGCTCTGGCAGCACATATGTCTGAAAGTGGATATGACACCTAGGAAGGGAGTGTGGTGATGAATGGCGACTGCCCGAAGCAGCAGCACAGCTCTTCCAGTGCTAAAACAACTCCACCTGCCTCATGAACTTCACATACCATCAGCTGTCCTGGCAGCTATCTAGGAAACCCTGTTGGGTCACTTCCGGTCCCATGCCCATTGAGCCCAGTGGGATGGAATCAAGCAGCTTCAGCACCCACACAAAACGAACATGGAGCTCCTCACTCAAGGCGCTCAAAACTCCGCAGCCAAAGACAAGTTCAGTGCCCAAGCCATTTCCCGCTGCCATGGAAACCAAGTGCTCTGGGAGCACATATATCTGAAAGTGGATATGACACCTAGGGAAGGGTGTGTGCTGGTGAATGGCAACTGCCCGAAGCAGCAGCACAGCTCTTCCAGTGCCAAAACAACTCCACCTGCCTCATGAACTTCACATATCATCATCTGTCCTGGCAGCTATCTAGGAAACCCTGTTGGGTCACTTCCGGTCCCATGCCCATTGAGCCCAGTGGGATGGAATCAAGCAGCTTCAGCACCCACACAAAACGAACATGGAGCTCCTCACTCAAGGCGCTCAAAACTCCGCAGCCAAAGACAAGTTCAGTGCCCAAGCCATTTCCCGCTGCCATGGAAACCAAGTGCTCTGGCAGCACATATGTCTGAAATTGGATATGACACCTAGGGAAGGGAGTGTGCTGGTGAATGGCAACTGCCCGAAGCAGCAGCACAGCTCGTCCAGTGCCAAAACAACTCCACCTGCCTCATGAACTTCACATACCATCAGCTGTCCTGGCAGCTATCTAGGAAACCCTGTTGGGTCACTTCGGGTCCCATGCCCTTTGAGCCCAGTGGGATGGAATCAAGCAGCTTGGGCACCCACACAAAACGAACATGGAGCTCCTCACTCAAGGCGCTCCAAATTTCATGGCCAAAGACAAGTTCAGTGCCCAAGCCATTTCCCGCTGCCATGGAAACCAAGTGCTCTGGCAGCACATATGTCTGAAAGTGGATATGACACCTAGGGAAGGGAGTGTGCTGGTGAATGGCAACTGCCCGAAGCAGCAGCACAGCTCGTCCAGTGCCAAAACAACTCCACCTGCCTCATGAACTTCACATACCATCAGCTGTCCTGGCAGCTATCTAGGAAACCCTGTTGGGTCACTTCCGGTCCCATGCCCATTGAGCCCAGTGGGATGGAATCAAGCAGCTTCAGCACCCACACAAAACGAACATGGAGCTCCTCACTCAAGGCGCTCAAAACTCCGCAGCCAAAGACAAGTTCAGTGCCCAAGCCATTTCCCGCTGCCATGGAAACCAAGTGCTCTGGCAGCACATATGTCTGAAAGTGGATATGACACCTAGGGAAGGGAGTGTGCTGGTGAATGGCAACTGCCCGAAGCAGCAGCACAGCTCGTCCAGTGCCAAAACAACTCCACCTGCCTCATGAACTTCACATACCATCAGCTGTCCTGGCAGCTATCTAGGAAACCCTGTTGGGTCACTTCTGGTCCCATGCCCATTGAGCCCAGTGGGATGGAATCAAGCAGCTTCAGCACCCACACAAAACGAACATGGAGCTCCTCACTCAATGCGCTCCAAACTTCACAGCCAAAGACAAGTTCAGTGCCCAAGCCATTTCCCGCTGCCATGGAAACCAAGTGCTCTGGCAGCACATATGTCTGAAAGTGGATATGACACCTAGGGAAGGGAGTGTGCTGGTGAATGGCAACTGCCCGAAGCAGCAGCACAGCTCGTCCAGTGCCAAAACAACTCCACCTGCCTCATGAACTTCACATACCATCAGCTGTCCTGGCAGCTATCTAGGAAACCCTGTTGGGTCACTTCCGGTCCCATGCCCATTGAGCCCAGTGGGATGGAATCAAGCAGCTTCAGCACCCACACAAAACGAACATGGAGCTCCTCACTCAAGGCGCTCCAAATTTCATGGCCAAAGACAAGTTCAGTGCCCAAGCCATTTCCCGCTGCCATGGAAACCAAGTGCTCTGGCAGCACATATGTCTGAAAGTGGATATGACACCTAGGGAAGGGAGTGTGCTGGTGAATGGCAACTGCCCGAAGCAGCAGCACAGCTCGTCCAGTGCCAAAACAACTCCACCTGCCTCATGAACTTCAGATACCATCATCTGTCCTGGCAGCTATCTAGGAAACCCTGTTGGGTCACTTCCGGTCCCATGCCCATTGAGCCCAGTGGGATGGAATCAAGCAGCTTCAGCACCCACACAAAACGAACATGGAGCTCCTCACTCAAGGCGCTCAAAACTCCACGGCCAAAGACAAGTTCAGTGCCCAAGCCATTTCCCGCTGCCATGGAAACCAAGTGCTCTGGCAGCACATATGTCTGAAAGTGGATATGACACCTAGGGAAGGGAGTGTGCTGGTGAATGGCAACTGCCCGAAGCAGCAGCACAGCTCTTCCACTGCCAAAACAACTCCACCTGCCTCATGAACTTCACATACCATCAGCTGTCCTGGCAGCTATCTAGGAAACCCTGTTGGGTCACTTCCGGTCCCATGCCCATTGAGCCCAGTGGGATGGAATCAAGCAGCTTCAGCACCCACACAAAACGAACATGGAGCTCCTCACTCAAGGCGCTCAAAACTCCACAGCCAAAGACAAGTTCAGTGCCCAAGCCATTTCCCGCTGCCATGGAAACCAAGTGCTCTGGCAGCACATATGTCTGAAAGTGGATATGACACCTAGGAAGGGAGTGTGGTGATGAATGGCGACTGCCCGAAGCAGCAGCACAGCTCTTCCAGTGCCAAAACAACTCCACCTGCCTCATGAACTTCACATACCATCAGCTGTCCTGGCAGCTATCTAGGAAACCCTGTTGGGTCACTTCCGGTCCCATGCCCATTGAGCCCAGTGGGATGGAATCAAGCAGCTTCAGCACCCACACAAAACGAACATGGAGCTCCTCACTCAAGGCGCTCAAAACTCCGCAGCCAAAGACAAGTTCAGTGCCCAAGCCATTTCCCGCTGCCATGGAAACCAAGTGCTCTGGGAGCACATATATCTGAAAGTGGATATGACACCTAGGGAAGGGTGTGTGCTGGTGAATGGCAACTGCCCGAAGCAGCAGCACAGCTCTTCCAGTGCCAAAACAACTCCACCTGCCTCATGAACTTCACATATCATCATCTGTCCTGGCAGCTATCTAGGAAACCCTGTTGGGTCACTTCCGGTCCCATGTCCATTGAGCCCAGTGGGATGGAATCAAGCAGCTTCAGCACCCACACAAAACGAACATGGAGCTCCTCACTCAAGGCGCTCAAAACTCCACGGCCAAAGACAAGTTCAGTGCCCAAGCATTTCCCGCTGCCATGGAAACCAAGTGCTCTGGCAGCACATATGTCTGAAAGTGGATATGACACCTAGGGAAGGGAGTGTGCTTGTGAATGGCAACTACCCGAAGCTGCAGCACAGCTCTTCCAGTGCCAAAACAACTCCACCTGCCTCATCAACTTCACATACCATCAGCTGTCCTGGCAGCTATCTAGGAAACCCTGTTGGGTCACTTCCGGTTATATGCCCATTGAGCCTAGTGGGATGGAAACAAGCAGCTTCAGCACCCACACAAATCTAACATGGAGCTCCTCACTCAAGGCGCTCAAAACTACACAGCCAAAGACAAGTTCAGTGCCCAAGCCATTCCCCGCTGCCATGGAAACCAAGTGCTCTGGCAGCACATATGTCTGAAAGTGGATATGACACCTAGGGAAGGGAGTGTGCTGGTGAATGGCAACTGCCCGAAGCAGCAGCACAGCTCGTCCAGTGCCAAAACAACTCCACCTGCCTCATGAACTTCACATACCATCAGCTGTCCTGGCAGCTATCTAGGAAACCCTGTTGGGTCACTTCCGGTCCCATGCCCATTGAGCCCAGTGGGATGGAATCAAGCAGCTTCAGCACCCACACAAAACGAACATGGAGCTCCTCACTCAATGCGCTCCAAACTTCACAGCCAAAGACAAGTTCAGTGCCCAAGCCATTTCCCGCTGCCATGGAAACCAAGTGCTCTGGCAGCACATATGTGTGAAAGTGGATATGACACCTAGGGAAGGGAGTGTGCTGGTGAATGGCAACTGCCCGAAGCAGCAGCACAGCTCGTCCAGTGCCAAAACAACTCCACCTGCCTCATGAACTTCACATACCATCAGCTGTCCTGGCAGCTATCTAGGAAACCCTGTTGGGTCACTTCCGGTCCCATGCCCATTGAGCCCAGTGGGATGGAATCAAGCAGCTTCAGCACCCACACAAAACGAACATGGAGCTCCTCACTCAAGGCGCTCCAAATTTCATGGCCAAAGACAAGTTCAGTGCCCAAGCCATTTCCCGCTGCCATGGAAACCAAGTGCTCTGGCAGCACATATGTCTGAAAGTGGATATGACACCTAGGGAAGGGAGTGTGCTGGTGAATGGGAACTGCCCGAAGCAGCAGCACAGCTCTTCTACTGCCAAAACAACTCCACCTGCCTCATGAACTTCACATACCATCAGCTGTCCTGGCAGCTATCTAGGAAACCCTGTTGGGTCACTTCCGGTCCCATGCCCATTGAGCCCAGTGGGATGGAATCAAGCAGCTTCAGCACCCACACAAAACGAACATGGAGCTCCTCACTCAAGGCGCTCAAAACTCCACGGCCAAAGACAAGTTCAGTGCCCAAGCCATTTCCCGCTGCCATGGAAACCAAGTGCTCTGGCAGCACATATGTCTGAAAGTGGATATGACACCTAGGGAAGGGAGTGTGCTGGTGAATGGCAACTGCCCGAAGCAGCAGCACAGCTCTTCCACTGCCAAAACAACTCCACCTGCCTCATGAACTTCACATACCATCAGCTGTCCTGGCAGCTATCTAGGAAACCCTGTTGGGTCACTTCCGGTCCCATGCCCATTGAGCCCAGTGGGATGGAATCAAGCAGCTTCAGCACCCACACAAAACGAACATGGAGCTCCTCACTCAAGGCGCTCAAAACTCCACAGCCAAAGACAAGTTCAGTGCCCAAGCCATTTCCCGCTGCCATGGAAACCAAGTGCTCTGGCAGCACATATGTCTGAAAGTGGATATGACACCTAGGAAGGGAGTGTGGTGATGAATGGCGACTGCCCGAAGCAGCAGCACAGCTCTTCCAGTGCCAAAACAACTCCACCTGCCTCATGAACTTCACATACCATCAGCTGTCCTGGCAGCTATCTAGGAAACCCTGTTGGGTCACTTCCGGTCCCATGCCCATTGAGCCCAGTGGGATGGAATCAAGCAGCTTCAGCACCCACACAAAACGAACATGGAGCTCCTCACTCAAGGCGCTCAAAACTCCGCAGCCAAAGACAAGTTCAGTGCCCAAGCCATTTCCCGCTGCCACGGAAACCAAGTGCTCTGGGAGCACATATATCTGAAAGTGGATATGACACCTAGGGAAGGGTGTGTGCTGGTGAATGGCAACTGCCCGAAGCAGCAGCACAGCTCTTCCACTGCCAAAACAACTCCACCTGCCTCATGAACTTCACATATCATCATCTGTCCTGGCAGCTATCTAGGAAACCCTGTTGGGTCACTTCCGGTCCCATGTCCATTGAGCCCAGTGGGATGGAATCAAGCAGCTTCAGCACCCACACAAAACGAACATGGAGCTCCTCACTCAAGGCGCTCAAAACTCCACGGCCAAAGACAAGTTCAGTGCCCAAGCATTTCCCGCTGCCATGGAAACCAAGTGCTCTGGCAGCTCCTATGTCTGAAAGTGGATATGACACCTAGGGAAGGGAGTGTGCTTGTGAATGGCAACTGCCCGAAGCTGCAGCACAGCTCTTCCAGTGCCAAAACAACTCCACCTGCCTCATCAACTTCACATACCATCAGCTGTCCTGGCAGCTATCTAGGAAACCCTGTTGGGTCACTTCCGGTCCCATGCCCATTGAGCCCAGTGGGATGGAATCAAGCAGCTTCAGCACCCACACAAAACGAACATGGAGCTCCTCACTCAAGGCGCTCAAAACTCCACAGCCAAAGACAAGTTCAGTGCCCAAGCCATTTCCCGCTGCCATGGAAACCAAGTGCTCTGGCAGCACATATGTCTGAAAGTGGATATGACACCTAGGGAAGGGAGTGTGCTGGTGAATGGCAACTGCCCGAAGCAGCAGCACAGCTCTTCCACTGCCAAAACAACTCCACCTGCCTCATGAACTTCACATACCATCAGCTGTCCTGGCAGCTATCTAGGAAACCCTGTTGGGTCACTTCCGGTCCCATGCCCATTGAGCCCAGTGGGATGGAATCAAGCAGCTTCAGCACCCACACAAAACGAACATGGAGCTCCTCACTCAAGGCGCTCAAAACTCCACAGCCAAAGACAAGTTCAGTGCCCAAGCCATTTCCCGCTGCCATGGAAACCAAGTGCTCTGGCAGCACATATGTCTGAAAGTGGATATGACACCTAGGAAGGGAGTGTGGTGATGAATGGCGACTGCCCGAAGCAGCAGCACAGCTCTTCCAGTGCCAAAACAACTCCACCTGCCTCATGAACTTCACATACCATCAGCTGTCCTGGCAGCTATCTAGGAAACCCTGTTGGGTCACTTCCGGTCCCATGCCCATTGAGCCCAGTGGGATGGAATCAAGCAGCTTCAGCACCCACACAAAACGAACATGGAGCTCCTCACTCAAGGCGCTCAAAACTCCGCAGCCAAAGACAAGTTCAGTGCCCAAGCCATTTCCCGCTGCCATGGAAACCAAGTGCTCTGGGAGCACATATATCTGAAAGTGGATATGACACCTAGGGAAGGGTGTGTGCTGGTGAATGGCAACTGCCCGAAGCAGCAGCACAGCTCTTCCACTGCCAAAACAACTCCACCTGCCTCATGAACTTCACATATCATCATCTGTCCTGGCAGCTATCTAGGAAACCCTGTTGGGTCACTTCCGGTCCCATGTCCATTGAGCCCAGTGGGATGGAATCAAGCAGCTTCAGCACCCACACAAAACGAACATGGAGCTCCTCACTCAAGGCGCTCAAAACTCCACGGCCAAAGACAAGTTCAGTGCCCAAGCATTTCCCGCTGCCATGGAAACCAAGTGCTCTGGCAGCTCCTATGTCTGAAAGTGGATATGACACCTAGGGAAGGGAGTGTGCTTGTGAATGGCAACTGCCCGAAGCAGCAGCACAGCTCTTCCAGTGCCAAAACAACTCCACCTGCCTCATCAACTTCACATACCATCAGCTGTCCTGGCAGCTATCTAGGAAACCCTGTTGGGTCACTTCCGGTCCCATGCCCATTGAGCCCAGTGGGATGGAATCAAGCAGCTTCAGCACCCACACAAAACGAACATGGAGCTCCTCACTCAAGGCGCTCAAAACTCCACAGCCAAAGACAAGTTCAGTGCCCAAGCCATTTCCCGCTGCCATGGAAACCAAGTGCTCTGGCAGCACATATGTCTGAAAGTGGATATGACACCTAGGAAGGGAGTGTGGTGATGAATGGCGACTGCCCGAAGCAGCAGCACAGCTCTTCCAGTGCCAAAACAACTCCACCTGCCTCATGAACTTCACATACCATCAGCTGTCCTGGCAGCTATCTAGGAAACCCTGTTGGGTCACTTCCGGTCCCATGCCCATTGAGCCCAGTGGGATGGAATCAAGCAGCTTCAGCACCCACACAAA
This sequence comes from Ochotona princeps, assembly GCF_030435755.1. Lineage (NCBI taxonomy): Eukaryota > Metazoa > Chordata > Mammalia > Lagomorpha > Ochotonidae > Ochotona > Ochotona princeps. The sequence continues at coordinate 139,385,177 of NC_080832.1, read as the reverse complement.
ACGAACATGGAGCTCCTCACTCAAGGCGCTCAAAACTCCGCAGCCAAAGACAAGTTCAGTGCCCAAGCCATTTCCCGCTGCCATGGAAACCAAGTGCTCTGGGAGCACATATATCTGAAAGTGGATATGACACCTAGGGAAGGGTGTGTGCTGGTGAATGGCAACTGCCCGAAGCAGCAGCACAGCTCTTCCAGTGCCAAAACAACTCCACCTGCCTCATGAACTTCACATATCATCATCTGTCCTGGCAGCTATCTAGGAAACCCTGTTGGGTCACTTCCGGTCCCATGTCCATTGAGCCCAGTGGGATGGAATCAAGCAGCTTCAGCACCCACACAAAACGAACATGGAGCTCCTCACTCAAGGCGCTCAAAACTCCACGGCCAAAGACAAGTTCAGTGCCCAAGCATTTCCCGCTGCCATGGAAACCAAGTGCTCTGGCAGCTCCTATGTCTGAAAGTGGATATGACACCTAGGGAAGGGAGTGTGCTTGTGAATGGCAACTGCCCGAAGCTGCAGCACAGCTCTTCCAGTGCCAAAACAACTCCACCTGCCTCATCAACTTCACATACCATCAGCTGTCCTGGCAGCTATCTAGGAAACCCTGTTGGGTCACTTCCGGTCCCATGCCCATTGAGCCTAGTGGGATGGAAACAAGCAGCTTCAGCACCCACACAAATCTAACATGGAGCTCCTCACTCAAGGCGCTCAAAACTACATGGGGAAAGACAAGTTCAGTGCCCAAGCCATTTCCCGCTGCCATGGAAACCAAGTGCTCTGGCAGCACATATGTCTGAAAGTGGATATGACACCTAGGGAAGGGAGTGTGCTGGTGAATGGCAACTGCCCGAAGCAGCAGCACAGCTCTTCCACTGCCAAAACAACTCCACCTGCCTCATGAACTTCACATACCATCAGCTGTCCTGGCAGCTATCTAGGAAACCCTGTTGGGTCACTTCCGGTCCCATGCCCATTGAGCCCAGTGGGATGGAATCAAGCAGCTTCAGCACCCACACAAAACGAACATGGAGCTCCTCACTCAAGGCGCTCAAAACTCCACGGCCAAAGACAAGTTCAGTGCCCAAGCCATTTCCCGCTGCCATGGAAACCAAGTGCTCTGGCAGCACATATGTCTGAAAGTGGATATGACACCTAGGGAAGGGAGTGTGGTGGTGAATGGCAACTGCCCAAAGCAGCAGCACAGCTCTTCCAGTGCCAAAACAACTCCACCTGCCTCATGAACTTCACATACCATCAGCTGTCCTGGCAGCTATCTAGGAAACCCTGTTGGGTCACTTCCGGTCCCATGCCCATTGAGCCCAGTGGGATGGAATCAAGCAGCTTGAGCACCCACACAAAACGAACATGGAGCTCCTCACTCAAGGCGCTAAAAACTCCACGGCCAAAGACAAGTTCAGTGCCCAAGCCATTTCCCGCTGCCATGGAAACCAAGTGCTCTGGCAGCACATATGTCTGAAAGTGGATATGACACCTAGGGAAGGGAGTGTGCTGGTGAATGGCAAGTACCCGAAGCAGCAGCACAGCTCTTGCAGTGCCAAAACAACTCCACCTGCCTCATGAACTTCACATACCATCAGCTGTCCTGGCAGCTATCTAGGAAACCCTGTTGGGTCACTTCCGGTCCCATGCCCATTGAGCCCACAGGGATGGAATCAAGCAGCTTCAGCACCCACACAAAACACATGGAGCTCCTCACTCAAGGCGCTCAAAACTCATGGCCAAAGACAAGTTCAGTGTCCAAGCCATTTCCCGCTGCCATGGAAACCAAGTGCTCTGGCAGCACATATGTCTGAAAGTGGATATGACACCTAGGGAAGGGAGTGTGCTGGTGAATGGCAACTGCCCGAAGCAGCAGCACAGCTCTTCTACTGCCAAAACAACTCCACCTGCCTCATGAACTGCACATACCATCAGCTGTCCTGGCAGCTATCTAGGAAACCCTGTTGGGTCACTTCCGGTCCCATGCCCATTGAGCCCAGTGGGATGGAAACAAGCAGCTTCAGCACCCACACAAAACGAACATGGAGCTCCTCACTCAAGGCGCTCAAAACTACACAGCCAAAGACAAGTTCAGTGCCCAAGCCATTCCTCGCTGCCATGGAAACCAAGTGCTCTGGCAGCACATATGTCTGAAAGTGGATATGACACCTAGGGAAGGGAGTGTGCTGGTGAATGGCAACTGCCCGAAGCAGCACAGCTCTTCCAGTGCCAAAACAACTCCACCTGCCTCATGAACTTCACATACCATCAGCTGTCCTGGCAGCTATCTAGGAAACCCTGTTGGGTCACTTCCGGTCCCATGCCCATTGAGCCCAGTGGGATGGAATCAAGCAGCTTCAGCACCCACACAAAACACATGGAGCTCCTCACTCAAGGCGCTCAAAACTCATGGCCAAAGACAAGTTCAGTGCCCAAGCCATTTCCCGCTGCCATGGAAACCAAGTGCTCTGGCAGCACATATGTCTGAAAGTGGATATGACACCTAGGGAAGGGAGTGTGCTGGTGAATGGCAACTGCCCGAAGCAGCAGCATAGCTCTTCCACTGCCAAAACAACTCCACCTGCCTCATGAACTTCACATACCATCAGCTGTCCTGGCAGCTATCTAGGAAACCCTGTTGGGTCACTTCCGGTCCCATGCCCATTGAGCCCAGTGGGATGGATTCAAGCAGCTTCAGCACCCACACAAAACGAACATGGAGCTCCTCACCCAAGGCGCTCAAAACTCCGCAGCTAAAGACAAGTTCAGTGCCCAAGCCATTTCCCTCTGCAATGGAAACCAAGTGCTCTGGCAGCACATATGTCTGAAAGTGGATATGACACCTAGGGAAGGGAGTGTGTTGATGAATGGCAACTGCCCGAAGCAGCAGCACAGCTCTTCCAGTGCCAAAACAACTCCACCTGCCTCATGAACTTCACATACCATCAGCTGTCCTGGCAGCTATCTAGGAAACCCTGTTGGGTCACTTCCGGTCCCATGCCCATTGAGCCCAGTGGGATGGAATCAAGCAGCTTGAGCACCCACACAAAACTAACATGGAGCTCCTCACTCTAGGCGCTCAAAACTCCGCAGCCAAAGACAAGTTCAGTGCCCAAGCCATTTCCCGCTGCCATGGAAACCAAGTGCTCTGGCAGCACATATGTCTGAAAGTGGATATGACACCTAGGGAAGGGAGTGTGCTGGTGAATGGCAACTGCCCGAAGCAGCAGCACAGCTCTTCCACTGCCAAAACAACTCCACCTGCCTCATGAACTTCACATACCATCAACTGTCCTGGCAGCTATCTAGGAAACCCTGTTGGGTCACTTCCGGTCCCATGCCCTTTGAGCCCAGTGGGATGGAATCAAGCAGCTTCAGCACCCACACAAAACGAACATGGAGCTCCTCGCTCAAGGCCCTAAAAACTACATGGCGAAAGACAAGTTCAGTGCCGAATCCATTTCACGCTGCAATGGAAACCAAGTGCTCTGGCAGCACATATGTCTGAAAGTGGATATGACACCTAGGGAAGGGAGTGTGCTGGTGAATGGCAACTGCCCGAAGCAGCAGCACAGCTCTTGCAGTGCCAAAACAACTCCACCTGCCTCATGAACTTCACATAACATCAGCTGTCCTGGCAGCTATCTAGGAAACCTTGTTGGGTCACTTCCGGTCCCATGCCCATTGAGCCCAGTGGGATGGAATCAAGCAGCTTGAGCACCCACACAAATCTAACATGGAGCTCCTCACTCAAGGCGCTCAAAACTCCATGGCCAAAGACAAGTTCAGTGCCCAAGCCATTTCACGCTGCCATGGAAACCAAGTGCTCTGGCAGCACATATGTCTGAAAGTGGATATGACACCTAGGGAAGGGAGTGTGCTGGTGAATGGCAACTGCCCGAAGCAGCAGCACAGCTCTTCCACTGCCAAAACAACTCCACCTGCCTCATGAACTTCACATACCATCAGCTGTCCTGGCAGCTATCTAGGAAACCCTGTTGGGTCACTTCCGGTCCCATGCCCATTGAGCCCAGTGGGATGGAATCAAGCAGCTTCAGCACCCACACAAAACGGACATGGAGCTCCTCACTCAAGGCGCTCAAAATTCCAAAGCCAAAGACAAGTTCAGTGCCCAAGCCATTTATCTCTGCAATGGAAACCAAGTGCTCTGGCAGCACATATGTCTGAAAGTAGATATGACACCTAGGGAAGGGAGTGTGGTGGTGAATGGCAACTGCCCGAAGCAGCAGCACAGCTCTTCCAGTGCCAAAACAACTCCACCTGCCTCATGAACTTCACATACCATCAGCTGTCCTGGCAGCTATCTAGGAAACCCTGTTGGGTCACTTCCGGTCCCATGCCCATTGAGCCCAGTGGGATGGAATCAAGCAGCTTCAGCACCCACACAAAACTAACATGGAGCTCCTCACTCAAGGCGCTCAAAACTCCACGGCCAAAGACAAGTTCAGTGTCCAAGCCATTTCCCGCTGCCTTGGAAACCAAGTGCTCTGGCAGCACATATGTCTGAAAGTGGATATGACACCTAGGGAAGGGAGTGTGCTGGTGAATGGCAACTGCCCGAAGCAGAGGCACAGCTCTTCCAGTGGCAAAACAACTCCATCTTCCTCATGAACTTCACATACCATCAGCTGTCCTGCCAGCTATCTGGGAAACCCTGTTGGGTCCCTTCCGGTCCCATGCCCATTGAGCCCAGTGGGATGGAATCAAGCAGCTTCAGCACACACACAAATCTAACATGGAGCTCCTCACTCAGGGCGCACAAAATTACATGGCAAAAGACAAGTTCAGTGCCCAAGCCATTTCCCGCTGCCATTTAAACCAAGTGCTCTGGCAGCACATATGTCTGAAAGTGGATATGACACCTAGGGAAGGGAGTGTGCTGGTGAATGGCAACTGCCCGAACCAGCAGCACAGCTCTACCAGTGCAAAAACAGCTCCGTCTGCCTCATGAACTTCACATACCATCAGCTGTCCTGGCAGCTATCTAGGAAACCCTGTTGGCTCATTTCCGGTCCCACGCCCATTGAGCCCAGTGGGATGGAATCAAGCAGCTTCAGCACCCACACAAAACGAACATGGAGCTCCTCACTCAAGGCGCTAAAAACTCCGCAGCCAAAGACAAGTTCAGTGCCCAAGCCATTTCCCGCTGCCATGGAAACCAAGTGCTCTGGCAGCACATATGTCTGAAAGTGGATATGACACCTAGGGAAGGGAGTGTGGTGATGAATGGCAACTGCCCGAAGCAGCAGCACAGCTCTTCGAGTGCCAAAACAGCTCCATCTGCCTCATGAACTTCACATACCATCAGCTGTCCTGGCAGCTATCTAGGAAATCCTGTTGGGTCACTTCCGGTCCCATGCCCATTGAGCCCAGTGGGATGGAATCAAGCAGCTTCAGCACCCACACAAAACGAACATGGAGCTCCTCACTCAAGGCGCTCAAAACTCCGCAGCTAAAGACAAGTTCAGTGCCCAAGCCATTTCCCTCTGCAATGGAAGCCAAGTGCTCTGGCAGCACATATGTCTGAAAGTGGATATGACACCTAGGGAAGGGATTGTGTTGATGAATGGCAACTGCCCGAAGCAACAGCACAGCTCTTCCAGTGCCAAAACAACTCCATCTGCCTCATGAACTTCACATACCATCAGCTGTCCTGCCAGCTATCTAGGAAACCCTGTTGGGTCACTTCCGGTCTCATGCTCATTGAGCCCAAGGGGATGAAATCATGCAGCTTCAGCACCCACACAAAACGAACATGGAGCTCCTCACTCAAGGCCCTAAAAACTAAATGGCGAAAGACAAGTTCAGTGCCGAATCCATTTCACTCTGCCATGGAAACCAAGTGCTCTGGCAGCACATATGTCTGAAAGTGGATATGACACCTAGGGAAGGGAGTGTGCTGGTGAATGGCAACTGCCCGAAGCAGCAGCACAGCTCTTCCACTGCCAAAACAACTCCATCTTCCTCATGAACTTCACATACCATCAGATGTCCTGGCAGCTATCTAGGAAACCCTGTTGGGTCACTTCCGGTCCCATGCCCATTGAGCCCAGTGGGATGGAATCAAGCAGCTTGAGCACCCACACAAAACTAACATGGAGCTCCTCACTCAAGGCGCTCAAAACTCCACAGCCAAAGACAAGTTCAGTGCCCAAGCCATTTCCCGCTGCCATGGAAACCAAGTGCTCTGGCAGCACATATGTCTGAAAGTGGATATGACACCTAGGGAAGGGAGTGTGTTGATGAATGGCAACTGCCCGAAGCAACAGCACAGCTCTTCCAGTGCCAAAACAACTCCATCTGCCTCATGAACTTCACATACCATCAGCTGTCCTGCCAGCTATCTAGGAAACCCTGTTGGGTCACTTCCGGTCCCATGCCCTTTGAGCCCAGTGGGATGGAATCATGCAGCTTCAGCACCCACACAAAACGAACATGGAGCTCCTCACTCAAGGCCCTAAAAACTACATGGCGAAAGACAAGTTCAGTGCCGAATCCATTTCACGCTGCAATGGAAACCAAGTGCTCTGGCAGCACCTATGTCTGAAAGTGGATATGACACCTAGGGAAGGTAGTCTGGTGCTGAATGGCAACTGCCCGAAGCAGCAGCACAGCTCTTGCAGTGCCAAAACAACTCCATCTTCCTCATGAACTTCACATACCATCAGATGTCCTGGCAGCTATCTAGGAAACCCTGTTGGGTCACTTGCGGTCCCATGCCCATTGAGCCCAGTGGGATGGAATCAAGCAGCTTGAGCACCCACACAAAACGAACATGGAGCTCCTCACTCAAGGCGCTCAAAACTCCATGGCCAAAGACAAGTTCAGTGCCCAAGCCATTTCCCGCTGCCATGGAAACCAAGTGCTCTGGCAGCACATATGTCTGAAAGTGGATATGACACCTAGGGAAGGGAGTGTGCTGGTGAATGGCAACTGCCCGAAGCAGCAGCACAGCTCTTCCAGTGCCAAAACAACTCCCACTGCCTCATGAACTTCACATACCATCAGCTGTCCTGGCAGCTATCTAGGAAAACCTGTTGGGTCACTTCCGGACCCATGCCCATTGAGCCCAGTGGGATGGAATCAAGCAGCTTCAGCACCCACACAAAACGAACATGGAGCTCCTCACTCAAGGCGCTGAAAACTCCACGGCCAAAGACAAGTTCAGTGTCCAAGCCATTTCCCGCTGCCATGGAAACCAAGTGCTCTGGCAGCACATATGTCTGAAAGTGGATATGACACCTAGGGAAGGGAGTGTGGTGGTGAATGGCAACTGCCGGAAGCAGCAGCATAGCTCTTCCAGTGCCAAAACAATTCCGTCTGCCTCATGAACTTCACATACCATCAGCTGTCCTGGCAGCTATCTAAGAAACCCTGTTGGGTCACTTCCGGTCCCAAGCACATTGAGCCCAGTGGGATGGAATCAAGAGCTTCAGCACCCACACAAAACGAACATGGAGCTCCTCACTCAAGGCGCTCAAAACTCCACAGCCAAAGACAAGTTCAGTGCCCAAGCCATTTCCCGCTGCCATGGAAACCAAGTGCTCTGGCAGCACATATGTCTGAAAGTGGATATGACACCTAGGGAAGGGAGTGTGCTGGTGAATGGCAACTGCCCGAAGCAGCAGCACAGCTCTTCCAGTGCCAAAACAACTCCACCTGCCTCATGAACTTCACATACCATCAGCTGTCCTGGCAGCTATCTAGGAAAACCTGTTGGGTCACTTCCGGTCCCATGCCCATTGAGCCCACAGGGATGGAATCAAGCAGCTTCAGCACCCACACAAAACGAACATGGAGCTCCTCACTCAAGACGCTCAAAACTCCACAGCCAAAGACAAGTTCAGTGCCCAAGCGATTTCGCCCTGCCATGGAAACCAAGTGCTCTGGCAGCACATATGTCTGAAAGTGGATATGACACCTAGGGAAGGGTGTGTGCTGGTGAATGGCAACTGCCCGAAGCAGCAGCACAGCTCTCCCAGTGCCAAAACAACTCCACCTGCCTCATGAACTTCACATACCATCAGCTGTCCTGGCAGCTATCTAGGAAACCCTGTTGGGTCACTTCCGGTCCCATGTCCATTGAGCCCAGTGGGATGGAATCAAGCAGCTTCAGCACCCACACAAAAAGAACATGGAGCTCCTCACTCAAGGCGCTCAAAACTCCACGGCCAAAGACAAGTTCAGTGCCCAAGCCATTTCCCTCTGCCATGGGAACCAAGTGCTCTGGCAGCACATATGTCTGAAAGTGGATATGACACCTAGGGAAGGGAGTGTGCTGGTGAATGGCAACTGCCCGAAGCAGCAGCACAGCTCTTCCACTGCAAAACAACTCCACCTGCCTCATGAACTTCACATACCATCAGCTGTCCTGGCAGCTATCTAGGAAACCCTGTTGGGTCACTTCCGGTCCCATGCCCATTGAGCCCAGTGGGTTGGCATCAAGCAGCTTGAGCACCCACACAAAACTAACATGGAGCTCCTCACTCAAGGCCTTAAAAACTCCGCAGCCAAAGACAAGTTCAGTGCCCAAGCCATTTCCCGCTGCCATGGAAACCAAGTGCTCTGGCAGCACATAGGTCTGAAAGTGGATATGACACCTATGGAAGGGAGTGTGCTGGTGATGAATGGCAACGGCCCGAAGCAGCAGCACAGCTCTTCCACTGCCAAAACAACTTCACCTACCTCATGAACTTCACATACCATCAGCTGTCCTGGCAGCTATCTAGGAAACCCTGTTGGGTCACTTCTGGTCCCATGCCCATTGAGCCCAGCGGGATGGAATCAAGCAGCTTGAGCACCCACACAAAACTAACATGGAGCTCCTCACTCAAGGCATTCAAAACTCCGCAGCTAAAGACAAGTTCAGTGCCCAAGCCATTTCCCTCTGCAATGGAAGCCAAGTGCTCTGGCAGCACATATGTCTGAAAGTGGATATGACACCTAGGGAAGGGAGTGTGCTGGTGAATGGCAACTGCCCGAAGCAGCAGCACAGCTCTTCCAGTGCCAAAACAACTCCATCTGCCTCATGAACTTCACATACCATCAGCTGTCCTGGCAGCTATCTAGGAAACCCTGTTGGGTCACTTCCGGTCCCATGCCCTTTTAGCCCAGTGGGATGAAATCAAGCAGCTTCAGCACCCACACAAAACGAACATGGAGCTCCTCACTCAAGGCGCTCAAAACTCCACGGCCAAAGACAAGTTCAGTGCCCAAGCCATTTCCCTCTGCAGTGGAAACCAAGTGCTCTGGCAGCACATATGTCTGAAAGTGGATATGACACCTAGGGAAGGGAGTGTGCTGGTGAATGGCAACTGCCCAAAGCAGCAGCACAGCTCTTCCAGTGGCAAAACAACTCCATCTTCCTCATGAACTTCACATACCATCAGCTGTCCTGCCAGCTATCTGGGAAACCCTGTTGGGTCACTTCCGGTCCCATGCCCATTGAGCCCAGTGGGATGGAATCAAGCAGCTTCAGCACCCACACAAATCTAACATGGAGCTCCTCACTCAAGGCGCACAAAATTACATGGCAAAAGACAAGTTCATTGCCCAAGCCATTTCCCGCTGCCATTTAAACCAAGTGCTCTGGCAGCACATATGTCTGAAAGTGGATATGACACCTAGGGAAGGGAGTGTGCTGGTGAATGGCAACTGACCGAACCAGCAGCACAGCTCTTCCAGTGCCAAAACAGCTCCGTCTGCCTCATGAACTTCACATACCATCAGCTGTCCTGGCAGCTATCTAGGAAACCCTGTTGGCTCACTTCCGGTCCCACGCCCATTGAGCCCAGTGGGATGGAATCAAGCAGCTTCAGCACCCACACAAAACGAACATGGAGCTCCTCACTCAAGGCGCTAAAAACTCCGCAGCTAAAGACAAGTTCAGTGCCCAAGCCATTTCCCGCTGCCATGGAAACCAAGTGCTCTGGCAGCACCTATGTCTGAAAGTGGATATGACACCTAGGGAAGGGAGTGTGCTGGTCAATGGCAACTGCCCGAAGCAGCAGCACAGCTCTTCCAGTGCCAAAACAGATCCATCTGCCTCATGAACTTCACATACCATCAGCTGTCCTGGCAGCTATCTAGGAAACCCTGTTGGGTCACTTCCGGTCCCATGCCCATTGAGCCCAGTGGGATGGAATCAAGCAGCTTGAGCACCCACACAAAACGAACATGGAGCTCCTCACTCAAGGCGAGCAAAACTCCACGGCCAAAGACAAGTTCAGTGCCCAAGCGATTTCCCGCTGCCATGGAAACCAAGTGCTCTGGCAGCACATATGTCTGAAAGTGGATATGACACCTAGGGAAGGGAGTGTGGTGATGAATGGCAACTGCCCGAAGCAGCAGCACAGCTCTTCCAGTGCCAAAACAACTCCCACTGCCTCATGAACTTCACATACCATCAGCTGTCCTGGCAGCTATCTAGGAAACCCTGTTGGGTCACTTCCGGTCCCATGCCCATTGAGCCCAGTGGGATGGAATCAAGCAGCTTCAGCACCCACACAAAACGAACATGGAGCTCCTCACTCAAGGCGCTCAAAACTCCACGGCCAAAGACAAGTTCAGTGCCCAAGCCATTTCCCGCTGCCATGGAAACCAAGTGCTCTGGCAGCACATATGTCTGAAAGTGGATATGACACCTAGGGAAGGGAGTGTGGTGGTGAATGGCAACGGCCCGAAGCAGCAGCACAGCTCTTCCACTGCCAGAACAACTCCACCTTCCTCATGAACTTCACATACCATCAGCTGTCCTGGCAGCTATCTAGGAAACCCTGTTGGCTCACTTCCGGTCCCACGCCCATTGAGCCCAGTGGGATGGAATCAAGCAGCTTCAGCACCCACACAAAACGAACATGGAGCTCCTCACTCAAGGCGCTAAAAACTCCGCAGCTAAAGACAAGTTCAGTGCCCAAGCCATTTCCCGCTGCCATGGAAACCAAGTGCTCTGGCAGCACATAAGTCTGAAAGTGGATATGACACCTAGGGAAGGGAGTGTGGTGATGAATGGCAACTGCCCGAAGCAGCAGCACAGCTCTTCCAGTGCCAAAACAGATCCATCTGCCTCATGAACTTCACATACCATCAGCTGTCCTGGCAGCTATCTAGGAAACCCTGTTGGGTCACTTCCGGTCCCATGCCCATTGAGCCCAGTGGGATGGAATCAAGCAGCTTCAGCACCCACACAAAACGAACATGGAGCTCCTCACTCAAGGCGCTCAAAACTCCACGGCCAAAGACAAGTTCAGTGCCCAAGCGATTTCCCGCTGCCATGGAAACCAAGTGCTCTGGCAGCACATATGTCTGAAAGTGGATATGACACCTAGGGAAGGGAGTGTGGTGATGAATGGCAACTGCCCAAAGCAGCAGCACAGCTCTTCCAGTGCCAAAACAACTCCCACTGCCTCATGAACTTCACATACCATCAGCTGTCCTTGCAGCTATCTAGGAAACCCTGTTGGGTCACTTCCGGTCCCATGCCCATTGAGCCCAGTGGGATGGAATCAAGCAGCTTCAGCACCCACACAAAACGAACATGGAGCTCCTCACTCAAGGCGCTCAAAACTCCACGGCCAAAGACAAGTTCAGTGCCCAAGCCATTTCCCGCTGCCATGGAAACCAAGTGCTCTGGCAGCACATATGTCTGAAAGTGGATATGACACCTAGGGAAGGGAGTGTGGTGCTGAATGGCAACTGCCCGAAGCAGCAGCACAGCTCTTCCACTGCCAAAACAACTCCACCTGCCTCATGAACTTCACATACCATCAGCTGTCCTGGCAGCTATCTAGGAAACCCTGTTGGGTCACTTCCGGTCCCATGCCCATTGAGCCCAGTGGGATGGAATCAAGCAGCTTCAGCAACCACACAAAACGAACATGGGGCTCCTCACTCAAGGCGCTCAAAACTCCACGGCCAAAGACAAGTTCAGTGCCCAAGCCATTTCCCGCTGCCATGGAAACCAAGTGCTCTGGCAGCACATATGTCTGAAAGTGGATATGACACCTAGGGAAGGGAGTGTGGTGATGAATGGCAACTGCCCGAAGCAGCAGCACAGCTCTTCCACTGCCAAAACAACTCCACCTGCCTCATGAACTTCACATACCATCAGCTGTCCTGGCAGCTATCTAGGAATCCCTGTTGGGTCACTTCCGGTCCCATGCCCATTGAGCCCAGTGGGATGGAATCAAGCAGCTTCAGCACCCACACAAAACGAACATGGAGCTCCTCACTCAAGGCGCTCAAAACTCCGCAGCCAAAGACAAGTTCAGTGCCCAAGACATTTCCTGCTGCCATGGAAACCAAGTGCTCTGGCAGCACATATGTGTGAAAGTGGATATGACACTTAGGGAAGGGAGTGTGCTGGTGAATGGCAACTGCCCGAAGCAGCAGCACAGCTCTTCCAGTGCCAAAACAACTCCCACTGCCTCATGAACTTCACATACCATCAGCTGTCCTGGCAGCTATCTAGGAAACCCTGTTGGGTCACTTCCGGTCCCATGCCCATTGAGCCCAGTGGGATGGAATCAAGCAGCTTCAGCACCCACACAAAACGAATATGGAGCTCCTCACTCAAGGCGCTCAAAACTCCACGGCCAAAGACAAGTTCAGTGCCCAAGCCATTTCCCGCTGCCATGGAAACCAAGTGCTCTGACAGCACATATGTCTGAAAGTGGATATGACACCTAGGGAAGGGAGTCTGGTGCTGAATGGCAACTGCCCAAAGCAGCAGCACAGCTCTTCCACTGCCAAAACAACTCCACCTGCCTCATGAACTTCACATACCATCAGCTGTCCTGGCAGCTCTCTAGGAAACCCTGTTGGGTCACTTCCGGTCCCATGCCCATTGAGCCCAGTGGGTTGGCATCAAGCAGCTTGAGCACCCACACAAAACTAACATGGAGCTCCTCACTCAAGGCGCTCAAAATTACATGGCGAAAGACAAGTTCAGTGCCGAATCTATTTCCCGCTGCCATGGAAACCAAGTGCTCTGGCAGCACATATGTCTGAAAGTGGATATGACACCTAGGGAAGGGAGTGTGCTGGTGAATGGCAACTGCCCGAAGCAGCACAAAAGCTCTTCCAGTGCCAAAACAACTCCACCTGCCTCATGAACTTCACATACCATCAGCTGTCCTGGCAGCTATCTAGGAAACCCTGTTGGGTCACTTCCGGTCCCATGCCCATTGAGCAGGGTGGGATGGAATCAAGCAGCTTCAGCACCCACACAAAACGAACATGGAGCTCCTCACTCAAGGCGCTAAAAACACCACGGCCAAAGACAAGTTCAGTGCCCAAGACATTTCCCGCTGCCATGGAAACCAAGTGCTCTGGCAGCACATATGTCTGAAAGTGGATATGACACTTAGGGAAGGGAGTGTGCTGGTGAATGGCAACTGCCCGAAGCAGCAGCACAGCTCTTCCACTGCCAAAACAACTCCACCTACCTCATGAACTTCACATACCACAGCAGTCCTGAGAGCTATCTAGGAAACCCTGTTGGGTCACTTCCGGTCCCATGCCCATTGAGCCCAGTAGGATGCAATCAAGCAGCTTCAGCACCCACACAAAACGAACATGGAGCTCCTCACTCAAGGCGCTCAAAACTCCACGGCCAAAGACAAGTTCAGTGCCCAAGCCATTTCCCGCTGCCATGGAAACCAAGTGCTCTGGCAGCACATATGTCTGAAAGTGGATATGACACCTAGGGAAGGGAGTGTGCTGGTGAATGGCAACTGTCAGAAGCAATAGCACAGCTCTTCCAGGGCCAAAACAACTCCACCTACCTCATGAACTTCACATACCATCAGCTGTCCTGGCAGCTATCTAGGAAACCTTGTTGGGTCACTTCCGGTTCCATGTCCATTGAGCCCAGTGGGATGGAATCAAGCAGCTTCAGCATCCACGCAAATCTAACATGGAGCTCCTCACTCAAGGCGCTCAAAACTCAACGGCCAAAGACAAGTTCAGTGCCCAAGCCATTTCCCGCTGCCATGGAAACCAAGTGCTCTGGCAGCACCTATGTCTGAAAGTGGATATGACACCTAGGGAAGGGAGTGTGCTGGTCAATGGCAACTGTCAGAAGCAGCAGCACAGCTCTTCCAGTGCCAAAACAACTCCACCTGCCTCATGAACTTCACATACCATCAGTTGTCCTGGCAGCTATCTAGGAAACCCTGTTGGGTCACTTCCGGTCCCATGCCCATTGAGCCCAGTGGGATGGAATCAAGCAGCTTCAGCTCCCACACAAAAGGAACATGGAGCTCCTCACTCAAGGCCCTCTAAACTCCATGGCCAAAGACAAGTTCAGTGCCCAAGCGATTTCCCACTGCCATGGAAACCAAGTGCTCTGGCAGCACATATGTCTGAAAGTGGATATGACACCTAGGGAAGGGAGTGTGGTGGTGAATGGCAACTGCCCGAAGCAGCAGCACAGCTCTTCCAGGGCCAAAACAACTCCACCTACCTCATGAACTTCACATACCATCAGCTGTCCTGGCAGCTATCTAGGAAACACTGTTGGGTCACTTCCGGTCCCATGCCCATTGAGCCCAGCGGGATGGAATCAAGCAGCTTCAGCACCCACACAAAACGAACATGGAGCTCCTCACTCAAGGCGCTCAAAGCTCCACAGCCAAAGACAAGTTCAGTGCCCAAGCCATTTCCCGCTGCCATGGAAACCAAGTGCTCTAGCAGCACATATGTCTGAAAGTGGATATGACACCTAGGGAAGGGAGTGTGCTGGTGAATGGCAACTGCGCGAAGCAGCAACACAGCTCTTCCACTGCCAAAACAACTCCACCTGCCTCATGAACTTCACATACCATCAGCTGTCCTGGCAGCTATCTAGGAAACCTTGTTGGGTCACTTCCGGTTCCATGCCCATTGAGCCCAGTGGGATGGAATCAAGCAGCTTGAGCACACACACAAATCTAACATGGAGCTCCTCACTCAAGGCGCTCAAAACTCAACGGCCAAAGACAAGTTCAGTGCCCAAGCCATTTCCCGCTGCCATGGAATCCAAGTGCTCTGGCAGCACCTATGTCTGAAAGTGGATATGACACCTAGGGAAGGGAGTGTGCTGGTCAATGGCAACTGTCAGAAGCAGCAGCACAGCTCTTCTACTGCCAAAACAACTCCACCTGCCTCATGAACTTCACATACCATCAGCTGTCCTGGCAGCTATCTAGGAAACCCTGTTGGGTCACTTCCGGTCCCATGCCCATTGAGCCCAGTGGGATGGAATCAAGCAGCTTCAGCTCCCACACAAAACGAACATGGAGCTCCTCACTCAAGGCCGTCTAAACTCCATGGCCAAAGACAAGTTCAGTGCCCAAGCGATTTCCCACTGCCATGGAAACCAAGTGCTCTGGCAGCACATATGTCTGAAAGTGGATATGACACCTAGGGAAGGGAGTGTGGTGGTGAATGGCAACTGCCTGAAGCAGCAGCACAGCTCTTCCAGGGCCAAAACAACTCCACCTACCTCATGAACTTCACATACCATCAGCTGTCCTGGCAGCTATCTAGGAAACACTGTTGGGTCACTTCCGGTCCCATGCCCATTGAGCCCAGCGGGATGGAATCAAGCAGCTTCAGCACCCACACAAAACGAACATGGAGCTCCTCACTCAAGGCGCTCAAAGCTCCACAGCCAAAGACAAGTTCAGTGCCCAAGCCATTTCCCGCTGCCATGGAAACCAAGTGCTCTAGCAGCACATATGTCTGAAAGTGGATATGACACCTAGGGAAGGGAGTGTGGTGCTGAATGGCAATTGCGCGAAGCAGCAACACAGCTCTTCCACTGCCAAAACAACTCCACCTGCCTCATGAACTTCACATACCATCAGCTGTCCTGGCAGCTATCTAGGAAACCCTGTTGGGTCACTTCCGGTCCAATGTCCATTGAGCCCAGTGGGATGGAATCAAGCAGCTTCAGCACCCACACAAAACGAACATGGAGCTCCTCACTCAAGGCGCTAAAACTCCACAGCCAAAGACAAGTTCAGTGCCCAAGACATTTCCCGCTGCCATGGAAACCAAGTGCTCTGGCAGCACATATGTGTGAAAGTGGATATGGCACCTAGGGAAGGGAGTGTGCTGGTGAATGGCAACTGCCCGAAGCAGCAGCACAGCTCTTCCACTGCCAAAACAACTCCACCTGCCTCATGAACTTCACATACCATCAGCTGTCCTGGCAGCTATCTAGGAAACACTGTTGGGTCACTTCCGGTCCCATGCCCATTGAGCCCAGTGGGATGGAATCAAGCAGCTTCAGCACCCACACAAAACTAACATGGAGCTCCTCACTCAAGGCGCTCAAAACTACATGGCGAAAGACAAGTTCAGTGCCCAAGCATTTCCCGCTGCCATGGAAACCAAGTGCTCTGGCAGCACATATGTCTGAAAGTGGATATGACACCTAGGGAAGGGAGTGTGTTGGTGAATGGCAACTGCCCGAAGCATCAGCACAGCTCTTCCAGTGCCAGAACAACTCCACCTACCTCATGAACTTCACATACCATCAGCTGTCCTGGCAGCTATCTAGGAAACCCTGTTGGGTCACTTCCGGTTCCATGCCCATTGAGCCCAGTGGGATGGAATCAAGCAGCTTCAGCACCCACACAAATCGAACATGGAGCTCCTCACTCAAGGCGCTCAAAACTCCACGGCCAAAGACGAGTTCAGTGCCGAATCCATTTCCCGCTGCCATGGAAACCAAGTGCTCTGGCAGCACATATGTCTGAAAGTGGATATGACACCTAGGGAAGGGAGTGTGGTGTTGAATGGCAACTGTCAGAAGCAGCAGCACAGCTCTTCTACTGCCAAAACAACTCCACCTACCTCATGAACTTCACATACCATCAGCTGTCCTGGCAGCTATCTAGGAAACCTTGTTGGGTCACTTCCGGTCCCATGCACATTGAGCCCAGGGGGATGGAATCAAGCAGCTTGAGCACCCACACAAATCGAACATGGAGCTCCTCACTCAAGGCGCTCAAAACTCCACGGCCAAAGACGAGTTCAGTGCCGAATCCATTTCCCGCTGCCATGGAAACCAAGTGCTCTGGCAGCACATATGTCTGAAAGTGGATATGACACCTAGGGAAGGGAGTGTGCTGGTCAATGGCAATGACCGAAGCAGCAGCACAGCTCTTCCACTGCCAAAACAACTCCACCTGCCTCATGAACTTCACATACCATCAGCTGTCCTGGCAGCTATCTAGGAAACCCTGTTGGGTCACTTCCGGTCCCATGCCCATTGAGCCCAGTGGGATGGAATCAAGCAGCTTGAGGACCCACACAAAACGAACATGGAGCTCCTCACTCAAGGCGCAAAAAACTCCACGGCCAAAGACAAGTTCAGTGCCGAATCCATTTCCCGCTGCCATGGAAACCAAGTGCTCTGGCAGCACATATGTCTGAAAGTGGATATGACACCTAGGGAAGGGAGTGTGCTGGTGAATGGCAACTGTCAGAAGCAATAGCACAGCTCTTCCAGGGCCAAAACAACTCCACCTACCTCATGAACTTCACATACCATCAGCTGTCCTGGCAGCTATCTAGGAAACCTTGTTGGGTCACTTCCGGTCCCATGCCCATTGAGCCCAGTGGGATGGAATCATGCAGCTTGAGCACCCACACAAATCTAACATGGAGCTCCTCACTCAAGGCGCTCAAAACTCCACGGCCAAAGACAAGTTCAGTGCCCAAGCCATTTCCCGCTGCCGTGGAAACCAAGTGCTCTGGCAGCACCTATGTCTGAAAGTGGATATGACACCTAGGGAAGGGAGTGTGATGGTCAATGGCAACTGTCAGAAGCAGCAGCACAGCTCTTCCAGTGCCAAAACAACTCCACCTGCCTCATGAACTTCACATACCATCAGCTGTCCTGGCAGCTATCTAGGAAACCCTGTTGGGTCACTTCCGGTCCCATGCCCATTGAGCCCAGTGGGATGGAATCAAGCAGCTTCAGCACCCACACAAAACGAACATGGAGCTCCTCACTCAAGGCCCTCTAAACTCCATGGCCAAAGACAAGTTCAGTGCCCAAGCGATTTCCCGCTGCCATGGAAACCAAGTGCTCTGGCAGCACATATGTCTGAAAGTGGATATGACACCTAGGGAAGGGAGTGTGCTGGTGAATGGCAACTGCCCGAAGCAGCAGCACAGCTCTTCCAGGGCCAAAACAACTCCACCTACCTCATGAACTTCACATACCATCAGCTGTCCTGCCAGCTATCTAGGAAACCCTGTTGGGTCACTTCCGGTCCCATGCACATTGAGCCCAGTGGGATGGAATCAAGCAGCTTCAGCACCCACACAAAACGAACATGGAGCTCCTCACTCAAGGCGCTCAAAGCTCCACAGCCAAAGACAAGTTCAGTGCCCAAGCCATTTCCCGCTGCCATGGAAACCAAGTGCTCTAGCAGCACATATGTCTGAAAGTGGATATGACACCTAGGGAAGGGAGTGTGCTGGTGAATGGCAACTGCGCGAAGCAGCAACACAGCTCTTCCACTGCCAAAACAACTCCACCTGCCTCATGAACTTCACATACCATCAGCTGTCCTGGCAGCTATCTAGGAAACCCTGTTGGGTCACTTCCGGTCCCATGTCCATTGAGCCCAGTGGGATGGAATCAAGCAGCTTCAGTACCCACACAAAACGAACATGGAGCTCCTCACTCAAGGCGCTAAAACTCCACAGCCAAAGACAAGTTCAGTGCCAGAGCCATTTCCCGCTGCCATGGAAACCAAGTGCTCTGGCAGCACATATGTCTGAAAGTGGATATGACACCTAGGGAAGGAGTGTGCTGGTGAATGGCAACTGTCAGAGGCAGCAGCACAGCTCTTCCACTGCCAAAACAACTCCACCTGCCTCATGAACTTCACATATCATCAGCTGTCCTGGCAGCTATCTAGGAAACCCTGTTGGGTCACTTCCGGTCCCATGCTCATTGAGCCCAGTGGGATGGAATCAAGCAGCTTCAGCACCCACACAAAACGAACATGGAGCTCCTCACTCAAGGCGCTCAAAACTCCACAGCCAAAGACAAGTTCAGTGCCCAAGCCATTTCCCGCTGCCATGGAAACCAAGTGCTCTGGCAGCACATATGTCTGAAAGTGGATATGGCACCTAGGAAGGGAGTGTACTGGTGAATGGCAACTGCCCGAAGCAGCAGCACAGCTCTTCCACTGCCAAAACAACTCCACCTGCCTCATGAACTTCACATACCATCAGCTGTCCTGGCAGCTATCTAGGAAACCCTGTTGGGTCACTTCCGGTCCCATGCCCATTGAGCCCAGTGGGATGGAATCAAGCAGCTTGAGCACCCACACAAAACGAACATGGAGCTCCTCACTCAAGGTGCTCAAAACTACATGGCGAAAGACAAGTTCAGTGCCCAAGCCATTTCCCGCTGCCATGGAAACCAAGTGCTCTGGCAGCACATATGTCTGAAAGTGGATATGACACCTAGGGAAGGGAGTTTGCTGGTGAATGGCAACTGCCCGAAGCATCAGCACAGCTCTTCCAGTGCCAAAACAACTCCACCTACCTCATGAACTTCACATACCATCAGCTGTCCTGGCAGCTATCTAGGAAACCCTGTTGGGTCACTTCCGGTCCCATGCCCATTGAGCCCAGTGGGATGCAATCAAGCAGCTTCAGCACCCACACAAAACGAACATGGAGCTCCTCACTCAAGGCGCTCAAAACTACATGGCGAAAGACAAGTTCAGTGCCCAAGCGATTTCCCGCTGCCATGGAAACCAAGTGCTCTGGCAGCACATATGTCTGAAAGTGGATATGACACCTAGGGAAGGGAGTGTGTTGGTGAATGGCAACAGCCTGAAGCAGCAGCACAGCTCTTCCACTGCCAAAACAACTCCACCTGCCTCATGAACTTGACATACCATCAGCTGTCCTGGCAGCTATCTAGGAAACCTTGTTGTGTCATTTCCGGTCCTATGCCCATTGAGCCCAGTGGGATGGAATCAAGCAGCTTGAGCACCCACACAAATCTAACATGGAGCTCCTCACTCAAGGCGCTCAAAACTCCACGGCCAAAGACAAGTTCAGTGCCTAATCTATTTCCCGCTGGCATGGAAACCAAGTGCTCTGGCAGCACATATGTCTGAAAGTGGATATGACACCTAGGGAAGGGAGTGTGCTGGTGAATGGCAACTGCCCGAAGCAGCAGCACAGCTCTTCCAGTGCCAAAACAACTCCACCTGCCTCATGAACTTCACATACCATCAGCTGTCCTGGCAGCTATCTAGGAAACCCTGTTGGGTCACTTCCGGTCCCATGCCCATTGAGCCCAGTGGGATGGAATCAAGTTGCTTCACCACCCACACAAAGCGAACATGGAGCTCCTCACTCAAGGCGCTCAAAACTCCACAGCCAAAGACAAGTTCACTGCCGAATCCATTTCCCGCTGCCATGGAAACCAAGTGCTCTGGCAGCACCTATGTCTGAAAGTGGATATGACACCTAGGGAAGGGAGTGTGCTGGTGAATGGCAACTGCCCGAAGCAGCAGCACAGCTCTTCCAGTGCCAAAACAACTCCACCTGCCTCATGAACTTCACATACCATCAGCTGTCCTGGCAGCTATCTAGGAAACCCTGTTGGGTCACTTCCGGACCCATCCCCATTGAGCCCAGTGGGATGGAATCAAGCAGCTTCAGCACCCACACAAAACGAACATGGAGCTCCTCACTCAAGGCGCTAAAAACTCCACGGCCAAAGACAAGTTCAGTGCCCAAGCGATTTCCCGCTGCCATGGAAACCAAGTGCTCTGGCAGCACATATGTCTGAAAGTGGATATGACACCTAGGGAAGGGAGTGTGTTGGTGAATGGCAACTGCCCGAAGCATCAGCACAGCTCTTCCAGTGCCAAAACAACTCCACCTACCTCATGAACTTCACATACCATCAGCTGTCCTGGCAGCTATCTAGGAAACCCTGTTGGGTCACTTCCGGTCCCATGCCCATTGAGCCCAGTGGGATGGAATCAAGCAGCTTCAGCACCCACACAAAACGAACATGGAGCTCCTCACTCAAGGCGCTCAAAACTACATGGGGAAAGACAAGTTCAGTGCCCAAGCCATTTCCCGCTGCCATGGAAACCAAGTGCTCTGGCAGCACATATGTCTGAAAGTGGATATGACACCTAGGGAAGGGAGTGTGCTGGTCAATGGCAACTGCCCGAAGCAGCAGCACAGCTCTTCCACTGCCAAAACAACTCCACCTACCTCATGAACTTCACATACCACAGCAGTCCTGGCAGCTATCTAGGAAACCCTGTTGGGTCACTTCCGGTCCCATGCACATTGAGCCCAGTAGGATGCAATCAAGCAGCTTCAGCACCCACACAAAACGAACATGGAGCTCCTCACTCAAGGCGCAAAAAACTCCACGGCCAAAGACAAGTTCAGTGCCCAAGCCATTTCCCGCTGCCATGGAAACCAAGTGCTCTGGGAGCACATATGTCTGAAGGTGGATATGACACCTAGGGAAGGGAGTTTGCTGGTGAATGGCAACTGCCCGAAGCATCAGCACAGCTCTTCCAGTGCCAAAACAACTCCACCTACCTCATGAACTTGACATACCATCAGCTGTCCTGGCAGCTATCTAGGAAACCCTGTTGGGTCACTTCCGGTCCCATGCCCATTGAGCCCAGTGGGATGCAATCAAGCAGCTTCAGCACCCACACAAAACGAACATGGAGCTCCTCACTCAAGGCGCTCAAAACTACATGGCGAAAGACAAGTTCAGTGCCCAAGCGATTTCCCGCTGCCATGGAAACCAAGTGCTCTGGCAGCACCTATGTCTGAAAGTGGATATGACACCTAGGGAAGGGAGTGTGTTGGTGAATGGCAACTGCCTGAAGCAGCAGCACAGCTCTTCCACTGCCAAAACAACTCCACCTGCCTCATTAACGTCACATACCATCAGCTGTCCTGGCAGCTATCTAGGAAACCCTGTTGGGTCACTTCCGGTCCCATGCCCATTGAGCCCAGTGGGATGGAATCAAGCAGCTTCAGCACCCACACAAATCTAACATGGAGCTCCTCACTCAAGGCGCTCAAAACTCCACAACCAAAGACAAGTTCAGTGCCCAAGCCATTTCCCGCTGCCATGGAAACCAAGTGCTCTGGCAGCACATATGTCTGAAAGTGGATATGACACCTAGGGAAGGGAGTGTGGTGGTGAATGGCAACTGTCAGAAGCAGCAGCACAGCTCTTCTACTGCCAAAACAACTCCACCTACCTCATGAACTTCACATACCATCAGCTGTCCTGGCAGCTATCTAGGAAACCCTGTTGGGTCACTTCCGGTCCCATGCTCATTGAGCCCAGGGGGATGGAATCAAGCAGCTTGAGCACCCACACAAATCGAACATGGAGCTCCTCACTCAAGGCGCTCAAAACTCCACGGCCAAAGACGAGTTCAGTGCCGAATCCATTTCCCGCTGCCATGGAAACCAAGTGCTCTGGCAGCACATATGTCTGAAAGTGGATATGACACCTAGGGAAGGGAGTGTGCTGGTCAATGGCAATGACCGAAGCAGCAGCACAGCTCTTCCACTGCCAAAACAACTCCACCTGCCTCATGAACTTCACATACCATCAGCTGTCCTGGCAGCTATCTAGGAAACCCTGTTGGGTCACTTCCGGTCCCATGCCCATTGAGCCCAGTGGGATGGAATCAAGCAGCTTGAGGACCCACACAAAACGAACATGGAGCTCCTCACTCAAGGCGCAAAAAACTCCACGGCCAAAGACAAGTTCAGTGCCGAATCCATTTCCCGCTGCCATGGAAACCAAGTGCTCTGGCAGCACATATGTCTGAAAGTGGATATGACACCTAGGGAAGGGAGTGTGCTGGTGAATGGCAACTGTCAGAAGCAATAGCACAGCTCTTCCAGGGCCAAAACAACTCCACCTACCTCATGAACTTCACATACCATCAGCTGTCCTGGCAGCTATCTAGGAAACCTTGTTGGGTCACTTCCGGTCCCATGCCCATTGAGCCCAGTGGGATGGAATCATGCAGCTTGAGCACCCACACAAATCTAACATGGAGCTCCTCACTCAAGGCGCTCAAAACTCCACGGCCAAAGACAAGTTCAGTGCCCAAGCCATTTCCCGCTGCCGTGGAAACCAAGTGCTCTGGCAGCACCTATGTCTGAAAGTGGATATGACACCTAGGGAAGGGAGTGTGATGGTCAATGGCAACTGTCAGAAGCAGCAGCACAGCTCTTCCAGTGCCAAAACAACTCCACCTGCCTCATGAACTTCACATACCATCAGCTGTCCTGGCAGCTATCTAGGAAACCCTGTTGGGTCACTTCCGGTCCCATGCCCATTGAGCCCAGTGGGATGGAATCAAGCAGCTTCAGCACCCACACAAAACGAACATGGAGCTCCTCACTCAAGGCCCTCTAAACTCCATGGCCAAAGACAAGTTCAGTGCCCAAGCGATTTCCCGCTGCCATGGAAACCAAGTGCTCTGGCAGCACATATGTCTGAAAGTGGATATGACACCTAGGGAAGGGAGTGTGCTGGTGAATGGCAACTGCCCGAAGCAGCAGCACAGCTCTTTCAGGGCCAAAACAACTCCACCTACCTCATGAACTTCACATACCATCAGCTGTGCTGGCAGCTATCTAGGAAACCCTGTTGGGTCACTTCCGGTCCCATGCACATTGAGCCCAGTGGGATGGAATCAAGCAGCTTCAGCACCCACACAAAACGAACATGGAGCTCCTCACTCAAGGCGCTCAAAGCTCCACAGCCAAAGACAAGTTCAGTGCCCAAGCCATTTCCCGCTGCCATGGAAACCAAGTGCTCTAGCAGCACATATGTCTGAAAGTGGATATGACACCTAGGGAAGGGAGTGTGCTGGTGAATGGCAACTGCGCGAAGCAGCAACACAGCTCTTCCACTGCCAAAACAACTCCACCTGCCTCATGAACTTCACATACCATCAGCTGTCCTGGCAGCTATCTAGGAAACCCTGTTGGGTCACTTCCGGTCCCATGTCCATTGAGCCCAGTGGGATGGAATCAAGCAGCTTCAGTACCCACACAAAACGAACATGGAGCTCCTCACTCAAGGCGCTAAAACTCCACAGCCAAAGACAAGTTCAGTGCCAGAGCCATTTCCCGCTGCCATGGAAACCAAGTGCTCTGGCAGCACATATGTCTGAAAGTGGATATGACACCTAGGGAAGGAGTGTGCTGGTGAATGGCAACTGTCAGAGGCAGCAGCACAGCTCTTCCACTGCCAAAACAACTCCACCTGCCTCATGAACTTCACATATCATCAGCTGTCCTGGCAGCTATCTAGGAAACCCTGTTGGGTCACTTCCGGTCCCATGCTCATTGAGCCCAGTGGGATGGAATCAAGCAGCTTCAGCACCCACACAAAACGAACATGGAGCTCCTCACTCAAGGCCTTAAAACTCCACAGCCAAAGACAAGTTCAGTGCCCAAGCCATTTCCCGCTGCCATGGAAACCAAGTGCTCTGGCAGCACATATGTCTGAAAGTGGATATGGCACCTAGGAAGGGAGTGTACTGGTGAATGGCAACTGCCCGAAGCAGCAGCACAGCTCTTCCACTGCCAAAACAACTCCACCTGCCTCATGAACTTCACATACCATCAGCTGTCCTGGCAGCTATCTAGGAAACCCTGTTGGGTCACTTCCGGTCCCATGCCCATTGAGCCCAGTGGGATGGAATCAAGCAGCTTGAGCACCCACACAAAACGAACATGGAGCTCCTCACTCAAGGTGCTCAAAACTACATGGCGAAAGACAAGTTCAGTGCCCAAGCCATTTCCCGCTGCCATGGAAACCAAGTGCTCTGGCAGCACATATGTCTGAAAGTGGATATGACACCTAGGGAAGGGAGTTTGCTGGTGAATGGCAACTGCCCGAAGCATCAGCACAGCTCTTCCAGTGCCAAAACAACTCCACCTACCTCATGAACTTCACATACCATCAGCTGTCCTGGCAGCTATCTAGGAAACCCTGTTGGGTCACTTCCGGTCCCATGCCCATTGAGCCCAGTGGGATGCAATCAAGCAGCTTCAGCACCCACACAAAACGAACATGGAGCTCCTCACTCAAGGCGCTCAAAACTACATGGCGAAAGACAAGTTCAGTGCCCAAGCGATTTCCCGCTGCCATGGAAACCAAGTGCTCTGGCAGCACATATGTCTGAAAGTGGATATGACACCTAGGGAAGGGAGTGTGTTGGTGAATGGCAACAGCCTGAAGCAGCAGCACAGCTCTTCCACTGCCAAAACAACTCCACCTGCCTCATGAACTTGACATACCATCAGCTGTCCTGGCAGCTATCTAGGAAACCCTGTTGGGTCACTTCCGGTCCCATGCCCATTGAGCCCAGTGGGATGGAATCAAGCAGCTTCAGCACCCACACAAATCTAACATGGAGCTCCTCACTCAAGGCGCTCAAAACTCCACGGCCAAAGACAAGTTCAGTGCCCAAGCCATTTCCCGCTGCCATGGAAACCAAGTGCTCTGGCAGCACATATGTCTGAAAGTGGATATGACACCTAGGGAAGGGAGTGTGGTAGTGAATGGCAACTGTCAGAAGCAGCAGCACAGCTCTTCTACTGCCAAAACAACTCCACCTACCTGATGAACTTCACATACCATCAGCTGTCCTGGCAGCTATCTAGGAAACCTTGTTGGGTCACTTCCGGTCCCATGCCCATTGAGCCCAGTGGGATGGAATCAAGCAGCTTGAGCACCCACACAAATCGAACATGGAGCTCCTCACTCAAGGCGCTCAAAACTCCACGGCCAAAGACAAGTTCAGTGCCGAATCCATTTCACGCTGCCATGGAAACCAAGTGCTCTGGCAGCACATATGTCTGAAAGTGGATATGACACCTAGGGAAGGGAGTGTGCTGGTGAATGGCAACTGACCGAAGCAGCAGCACAGCTCTTCCACTGCCAAAACAACTCCACCTGCCTCATGAACTTCACATACCATCAGCTGTCCTGGCAGCTATCTAGGAAACCCTGTTGGGTCACTTCCGGTCCCATGCCCATTGAGCCCAGTGGGATGGAATCAAGCAGCTTGAGCACACACACAAAGCGAACATGCAGCTCCTCACTCAAGGCGCTCAAAACTCCACAGCCAAAGACAAGTTCAGTGCCCAAGCGATTTCCCGCTGCCATGGAAACCAAGTGCTCTGGCAGCACATAGCATCAGCTGTCCTGGCAGCTATCTAGGAAACCTTGTTGTGTCATTTCCGGTCCTATGCCCATTGAGCCCAGTGGGATGGAATCAAGCAGCTTGAGCACCCACACAAATCTAACATGGAGCTCCTCACTCAAGGCGCTCAAAACTCCACGGCCAAAGACAAGTTCAGTGCCTAATCTATTTCCCGCTGGCATGGAAACCAAGTGCTCTGGCAGCACATATGTCTGAAAGTGGATATGACACCTAGGGAAGGGAGTGTGCTGGTGAATGGCAACTGCCCGAAGCAGCAGCACAGCTCTTCCACTGCCAAAACAACTCCACCTGCCTCATGAACTTCACATACCATCAGCTGTCCTGGCAGCTATCTAGGAAACCCTGTTGGGTCACTTCCGGTCCCATGCCCATTGAGCCCAGTGGGATGGAATCAAGTTGCTTCACCACCCACACAAAGCGAACATGGAGCTCCTCACTCAAGGCGCTCAAAACTCCACAGCCAAAGACAAGTTCACTGCCGAATCCATTTCCCGCTGCCATGGAAACCAAGTGCTCTGGCAGCACCTATGTCTGAAAGTGGATATGACACCTAGGGAAGGGAGTGTGCTGGTGAATGGCAACTGCCCGAAGCAGCAGCACAGCTCTTCCAGTGCCAAAACAACTCCACCTGCCTCATGAACTTCACATACCATCAGCTGTCCTGGCAGCTATCTAGGAAACCCTGTTGGGTCACTTCCGGACCCATCCCCATTGAGCCCAGTGGGATGGAATCAAGCAGCTTCAGCACCCACACAAAACGAACATGGAGCTCCTCACTCAAGGCGCTAAAAACTCCACGGCCAAAGACAAGTTCAGTGCCCAAGCGATTTCCCGCTGCCATGGAAACCAAGTGCTCTGGCAGCACATATGTCTGAAAGTGGATATGACACCTAGGGAAGGGAGTGTGTTGGTGAATGGCAACTGCCCGAAGCATCAGCACAGCTCTTCCAGTGCCAAAACAACTCCACCTACCTCATGAACTTCACATACCATCAGCTGTCCTGGCAGCTATCTAGGAAACCCTGTTGGGTCACTTCCGGTCCCATGCCCATTGAGCCCAGTGGGATGGAATCAAGCAGCTTCAGCACCCACACAAAACGAACATGGAGCTCCTCACTCAAGGCGCTCAAAACTACATGGGGAAAGACAAGTTCAGTGCCCAAGCCATTTCCCGCTGCCATGGAAACCAAGTGCTCTGGCAGCACATATGTCTGAAAGTGGATATGACACCTAGGGAAGGGAGTGTGCTGGTCAATGGCAACTGCCCGAAGCAGCAGCACAGCTCTTCCACTGCCAAAACAACTCCACCTACCTCATGAACTTCACATACCACAGCAGTCCTGGCAGCTATCTAGGAAACCCTGTTGGGTCACTTCCGGTCCCATGCACATTGAGCCCAGTAGGATGCAATCAAGCAGCTTCAGCACCCACACAAAACGAACATGGAGCTCCTCACTCAAGGCGCAAAAAACTCCACGGCCAAAGACAAGTTCAGTGCCCAAGCCATTTCCCGCTGCCATGGAAACCAAGTGCTCTGGGAGCACATATGTCTGAAGGTGGATATGACACCTAGGGAAGGGAGTTTGCTGGTGAATGGCAACTGCCCGAAGCATCAGCACAGCTCTTCCAGTGCCAAAACAACTCCACCTACCTCATGAACTTGACATACCATCAGCTGTCCTGGCAGCTATCTAGGAAACCCTGTTGGGTCACTTCCGGTCCCATGCCCATTGAGCCCAGTGGGATGCAATCAAGCAGCTTCAGCACCCACACAAAACGAACATGGAGCTCCTCACTCAAGGCGCTCAAAACTACATGGCGAAAGACAAGTTCAGTGCCCAAGCGATTTCCCGCTGCCATGGAAACCAAGTGCTCTGGCAGCACATATGTCTGAAAGTGGATATGACACCTAGGGAAGGGAGTGTGTTGGTGAATGGCAACTGCCTGAAGCAGCAGCACAGCTCTTCCACTGCCAAAACAACTCCACCTGCCTCATTAACGTCACATACCATCAGCTGTCCTGGCAGCTATCTAGGAAACCCTGTTGGGTCACTTCCGGTCCCATGCCCATTGAGCCCAGTGGGATGGAATCAAGCAGCTTCAGCACCCACACAAATCTAACATGGAGCTCCTCACTCAAGGCGCTCAAAACTCCACAACCAAAGACAAGTTCAGTGCCCAAGCCATTTCCCGCTGCCATGGAAACCAAGTGCTCTGGCAGCACATATGTCTGAAAGTGGATATGACACCTAGGGAAGGGAGTGTGGTGGTGAATGGCAACTGTCAGAAGCAGCAGCACAGCTCTTCTACTGCCAAAACAACTCCACCTACCTCATGAACTTCACATACCATCAGCTGTCCTGGCAGCTATCTAGGAAACCTTGTTGGGTCACTTCCGGTCCCATGCTCATTGAGCCCAGTGGGATGGAATCAAGCAGCTTCAGCACCCACACAAATCGAACATGGAGCTCCTCACTCAAGGCGCTCAAAACTCCACGGCCAAAGACAAGTTCAGTGCCCAAGCCATTTCCCGCTGCCATGGAAACCAAGTGCTCTGGCAGCACATATGTCTGAAAGTGGATATGACACCTAGGGAACGGAGTGTGCTGGTGAATGGCAACTGCCCGAAGCAGCAGCACAGCTCTTCCAGTGCCAAAACAACTCCACCTGCCTCATGAACTTCACATACCATCAGCTGTCCTGGCAGCTATCTAGGAAACCCTGTTGGGTCACTTCCGGTCCCATGCCCATTGAGCCCAGTGGGATGGAATCAAGCAGCTTGAGCACACACATAAAGCGAACATGGAGCTCCTCACTCAAGGCGCTCAAAACTCCACAGCCAAAGACAAGTTCAGTGCCCAAGCCATTTCCCGCTGCCATGGAAACCAAGTGCTCTGGCAGCACATAGCATCAGCTGTCCTGGCAGCTATCTAGGAAACCTTGTTGTGTCATTTCCGGTCCTATGCCCATTGAGCCCAGTGGGATGGAATCAAGCAGCTTCAGCACCCACACAAAACGAACATGGAGCTCCTCACTCAAGGCGCTCAAAACTCCACAGCCAAAGACAAGTTCAGTGCCCAAGCCATTTCCCGCTGCCATGGAAACCAAGTGCTCTGGCAGCACATATGTCTGAAAGTGGATATGACACCTAGGGAAGGGAGTGTGCTGGTGAATGGCAACTGCCCGAAGCAGCAGCACAGCTCTTCCAGTGCCAAAACAACTCCGTCTGCCTCATGAACTTCACATACCATCAGCTGTCCTGGCAGCTATCTAGGAAACCCTGTTGGGTCACTTCCGGTCCCATGCCCATTGAGCCCAGTGGGATGGAATCAAGCAGCTTGAGCACCCACACAAATCTAACATGGAGCTCCTCACTCAAGGCGCTCAAAACTCAACGGTCAAAGACAAGTTCAGTGCCCAAGCCATTTGCCGCTGCCATGGAAACCAAGTGCTCTGGCAGCACCTATGTCTGAAAGTGGATATGACACCTAGGGAAGGGAGTGTGCTGGTCAATGGCAACTGCCCGAAGCAGCAGTACAGCTCTTCCAGTGCCAAAACAACTCCACCTGCCTCATCAACTTCACATATCATCAGCTGTCCTGGCAGCTATCTAGGAAACCCTGTTGGGTCACTTCCGGTCCCATGCCCATTGAGCCCAGTGGGATGGAATCAAGCAGCTTCAGCACCCACACAAAACGAATATGGAGCTCCTAACTCAAGGCGCTCAAAGCTCCACAGCCAAAGACAAGTTCAGTGCCCAAGCCATTTCCCGCTGCCATGGAAACCAAGTGCTCTGGCAGCACATATGTCTGAAAGTGGATATGACACCTAGGGAAAGGAGTGTGCGGGTGAATGGCAACTGCGAGAAGCAGCAACACAGCTCTTCCACTGCCAAAACAACTCCACCTGCCTCATGAACTTCACATACCATCAGCTGTCCTGGCAGCTATCTAGGAAACCCTGTTGGGTCACTTCCGGTCCCA
This sequence comes from Ochotona princeps, assembly GCF_030435755.1. NCBI lineage: Eukaryota > Metazoa > Chordata > Mammalia > Lagomorpha > Ochotonidae > Ochotona > Ochotona princeps. The sequence continues at coordinate 139,354,894 of NC_080832.1, read as the reverse complement.
TGCCCATTGAGCCCAGTGGGATGGAATCAAGCAGCTTGAGCACCCACACAAAACGAACATGGAGCTCCTCACTCAAGGCGCTCAAAACTACATGGCGAAAGACAAGTTCAGTGCCCAAGCCATTTCCCGCTGCCATGGAAACCAAGTGCTCTGGCAGCACATATGTCTGAAAGTGGATATGACACCTAGGGAATTGAGTTTGCTGGTGAATGGCAATTGCCCGAAGCATCAGCACAGCTCTTCCAGTGCCAAAACAACTCCACCTACCTCATGAACTTCACATACCATCAGCTGTCCTGGCAGCTATCTAGGAAACCCTGTTGGATCACTTCCGGTCCCATGTCCATTGAGCCCAGTGGGATGCAATCAAGCAGCTTCAGCACCCACACAAAACGAACATGGAGCTCCTCACTCAAGGCGCTCAAAACTCCACGGCCAAAGACAAGTTCAGTGCCCAAGCCATTTCCCGCTGCCATGGAAACCAAGTGCTCTGGCAGCACATATGTCTGAAAGTGGATATGACACCTAGGGAAGGGAGTGTGCTGGTGAATGGCAACTGTCAGAGGCAGCAGCATAGCTCTTCCACTGCCAAAACAACTCCACCTGCCTCATGAACTTCACATATCATCAGCTGTCCTGGCAGCTATCTAGGAAACCCTGTTGGGTCACTTCCAGTCCCCTGCTCATTGAGCCCGGTGGGATGGAATCAAGCAGCTTCAGCACCCACACAAAACGAACATGGAGCTCCTCACTCAAGGCCCTAAAAACTCCACAGCCAAAGACAAGTTCAGTGCCCAAGCCATTTCCCGCTGCCATGGAAACCAAGTGCTCTGGCAGCTCCTATGTCTGAAAGTGGATATGACACCTAGGGAAGGGAGTGTGCTGGTGAATGGCAACTGCGCGAAGCAGCAACACAGCTCTTCCTGCCAAAACAACTCCACCTGCCTCATGAACTTCACATACCATCAGCTGTCCTGGCAGCTATCTAGGAAACCCTGTTGGGTCACTTCCGGTCCCATGCCCATTGAGCCCAGTGGGATGGAATCAAGCAGCTTAAGCACCCACACAAAACGAACATGGAGCTCCTCACTCAAGGCCCTCTAAACTCCATGGCCAAAGACAAGTTCAGTGCCCAAGCCATTTCCCGCTGCCATGGAAACCAAGTGCTCTGGCAGCACATATGTCTGAAAGTGGATATGGCACCTAGGGAAGGGAGTGTGCTGGTGAATGGCAACTGCCCGAAGCAGCAGCACAGCTCTTCCACTGCCAAAACAACTCCACCTGCCTCATGAACTTCACATACCATCAGCTGTCCTGGCAGCTATCTAGGAAACCCTGTTGGGTCACTTCCGGCCCCATGCCCATTGAGCCCAGGGGGATGGAATCAAGCAGCTTGAGCACCCACACAAAACGAACATGGAGCTCCTCACTCAAGGCGCTCAAAACTCCATGGCGAAAGACAAGTTCAGTGCCCAAGCCATTTCCCGCTGCCATGGAAACCAAGTGCTCTGGCAGCACATATGTCTGAAAGTGGATATGACACCTAGGGAATTGAGTTTGCTGGTGAATGGCAACTGCCCGAAGCATCAGCACAGCTCTTCCAGTGCCAAAACAACTCCACCTACCTCATGAACTTCACATACCATCAGCTGTCCTGGCAGCTATCTAGGAAACCCTGTTGGGTCACTTCCGGTCCCATGTCCATTGAGCCCAGTGGGATGCAATCAAGCAGCTTCAGCACCCACACAAAACGAACATGGAGCTCCTCACTCAAGGCGCTCAAAACTCCACGGCCAAAGACAAGTTCAGTGCCCAAGCCATTTCCCGCTGCCATGGAAACCAAGTGCTCTGGCAGCACATATGTCTGAAAGTGGATATGACACCTAGGGAAGGGAGTGTGCTGGTGAATGGCAACTGTCAGAAGCAGCAGCACAGCTCTTCTACTGCCAAAACAACTCCACCTGCCTCATGAACTTCACATACCATCAGCTGTCCTGGCAGCTATCTAGGAAACCCTGTTGGGTCACTTCCGGTCCCATGCCCATTGAGCCCAGTGGGATGGAATCAAGCAGCTTGAGCACCCACACAAATCTAACATGGAGCTCCTCACTCAAGGCGCTCAAAACTCCACAGCCAAAGACAAGTTCAGTGCCCAAGCCATTTCCCGCTGCCATGGAAACCAAGTGCTCTGGCAGCACATAGCATCAGCTTTCCTGGCAGCTATCTAGAAAACCTTGTTGTGTCATTTCCGGTCCTATGCCCATTGAGCCCAGTGGGATGGAATCAAACAGCTTGAGCACCCACACAAATCTAACATGGAGCTCCTCACTCAAGGCGCTCAAAACTCCACGGCCAAAGACAAGTTCAGTGCCCAAGCCATTTCCCGCTGCCATGGAAACCAAGTGCTCTGGCAGCACATATGTCTCAAAGTGGATATGACACCTAGGGAAGGGAGTGTGCTGGTGAATGGCAACTGCGCGAAGCAGCAACACAGCTCTTCCACTGCCAAAACAACTCCACCTACCTCATGAACTTCACATACCATCAGCTGCCTTGGCAGCTATCTAGGAAAACCTGTTGGGTCACTTCCGGTCCCATGCCCATTGAGCCCAGTGGGATGGAATCAAGCAGCTTCAGCAACCACACAAAACGAACATGGAGCTCCTCACTCAAGGCGCTCAAAACTCCACAGCCAAAGACAAGTTCAGTGCCCAAGCCATTTCCCGCTGCCATGGAAACCAAGTGCTCTGGCAGCACATATGTCTGAAAGTGAATATGACACCTAGGGAAGGGAGTGTGGTGGTGAATGGCAACTGCCCGAAGCAGCAGCACAGCTCTTCCACTGCCAAAACAACTCCACCTACCTCATGAACTTCACATACCATCAGCTGTCCTGGCAGCTATCTAGGAAACCCTGTTGGGTCACTTCCGGTCCCATGCCCATTGAGCCCAGTGGGATGGAATCAAGCAGCTTCAGCACCCACACAAAGCGAACATGGAGCTCCTCACTCAAGGCGCTCAAAACTCCATGGCCAAAGACAAGTTCAGTGCCCAAGCCATTTCCCGCTGCCATGGAAACCAAGTGCTCTGGCAGCACATATGTCTGAAAGTGGATATGACACCTAGGGAAGGGAGTGTGCTGGTGAATGGCAACTGCCCGAAGCAGCAGCACAGCTCTTCCACTGCCAAAACAACTCCACCTACCTCATGAACTTCACATACCATCAGCTGTCTTGGCAGCTATCTAGGAAACACTGTTGGGTCACTTCCGGTCCCATGCCCATTGAGCCCAGTGGGATGCAATCAAGCAGCTTCAGCACCCACACAAAGCGAACATGGAGCTCCTCACTCAAGGCGCTCAAAACTCCACGGCCAAAGACAAGTTCAGTGCCCAAGCCATTTCCCGCTGCCATGGAAACCAAGTGCTCTGGCAGCACATATGTCTGAAAGTGGATATGACACCTAGGGAAGGGAGTGTGTTGGTGAATGGCAACTGCCCGAAGCAGCAGCACAGCTCTTCCAGTGCCAAAACAACTCCACCTGCCTCATGAACTTCACATACCATCAGCTGTCCTGACAGCTATCTAGGAAACCCTGTTGGGTCACTTCCGGTTACATGCCCATTGAGCCCAGTGGGATGGAATCAAGCAGCTTCAGCACCCACACAAAACGAACATGGAGCTCCTCACTCAAGGTGCTCAAAACTACATGGCGAAAGACAAGTTCAGTGCCCAAGCCATTTCCCGCTGCCGTGGAAACCAAGTGCTCTGGCAGCACATATGTCTGAAAGTGGATATGACACCTAGGGAAGGGAGTGTGCTGGTGAATGGCAACTGCCCGAAGCAGCAGCACAGCTCTTCCACTGCCAAAACAACTCCACCTACCTCATGAACTTCACATACCATCAGCTGTCCTGGCAGCTATCTAGGAAACCCTGTTGGGTCACTTCCGGTCCCATGCCCATTGAGCTCAGGAGGATGGAATCAAGCAGCTTCAGCACCCACACAAATCTAACATGGAGCTCCTCACAAAAGGCGCTCAAAACTCCACAGCCAAAGACAAGTTCAGTGCCCAAGCCATTTCCCGCTGCCATGGAAACCAAGTGCTCTGGCAGCACATATGTCTGAAAGTGGATATGACACCTAGGGAAGGGAGTGTGCTGGTGAATGGCAACTGTCAGAAGCAATAGCACAGCTCTTCCAGGGCCAAAACAACTCCACCTGCCTCATGAACTTCACATACCATCAGCTGTCCTGGCAGCTATCTAGGAAACCTTGTTGGGTCACTTCCGGTCCCATGCCCATTGAGCCCAGGGGGATGGAATCAAGCAGCTTGAGCACACACACAAAACGAACATGGAGCTCCTCACTCAAGGCGCAAAAAACTTCACAGCCAAGACAAGTTCAGTGCCCAAGCCATTTCCCGCTGCCATGGAAACCAAGTGTTCTGGCAGCACATATATCTCAAAGTGGATATGACACCTAGGGAAGGGAGTGTGGTGGTGAATGGCAATTGCCCGAAGCAGCAGCACAGCTCTTCCAGTGCCAAAACAAGTCCACCTGCCTCATGAACTTCACATACCATCAGCTGTCCTGGCAGCTATCTAGGAAAACCTGTTGGGTCACTTCCGGTCCCATGACCATTGAGCCCAGTGGGATGGAATCAAGCAGCTTGAGCACCCACACAAATCTAACATGGAGCTCCTCACTCAAGGCGCTCAAAACTCCATGGCCAAAGACAAGTTCAGTGCCCAAGCCATTTCCCGCTGCCATGGAAACCAAGTGCTCTGGCAGCACATATGTCTGAAAGTGGATATGGCACCTAGGGAAGGGAGTGTGCTGGTGAATGGCAACTGCCCGAAGCAGCAGCACAGCTCTTCCACTGCCAAAACAACTCCACCTGCCTCATGAACTTCACATACCATCAGCTGTCCTGGCAGCTATCTAGGAAACCCTGTTGGGTCACTTCCGGTCCCATGCACTTTGAGCCCAGTGGGATGCAATCAAGCAGCTTGAGCACCCACACAAAACGAACATGGAGCTCCTCACTCAAGGCGCTCAAAACTCCACGGCCAAAGACAAGTTCAGTGCCCAAGCCATTTCCCGCTGCCATGGAAACCAAGTGCTCTGGCAGCACATATGTCTGAAAGTGGATATGACACCTAGGGAAGGGAGTGTGGTGGTGAATGGCAATTGCCCGAAGCAGCAGCACAGCTCTTCTACTGCCAAAACAACTCCACCTGCCTCATGAACTTCACATACCATCAGCTGTCCTGGCAGCTATCTAGGAAACCCTGTTGGGTCATTTCCGGTCCCATGCCCATTGAGCCCAGTGGGATGGAATCAAGCAGCTTCAGCACCCACACAGATCTAACATGGAGCTCCTCACTCAAGGCCCTAAAAACTCCACAGCCAAAGACAAGTTCAATGCCGAATCCATTTCCCGCTGCCATGGAAACCAAGTGCTCTGGCAGCACATATGTCTGAAAGTGGATATGACACCTAGGGAAGGGAGTGTGCTGGTGAATGGCAACTCTCAGAAGCAGCAGCAAAGCTCTTCTACTGCCAAAACAACTCCACCTACCTCATGAACTTCACATACCATCAGCTGTCCTGGCAGCTATCTAGGAAACCTTGTTGGGTCACTTCCGGTCCCATGCCCATTGAGCCCAGTGGGATGGAATCAAGCAGCTTGAGCACCCACACAAATCTAACATGGAGCTCCTCACTCAAGGCGCTCAAAACTCCACGGCCAAAGACAAGTTCAGTGCCGAATCCATTTCCCGCTGCCATGGAAACCAAGTGCTCTGGCAGCACATATGTCTGAAAGTGGATATGACACCTTGGGAAGGGAGTGTGCTGGTGAATGGCAACTGCCCGAAGCAGCAACACAGCTCTTCTACTGCCAAAACAACTCCACCTGCCTCATGAACTTCAGATACCATCAGCTGTCCTGGCAGCTATCTAGGAAACCCTGTTGGGTCACTTCCGGTCCCATGCCCATTGAGCCCAGTGGGATGGAATCAAGCAGCTTCAGCACCCACACAAAACGAACATGGAGCTCCTCACTCAAGGCCCTAAAAACTCCACGGCCAAAGACAAGTTCAGTGCCCAAGCCATTTCCCGCTGCCATGGAAACCAAGTGCTCTGGCAGCACATATGTCTGAAAGTGGATATGACACCTAGGGAAGGGAGTGTGCTGGTGAATGGCAACTGCCCGAAGCAGCAGCACAGCTCTTCTACTGCCAAAACAACTCCACCTGCCTCATGAACTTCACATACCATCAGCTGTCCTGGCAGCTATCTAGGAAACCCTGTTGGGTCACTTCCGGTCCCATGCCCATTCAGCCCAGTGGGATGCAATCAAGCAGCTTCAGCACCCACACAAAGCGAACATGGAGCTCCTCACTCAAGGCGCTCAAAACTCCACAGCCAAAGACAAGTTCAGTGCCCAAGCCATTTCCCGCTGCCATGGAAACCAAGTGCTCTGGCAGCACATATGTCTGAAAGTGGATATGACACCTAGGGAAGGGAGTGTGCTGGTGAATGGCAACTGTCAGAAGCAGCAGCACAGCTCTTATAGGGCCAAAACAACTCCACCTACCTCATGAACTTCACATACCATCAGCTGTCCTGGCAGCTATCTAGGAAACCCTGTTGGGTCACTTCCGGTCCCATGCCCATTGAGCCCAGTGGGATGGAATCAAGCAGCTTGAGCACCCACAGAAAACCAACATGGAGCTCCTCACTCAAGGCGCTCAAAACTCCACGGCCAAAGACAAGTTCAGTGCCGAATCCATTTCCCGCTGCCATGGAAACCAAGTGCTCTGGCAGCACATATGTCTGAAAGTGGATATGGCACCTAGGGAAGGGAGTGTGCTGGTGAATGGCAACTGCCCGAAGCAGCAGCACAGCTCTTCCAGTGCCAAAACAACTCCACCTGCCTCATGAACTTCACATACCATCAGCTGTCCTGGCAGCTATCTAGGAAACCCTGTTGGGTCACTTCCGGTCACATGCCCATTGAGCTCAGGAGGATGGAATCAAGAAGCTTGAGCACCCACACAAATCTAACATGGAGCTCCTCACTCAAGGCGCTCAAAACTCCACAGCCAAAGACAAGTTCAGTGCCCAAGCCATTTCCCGCTGCCATGTAAACCAAGTGCTCTGGCAGCACATATGTCTGAAAGTGGATATGACACCTAGGGAAGGAAGTCTGATGGTGAATGGCAACTGCCTGAAGCAGCAGCACAGCTCTTCCACTGAAAAAACAACTCCACCTGCCTCATGAACTTCACATACCATCTGCTGTCCTGGCAGCTATCTAGGAAACCCTGTTGGGTCACTTCCGGTCCCATGCCCATTGAGCCCAGTGGGATGGAATCAAGCAGCTTCAGCACCCATACATAACGAACATGGAGCTCCTCACTCAAGGCGCTCAAAACTCCACGGCCAAAGACAAGTTCAGTGCCCAAGCCATTTCCCGCTGCCATGGAAACCAAGTGCTCTGGCAGCACATATGTCTGAAAGTGGATATGACACCTAGGGAAGGGAGTGTGCTGGTGAATGGCAACTGCCCGAAGCAGCAGCACAGCTCTTCCAGTGCCAAAACAACTCCACCTGCCTCATGAACTTCACATACCATCAGCTGTCCTGGCAGCTATCTAGGAAACCCTGTTGGGTCACTTCCGGTCCCATGCCCATTGAGCCCAGTGGGATGGAATCAAGCAGCTTCAGCACCCACACAAAACGAACATGGAGCTCCTCACTCAAGGCGCTCAAAACTCCACGGCCAAAGACAAGTTCAGTGCCCAAGTCATTTCCCGCTGCCATGGAAACCAAGTGCTCTGGCAGCACATATGTCTGAAAGTGGAAATGACACGTAGGGAAGGGTGTCTGGTGGTGAATGGCAACTGCCCAATGCAGCAGCACAGCTCTTCCAGTGCCAAAACAACTCCACCTGCCTCATTCACTTCACATACCATCAGCTGTCCTGTAATCTATCTAGGAAACGATGCTGGGTCACTTCCGGTCCCATGCCCATTGAGCCCAGTGGGATGGAATCAAGCAGCTTCAGCACCCACACAAAACGAACATGGAGCTCCTCACTCAAGGCGCTCAAAACTCCACGGCCAAAGACAAGTTCAGTGTCCAAGCCATTTCCCGCAGCCATGGAAACCAAGTGCTCTGACAGCACATATGTCTCAAAGTGGATATGACACCTAGGGAAGGGAGTGTGGTGGTGCTTAATGGCAACTGCCCGAAGCAGCAGCACAGCTCTCCCAGTGCCAAAACAACTCCACCTGCCTCATGAACTTCACGTACCATCAGCTGTCCTGGCAGCTATCTAGGAAACCCTGTTGGGTCACTTCCTGTCCCATGTCCTTTGAGCCCAGTGGGATGGAATCAAGCAGCTTCAGCACCCACACAAAACGAACATGGAGCTCCTCACTCAACGCGCTCAAAACTCCACAGCCAAATACAAGTTCAGTGCCCAAGCCATTTCCCGCTGCCATGGAAACCAAGTGCTCTGGCAGCACATATGTCTGAAAGTGGATATGACACCTAGGGAAGGGAGTGTGTTGGTGCTTAATGGCAACTGCCCGAAGCAGCAGCACAGCTCTTCCACTGCCAAAACAACTCCACCTGCCTCATGAACTTCAGACAACATCTGCTGTCCTGGCAGCTATCTAGGAAACCCTGTTGGGTCACTTCCGGTCCCATGCCCATTGAGCCCAGTGGGATGGAATCAAGCAGCTTCAAAACCCACACAAAACGAACATGGAGCTCCTCACTCAACGCGCTCAAAACTCCACAGCCAAATACAAGTTCAGTGCCCAAGCCATTTCCCGCTGCCATGGAAACCAAGTGCTCTGGCAGCACATATGTCTGAAAGTGGATATGACACCTAGGGAAGGGAGTGTGTTGGTGCTTAATGGCAACTGCCCGAAGCAGCAGCACAGCTCTTCCACTGCCAAAACAACTCCACCTGCCTCATGAACTTCAGACAACATCTGCTGTCCTGGCAGCTATCTAGGAAACCCTGTTGGGTCACTTCCGGTCCCATGCCCATTGAGCCCAGTGGGATGAAATCAAGCAGCTTCAGCACCCACACAAAACGAACATGGAGCTCCGCACTCAAGGCGTTAAAAACTACATATCGAAAGACAAGTTCAGTGCCCAAGCCATTTCCCGCTGCCATGGAAACCAAGTGCTCTGGCAGCACATATATCTGAAAATGGTTATGACACCTAGGGAAGGAAGTCTGATGGTGAATGGCAACTGCCTGAAGCAGCAGCACAGCTCTTCCACTGAAAAAACAACTCCACCTGCCTCATGAACTTCACATACCATCAGCTGTCCTGGCAGCTATCTAGGAAACCCTGTTGGGTCACTTCCGGTCCCATGCCCATTGAGCCCAGTGGGATGGAATCAAGCAGCTTCAGCACCCATACATAACGAACATGGAGCTCCTCACTCAAGGCGCTCAAAACTCCACGGCCAAAGACAAGTTCAGTGCCGAAGCCATTTCCCGCTGCCATGGAAACCAAGTGCTCTGGCAGCACATATGTCTGAAAGTGGATATGACACCTAGGGAAGGGAGTGTGCTGGTGAATGGCAACTGCCCGAAGCAGCAGCACAGCTCTTCCACTGCCAAAACAACTCCACCTGCCTCATGAACTTCACATACCATCAGCTGTCCTGGCAGCTATCTAGGAAACCCTGTTGGGTCACTTCCGGTCCCATGCCCATTGAGCCCAGTGGGATGGAATCAAGCAGCTTGAGCACCCACACAAAACGAACATGGAGCTCCTCACTCAAGGCGCAGAAAACGTCACGGCCAAAGACAAGTTCAGTGCCCAAGCCATTTCCCGCTGCCATGGAAACCAAGTGCTTTGGCAGCACATATGTCTGAAATTGGATATGACACCCAGGGAAGGGAGTGTGTTGGTGCTTAATGGCAACTGCCCGAGGCAGCAGCACACCTCTTCCACTGCCAAAACAACTCCACCTGCCTCATGAACTTCAGACAACATATGCTGTCCTGGCAGCTATCTAGGAAACCTTGTTGGGTCACTTCCGGTCCCATGCCCATTGAGCCCAGTGGGATGGAATCAAGCAGCTTCAGCACCCACACAAAACGAACATGGAGCTCCTCACTCAAGGCGCTCAAAACTCCACAGCCAAATACAAGTTCAGTGCCGAAGCCATTTCCTGCTGCCATGGAAACCAAGTGCTCTGGCAGCACATATGTCTGAAAGTGGATATGACACCTAGGGAAGGGAGTGTGCTGGTGAATGGCAACTGCCCGAAGCAGCAGCACAGCTCTTCCACTGCCAAAACAACTCCACCTGCCTCATGAACTTCACATACCATCAGCTGTCCTGGCAGCTATCTAGGAAACCCTGTTGGGTCACTTCCGGTCCCATGCCCATTGAGCCCAGTGGGATGGAATCAAGCAGCTTCAGCACCCACACAAAACGAACATGGAGCTCCTCACTCAAGGCGCTCAAAACTCCACGGCCAAAGACAAGTTCAGTGCCCAAGCCATTTCCCGCTGCCATGAAAACCAAGTGCTCTGGCAGCACATATGTCTGAAAGTGGATATGACACCTAGGGAATTGTATGTGCTGTTGAATGGCAACTGCCCGAAGCAGCAGCACAGCTCTTCCAGTGCCAAAACAACTCCACCTGTCTCATGAACTTCACATACCATCAGCTGTCCTGGCAGCTCTCTAGGAAACCCTGTTGGGTCACTTCCGGTCCCATGCCCATTGAGCCCAGTGGGATGGAATCAAGCAGCTTCAGCACCCACACAAAACGAACATGGAGCTCCGCACTCAAGGCGTTAAAAACTACATATCGAAAGACAAGTTCAGTGCCCAAGCCATTTCCCGCTGCCATGGAAACCAAGTGCTCTGGCAGCACATATGTCTGAAAATGAATATGACACCTAGGGAAGGAAGTCTGATGGTGAATGGCAACTGCCTGAAGCAGCAGCACAGCTCTTCCACTGAAAAAACAACTCCACCTGCCTCATGAACTTCACATACCATCTGCTGTCCTCGCAGCTATCTAGGAAACCCTGTTGGGTCACTTCCTGTCCCATGCCCATTGAGCCCAGTGGGATGGAAACAAGCAGCTTCAGCACCCATACATAACGAACATGGAGCTCCTCACTCAAGGCGCTCAAAACTCCACGGCCAAAGACAAGTTCAGTGCCCAAGCCATTTGCCGCTGCCATGGAAACCAAGTGCTCTGGCAGCACATATGTCTGAAAGTGGATATGACACCTAGGGAAGGGAGTGTGCTTGTGAATGGCAACTGCTCAGAGCAGCAGCACAGCTCTTCCACTGCCAAAACAACTCCACCTGCCTCATGAACTTCACATACCATCAGCTGTCCTGGCAGCTATCTAGGAAACCCTGTTGGGTCACTTCCGGTCCCATGTCCTTTGAGCCCAGTGGGATGGAATCAAGCAGCTTCAGCACCCACACAAAACGAACATGGAGCTCCGCACTCAAGGCGCTCAAAACTCCACGGCCAAAGACAAGTTCAGTGCCGCAGCCATTTCCCGCTGCCATGGAAACCAAGTGCTCTGGCAGCACATATGTCTGAAAGTGGATATGACACCTAGGGAAGGGAGTGTGCTGGTGAATGGCAACTGCCCGAAGCAGCAGCACAGCTCTTCCAGTGCCAAAACAACTCCACCTGCCTCCTGAACTTCACATACCATCAGCTGTCCTGGCAGCTATCTAGGAAACCCTGTTGGGTCACTTCCGGTCCCATGCCCATTGAGCCCAGTGGGATGGAATCAAGCAGCTTGAGCACCCACACAAAACGAACATGGAGCTCCTCACTCAAGGCGCAGAAAACGTCACGGCCAAAGACAAGTTCAGTGCCCAAGCCATTTCCCGCTGCCATGGAAACCAAGTGCTTTGGCAGCACATATGTCTGAAATTGGATATGGCACCTAGGGAAGGGAGTGTGCTGGTGAATGGCAACTGCCCGAAGCAGCAACACAGCTCTTCCACTGCCAAAACAACTCCACCTGCCTCATGAACTTCACATACCATCAGCTGTCCTGGCAGCTCTCTAGGAAACCCTGTTGGGTCACTTCCGGTCCCATGCCCATTGAGCCCAGTGGGATGGAATCAAGCAGCTTCAGCACAGACACAAAACGAACATGGAGCTCCTCACTCAAGGCGTTAAAAACTACATATCGAAAGACAAGTTCAGTGCCCAAGCCATTTCCCGCTGCCATGGAAACCAAGTGCTCTGGCAGCACATATGTCTGAAAATGGATATGACACCTAGGGAAGGAAGTCTGATGGTGAATGGCAACTGCCTGAAGCAGCAGCACAGCTCTTCCACTGAAAAAACAACTCCACCTGCCTCATGAACTTCACATACCATCAGCTGTCCTGGCAGCTATCTAGGAAACCCTGTTGGGTCACTTCCTGTCCCATGCCCATTGAGCCCAGTGGGATGGAATCAAGCAGCTTCAGCACCCATACATAACGAACATGGAGCTCCTCACTCAAGGCGCTCAAAACTCCACGTCCAAAGACAATTTCAGTGCCCAAGCCATTTGCCGCTGCCATGGAAACCAAGTGCTCTGGCAGCACATATGTCTCAAAGTGGATATGACACCTAGGGAAGGGAGTGTGCTGGTGAATGGCAACTGCTCAGAGCAGCAGCACAGCTCTTCCACTGCCAAAACAACTCCACCTGCCTCATGAACTTCACATACCATCAGCTGTCCTGGCAGCTATCTAGGAAACCCTGTTGGGTCACTTCCGGTCCCATGTCCTTTGAGCCCAGTGGGATGGAATCAAGCAGCTTCAGCACCCACACAAAACGAACATGGAGCTCCACACTCAAGGCGCTCAAAACTCCACGGCCAAAGACAAGTTCAGTGCCGAAGCCATTTCCCGCTGCCATGGAATCCAAGTGCTCTGGCAGCACATATGTCTGAAAGTGGATATGACACCTAGGGAAGGGAGTGTGGTGGTGAATGGCAACTGCCCGAAGCAGCAGCACAGCTCTTCCACTGCCAAAACAACTCCACCTGTCTCATGAACTTCACATACCATCAGCTGTCCTGGCAGCTATCTAGGAAACTCTGTTGGGTCACTTCCGGTCCCATGCCCATTGAGCCCATTGGGATGGAATCAAGCAGCTTGAGCACCCACACAAAACGAACATGGAGCTCCTCACTCAAGGCGCAGAAAACGTCACGGCCAAAGACAAGTTCAGTGCCCAAGCCATTTCCCGCTGCCATGGAAACCAAGTGCTTTGGCAGCACATATGTCTGAAAGTGGATATGACACCTAGGGAAGGGAGTGTGTTGGTGCTTAATGGCAACTGCCCGAAGCAGCAGCACAGCTCTCCCAGTGCCAAAACAACTCCACCTGCCTCATGAACTTCACATACCATCAGCTGTCCTGGCAGCTATCTAGGAAACCCTGTTGGGTCACTTCCGGTCCCATGCCCATTGAGCCCAGTGGGATGGAATCAAGCAGCTTCAGCACTCACACAAATCTAACACGGAGCTCCTCACTCAAAACGCTCAAAACTCCACAGCCAAAGACAAGTTCAGTGCCCAAGACATTTCCTGCTGCCATGGAAACCAAGTGCTCTGGCAGCACATATGTCTGAAAGTGGATATGACACCTAGGGTAGGGAGTGTGCTGGTGAATGGCAACTGCCCAAAGCAGCAGCACAGCTCTTCCACTGCCAAAACAACTCCACCTGCCTCATGAACTTCACATACCATCAGCTGTCCTGGCAGCTATCTAGGGAACCCTGTTGGGTCACTTCCGGTCCCATGCCCATTGAGCCCAGTGGGATGGAATCAAGCACCTTCAGCAAACACACAAATCTAACATGGAGCTCCTCACTCAAGGCGCTCAAAACTCCACAGCCAAAGACACTTCAGTGCCCAAGCCATTTCCCGCTGCCATGGAAACCAAGTGCTCTGGCAGCACATATGTCTGAAAGTGGATATGACACCTAGGGAAGGGAGTGTGCTGGTGAATGGCAACTGCCTGAAGCAGCAGCACAGCTCTTCCACTGCCAGAACAACTCCACCTGCCTCATGCACTTCACATACCATCAGCTGTCCTGGCACCTATCTAGGAAACCCTGTTGGGTCACTTCCGGTCCCATGCCCATTGAGCCCAGTGGGATGGAATCAAGCAGCTTCAGCACCCACACAAATCTAACATGGAGCTCCTCACTCGAGGCGCTCAAAACTCCACGTCCAAAGAGAAGTTCAGTGCCCAAGCCATTTCCCGCTGCCATGGAAACCAAGTGCTCTGGCAGCACATATGTCTGAAAGTGGATATGACACCTAGGGAAGGGAGTGTGCTGGTGAATGGCAACTGCCCGAAGCAGCAGCACAGCTCTTCCACTGCCAAAACAACTCCACCTGCCTCATGAACTTCACATACCATCAGCTGTCCTGGCAGCTATCAAGGAAACCCTGTTGGGTCACTTCCGGTCCCATGCCCATTGAGCCCAGTGGGATGGAATCAAGCAGCTTCAGCACCCACACAAAACGAACATGGAGCTCCGCACTCAAGGCGATCAAAACTCCACAGTCAAAGACAAGTTCAGTGCCCAAGCCATTTCCCGCTGCCATGGAAACCAAGTGCTCTGGCAGCACATATGTCTGAAAGTGGATATGACACCTAGGGTAGGGAGTGTGGTGGTGAATGGCAACTGCCCGAAGCAGCAGCACAGCTCTTCCACTGGCAAAACAACTCCACCTGCCTCATGAACTTCACATACCATCAGCTGTCCTGGCAGGTATCTAGGAAACGCTGTTGGATCACTTCCGGTCCCATGCCCATTGAGCCCAGTGGGATGGAATCAAGCAGCTTCAGCACCCACACAAAACGAACATGGAGCTCCTCACTCAAGGCGCTCAAAACGTCAAGGCCAAAGACAAGTTCAGTGCCCAAGCCATTTCCCGCTGCCATGGAAACCAAGTGCTCTGGCAGCACATATGTCTGAAAGTGGATATGACACCTAGGGAAGGGAGTGTGGTGGTGAATGGCAACTGCCCGAAGCAGCAGCACAGCTCTTCCACTGCCAAAACAACTCCACCTGCCTCATGAACTTCACATACCATCAGCTGTCTTGGCACCTATCTAGGAAACCCTGTTGGGTCACTTCCGGTCCCATGCCCATTGAGCCCAGTGGGATGGAATCAAGCAGCTTCAGCAACCACACAAAATGAACATGGAGCTCCTCACTCAAGGCGCTCAAAACTCCACGGCCAAAGACAAGTTCAGTGCCCAAGCCATTTCCCGCTGCCATGGAAACCAAGTGCTCTGGCAGCACATATGTCTGAAAGTGGATATGACACCTAGGGTAGGGAGTGTGCTGGTGAATGGCAACTGCCTGAAGCAGCAGCACAGCTCTTCCACTGCCAAAACAACTCCACCTGCCTCATGAACTTCACATACCATCAGCTGTCTTGGCAGCTATCTAGGAAACCCTGTTGGGTCACTTCCGGTCCCATGCCCATTGAACAGACTGGGATGGAATCAAGGAGCTTCAGCACCCACACAGATCTAACATGGAGCTCCTCACTCAAGGCGCTCAAAACTCCACAGCCAAAGACAAGTTCAGTGCCCAAGACATTTCCTGCTGCCATGGAAACCAAGTGCTCTGGCAGCACATATGTCTGAAAGTGGATATGACACCTAGGGTAGGGAGTGTGCTGGTGAATGGCAACTGCCCGAAGCAGCAGCACAGCTCTTCCACTGCCAAAACAACTCCACCTGCCTCATGAACTTCACATACCATCAGCTGTCCTGGCAGCTATCTAGGAAACCCTGTTGGGTCACTTCCGGTCCCATGCCCATTGAGCCCAGTGGGATGGAATCAAGCAGCTTGAGCACCCACACAAAACGAACATGGAGCTCCTCACTCAAGGCGCTCAAAGCTCCACGTCCAAAGAGAAGTTCAGTGCCCAAGCCATTTCCCGCTGCCATGGAAACCAAGTGCTCTGGCAGCACATATGTCTGAAAGTGGATATGACACCTAGGGAAGGGAGTGTGCTGGTGAATGGCAACTGCCCGAAGCAGCAGCACAGCTCTTCCACTGCCAAAACAGCTCCACCTGCCTCATGAACTTCACATACCATCAGCTGTCTTGGCAGCTATCTAGGAAACCCTGTTGGGTCACTTCCGGTCCCATGCCCATTGAACAGACTGGGATGGAATCAAGCAGCTTCAGCACCCACACAGATCTAACATGGAGCTCCTCACTCAAGGCGCTCAAAACTCCACAGCCAAAGACAAGTTCAGTGCCCAAGACATTTCCTGCTGCCATGGAAACCAAGTGCTCTGGCAGCACATATGTCTGAAAGTGGATATGACACCTAGGGTAGGGAGTGTGCTGGTGAATGGCAACTGCCCGAAGCAGCAGCACACCTCTTCCACTGCCAAAACAACTCCACCTGCCTCATGAACTTCACATACCATCAGCTGTCCTGGCAGCTATCTAGGAAACCCTGTTGGGTCACTTCCGGTCCCATGCCCATTGAGCCCAGTGGGATGGAATCAAGCAGCTTCAGCACCCACACAAAACGAACATGGAGCTCCTCACTCAAGGCGCTCAAAACTCCACGGCCAAAGACAAGTTCAGTGCCCAAGCCATTTCCCGCTGCCATGGAAACCAAGTGCTTTGGCAGCACATATGTCTGAAAGTAGATATGACACCTAGGGTAGGGAGTGTGTTGGTGCTTAATGGCAACTGCCCGAGGCAGCAGCACACCTCTTCCACTGCCAAAACAACTCCACCTGCCTCATGAACTTCAGACAACATATGCTGTCCTGACAGCTATCTAGGAAACCCTGTTGGGTCACTTCCGGTCCCATGCCCATTGAGCCCAGTGGGATGGAATCAAGCAGCTTCAGCACCCACACAAAACGAACATGGAGCTCCTCACTCAAGGCGCTCAAAACTCCACAGCCAAATACAAGTTCAGTGCCCAAGCCATTTCCCGCTGCCATGGAAACCAAGTGCTCTGGCAGCACATATGTCTGAAAGTGGATATGACACCTAGGGAAGGGAGTGTGCTGGTGAATGGCAACTGCCCGAAGCAGCAGCACAGCTCTTCCACTGCCAAAACAACTCCACCTGCCTCATGCACTTCACATACCATCAGCTGTCCTGGCAGCTATCTAGGAAACCCTGTTGGGTCACTTCCGGTCCCATGCCCTTTGAGCCCAGTGGGATGGAATCAAGCAGCTTCACAACCCACACAAATCGAACATGGAGCTCCTCACTCAAGGCGCTCAAAACTCCACGGCCAAAGACAAGTTCAGTGCCCAAGCCATTTCCCGCTGCCATGGAAACCAAGTGCTCTGGCAGCACATATGTCTGAAAGTGGATATGACACCTAGGTAATTGTATGTGCTGTTGAATGGCAACTGCCCGAAGCAGCAGCACAGCTCTTCCACTGCCAAAACAACTCCACCTGTCTCATGAACTTCACATACCATCAGCTGTCCTGGCAGCTATCTAGGAAACCCTGTTGGGTCACTTCCGGTCCCATGCCCATTGAGCCCAGTGGGATGGAATCAAGCAGCTTCAGCACCCACACAAAACGAACATGGAGCTCCGCACTCAAGGCGTTAAAAACTACATATCGAAAGACAAGTTCAGTGCCCAAGCCATTTCCCGCTGCCATGGAAACCAAGTGCTCTGGCAGCACATATGTCTGAAAATGGATATGACACCTAGGGAAGGAAGTCTGATGGTGAATGGCAACTGCATGAAGCAGCAGCACAGCTCTTCCACTGAAAAAACAACTCCACCTGCCTCATGAACTTCACATACCATCTGCTGTCCTGGCAGCTATCTAGGAAACCCTGTTGGGTCACTTCCGGTCCCATGCCCATTGAGCCCAGTGGGATGGAATCAAGCAGCTTGAGCACACACACAAATCTAACATGGAGCTCCTCACTCAAGGCGCTCAAAACTCCATGGCCAAAGACAAGTTCAGTGCCCAAGCCATTTCCCGCTGCCATGGAAACCAAGTGCTCTGGCAGCACATATGTCTGAAAGTGGATATGACACCTAGGGAAGGGAGTGTGGTGGTGAATGGCAACTGCTCAGAGCAGCAGCACAGCTCTTCCACTGCCAAAACAACTCCACCTGCCTCATGAACTTCACATACAATCAGCTGTCCTGGCAGCTATCTAGGAAACCCTGTTGGGTCACTTCCGGTCCCATGTCCTTTGAGCCCAGTGGGATGGAATCAAGCAGCTTCAGCACCCACACAAAACGAACATGGAGCTCCACACTCAAGGCGCTCAAAACTCCACGGCCAAAGACAAGTTCAGTGCCCAAGCCATTTCCCGCTGCCATGGAAACCAAGTGCTCTGGCAGCACATATGTCTGAAAGTGGATATGACACCTAGGGAAGGGAGTGTGGTGGTGAATGGCAACTGCCCGAAGCAGCAGCACAGCTCTTCCACTGCCAAAACAACTCCACCTGTCTCATGAACTTCACATACCATCAGCTGTCCTGGCAGCTATCTAGGAAACCCTGTTGGGTCACTTCCGGTCCCATGCCCATTGAGCCCATTGGGATGGAATCAAGCAGCTTGAGCACCCACACAAAACGAACATGGAGCTCCTCACTCAAGGCGCAGAAAACGTCACGGCCAAAGACAAGTTCAGTGCCCAAGCCATTTCCCGCTGCCATGGAAACCAAGTGCTTTGGCAGCACATATGTCTGAAAGTGGATATGACACCTAGGGAAGGGAGTGTGTTGGTGCTTAATGGCAACTGCCCGAGGCAGCAGCACAGCTCTTCCACTGCCAAAACAACTCCACCTGCCTCATGAACTTCACATACCATCAGCTGTCCTGGCAGCTATCTAGGAAACCCTGTTGGGTCACTTCCGGTCCCATGCCCATTGAGCCCAGTGGGATGGAATCAAGCAGCTTCAGCACCCACACAAAACGAACATGGAGCTCCTCACTCAAGGCGCTGAAAACGTCACGGCCAAAGACAAGTTCAGTGCCCAAGCCATTTCCCGCTGCCTTGGAAACCAAGTGCTCTGGCAGCACATATGTCTGAAAGTGGATATGACACCTAGGGAAGGGAGTGTGCTGGTGAATGGCAACTGCCCGAAGCAGCAGCACAGCTCTTCCACTGCCAAAACAACTCCACCTGCCTCATGAACTTCACATACCATCAGCTGTCCTGGCAGCTATCTAGGAAACCCTGTTGGGTCACTTGCGGTCCCATGCCCATTGAGCCCAGTGGGATGGAATCAAGCAGCTTGAGCACCCACACAAAACGAACATGGAGCTCCGCACTCAAGGCGCTGAAAACGTCACGGCCAAAGACAAGTTCAGTGCCCAAGCCATTTCCCGCTGCCATGGAAACCAAGTGCTCTGGCAGCACATATGTCTGAAAGTGGATATGACACCTAGGGAAGGGTGTCTGGTGGTGAATGGCAACTGCCCGAAGCAGCAGCACAGCTCTCCCAGTGCCAAAACAACTCCACCTGCCTCATGAACTTCACATACCATCAGCTGTCCTGGCAGCTATCTAGGAAACCCTGTTGGGTCACTTCTGGTCCCATGCCCATTGAGCCCAGTGGGATGGAATCAAGCAGCTTGAGCACCCACACAAAACGAACATGGAGCTCCTCACTCAAGGCGCTCAAAACGTCACGGCCAAAGACAAGTTCAGTGCCCAAGCCATTTCCCGCTGCCTTGGAAACCAAGTGCTCTGGCAGCACATATGTCTGAAAGTGGATATGACACCTAGGGAAGGGAGTGTGGTGGTGAATGGCAACTGCCCGAAGCAGCAGCACAGCTCTTCCACTGCCAAAACAACTCCACCTGTCTCATGAACTTCACATACCATCAGCTGTCCTGGCAGCTATCTAGGAAACCCTGTTGGGTCACTTCCGGTCCCATGCCCATTGAGCCCATTGGGATGGAATCAAGCAGCTTGAGCACCCACACAAAACGAACATGGAGCTCCTCACTCAAGGCGCAGAAAACGTCACGGCCAAAGACAAGTTCAGTGCCCAAGCCATTTCCCGCTGCCATGGAAACCAAGTGCTTTGGCAGCACATATGTCTGAAAGTGGATATGACACCTAGGGAAGGGAGTGTGTTGGTGCTTAATGGCAACTGCCCGAGGCAGCAGCACACCTCTTCCACTGCCAAAACAACTCCACCTGCCTCATGAACTTCACATACCATCAGCTGTCCTGGCAGCTATCTAGGAAACCCTGTTGGGTCACTTCCGGTCCCATGCCCATTGAGCCCAGTGGGATGGAATCAAGCAGCTTCAGCACCCACACAAAACGAACATGGAGCTCCTCACTCAAGGCGCTGAAAACGTCACGGCCAAAGACAAGTTCAGTGCCCAAGCCATTTCCCGCTGCCTTGGAAACCAAGTGCTCTGGCAGCACATATGTCTGAAAGTGGATATGACACCTAGGGAAGGGAGTGTGCTGGTGAATGGCAACTGCCCGAAGCAGCAGCACAGCTCTTCCACTGCCAAAACAACTCCACCTGCCTCATGAACTTCACATACCATCAGCTGTCCTGGCAGCTATCTAGGAAACCCTGTTGGGTCACTTGCGGTCCCATGCCCATTGAGCCCAGTGGGATGGAATCAAGCAGCTTGAGCACCCACACAAAACGAACATGGAGCTCCGCACTCAAGGCGCTGAAAACGTCACGGCCAAAGACAAGTTCAGTGCCCAAGCCATTTCCCGCTGCCATGGAAACCAAGTGCTCTGGCAGCACATATGTCTGAAAGTGGATATGACACCTAGGGAAGGGTGTCTGGTGGTGAATGGCAACTGCCCGAAGCAGCAGCACAGCTCTCCCAGTGCCAAAACAACTCCACCTGCCTCATGAACTTCACATACCATCAGCTGTCCTTGCAGCTATCTAGGAAACCCTGTTGGGTCACTTCCGGTCCCATGCCCATTGAGCCCAGTGGGATGGAATCAAGCAGCTTGAGCACCCACACAAAACGAACATGGAGCTCCTCACTCAAGGCGCTCAAAACGTCACGGCCAAAGACAAGTTCAGTGCCCAAGCCATTTCCCGCTGCCTTGGAAACCAAGTGCTCTGGCAGCACATATGTCTGAAAGTGGATATGACACCTAGGGAAGGGAGTGTGGTGGTGAATGGCAACTGCCCGAAGCAGCAGCACAGCTCTCCCAGTGCCAAAACAACTCCACCTGCCTCATGAACTTCACATACCATCAGCTGTCCTGGCAGCTATCTAGGAAACCCTGTTGGGTCACTTCCGGTCCCATGCCCATTGAGCCCAGTGGGATGGAATCAAGCAGCTTCAGCACCCACACAAAACGAATATGGAGCTCCTCACTCAAACCGCTCAAAACTCCACAGCCAAAGACAAGTTCAGTGCCCAAGACATTTCCTGCTGCCATGGAAACCAAGTGCTCTGGCAGCACATATGTCTGAAAGTGGATATGACACCTAGGGTAGGGAGTGTGCTGGTGAATGGCAACTGCCCGAAGCAGCAGCACAGCTCTTCCACTGCCAAAACAACTCCACCTGCCTCATGAACTTCACATACCATCAGCTGTCCTGGCAGCTATCTAGGGAACCCTGTTGGGTCACTTCCGGTCCCATGCCCATTGAGCCCAGTGGGATGGAATCAAGCACCTTCAGCAAACACACAAATCTAACATGGAGCTCCTCACTCAAGGCGCTCAATACTCCACAGCCAAAGACAAGTTCAGTGCCCAAGCCATTTCCCGCTGCCATGGAAACCAAGTGCTCTGGCAG
Organism: Ochotona princeps; assembly: GCF_030435755.1. Taxonomy (NCBI): domain Eukaryota; kingdom Metazoa; phylum Chordata; class Mammalia; order Lagomorpha; family Ochotonidae; genus Ochotona; species Ochotona princeps. The sequence continues at coordinate 139,333,078 of NC_080832.1, read as the reverse complement.
CACATATGTCTGAAAGTGGATATGACACCTAGGGAAGTGAGTGTGCTGGTGAATGGCAACTGCCTGAAGCAGCAGCACAGCTCTTCCACTGCCAGAACAACTCCACCTGCCTCATGCACTTCACATACCATCAGCTGTCTTGGCACCTATCTAGGAAACCCTGTTGGGTCACTTCCGGTCCCATGCCCATTGAGCCCAGTGGGATGGAATCAAGCAGCTTCAGCACCCACACAAATCTAACATGGAGCTCCTCACTCAAGGCGCTCAAAACTCCACGGCCAAAGACAAGTTCAGTGCCCAAGCCATTTCCCGCTGCCATGGAAACCAAGTGCTCTGGCAGCACATATGTCTGAAAGTGGATATGACACCTAGGGTAGGGAGTGTGCTGGTGAATGGCAACTGCCTGAAGCAGCAGCACAGCTCTTCCACTGCCAAAACAACTCCACCTGCCTCATGAACTTCACATACCATCAGCTGTCTTGGCAGCTATCTAGGAAACCCTGTTGGGTCACTTCCGGTCCCATGCCCATTGAACAGACTGGGATGGAATCAAGCAGCTTCAGCACCCACACAGATCTAACATGGAGCTCCTCACTCAAGGCGCTCAAAACTCCACAGCCAAAGACAAGTTCAGTGCCCAAGCCATTTCCCGCTGCCATGGAAACCAAGTGCTCTGGCAGCACATATGTCTGAAAGTGGATATGACACCTAGGGTAGGGAGTGTGCTGGTGAATGGCAACTGCCCGAAGCAGCAGCACACCTCTTCCACTGCCAAAACAACTCCACCTGCCTCATGAACTTCACATACCATCAGCTGTCCTGGCAGCTATCTAGGAAACCCTGTTGGGTCACTTCCGGTCCCATGCCCATTGAGCCCAGTGGGATGGAATCAAGCAGCTTCAGCACACACACAAAACGAACATGGAGCTCCTCACTCAAGGCGCTCAAAACTCCACAGCCAAAGACAAGTTCAGTGCCCAAGCCATTTCCCGCTGCCATGGAAACCAAGTGCTCTGGCAGCACATATGTCTGAAAGTGGATATGACACCTAGGGAAGGGAGTGTGGTGGTGAATGGCAACTGCCCGAAGCAGCAGCACAGCTCTTCCACTGCCAAAACAGCTCCACCTGCCTCATGCACTTCACATACCATCAGCTGTCCTGGCAGCTATCTAGGAAACCCTGTTGGGTCACTTCCGGTCCCATGCCCATTGAGCCCAGTGGGATGGAATCAAGCAGCTTCAGCACCCACACAAAACGAACATGGAGCTCCTCACTCAAGGCGCTCAAAACTCCACGGCCAAAGACAAGTTCAGTGCCCAAGACATTTCCTGCTGCCATGGAAACCAAGTGCTCTGGCAGCACATATGTCTGAAAGTGGATATGACACCTAGGGTAGGGAGTGTGCTGGTGAATGGCAACTGCCCGAAGCAGCAGCACAGCTCTTCCAGTGCCAAAACAATTCACCTGCCTCATGAACTTCACATACCATCAGCTGTCCTGGCAGCTATCTAGGAAACCCTGTTGGGTCACTTCCGGTCCCATGCCCATTGAGCCCAGTGGGATGGAATCAAGCAGCTTCAGCACCCACACAAAACGAACATGGAGCTCCTCACTCAAGGCGCTCAAAACTCCACGGCCAAAGACAAGTTCAGTGCCCAAGCCATTTCCCGCTGCCATGGAAACCAAGTGCTCTGGCAGCACATATGTCTGAAAGTGGATATGACACCTAGGGAAGGGAGTGTGGTGGTGAATGGCAACTGCCCGAAGCAGCAGCACAGCTCTTCCACTGCCAAAACAGCTCCACCTGCTTCATGAACTTCACATACCATCAGCTGTCTTGGCAGCTATCTAGGAAACCCTGTTGGGTCACTTCCGGTCCCATGCCCATTGAACAGACTGGGATGGAATCAAGCAGCTTCAGCACCCACACAGATCTAACATGGAGCTCCTCACTCAAGGCGCTCAAAACTCCACAGCCAAAGACAAGTTCAGTGCCCAAGACATTTCCTGCTGCCATGGAAACCAAGTGCTCTGGCAGCACATATGTCTGAAAGTGGATATGACACCTAGGGTAGGGAGTGTGCTGGTGAATGGCAACTGCCCGAAGCAGCAGCACACCTCTTCCACTGCCAAAACAACTCCACCTGCCTCATGAACTTCACATACCATCAGCTGTCCTGGCAGCTATCTAGGAAACCCTGTTGGGTCACTTCCGGTCCCATGCCCATTGAGCCCAGTGGGATGGAATCAAGCAGCTTCAGCACCCACACTAAACTAACATGGAGCTCCTCACTCAAGGCGCTCAAAACTCCACGGACAAAGACAAGTTCAGTGCCCAAGCCATTTCCCGCTGCCATGGAAACCAAGTGCCCTGGCAGCACATATGTCTGAAAGTGGATATGACACCTAGGGAAGGGAGTATGGTGGTGAATGGCAACTGCCCGAAGCAGCAGCACAGCTCTTCCACTGCCAAAACAGCTCCACCTGCCTCATGAACTTCACATACCATCAGCTGTCTTGGCAGCTATCTAGGAAACCCTGTTGGGTCACTTCCGGTCCCATGCCCATTGAACAGACTGGGATGGAATCAAGCAGCTTCAGCACCCACACAGATCTAACATGGAGCTCCTCACTCAAGGCGCTCAAAACTCCACAGCCAAAGACAAGTTCAGTGCCCAAGACATTTCCTGCTGCCATGGAAACCAAGTGCTCTGGCAGCACATATGTCTGAAAGTGGATATGACACCTAGGGTAGGGAGTGTGCTGGTGAATGGCAACTGCCCGAAGCAGCAGCACACCTCTTCCACTGCCAAAACAACTCCACCTGCCTCATGAACTTCACATACCATCAGCTGTCCTGGCAGCTATCTAGGAAACCCTGTTGGGTCACTTCCGGTCCCATGCCCATTGAGCCCAGTGGGATGGAATCAAGCAGCTTCAGCACCCACACAAGTCTAACATGGAGCTCCTCACTCAAGGCGCTCAAAGCTCCACGGCCAAAGACAAGTTCAGTGCCCAAGCCATTTCCCGCTGCCATGGAAACCAAGTGCTCTGGCAGCACATATGTCTGAAAGTGGATATGACACCTAGGGAAGGGAGTGTGGTGGTGAATGGCAACTGCCCGAAGCAGCAGCACAGCTCTCCCAGTGCCAAAACAACTCCACCTGCCTCATGAACTTCACATACCATCAGCTGTCCTGGCAGCTATCTAGGAAACCCTGTTGGGTCACTTCCGGTCCCATGCCCATTGAGCCCAGTGGGATGGAATCAAGCACCTTCAGCACCCACACAAATCTAACATGGAGCTCCTCACTCAAAGCGCTCAAAACTCCACAGCCAAAGACAAGTTCAGCGCCCAAGACATTTCCTGCTGCCATGGAAACCAAGTGCTCTGGCAGCACATATGTCTGAAAGTGGATATGACACCTAGGGTAGGGAGTGTGCTGGTGAATGGCAACTGCCCGAAGCAGCAGCACAGCTCTTCCAGTGCCAAAACAACTCCACCTGCCTCATGAACTTCACATACCATCAGCTGTCCTGGCAGCTATCTAGGGAACCCTGTTGGGTCACTTCCGGTCCCATGCCCATTGAGCCCAGTGGGATGGAATCAAGCACCTTCAGCAAACACAAAAATCTAACATGGAGCTCCTCACTCAAGACGCTCAAAACTCCACAGCCAAAGACAAGTTCAGTGCCCAAGCCATTTCCCGCTGCCATGGAAACCAAGTGCTCTGGCAGCACATATGTCTGAAAGTGGATATGACACCTAGGGAAGGGAGTGTGCTGGTGAATGGCAACTGCCTGAAGCAGCAGCACAGCTCTTCCACTGCCAAAACAACTCCACCTGCCTCATGCACTTCACATACCATCAGCTGTCCTGGCACCTATCTAGGAAACCCTGTTGGGTCACTTCCGGTCCCATGCCCATTGAGCCCAGTGGGATGGAATCAAGCACCTTCAGCAAACACACAAATCTAACATGGAGCTCCTCACTCAAGGCGCTCAAAACGTCAAGGCCAAAGACAAGTTCAGTGCCGAAGCCATTTCCCGCTGCCATGGAAACCAAGTGCTCTGGCAGCACATATGTCTGAAAGTGGATATGACACCTAGGGAAGGGAGTGTGCTGGTGAATGGCAACTGCCCGAAGCAGCAGCACAGCTCTTCCACTGCCAAAACAACTCCACCTGTCTCATGAACTTCACATACCATCAGCTGTCCTGGCACCTATCTAGGAAACCCTGTTGGGTCACTTCCGGTCCCATGCCCATTGAGCCGAGTGGGATGGAATCAAGCAGCTTGAGCAACCACACAAAATGAACATGGAGCTCCTCACTCAAGGCGCTCAAAACTCCACGGCCAAAGACAAGTTCAGTGCCCAAGCCATTTCCCGCTGCCATGGAAACCAAGTGCTCTGGCAGCACATATGTCTGAAAGTGGATATGACACCTAGGGAAGGGAGTGTGCTGGTGAATGGCAACTGCCCGAAGCAGCAGCACAGCTCTTCCACTGCCAAAACAACTCCACCTGCCTCATGAACTTCACATACCATCAGCTGTCCTGGCAGCTATCTAGGAAACCCTGTTGGGTCACTTCCGGTCCCATGCCCATTGACCCCAGTGGGATGGAATCAAGCAGCTTCAGCACCCAACTAAACTAACATGGAGCTCCTCGCTCAAGGCGCTCAAAACTCCACGGCCAAAGACAAGTTCAGTGCCCAAGCCATTTCCCGCTGCCATGGAAACCAAGTGCCCTGGCAGCACATATGTCTGAAAGTGGATATGACACCTAGGGAAGAGAGTGTGGTGGTGAATGGCAACTGCCTGAAGCAGCAGCACAGCTCTTCCACTGCCAAAACAACTCCACCTGCCTCATGCACTTCACATACCATCAGCTGTCCTGGCAGCTATCTAGGAAACCCTGTTGGGTCACTTCCGGTCCCATGCCCATTGAGCCCAGTGGGATGGAATCAAGCAGCTTCAGCACCCACACAAAACGAACATGGAGCTCCTCACTCAAGGAGCTCAAAACTCCACAGCCAAAGACAAGTTCAGTGCCCAAGCCATTTCCCGCTGCCATGGAAACCAAGTGCTCTGGCAGCACATATGTCTGAAAGTGGATATGACACCTAGGGAAGGGAGTGTGGTGGTGAATGGCAACTGCCCGAAGCAGCAGCACACCTCTTCCACTGCCAAAACAACTCTACCTGCCTCATGAACTTCACATACCATCAGCTGTCCTGGCAGCTATCTAGGAAACCCTGTTGGGTCACTTCCAGTCCCATGCCCATTGAGCCCAGTGGGATGGAATCAAGCAGCTTCAGCACCCACAGAAAATGTACATCTAGCTCCTCACTCAAGGCGCTCAAAACGTCACGGCCAAAGAGAAGTTCAGTGCCGAAGCCATTTCCCGCTGCCATGGAAACCGAGTGCTCTGGCAGCACACATGTCTGAAAGTGGATATGACACCTAGGGTAGGGAGTGTGCTGGTGAATGGCAACTGCCCGAAGCAGCAGCACAGCTTTCCCAGTGCCAAAACAACTCTACCTGCCTCATGAACTTCACATACCATCAGCTGTCCTGGCAGGTATCTAGGAAACCCTGTTGGGTCACTTCGGGTCCCATGCCCATTGAGCCCAGTGGGATGGAATCAAGCAGCTTCAGCACCCACACAAAACTAACATGGAGCTCCTCACTCAAGGCGCTCAAAACTCCACGGCCAAAGACAAGTTCAGTGCCCAAGCCATTTCCCGCTGCCATGGAAACCAAGTGCTCTGGCAGCACATATGTCTGAAAGTGGATATGACACCTAGGGTAGGGAGTGTGCTGGTGAATGGCAACTGCCTGAAGCAGCAGCACAGCTCTTCCACTGCCAAAACAACTCCACCTGCCTCATGCACTTCACATACCATCAGCTGTCCTGGCAGCTATCTAGGAAACCCTGTTGGGTCACTTCCGGTCCCATGCCCATTGAGCCCAGTGGGATGGAATCAAGCAGCTTCAGCACCCACACAAAACGAACATGGAGCTCCTCACTCAAGGCGCTCAAAACGTCACGGCCAAAGACAAGTTCAGTGTCCAAGCCATTTCCCGCTGCCATGGAAACCAAGTGCTCTGGCAGCACATATGTCTGAAAGTGGATATGACACCTAGGGAGGGGAGTGTGTTGGTGAATGGCAACTGCCCGAAGCAGCAGCACAGCTCTTCCACTGCCAAAACAACTCCACCTGCCTCATGAACTTCACATACCATCAGCTGTCCTGGCAGCTATCTAGGAAACCCTGTTGGGTCACTTCCGGTCCCATGCCCATTGAGCCCAGTGGGATGGAATCAAGCAGCTTCAGCACCCACACAAAACGAACATGGAGCTCCTCACTCAAGGCGCTCAAAACGTCAAGGCCAAAGACAAGTTCAGTGCCCAAGCCATTTCCCGCTGCCATGGAAACCAAGTGCTCTGGCAGCACATATGTCTGAAAGCGGATATGACACCTAGGGAGGGGAGTGTGGTGGTGAATGGCAACTGCCCAAAGCAGCAGCACAGCTCTTCCACTGCCAAAACAACTCCACCTGCCTCATGAACTTCACATACCATCAGCTGTCCTGGCACCTATCTGGGAAACCCTGTTGGGTCACTTCTGGTCCCATGCCCATTGAGCCCAGTGGGATGGAATCAAGCAGCTTCAGCACCCACACAAAACGAACATGGAGCTCCTCACTCAAGGCACTCAAAACTCCACAACCAAAGACAAGTTCAATGCCCAAGCCATTTCACGCTGCCATGGAAACCAAGTGCTCTGGCAGCACATATGTCTGAAAGTGGATATGACACCTAGGGAAGGGAGTCTGCTGATGAATGGCAACTGCCCGAAGCAGCAGCACAGCTCTTCCACTTCCAAAACAACTCCACCTGCCTCATGAACTTCACATACCATCAGCTGTCCTGGCAGCTATCTAGGAAACCCTGTTAGGTCACTTCCGGTCCCATGCCCATTGAGCCCAGTGGGATGGAATCAAGCAGCTTGAGCACCCACACAAAACGAACATGGAGCTCCTCACTCAAGGCGCTCAAAACTCCACGGCCAAAGACAAGTTCAGTGCCCAAGCCATTTCCCGCTGCCTTGGAAACCAAGTGCTCTGGCAGCACATATGTCTGAAAGTGGATATGACACCTAGGGTAGGGAGTGTGCTGGTGAATGGCAACTGCCCGAAGCAGCAGCACAGCTCTTCCACTGCCAAAACAACTCCACCTGCCTCATGAACTTCACATACCATCAGCTGTCCTGGCAGCTATCTAGGAAACCCTGTTGAGTCACTTCCGGTCCCATGCCCATTGAGCCCAGTGGGATGGAATCAAGCAGCTTCAGCACCCACACAAAACGAACATGGAGCTCCTCACTCAAGGCGCTGAAAACGTCACGGCAAAAGACAAGTTCAGTGCCCAAGCCATTTCCCGCTGCCTTGGAAACCAAGTGCTCTGGCAGCACATATGTCTGAAAGTGGATATGACACCTAGGGAAGGGAGTGTGGTGGTGAATGGCAACTGCCTGAAGCAGCAGCACAGCTCTTCCACTGCCAGAACAACTCCACCTGCCTCATGAACTTCACATACCATCAGCTGTCCTGGCAGCTATCTAGGAAACCCTGTTGGGTCACTTCCGGTCCCATGCCCATTGAGCCCAGTGGGATGAAATCAAGCAGCTTCAGCACCCACACAAAACGAACATGGAGCTCCTCACTCAAGGCACTCAAAACGTCACGGCCAAAGAGAAGTTCAGTGCCCAAGCCATTTCCCGCTGCCATGGAAACCAAGTGCTCTGGCAGCACATATGTCTGAAAGTAGATATGACACCTAGGGAAGGGAGTGTGGTGGTGAATGGCAACTGCCCGAAGCAGCAGCACAGCTCTTCCAGTGCCAAAACAACTCCACCTGCCTCATGAACTTCACATACCATCAGCTGTCCTGGCAGCTATCAAGGAAACCTTGTTGGGTCACTTCCGGTCCCATGCCCATTGAGCCCAGTGGGATGGAATCAAGCAGCTTCAGCACCCACACAAATCTAACATGGAGCTCCTCACTCAAGGCGCTCAAAACTCCACAGCCAAAGACAAGTTCAGTGCCCAAGCCATTTCCCGCTGCCATGGAAACCAAGTGCTCTGGCAGCACATATGTCTGAAAGTGGATATGACACCTAGGGAAGGGAGTGTGCTGGTGAATGGCAACTGCCTGGAGCAGCAGCACAGCTCTTCCACTGGCAAAACAACTCCACCTGCCTCATGAACTTCACATACCATCAGCTGTCCTGGCAGGTATCTAGGAAAAGCTGTTGGATCACTTCCGGTCCCATGCCCATTGAGCCCAGTGGGATGGAATCAAGCAGCTTCAGCACCCACAGAAAATGAACATGGAGCTCCTCACTCAAGGCGCTCAAAACGTCAAGGCCAAAGACAAGCTCAGTGCCGAAGCCATTTCCCGCTGCCATGGAAACCAAGTGCTCTGGCAGCACATATGTCTGAAAGTGGATATGACACCTAGGGAAGGGAGTGTGGTGGTGAATGGCAACTGCCCGAAGCAGCAGCACAGCTCTTCCACTGCCAAAACAACTCCACCTGCCTCATGAACTTCACATACCATCAGCTGTCCTGGCAGCTATCTAGGAAACCCTGTTGGGTCACTTCCGGTCCCATGCCCATTGAGCCCAGTGGGATGGAATCAAGCAGCTTCAGCAACCACACAAAATGAACATGGAGCTCCTCACTCAAGGCGCTCAAAACTCCACAGCCAAAGACAAGTTCAGTGCCCAAGCCATTTCCCGCTGCCATGGAAACCAAGTGCTCTGGCAGCACATATGTCTGAAAGTGGATATGACACCTAGGGAAGGGAGTGTGCTGGTGAATGGCAACTGCCTGAAGCAGCAGCACAGCTCTTCCACTGCCAAAACAACTCCACCTGCCTCATGAACTTCACATACCATCAGCTGTCTTGGCAGCTATCTAGGAAACCCTGTTGGGTCACTTCCGGTCCCATGCACATTGAACAGACTGGGATGGAATCAAGCAGCTTCAGCACCCACACAGATCTAACATGGAGCTCCTCACTCAAGGCGCTCAAAACTCCACAGCCAAAGACAAGTTCAGTGCCCAAGACATTTCCTTCTGCCATGGAAACCAAGTGCTCTGGTAGCACATATGTCTGAAAGTGGATATGACACCTAGGGTAGGGAGTGTGCTGGTGAATAGCAACTGCCCGAAGCAGCAGCACACCTCTTCCACTGCCAAAACAACTCCACCTGCCTCATGAACTTCACATACCATCAGCTGTCCTGGCAGGTATCTAGGAAACCCTGTTGGGTCACTTCCGGTCCCATGCCCATTGAGCCCAGTGGGATGGAATCAAGCAGCTTCAGCACCCACACAAAACTAACATGGAGCTCCTCACTCAAGGCGCTCAAAACTCCACGGCCAAAGACAAGTTCAGTGCCCAAGCCATTTCCCGCTGCCATGGAAACCAAGTGCTCTGGCAGCACATATGTCTGAAAGTGGATATGACACCTAGGGAAGGGAGTGTGCTGGTGAATGGCAACTGCCTGAAGCAGCAGCACAGCTCTTCCACTGCCAAAACAACTCCATCTGCCTCATGCACTTCACATACCATCAGCTGTCCTGGCAGCTATCTAGGAAACCCTGTTGGGTCACTTCCGGTCTCATGCCCATTGAGCCCAGTGGGATGGAAGCAAGCAGCTTCAGCACCCACACAAAACGAACATGGAGCTCCTCACTCAAGGCGCTCAAAACTCCACGGCCAAAGACAAGTTCAGTGCCCCAGCCATTTCCCGCTGCCATGGAAACCAAGTGCTCTGGCAGCACATATGTCTGAAAGTGGATATGACACCTAGGGTAGGGAGTGTGGTGGTGAATGGCAACTGCCCGAAGCAGCAGCACAGCTCTTCCAGTGCCAAAACAACTCCACCTGCCTCATGCACTTCACATACCATCAGCTGTCCTGGCAGCTATCTAGGAAACCCTGTTGGGTCACTTCAGGTCCAATGCCCATTGAGCCTAGTGGGATGGAATCAAGCAGCTTCAGCACCCACACAAAATGAACATGGAGCTCCTCACTCAAGGCGCTCAAAACTCCACGGCCAAAGACAAGTTCAGTGCCCAAGCCATTTCCCGCTGCCATGGAAACCAAGTGCTCTGGCAGCACATATGTCTGAAAGTGGATATGACACCTAGGGAAGGGAGTGTGCTGGTGAATGGCAACTGCCTGGAGCAGCAGCACAGCTCTTCCACTGCCAAAACAACTCCACCTGCCTCATGAACTTCACATACCATCAGCTGTCTTGGCAGCTATCTAGGAAACCCTGTTGGGTCACTTCCGGTCCCATGCCCATTGAACAGACTGGGATGGAATCAAGCAGCTTCAGCACCAATACAGATCTAACATGGAGCTCCTCACTCAAGGCGCTCAAAACTCCACGGCCAAAGACAAGTTCAGTGCCCAAGCCATTTCCTGCTGCCATGGAAACCAAGTGCTCTGGCAGCACATATGTCTGAAAGTGGATATGACACCTAGGGTAGGGAGTGTGCTGGTGAATGGCAACTGCCCGAAGCAGCAGCACACCTCTTCCACTGCCAAAACAACTCCACCTGCCTCATGAACTTCACATACCATCAGCTGTCCTGGCACCTATCTAGGAAACCCTGTTGGGTCACTTCCGGTCCCATGCCCATTGAGCCCAGTGGGATGGAATCAAGCAGCTTCAGCACCCACACAAAACGAACATGGAGCTCCTCACTCAAGGCGCTCAAAACGTCACGGCCGAAGACAAGTTCAGTGCCCAAGCCATTTCCCGCTGCCATGGAAACCAAGTGCTCTGGGAGCACATATGTCTGAAAGTGGATATGACACCTAGGGAGGGGAGTGTGGTGGTGAATGGCAACTGCCCGAAGCAGCAGCACAGCTCTCCCAGTGCCAAAACAACTCCACCTGCCTCATGAACTTCACATACCATCAGCTGTCCTGGCAGCTATCTAGGAAAACCTGTTGGGTCACTTCCGGTCCCATGCCCATTGAGCCCAGTGGGATGGAATCAAGCAGCTTCAGCACCCACACAAAACGAACATGGAGCTCCTCACTCAAGGCGCTCAAAACTCCACAGCCAAAGACAAGTTCAGTGCCTAAGCCATTTCCCGCTGCCATGGAAACCAAGTGCTCTGGCAGCACATATGTCTGAAAGTGGATATGACACCTAGGGAAGGGAGTGTGCTAGGGAATGGCAACTGCCCGAAGCAGCAGCACAGCTCTTCCACTGCCAAAACAACTCCACCTGCCTCATGAACTTGACATACCATCAGCTGTCCTGGCAGCTATCTAGGAAACCCTGTTGGGTCACTTGCGGTCCCATGCCCATTGAGCCCAGTGGGATGGAATCAAGCAGCTTCAGCACCCACACAAAACTAACATGGAGCTCCTCACTCAAGGCGCTCAAAACTCCACAACCAAAAACAAGTTCAGTGCCCAAGCCATTTCCCGCTGCCATGGAAACCAAGTGCTCTGGCAGCACATATGTCTGAAAGTGGATATGACACCTAGGGAAGGGAGTGTGCTGGTGAATGGCAACTGCCCGAAGCAGCAGCACAGCTCTTCCACTGCCAAAACAACTCCACATGCCTCATGAACTTCACATACCATCAGCTGTCCTGGCAGCTATCTAGGAAACCCTGTTGGGTCACTTCCGGTCCCATGCCCATTGAGCCCAGTGGGATTGAATCAAGCAGCTTCAGCACCCACACAAAACTAACATGGAGCTCCTCACTCAAGGCGCTCAAAACTCCACAGCCAAAGACAAGTTCAGTGCCCAAGCCATTTCCCGCTGCCATGGAAACCAAGTGCTCTGGCAGCACATATGTCTGAAAGTGGATATGACACCTAGGGAAGGGAGTGTGCTGGTGAATGGCAACTGCCCGAAGCAGCAGCACAGCTCTTCCACTGCCAAAACAACTCCACCTGCCTCATGAACTTCACATACCATCAGCTGTCCTGGCAGCTATCTAGGAAACCCTGTTGGGTCACTTCCGGTCCCATGCCCATTGAGCCCAGTGGGATGGAATCAAGCAGCTTCAGCACCCACACAAAACGAACATGGAGCTCCTCACTCAAGGCGCTCAAAACTCCACGGCCAAAGACAAGTTCAGTGCCCAAGCCATTTCCCGCTGCCATGGAAACCAAGTGCTCTGGCAGCACATATCTCTGAAAGTGGATATGACACCTAGGGAAGGGAGTGTGCTGGTGAATGGCAACTGCCCGAAGCAGCAGCACAGCTCTTCCACTGCCAAAACAACTCCACCTGCCTCATGAACTTAACATACCATCAGCTGTCCTGGCAGCTATCTAGGAAACCCTGTTGGGTCACTTCCGGTCCCATGCCCATTGAGCCCAGTGGGATGGAATGAAGCAGCTTGAGCACGCACACAAATCTAACATGGAGCTCCTCACTCAAGGCGCTCAAAACTCCACAGCAAAAGACAAATTCAGTGCCCTAGCCATTTCCCGCTGCCATGGAAACCAAGTGCTCTGGCACCACATATGTCTGAAAGTGGATATGACACCTAGGGAAGGGAGTGTGCTGGTGAATGGCAACTGCCCGAAGCAGCAGCACAGCTCTTCCACTGCCAAAACAACTCCACCTGCCTCATGAACTTCACATACCATCAGCTGTCCTGGCAGCTATCTAGGAAACCCTGTTGGGTCACTTCCGGTCCCATGCCCATTGAGCCTAGTGGGATGGAATCAAGCAGCTTCAGCACCCACACAAAACGAACATGGAGCTCCTCACTCAAGGCGCTCAAAACTCCACGTCCAAAGAGAAGTTCAGTGCCCAAGCCATTTCCCGCTGCCATGGAAACCAAGTGCTCTGGCAGCACATATGTCTGAAAGTGGATATGACACCTAGGGAAGGGAGTGTGCTGGTGAATGGCAACTGCCCGAAGCAGCAGCACAGCTCTTCCAGTGCCAAAACAACTCCACCTGCCTCATGAACTTCACATACCATCAGCTGTCCTGGCAGCTATCTAGGAAACCCTGTTGGGTCACTTCCGGTCCCACGCCCATTGAGCCCAGTGGGATGGAATCAAGCAGCTTGAGCACCCACACAAAACGAACATGGAGCTCCTCACTCAAGGCGCTCAAAACTCCACGGCCAAAGACAAGTTCAGTGCCCAAGCCATTTCCCGCTGCCATGGAAACCAAGTGCTCTGGCAGCACATATCTCTGAAAGTGGATATGACACCTAGGGAAGTTAGTATGGTGGTGAATGGCAACTGCCCGAAGCAGCAGCACAGCTCTTCCACTGCCAAAACAACTCCACCTGCCTCATGAACTTAACATACCATCAGCTGTCCTGGCAGCTATCTAGGAAACCCTGTTGGGTCACTTCCGGTCCCATGCCCATTGAGCCCAGTGGGATGGAATGAAGCAGCTTGAGCACCCACACAAATCTAACATGGAGCTCCTCACTCAAGGCGCTCAAAACTCCACAGCAAAAGACAAATACAGTGCCCTAGCCATTTCCCGCTGCCATGGAAACCAAGTGCTCTGGCACCACATATGTCTGAAAGTGGATATGACACCTAGGGAAGGGAGTGTGCTGGTGAATGGCAACTGCCCGAAGCAGCAGCACACCTCTTCCACTGCCAAAACAACTCCACCTGCCTCATGAACTTCACATACCATCAGCTGTGCTGGCAGCTATCTAGGAAACCCTGTTGGGTCACTTCAGGTCCCATGCCCATTGAGCCTAGTGGGATGGAATCAAGCAGCTTCAGCACCCACACAAAACGAACATGGAGCTCCTCACTCAAGGCGCTCAAAACTCCACGGCCAAAGACAAGTTCAGTGCCCAAGCCATTTCCCGCTGCCATGGAAACCAAGTGCTCTGGCAGCACATATGTCTGAAAGTGGATATGACACCTAGGGAAGGGAGTGTGCTGGTGAATGGCAACTGCCTGGAGCAGCAGCACAGCTCTTCCACTGCCAAAACAACTCCACCTGCCTCATGAACTTCACATACCATCAGCTGTCTTGGCAGCTATCTAGGAAACCCTGTTGGGTCACTTCCGGTCCCATGCCCATTGAGCCTAGTGGGATGGAATCAAGCAGCTTCAGCACCCACACAAAACGAACATGGAGCTCCTCACTCAAGGCGCTCAAAACTCCACGGCCAAAGACAAGTTCAGTGCCCAAGCCATTTCACGCTGCCATGGAAACCAAGTGCTCTGGCAGCACATATGTCTGAAAGTGGATATGACACCTAGGGAAGGGAGTGTGCTGGTGAATGGCAACTGCCCGAAGCAGCAGCACAGCTCTTCCACTGCCAAAACAACTCCACCTGCCTCATGAACTTCATATACCATCAGCTGTCCTGGCAGCTATCTAGGAAACCCTGTTGGGTCACTTCCGGTCCCACGCCCATTGAGCCCAGTGGGATGGAATCAAGCAGCTTGAGCACCCACACAAAACGAACATGGAGCTCCTCACTCAAGGCGCACAAAACTCCACGGCCAAAGACAAGTTCAGTGCCCATGCCATTTCCCGCTGCCATGGAAACCAAGTGCTCTGGCAGCACATATGTCTGAAAGTGGATATGACACCTAGGGAAGGGAGTGTGCTGGTGAATGGCAACTGCCCGAAGCAGCAGCACAGCTCTTCCACTGCCAAAACAACTCCAACTGCCTCATGAACTTCACATACCATCTGCTGTCCTGGCAGCTATCTAGGAAACCCTGTTGGGTCACTTCCGGTCCCATGCCCATTGAGCCCAGTGGGATTGAATCAAGCAGCTTCAGCACCCACACAAAACTAACATGGAGCTCCTCACTCAAGGCGCTCAAAACTCCACAGCTAAAGACAAGTTCAGTGCCCAAGCCATTTCCCGCTGCCATGGAAACCAAGTGCTCTGGCAGCACATATGTCTGAAAGTGGATATGACACCTAGGGAAGGGAGTGTGCTAGGGAATGGCAACTGCCCGAAGCAGCAGCACAGCTCTTCCACTGCCAAAACAACTCCACCTGCCTCATGAACTTGACATACCATCAGCTGTCCTGGCAGCTATCTAGGAAACCCTGTTGGGTCACTTGCGGTCCCATGCCCATTGAGCCCAGTGGGATGGAATCAAGCAGCTTCAGCACCCACACAAAACTAACATGGAGCTCCGCACTCAAGGCGCTCAAAACTCCACAACCAAAAACAAGTTCAGTGCCCAAGCCATTTCCCGCTGCCATGGAAACCAAGTGCTGTGGCAGCACATATGTCTGAAAGTGGATATGACACCTAGGGAAGGGAGTGTGCTGGTGAATGGCAACTGCCCGAAGCAGCAGCACAGCTCTTCCACTGCCAAAACAACTCCACATGCCTCATGAACTTCACATACCATCAGCTGTCCTGGCAGCTATCTAGGAAACCCTGTTGGGTCACTTCCGGTCCCATGCCCATTGAGCCCAGTGGGATTGAATCAAGCAGCTTCAGCACCCACACAAAACTAACATGGAGCTCCTCACTCAAGGCGTTCAAAACTCCACAGCCAAAGACAAGTTCAGTGCCCAAGCCATTTCCCGCTGCCATGGAAACCAAGTGCTCTGGCAGCACATATGTCTGAAAGTGGATATGACACCTAGGGAAGGGAGTGTGCTGGTGAATGGCAACTGCCCGAAGCAGCAGCACAGCTCTTCCACTGCCAAAACAACTCCACCTGCCTCATGAACTTCACATACCATTAGCTGTTCTGGCAGCTATCTAGGAAACCCTGTTGGGTCACTTCCGGTCCCATGCCCATTGAGCCCAGTGGGATGGAATCAAGCAGCTTCAGCACCCACACAAAACTAACATGGAGCTCCTCACTCAAGGCGCTCAAAACTCCACGGCCAAAGACAAGTTCAGTGCCCAAGCCATTTCCCGCTGCCATGGAAACCAAGTGCTCTGGCAGCACATATGTCTGAAAGTGGATATGACACCTAGGGAGGGGAGTGTGGTGGTGAATGGCAACTGCCCGAAGCAGCAGCACAGCTCTTCCAGTGCGAAAACAACTCCACCTGCCTCATGAACTTCACATACCATCAGCTGTCCTGGCAGCTATCTAGGAAACCCTGTTGGGTCACTTCCGGTCCCATGCCCATTGAGCCCAGTGGGATGGAATCAAGCAGCTTCAGCACCCACACAAAACGAACATGGAGCTCCTCACTCAAGGCGCTCAAAACTCCACGGCCAAAGACAAGTTCAGTGCCCAAGCCATTTCCCGCTGCCATGGAAACCAAGTGCTCTGGCAGCACATATCTCTGAAAGTGGATATGACACCTAGGGAAGTTAGTATGGTGGTGAATGGCAACTGCCCGAAGCAGCAGCACAGCTCTTCCACTGCCAAAACAACTCCACCTGCCTCATGAACTTAACATACCATCAGCTGTCCTGGCAGCTATCTAGGAAACCCTGTTGGGTCACTTCCGGTCCCATGCCCATTGAGCCCAGTGGGATGGAATGAAGCAGCTTGAGCACCCACACAAATCTAACATGGAGCTCCTCACTCAAGGCGCTCAAAACTCCACAGCAAAAGACAAATTCAGTGCCCTAGCCATTTCCCGCTGCCATGGAAACCAAGTGCTCTGGCACCACATATGTCTGAAAGTGGATATGACACCTAGGGAAGGGAGTGTGCTGGTGAATGGCAACTGCCCGAAGCAGCAGCACAGCTCTTCCACTGCCAAAACAACTCCACCTGCCTCATGAACTTCACATACCATCAGCTGTCCTGGCAGCTATCTAGGAAACCCTGTTGGGTCACTTCCGGTCGCATGCCCATTGAGCCTAGTGGGATGGAATCAAGCAGCTTCAGCACCCACACAAAACGAACATGGAGCTCCTCACTCAAGGCGCTCAAAACTCCACGGCCAAAGACAAGTTCAGTGCCCAAGCCATTTCCCGCTGCCATGGAAACCAAGTGCTCTGGCAGCACATATGTCTGAAAGTGGATATGACACCTAGGGAAGGGAGTGTGCTGGTGAATGGCAACTGCCCGAAGCAGCAGCACAGCTCTTCCACTGCCAAAACAACTCCACCTGCCTCATGAACTTCACATACCATCAGCTGTCCTGGCAGCTATCTAGGAAACCCTGTTGGGTCACTTCCGGTCCCATGCCCATTGAGCCCAGTGGGATGGAATCAAGCAGCTTCAGCACCCACACAAAACGAACATGGAGCTCCTCACTCAAGGCGCTCAAAACTCCACAACCAAAGACAAGTTCAGTGCCCAAGCCATTTCCCGCTGCCATGGAAACCAAGTGCTCTGGCAGCACATATGTCTGAAAGTGGATATGACACCTAGGGAGGGGAGTGTGGTGGTGAATGGCAACTGCCCGAAGCAGCAGCACAGCCGTTAGACTGCCAAAACAACTCCACCTGCCTCATGAACTTCACATACCATCAGCTGTCTTGGCAGCTATCTAGGAAACCCTGTTGGGTCACTTCCGGTCCCATGCCCATTGAGCCTAGTGGGATGGAATCAAGCAGCTTCAGCACCCACACAAAACGAACATGGAGCTCCTCACTCAAGGCGCTCAAACCTCCACGGCCAAAGACAAGTTCAGTGCCCAAGCCATTTCACGCTGCCATGGAAACCAAGTGCTCTGGCAGCACATATGTCTGAAAGTGGATATGACACCTAGGGAAGGGAGTGTGCTGGTGAATGGCAACTGCCCGAAGCAGCAGCACAGCTCTTCCACTGCCAAAACAACTCCACCTGCCTCATGAACTTCACATACCATCAGCTGTCCTGGCAGCTATCTAGGAAACCCTGTTGGGTCACTTCCGGTCCCATGCCCATTGAGCCCAGTGGGATGGAATCAAGCAGCTTCAGCACCCACACAAAACGAACATGGAGCTCCTCACTCAAGGCGCTCAAAACTCCACAGCCAAAGACAAGTTCAGTGCCCAAGCCATTTCCCGCTGCCATGGAAACCAAGTGCTCTGGCAGCACATATGTGTGAAAGTGGATATGACACCTAGGGAAGGGAGTGTGCTGGTGAATGGCAACTGCCCGAAGCAGCAGCACAGCTCTTCCACTGCCAAAACAACTCCACCTGCCTCATGAACTTCACATACCATCAGCTGTCCTGGCAGCTATCTAGGAAACTCTGTTGGGTCACTTCCGGTCCCATGCCCATTGAGCCTAGTGGGATGGAATCAAGCAGCTTCAGCACCCACACAGATCTAACATGGAGCTCCTCACTCAAGGCGCTCAAAACTCCACGGCCAAAGACAAGTTCAGTGCCCAAGCCATTTCCCGCTGCCATGGAAACCAAGTGCTCTGGCAGCACATATGTCTGAAAGTGGATATGACACCTAGGGAAGGGAGTGTGCTGGTGAATGGCAACTGCCCGAAGCAGCAGCACAGCTCTTCCACTGCCAAAACAACTCCACCTGCCTCATGAACTTCACATACCATCTGCTGTCCTGGCAGCTATCTAGGAAACCCTGTTGGGTCACTTCCGGTCCCATGCCCATTGAGCCCAGTGGGATGGAATCAAGCAGCTTCAGCACCCACACAAAACTAACATGGAGCTCCTCACTCAAGGCGCTCAAAACTCCACAGCCCAAGACAAGTTCAGTGCCCAAGCCATTTCCCGCTGCCATGGAAACCAAGTGCTCTAGCAGCACATATGTCTGAAAGGGGATATGACACCTAGGGAAGGGAGTGTGCTAGTGAATGGCAACTGCCCGAAGCAGCAGCACAGCTCTTCCAGTGCCAAAACAACTCCACCTGCCTCATGAACTTCACATACCATCAGCTGTCCTGGCAGCTATCTAGGAAACCCTGTTGGGTCATTTCCGGTCCCATGCCCATTGAGCCCAGTGGGATGGAATCAAGCAGCTTCAGCACCCACACAAAACGAACATGGAGCTCCTCACTCAAGGCGCTCAAAATTACATATCGAATGACAAGTTCAGTGCCCAAGCCATTTCCCGCTGCCATGGAAACCAAGTGCTCTGGCAGCACATATGTCTGAAAGTGGATATGACACCTAGGGTAGGGAGTGTGCTGGTGAATGGCAACTGCCCGAAGCAGCAGCACAGCTCTTCCACTGCCAAAACAACTCCACCTGTCTCATGAACTTCACATACCATCAGCTGTCCTGGCAGCTATCTAGGAAACCCTGTTGGGTCCCTTCCGGTCCCATGCCCATTGAGCCCAGTGGGATGGAATCAAGCAGCTTCAGCACCCACACAAAACGAACATGGAGCTTCTCACTCAAGGCGCTCAAAACTCCACGGCCAAAGACAATTTCAGTGCCCAAGCCATTTGCCGCTGCCATGGAAACCAAGTGCTCTGGCAGCACATATGTCTGAAAGTGGATATGACACCTAGGGTAGGGAGTGTGGTGGTGAATGGCAACTGCCCGAAGCAGCAGCACAGCTCTTCCAGTGCCAAAACAACTCCACCTGCCTCATGCACTTCACATACCATCAGCTGTCCCTGCAGTTATCTAGGAAACCCTGTTGGGTCACTTCCGGTCCCATGCCCATTGAGCCCAGTGGGATGCAATCAAGCAGCTTCAGCACCCACACAAAACGAACATGGAGCTCCTCACTCAAGGCGCTCAAAATTACATATCGAATGACAAGTTCAGTGCCCAAGCCATTTCCCGCTGCCATGGAAACCAAGTGCTCTGGCAGCACATATGTCTGAAAGTGGATATGACACCTAGGGAATGAAGTGTGCTGGTGAATGGCAACTGCCCGAAGCAGCAGCACAGCTCTTCCACTGCCAAAACAACTCCACCTGCCTCATGAACTTCACATACCATCAGCTGTCCTGGCAGCTATCTAGGAAACCCTGTTGGGTCCCTTCCGGTCCCATGCCCATTGAGCCCAGTGGGATGGATTCAAGCAGCTTCAGCACCCACACAAAACGAACATGGAGCTCCTCACCCAAGGCGCTCAAAACTCCACAGCCAAAGACAAGTTCAGTGCCCAAGGCATTTCCCGCTGCCATGGAAACCAAGTGCTCTGGCAGCACATATGTCTGAAAGTGGATATGACACCTAGGGAAGGGAGAGTGCTGGTGAATGGCAACTGCCCGAAGCAGCAGCACAGCTCTTCCAGTGCCAAAACAACTCCACCTGCCTCATGAACTTCACATAGCATCAGCTGTCTTGGCAGCTATCTAGGAAACCCTGTTGGGTCACTTCCGGTCCCATGCCCATTGAGCCCAGTGGGATGGAATCAAGCAGCTTCAGCACCCACACAAATCTAACATGGAGCTCCTCACTCAAGGCGCTCAAAACTCCACAGCCGAAGACAAGTTCAGTGCCCAAGCCATTTCCCGCTGCCATGGAAACCAAATGCTCTGGCTCTTCTGTCCTGGCAGCTATCTAGGAAACCCTGTTGGGTCACTTGCGATCCCATGCCCATTGAGCCCAGTGGGATGGAATCAAGCAGCTTGAGCACCCACACAAAACTAACATGGAGCTCCTCACACAAGGCGCTCAAAACTCCACAACCAAAAACAAGTTCAGTGCCCAAGCCATTTCCCGCTGCCATGGAAACCAAATGCTCTGGATCTTCTGTCCTGGCAGCTATCTAGGAAACCCTGTTGGGTCACTTCCGGTCCCATGCTCATTGAGCCCAGGGGGATGGAATCAAGCAGCTTCAGCACCCACACAAAACTAACATGGAGCTCCTCATTCAAGGCGCTCAAAACTCCACGGCCAAAGACAAGTTCAGTGCCCAAGCCATTTCCCGCTGCCATGGAAACCAAGTGCTCTGGCAGCACATATGTCTGAAAGTGGATATGACACCTAGGGAGGGGAGTGTGTTGGTGAATGGCAACTGCCCGAAGCAGCAGCACAGCTCTTCCAGTGCGAAAACAACTCCACCTGCCTCATGAACTTCACATACCATCAGCTGTCCTGGCACCTATCTAGGAAACCCTGTTGGGTCACTTCCGGTCCCATGCCCATTGAGCCCAGTGGGATGGAATCAAGCAGCTTGAGCAACCACAAAAAACTAACATGGAGCTCCTCACTCAAGGCGCTCAAAACTCGACGGCCAAAGACAAGTTCAGTGCACAAGCCATTTCCCGCTGCCATGGAAACCAAGTGCTCTGGCAGCACATATGTGTGAAAGTGGATATGACACCTAGGGAAGGGAGTGTGGTGGTGAATGGCAACTGCCCGAAGCAGCACCACAGCTCTTCCACTTTCAAAACAACTCCACCTGCCTCATGAACTTCACATACCATCAGCTGTCCTGGCAGGTATCTAGGAAACCCTGTTGGGTCACTTCCGGTCCCATGCCCATTGAGCCCAGTGGGATGGAATCAAGCAGCTTCAGCACCCACACAAAACTAACATGGAGCTCCTCACTCAAGGCGCTCAAAACTCCACGGCCAAAGACAAGTTCAGTGCCCAAGCCATTTCCCGCTGCCGTGGAAACCAAGTGCTCTGGCAGCACATATGTCTGAAAGTGGATATGACACCTAGGGTAGGGAGTGTGCTGGTGAATGGCAACTGCCCGAAGCAGCAGCACAGCTCTTCCACTGCCAAAACAACTCCACCTGTCTCATGAACTTCACATACCATCAGCTGTCCTGGCAGCTATCTAGGAAACCCTGTTGGGTCCCTTCCGGTCCCATGCCCATTGAGCCCAGTGGGATGGAATCAAGCAGCTTCAGCACCCACAGAAAACTAACATGGAGCTTCTCACTCAAGGCGCTCAAACTTCCACAGCCAAAGACAAGTTCAGTGCCCAAGCCATTTCCCGCTGCCATGGAAACCAAGTGCTCTGGCAGCACATATGTCTGAAAGTGGATATGACACCTAGGGTAGGGAGTGTGGTGGTGAATGGCAACTGCCCGAAGCAGCAGCACAGCTCTTCCAGTGCCAAAACAACTCCACCTGCCTCATGCACTTCACATACCATCAGCTGTCCTGGCAGTTATCTAGGAAACCCTGTTGGGTCACTTCCGGTCCCATGCCCATTGAGCCCAGTGGGATGCAATCAAGCAGCTTCAGCACCCACACAAAACGAACATGGAGCTCCTCACTCAAGGCGCTCAAAACTCCATGGCCAAAGACAAGTTCAGTGCCCAAGCCATTTCCCGCTGCCATGGAAACCAAGTGCTCTGGCAGCACATATGTCTGAAAGTGGATATGACACCTAGGGTAGGGAGTGTGGTGGTGAATGGCAACTGCCCAAAGCAGCAGCACAGCTCTTCCACTGCCAAAACAACTCCACCTGCCTCATGAACTTCACATACCATCAGCTGTCCTGGCAGCTATCTAGGAAACCCTGTTGGGTCACTTCCGGTCCCATGCCCATTGAGCCCAGTGGGATGGAATCAAGCAGCTTCAGAACCCACACAAAACTAACATGGAGCTCCTCACTCAAGGCGCTCAAAACTACATGGCCAAAGACAAGTTCAGTGCCCAAGCCATTTCCCGCTGCCATGGAAACCAAGTGCTCTGGCAGCACATATGTCTGAAAATGGATGTGACACCTAGGGAAGGGAGTGTGTTGGTGAATGGCAACTGCCCGAAGCAGCAGCACAGCTCTTCCAGTGATAAAACAACTCCACCTGCCTCATGAACTTCACATACCATCAGCTGTCCTGGCAGCTATCTAGGAAACCCTGTTGGGTCACTTCCGGTCCCATGCCCATTGAGCCCAGTGGGATGGAATCAAGCAGCTTCAGCACCCACACAAAACTAACATGGAGCTCCTCACTCAAGGCGCTCAAAACTCCACGGCCAAAGACAAGTTCAGTGCCCAAGCCATTTCCCGCTGCCATGGAAACCAAGTGCTCTGGCAGCACATATGTCTGAAAGTGGATATGACACCTAGGGAAGGGAGTGTGCTGGTGAATGGCAACTGCCCGAAGCAGCAGCACAGCTCTTCCAGTGCCAAAACAACTCCACCTGCCTCATGAACTTCACATACCATCAGTTGTCCTGGCAGGTATCTAGGAAACCCTGTTGGGTCACTTCCGGTCCCATGCCCATTGAGCCCAGTGGGATGGAATCAAGCAGCTTCAGCACCCACACAAAACTAAAATGGAGCTCCTCACTCAAGGCGCTCAAAACTCCACAGCCAAAGACAAGTTCAGTGCCCTAGCCATTTCCCGCTGCCATGGAAACCAAGTGCTCTGGCAGCACATATGTCTGAAAGTGGATATGACACCTAGGGAAGGGAGTGTGCTGGTGAATGGCAACTGCCCGAAGCAGCTGCACAGCTCTTCCACTGCCAAAACAACTCCACCTGCCTCATGAACTTCACATACCATCAGCTGTCTTGACAGCTATCTAGGAAACCCTGTTGGGTCACTTCCGGTCCCATGCCCATTGAGCCCAGTGGGATGGAATCAAGCAGCTTGAGCACCCACACAGATCTAACATGGAGCTCCTCACTCAAGGCGCTCAAAATTCCACAGCCAAAGACAAGTTCAGTGCCCAAGCCATTTCCTGCTGCCATGGAAACCAAGTGCTCTGGCAGCACATATGTCTGAAAGTGGATATGACACCTAGGGAAGGGAGTGTGCTGGTGAATGG
This sequence comes from Ochotona princeps, assembly GCF_030435755.1. Lineage (NCBI taxonomy): Eukaryota > Metazoa > Chordata > Mammalia > Lagomorpha > Ochotonidae > Ochotona > Ochotona princeps. The sequence continues at coordinate 139,309,488 of NC_080832.1, read as the reverse complement.
CAACTGCCCAAAGCAGCAGCACAGCTCTTCCACTGCCAAAACAACTCCACCTACCTCATGAACTTCACATACCATCAGCTGTCCTGGCAGCTATCTAGGAAACCCTGCTGGGTCACTTCCGGTCCCATGCCCATTGAGCCCAGTGGGATGGAATCAAGCAGCTTGAGCACCCACACAGATCTAACATGGAGCTCCTCACTCAAGGCGCTCAAAATTCCACAGCCAAAGACAAGTTCAGTGCCCTAGCCATTTCCCGCTGCCATGGAAACCAAGTGCTCTGGCAGCACATATGTCTGAAAGTGGATATGACACCTAGGGAAGGGAGTGTGCTGGTGAATGGCAACTGCCCAAAGCAGCAGCACAGCTCTTCCACTGCCCAAACAACTCCACCTGCCTCATGAACTTCACATACCATCAGCTGTCTTGGCAGCTATCTAGGAAACCCTGTTGGGTCACTTCCGGTCCCATGCCCATTGAGCCCAGTGGGATGGAATCAAGCAGCTTCAGCACCCACAGAAAACTAACATGGAGCTCCTCACTCAAGGCGCTCAAAACTCCACGGCCAAAGACAAGTTCAGTGCCCTAGCCATTTCCCGCTGCCATGGAAACCAAGTGCTCTGGCACCACATATGTCTGAAAGTGGATATGACACCTAGGGAAGGGAGTGTGCTGGTTAATGGCAACTGCCCGAAGCAGCAGCACAGCTCTTCCACTGCCAAAACAACTCCACCTGCCTCATGAACTTCACATACCATCAGCTGTCCTGGCAGCTATCTAGGAAACCCTGTTGGGTCACTTCCGGTCCCATGCCCATTGAGCCCAGTGGGATGGAATCAAGCAGCTTCAGCACCCACACAAAACGAACATGGAGCTCCTCACTCAAGGCGCTCAAAACTCCACGGCCAAAGACAAGTTCAGTGCCCAAGCCATTTCCCGCTGCCATGGAAACCAAGTGCTCTGGCAGCACATATGTCTGAAAATGGATATGACACCTAGGGAAAGGAGTGTGCTGGTGAATGGCAACTGCCCGAAGCAGCAGCACAGCTCTTCCACTGCCAAAACAACTCCACCTGCCTCATGAACTTCACATACCATCAGCTGTCTTGGCGGCTATCTAGGAAACTCTGTTGTGTCACTTCCGGTCCCATGCCCATTGAGCCCAGTGGGATGGATTCAAGCAGCTTCAGCACCCACACAAAACGAACATGGAGCTCCTCACCCAAGGCGCTCAAAACTCCACAGCCAAAGACAAGTTCAGTGCCCAAGGCATTTCCCGCTGCCATGGAAACCAAGTGCTCTGGCAGCACATATGTCTGAAAGTGGATATGACACCTAGGGAAGGGAGAGTGCTGGTGAATGGCAACTGCCCGAAGCAGCAGCACAGCTCTTCCAGTGCCAAAACAACTCCACCTGCCTCATGCACTTCACATACCATCAGCTGTCTTGGCAGCTATCTAGGAAACCCTGTTGGGTCACTTCGGGTCCCATGCCCATTGAGCCCAGTGGGATGGAATCAAGCAGCTTGAGCACCCACACAAAACTAACATGGAGCTCCTCACACAAGGCGCTCAAAACTCCACAACCAAAAACAAGTTCAGTGCCCAAGCCATTTCCCGCTGCCATGGAAACCAAATGCTCTGGATCTTCTGTCCTGGCAGCTATCTAGGAAACCCTGTTGGGTCACTTCCGGTCCCATGCTCATTGAGCCCAGGGGGATGGAATCAAGCAGCTTCAGCACCCACACAAAACTAACATGGAGCTCCTCATTCAAGGCGTTCAAAACTCCACGGCCAAAGACAAGTTCAGTGCCCAAGCCATTTCCCGCTGCCATGGAAACCAAGTGCTCTGGCAGCACATATGTCTGAAAGTGGATATGACACCTAGGGAGGGGAGTGTGTTGGTGAATGGCAACTGCCCGAAGCAGCAGCACAGCTCTTCCACTGCCAAAACAACTCCACCTGCCTCATGAACTTCACATACCATCAGCTGTCCTGGCACCTATCTAGGAAACCCTGTTGGGTCCCTTCCGGTCCCATGCCCATTGAGCCCAGTGGGATGGAATCAAGCAGCTTGAGCAACCACAAAAAACTAACATGGAGCTCCTCACTCAAGGCGCTCAAAACTCGACGGCCAAAGACAAGTTCAGTGCACAAGCCATTTCCCGCTGCCATGGAAACCAAGTGCTCTGGCAGCACATATGTGTGAAAGTGGATATGACACCTAGGGAAGGGAGTGTGGTGGTGAATGGCAACTGCCCGAAGCAGCAGCACAGCTCTTCCAGTGCCAAAACAACTCCACCTGCCTCATGAACTTCACATACCATCACCTGTCCTGGCACCTATCTAGGAAACCCTGTTGGGTCACTTCCGGTCCCATGCCCATTGAGCCCAGTGGGATGGAATCAAGCAGCTTCAGCACCCACACAAAACTAACATGGAGCTCCTCACTCAAGGCGCTCAAAACTCCACGGCCAAAGACAAGTTCAGTGCCCAAGCCATTTCCCGCTGCCGTGGAAACCAAGTGCTCTGGCAGCACATATGTCTGAAAGTGGATATGACACCTAGGGTAGGGAGTGTGCTGGTGAATGGCAACTGCCCGAAGCAGCAGCACAGCTCTTCCACTGCCAAAACAACTCCACCTGTCTCATGAACTTCACATACCATCAGCTGTCCAGGCAGCTATCTAGGAAACCCTGTTGGGTGCCTTCCGGTCCCATGCCCATTGAGCCCAGTGGGATGGAATCAAGCAGCTTCAGCACCCACACAAAACGAACATGGAGCTTCTCACTCAAGGCGCTCAAACTTCCACAGCCAAAGACAAGTTCAGTGCCCAAGCCATTTCCCGCTGCCATGGAAACCAAGTGCTCTGGCAGCACATATGTCTGAAAGTGGATATGACACCTAGGGTAGGGAGTGTGGTGGTGAATGGCAACTGCCTGAAGCAGCAGCACAGCTCTTCCAGTGCCAAAACAACTCCACCTGCCTCATGCACTTCACATACCATCAGCTGTCCTGGCAGTTATCTAGGAAACCCTGTTGGGTCACTTCCGGTCCCATGCCCATTGAGCCCAGTGGGATGGAATCAAGCAGCTTCAGCACCCACACAAAACGAACATGGAGCTTCTCACTCAAGGCGCTCAAAACTCCATGGCCAAAGACAAGTTCAGTGCCCAAGCCATTTCCCGCTGCCATGGAAACCAAGTGCTCTGGCAGCACATATGTCTGAAAGTGGATATGACACCTAGGGTAGGGAGTGTGGTGGTGAATGGCAACTGCCCGAAGCAGCAGCACAGCTCTTCCACTGCCAAAACAACTCCACCTGCCTCATGAACTTCACATACCATCAGCTGTCCTGGCAGCTATCTAGGAAACCCTGTTGGGTCACGTCCGGTCCCATGCCCATTGAGCCCAGTGGGATGGAATCAAGCAGCTTCAGCACCCACACAAAACTAACATGGAGCTCCTCACTCAAGGCGCTCAAAACTCCACGGCCAAAGACAAGTTCAGTGCCCAAGCCATTTCCCGCTGCCATGGAAACCAAGTGCTCTGGCAGCACATATGTCTGAAAGTGGATATGACACCTAGGGAAGGGAGTGTGGTGGTGAATGGCAACTGCCTGAAGCAGCAGCACAGCTTTTCCAGTGCCAAAACAACTCCACCTGCCTTATGAACTTCACATACCATCAGCTGTCCTGGCAGCTATCTAGGAAACCCTGTTGGGTCACTTCCGGTCCCATGCCCATTGAGCCCAGTGGGATGGAATCAAGCAGCTTCAGAACCCACACAAAACTAACATGGAGCTCCTCACTCAAGGCGCTCAAAACTCCACGGCCAAAGACAAGTTCAGTGCCCAAGCCATTTCCCGCTGCCATGGAAACCAAGTGCTCTGGCAGCACATATGTCTGAAAGTGGATATGACACCTAGGGAAGGGAGTGTGCTGGTGAATGGCAACTGCCCGAAGCAGCAGCACAGCTCTTCCACTGCCAAAACAACTCCACCTGCCTCATGAACTTCACATACCATCAGCTGTCCTGGCAGCTATCTAGGAAACCCTGTTGGGTCACTTCCGGTCACATGCCCATTGAGCCCAGTGGGATGGAATCAAGCAGCTTCAGCACCCACACAAAACGAACATGGAGCTCCTCACTCAAGGCGCTCAAAACTCCACGGCCAAAGACAGGTTCAGTGCCCAAGCCATTTCCCGCTGCCATGGAAACCAAGTGCTCTGGCAGCACATATGTCTGAAAGTGGATATGACACCTAGGGAAGGGAGTGTGGTGGTGAATGGCAACTGCCTGAAGCAGCAGCACAGCTCTTCCAGTGCCAAAACAACTCCACCTGCCTCATGAACTTCACATACCATCAGCTGTCCTGGCAGCTATCTAGGAAACCCTGTTGGGTCACTTCCGGTCCCATGCCCATTGAGCCCAGTGGGATGGAATCAAGCAGCTTCAGAACCCACACAAAACTAACATGGAGCTCCTCACTCAAGGCGCTCAAAACTCCACGGCCAAAGACAAGTTCAGTGCCCAAGCCATTTCCCGCTGCCATGGAAACCAAGTGCTCTGGCAGCACATATGTCTGAAAGTGGATATGACACCTAGGGAAGGGAGTGTGGTGGTGAATGGCAACTGCCCGAAGCAGCAGCACAGCTCTTCCACTGCCAAAACAACTCCACCTGCCTCATGAACTTCACATACCATCAGCTGTCCTGGCAGCTATCTAGGAAACCCTGTTGGGTCACTTCCGGTCCCATGCCCATTGAGCCCAGTGGGATGGAATCAAGCAGCTTCAGCACCCACACAAAACGAACATGGAGCTCCTCACTCAAGGCGCTCAAAACTCCACGGCCAAAGACAAGTTCAGTGCCCAAGCCATTTCCCGCTGCCATGGAAACCAAGTGCTCTGGCAGCACATATGTCTGAAAGTGGATATGACACCTAGGGAAGGGAGTGTGCTGGTGAATGGCAACTGCCCGAAGCAGCAGCACAGCTCTTCCAGTGCCAAAACAACTCCATCTGCCTCATGAACTTCACATACCATCAGTTGTCCTGGCAGGTATCTAGGAAACCCTGTTGGGTCACTTCCGGTCCCATGCCCATTGAGCCCAGTGGGATGGAATCAAGCAGCTTCAGCACCCACACAAAACTAAAATGGAGCTCCTCACTCAAGGCGCTCAAAACTCCACAGCCAAAGACAAGTTCAGTGCCCTAGCCATTTCCCGCTGCCATGGAAACCAAGTGCTCTGGCAGCACATATGTGTGAAAGTGGATATGACACCTAGGGAAGGGAGTGTGCTGGTGAATGGCAACTGCCCGAAGCAGCAGCACAGCTCTTCCACTGCCAAAACAACTCCACCTGCCTCATGAACTTCACATACCATCAGCTGTCTTGACAGCTATCTAGGAAACCCTGTTGGGTCACTTCCGGTCCCATGCCCATTGAGCCCAGTGGGATGGAATCAAGCAGCTTGAGCACCCACACAGATCTAACATGGAGCTCCTCACTCAAGGCGCTCAAAATTCCACAGCCAAAGACAAGTTCAGTGCCCAAGCCATTTCCTGCTGCCATGGAAACCAAGTGCTCTGGCAGCACATATGTCTGAAAGTGGATATGACACCTAGGGAAGGGAGTGTGCTGGTGAATGGCAACTGCCCAAAGCAGCAGCACAGCTCTTCCACTGCCAAAACAACTCCACCTACCTCATGAACTTCACATACCATCAGCTGTCCTGGCAGCTATCTAGGAAACCCTGCTGGGTCACTTCCGGTCCCATGCCCATTGAGCCCAGTGGGATGGAATCAAGCAGCTTGAGCACCCACACAGATCTAACATGGAGCTCCTCACTCAAGGCGCTCAAAATTCCACAGCCAAAGACAAGTTCAGTGCCCTAGCCATTTCCCGCTGCCATGGAAACCAAGTGCTCTGGCAGCACATATGTCTGAAAGTGGATATGACACCTAGGGAAGGGAGTGTGCTGGTGAATGGCAACTGCCCAAAGCAGCAGCACAGCTCTTCCACTGCCCAAACAACTCCACCTGCCTCATGAACTTCACATACCATCAGCTGTCTTGGCACCTATCTAGGAAACCCTGTTGGGTCACTTCCGGTCCCATGCCCATTGAGCCCAGTGGGATGGAATCAAGCAGCTTGAGCACCCACACAAAACGAACATGGAGCTCCTCACTCAAGGCGCTCAAAATTCCACGGCCAAAGACAAGTTCAGTGCCCAAGCCATTTCCCGCTGCCATGGAAACCAAGTGCTCTGGCAGCACATATGTCTGAAAGTGGATATGACACCTAGGGAAGGGAGTGTGCTGGTGAATGGCAACTGCCCAAAGCAGCAGCACAGCTCTTCCACTGCCAAAACAACTCCACCTGCCTCATGAACTTCACATACCATCAGCTGTCTTGGCAGCTATCTAGGAAACCCTGTTGGGTCACTTCCGGTCCCATGCCCATTGAGCCCAGTGGGATGGAATCAAGCAGCTTCAGCACCCACAGAAAACTAACATGGAGCTCCTCACTCAAGGCGCTCAAAACTCCACGGCCAAAGACAAGTTCAGTGCCCTAGCCATTTCCCGCTGCCATGGAAACCAAGTGCTCTGGCACCACATATGTCTGAAAGTGGATATGACACCTAGGGAAGGGAGTGTGCTGGTTAATGGCAACTGCCCGAAGCAGCAGCACAGCTCTTCCACTGCCAAAACAACTCCACCTGCCTCATGAACTTCACATACCATCAGCTGTCCTGGCAGGTATCTAGGAAACGCTGTTGGGTCACTTCCGGTCCCATGCCCATTGAGCCCAGTGGGATGGAATCAAGCAGCTTCAGCACCCACACAAAACGAACATGGAGCTCCTCACTCAAGGCGCTCAAAACTCCACGGCCAAAGACAAGTTCAGTGCCCAAGCCATTTCCCGCTGCCATGGAAACCAAGTGCTCTGGCAGCACATATGTCTGAAAATGGATATGACACCTAGGGAAAGGAGTGTGCTGGTGAATGGCAACTGCCCGAAGCAGCAGCACAGCTCTTCCACTGCCAAAACAACTCCACCTGCCTCATGAACTTCACATACCATCAGCTGTCTTGGCGGCTATCTAGGAAACTCTGTTGTGTCACTTCCGGTCCCATGCCCATTGAGCCCAGTGGGATGGAATCAAGCAGCTTCAGCACCCACACAAAACGAACATGGAGCTCCTCACTCAAGGTGCTCCAAACTCCACGACCAAAGACAAGTTCAGTGCCCAAGCCATTTCCCGCTGCCATGGAAACCAAGTGCTCTGGCAGCACATATGTCTGAAAGTGGATATGACACCTAGGGAAGGGAGTGTGCTGGTGAATGGCAACTGCCCGAAGCAGCAGCACAGCTCTTCCACTGCCAATACAACTCCACCTGCCTCATGAACTTCACATACCATCAGCTGTCCTGGAAGGTATTTGGAAACCTTGTTGGGTCACTTCCGGTCCCATGCCCATTGAGCCCAGTGGGATGGAATCAAGCAGCTTCAGCACCCACACAAAACTAACATGGAGCTCCTCACTCAAGGCGCTCAAAACTCGACGGCCAAAGACAAGTTCAGTGCCCAAGCCATTTCCCGCTGCCATGGAAACCAAGTGCTCTGGCAGCACATATGTCTGAAAATGGATATGACACCTAGGGAAGGGAGTGTGGTGGTGAATGGCAACTGCCCGAAGCAGCAGCACAGCTCTTCCAGTGCCAAAACAACTCCACCTGCCTCATGAACTTCACATATCATCAGCTCTCCTGGCAGCTATCTAGGAAACCCTGTTGGCTCACTTCCGGTCCCATGCCCATTGAGCCCAGTGGGATGGAATCAAGCAGCTTCAGCACCCACACAGAACGAACATGGAGCTCCTCACTCAAGGCGCTCAAAACTCCACGGCCAAAGACAAGTTCAGTGCCCAAGCCATTTCCCGCTGCCATGGAAACCAAGTGCTCTGGCAGCACATATGTGTGAAAGTGGATATGACACCTAGGGAAAGGAGTGTGCTGGTGAATGGCAACGGCCCGAAGCAGCAGCACAGCTCTTCCACTGCCAAAACAACTCCACCGGCCTCATGAACTTCACATACCATCAGCTGTCTTGGCGGCTATCTAGGAAACTCTGTTGTGTCACTTCCGGTCCCATGCCCATTGAGCCCAGTGGGATGGAATCAAGCAGCTTCAGCACCCACACAAAACTAACATGGAGCTCCTCACTCAAGGCGATCAAAACTCCACGGCCAAAGACAAGTTCAGTGCCGAATCCATTTCCCGCTGCCATGGAAACCAAGTGCTCTGGCAGCACATATGTCTGAAAGTGGATATGACACCTAGGGAAGGGAGTGTGGTGGTGAATGGCAACTGCCCGAAGCAGCAGCACAGCTATTCTAGTGCCAAAACTACTCCACCTGCCTCATGAACTTGATATACCATCAGCTGTCCTGGCACCTATCTAGGAAACCCTGTTGGGTCACTTCCGGTCCCATGCCCATTGAGCCCAGTGGGATGGAATCAAGCAGCTTCAGCATCCACGCAAAACTAACATGGAGCTCCTCACTCAAGGCGCTCAAAGCTCCACGGCCAAAGACAAGTTCAGTGCCCAAGCCATTTCCCGCTGCCATGGAAACCAAGTGCTCTGGCAGCACATATGTCTGAAAGTGGATATGACACCTAGGGAAGGGAGTGTGCTGGTGAATGGCAACTGCCCGAAGCAGCAGCACAGCTCTTCCAGTGCCAAAACAACTCCACCTGCCTCATGAACTTCACATACCATCAGCTGTCCTGGCACCTATCTAGGAAACCCTGTTGGGTCACTTCCGGTCCCATGCTCATTGAGCCCAGTGGGATGGAATCAAGCAGCTTCAGCACCCACACAAAACTAACATGGAGCTCCTCACTCAAGGCGCTCAAAACTCCACGGCCAAAGACAAGTTCAGTGCCCAAGCCATTTCCCGCTGCCATGGAAACCAAGTGCTCTGGCAGCACATATGTCTGAAAGTGGATATGACACCTAGGGAAGGGAGTGTGCTGGTGAATGGCAACTGTCTGAAGCAGCAGCACAGCTCTTCCACTGCCAAAACAACTCCACCTGTCTCATGAACTTCACATACCATCAGCTGTCCTGGCAGCTATCTAGGAAACCCTGTTGGGTCACTTCCGGTCCCATGCCCATTGAGCCCAGTGGGATGGAATCAAGTAGCTTCAGCACCCACACAAAACGAACATGGAGCTCCTCACTCAAGGCGCTCAAAACTTCACGGCCAAAGACAAGTTCAGTGCCCAAGCCATTTCCCGCTGCCATGGAAACCAAGTGCTCTGGCAGCACATATGTCTGAAAGTGGATATGACACCTAGGGAAGGGAGTGTGGTGGTGAATGGCAACTGCCCGAAGCAGCAGCACAGCTCTTCCACTGCCAAAACAACTCCACCTGCCTCATGAACTTCACATACCATCAGCTGTCCTGGCAGGTATCTAGGAAACCCTGTTGGGTCACTTCGGGTCCCATGCCCATTGAGCCCAGTGGGATTGAATCAAGCAGCTTCAGCACCCACACAAAACTAACATGGAGCTCCTCACTCAAGGCGCTCAAAACTCCACAGCCAAAGAAAAGTTCAGTGCCCAAGCCATTTCCCGCTGCCATGGAAACCAAGTGCTCTGGCAGCACATATGTCTGAAAATGGATATGACACCTAGGGAAGGGAGTGTGGTGGTGAATGGCAACTGCCCGAAGCAGCAGCACAGCTCTTCCAGTGCCAAAACAACTCCACCTGCCTCATGAACTTCACATATCATCAGCTGTCCTGGCAGCTATCTAGGAAACCCTGTTGGGTCACTTCCGGTCCCATGCCCATTGAGCCCAGTGGGATGGAATCAAGCAGCTTCAGCACCCACACAGAACGAACATGGAGCTCCTCACTCAAGGCGCTCAAAACTCCACAGCCAAAGACAAGTTCAGTGCCCAAGCCATTTCCCGCTGCCATGGAAACCAAGTGCTCTGGCAGCACATATCTCTGAAAGTGGATATGACACCTAGGGAAGGGAGTGTGGTGGTGAATGGCAACTGCCCGAAGCAGCAGCACAGCTCTTCTAGTGCCAAAACTACTCCACCTGCCTCATGAACTTGACATACCATCAGCTGTCCTGGCAGCTATCTAGGAAACCCTGTTGGGTCACTTCCGGTCCCATGCCCATTGAGCCCAGTGGGATGGAATCAAGCAGCTTCAGCATCCACGCAAAACTAACATGGAGCTCCTCACTCAAGGCGCTCAAAGCTCCACGGCCAAAGACAAGTTCAGTGCCCAAGCCATTTCCCGCTGCCATGGAAACCAAGTGCTCTGGCAGCACATATGTCTGAAAGTGGATATGACACCTAGGGAAGGGAGTGTGGTGGTGAATGGCAACTGCCCGAAGCAGCAGCACAGCTCTTCCAGTGCCAAAACAACTCCACCTGCCTCATGAACTTGACATACCATCAGCTGTCCTGGCACCTATCTAGGAAACCCTGTTGGGTCACTTCCGGTCCCATGCCCATTGAGCCCAGTGGGATGGAATCAAGCAGCTTCAGCACCCACACAAAACTAACATGGAGCTCCTCACTCAAGGCGCTCAAAACTCCACGGCCAAAGACAAGTTCAGTGCCCAAGCCATTTCCCGCTGCCATGGAAACCAAGTGCTCTGGCAGCACATATGTCTGAAAGTGGATATGACACCTAGGGAAGGGAGTGTGCTGGTGAATGGCAACTGTCTGAAGCAGCAGCACAGCTCTTCCACTGCCAAAACAACTCCACCTGTCTCATGAACTTCACATACCATCAGCTGTCCTGGCAGCTATCTAGGAAACCCTGTTGGGTCACTTCCGGTCCCATGCCCATTGAGCCCAGTGGGATGGAATCAAGTAGCTTCAGCACCCACACAAAACGAACATGGAGCTCCTCACTCAAGGCGCTCAAAACTACATGGCCAAAGACAAGTTCAGTGCCCAAGCCATTTCCCGCTGCCATGGAAACCAAGTGCTCTGGCAGCACATATGTCTGAAAATGGATGTGACACCTAGGGAAGGGAGTGTGTTGGTGAATGGCAACTGCCCGAAGCAGCAGCACAGCTCTTCCAGTGCCAAAACAACTCCACCTGCCTCATGAACTTCACATACCATCAGCTGTCCTGGCAGCTATCTAGGAAACCCTGTTGGGTCACTTCGGGTCCCATGCCCATTGAGCCCAGTGGGATGGAATCAAGCAGCTTCAGCACCCACACAAAACTAACATGGAGCTCCTCACTCAAGGCACTCAAAACTTCACGGCCAAAGACAAGTTCAGTGCCCAAGCCATTTCCCGCTGCCATGGAAACCAAGTGCTCTGGCAGCACATATGTCTGAAAGTGGATATGACACCTAGGGAAGGGAGTGTGGTGGTGAATGGCAACTGCCCGAAGCAGCAGCACAGCTCTTCCACTGCCAAAACAACTCCACCTGCCTCATGAACTTCACATACCATCAGCTGTCCTGGCAGCTATCTAGGAAACCCTGTTGGGTCACTTCCGGTCCCATGCCCATTGAGCCCAGTGGGATGGAATCAAGCAGCTTCAGCACCCACACAGAACGAACATGGAGCTCCTCACTCAAGGCGCTCAAAACTCCACAGCCAAAGACAAGTTCAGTGCCCAAGCCATTTCCCGCTGCCATGGAAACCAAGTGCTCTGGCAGCACATATCTCTGAAAGTGGATATGACACCTAGGGAAGGGAGTGTGGTGGTGAATGGCAACTGCCCGAAGCAGCAGCACAGCTCTTCTAGTGCCAAAACTACTCCACCTGCCTCATGAACTTGACATACCATCAGCTGTCCTGGCACCTATCTAGGAAACCCTGTTGGGTCACTTCCGGTCCCATGCCCATTGAGCCCAGTGGGATGGAATCAAGCAGCTTCAGCATCCACGCAAAACTAACATGGAGCTCCTCACTCAAGGCGCTCAAAGCTCCACGGCCAAAGACAAGTTCAGTGCCCAAGCCATTTCCCGCTGCCATGGAAACCAAGTGCTCTGGCAGCACATATGTCTGAAAGTGGATATGACACCTAGGGAAGGGAGTGTGGTGGTGAATGGCAACTGCCCGAAGCAGCAGCACAGCTCTTCCAGTGCCAAAACAACTCCACCTGCCTCATGAACTTGACATACCATCAGCTGTCCTGGCACCTATCTAGGAAACCCTGTTGGGTCACTTCCGGTCCCATGCCCATTGAGCCCAGTGGGATGGAATCAAGCAGCTTCAGCACCCACACAAAACTAACATGGAGCTCCTCACTCAAGGCGCTCAAAACTCCACGGCCAAAGACAAGTTCAGTGCCCAAGCCATTTCCCGCTGCCATGGAAACCAAGTGCTCTGGCAGCACATATGTCTGAAAGTGGATATGACACCTAGGGAAGGGAGTGTGCTGGTGAATGGCAACTGTCTGAAGCAGCAGCACAGCTCTTCCACTGCCAAAACAACTCCACCTGTCTCATGAACTTCACATACCATCAGCTGTCCTGGCAGCTATCTAGGAAACCCTGTTGGGTCACTTCCGGTCCCATGCCCATTGAGCCCAGTGGGATGGAATCAAGTAGCTTCAGCACCCACACAAAACGAACATGGAGCTCCTCACTCAAGGCGCTCAAAACTACATGGCCAAAGACAAGTTCAGTGCCCAAGCCATTTCCCGCTGCCATGGAAACCAAGTGCTCTGGCAGCACATATGTCTGAAAATGGATGTGACACCTAGGGAAGGGAGTGTGTTGGTGAATGGCAACTGCCCGAAGCAGCAGCACAGCTCTTCCAGTGCCAAAACAACTCCACCTGCCTCATGAACTTCACATACCATCAGCTGTCCTGGCAGCTATCTAGGAAACCCTGTTGGGTCACTTCGGGTCCCATGCCCATTGAGCCCAGGGGGATGGAATCAAGCAGCTTCAGCACCCACACAAAACTAACATGGAGCTCCTCACTCAAGGCACTCAAAACTTCACGGCCAAAGACAAGTTCAGTGCCCAAGCCATTTCCCGCTGCCATGGAAACCAAGTGCTCTGGCAGCACATATGTCTGAAAGTGGATATGACACCTAGGGAAGGGAGTGTGGTGGTGAATGGCAACTGCCCGAAGCAGCAGCACAGCTCTTCCAGTGCCAAAACAACTCCACCTGCCTCATGAACTTCACATACCATCAGCTGTCCTGGCAGCTATCTAGGAAACCCTGTTGGGTCACTTCCGGTCCCATGCCCATTGAGCCCAGTGGGATGGAATCAAGCAGCTTCAGCACCCACACAAAACTAACATGGAGCTCCTCACTCAAGGCGCTCAAAACTCCACAGCCAAAGACTAGTTCAGTGCCCAAGCCATTTCCCGCTGCCATGGAAACCAAGTGCTCTGGCAGCACATATGTCTGAAAATGGATATGACACCTAGGGAAGGGAGTGTGGTGGTGAATGGCAACTGCCCGAAGCAGCAGCACAGCTCTTCCAGTGACAAAACAACTCCACCTGCCTCATGAACTTCACATACCATCAGCTGTCCTGGCAGCTATCTAGGAAACCCTGTTGGGTCACTTCCGGTCCCATGCCCATTGAGCCCAGTGGGATGGAATCAAGCAGCTTCAGCACCCACACAGAACGAACATGGAGCTCCTCACTCAAGGCGCTCAAAACTCCACGGCCAAAGACAAGTTCAGTGCCCAAGCCATTTCCCGCTGCCATGGAACTCAAGTGCTCTGGCAGCACATATGTGTGAAAGTGGATATGACACCTAGGGAAAGGAGTGTGCTGGTGAATGGCAACTGCCCGAAGCAGCAGCACAGCTCTTCCACTGCCAAAACAACTCCACCTGCCTCATGAACTTCACATACCATCAGCTGTCTTGGCGGCTATCTAGGAAACTCTGTTGTGTCACTTCCGGTCCCATGCCCATTGAGCCCAGTGGGATGGAATCAAGCAGCTTCAGCACCCACACAAAACGAACATGGAGCTCCTCACTCAAGGCGCTCCAAACTCCACGGCCAAAGACAAGTTCAGTGCCCAAGCCATTTCCCGCTGCCATGGAAACCAAGTGCTCTGTCAGCACATATGTCTGAAAGTGGATATGACACCTAGGGAAGGGAGTGTGGTGGTGAATGGCAACTGCCCGAAGCAGCAGCACAGCTCTTCCACTGCCAATACAACTCCAACTGCCTCATGAACTTCACATACCATCAGCTGTCCTGGCAGCTATCTAGGAAAACCTGTTGGGTCACTTCCGGTCCCATGCCCATTGAGCCCAGTGGGATGGAATCAAGCAGCTTCAGCACCCACACAGAACGAACATGGAGCTCCTCACTCAAGGCGCTCAAAACTCCACAGCCAAAGACAAGTTCAGTGCCCAAGCCATTTCCCGCTGCCATGGAAACCAAGTGCTCTGGCAGCACATATCTCTGAAAGTGGATATGACACCTAGGGAAGGGAGTGTGCTGGTGAATGGCAACTGCCCGAAGCAGCAGCACAGCTCTTCCAGTGCCAAAACTACTCCACCTGCCTCATGAACTTGACATACCATCAGCTGTCCTGGCACCTATCTAGGAAACCCTGTTGGGTCACTTCCGGTCCCATGCCCATTGAGCCCAGTGGGATGGAATCAAGCAGCTTCAGCATCCACGCAAAACTAACATGGAGCTCCTCACTCAAGGCGCTCAAAGCTCCACGGCCAAAGACAAGTTCAGTGCCCAAGCCATTTCCCGCTGCCATGGAAACCAAGTGCTCTGGCAGCACATATGTCTGAAAGTGGATATGACACCTAGGGAAGGGAGTGTGGTGGTGAATGGCAACTGCCCGAAGCAGCAGCACAGCTCTTCCAGTGCCAAAACAACTCCACCTGCCTCATGAACTTGACATACCATCAGCTGTCCTGGCAGCTATCTAGGAAACCCTGTTGGGTCACTTCCGGTCCCATGCCCATTGAGCCCAGTGGGATGGAATCAAGCAGCTTCAGCACCCACACAAAACTAACATGGAGCTCCTCACTCAAGGCGCTCAAAACTCCACGGCCAAAGACAAGTTCAGTGCCCAAGCCATTTCCCGCTGCCATGGAAACCCAGTGCTCTGGCAGCACATATGTCTGAAAGTGGATATGACACCTAGGGAAGGGAGTGTGCTGGTGAATGGCAACTGTCTGAAGCAGCAGCACAGCTCTTCCACTGCCAAAACAACTCCACCTGTCTCATGAACTTCACATACCATCAGCTGTCCTGGCAGCTATCTAGGAAACCCTGTTGGGTCACTTCCGGTCCCATGCCCATTGAGCCCAGTGGGATGGAATCAAGTAGCTTCAGCACCCACACAAAACGAACATGGAGCTCCTCACTCAAGGCGCTCAAAACTACATGGCCAAAGACAAGTTCAGTGCCCAAGCCATTTCCCGCTGCCATGGAAACCAAGTGCTCTGGCAGCACATATGTCTGAAAATGGATGTGACACCTAGGGAAGGGAGTGTGTTGGTGAATGGCAACTGCCCGAAGCAGCAGCACAGCTCTTCCAGTGATAAAACAACTCCACCTGCCTCATGAACTTCACATACCATCAGCTGTCCTGGCAGCTATCTAGGAAACCCTGTTGGGTCACTTCGGGTCCCATGCCCATTGAGCCCAGGGGGATGGAATCAAGCAGCTTCAGCACCCACACAAAACTAACATGGAGCTCCTCACTCAAGGCACTCAAAACTTCACGGCCAAAGACAAGTTCAGTGCCCAAGCCATTTCCCGCTGCCATGGAAACCAAGTGCTCTGGCAGCACATATGTCTGAAAGTGGATATGACACCTAGGGAAGGGAGTGTGCTGGTGAATGGCAACTGTCTGAAGCAGCAGCACAGCTCTTCCACTGCCAAAACAACTCCACCTGCCTCATGAACTTCACATACCATCAGCTGTCCTGGCAGCTATCTAGGAAACCCTGTTGGGTCACTTCCGGTCCCATGCCCATTGAGCCCAGTGGGATGGAATCAAGTAGCTTCAGCACCCACACAAAACGAACATGGAGCTCCTCACTCAAGGCGCTCAAAACTACATGGCCAAAGACAAGTTCAGTGCCCAAGCCATTTCCCGCTGCCATGGAAACCAAGTGCTCTGGCAGCACATATGTCTGAAAATGGATATGACACCTAGGGAAGGGAGTGTGCTGGTGAATGGCAACTGCCCGAAGCAGCAGCACAGCTCTTCCAGTGCCAAAACAACTCCACCTGCCTCATGAACTTCACATACCATCAGCTGTCCTGGCAGCTATCTAGGAAACCCTGTTGGGTCACTTCGGGTCCCATGCCCATTGAGCCCAGTGGGATGGAATCAAGCAGCTTCAGCACAAACACAAAACGAACATGGAGCTCCTCACGCAAGGCACTCAAAACTTCACGGCCAAAGACAAGTTCAGTGCCCAAGCCATTTCCCGCTGCCATGGAAACCAAGTGCTCTGGCAGCACATATGTCTGAAAGTGGATATGACACCTAGGGAAGGAAGTGTGCTGGTGAATGGCAACTGCCCGAAGCAGCAGCACAGCTCTTCCACTGCCAAAACTACTCCACCTGCCTCATGAACTTCACATACCATCAGCTGTCCTGGCAGCTATCTAGGAAACCCTGTTGGATCACTTCCGGTCCCATGCCCATTGAGCACAGTGGGATGGAATCAAGCAGCTTCAGCACCCACACAAAACTAACATGGAGCTCCTCACTCAAGGCGCTCAAAACTCCACAGCCAAAGACAAGTTCAGTGCCCAAGCCATTTCCCGCTGCCATGGAAACCAAGTGCTCTGGCAGCACATATGTCTGAAAATGGATATGACACCTAGGGAAGGGAGTGTGGTGGTGAATGGCAACTGCCCGAAGCAGCAGCACAGCTCTTCTAGTGCCAAAACTACTCCACCTGCCTCATGAACTTCACATACCATCAGCTGTCCTGGCAGCTATCTAGGAAACCCTGTTGGGTCACTTCGGGTCCCATGCCCATTGAGCCCAGGGGGATGGAATCAAGCAGCTTCAGCACCCACACAAAACTAACATGGAGCTCCTCACTCAAGGCACTCAAAACTTCACGGCCAAAGACAAGTTCAGTGCCCAAGCCATTTCCCGCTGCCATGGAAAACAAGTGCTCTGGCAGCACATATGTCTGAAAGTGGATATGACACCTAGGGAAGGGAGTGTGCTGGTGAATGGCAACTGCCCGAAGCAGCAGCACAGCTCTTCCACTGCCAAAACAACTCCACCTGCCTCATGAACTTCACATACCATCAGCTGTCCTGGCAGCTATCTAGGAAACCCTGTTGGGTCACTTCCGGTCCCATGCCCATTGAGCCCAGTGGGATGGAATCAAGCAGCTTCAGCACCCACACAAAACTAACATGGAGCTCCTCACTCAAGGCGCTCAAAACTCCACAGCCAAAGACTAGTTCAGTGCCCAAGCCATTTCCCGCTGCCATGGAAACCAAGTGCTCTGGCAGCACATATGTCTGAAAATGGATATGACACCTAGGGAAGGGAGTGTGGTGGTGAATGGCAACTGCCCGAAGCAGCAGCACAGCTCTTCCAGTGACAAAACAACTCCACCTGCCTCATGAACTTCACATACCATCAGCTGTCCTGGCAGCTATCTAGGAAACCCTGTTGGGTCACTTCCGGTCCCATGCCCATTGAGCCCAGTGGGATGGAATCAAGCAGCTTCAGCACCCACACAGAACGAACATGGAGCTCCTCACTCAAGGCGCTCAAAACTCCACGGCCAAAGACAAGTTCAGTGCCCAAGCCATTTCCCGCTGCCATGGAACTCAAGTGCTCTGGCAGCACATATGTGTGAAAGTGGATATGACACCTAGGGAAGGGAGTGTGCTGGTGAATGGCAACTGCCCGAAGCAGCAGCACAGCTCTTCCACTGCCAAAACAACTCCACCTGCCTCATGAACTTCACATACCATCAGCTGTCTTGGCGGCTATCTAGGAAACTCTGTTGTGTCACTTCCGGTCCCATGCCCATTGAGCCCAGTGGGATGGAATCAAGCAGCTTCAGCACCCACACAAAACGAACATGGAGCTCCTCACTCAAGGCGCTCCAAACTCCACGACCAAAGACAAGTTCAGTGCCCAAGCCATTTCCCGCTGCCATGGAAACCAAGTGCTCTGTCAGCACATATGTCTGAAAGTGGATATGACACCTAGGGAAGGGAGTCTGGTGGTGAATGGCAACTGCCCGAAGCAGCAGCACAGCTCTTCCACTGCCAATACAACTCCACCTGCCTCATGAACTTCACATACCATCAGCTGTCCTGGCAGCTATCTAGGAAAACCTGTTGGGTCACTTCCGGTCCCATGCCCATTGAGCCCAGTGGGATGGAATCAAGCAGCTTCAGCACCCACACAGAACGAACATGGAGCTCCTCACTCAAGGCGCTCAAAACTCCACAGCCAAAGACAAGTTCAGTGCATAAGCCATTTCCCGCTGCCATGGAAACCAAGTGCTCTGGCAGCACATATCTCTGAAAGTGGATATGACACCTAGGGAAGGGAGTGTGCTGGTGAATGGCAACTGCCCGAAGCAGCAGCACAGCTCTTCCAGTGCCAAAACTACTCCACCTGCCTCATGAACTTGACATACCATCAGCTGTCCTGGCAGCTATCTAGGAAACCCTGTTGGGTCACTTCCGGTCCCATGCCCATTGAGCCCAGTGGGATGGAATCAAGCAGCTTCAGCATCCACGCAAAACTAACATGGAGCTCCTCACTCAAGGCGCTCAAAGCTCCACGGCCAAAGACAAGTTCAGTGCCCAAGCCATTTCCCGCTGCCATGGAAACCAAGTGCTCTGGCAGCACATATGTCTGAAAGTGGATATGACACCTAGGGAAGGGAGTGTGCTGGTGAATGGCAACTGCCCGAAGCAGCAGCACAGCTCTTCCAGTGCCAAAACAACTCCACCTGCCTCATGAACTTCACATACCATCAGCTGTCCTGGCACCTATCTAGGAAACCCTGTTGGGTCACTTCCGGTCCCATGCTCATTGAGCCCAGTGGGATGGAATCAAGCAGCTTCAGCACCCACACAAAACGAACATGGAGCTCCTCACTCAAGGCGCTCAAAACTCCACGGCCAAAGACAAGTTCAGTGCCCAAGCCATTTCCCGCTGCCATGGAAACCAAGTGCTCTGGCAGCACATATGTCTGAAAGTGGATATGACACCTAGGGAAGGGAGTGTGCTGGTGAATGGCAACTGTCTGAAGCAGCAGCACAGCTCTTCCACTGCCAAAACAACTCCACCTGCCTCATGAACTTCACATACCATCAGCTGTCCTGGCAGCTATCTAGGAAACCCTGTTGGGTCACTTCCGGTCCCATGCCCATTGAGCCCAGTGGGATGGAATCAAGCAGCTTCAGCACCCACACAAAACGAACATGGAGCTCCTCACTCAAGGCGCTCAAAACTACATGGCCAAAGACAAGTTCAGTGCCCAAGCCATTTCCCGCTGCCATGGAAACCAAGTGCTCTGGCAGCACATATGTCTGAAAGTGGATATGACACCTAGGGAAGGGAGTGTGCTGGTGAATGGCAACTGCCCGAAGCAGCAGCACAGCTCTTCCAGTGCCAAAACAACTCCACCTGCCTCATGAACTTCACATACCATCAGCTGTCCTGGCACCTATCTAGGAAACCCTGTTGGGTCACTTCCGGTCCCATGCCCATTGAGCACAGTGGGAGGGAATCAAGCAGCTTCAGCACCCACACAAAACTAACATGGAGCTCCTCACTCAAGGCGCTCAAAATGTCACGGCCAAAGACAAGTTCAGTGCCCAAGCCATTTCCCGCTGCCATGGAAACCAAGTGCTCTGGCAGCACATATGTGTGAAAGTGGATATGACACCTAGGGAAGGGAGTGTGCTGGTGAATGGCAACTGTCTGAAGCAGCAGCACAGCTCTTCCACTGCCAAAACAACTCCACCTGCCTCATGAACTTCACATACCATCAGCTGTCCTGGCAGCTATCTAGGAAACCCTGTTGGGTCACTTCCGGTCCCATGCCCATTGAGCCCAGTGGGATGGAATCAAGTAGCTTCAGCACCCACACAAAACTAACATGGAGCTCCTCACTCAAGGCGCTCAAAACTACATGGCCAAAGACAAGTTCAGTGCCCAAGCCATTTCCCGCTGCCATGGAAACCAAGTGCTCTGTCAGCACATATGTCTGAAAATGGATATGACACCTAGGGAAGGGAGTGTGCTGGTGAATGGCAACTGCCCGAAGCAGCAGCACAGCTCTTCCAGTGCCAAAACAACTCCACCTGCCTCATGAACTTCACATACCATCAGCTGTCCTGGCAGCTATCTAGGAAACCCTGTTGGGTCACTTCCGGTCCCATGCCCATTCAGCCCAGTGGGATGGAATCAAGCAGCTTCAGCACCCGCACAAAACTAACATGGAGCTCCTCACTCAAGGCGCTCAAAACTCCACAGCCAAAGACAAGTTCAGTGCCCAAGCCATTTCCCGCTGCCATGGAAACCAAGTGCTCTGGCAGCACATATGTCTGAAAGTGGATATGACACCTAGGGAAGGGAGTGTGCTGGTGAATGGCAACTGCCCGAAGCAGCAGCACAGCTCTTCCACTGCCAAAACAACTCCACCTGCCTCATGAACTTCACATACCATCAGCTTTCCTGGCAGCTATCTAGGAAACCCTGTTCGGTCACTCCCGGTCCCATGCCCATTGAGCACAGTGGGATGGAATCAAGCAGCTTCAGCACCCACACAAAACGAACATGGAGCTCCTCACTCAAGGCGCTCAAAACTCCACGGCCAAAGACAGGTTCAGTGCCCAAGCCATTTCCCGCTGCCATGGAAACCAATTGCTCTGTCAGCACATATGTCTGAAAATGGATATGACACCTAGGGAAGGGAGTATGCTGGTGAATGGCAACTGCCCGAAGCAGCAGCACAGCTCTCCCAGTGCCAAAACAACTCCACCTGCCTCATGAACTTCACATACCATCAGCTGTCCTGGCAGCTATCTAGGAAACCCTGTTGGGTCACTTCCGGTCCCATGCCCATTGAGCCCAGTGGGATGGAATCAAGCAGCTTCAGCACCCACACAAATCTAACATGGAGCTCCTCACTCAAGGCGCTCAAAACTCCACAGCCAAAGACAAGTTCAGTGCCCAAGCCATTTCCCGCTGCCATGGAAACCAAGTGCTCTGGCAGCACATATGTCTGAAAATGGATATGACACCTAGGGAAGGGAGTGTGTTGGTGAATGGCAACTGCCTGAAGCAGCAGCACAGCTCTTTCACTGCCAAAACAACTCCACCTGCCTCATGAACTTCACATACCATCAGCTGTCCTGGCAGCTATCTAGGAAACCCTGTTGGATCACTTCTGGTCCCATGCCCATTGAGCCCAGTGGGATGGAATCAAGCAGCTTCAGCACCCACACAAAATGAACATGGAGCTCCTCACTCAAGGCGCTCAACACTTCACAGCCAAAGACAAGTTCAGTGCCCAAGCCATTTCCCGCTGCCATGGAAACCAAGTGCTCTGGCAGCACATATGTCTGAAAATGGATATGACACCTAGGGAAGGGAGTGTGCTGGTGAATGGCAACTGCCCGAAGCAGCAGCACAGCTCTTCCAGTGCCAAAACAACTCCACCTGCCTCATGAACTTCACATACCATCAGCTGTCCTGACAGCTATCTAGGAAACTCTGTTGGGTCACTTCCGGTCCCATGCTCATTGAGCCCAGTGGGATGGAATCAAGCAGCTTCAGCACCCACACAAAACTAACATGGAGCTCCTCACTCAAGGCGCTCAAAACTCCACAGCCAAAGACAAGTTCAGTGCCCAAGCCATTTCCCGCTGCCATGGAAACCAAGTGCTCTGGCAGCACATATCTCTGAAAATGGATATGACACCTAGGGAAGGGAGTGTGCTGGTGAATGGCAACTGCCCGAAGCAGCAGCACAGCTCTCCCAGTGCCAAAACAACTCCACCTGCCTCATGAACTTCACATAGCGTCAGCTGTCCTGGCAGCTATCTAGGAAACCCTGTTCGGTCACTCCCGGTCCCATGCCCATTGAGCCCAGTGGGATGGAATCAAGCAGCTTCAGCACCCACACAAAACGAACATGGAGCTCCTCACTCAAGGCGCTCAAAACTACATGGCCAAAGACAAGTTCAGTGCCCAAGCCATTTCCCACTGCCATGGAAACCAAGTGCTCTGGCAGCACATATGTCTGAAAGTGGATATGACACCTAGGGAAGGGAGTGTGCTGGTGAATGGCAACTGCCTGAGGCAGCAGCACAGCTCTTCCAGTGCCAAAACAACTCCACCTGCCTCATGAACTTCACATACCATCAGCTGTCCTGGCAGCTATCTAGGAAACCCTGTTGGGTCACTTCCGGTCCCATGCCCATTGAGCCCAGGGGGATGGAATCAAGCAGCTTCAGGAACCACACAAAACGAACATGGAGCTCCTCACTCAAGGCGCTCAAAACTCCACAGCCAAAGACAAGTTCAGTGCCCAAGCCATTTCCCGCTGCCATGGAAACCAAGTGCTCTGGCAGCACATATGTCTGAAAGTGGATATGACACCTAGGGAAGGGTGTTTGCTGGTGAATGGCAACTGCCTGAAGCAGCAGCACAGCTCTTCCACTGCCAAAACAACTCCACCTGCCTCATGAACTTCACATACCATCAGCTGTCCTGGCAGCTATCTCGGAAACCCTGTTGGGTCACATCCGGTCCCATGCTCATTGAGCCCAGTGGGATGGAATCAAGCAGCTTCAGCACCCACACAAAACGAACATGGAGCTCCTCACTCAAGGCGCTCAAAACTCCACAGCCAAAGACAAGTTCAGTGCCCAAGCCATTTCCCTCTGCCATGGAAACCAATTGCTCTGGCAGCACATATGTCTGAAAATGGATATGACACCAAGGGAAGGGAGTGTGTTGGTGAATGGCAACTGCCTGAAGCAGCAGCACAGCTCTTTCACTGCCAAAACAACTCCACCTGCCTCATGAACTTCACATACCATCAGCTGTCCTGGCAGCTATCTAGGAAACCCTGTTGGATCACTTCTGGTCCCATGCCCATTGAGCCCAGTGGGATGGAATCAAGCAGCTTCAGCACCCACACAAAACGAACATGGAGCTCTTCACTCAAGGCGCTCAACACTTCACAGCCAAAGACAAGTTCAGTGCCCAAGCCATTTCCCGCTGCCATGGAAACCAAGTGCTCTGGCAGCACATATGTCTGAAAGTGGATATGACACCTAGGGAAGGGAGTGTGCTGGTGAATGGCAACTGCCCGAAGAAGCCCCAAAGCTCTTCCAGTGCCAAAACAACTCCACCTGCCTCATGAACTTCACATACCATCAGCTGTCCTGGCAGCTATCTAGGAAACCCTGTTCGGTCACTCCCGGTCCCATGCCCATTGAGCCCAGTGGGATGGAATCAAGCAGCTTCAGCACCCACACAAAACGAACATGGAGCTCCTCACTCAAGGCGCTCAAAACTCCACAGCCAAAGACAAGTTCAGTGCCCAAGCCATTTCCCACTGCCATGGAAACCAAGTGCTCTGGCAGCACATATGTGTGAAAGTGGATATGACACCTAGGGAAAGGAGTGTGCTGGTGAATGGCAACTGCCCGAAGCAGCAGCACAGCTCTTCCACTGCCAAAACAACTCCACCTGCCTCATGAACTTCACATACCATCAGCTGTCTTGGCGGCTATCTAGGAAACTCTGTTGTGTCACTTCCGGTCCCATGCCCATTGAGCCCAGTGGGATGGAATCAAGCAGCTTCAGCACCCACACAAAACGAACATGGAGCTCCTCACTCAAGGCGCTCCAAACTCCACGACCAAAGACAAGTTCAGTGCCCAAGCCATTTCCCGCTGCCATGGAAACCAAGTGCTCTGTCAGCACATATGTCTGAAAGTGGATATGACACCTAGGGAAGGGAGTCTGGTGGTGAATGGCAACTGCCCGAAGCAGCAGCACAGCTCTTCCACTGCCAATACAACTCCACCTGCCTCATGAACTTCACATACCATCAGCTGTCCTGGCAGCTATCTAGGAAAACCTGTTGGGTCACTTCCGGTCCCATGCCCATTGAGCCCAGTGGGATGGAATCAAGCAGCTTCAGCACCTACACAGAACGAACATGGAGCTCCTCACTCAAGGCGCTCAAAACTCCACAGCCAAAGACAAGTTCAGTGCATAAGCCATTTCCCGCTGCCATGGAAACCAAGTGCTCTGGCAGCACATATCTCTGAAAGTGGATATGACACCTAGGGAAGGGAGTGTGCTGGTGAATGGCAACTGCCCGAAGCAGCAGCACAGCTCTTCCAGTGCCAAAACTACTCCACCTGCCTCATGAACTTGACATACCATCAGCTGTCCTGGCAGCTATCTAGGAAACCCTGTTGGGTCACTTCCGGTCCCATGCCCATTGAGCCCAGTGGGATGGAATCAAGCAGCTTCAGCATCCACGCAAAACTAACATGGAGCTCCTCACTCAAGGCGCTCAAAGCTCCACGGCCAAAGACAAGTTCAGTGCCCAAGCCATTTCCCGCTGCCATGGAAACCAAGTGCTCTGGCAGCACATATGTCTGAAAGTGGATATGACACCTAGGGAAGGGAGTGTGGTGGTGAATGGCAACTGCCCGAAGCAGCAGCACAGCTCTTCCAGTGCCAAAACAACTCCACCTGCCTCATGAACTTCACATACCATCAGCTGTCCTGGCACCTATCTAGGAAACCCTGTTGGGTCACTTCCGGTCCCATGCTCATTGAGCCCAGTGGGATGGAATCAAGCAGCTTCAGCACCCACACAAAACGAACATGGAGCTCCTCACTCAAGGCGCTCAAAACTCCACGGCCAAAGACAAGTTCAGTGCCCAAGCCATTTCCCGCTGCCATGGAAACCAAGTGCTCTGGCAGCACATATGTCTGAAAGCGGATATGACACCTAGGGAAGGGAGTGTGCTGGTGAATGGCAACTGTCTGAAGCAGCAGCACAGCTCTTCCACTGCCAAAACAACTCCACCTGCCTCATGAACTTCACATACCATCAGCTGTCCTGGCAGCTATCTAGGAAACCCTGTTGGGTCACTTCCGGTCCCATGCCCATTGAGCCCAGTGGGATGGAATCAAGTAGCTTCAGCACCCACACAAAACGAACATGGAGCTCCTCACTCAAGGCGCTCAAAACTACATGGCCAAAGACAAGTTCAGTGCCCAAGCCATTTCCCGCTGCCATGGAAACCAAGTGCTCTGGCAGCACATATGTCTGAAAATGGATATGACACCTAGGGAAGGGAGTGTGCTGGTAAATGGCAACTGCCCGAAGCAGCAGCACAGCTCTTCCAGTGCCAAAACAACTCCACCTGCCTCATGAACTTCACATACCATCAGCTGTCCTGGCAGCTATCTAGGAAACCCTGTTGGGTCACTTCGGGTCCCATGCCCATTGAGCCCAGTGGGATGGAATCAAGCAGCTTCAGCACAAACACAAAACGAACATGGAGCTCCTCACGCAAGGCACTCAAAACTTCACGGCCAAAGACAAGTTCAGTGCCCAAGCCATTTCCCGCTGCCATGGAAACCAAGTGCTCTGGCAGCACATATGTCTGAAAGTGGATATGACACCTAGGGAAGGAAGTGTGCTGGTGAATGGCAACTGCCCGAAGCAGCAGCACAGCTCTTCCACTGCCAAAACTACTCCACCTGCCTCATGAACTTCACATACCATCAGCTGTCCTGGCAGGTATCTAGGAAACCCTGTTGGGTCACTTCCGGTCCCATGCCCATTGAGCACAGTGGGATGGAATCAAGCAGCTTCAGCACCCACACAGAACGAACATGGAGCTCCTCACTCAAGGCGCTCAAAACTCCACAGCCAAAGACAAGTTCAGTGCCCAAGCCATTTCCCGCTGCCATGGAAACCAAGTGCTCTGGCAGCACATATGTCTGAAAATGGATATGACACCTAGGGAAGGGAGTGTGGTGGTGAATGGCAACTGCCCGAAGCAGCAGCACAGCTCTTCTAGTGCCAAAACTACTCCACCTGCCTCATGAACTTGACATACCATCAGCTGTCCTGGCAGCTATCTAGGAAACCCTGTTGGGTCACTTCCGGTCCCATGCCCATTGAGCCCAGTGGGATGGAATCAAGCAGCTTCAGCACCCACACAGAACGAACATGGAGCTCCTCACTCAAGGCGCTCAAAGCTCCACAGCCAAAGACAAGTTCAGTGCCCAAGCCATTTCCCGCTGCCATGGAAACCAAGTGCTCTGGCAGCACATATGTCTGAAAGTGGATATGACACCTAGGGAAGGGAGTGTGGTGGTGAATGGCAACTGCCCGAAGCAGCAGCACAGCTCTTCCAGTGCCAAAACTACTCCACCTGCCTCATGAACTTGACATACCATCAGCTGTCCTGGCACCTATCTAGGAAACCCTGTTGGGTCACTTCCGGTCCCATGCTCATTGAGCCCAGTGGGATGGAATCAAGCAGCTTCAGCATCCACGCAAAACTAACATGGAGCTCCTCACTCAAGGCGCTCAAAGCTCCACGGCCAAAGACAAGTTCAGTGCCCAAGCCATTTCCCGCTGCCATGGAAACCAAGTGCTCTGGCAGCACATATGTCTGAAAGTGGATATGACACCTAGGGAAGGGAGTGTGCTGGTGAATGGCAACTGCCCGAAGCAGCAGCACAGCTCTTCCAGTGCCAAAACAACTCCACCTGCCTCATGAACTTCACATACCATCAGCTGTCCTGGCACCTATCTAGGAAACCCTGTTGGGTCACTTCCGGTCCCATGCCCATTGAGCCCAGTGGGAGGGAATCAAGCAGCTTCAGCACCCACACAAAACTAACATGGAGCTCCTCACTCAAGGCGCTCAAAATGTCACGGCCAAAGACAAGTTCAGTGCCCAAGCCATTTCCCGCTGCCATGGAAACCAAGTGCTCTGGCAGCACATATGTGTGAAAGTGGATATGACACCTAGGGAAGGGAGTGTGCTGGTGAATGGCAACTGTCTGAAGCAGCAGCACAGCTCTTCCACTGCCAAAACAACTCCACCTGCCTCATGAACTTCACATACCATCAGCTGTCCTGGCAGCTATCTAGGAAACCCTGTTGGGTCACTTCCGGTCCCATGCCCATTGAGCCCAGTGGGATGGAATCAAGTAGCTTCAGCACCCACACAAAACTAACATGGAGCTCCTCACTCAAGGCGCTCAAAACTACATGGCCAAAGACAAGTTCAGTGCCCAAGCCATTTCCCTCTGCCATGGAAACCAAGTGCTCTGTCAGCACATATGTCTGAAAATGGATATGACACCTAGGGAAGGGAGTGTGCTGGTGAATGGCAACTGCCCGAAGCAGCAGCACAGCTCTTCCAGTGCCAAAACAACTCCACCTGCCTCATGAACTTCACATACCATCAGCTGTCCTGGCAGCTATCTAGGAAACCGTGTTGGGTCACTTCCGGTCCCATGCCCATTCAGCCCAGTGGGATGGAATCAAGCAGCTTCAGCACCCGCACAAAACTAACATGGAGCTCCTCACTCAAGGCGCTCAAAACTCCACAGCCAAAGACAAGTTCAGTGCCCAAGCCATTTCCCGCTGCCATGGAAACCAAGTGCTCTGGCAGCACATATGTCTGAAAGTGGATATGACACCTAGGGAAGGGAGTGTGCTGGTGAATGGCAACTGCCCGAAGCAGCAGCACAGCTCTTCCACTGCCAAAACAACTCCACCTGCCTCATGAACTTCACATACCATCAGCTTTCCTGGCAGCTATCTAGGAAACCCTGTTCGGTCACTCCCGGTCCCATGCCCATTGAGCACAGTGGGATGGAATCAAGCAGCTTCAGCACCCACACAAAACGAACATGGAGCTCCTCACTCAAGGCGCTCAAAACTCCACGGCCAAAGACAGGTTCAGTGCCCAAGCCATTTCCCGCTGCCATGGAAACCAAGTGCTCTGTCAGCACATATGTCTGAAAATGGATATGACACCTAGGGAAGGGAGTATGCTGGTGAATGGCAACTGCCCGAAGCAGCAGCACAGCTCTTCCACTGCCAAAACAACTCCACCTGCCTCATGAACTTCACATACCATCAGCTGTCCTGGCAGCTATCTAGGAAACCCTGTTGGGTCACTTCCGGTCCCATGCCCATTGAGCCCAGTGGGATGGAATCAAGCAGCTTCAGCACCCACACAAATCTAACATGGAGCTCCTCACTCAAGGCGCTCAAAACTCCACAGCCAAAGACAAGTTCAGTGCCCAAGCCATTTCCCGCTGCCATGGAAACCAAGTGCTCTGGCAGCACATATGTCTGAAAATGGATATGACACCTAGGGAAGGGAGTGTGTTGGTGAATGGCAACTGCCTGAAGCAGCAGCACAGCTCTTTCACTGCCAAAACAACTCCACCTGCCTCATGAACTTCACATACCATCAGCTGTCCTGGCAGCTATCTAGGAAACCCTGTTGGATCACTTCTGGTCCCATGCCCATTGAGCCCAGTGGGATGGAATCAAGCAGCTTCAGCACCCACACAAAATGAACATGGAGCTCCTCACTCAAGGCGCTCAACACTTCACAGCCAAAGACAAGTTCAGTGCCCAAGCCATTTCCCGCTGCCATGGAAACCAAGTGCTCTGGCAGCACATATGTCTGAAAATGGATATGACACCTAGGGAAGGGAGTGTGCTGGTGAATGGCAACTGCCCGAAGCAGCAGCACAGCTCTTCCAGTGCCAAAACAACTCCACCTGCCTCATGAACTTCACATACCATCAGCTGTCCTGACAGCTATCTAGGAAACTCTGTTGGGTCACTTCCGGTCCCATGCTCATTGAGCCCAGTGGGATGGAATCAAGCAGCTTCAGCACCCACACAAAACTAACATGGAGCTCCTCACTCAAGGCGCTCAAAACTCCACAGCCAAAGACAAGTTCAGTGCCCAAGCCATTTCCCGCTGCCATGGAAACCAAGTGCTCTGGCAGCACATATCTCTGAAAATGGATATGACACCTAGGGAAGGGAGTGTGCTGGTGAATGGCAACTGCCCGAAGCAGCAGCACAGCTCTCCCAGTGCCAAAACAACTCCACCTGCCTCATGAACTTCACATAGCGTCAGCTTTCCTGGCAGCTATCTAGGAAACCCTGTTCGGTCACTCCCGGTCCCATGCCCATTG
The DNA here is from genome assembly GCF_030435755.1 of Ochotona princeps. Classification (NCBI taxonomy): domain Eukaryota; kingdom Metazoa; phylum Chordata; class Mammalia; order Lagomorpha; family Ochotonidae; genus Ochotona; species Ochotona princeps. The sequence goes on along the minus strand of NC_080832.1, from coordinate 139,280,245 downwards.
AGCCCAGTGGGATGGAATCAAGCAGCTTCAGCACCCACACAAAACGAACATGGAGCTCCTCACTCAAGGCGCTCAAATGTACAAGGCCAAAGACAAGTTCAGTGCCCAAGCCATTTCCCACTGCCATGGAAACCAAGTGCTCTGGCAGCACATATGTCTGAAAGTGGATATGACACCTAGGGAAGGGAGTGTGGTGGTGAATGGCAACTGCCTGAGGCAGCAGCACAGCTCTTCCAGTGCCAAAACAACTCCACCTGCCTCATGAACTTCACATACCATCAGCTGTCCTGGCAGCTATCTAGGAAACCCTGTTGGGTCACTTCCGGTCCCATGCCCATTGAGCCCAGGGGGATGGAATCAAGCAGCTTCAGGAACCACACAAAACGAACATGGAGCTCCTCACTCAAGGCGCTCAAAACTCCACAGCCAAAGACAAGTTCAGTGCCCAAGCCATTTCCCGCTGCCATGGAAACCAAGTGCTCTGGCAGCACATATGTCTGAAAGTGGATATGACACCTAGGGAAGGGAGTTTGCTGGTGAATGGCAACTGCCTGAAGCAGCAGCACAGCTCTTCCACTGCCAAAACAACTCCACCTGCCTCATGAACTTCACATACCATCAGCTGTCCTGGCAGCTATCTCGGAAACCCTGTTGGGTCACATCCGGTCCCATGCTCATTGAGCCCAGTGGGATGGAATCAAGCAGCTTCAGCACCCACACAAAACGAACATGGAGCTCCTCACTCAAGGCGCTCAAAACTCCACAGCCAAAGACAAGTTCAGTGCCCAAGCCATTTCCCGCTGCCATGGAAACCAATTGCTCTGGCAGCACATATGTCTGAAAATGGATATGACACCTAGGGAAGGGAGTGTGTTGGTGAATGGCAACTGCCTGAAGCAGCAGCACAGCTCTTTCACTGCCAAAACAACTCCACCTGCCTCATGAACTTCACATACCATCAGCTGTCCTGGCAGCTATCTAGGAAACCCTGTTGGATCACTTCTGGTCCCATGCCCATTGAGCCCAGTGGGATGGAATCAAGCAGCTTCAGCACCCACACAAAACGAACATGGAGCTCCTCACTCAAGGCGCTCAACACTTCACAGCCAAAGACAAGTTCAGTGCCCAAGCCATTTCCCGCTGCCATGGAAACCAAGTGCTCTGGCAGCACATATGTCTGAAAGTGGATATGACACCTAGGGAAGGGAGTGTGCTGGTGAATGGCAACTGCCCGAAGAAGCCTCAAAGCTCTTCCAGTGCCAAAACAACTCCACCTGCCTCATGAACTTCACATACCATCAGCTGTCCTGGCAGCTATCTAGAAACCCTGTTGGGTCACTTCCGGTCCCATGCCCATTGAGCCCAGTGGGATGGAATCAAGCAGCTTGAGCACCCACACAAAACGAACATGGAGCTCCTCACTCAAGGCGCTCAAAACTCCACAGCCAAAGACAAGTTCAGTGCCCAAGCCATTTCCCGCTGCCATGGAAACCAAGTGCTCTGGCAGCACATATGTCTGAAAGTGGATATGACACCTAGGGAAGGGAATGTGTTGGTGAATGGCAACTGCCCGAAGCAGCAGCACAGCTCTTCCAGTGCCAAAACAACTCCACCTGCCTCATGAACTTCACATACCATCAGCTGTACTGGCACCTATCTAGGAAACCCTGTTGGGTCACTTCCGGTCCCATGACCATTGAGCCCAGTGGGATGGAATCAAGCAGCTTCAGCACCCACACAAAACGAACATGGAGCTCCTCACTCAAGGCGCTCAAAACTTCACAACAAAAGACAAGTTCAGTGCTGAAGATATTTCCCGCTGCCATGGAAACCAAGTGCTCTGGCAGCACATATCTCTGAAAGTGGATATGACACTTAGGGAAGGGAGTGTGGTGGTGAATGGCAACTGCCTGAAGCAGCAGCACAGCTCTTCCACTGCCAAAACAACTCCACCTGCCTCATGAACTTCACATACCATCAGCTGTCCTGGCAGGTATCTAGGAAACCCTGATGGGTCACTTCTGGTCCCATGCCCATTGAGCCCAGTGGGATGGAATCAAGCAGCTTCAGCACCCACACAAAACGAACATGGAGCTCCTCACTCAAGGCGCTCAAAACTCCACAGCCAAAGACAAGTTCAGTGCCCAAGCCATTTCCCGCTGCCATGGAAACCAAGTGCTCTGGCAGCACATATGTCTGAAAGTGGATATGACACCTAGGGAAGGGAGTGTGGTGGTGAATGGCAACTGCCCGAAGCAGCAGCACAGCTCTTCCACTGCTAAAACAACTCCACCTGCCTCATGAACTTCACATACCATCAGCTGTCCTGGCAGCTATCTAGGAAACCCTGTTGGGTCACTTCCGGTCCCATGCCCATTGAGCCCAGTGGGATGGAATCAAGCAGCTTCAGCACCCACACAAAACGAACATGGAGCTCCTCACTCAAGGCGCTCAAAACTCCACGGCCAAAGACAAGATTAGTGCTGAAGCCATTTCCCGCTGCCATGGAAACCAAGTGCTCTGGCAGCACATATGTCTGAAAGTGGATATGACACCTAGGGAAGGGAGTGTGTTGGTGAATTGCAAATGCCCGCAGCAGCAGCACAGCTCTTCCACTGCAAAAACAACATCACCTGCCTCATGAACTTCACATACCATCAGCTGTTTTGGCAGCTATCTAGGAAACCCTGTTGAGTCACTTCCTGTCCCATGACCATTGAGCCCAGGGGGATGGAATCAAGCAGCTTCAGCACCCACACAAAACGAACATGGAGCTCCTCACTCAAGGCGCTAAAAACTCCTCGGCCAAAGACAAGTTCAGTGCCCAAGCCATTTTCCGCTGCCATGGAAACCAAGTGCTCTGGCAGCACATATGTCTGAAAATGGATATGACACCTAGGGAAGGGAGTGTGTTGGTGAATTGCAACTGCCTGAAGCAGCAGCACAGCTCTTCCAGTGCCAAAACAACTCCACCTGCCTCATGAACTTCACATACCATCAGCTGTCCTGGCAGCTATCTAGGAACCCCTGTTGGGTCACTTCCGGTCCCATGCCCATTGAGCCCAGTGGGATGGAATCAAGCAGCTTCAGGAACCACACAAAACGAACATGGAGCTCCTCACTCAAGGCGCTCAAACCTACATGGCGGAAGACAAGTTCAGTGTCCAAGCCATTTCCCGCTGCCATGGAATCCAAGTGCTCTGGCAGCACATATGTCTGAAAGTGGATATGACACCTAGGGAAGGGAGTGTGCTGGTGAATGGCAACTGCCCGAAGCAGCAGCACAGCTCTTCCACTGCCAAAACAACTCCACCTGCCTCATGAACTTCACATACCATCAGCTGTCCTGGCAGCTATCTAGGAAACCCTGTTGAGTCACCTCCGGTCCCATGCCCATTGAGCCCAGGGGGTTGGAATCATGCAGCTTCAGCACCCACACAAAACGAACATGGAGCTCCTCACTCAAGGCGCTCAAAACTCCACGGCCAAAGATAAGTTCAGTGCCCAAGCCATTTCCCTCTGCCATGGAAACCAAGTGCTCTGGCAGCACATATGTCTGAAAGTGGATATGACACCTAGGGAAGGGAGTGTGTTGGTGAATGGCAACTGCCCGAAGCAGCAGCACAGCTCTTCCACTGCCAAAACAACTCCACCTGCCTCATGAACTTGACATACCATCAGCTGTCCTGGCAGCTATCTAGGAAACCCTGTTGGGTCACTTCCGGTCCCATGCCCATTGAGCCCAGTGGGATGGAATCAAGCAGCTTCAGCACCCACACAAAACGAACATGGAGCTCCTCACTCAAGGCGCTCAAAACTCCACAGCCAAACACAAGTTAGATGCCCAAGCCATTTCCCGATGCCATGGAAACCAAGTGCTCTGTCAGCACATATGTCTGAAAGTGGATATGACACCTAGGGAAGGGAGTGTGTTGGTGAATGGCAACTGCCCGAAGCAGCAGCACAGCTCTTCCAGTGCCAAAACAACTCCACCTGCCTCATGAACTTCACATACCATCAGCTGTCCTGGCAGCTATCTAGGAAACCCTGTTGGGTCACTTCCGGTCCCATGCCAATTGAGCCCAGTGGGATGGAATCAAGCAGCTTCAGCACCCACACAAAACGAACATAGAGCTCCTCAAGGCTCTCAAAACTCCGCAGCCAAAGACAAGTTCAGTGCCCAAGCCATTTCCCGCTGCCATGGAAATCAAGTGCTCTGGCAGCACATATGTCTGAAAGTGGATATGACACCTAGGGAAGGGAGTGTGGTGGTGAATGGCAACTGCCCGAAGCAGCAGCACAGCTCTTCCACTGCCAAAACAACTCCACCTGCCTCATGAACTTCACATACCATCAGCTGTCCTGGCAGCTATCTAGGAAACCCTGTTGGGTCACTTCGGGTCCCATGCCCATTGAGCCCAGGGGGATGGAATCAAGCAGCTTCAGCACCCACACAAATCTAGCATGGAGCTCCTCACTCAAGGCGCTCAAAACTCCACAGCCAAAGACGAGTTCAGTGCCCAAGCCATTTGCCGCTGCCATGGAAAGCAAGTGCTCTGGCAGCACATATGTCTGAAAGTGGATATGACACCTAGGGAAGGGAGTGTGTTGGTGAATAGCAACTGCCCGAAGCAGCAGCACAGCTCTTCCAGTGCCAAAACAACTCCACCTGCGTCATGAACTTCACATACCATCAGCTGTCCTGGCAGCTATCTAGGAAACCCTGTTGGCTCACTTCCGGTCCCATGCCCATTGAGCCCAGTGGGATGGAATCAAGCAGCTTCAGCACCCACACAAAACGAACATAGAGCTCCTCAAGGCTCTCAAAACTCCGCAGCCAAAGACAAGTTCAGTGCCCAAGCCATTTCCCGCTGCCATGGAAATCAAGTGCTCTGGCAGCACATATGTCTGAAAGTGGATATGACACCTAGGGAAGGGAGTGTGCTGGTGAATGGCAACTGCCCGAAGCAGCAGCACAGCTCTTCCACTGCCAAAACAACTCCACCTGCCTCATGAACTTCACATACCATCAGCTGTCCTGGCAGCTATCTAGGAAACCCTGTTGGGTCACTTCGGGTCCCATGCCCATTGAGCCCAGTGGGATGGAATCAATCAGCTTGAGAACCCACACAAATCTAGCATGGATCTCCTCACTCAAGGGGCTCAAAACTCCGCAGCGAAAGACAAGTTCAGTGCCCAAGCCATTTCCCGCTGCCATGGAAACCAAGTGCTCTGGCAGCACATATGTCTGAAAGTGGATATGACACCTAGGGAAGGGAGTGTGCTGGTGAATGGCAACTGCCCGAAGCAGCAGCACAGCTCTTCCACTGCCAAAACAACTCCACCTGCCTCATGAACTTCACATACCATCAGCTGTTCTGGCAGCTATCTAGGAACCCCTGTTGGGTCACTTCCGGTCCCATGCCCATTGAGCCCAGTGGGATGGAATCAAGCAGCTTGAGCACCCACACAAAACGAACATGGAGCTCTTCACTCAAGGCGCTCAAAATTCCATTGCCAAAGACAAGTTCAGTGCCCAAGCCATTTCCCGCTGCCATGGAAACCAAGTGCTCTGGCAGCACATATGTCTGAAAGTGGATATGACACCTAGGGAAGGGAGTGTGCTGGTGAATGGCAACTGCCTGGAGCAGCAGCAGAGCTCTTCCACTGCCAAAACAACTCCACCTGCCTCATGAACTTCACATACCATCAGCTGTCCTGGCAGCTATCTAGGACCCTGCTGGGTCCCTTCCGGTCCCATGCCCATTGAGCCCAGTGGGATGGAATCAAGCAGCTTCAGCACCCACACAAAACGAACATGGAGCTCCTCACTCAAGGCACTCGAAACTTCACAGCTAAAGACAAGTTCAGTGCCCAAGCCATTTCCCGCTGCCATGGAAACTAAGAGCTCTGGCAGCACATGTATCTGAAAGTGGATATGACACCTAGGGAAGGGAGTATGCTGGTGAATGTCAACTGTCCGAAGCAGCAGCCCAGCTCTTCCAGTGCCAAAACAACTCCACCTGCCTCATGAACTTCACATACCATCAGCTGTCCTGGCAGCTATCTAGGAACCCATGTTGGGTCACTTCCGGTCCCATGCCCATTGAGCCCAGTGGGATGGAATCAAGCAGCTTCAGCACCCACACAAAACGAACATGGAGCTCCTCACTCAAGGCGCTCAAACCTACATGGCGGAAGACAAGTTCAGTGCCCAAGCCATTTCCCGCTGCCATGGAAACCAAGTGCTCTGGCAGCACATATGTCTGAATGTGGATATGACAGCTAGGGAAGGGAGTGTGCTGGTGAATGGCAACTGCCCGAAGCAGCAGCACAGCTCTTCCAGTGCCAAAACAACTCCACCTGCCTCATGAACTTCACATACCATCAGCTGTCCTGGCAGCTATCTAGGAAACCCTGTTGGGTCACTTCGGGTCCCATGCCCATTGAGCCCAGTGGGATGGAATCAAGCAGCTTCAGCACAAACACAAAACGAACATGGAGCTCCTCACGCAAGGCACTCAAAACTTCACGGCCAAAGACAAGTTAGATGCCCAAGCCATTTCCCGATGCCATGGAAACCAAGTGCTCTGTCAGCACATATGTCTGAAAGTGGATATGACACCTAGGGAAGGGAGTGTGCTGGTGAATGGCAACTGCCCGAAGCAGCAGCACAGCTCTTCCAGTGCCAAAACAACTCCACCTGCCTCATGAACTTCACATACCATCAGCTGTCCTGGCAGCTATCTAGGAAACCCTGTTGAGTCACTTCCAGTCCCATGCCCATTGAGCCCAGGGGGATGGAATCATGCAGCTTGAGCACCCACACATATCTGACATGGAGCTCCTCACTCAAGGCGCTCAAAACTCCACGGCCAAAGACAAGTTCAGTGCCCAAGCCATTTTCCGCTGTCATGGAAACCAAGTGCTCTGTCAGTACATATGTATGAAAGTGGATATGACACCTAGGGAAGGGAGTGTGGTGGTGAATGGCAACTGCCCGAAGCAGCAGCACAGCTCTTCAAGTGTCAAAACAACTCCACCTGCCTCATGAACTTCACATACCATCAGCTGTCCTGGCAGCTATCTAGGAACCCATGTTGGGTCACTTCAGGTCCCATGCCCATTGAGCCCAGTGGGATGGAATCAAGCAGCTTCAGCACCCACACAAAACGAACATGGAGCTCCTCACTCAAGGCGCTCAAACCTACATGGCCAAAGACAAGTTCAGTGCCCAAGCCATTTCCCGCTGCCATGGAAACCAAGTGCTCTGGCAGCACATATGTCTGAAAGTGGATATGACACCTAGGGAAGGGAGTGTGGTGGTGAATGGCAACTGCCCGAAGCAGCAGCACAGCTCTTCCAGTGCCAAAACAACTCCACCTGCCTCATGAACTTCACATACCATCAGCTGTCCTGGCAGGTATCTAGGAAACCCTGTTGAGTCACTTCCGGACCCATGCCCATTGAGCCCAGGGGGATGGAATCAAGCAGCTTCAGCACCCACAAATATCTGACATGAAGCTCCTCACTCAAGGCGCTCAAAACTCCACAGCCAAAGACAAGTTCAGTGCCCAAGCCATTTCCCTCTGCCATGGAAACCAAGTGCTCTGGCAGCACATATGTCTGAAAGTAGATATGACACCTAGGGAAGGGAGTGTGCTGGTGAATGGCAACTGCCCGAAGCAGCAGCACAGCTCTTCCAGTGGCAAAACAACTCCACCTGCCTCATGAACTTCACATACCATCAGCTGTCCTGGCAGCTATCTAGGAAACCCTGTTGGGTCACTTCCGATCCCATGCCCCTTGAGCCCAGTGGGATGGAATCAAGCAGCTTCAGCACCCACACAAAACGAACATGGAGGTCCTCACTCAAGGCGCTCAAACCTACATGTCGGAAGACAAGTTCAGTGCCCAAGCCATTTCCCGCTGCCATGGAAACCAAGTGCTCTGGCAGCACATATGTCTGAAAGTGGATATGACACCTAGGGAAGGGAGTGTGGTGGTGAATGGCAACTGCCCATAGCAGCAGCACAGCTCTTCCACTGCTAAAACAACTCCACCTGCCTCATGAACTTCACATACCATCAGCTGTCCTGGCAGCTATCTAGGAAACCCTGTTGAGTCACTTCCGGTCCCATGCCCATTGAGCCCAGTGGGATGGAATCAAGCAGCTTGAGCACCCACACATATCTGACATGGAGCTCCTCACTCAAGTCGCTCAAATCTCCACGGCCAAAGACAAGTTCAGTGCCCAAGCCATTTCCTTCTGCCATGGAAACCAAGTGCTCTGGCAGCACATATGTCTGAAAGTAGATATGACACCTAGGGAAGGGAGTGTGTTGGTGAATGGCAACTGCCCGAAGCAGCAGCACAGCTCTTCCAGTGCCAGAACAACTCCACCTGCCTCATGAACTTCACATACCATCAGCTGTCCTGGAAGCTATCTAGGAAACCCTGTTGGGTCACTTCCGGTCCCATGCCCATTGAGCCCAGTGGGATGGAAACAAGCAGCTTCAGCACCCACACAAATCTAGCATGGAGCTCCTCACTCAAGGAGCTCAAAACTCCACAGCAAAAGACAAGTTCAGTGCCCAAGCCATTTCCCGCTGCCATGGAAACCAAGTGCTCTGGCAGCACATATGTCTGAAAGTGGATATGACACCTAGGGAAGGGAGTGTGCTGGTGAATGGCAACTGCCCGTAGCAGCAGCACAGCTCTTCCACTGCCAAAACAACTCCACCTGCCTCATGAACTTCACATACCATCAGCTGTCCTGGCAGCTATCTAGGAAACCCTGTTGGGTCACTTCCGGTCCCATGCCCATTGAGCCCAGTGGGATGGAAACAAGCAGCTTCAGCACCCACACAAAACGAACATGGAGCTCCTCACTCAAGGCGCTCAAAACTCCACAGCCAAAGACAAGTTCAGTGCCCAAGCCATTTCCCGCTGCCATGGAAACCAAGTGCTCTGGCAGCACATATGTCTGAAAGTGGATATGACACCTAGGGAAGGGAGTGTGGTGGTGAATGGCAACTGCCCGAAGCAGCACCACAGCTCTTCCACTGTCAAAACAACTCCACCTGCCTCATGAACTTGACATACCATCAGCTGTCCTGGCAGCTATCTAGGAAACCCTGTTGGGTCACTTCCGGTCGCATGCCCATTGAGCCCAGTGGGATGGAATCAAGCAGCTTCAGCACCCACACAAAACGAACATGGAGCTCCTCACTCAAGGCGCTAAAAACTCCACAGCCAAAGACAAGTTCAGTGCCCAAGCCATTTCCCGCTGCCATGGAAACCAAGTGCTCTGGCAGCACATATGTCTGAAAGTGGATATGACACCTAGGGAAGGGAGTGTGCTGGTGAATGGCAACTGCTCGAAGCAGCAGCACAGTTCTTCCACTGCCAAAACAACTCCACCTGCCTCATGAACTTCACATACCATCAGCTGTCCTGGCAGCTATCTAGGAAACCCTGTTGGGTCACTTCCGGTCCCATGCCCATTGAGCCCAGTAGGGATGGAATCAAGCAGCTTCAGCACCCACACAAAACTAACATGGAGCTCCTCACTCAAGGCGCTGAAAACTCCACAGCCAAAGACAAGTTCAGTGCCCAAGCCATTTCCCGCTGCCATGGAAACCAAGTGCTCTGGCAGCACATATCTCTGAAAGTGGATATGACACCTAGGGAAGGGAGTGTGCTGGTGAATGGCAACTGCCCGAAGCAGCAGCACAGCTCTTCCACTGCTAAAACAACTCCACCTGCCTCATGAACTTCACATACCATCAGCTGTCCTGGCAGCTATCTAGGAAACCCTGTTGGGTCACTTCCGGTCCCATGCCCATTGAGCCCAGTGGGATGGAATCAAGCAGCTTCAGCACCCACACAAAACGAACATGGAGCTCCTCACTCAAGGCGCTCAAAACTCCACGGCCAAAGACAAGATTAGTGCTCAAGCCATTTCCCGCTGCCATGGAAACCAAGTGCTCTGGCAGCACATATGTCTGAAAGTGGATATGACACCTAGGAAAGGGAGTGTGCTGGTGAATGGCAACTGCCCGAAGCAGCAGCACAGCTCTTCCACTGCCAAAACAACTCCACCTGCCTCATGAACTTCACATACCATCAGCTGTCCTGGCAGCTATCTAGGAAACCCTGTTGGGTCACTTCCGGTCCCATGCCCATTGAGCCCAGTGGGATGGAATCAAGCAGCTTCAGCACCCACACAAAACGAACATGGAGCTCTTCACTCAAGGCGCTCAAAACTCCACAGCCAAAGACAAGTTCAGTGCCCAAGCCATTTTCCGCTGCCATGGAAACCAAGTGCTCTGGCAGCACATATGTCTGAAAGTGGATATGACACCTAGGGAAGGGAGTGTGGTGGTGAATGGCAACTGTCCGAAGCAGCAGCACAGCTCTTCCACTGTTAAAACAACTCCACCTGCCTCATGAGCTTGACATACCATCAGCTGTCCTGGCAGCTATCTAGGAAACCCTGTTGGGTCACTTCCGGTCCCATGCCCATTGAGCCCAGTGGGATGGAAACAAGCAGCTTCAGCACCCACACAAATCTAGCATGGAGTTCCTCACTCAACGAGCTCAAAACTCCACAGCAAAAGACAAGTTCAGTGCCCAAGCCATTTCCCGCTGCCATGGAAACCAAGTGCTCTGGCAGCACATATGTCTGAAAGTGGATATGACACCTAGGGAAGGGAGTGTGCTGGTGAATGGCAACTGCCCGTAGCAGCAGCACAGCTCTTCCACTGCCAAAACAACTCCACCTGCCTCATGAACTTCACATACCATCAGCTGTCCTGGCAGCTATCTAGGAAACCCTGTTGGGTCACTTCCGGTCCCATGCCCATTGAGCCCAGTGGGATGGAAACAAGCAGCTTCAGCACCCACACAAAACGAACATGGAGCTCCTCACTCAAGGCGCTCAAAACTCCACAGCCAAAGACAAGTTCAGTGCCCAAGCCATTTCCCGCTGCCATGGAAACCAAGTGCTCTGGCAGCACATATGTCTGAAAGTGGATATGACACCTAGGGAAGGGAGTGTGCTGGTGAAGGGCAACTGCCCGAAGCAGCAGCACAGCTCTTCCACTGTCAAAACAACTCCACCTGCCTCATGAACTTCACATACCATCAGCTGTCCTGGCAGCTATCTAGGAAACCCTGTTGGGTCACTTCCGGTCCCATGCCCATTGAGCCCAGTGGGATGGAATCAAGCAGCTTCAGCACCCACACAAAACGAACATGGAGCTCCTCACTCAAGGCGCTAAAAACTCCACAGCTAAAGACAAGTTCAGTGCCCAAGCCATTTCCCGCTGCCATGGAAACCAAGTGCTCTGGCAGCACATATGTCTGAAAGTGGATATGACACCTAGGGAAGGGAGTGTGCTGGTGAATGGCAACTGCTCGAAGCAGCAGCACAGCTCTTCCACTGCCAAAACAACTCCACCTGCCTCATGAACTTCACATACCATCAGCTGTCCTGGCAGCTATCTAGGAACCCCTGTTGGGTCACTTCCGGTCCCATGCCCATTAAGCCCAGTGGGGATGGAATCAAGCAGCTTCAGCACCCACACAAAACTAACATGGAGCTCCTCACTCAAGGCGCTCAAAACTCCACAGCCAAAGACAAGTTCAGTGCCCAAGCCATTTCCCGCTGCCATGGAAACCAAGTGCTCTGGCAGCACATATCTCTGAAAGTGGATATGACACCTAGGGAAGGGAGTGTGCTGGTGAATGGCAACTGCCCGAAGCAGCAGCACAGCTCTTCCACTGCCAAAACAACTCCACCTGCCTCATGAACTTCACATACCATCAGCTGTCCTGGCAGCTATCTAGGAAACCCTGTTGAGTCACCTCCGGTCCCATGCCCATTGAGCCCACGGGGTTGGAATCAAGCAGCTTCAGCACCCACACAAAACGAACATGGAGCTCCTCACTCAAGGCGCTCAAAACTCCACGGCCAAAGACAAGTTCAGTGCCCAAGCCATTTCCCGCTGCCATGGAAACCAAGTGCTCTGTCAGCACATATGTCTGAAAGTGGATATGACACCTAGGGAAGGGAGTGTGTTGGTGAATGGCAACTGCCCGAAGCAGCAGCAAAGCTCTTCCAGTGCCAAAACAACTCCACCTGCCTCATGAACTTCACATACCATCAGCTGTCCTGGCAGCTATCTAGGAAACCCTGTTGGGTCACTTCCGGTCCCATGCCCATTGAGCCCAGTGGGATGGAATCAAGCAGCTTCAGCACCCACACAAAACGAACATAGAGCTCCTCAAGGCTCTCAAAACTCCACAGCCAAAGACAAGTTCAGTGCCCAAGCCATTTCCCGCTGCCATGGAAACCAAGTGCTCTGGCAGCACATATGTCTGAAAGTGGATATGACACCTAGGGAAGGGAGTGTGCTGGTGAATGGCAACTGCCCGAAGCAGCAGCACAGCTCTTCCACTACCAAAACAACTCCACCTGCCTCATGAACTTCACATACCATCAGCTGTCCTGGCAGCTATCTAGGAAACCCTGTTGGGTCACTTCGGGTCCCATGCCCATTGAGCCCAGTGGGATGGAATCAAGCAGCTTCAGCACCCACACAAATCTAGCATGGAGCTCCTCACTCAAGGCGCTCAAAACTCCATGGCCAAAGACGAGTTCAGTGCCCAAGCCATTTCCCGCTGCCATGGAAAGCAAGTGCTCTGGCAGCACATATGTCTGAAAGTGGATATGACACCTAGGGAAGGGAGTGTGTTGGTGAATGGCAACTGCCCGAAGCAGCAGCACAGCTCTTCCAGTGCCAAAACAACTCCACCTGCGTCATGAACTTCACATACCATCAGCTGTCCTGGCAGCTATCTAGGAAACCCTGTTGGCTCACTTCCGTCCCATGCCCATTGAGCCCAGTGGGATGGAATCAAGCAGCTTGAGCACCCACACAAAACGAACATAGAGCTCCTCAAGGCTCTCAAAACTCCGCAGCCAAAGCCAAGTTCAGTGCCCAAGCCATTTCCCGCTGCCATGGAAATCAAGTGCTCTGGCAGCACATATGTCTGAAAGTGGATATGACACCTAGGGAAGGGAGTGTGCTGGTGAATGGCAACTGCCCGAAGCAGCAGCACAGCTCTTCCACTGCCAAAACAACTCCACCTGCCTCATGAACTTCACATACCATCAGCTGTCCTGGCAGCTATCTAGGAAACCCTGTTGGGTCACTTCGGGTCCCATGCCCATTGAGCCCAGTGGGATGGAATCAATCAGCTTGAGAACCCACACAAATCTAGCATGGATCTCCTCACTCAAGGGGCTCAAAACTCCGCAGCCAAAGACAAGTTCAGTGCCCAAGCCATTTCCCGCTGCCATGGAAACCAAGTGCTCTGGCAGCACATATGTCTGAAAGTGGATATGACACCTAGGGAAGGGAGTGTGGTGGTGAATGGCAACTGCCCGAAGCAGCAGCACAGCTCTTCCACTGCCAAAACAACTCCACCTGCCTCATGAACTTCACATACCATCAGCTGTTCTGGCAGCTATCTAGGAACCCCTGTTGGGTCACTTCCGGTCCCATGCCCATTGAGCCCAGTGGGATGGAATCAAGCAGCTTGAGCACCCACACAAAACGAACATGGAGCTCTTCACTCAAGGCGCTCAAAATTCCATTGCCAAAGACAAGTTCAGTGCCCAAGCCATTTTCCGCTGCCATGGAAACCAAGTGCTCTGGCAGCACATATGTCTGAAAGTGGATATGACACCTAGGGAAGGGAGTGTGGTGGTGAATGGCAACTGTCCGAAGCAGCAGCACAGCTCTTCCACTGCCAAAACAACTCCACCTGCCTCATGAACTTCACATACCTACAGCTGTTCTGGCAGCTATCTAGGAACCCCTGTTGGGTCACTTCCGGTCCCATGCCCATTGAGCCCAGTGGGATGGAATCAAACAGCTTGAGCACCCACACAAAACGAACATGGAGCTCTTCACTCAAGGCGCTCAAAACTCCACGGACAAAGACAAGTTCAGTGCCCAAGCCATTTTCCGCTGCCATGGAAACCAAGTGCTCTGTCAGTACATATGTATGAAAGTGGATATGACACCTAGGGAAGGGAGTGTGGTGGTGAATGGCAACTGCCCGAAGCAGCAGCACAGCTCTTCCACTGCCAAAACAACTCCACCTGCCTCATGAACTTCACATACCATCAGCTGTTTTGGCAGCTATCTAGGAAACCCTGTTGAGTCACTTCCAGTCCCATGCCCATTGAGCCCAGGGGGATGGAATCATGCAGCTTGAGCACCCACACATATCTGACATGGAGCTCCTCACTCAAGGCGCTCAAAACTCCACTGCCAAAGACAAGTTCAGTGCCCAAGCCATTTTCCGCTGTCATGGAAACCAAGTGCTCTGTCAGTACATATGTATGAAAGTGGATATGACACCTAGGGAAGGGAGTGTGGTGGTGAATGGCAACTGCCCGAAGCAGCAGCACAGCTCTTCAAGTGTCAAAACAACTCCACCTGCAACATGAACTTCACATACCATCAGCTGTCCTGGCAGCTATCTAGGACCCTGCTGGGTCACTTCAGGTCCCATGCCCATTGAGCCCAGGGGGATGGAATCAAGCAGCTTCAGCACCCACACAAAACGAACATGGAGCTCGTCACTCAAGGCACTCGAAACTTCACAGCTAAAGACAAGTTCAGTGCCCAAGCCATTTCCCGCTGCCATGGAAACTAAGAGCTCTGGCAGCACATATGTGTGAAAGTGGATATGACACCTAGGGAAGGGAGTGTGCTGGTGAATGGCAACTGTCCGAAGCAGCAGCCCAGCTCTTCCAGTGCCAAAACAACTCCACCTGCCTCATGAACTTCACATACCATCAGCTGTCCTGGCAGCTATCTAGGAACCCATGTTGGGTCACTTCAGGTCCCATGCCCATTGAGCCCAGTGGGATGGAATCAAGCAGCTTCAGCACCCACACAAAACGAACATGGAGCTCCTCACTCAAGGCGCTCAAACCTACATGGCCAAAGACAAGTTCAGTGCCCAAGCCATTTCCCGCTGCCATGGAAACCAAGTGCTCTGGCAGCACATATGTCTGAAAGTGGATATGACACCTAGGGAAGGGAGTGTGGTGGTGAATGGCAACTGCCCGAAGCAGCAGCACAGCTCTTCCACTGCCAAAACAACTCCACCTGCCTCATGAACTTCACATACCATCAGCTGTCCTGGCAGCTATCTAGGAAACCCTGTTGAGTCACTTCCGGTCCCATGCCCATTGAGCCCAGTGGGATGGAATCAAGCAGTTTCAGCACCCACACAAAACGAACATGGAGCTCTTCACTCAAGGCGCTCAAAACTCCACGGCCAAAGACAAGTTCAGTGCCCAAGCCATTTCCCTCTGCCATGGAAACCAAGTGCTCTGGCAGCACATATGTCTGAAAGTGGATATGACACCTAGGGAAGGGAGTGTGGTGGTGAATGGCAACTGTCCGAAGCAGCAGCACAGCTCTTCCACTGCCAAAACAACTCCACCTGCCTCATGAACTTGACATACCATCAGCTGTCCTGGAAGCTATCTAGGAAACCCTGTTGGGTCACTTGCGGTCCCATGCCCATTGAGCCCAGTGGGATGGAAACAAACAGCTTCAGCACCCACACAAATCTAGCATGGAGCTCCTCACTCAAGGAGCTCAAAACTCCACAGCAAAAGACAAGTTCAGTGCCCAAGCCATTTCCCGCTGCCATGGAAACCAAGTGCTCTGGCAGCACATATGTCTGAAAGTGGATATGACACCTAGGGAAGGGAGTGTGTTGGTGAATGGCAACTGCCCGAAGCAGCAGCACAGCTCTTCCAGTGCCAAAACAACTCCACCTGCCTCATGAACTTCACATGCCGTCAGCTGTCCTGGCAGCTATCTAGGAAACACTGTTGGGTCACTTCCGGTCCCATGCCCATTGAGCCCAGTGGGATGGAATCAAGCAGCTTCAGCACCCACACAAAACGAACATGGAGCTCCTCACTCAAGGCGCTCAAAACTCCATGGCCAAAGACAAGTTCAGTGCCCAAGCCATTTCCCGCTGCCATGGAAACCAAGTGCTCTGGCAGCACATATGTCTGAAAGTGGATATGACACCTAGGGAAGGGAGTGTGCTGATGAATGGCAACTGCCCAAAACAGCAGCACAGCTCTTCTACTGTCAAAACAACTCCACCTGCCTCATGAACTTCACATACCATCAGCTGTCCTGGCAGCTATCTAGGAAACCCTGTTGGGTCACTTCCGGTCCCATGCCCATTGAGCCCAGTGGGATGGAATCAAGCAGCTTCAGCACCCACACAAAACGAACATGGAGCTCCTCACTCAAGGCGCTAAAAACTCCACAGCCAAAGACAAGTTCAGTGCCAAAGCCATTTCCCGCTGCCATGGAAACCAAGTGCTCTGGCAGCACATGTATCTGAAAGTGGATATGAGACTTAGGGAAGGGAGTATGCTGGTGAATGTCAACTGCCCGAAGCAGCAGCACAGCTCTTCCACTGCCAAAACAACTCCACCTGCCTCATGAACTTCACATACCATCAGCTGTCCTGGCAGGTATCTAGGAACCCATGTAGGGTCACTTCCGGTCCCATGCCCATTGAGCCCAGGGGGATGGAATCAAGCAGCTTCAGCACCCACACAAAACGAACATGGAGCTCCTCACTCAAGGCGCTCAAACCTACATGGCGGAAGACAAGTTCAGTGCCCAAGCCATTTCCCGCTGCCATGGAAACCAAGTGCTCTGGCAGCACATATGTCTGAAAGTGGATATGACACCTAGGGAAGGGAGTGTGGTGGTGAATGGCAACTGCCCAAAGCAGCAGCACAGCTCTTCAAGTGTCAAAACAACTCCACCTGCCTCATGAACTTCACATACCATCAGCTGTCCTGGCAGCTATCTAGGACCCTGTTGGGTCACTTCCGGTCCCATGCCCATTGAGCCCAGTGGGATGGAATCAAGCAGCTTCAGCACCCACACAAAACGAACATGGAGCTCCTCACTCAAGGCACTCAAAACTTCACAGTAAAGACAAGTTCAGTGCCCAAGCCATTTCCCGCTGCCATGGAAACTAAGAGCTCTGGCAGCACATGTATCTGAAAGTGGATATGACACCTAGGGAAGGGAGTGTGTTGGTGAATGGCAACTGCCCGAAGCAGCAGCACAGCTCTTCCAGTGCCAAAACAACTCCACCTGCCTCATGAACTTCACATACCATCAGCTGTCCTGGCAGCTATCTAGGAAACCCTGTTGGCTCACTTCAGGTCCCATGCCCATTGAGCCCAGTGGGATGGAATCAAGCAGCTTCAGCACCCACACAAAACGAACATGGAGCTCCTCACTCAAGGCACTCAAAACTCCATGGCCAAAGACAAGTTCAGTGCCCAAGCCATTTCCCGCTGCCATGGAAACTAAGAGCTCTGGCAGCACATGTATCTGAAAGTGGATATGACACCTAGGGAAGGGAGTGTGCTGGTGAATGTCAACTGTCCGAAGCAGCAGCCCAGCTCTTCCAGTGCCAAAACAACTCCACCTGCCTCATGAACTTCACATACCATCAGCTGTCCTGGCAGCTATCTAGGAACCCATGTTGGGTCACTTCAGGTCCCATGCCCATTGAGCCCAGTGGGATGGAATCAAGCAGCTTCAGCACCCACACAAAACGAACATGAAGCTCCTCACTCAAGGCGCTCAAAACTCCACAGCCAAAGACAAGTTCAGTGCCCAAGCCATTTCCCGCTGCCATGGAAACCAAGTGCTCTGGCAGCACATATGTCTGAAAGTGGATATGACAGCTAGGGAAGGGAGTGTGGTGGTGAATGGCAACTGCCCGAAGCAGCAGCACAGCTCTTCCAGTGCCAAAACAACTCCACCTGCCTCAAGAAGTTCACATACCATCAGCTGTCCTGGCAGCTATCTAGGAAACCCTGTTGAGTCACTTCCGGTCCCATGCCCATAGAGCCCAGGGGGATGGAAACAAGCAGCTTGAGCACCCACACATATCTGACATGAAGCTCCTCACTCAAGTCGCTCAAAACTCCACGGCCAAAGACAAGTTCAGTGCCCAAGCCATTTCCCTCTGCCTTGGAAACCAAGTGCTCTGGCAGCACATATGTCTGAAAGTAGATATGACACCTAGGGAAGGGAGTGTGTTGGTGAATGGCAACTGCCCGAAGCAGCAGCACAGCTCTTCCATTGCCAAAACAACTCCACCTGCCTCATGAACTTCACATACCATCAGCTGTCCTGGCAGCTATCTAGGAAACCCTGTTGGGTCACTCCCAGTCCCATGCCCATTGAGCCCAGTGGGATGGAATCAAGCAGCTTGAGCACCCACACAAAACGAACATGGAGCTCCTCACTCAAGGCGCTCAAACCTACATGGCGGAAGACAAGTTCAGTGCCCAAGCCATTTTCCGCTGCCATGGAAACCAAGTGCTCTGGCAGCACATATGTCTGAAAGTGGATATGACACCTAGGGAAGGGAGTGTGGTGGTGAATGGCAACTGCCCGAAGCAGCAGCACAGCTCTTCCACTGCCAAAACAACTCCACCTGCCTCATGAACTTCACATACCATCAGCTGTCCTGGCAGCTATCTAGGAAACCCTGTTGAGTCACTTCCGGTCATATGCCCATTGAGCCGAGTGGGATGGAATCAAGCAGCTTGAGCACCCACACAAAACGAACATGGAGCTCTTCACTCAAGGCGCTCAGAACTCCACGGCCAAAGACAAGTTCAGTGCCCAAGCCATTTGCCGCTGCCATGGAAACCAAGTGCTCTGTCAGTACATATGTATGAAAGTGGATATGACACCTAGGGAAGGGAGTGTGGTGGTGAATGGCAACTGCCCAAAACAGCAGCACAGCTCTTCAAGTGTCAAAACAACTCCACCTGCCTCATGAACTTCACATACCATCAGCTGTCCTGGCAGCTATCTAGGACCCTGCTGGGTCACTTCCGGTCCCATGCCCATTGAGCCCAGTGGGATGGAATCAAGCAGCTTCAGCACCCACACAAAACGAACATGGAGCTCCTCACTCAAGGCGCTCAAACCTACATGGCGGAAGACAAGTTCAGTGCCCAAGCCATTTTCCGCTGCCATGGAAACCAAGTGCTCTGGCAGCACATATGTCTGAAAGTGGATATGACACCTAGGGAAGGGAGTGTGGTGGTGAATGGCAACTGCCCGTAGCAGCAGCACAGCTCTTCCACTGCCAAAACAACTCCACCTGCCTCATGAACTTCACATACCATCAGCTGTCCTGGCAGCTATCTAGGAAACCCTGTTGAGTCACTTCCGGTCATATGCCCATTGAGCCCAGGGGGATGGAATCAAGCAGCTTGAGCACCCACACATATCTGACATGGAGCTCCTCACTCAAGGCGCTCAAAACTCCACAGCCAAAGACAAGTTCAGTGCCCAAGCCATTTCCCTCTGCCATGGAAACCAAGTGCTCTGGCAGCACATATGTCTGAAAGTAGATATGACACCTAGGGAAGGGAGTGTGTTGGTGAATGGCAACTGCCCGAAGCAGCAGCACAGCTCTTCCAGTGCCAGAACAACTCCACCTGCCTCATGAACTTCACATACCATCAGCTGTCCTGGCAGCTATCTAGGAAACCCTGTTGAGTCACTTCCGGTCATATGCCCATTGAGCCCAGGGGGATGGAATCAAGCAGCTTGAGCACCCACACATATCTGACATGGAGCTCCTCACTCAAGTCGCTCAAAACTCCACGGCCAAAGACAAGTTCAGTGCCCAAGCCATTTCCCTCTGCCATGGAAACCAAGTGCTCTGGCAGCACATATGTCTGAAAGTGGTTATGACACCTAGGGAAGGGAGTGTGGTGGTGAATGGCAACTGCCCAAAACAGCAGCACAGCTCTTCAAGTGTCAAAACAACTCCACCTGCCTCATGAACTTCACATACCATCAGCTGTCCTGGCAGCTATCTAGGACCCTGCTGGGTCACTTCCGGTCCCATGCCCATTGAGCCCAGTGGGATGGAATCAAGCAGCTTCAGCACCCACACAAAACGAACATGGAGCTCCTCACTCAAGGCGCTCAAACCTACATGGCGGAAGACAAGTTCAGTGCCCAAGCCATTTTCCGCTGCCATGGAAACCAAGTGCTCTGGCAGCACATATGTCTGAAAGTGGATATGACACCTAGGGAAGGGAGTATGCTGGTGAATGTCAACTGCCCGAAGCAGCAGCACAGCTCTTCCAGTGCCAAAACAACTCCACCTGCCTCATGAACTTCACATACCATCAGCTGTCCTGGCAGCTATCTAGGAACCCATGTTGGGTCACTTCCGGTCCCATGCCCATTGAGCCCAGTGGGATGGAATCAAGCAGCTTCAGCACCCACACAAAACGAACATGGAGCTCCTCACTCAAGGCGCTCAAACCTACATGGCCAAAGACAAGTTCAGTGACCAAGCCATTTCCCGCTGCCATGGAAACCAAGTGCTCTGGCAGCACATATATCTTAAAGTGGATATGACACCTAGGGAAGGGAGTGTGGTGGTGAATGGCAACTGCCCGAAGCAGCAGCACAGCTCTTCCACTGCCAAAACAACTCCACCTGCCTCATGAACTTCACATACCATCAGCTGTTCTGGTAGCTATCTAGGAAACCCTGTTGAGTCACTTCCGGTCCATGCCCATTGAGCCCAGTGGGATGGAATCAAGCAGCTTCAGCACCCACACAAATCTAGCATGGAGCTCCTCACTCAAGGCGCTCAAAACTCCACAGCCAAAGACAAGTTCAGTGCCCAAGCCATTTCCCGCTGCCATGGAAACCAAGTGCTCTGGCAGCACATATGTCTGAAAGTGGATATGACACCTAGGGAAGGGAGTGTGGTGGTGAATGGCAACTGCCCGAAGCAGCAGCACAGCTCTTTCACTGCCAAAACAACTCCACCTGCCTCATGAACTTCACATACCATCATCTGTCCTGGCAGCTATCTAGGAAACCCTGTTGGGTCACTTCCGGTCCCATGCCCATTGAGCCCTGGGGGATGGAAACAAGCAGCTTCAGCACCCACACATATATAACATGGAGCTCCTCACTCAAGTCGCTCAAAATTCCACGGCCAAAGACAAGTTCAGTGCCCAAGCCATTTCCCTCTGCCATGGAAACCAAGTGCTCTGGCAGCACATATGTCTGAAAGTAGATATGACACCTAGGGAAGGGAGTGTGTTGGTGAATGGCAACTGCCCGAAGCAGCAGCACAGCTCTTCAAGTGTCAAAACAACTCCACCTGCCTCATGAACTTCACATACCATCAGCTGTCCTGGCAGCTATCTAGGAAACCCTGTTGGGTCACTTCAGGTCCCATGCCCATTGAGCCCAGTGGGATGGAATCAAGCAGCTTCAGCACGCACACAAAACGAACATGGAGCTCCTCACTCAAGGCGTTCAAAACTCCACGGCCAAAGACAAGTTCAGTGCCCAAGCCATTTCCCGATGCCATGGAAACCAAGTGCTCTGGCAGCACATATGTCTGAAAGTGGATATGACACCTAGGGAAGGGAGTGTGGTGGTGAATGGCAACTGCCCGAAGCAGCAGCATAGCTCTTCCAGTGCCAAAATAACTCCACCAGCCTCATGAACTTCACATGCCGTCAGCTGTCCTGGCAGCTATCTAGGAAACCCTGTTGGGTCACTTCCGGTCCCATGCCCATTGAGCCCAGTGGGATGGAATCAAGCAGCTTCAGCACCCACACAAAACGAACATGGAGCTCCTCACTCAAGGCGCTCAAACCTCTACAGCCAAAGACAAGTTCAGTGCCCAAGCCATTTCCCGCTGCCATGGAAACCAAGTGCTCTGGCAGCACATATGTCTGAAAGTGGATATGACACCTAGGGAAGGGAGTGTGTTGGTGAATGGCAACTGCCCGAAGTAGTAGCACAGCTCTTCCACTGCCAAAACAACTCCACCTGCCTCATGAACTTCACATACCATCAGCTGTCCTGGCAGCTATCTAGGAAACCCTGTTGGGTCACTTCCGTTCCCATGCCCATTGAGCCCAGTGGGATGGAATCAAGCAGCTTCAGCACCCGCACAAAATGAACATGGAACTCCTCACTCAAGGCGCTCAAAACGTCACGGCCAAAGCCAAGTTCAGTGCCCAAGCCATTTCCCGCTGCCATGGAAACCAAGTGCTCTGGCAGCACATATGTCTGAAAGTGGATATGACACCTAGGGAAGAGAGTGTGGTGGTGAATGGCAACTGCCCGAAGCAGCAGCACAGCTCTTCCACTGCCAAAACAACTCCACCTGCCTCATGAACTTCACATACCATCAGCTGTCCTGGCAGCTATCTAGGAAACCCTGTTGAGTCACTTCCGTTCCCATGCCCATTGAGCCCAGGGGGATGGAATCAAGCAGCTTCAGCACCCACACAAAATGAACATGGAGCTCCTCACTCAAGGCGCTCAAATCTCCACAGCGAAAGACAAGTTCAGTGCCCAAGCCATTTCCCGCTGCCATGGAACTCAAGTGCTCTGGCAGCACATATGTCTGAAAGTGGATATGACACCTAGGGAAGGAAGTCTGGTGGTGAATGGCAACTGCCTAAAGCAGCAGCACAGCTCTTCCAGTGCCAAAACAACTCCACCTGCCTCATGAACTTCACATACCATCAGCTGTCCTGGCAGCTATCTAGGAAACCCTGTTGAGTCACATCCGGTCCCATGCCCATTGAGCCCAGTGGGATGGAATCAAGCAGCTTCAGCACCCACACAAAATGAATATGGAGCTCCTCACTCAAGGCGCTCAAAACGTCACGGCCAAAGACAAGTTCAGTGCCCAAGCCATTTCCCGCTGCCATGGAAACCAAGTGCTCTGGCAGCACATATGTCTGAAAGTGGATATGACACCTAGGGAAGAGAGTGTGGTGGTGAATGGCAACTGCCCGAAGCAGCAGCACAGCTCTTCCAGTGCCAAAACAACTCCACCTGCCTCATGAACTTCACATACCATCAGCTGTCCTGGCAGCTATCTAGGAAACCCTGTTGGGTCACTTCCGGTCCCATGCCCATTGAGCCCAGTGGGATGGAATCAACAAGCTTCAGCACCCACACAAAACGAACATGAAGCTCCTCACTCAAGGCGCTCAAAACTCCTCGGCCAAAGACAAGTTCAGTGCCCAAGCCATTTCCCACTGCCATGGAAAACAAGTGCTCTGGCAGCACATATGTCTGAAAGTGGATATGACATCTAGGGAAGGGAGTGCGCTGGTGAATGGCAACTGAACAAAGCAGCAGCACAGCTCTTCCAGTGCCAAAACAACTCCACCTGCCTCATGAACTTCACATACCATCAGCTGTCCTGGCAGCTATCTAGGAAACCCTGTTGGATCACTTCCTGTCCCATGCCCATTGAGCCCAGTGGGATGGAATCAAGCAGCTTCAGCACCCACACAAATCGAACATGGAGCTCCTCACTCAAGGCGCTCAAATGTACATGGCCAAAGACAAGTTCAGTGCCAAAGCCATTTCCCGCTGCCATGGAAACCAAGTGCTCTGGCAGCACATATGTCTGAAAGTGGATATGACACCTAGGGAAGGGAGTGTGCTGGTGAATGGCAATTGCCCGAAGTAGCAGCACAGCTCTTCCAGTGCCAAAACAACTCCACCTGCCTCATGAACTTCACATACCATCAGCTGTCCTGGCAGCTATCTAGGAAACCCTGTTGGTTCACTTCCGGTCCCATGCCCATTGAGCCCAGTGGGATGCAATCAAGCAGCTTCAGCACCCACACAAAACTAAAATGGAGCTCCTCACTCAAGGCGCTCAAAACTCCACAGTCAAAGACAAGTTCAGTGCCCTAGCCATTTCCCGCTGCCATGGAAACCAAGTGCTCTGGCAGCACATATGTCTGAAAGTGGATATGACACCTAGGGAAGGGAGTGTGCTGGTGAATGGCAATTGCCCGAAGCAGCAATACAGCTCTTCCAGTGCCAAAACAACTCCACCTGCCTCATGAACTTCACATACCATCAGCTGTCTTGGCAGCTCTCTAGGAAACCCTGTTGAGTCACATCCGGTCCCATGCCCATTGAGCCCAGTGGGATGGAATCAAGCAGCTTCAGCACCCACACAAAACGAACATGGAGCTCCTCACTCAAGGCGCTCAAAACTGCACAGCCAAAGACAAGTTCAGTGCCAAAGCCATTTCCCGCTGCCATGGAAACCAAGTGCTCTGGCAGCACATATGTCTGCAAGTGGATATGACACCTAGGGAAGGGAGTGTGCTGGAGAATGGCAACTGCCCGAAGCAGCAGCACAGCTCTTCCACTGCCAAAACAACATCACCTGCCTCATGAACTTCACATACCATCAGCTGTCCTGGCAGCTATCTAGGAACCCATGTTGGGTCACTTCCGGTCCCATGCCCATTGAGCCCAGTGGGATGGAATCAAGCAGCTTCAGGAACCCACACAAAACGAACATGGAGCTCCTCACACAAGGCGCTCAAAACTCCACGGCCAAAGACAAGTTCAGTGCCCAAGCCATTTCCCTCTGCCATGGAAACCAAGTGCTCTGGCAGCACATATGTCTGAAAGTGGATATGCCCCCTAGGGAACTCTGTGTGGTGGTGAATGGCAACTGCCCGAAGCAGCAGCACAGCTCTTCCAGTGCCAAAACAACTCCACCTGCCTCATGAACCTCACATACCATCAGCTGTCCTGGCAGCTATGTAGGAAACCCTGTTGGCTCACTTCCGGTCCCATGCCCATTGAGCCCAGTGGGATGGAATCAAGCAGCTTGAGCACCCACACAAAACGAACATGGAGCTCCTCACTCAAGGCGCTCAAAACTCCACAGCCAAAGACAAGTTCAGTGCCCAAGCCATTTCCCTCTGCCATGGAAACCAAGTGCTCTGGCAGCACATATGTCTGAAAGTGGATATGACACCTAGGGAAGGGAGTGTGCTGGTGAATGGCAACTTCCCGAAGCAGCAGCACAGCTCTTCCAGTGCCAAAACAACTCCACCTGCCTCATGAACCTCACATACCATCAGCTGTCCTGGCAGCTATCTAGGAAACCCTGTTGGGTCACTTCCGGTCCCATGCCCATTGAGCCCAGTGGGATGGAATCAAGCAGCTTCAGCACCCACACAAAACGAACATGGAGCTCCTCACTCAAGGCGCTCAAAACTCCACGGACAAAGACAAGTTCAGTGCCCAAGCCATTTCCCGCTGCCATGGAAACCAAGTGCTCTGGCAGCACATATGTGTGAAAGTGGATATGACACCTAGGGAAGGGAGTGTGGTGGTGAATGGCAACTGCCCGAAGCAGCAGCACAGCTCTTCCACTGCCAAAACAACTCCACCTGCCTCATGAACTTCACATACCATCAGCTGTCCTGGCAGCTATCTAGGAAACCCTGTTGAGTCACATCCGGTCCCATGCCCATTGAGCCCAGTGGGATGGAATCAAGCAGCTTCAGCACCCACACAAAATGAACATGGAGCTCCTCACTCAAGGCGCTCAAAACGTCACGACCAAAGACAAGTTCAGTGCCCAAGCCATTTCCCGCTGCCATGGAAACCAAGTGCTCTGGCAGCACATATGTCTGAAAGTGGATATGACACCTAGGGAAGAGAGTGTGGTGGTGAATGGCAACTGCCCGAAGCAGCAGCACAGCTCTTCCAGTGCCAAAACAACTCCACCTGCCTCATGAACTTCACATACCATCAGCTGTCCTGGCAGCTATCTAGGAAACCCTGTTGGGTCACTTCCGGTCCCATGCCCATTGAGCCCAGTGGGATGGAATCAAGAAGCTTCAGCACCCACACAAAACGAACATGAAGCTCCTCACTCAAGGCGCTCAAAGCTCCTCGGCCAAAGACAAGTTCAGTGCCCAAGCCATTTCCCACTGCCATGGAAAACAAGTGCTCTGGCAGCACATATGTCTGAAAGTGGATATGACATCTAGGGAAGGGAGTGCGCTGGTGAATGGCAACTGCCCGAAGCAGCAGCACAGCTCTTCCACTGCCAAAACAACTCCACCTGCCTCATGAACTTGACATACCATCAGCTGTCCTGGCAGCTATCTAGGAAACCCTGTTGGATCACTTCCTGTCCCATGCCCATTGAGCCCAGTGGGATGGAATCAAGCAGCTTCAGCACCCACACAAAACGAACATGGAGCTCCTCACTCAAGGCGCTCAAATGTACATGGCCAAAGACAAGTTCAGTGCCAAAGCCATTTCCCGCTGCCATGGAAACCAAGTGCTCTGGCAGCACATATGTCTGAAAGTGGATATGACACCTAGGGAAGGGAGTGTGCTGGTGAATGGCAATTGCCCGAAGTAGCAGCACAGCTCTTCCAGTGCCAAAACAACTCCACCTGCCTCATGAACTTCACATACCATCAGCTGTCCTGGCAGCTATCTAGGAAACCCTGTTGAGTCACATCCGGTCCATGCCCATTGAGCCCAGGGGGATGGAATCAAGCAGCTTCAGCACCCACACAAAACGAACATGGAGCTCCTCACTCAAGGCGCTCAAAACTCCACGGACAAAGACAAGTTCAGTGCCCAAGCCATTTCCCGCTGCCATGGAAACCAAGTGCTCTGGCAGCACATATGTCTGAAAGTGGATATGACACCTAGGGAAGGGAGTGTGGTGGTGAATGACAACTGCCCGAAGCAGCAGCACAGCTCTTCCACTGCCAAAACAACTCCACCTGCCTCATGAACTTCACATACCATCAGCTGTCCTGGCAGCTATCTAGGAAACCCTGTTGGTTCACTTCCGGTCCCATGCCCATTGAGCCCAGTGGGATGGAATCAAGCAGCTTCAGCACCCACACAAAACTAAAATGGAGCTCCTCACTCAAGGCGCTCAAAACTCCACAGCCAAAGACAAGTTCAGTGCCCAAGCCATTTCCCTCTGCCATGGAAACCAAGTGCTCTGGCAGCACATATGTCTGAAAGTGGATATGACACCTAGGGAAGGGAGTGTGCTGGTGAATGGCAACTTCCCGAAGCAGCAGCACAGCTCTTCCAGTGCCAAAACAACTCCACCTGCCTCATGAACCTCACATACCATCAGCTGTCCTGGCAGCTATCTAGGAAACCCTGTTGGGTCACTTCCGGTCCCATGCCCATTGAGCCCAGTGGGATGGAATCAAGCAGCTTCAGCACCCACACAAAACGAACATGGAGCTCCTCACTCAAGGCGCTCAAAACTCCACGGCCAAAGCCAAGTTCAGTGCCCAAGCCATTCCCCGCTGCCATGGAAACCAAGTGCTCTGGCAGCACATATGTGTGAAAGTGGATATGACACCCAGGGAAGGGAGTGTGGTGGTGAATGGCAACTGCCCGAAGCAGCAGCACAGCTCTTCCAGTGCCAAAACAACTCCACCTGCCACATGAACTTCACATACCATCAGCTGTCCTGGCAGCTATCTAGGAAACACTGTTGGTTCACTTCCGGTCCCATGCCCATTGAGCCCAGTGGGATGGAATCAAGCAGCTTCAGCACCCACACAAAACGAACATGGAGCTCCTCACTCAAGGCGATAAAATCTCCATGGCCAAAGACAAGTTCAGTGCCCAAGCCATTTCCCGCTGCCATGGAAACCAAGTGCTCTGGCAGCACATATATCTGAAAGTTGATATGACAACTAGTAAAGGGAGTATGCTGGTGAATGGCAACTGCCCGAAGCAGCAATACAGCTCTTCCAGTGCCAAAACAACTCCACCTGCCTCATGAACTTCACATACCATCAGCTGTCTTGGCAGCTATCTAGGAAACCCTGTTGAGTCACATCCTGTCCCATGCCCATTGAGCCCAGTGGGATGGAATCAAGCAGCTTCAGCACCCACACAAAACGAACATGGAGCTCCTCACTCAAGGCGCTCAAAACTCCACGGACAAAGACAAGTTCAGTGCCAAAGCCATTTCCCGCTGCCATGGAAACCAAGTGCTCTGTCAGCACATATGTGTGAAAGTGGATATGATACCTAGGGAAGGGAGTGTGCTGGTGAATGGCAACTGCCCGAAGCAGCAGCACAGCTCTTCCAGTGCCAAAACAACTCCACCTGCCTCATGAACTTCACATACCATCAGCTGTCCTGGCAGCTATCTAGGAACCCATGTTGGGTCACTTCCGGTCCCATGCCCATTGAGCCCAGTGGGATGGAATCAAGCAGCTTCAGCACCCACACAAAACGAACATGGAGCTCCTCACTCAAGGCGCTCAAAACTCCACAGTCAAAGACAAGTTCAGTGCCCAAGCCATTTTCCGCTGCCATGGAAACCAAGTGCTCTGGCAGCACATATATCTGAAAGTGGATATGACACCTAGGGAAGGGAGTGTGCTGGTGAATGGCAACTGCCCGAAGCAGCAGCACAGCTCTTCCATTGCCAAAACAACTCCACCTGCCTCATGAACTTCACATACCATCAGCTGTCCTGGCAGCTATCTAGGAAACCCTGTTGGGTCACTTCCGGTCCCATGCCCATTGAGCCCAGTGGGATGGAATCAAACAGCTGAGCACCCACACAAAACGAACACGGAGCTCCTCACTCAGGGCGCTCAAAACTCCTCGGCGAAAGACAAGTTGAGTGCCCAAGCCATTTCCTGCTGCCATGGAAACCAAGTGCTCTGGCAGCACATATGTCTGAAAGTGGATATGACACCTAGGGAAGGGAGTGTGCTGGTGAATGGCAACTGCCCGAAGCAGCAACACAGCTCTTCCAGTGCCAAAACAACTCCACCTGCGTCATGAACTTCACATACCATCAGCTGTCCTGGCACCTATCTAGGAAACCCTGTTGGGTCACATCCGGTCCCATGCCCATTCAGCCCAGTGGGATGGAATCAAGCAGCTTCAGCACCCACACAAAACGAACATGGAGCTCCTCACTCAAGGCGCTCAAAACTCCCCATCAAAGACAAGTTCAGTGCCCAAGCCATTTCCCGCTGCCATGGAAACCAAGTGCTCTGGCAGCACATATGTCTGAAAGTGGATATGACTCTTAGGGAAGGGAGTGTGGTGGAGAATGGCAACTGCCCGAAGCAGCAGCACAGCTCTTCCAGTGCCAAAACAACTCCACCTGCCTCATGAACTTCACATACCATCAGCTGTCCTGGCAGCTATGTAGGAAACCCTGTTGGCTCACTTCCGGTCCCATGCCCATTGAGCCCAGTGGGATGGAATCAAGCAGCTTCAGCACCCACACAAAACGAACATGGAGCTCCTCACTCAAGGAGCTCAAAACTCCACGGCCAAAGACAAGTTCAGTGCCCAAGCCATTTCCCGCTGCCATGGAAACCAAGTGCTCTGGCAGCACATATGTGTGAAAGTGGATATGACACCTAGGGAAGGGAGTGTGCTGGTGAATGGCAACTGCCCGAAGCAGCAGCACAGCTCTTCCACTGCCAAAACAACTCCACCTGCCTCATGAACTTCACATACCATCAGCTGTCCTGGCAGCTATCTAGGAAACCCTGTTGGCTCACTTCCGGTCCCATGACCATTGAGCCCAGTGGGATGGAATCAAGCAGCTTCAGCACCCACACAAAACGAACATGGAGCTCCTCACTCAAGGCGCTCAAAACTCCACAGCCAAAGAAAAGTTCAGTGCCCAAGCCATTTCCCGCTGCCATGGAAACCAAGTGCTCTGGCAGCACATATGTCTGAAAGTGGATATGACACCTAGGGAAGGGAGTGTGCTGGTGAATGGCAACTTCCCGAAGCAGCAGCACAGCTCTTCCAGTGCCAAAACAACTCCACCTGCCTCATGAACTTCACATACCATCAGCTGTCCTGGCAGCTATCTAGGAAACCCTGTTGGGTCACTTCCGGTCCCATGCTCATTGAGCCCAGTGGGATGGAATCAAGCAGCTTCAGCACCCACACAAAACGAACATGGAGCTCCTCACTCAAGGCGCTCAAAACTCCACAGCCAAAGACAAGTTCAGTGCCCAAGCCATTTCCCGCTGCCATGGAAACCAAGTGCTCTGGCAGCACATATGTCTGAAAGTGGATATGACACCTAGGGAAGGGAGTGTGTTGGTGAATCGCAACTTCCCGAAGCAGCAGCACAGCTCTTCCACTGCCAAAACAACTCCACCTGCTTCATCAACTTCACATACCATCAGCTGTCCTGGCACCTATCTAGGAAACCCTGTTGGGTCCCTTCCGGTCCCATGACCATTGAGCCCAGTGGGATGGAATCAAGCAGCTTGAGCACCCACACAAAACGAACATGGAGCTCCTCACTCAAGGCGCTCAAAACTTTACGGCCAAAGACAAGTTCAGTGCCCAAGCCATTTCCTGCTGCCATGGAACTCAAGTGCTCTGGCAGCACATATGTCTGAAAGTGGATATGACACCTAGGGAAGGGAGTGTGCTGCTGAATGGCAACTGCCCGAAGCAGCAGCACAGCTCTTCCAGTGCCAAAACAACTCCACCTGCCTCATGAACTTCACATACCATCAGCTGTCCTGGCAGCTATCTAGGAAACCCTGTTGGGTCCCTTCCGGTCCCAAGACCATTGAGCCCAGTGGGATGGAATCAAGTAGCTTGAGCACCCACACAAAACGAACATGGAGCTCCTCACTCAAGGCGCTCAAAACTCTACGGCCAAAGACAAGTTCAGTGCCCAAGCCATTTCCCGCTGCCATGGAAACCAAGTGCTCTGGCAGCACATATGTCTGAAAGTGGATATGACACCTAGGGAAGGGAGTGTGGTGGTGAATGGCAACTGCCCGAAGCAGCAGCACAGCTCTTCCAGTGCCAAAACAACTCCACCAGCCACATGAACTTCACATACCATCAGCTGTCCTGGCAGCTATCTAGGAAACCCTGTTGGGTCACTTCCGGTCCCATGCCCATTGAGCCCAGTGGGATGGAATCAAGCAGCTTCAGCACCCACACAAAACGAACATGGAGCTCCTCACTCAAGGAGCTCAAATCTCCACAGCAAAAGACAAGTTCAGTGCCCAAGCCATTTCCCTCTGCTATGGAAACCAAGTGCTCTGGCAGCACATATGTGTGAAAGTGGATATGACACCTAGGGAAGGGAGTGTGCTGGTGAATGGCAACTGCCCGAAGCAGCAGCACAGCTCTTCCACTGCCAAAACAACTCCACCTGCCTCATGAACTTCACATACCATCAGCTGTCCTGGCAGCTATCTAGGAAACCCTGTTGGGTCACTTCCGGTCCCATGCTCATTGAGCCCAGTGGGATGGAATCAAGCAGCTTCAGCACCCACACAAAACGAACATGAAGCTCCTCACTCAAGGCGCTCAAAACTCCACAGCCAAAGACAAGTTCAGTGCCAGAGCCATTTTCCGCTGCCATGGAAACCAAGTGCTCTGGCAGCACATATGTCTGAAAGTGGATATGACACCTAGGGAAGGGAGTGTGTTGGTGAATCGCAAATTCCCGAAGCAGCAGCACAGCTCTTCCAGTGCCAAAACAACTCCACCTGCCTCATGAACTTCACATACCATCAGCTGTCCTGCCAGCTATCTAGGAAACCCTGTTGGGTCACTTCCGTTCCCATGCCCATTGAGCCCAGTGGGATGGAATCAAGCAGCCTGAGCACCCACACAAAACGAACATGGAGCTCCTCACTCAAGGCGCTCAAAACTCTACGGCCAAAGACAAGTTCAGTGCCCAAGCCATTTCCTGCTGCCATGGAACTCAAGTGCTCTGGCAGCACATATGTCTGAAAGTGGATATGACACCTAGGGATGGGAGTGTGGTGGTGAATGGCAACTGCCCGAAGCAGCAGCACAGCTCTTCCACTGCCAAAACAACTCCACCTGCCTCATGAACTTCACATACCATCAGCTGTCCTGGCAGCTATCTAGGAAACCCTGTTGGGTCACTTCTGGTCCCATGCAAATTGAGCCCAGTGGGATGGAATCAAGCAGCTTCAGCACCCACACAAAACGAACATGGAGCTCCTCACTCAAGGAGCTCAAAACATCACAGCCAAAGACAAGTTCAGTGCCCAAGCCATTTCCCTCTGCTATGGAAACCAAGTGCTCTGGCAGCACATATGTCTGAAAGTGGATATGACACCTAGGGAAGGGAGTGTGCTGCTGAATGGCAACTGCCCGAAGCAGCAGCACAGCTCTTCTAGTGCCAAAACAACTCCACCTGCCTCATGAACTTCACATACCATCAGCTGTCCTGGCAGCTATCTAGGAAACCCTGTTAGGTCCCTTCCGGTCCCAAGACCATTGAGCCCAGTGGGATGGAATCAAGCAGCTTGAGCACCCACACAAAACGAACATGGAGCTCCTCACTCAAGGCGCTCAAAACTCTACGGCCAAAGACAAGTTCAGTGCCCAAGCCATTTCCCGCTGCCATGGAAACCAAGTGCTCTGGCAGCACATATGTCTGAAAGTGGATATGACACCTAGGGAAGGGAGTGTGGTGGTGAATGGCAACTGCCCGAAGCAGCAGCACAGCTCTTCCAGTGCCAAAACAACTCCACCTGCCTCATGAACTTCACATACCATCAGCTGTCCTGGCAGCTATCTAGGAAACCCTGTTGGGTCACTTCCGGTCCCATGCCCATTGAGCCCAGTGGGATGGAATCAAGCAGCTTGAGCACCCACACAAAACGAACATGGAGCTCCTCACTCAAGGAGCTCAAAACTCCACAGCCAAAGACAAGTTCAGTGCCCAAGCCATTTCCCGCTGCCATGGAAACCAAGTGCTCTGGCAGCACATATGTCTGAAAGTGGATATGACACCTAGGGAAGGGAGTGTGGTGGTGAATGGCAACTGCCCGAAGCAGCAGCACAGCTCTTCCACTGCCAAAACAACTCCACCTGCCTCATGAACTTCACATACCATCAGCTGTCCTGGCAGCTATCTAGGAAACCCTGTTGGGTCACTTCCGGTCCCATGACCATTGAGCCCAGTGGGATGGAATCAAGCAGCTTCAGCACCCACACAAAACGAACATGAAGCTCCTCACTCAAGGCGCTCAAAACTCCACAGCCAAAGACAAGTTCAGTGCCCAAGCCATTTCCCGCTGCCATGGAAACCAAGTGCTCTGGCAGCACATATGTCTGAAAGTGGATATGACACCTAGGGAAGGGAGTGTGCTGGTGAATCGCAACTGCCCGAAGCAGCAGCACAGCTCTTCCAGTGCCAAAACAACTCCACCTGCCTCATGAACTTCACATACCATCAGCTGTCCTGGCACCTATCTAGGAAACCCTGTTGGGTCCCTTCCGGTCCCATGACCATTGAGCCCAGTGGGATGGAATCAAGCAGCTTGAGCACCCACACAAAACGAACATGGAGCTCCTCACTCAAGGCGCTCAAAACTCTACGGCCAAAGACAAGTTCAGTGCCCAAGCCATTTCCCGCTGCCATGGAACTCAAGTGCTCTGGCAGCACATATGTCTGAAAGTGGATATGACACCTAGGGAAGGGAGTGTGGTGGTGAATGGCAACTGCCCGAAGCAGCAGCACAGCTCTTCCACTGCCAAAACAACTCCACCTGCCTCATGAACTTCACATACCATCAGCTGTCCTGGCAGCTATCTAGGAAACCCTGTTGGGTCACTTCCGGTCCCATGCCCATTCAGTCCAGTGGGATGGAATCAAGCAGCTCCAGCACCCACACAAAACGAACATGGAGCTCCTCACTCAAGGCGCTCAAAACTCCACAGCCAAAGACAAGTTCAGTGCCCAAGCCATTTCCCGCTGCCATGGAAACCAAGTGCTCTGGCAGCACATATGTCTGAAAGTGGATATGACACCTAGGGAAGGGAGTGTGGTGGTGAATGGCAACTGCCCGAAGCAGCAGCACAGCTCTTCCACTGCCAAAACAACTCCACCTGCCTCATGAACTTCACATACCATCAGCTGTCCTGGCAGCTATCTAGGAAACCCTGTTGGGTCACTTCCGGTCCCATGCCCATTGAGCCCAGTGGGATGGAATCAAGCAGCTTCAGCACCCACACAAAACGAACATGGAGCTCCTCACTCAAGGAGCTCAAAACTCCACAGCCAAAGACAAGTTCAGTGCCCAAGCCATTTCCCTCTGCCATGGAAACCAAGTGCTCTGGCAGCACATATGTCTGAAAGTGGATATGACACCTAGGGAAGGGAGTGTGCTGGTGAATGGCAACTGCCCGAAGCAGCAGCACAGCTCTTCCACTGCCAAAACAACTCCACCTGCCTCATGAACTTCACATACCATCAGCTGTCCTGGCAGCTATCTAGGAAACCCTGTTGGGTCACTTCCGGTCCCATGCCCATTGAGCCCAGTGGGATGGAATCAAGCAGCTCCAGCACCCACACAAAACGAACATGGAGCTCCTCACTCAAGGCGCTCAAAACTCCACAGCCAAAGACAAGTTCAGTGCCCAAGCCATTTCCCGCTGCCATGGAAACCAAGTGCTCTGGCAGCACAAATGTCTGAAAGTGGATATGAAACCTAGGGAAGGGAGTGTGTTGGTGAATGGCAACTGCCCGAAGCAGCAGCACAGCTCTTCCACTGCCAAAACAACTCCACCTGCCTCATGAACTTCACATACCATCAGCTGTCCTGGCAGCTATCTAGGAAACCCTATTGGGTCCCTTCCGGTCCCATGCCCATTGAGCCCAGTGGGATGGAATCAAGCAGCTTCAGCACCCACACAAAACGAACATGGAGCTCCTCACTCAAGGCGCTCAAAACTGCACGGCCAAAGACAAGTTCAGTGCCCAAGCCATTTCCCGCTGCCATGGAACTCAAGTGCTCTGGCAGCACATATCTCTGAAAGTGGATATGACACCTAGGGAAGGAAGTCTGGTGGTGAATGGCAACTGCCCGAAGCAGCAGCACAGCTCTTCCACTGCCAAAACAACTCCACCTGCCTCATGAACTTCACATACCATCAGCTGTCCTGGCAGCTATCTAGGAAACCCTGCTGGGTCACTTCCGGTCCCATGCCCCTTGAGCCCAGTGGGATGGAATCAAGCAGCTTCAGCACCAACACAAAACGAACATGGAGCTCCTCACTCAAGGCGCTAAAAACTCCACAGCCAAAGACAAGTTCAGTGCCCAAGCCATTTCCTGCTGCCATGGAAACCAAGTGCTCTGGCAGCATATATGTCTTAAAGTGGATATGACACCTAGGGAAGGGAGTGTGTTGGTGAATGGCAACTGCCCGAAGCAGCAGCACAGCTCTTCCACTGCCAAAACAACTCCACCTGCCTCATGAACTTCACATACCATCAGCTGTCCTGGCAGCTATCTAGGAAACCCTGTTGGGTCACTTCCGGTCCCATGCCCATTGAGCCCAGTGGGATGGAATCAAGCAGCTTCAGCACCCACACAAAATGAACATGGAGCTCCTCACTCAAGGCGCTCAAAACTCCACAGTCAAAGACAAGTTCAGTGCCCAAGCCATTTTCCGGCTGCCATGGAAACCAAGTGCTCTGGCAGCACATATATCTGAAAGGGGATATGACACCTAGGGAAGGGAGTGTGCTGGTGAATGGCAACTGCCCGAAGCAGCAGCACAGCTCTTCCAGTGCCAAAACAACTCCACCTGCCTCATGAACTTCACATACCATCAGCTGTCCTGGCAGCTATCTAGGAAACCCTGTTGGGTCACTTCCGGTCCCATGCCCATTGAGCCCAGTGGGATGGAATCAAGCAGCTTCAGCACCCACACAAAACTAACATGGAGCTCCTCACTCAAGGCGCTCAAAACTCCACAGCCAAAGACAAGTTCAGTGCCTAAGCCATTTCCCGCTGCCATGGAAACCAAGTGCTCTGGCAGCACATATGTGTGAAAGTGGATATGACACCTAGGGAAGGGAGTGTGCTAGGGAATGGCAACTGCCCGAAGCAGCAGCACAGCTCTTCCACTGCCAAAACAACTCCACCTGCCTCATGAACTTCACATACCATCAGCTGTCCTGGCAGCTATCTAGGAAACCCTGTTGGGTCACTTGCGGTCCCATGCCCATTGAGCCCAGTGGGATGGAATCAAGCAGCTTCAGCACCCACACAAAACTAACATGGAGCTCCTCACTCAAGGCGCTCAAAACTCCACAACCAAAAACAAGTTCAGTGCCCAAGCCATTTCCCGCTGCCATGGAAACCAAGTGCTCTGGCAGCACATATGTCTGAAAGTGGATATGACTCTTAGGGAAGGGAGTGTGGTGGTGAATGGCAACTGCCCGAAGCAGCAGCACAGCTCTTCCAGTGCCAAAACAACTCCACCTGCCTCATGAACTTCACATACCATCAGCTGTCCTGGCAGCTATCTAGGAAACCCTGTTGGCTCACTTCCGGTCCCATGCCCATTGAGCCCAGTGGGATGGAATCAAGCAGCTTCAGCACCCACACAAAACGAACATGGAGCTCCTCACTCAAGGAGCTCAAAACTCCACGGCCAAAGACAAGTTCAGTGCCCAAGCCATTTCCCGCTGCCATGGAAACCAAGTGCTCTGGCAGCACATATGTCTTAAAGTGGATATGACACCTAGGGAAGGGAGTGTGCTGGTGAATGGCAACTTCCCGAAGCAGCAGCACAGCTCTTCCAGTGCCAAAACAACTCCACCTGCCTCATGAACTTCACATACCATCAGCTGTCCTGGCAGCTATCTAGGAAACCCTGTTGGGTCACTTCCGGTCCCATGCTCATTGAGCCCAGTGGGATGGAATCAAGCAGCTTCAGCACCCACACAAAACGAACATGAAGCTCCTCACTCAAGGCGCTCAAAACTCCACAGCCAAAGACAAGTTCAGTGCCCAAGCCATTTCCCGCTGCCATGGAAACCAAGTGCTCTGGCAGCACATATGTCTGAAAGTGGATATGACACCTAGGGAAGGGAGTGTGTTGGTGAATCGCAACTTCCCGAAGCAGCAGCACAGCTCTTCCAGTGCCAAAACAACTCCACCTGCCTCATGAACTTCACATACCATCAGCTGTCCTGGCAGCTATCTAGGAAACCCTGTTGGGTCACTTCCGGACCCATGACCATTGAGCCCAGTGGGATGGAATCAAGCAGCTTGAGCACCCACACAAAACGAACATGGAGCTCCTCACTCAAGGCGCTCAAAACTCTACGGCCAAAGACAAGTTCAGTGCCCAAGCCATTTCCTGCTGCCATGGAACTCAAGTGCTCTGGCAGCACATATGTCTGGAAGTGGATATGACACCTAGGGAAGGGAGTGTGTTGGTGAATGGCAACTGCCCGAAGCAGCAGCACAGCTCTTCCACTGCCAAAACAACTCCACCTGCCTCATGAACTTCACATACCATCAGCTGTCCTGGCAGCTATCTAGGAAACCCTGTTGGGTCACTTCCGGTCCCATGCCCATTGAGCCCAGTGGGATGGAATCAAGCAGCTTCAGCACCCACACAAAACGAACATGGAGCTCCTCACTCAAGGAGCTCAAAACTCCACAGCGAAAGACAAGTTTAGTGCCCAAGCCATTTCCCTCTGCTATGGAAACCAAGTGCTCTGGCAGCACATATGTCTGAAAGTGGATATGACACCTAGGGAAGGGAGTGTGTTGGTGAATGGCAACTGCCCGAAGCAGCAGCACAGCTCTTCTAGTGCCAAAACAACTCCACCTGCCTCATGAACTTCACATACCATCAGCTGTCCTGGCAGCTATCTAGGAAACCCTGTTGGGTCCCTTCCGGTCCCAAGACCATTGAGCCCAGTGGGATGGAATCAAGCAGCTTCAGCACCCACACAAAACGAACATGGAGCTCCTCACTCAAGGCGCTCAAAACTCTATGGCCAAAGACAAGTTCAGTGCCCAAGCCATTTCCCGCTGCCATGGAAACCAAGTGCTCTGGCAGCACATATGTCTGAAAGTGGATATGACACCTAGGAAAGGGAGTGTGGTCGTGAATGGCAACTGCCAGAAGAAGCAGCACAGCTCTTCCAGTGCCAAAACAACTCCACCTGCCTCATGAACTTCACATACCATCAGCTGTCCTGGCAGCTATCTAGGAAACCCTGTTGGGTCACTTCCGGTCCCATGCCCATTGAGCCCAGTGGGATGGAATCAAGCAGCTTGAGCACCCACACAAAACGAACATGGAGCTCCTCACTCAAGGAGCTCAAAACTCCACAGCCAAAGACAAGTTCAGTGCCCAAGCCATTTCCCGCTGCCATGGAAACCAAGTGCTCTGGCAGCACATATGTCTGAAAGTGGATATGACACCTAGGGAAGGGAGTGTGCTGGTGAATCGCAACTTCCCGAAGCAGCAGCACAGCTCTTCCAGTGCCAAAACAACTCCACCTGCCTCATGAACTTCACATACCATCAGCTGTCCTGGCACCTATCTAGGAAACCCTGTTGGGTCCCTTCCGGTCCCATGACCATTGAGCCCAGTGGGATGGAATCAAGCAGCTTGAGCACCCACACAAAACGAACATGGAGCTCCTCACTCAAGGCGCTCAAAACTCTACGGCCAAAGACAAGTTCAGTGCCCAAGCCATTTCCTGCTGCCATGGAACTCAAGTGCTCTGGCAGCACATATGTCTGAAAGTGGATATGACCCCTAGGGAAGGGAGTGTGGTGGTGAATGGCAACTGCCCGAAGCAGCAGCACAGCTCTTCCAGTGCCAAAACAACTCCACCTGCCTCATGAACTTCACATACCATCAGCTGTCCTGGCAGCTATCTAGGAAACCCTGTTGGGTCACTTCCGGTCCCATGCCCATTGAGCCCAGTGGGATGGAATCAAGCAGCTTGAGCACCCACACAAAACGAACATGGAGCTCCTCACTCAAGGCGCTCAAAACTCCACAGCCAAAGACAAGTTCAGTGCCCAAGCCATTTCCCTCTGCTATGGAAACCAAGTGCTCTGGCAGCACATATGTCTGAAAGTGGATATGACACCTAGGGAAGGGAGTGTGCTGGTGAATGGCAACTGCCCGAAGCAGCAGCACAGCTCTTCCAGTGCCAAAACAACTCCACCTGCCTCATGAACTTCACATACCATCAGCTGTCCTGGCAGCTATCTAGGAAACCCTGTTGGGTCACTTCCGGTCCCATGCCCATTGAGCCCAGTGGGATGGAATCAAGCAGCTCCAGCACCCACACAAAACGAACATGGAGCTCCTCACTCAAGGCGCTCAAAACTCCACAGCCAAAGACAAGTTCAGTGCCCAAGCCATTTCCCGCTGCCATGGAAACCAAGTGCTCTGGCAGCACATATGTCTGAAAGTAGATATGACACCTAGGGAAGGGAGTGTGTTGGTGAATCGCAACTGCCCGAAGCAGCAGCACAGCTCTTCCACTGCCAAAACAACTCCACCTGCCTCATGAACTTCACATACCATCAGCTGTCCTGGCAGCTATCTAGGAAACCCTGTTGGGTCACTTCCGGTCCCATGCCCATTGAGCCCAGTGGGATGGAATCAAGCAGCTTCAGCACCCACACAAAACGAACATGGAGACCTCACTCAAGGCGCTCAAAACTCCACGGCCAAAGACAAGTTCAGTGCCCAAGCCATTTCCCGCTCCCATGGAACTCAAGTGCTCTGGCAGCACATATGTCTGAAAGTGGATATGACACCTAGGGAAGGGAGTTTGGTGGTGAATGGCACTGCCCGAAGCAGCAGCACAGCTCTTCCAGTGCCAAAACAACTCCACCTGCCTCATGAACTTCACATACCATCAGCTGTCCGGGCAGC
Source organism: Ochotona princeps (assembly GCF_030435755.1). NCBI lineage: Eukaryota > Metazoa > Chordata > Mammalia > Lagomorpha > Ochotonidae > Ochotona > Ochotona princeps. Next base: position 139,240,541 of record NC_080832.1, on the reverse strand, counting down.
TATCTAGGAAACCCTGTTGGCTTCCTTCCGGTCCCATGCCCATGGAGCCCAGTGGGATGGAATCAAGTAGCTTCAGCACCCACACAAAACGAACATGGAGCTCCTCACTCAAGGCGCTCAAAACTCCATGGCCAAAGACAAGTTCAGTGCCCAAGCCATTTCCCGCTGCCATGGAAACCAAGTGCTCTGGCAGCACATATGTCTTAAAGTGGATATGACACCTAGGGAAGGGAGTGTGGTGGTGAATGGCAACTGCCCGAAGCAGCAGCACAGCTCTTCCACTGCCAAAACAACTCCACCTGCCTCATGAACTTCACATACCATCAGCTGTCCTGGCAGCTATCTAGGAAACCCTGTTGGGTCACTTCCGGTCCCATGCCCATTGAGCCCAGTGGGATGGAATCAAGCAGCTTCAGCACCCACACAAAACGAACATGGAGCTCCTCACTCAAGGAGCTCAAAACTCCACAGCCAAAGACAAGTTCAGTGACCAAGCCATTTCCCTCTGCCATGGAAACCAAGTGCTCTGGCAGCACATATGTCTGAAAGTGGATATGACACCTAGGGAAGGGAGTGTGCTGGTGAATGGCAACTGCCCGAAGCAGCAGCACAGCTCTTCCAGTGCCAAAACAACTCCACCTGCCTCATGAACTTCACATACCATCAGCTGTCCTGGCAGCTATCTAGGAAACCCTGTTGGGTCACTTCCGGTCCCATGCCCATTGAGCCCAGTGGGATGGAATCAAGCAGCTCCAGCACCCACACAAAACGAACATGGAGCTCCTCACTCAAGGCGCTCAAAACTCCACAGCCAAAGACAAGTTCAGTGCCCAAGCCATTTCCCGCTGCCATGGAAACCAAGTGCTCTGGCAGCACATATGTCTGAAAGTGGATATGAAACCTAGGGAACGGAGTGTGTTGGTGAATGGCAACTGCCCGAAGCAGCAGCACAGCTCTTCCAGTGCCAAAACAACTCCACCTGCCTCATGAACTTCACATACCATCAGCTGTCCTGGCAGCTATCTAGGAAACCCTGTTGGGTCCCTTCCGGTCCCATGCCCATTGAGCCCAGTGGGATGGAATCAAGCAGCTTCAGCACCCACACAAAACGAACATGGAGCTCCTCACTCAAGACGCTCACAACTGCACGGCCAAAGACAAGTTCAGTGCCCAAGCCATTTCCCACTGCCATAGAACTCAAGTGCTCTGGCAGCACATATGTGTGAAAGTGGATATGACACCTAGGGAAGGGAGTGTGTTGGTGAATGGCAACTGCCCGAAGCAGCAGCACAGCTCTTCCACAGCCAAAACAACTCCACCTGCCTCATGAACTTCACATACCATCAGCTGTCCTGGCAGCTATCTAGGAAACCCTGTTGGGCCACTTCCGGTCCCATGCACATTGAGCCCAGTGGGATGGAATCAAGCAGCTTCAGCACCCACACAAAACGAACATGGAGCTCCTCACTCAAGGCGCTCAAAACTCCACAGCCAAAGACAAGTTCAGTGCCCAAGCCATTTCCCGCTGCCATGGAAACCAAGTGCTCTGGCAGCACATATGTCTAAAAGTGGATATGACACCTAGGGAAGGGAGTGTGGTGGTGAATGGCAACTGCCCGAAGCAGCAGCACAGCTCTCCCACTGCCAAAACAACTCCACCTGCCTCATGAACTTCACATAACATCAGCTGTCTTGGCAGCTATCTAGGAAACCCTGTTGGGTCACTTCCGGTCCCATGCCCATTGAGCCCAGTGGGATGCAATCAAGCACCTTCAGCACCCACACAAAACGAACATGGAGCTCCTCACTCAAGGCGCTCAAAACTCCACAGCCAAAGACAAGTTCAGTGCCCAAGCCATTCCCCGCTGCCATGGAAACCAAGTGCTCTGGCAGCACATATAGCTGAAAGTGGATATGACACCTAGGGAAGGGAGTGTGCTGGTGAATGGCAACTGCCCGAAGCAGCAGCACAGCTCTTCCACTGCCAAAACAACTCCACCTGCCTCATGAACTTCACATACCATCAGCTGTCCTGGCAGCTATCTAGGAAACCCTGTTGGGTCACTTTCGGTCCCATGCCCATTGAGCCCAGTGGGATGGAATCAAGCAGCTTCAGCACCAACACAAAACGAACATGGAGCTCCACACTCAAGGCGCTCAAAACTCCACAGCCAAAGACAAGTTCAGTGCCCAAGCCATTTCCCGCTGCCATGGAAACCAAGTGCTCTGGCAGCACATATGTCTAAAAGTGGATATGACACCTAGGGAAGGGAGTGTGCTGGTGAATGGCAACTGCCCGAAGGAGCAGCACAGCTCTTCCAGTGCCAAAACAACTCCACCTGCCTCATGAACTTCACATACCATCAGCTGTCCTGGCAGCTATCTAGGAAACCCTGTTGGGTCACTTCCGGTCCCATGCCCATTGAGCCCAGTGGGATGGAATCAAGCAGCTTCAGCACCCACACAAAACGAACATGGAGCTCCTCACTCAAGACGCTCACAACTGCACGGCCAAAGAGAAGTTCAGTGCCTAAGCCATTTCCCACTGCCATAGAACTCAAGTGCTCTGGCAGCACATATGTCTGAAAGTGGATATGACACCTAGGGAAGGGAGTGTGGTGGTGAATGGCAATTGCCCGAAGCAGCAGCACAGCTCTTCCACTGCCAAAACAACTCCACCTGCCTCATGAACTTCACATACCATCAGCTGTCCTGGCAGCTATCTAGGAAACCCTGTTGGGTCACTTCCGGTCCCATGCCCATTGAGCCCAGTGGGATGGAATCAAGCAGCTTCAGCACCCACACAAAACGAACATGGAGCTCCTCACTCAAGGCGCTTAAAACTCCACAGCCAAAGACAAGTTCAGTGCCCAAGCCATTTCCCGCTGCCATGGAAACCAAGTGCTCTGGCAGCACATATGTCTGAAAGTGGATATGACACCTAGGGAAGGGAATGTGGTGGTGAATGGCAACTGCCCGAAGCAGCAGCACAGCTCTTCCAGTGCCAAAACAACTCCACCTGCCTCATGAACTTCACATACCATCAGCTGTCCTGGCAGCTATCTAGGAAACCCTGTTGGGTCACTTCCGGTCCCATGCCCATTGAGCCCAGTGGGATGGAATCAAGCAGCTTCAGCACCCACACAAAACGAACATGGAGCTCCTCACTCAAGGCGCTTAAAACTCCACAGCCAAAGACAAGTTCAGTGCCCAAGCCATTTCCCGCTGCCATGGAAACCAAGTGCTCTGGCAGCACATATGTCTAAAAGTGGATATGACACCTAGGGAAGGGAGTGTGGTGGTGAATGGCAACTGCCCGAAGCAGCAGCACAGCTCTTCCACTGCCAAAACAACTCCACCTGCCTCATGAACTTCACATACCATCAGCTGTCCTGGCAGCTATCTAGGAAACCCTGTTGGGTCACTTCCGGTCCCATGCCCATTGAGCCCAGTGGGATGGAATCAAGCAGCTTCAGCACCCACACAAAACGAACATGGAGCTCCTCACTCAAGGCGCTTAAAACTCCACAGCCAAAGACAAGTTCAGTGCCCAAGCCATTTCCCGCTGCCATGGAAACCAAGTGCTCTGGCAGCACATATGTCTGAAAGTGGATATGACACCTAGGGAAGGGAGTGTGTTGGTGAATGGCAACTGCCTGAAGCAGCAGCACAGCTCTTCCAGTGCCAAAACAACTCCACCTGCCTCATGAACTTCACATACCATCAGCTGTCCTGGCAGCTATCTAGGAAACCCTGTTGGGTCACTTCCGGTCCCATGCCCATTGAGCCCAGTGGGATGGAATCAAGCAGCTTCAGCACCCACACAAAACGAACATGGAGCTCCTCACTCAAGACGCTCACAACTGCACGGCCAAAGACAAGTTCAGTGCCCAAGCCATTTCCCACTGCCATAGAACTCAAGTGCTCCGGCAGCACATATGTCTGAAAGTGGATATGATACCTAGGGAAGGGAGTGTGCTGGTGAATGGCAACTGCCCGAAGCAGCAGCACAGCTCTTCCAGTGCCAAAACAACTCCACCTGCCTCATGAACTTCACATACCATCAGCTGTCCTGGCAGCTATCTAGGAAACCCTGTTGGGTCACTTCCGGTCCCATGCCCATTGAGCCCAGTGGGATGGAATCAAGCAGCTTCAGCACCCACACAAAACTAACATGGAGCTCCTCACTCAAGGCGCTCAAAACTCCACGGCCAAAGACAAGTTCAGTGCCCAAGCCATTTCCAGCTGCCATGGAAACCAAGTGCTCTGGCAGCACATATAGCTGAAAGTGGATATGACACCTAGGGAAGGGACTGTGGTGGTGAATGGCAACTGCCCGAAGCAGCAGCACAGCTCTTCCACTGCCAAAACAACTCCACCTGCCTCATGAACTTCACATACCATCAGCTGTCCTGGCAGCTATCTAGGAAACCCTGTTGTGTCACTTCCGGTCCCATGCCCATTGAGCCCAGTGGGATGGAATCAAGCAGCTTCAGCACCAACACAAAACGAACATGGAGCTCCACACTCAAGGCGCTCAAAACTCCACAGCCAAAGACAAGTTCAGTGCCCAAGCCATTTCCCGCTGCCATAGAACTCAAGTGCTCTGGCAGCACATATGTCTAAAAGTGGATATGATACCTAGGGAAGGGAGTGTGGTGGTGAATGGCAACTGCCCGAAGCAGCAGCACAGCTCTTCCACTGCCAAAACAACTCCACCTGCCTCATGAACTTCACATACCATCAGCTGTCCTGGCAGCTATCTAGGAAACCCTGTTGGGTCACTTCCGGTCCCATGCCCATTGAGCCCAGTGGGATGGAATCAAGCAGCTTCAGCACCCACACAAAACGAACATGGAGCTCCTCACTCAAGACGCTCACAACTGCACGGCCAAAGACAAGTTCAGTGCCCAAGCCATTTCCCACTGCCATAGAACTCAAGTGCTCTGGCAGCACATATGTGTGAAAGTGGATATGACACCTAGGGAAGGGAGTGTGTTGGTGAATGGCAACTGCCCGAAGCAGCAGCACAGCTCTTCCAGTGCCAAAACAACTCCACCTGCCTCATGAACTTCACATACCATCAGCTGTCCTGGCAGCTATCTAGGAAACCCTGTTGGGTCACTTCCGGTCCCATGCCCATTGAGCCCAGTGGGATGGAATCAAGCAGCTTCAGCACCCACACAAAACGAACATGGAGCTCCTCACCAAAGGCGCTCAAAAGTCCACCGCCAAAGACAAGTTCAGTGCCCAAGCCATTTCCCGCTGCCATGGAAACCAAGTGCTCTGGCAGCACATATGTCTAAAAGTGGATATGACACCTAGGGAAGGGAGTGTGGTGGTGAATGGCAACTGCCCGAAGCAGCAGCACAGCTCTTCCAGTGCCAAAACAACTCCACCTGCCTCATGAACTTCACATACCATCAGCTGTCCTGGCAGCTATCTAGGAAACCCTGTTGGGTCACTTCCGGTCCCATGCCCATTGAGCCCAGTGGGATGGAATCAAGCAGCTTCAGCACCCACACAAAACGAACATGGAGCTCCTCACTCAAGACGCTCACAACTGCACGGCCAAAGACATGTTCAGTGCCCAAGCCATTTCCCACTGCCATAGAACTCAAGTGCTCTGGCAGCACATATGTGTGAAAGTGGATATGACACCTAGGGAAGGGAGTGTGTTGGTGAATGGCAACTGCCCGAAGCAGCAGCACAGCTCTTCCACTGCCAAAACAACTCCACCTGCCTCATGAACTTCACATAACATCAGCTGTCCTGGCAGCTATCTAGGAAACCCTGTTGGGTCACTTCCGGTCCCATGCCCATTGAGCCCAGTGGGATGGAATCAAGCAGCTTCAGCACCCACACAAAACGAACATGGAGCTCCTCACTCAAGACGCTCACAACTGCACGGCCAAAGACAAGTTCAGTGCCCAAGCCATTTCCCACTGCCATAGAACTCAAGTGCTCTGGCAGCACATATGTCTGAAAGTGGATATGACACCTAGGGAACGGAGTGTGTTGGTGAATGGCAACTGCCCGAAGCAGCAGCACAGCTCTTCCACTGCCAAAACAACTCCACCTGCCTCATGAACTTCACATACCATCAGCTGTCCTGCCAGCTATCTAGGAAACCCTGTTGGGTCACTTCCGGTCCCATGCCCATTGAGCCCAGTGGGATGGAATCAAGCAGCTTCAGCACCCACACAAAACTAACATGGAGCTCCTCACTCAAGGCGCTCAAAACTCCACAGTCAAAGACAAGTTCAGTGCCCAAGCCATTTCCCGCTGCCATGGAAACCAAGTGCTCTGGCAGCACATATGTCTGAAAGTGGATATGACACCTAGGGAAGGGAATGTGGTGGTGAATGGCAACTGCCCGAAGCAGCAGCACAGCTTTTCCACTGCCAAAACAACTCCACCTGCCTCATGAACTTCACATACCATCAGCTGTCCTGGCAGCTATCTAGGAAACCCTGTTGGGTCACTTCGGGTCCCATGCCCATTGAGCCCAGTGGGATGGAATCAAGCAGCTTCAGCACCCACACAAAACTAACATGGAGCTCCTCACTCAAGGCGCTCAAAACTCCACAGCCAAAGACAAGTTCAGTGCCCAAGCCATTTCCCGCTGCCATGGAAACCAAGTGCTCTGGCAGCACATATGTGAAAGTGGATATGACACCTAGGGAAGGGAGTGTGGTGGTGTGAGGCAACTGCCCGAAGCAGCAGCACAGCTCTTCCAGTGCCAAAACAACTCCACCTGCCTCATGAACTTCACATACCATCAGCTGTCCTGGCAGCTATCTAGGAAACCCTGTTGGGTCACTTCCGGTCCCATGCCCATTGAGCCCAGTGGGATGGAATCAAGCAGCTTCAGCACCCACACAAAACGAACATGGAGCTCCTCACTCAAGGCGCTCAAAACTCCACGGCCAAAGACAAGTTCAGTGATCAAGCCATTTCCCGCTGCCATGGAAACCAAGTGCTCTGGCAGCACATATGTCTGAAAGTGGATATGACACCTAGGGAAGGGAGTGTGTTGGTGAATGGCAACTGCCCGAAGCAGCAGCACAGCTCTTCCAGTGCCAAAACAACTCCACCTGCCTCATGAACTTCACATACCATCAGCTGTCCTGGCAGCTATCTAGGAAACCCTGTTGTGTCACTTCCGGTCCCATGCCCATTGAGCCCAGTGGGATGGAATCAAGCAGCTTCAGCACCCACACAAAACGAACATGGAGCTCCTCACTCAAGGCGCTCAAAACTCCACGGCCAAAGACAAGTTCAGTGCCCAAGCCATTTCCCGCTGCCATGGAAACCAAGTGCTCTGGCAGCACATATGTCTGAAAGTGGATATGACACCTAGGGAAGGGAGTTTGCTGGTGAATGGCAACTGCCTGAAGCAGCAGCACAGCTCTTCCAGTGCCAAAACAACTCCACCTGCCTCATGAACTTCACATACCATCAGCTGTCCTGGCAGCTATCTAGGAAACCCTGTTGGGTCACTACCGGTCCCATGCCCATTGAGCCCAGTGGGATGGAATCAAGCAGCTTCAGCACCCACACAAAACGAACATGGAGCTCCTCACTCAAGGCGCTCAAAACTACATGGCCAAAGACAAGTTCAGTGCCCAAGCCATTTCCGGCTGTCATGGAAACCAAGTGCTCTGGCAGCACATATGTGTGAAAGTGGATATGACACCTAGGGAAGGGAGTGTGCTGGTCAATGGCAACTGCCCAAAACAGCAGCACAGCTCTTCCACTGCCAAAACAGCTCCACCTGCCTCATGAACTTCACATACCATCAGCTGTCCTGGCAGCTATCTAGGAAACCCTGTTGTGTCACTTGCGGTCCCATGCCCATTGAGCCCAGTGGGATGGAATCAAGCAGCTTCAGCACCCACACAAAACGAACATGGAGCTCCTCACTCAAGGCGCTCAAAACTCCACAGCCAAAGACAAGTTCAGTGCCCAAGCCATTTCCCGCTGCCATGGAAACCAAGTGCTCTGGCAGCACATATGTCTGAAAGTGGATATGACACCTAGGGAAGGGAGTGTGCTGGTGAATGGCAACTGCCCGAAGCAGCAGCACAGCTCTTCCAGTGCCAAAACAACTCCACCTGCCTCATGAACTTCACATACCATCAGCTGTCCTGGCAGCTATCTAGGAAACCCTGTTGGGTCACTTCCGGTCCCATGCCCATTGAGCCCAGTGGGATGGAATCAAGCAGCTTCAGCACCCACACAAAACGAACATGGAGCTCCTCACTCAAGGCGCTCAAAACTCCACGGCCAAAGACAAGTTCAGTGCCCAAGCCATTTCCCGCTGCCATGGAAACCAAGTGCTCTGGCAGCACATATGTGTGAAAGTGGATATGACACCTAGGGAAGGTAGTGTGGTGGTGAATGGCAACTGCCCGAAGCAGCAGCACAGCTCTTCCAGTGCCAAAACAACTCCACCTGCCTCATGAACTTCACATACCATCAGCTGTCCTGGCAGCTATCTAGGAAACCCTGTTGGGTCACTTCCGGTCCCATGCCCATTGAGCCCAGTGGGATGGAATCAAGCAGCTTCAGCACCCACACAAAACGAACATGGAGCTCCTCACTCAAGGCGCTCAAAACTCCACGGCCAAAGACAAGTTCAGTGCCCAAGCCATTTCCCGCTGCCATGGAAACCAAGTGCTCTGGCAGCACATATGTCTGAAAGTGGATATGACACCTAGGGAAGGGAGTGTGCTGGTGAATGGCAACTGCCCGAAGCAGCAGCACAGCTCTTCCAGTGCCAAAACAACTCCACCTGCCTCATGAACTTCACATACCATCAGCTGTCCTGGCAGCTATCTAGGAAACCCTGTTGGGTCACTTCCGGTCCCATGCCCATTGAGCCCAGTGGGATGGAATCAAGCAGCTTCAGCACCCACACAAATCTAACATGGAGCTCCTCACTCAAGGCGCTCAAAACTCCACGGCCAAAGACAAGTTCAGTGCCCAAGCCATTTCCCGCTGCCATGGAAACCAAGTGCTCTGGCAGCACATATGTGTGAAAGTGGATATGACACCTAGGGAAGGGAGTGTGGTGGTGAATGGCAACTGCCCGAAGCAGCAGCACAGCTCTTCCAGTGCCAAAACAACTCCACCTGCCTCATGAACTTCACATACCATCAGCTGTCCTGGCAGCTATCTAGGAAACCCTGTTGGGTCACTTCCGGTCCCATGCCCATTGAGCCCAGTGGGATGGAATCAAGGAGCTTCAGCATCCACACAAAACGAACATGGAGCTCCTCACTCAAGACGCTGAAAACTCCACAGCCAAAGACAAGTTCAGTGCCCAAGCCATTTCCCGCTGCCATGGAAACCAAGTGCTCTGGCAGCACATATGTGTGAAAGTGGATATGACACCTAGGGAAGGGAGTGTGGTGGTGAATGGCAACTGCCCAAAGCAGCAGCACAGCTCTTCCAGTGCCAAAACAACTCCACCTGCCTCATGAACTTCACGTACCATCAGCTGTCCTGGCAGCTATCTAGGAAACCCTGTTGGGTCACTTCCGGTCCCATGCCCATTGAGCCTAGTGGGATGGAATCAAGGAGCTTCAGCACCCACACAAAACGAACATGGAGCTCCTCACTCAAGACGCTCACAACTTCATGGCCAAAGACAAGTTCAGTGCCCAAGCCATTTCCCGCTGCCATAGAACTCAAGTGCTCTGGCAGCACATATGTGTGAAAGTGGATATGACACCTAGGGAAGGGAGTGTGTTGGTGAATGGCAACTGCCTGAAGCAGCAGCACAGCTCTTCCACTGCCAAAACAACTCCACCTGCCTCATGAACTTCACATACCATCAGCTGTCCTGGCAGCTATCTAGGAAACCCTGTTGGGTCACTTCCGGTCCCATGCCCATTGAGCCCAGTGGGATGGAATCAAGCAGCTTGAGCACCCACACAAAACGAACACGGAGCTCCTCACTCAAGGCGCTCAAAACTCCACGGACAAAGACAAGTTCAGTGCCCAAGCCATTTCCCGCTGCCATGGAAACCAAGTGCTCTGGCAGCACATATGTGTGAAAGTGGATATGACACATAGGGAAGGGAGTGTGGTGGTGAATGGCAACTGCCCGGAGCAGCAGCACAGCTCTTCCAGTGCCAAAACAACTCCACCTGCCTCATGAACTTCACATACCATCAGCTGTCCTGGCAGCTATCTAGGAAACCCTGTTGGGTCACTTCCGGTCCCATGCCCATTGAGCCTAGTGGGATGGAATCAAGGAGCTTCAGCAACCACAAAAAACTAACATGGAGCTCCTCACTCAAGGCGCTCAAAACTCCACGGACAAAGACAAGTTCAGTGCCCAAGCCATTTCCCACTGCCATAGAACTCAAGTGCTCTGGCAGCACATATGTGTGAAAGTGGATATGACACCTAGGGAAGGGAGTGTGTTTATTGAATGGCAACTGCCTGAAGCAGCAGCACAGCTCTTCCAGTGCCAAAACAACTCCACCTGCCTCATGATCTTCACATACCATCAGCTGTCCTTGCAGCTATCTAAGAAACCCTGTTGGGTCACTTGCGGTCCCATGCCCATTGAGCCCAGTGGGATGGAATCAAGCAGCTTCAGCACCCACACAAAACGAACACGGAGCTCCTCACTCAAGGCGCTCAAAACTCCACGGCCAAAGACAAGTTCAGTGCCTAATCTATTTCCCGCTGGCATGGAAACCAAGTGCTCTGGCAGCACATATGTCTGAAAGTGGATATGACACCTAGGGAAGGGAGTGTGCTGGTGAATGGCAACTGCCCGAAGCAGCAGCACAGCTCTTCCACTGCCAAAACAACTCCACCTGCCTCATGAACTTCACATACCATCAGCTGTCCTGGCAGCTATCTAGGAAACCCTGTTGGGTCACTTCCGGTCCCATGCCCATTGAGCCTAGTGGGATGGAATCAAGGAGCTTCAGCACCCACACAAAACGAACATGGAGCTCCTCACTCAAGACGCTCACAACTCCATGGCCAAAGACAAGTTCAGTGCCCAAGCCATTTCCCACTGCCATAGAACTCAAGTGCTCTGGCAGCACATATGTGTGAAAGTGGATATGACACCTAGGGAAGGGAGTGTGGTGGTGAATGGCAACTGCCTGAAGCAGCAGCACAGCTCTTCCACTGCCAAAACAACTCCACCTGCCTCATGAACTTCACATACCATCAGCTGTCCTGGCAGCTATCTAGGAAACCCTGTTGGGTCACTTGCGGTCCCATGCCCATTGAGCCCAGTGGGATGGAATCAAGCAGCTTCAGCACCCACACAAAACGAACACGGAGCTCCTCACTCAAGGCGCTCAAAACTCCATGGCCAAAGACAAGTTCAGTGCCCAAGCCATTTCCCGCTGCCATGGAAACCAAGTGCTCTGGCAGCACATATGTCTGAAAGTGGATATGACACCTAGGGAAGGGAGTGTGGTGGTGAATGGCAACTGCCCGAAGCAGCAGCACAGCTCTTCCACTGCCAAAACAACTCCACCTGCCTCATGAACTTCACATACCATCAGCTGTCCTGGCAGCTATCTAGGAAACCCTGTTGGGTCACTTCCGGTCCCAAGACCATTGAGCCCAGTGGGATGGAATCAAGCAGCTTCAGCACCCACACAAAACGAACATGGAGCTCCTCACTCAAGGCGCTCAAAACTCCACGGCCAAAGACAAGTTCAGTGCCCAAGCCATTTCCCGCTGCCATGGAAACCAAGTGCTCTGGCAGCACATATGTCTGAAAGTGGATATGACACCTAGGGAAGGGAGTGTGTTGGTGAATCGCAACTTCCCGAAGCAGCAGCACAGCTCTTCCAGTGCCAAAACAACTCCACCTGCCTCATGAACTTCACATACCATCAGCTGTCCTGGCAGCTATCTAGGAAACCCTGTTGTGTCACTTCCGGTCCCATGCCCATTGAGCCCAGTGGGATGGAATCAAGCAGCTTGAGCACCCACACAAAACGAACATGGAGCTCCTCACTCAAGGCGCTCAAATGTACATGGCCAAAGACAAGTTCAGTGCCCAAGCCATTTCCCACTGCCATGGAAACCAAGTGCTCTGGCAGCACATATGTCTGAAAGTGGATATGACACCTAGGGAAGGGAGTGTGCTGGTGAATGGCAACTGCCTGAGGCAGCAGCACAGCTCTTCCAGTGCCAAAACAACTCCACCTGCCTCATGAACTTCACATACCATCAGCTGTCTTGGCAGCTATCTAGGAAACCCTGTTGTGTCACTTCCGGTCCCATGCCCATTGAGCCCAGTGGGATGGTTCAAGCAGCTTCAGCACCCACACAAAACGAACATGGAGCTCCTCACTCAAGGCGCTCAAAATTCCATGGCGGAAGACAAGTTCAGTGCCCAAGCCATTTCCCGCTGCCATGGAAACCAAGTGCTCTGGCAGCACATATGTCTGAAAGTGGATATGACACCTAGGGAAGGGAGTGTGCTGGTGAATGGCAACTGCCCGAAGCAGCAGCACAGCTCTTCCACTGCCAAAACAACTCCACCTGCCTCATGAACTTCACATACCATCAGCTGTCCTGGCAGCTATCTAGGAAACCCTGTTGGGTCACTTCCGGTCCCATGCCCATTGAGCCCAGTGGCATGGAATCAAGCAGCTTCAGCACCCACACAAAACGAACATGGAGCTCCTCACTCAAGGCGCTCAAAACTCCACGGCCAAAGACAAGTTCAGTGCCCAAGCCATTTCCCGCTGCCATGGAAACCAAGTGCTCTGGCAGCACATATGTGTGAAAGTGGATATGACACCTAGGGAAGGGAGTGTGCTGGTGAATGGCAACTGCCCGAAGCAGCAGCACAGCTCTTCCACGGCCAAGACAACTCCACCTGCCTCATGAACTTCACATACCATCAGCTGTACTGGCAGCTATCTAGGAAACCCTGTTGTGTCACTTCCGGTCCCATGCCCATTGAGCCCAGTGGGATGGAATCAAGCAGCTTGAGCACCCACACAAAACGAACATGGAGCTCCTCACTCAAGGCGCTCAAAACTCCACGGCCAAAGACAAGTTCAGTGCCCAAGCCATTTCCCGCTGCCATGGAAACCAAGTGCTCTGGCAGCACATATGTCTGAAAGTGGATATGACACGTAGGGATGGGAGTCTGGTGGTGAATGGCAACTGCCCGAAGCAGCAGCACAGCTCTTCCAGTGCCAAAACAACTCCACCTGCCTCATGAACTTCACATACCATCAGCTGTCCTGGCAGCTATCTAGGAAACCCTGTTGGGTCACTTCCGGTCCCATGCCCATTGAGCCCAGTGGGATGGAATCAAGCAGCTTCAGGACCCACACAAAACGAACATGGAGCTCCTCACTCAAGGCGCTCAAATGTACATGGCCAAAGACAAGTTCAGTGCCCAAGCCATTTCCCGCTGCCATGGAAACCAAGTGCTCTGGCAGCACATATGTCTGAAAGTGGATATGACACCTAGGGAAGGGAGTGTGGTGGTGAATGGCAACTACCCGAAGCAGCAGCACAGCTCTTCCTCTGCCAAAACAACTCCACCTGCCTCATGAACTTCACATACCATCAGCTGTCCTGGCAGCTATCTAGGAAACCCTGTTGTGTCACTTCCGGTCCCATGCCCATTGAGCCCAGTGGGATGGAATCAAGCAGCTTCAGCACCCACACAAAACGAACATGGAGCTCCTCACTCAAGGCGCTCAAAACTCCACAGCCAAAGACAAGTTCAGTGCCCAAGCCATTTCCCGCTGCCATGGAAACCAAGTGCTCTGGCAGCACATATGTCTGAAAGTGGATATGACACCTAGGGAAGGGAGTGTGGTGGTGAATGGCAACTGCCCGAAGCAGCAGCACAGCTCTTCCAGTGCCAAAACAACTCCACCTGCCTCATGAACTTCACATACCATCAGCTGTCTTGGCAGCTATCTAGGAAACCCTGTTGGGTCACTTCCGGTCCCATGCCCATTGAGCCCAGTGGGATGGAATCAAGCAGCTTCAGCACCAACACAAAACGAACATGGAGCTCCACACTCAAGGCGCTCAAAACTCCACGGCCAAAGACAAGTTCAGTGCATAAGCCATTTCCCGCTGCCATGGAAACCAAGTGCTCTGGCAGCACATATGTCTAAAAGTGGATATGACACCTAGGGAAGGGAGTGTGGTGGTGAATGGCAACTGCCCGAAGCAGCAGCACAGCTCTTCCAGTGCCAAAACAACTCCACCTGCCTCATGAACTTCACATAACATCAGCTGTCCTGGCAGCTATCTAGGAAACCCTGTTGGGTCACTTCCGGTCCCATGCCCATTGAGCCCATTGTGATGGAATCAAGCAGCTTCAGCACCCACACAAAACGAACATGGAGCTCCTCACTCAAGACGCTCACAACTGCACGGCCAAAGACAAGTTCAGTGCCCAAGCCATTTCCCACTGCCATAGAACTCAAGTGCTCTGGCAGCACATATGTGTGAAAGTGGATATGACACCTAGGGAAGGGAGTGTGGTGGTGAATGGCAACTGCCCGAAGCAGCAGCATAGCTCTTCCAGTGCCAAAACAACTCCACCTGCCTCATGAACTTCACATACCATCAGCTGTCTTAGCAGCTATCTAGGAAACCCTGTTGGGTCACTTCCGGTCCCATGCCCATTGAGCCCAGTGGGATGGAAACAAGCAGCTTCAGCACCCACACAAAACGAACATGGAGCTCCTCACTCAAGGCGCTCAAATGTACATGGCCAAAGACAAGTTCAGTGCCCAAGCCATCTACGGCTGCCATGGAAACCAAGTGCTCTGGCAGCACATATGTCTAAAAGTGGATATGACACCTAGGGAATGGAGTGTGCTGGTGAATGGCAACTGCCCGAAGCAGCAGCACAGCTCTTCCAGTGCCAAAACAACTCCACCTGCCTCATGAACTTCACATACCATCAGCTGTCCTGGCAGCTATCTAGGAAACCCTGTTGGGTCACTTCCGGTCCCATGCCCATTGAGCCCAGTGGGATGGAATCAAGCAGCTTCAGCACCCACACAAAACGAACATGGAGCTGCTCACTCAAGGCGCTCAAAACTCCACAGCCAAAGACAAGTTCAGTGCCCAAGCCATTTCCCGCTGCCATGGAAACCAAGTGCTCTGGCAGCACATATGTCTGAAAGTGGATATGACACCTAGGGAAGGGAGTGTGGTGGTGAATGGCAACTGCCCGAAGCAGCAGCACAGCTCTTCCAGTGCCAAAACAACTCCACCTGCCTCATGAACTTCACATACCATCAGCTGTCCTGGCAGCTATCTAGGAAACCCTGTTGTGTCACTTCCGGTCCCATGCCCATTGAGCCCAGTGGGATGGAATCAAGCAGCTTCAGCACCCACACAAAACGAACATGGAGCTCCTCACTCAAGGCGCTCAAAACTCCACAGCCAAAGACAAGTTCAGTGCCCAAGCCATTTCCCGCTGCCATGGAAACCAAGTGCTCTGGCAGCACATATGTCTGAAAGTGGATATGACACCTAGGGAAGGGAGTGTGCTGGTGAATGGCAACTGCCCGAAGCAGCAGCACAGCTCTTCCAGTGCCAAAACAACTCCACCTGCCTCATGAACTTCACATACCATCAGCAGTCCTGGCAGCTATCTAGGAAACCCTGTTGGGTCACTTCCGGTCCCATGCCCATTGAGCCCAGTGGGATGGAATCAAGCAGCTTCAGCACCCACACAAAAAGAACATGGAGCTCCTCACTCAAGGAGCTCAAATGTACATGGCCAAAGACAAGTTCAGTGCCCAAGCCATTTCCCGCTGCCATGGAAACCAAGTGCTCTGGCAGCACATATGTCTGAAAGTGGATATGACACCTAGGGTAGGGAGTGTGGTGGTGAATGGCAACTGCCCGAAGCAGCAGCACAGCTCTTCCACTGCCAAAACAAATCCACCTGCCTCATAAATTTCACATACCATCAGCTGTCCTGGCAGATATCTAGGAAACCCTGTTGTGTCACTTCCGGTCCCATGCCCATTGAGCCCAGTGGGATGGAATCAAGCAGCTTCAGCACCCACACAAAACGAACATGGAGCTCCTCACTCAAGGCGCTCAAAATTCCATGGCGGAAGACAAGTTCAGTGCCCAAGCCATTTCCTGCTGTCATGGAAACCAAGTGCTCTGGCAGCACATATGTCTGAAAGTGGATATGACACCTAGGGTAGGGAGTGTGGTGGTGAATGGCAACTGCCCGAAGCAGCAGCACAGCTCTTCCACTGCCAAAACAAATCCACCTGCCTCATAAATTTCACATACCATCAGCTGTCCTGGCAGCTATCTAGGAAACCCTGTTGTGTCACTTCCGGTCCCATGCCCATTGAGCCCAGTGGGATGGAATCAAGCAGCTTCAGCACCCACACAAAACGAACATGGAGCTCCTCACTCAAGGCGCTCAAAATTCCATGGCGGAAGACAAGTTCAGTGCCCAAGCCATTTCCTGCTGTCATGGAAACCAAGTGCTCTGGCAGCACATATGTCTGAAAGTGGATATGACACCTAGGGAAGGGAGTGTGCTGGTGAATGGCAACTGCCCGAAGCAGCAGCACAGCTCTTCCACTGCCAAAACAACTCCACCTGCCTCATGAACTTCACATACCATCAGCTGTCCTGGCAGCTATCAAGGAAAACCTGTTGGGTCACTTCCGGTCCCATGCCCATTGAACCCAGTGGGATGGAATCAAGCAGCTTCAGCACCCACACAAAACGAACATGGAGCTCCTCACTCAAGGCGCTCAAAACTCCACGGCCAAAGACAAGTTCAGTGCCCAAGCCATTTCCCGCTGCCATGGAAACCAAGTGCTCTGGCAGCACATATGTCTGAAAGTGGATATGACACCTAGCGAAGGGAGTGTGCTGGTGAATGGCAACTGCCCGAAGCAGCAGCACAGCTCTTCCAGTGCCAAAACAACTCCACCTGCCTCATGAACTTCACATACCATCAGCAGTCCTGGCAGCTATCTAGGAAACTCTGTTGGGTCACTTCCGGTCCCATGCCCATTGAGCCCAGTGGGATGGAATCAAGCAGCTTCAGCACCCACACAAAACGAACATGGAGCTCCTCACTCAAGGAGCTCAAATGTACATGGCCAAAGACAAGTTCAGTGCCCAAGCCATTTCCCGCTGCCATGGAAACCAAGTGCTCTGGCAGCACATATGTCTGAAAGTGGATATGACACCTAGGGTAGGGAGTGTGGTGGTGAATGGCAACTGCCCGAAGCAGCAGCACAGCTCTTCCACTGCCAAAACAAATCCACCTGCCTCATAAATTTCACATACCATCAGCTGTCCTGGCAGATATCTAGGAAACCCTGTTGTGTCACTTCCGGTCCCATGCCCATTGAGCCCAGTGGGATGGAATCAAGCAGCTTCAGCACCCACACAAAACGAACATGGAGCTCCTCACTCAAGGCGCTCAAAATTCCATGGCGGAAGACAAGTTCAGTGCCCAAGCCATTTCCTGCTGTCATGGAAACCAAGTGCTCTGGCAGCACATATGTCTGAAAGTGGATATGACACCTAGGGTAGGGAGTGTGGTGGTGAATGGCAACTGCCCGAAGCAGCAGCACAGCTCTTCCACTGCCAAAACAAATCCACCTGCCTCATAAATTTCACATACCATCAGCTGTCCTGGCAGATATCTAGGAAACCCTGTTGTGTCACTTCCGGTCCCATGCCCATTGAGCCCAGTGGGATGGAATCAAGCAGCTTCAGCACCCACACAAAACGAACATGGAGCTCCTCACTCAAGGCGCTCAAAATTCCATGGCGGAAGACAAGTTCAGTGCCCAAGCCATTTCCTGCTGTCATGGAAACCAAGTGCTCTGGCAGCACATATGTCTGAAAGTGGATATGACACCTAGGGAAGGGAGTGTGCTGGTGAATGGCAACTGCCCGAAGCAGCAGCACAGCTCTTCCACTGCCAAAACAACTCCACCTGCCTCATGAACTTCACATACCATCAGCTGTCCTGGCAGCTATCAAGGAAAACCTGTTGGGTCACTTCCGGTCCCATGCCCATTGAACCCAGTGGGATGGAATCAAGCAGCTTCAGCACCCACACAAAACGAACATGGAGCTCCTCACTCAAGGCGCTCAAAACTCCACGGCCAAAGACAAGTTCAGTGCCCAAGCCATTTCCCGCTGCCATGGAAACCAAGTGCTCTGGCAGCACATATGTCTGAAAGTGGATATGACACCTAGGGAAGGGAGTGTGTTGGTGAATGGCAACTGCCTGAAGCAGCAACACAGCTCTTCTTGTGCCAAAACAACTCCACCTGCCTCATGAACTTCACATACCATCAGCTGTCCTGGCAGCTATCTAGGAAACCCTGTTGGGTCACTTCCGGTCCCATGCCCATTGAGCCCAGTGGGATGGAATCAAGCAGCTTCAGCACCCACACAAAACGAACATGGAGCTCCTCACTCAAGGCGCTCAAATGTACATGGCGAAAGACATGTTCAGTGCCCAAGCCATTTCCCGCTGCCATGGAAACCAAGTGCTCTGGCAGCACATATGTCTGAAAGTGGATATGACACCTAGGGAAGGGAGTGTGCTGGTGAATGGCAACTACCCGAAGCAGCAGCATAGCTCTTCCAGTGCCAAAACAACTCCACCTGCCTCATGAACTTCACATACCATCAGCTGTCCTGGCAGCTATCTAGGAAACCCTGTTGTGTCACTTGCGGTCCCATGCCCATTGAGCCCAGTGGGATGGAATCAAGCAGCTTGAGCACCCACACAAAACGAACATGGAGCTCCTCACTCAAGGCGCTCAAAACTCCAAAGCCAAAGACAAGTTCAGTGCCCAAGCCATTTTTCGCTGCCATGGAAACCAAGTGCTCTGGCAGCACATATGTCTGAAAGTGGATATGACAGCTAGGGAAGGGAGTGTACTGGTGAATGGCAACTGCCTGAAGCAGCAGCACAGCTCTTCCTCTGCCACAACAACTCCACCTGCCTCATGAACTTCACATACCATCAGCTGTCTTGGCAGCTATCTAGGAGACCCTGTTGGGTCACTTCCGGTCCCATGCCCATTGAGCCCAGTGGGATGGAATCAAGCAGCTTCAGCACCCACACAAAACGAACATGGAGCTCCTCACTCAAGGAGCTCAAAACTCCACAGCCAAAGACAAGTTCAGTGCCCAAGCCATTTCCCGCTGCCATGGAAACCAAGTGCTCTGGCAGCACATATGTCTGAAAGTGGATATGACACCTAGGGAAGGGAGTGTGCTGGTGAATGGCAACTGCCTGAAGCAGCAGCACAGCTCTTCCAGTGCCAAAACAACTCCACCTGCCTCATGAACTTCACATACCATCAGCTGTCCTGGCAGCTATCTCGGAAACCCTGTTGGGTCACATCCGGTCCCATGCCCATTGAGCCCAGTGGGATGGAATCAAGCAGCTTCAGCACCCACACAAAACGAACATGGAGCTCCTCACTCAAGGCGCTCAAATGTACAGGGCCAAAGACATGTTCAGTGCCCAAGCCATTTCCCGCTGCCATGGAAACCAAGTGCTCTGGCAGCACGTATGTCTGAAAGTGGATATGACACCTAGGGAAGGGAGTGTGCTGGTGAATGGCAACTACCCGAAGCAGCAGCATAGCTCTTCCAGTGCCAAAACAACTCCACCTGCCTCATGAACTTCACATACCATCAGCTGTCCTGGCAGCTATCTAGGAAACCCTGTTGGGTCACTTCCGGTCCCATGCCCATTGAGCCCAGTGGGATGGAATCAAGCAGCTTGAGCACCCACACAAAACGAACATGGAGCTCCTCACTAGAGGCGCTCAAAACTCCACAGCCAAAGACAAATTCAGTGCCCAAGCCATTTCCCGCTGCCATGGAAACTGAGTGCTCTGGCAGCACATATGTCTGAAAGTGGATATGACAGCTAGGGAAGGGAGTGTACTGGTGAATGGCAACTGCCTGAAGCAGCAGCACAGCTCTTCCTCTGCCAAAACAACTCCACCTGCCTCATGAACTTCACATACCATCAGCTGTCTTGGCAGTTATCTAGGAGACCCTGTTGGGTCACTTCCGGTCCCATGCCCATTGAGCCCAGTGGGATGGAATCAAGCAGCTTCAGCACCCACACAAAACGAACATGGAGCTCCTCACTCAAGGCGCGCAAAACTCCACAGCCAAAGACAAGTTCAGTGCCCAAGCCATTTCCCGCTGCCATGGAAACCAAGTGCTCTGGCAGCACATATGTGTGAAAGTGGATATGACACCTAGGGAAGGGAGTGTGGTGGTGAATGGCAACTGCCCGAAGCAGCAGCACAGCTCTTCCAGTGCCAAAACAACTCCACCTGCCTCATGAACTTCACATACCATCAGCTGTCCTGGCAGCTATCTAGGAAACCCTGTTGGGTCACTTCCGGTCCCATGCCCATTGAGCCCAGTGGGATGGAATCAAGCAGCTTCAGCACCCACACAAAACGAACACGGAGCTCCTCACTCAAGGCGCTCAAAACTCCACGGCCAAAGACAAGTTCAGTGCCCAAGCCATTTCCCGCTGCCATGGAAACCAAGTGCTCTGGCAGCACATATGTCTGAAAGTGGATATGACACCTAGGGAAGGGAGTGTGCTGGTGAATGGCAACTGCCTGAAGCAGCAGCACAGCTCTTCCACTGCCAAAACAACTCCACCTGCCTCATGAACTTCACATACCATCAGCTGTCCTGGCAGCTATCTAGGAAACCCTGTTGGGTCACTTCCGGTCCCATGCCCATTGAGCCCAGTGGGATGGAATCAAGCAGCTTCAGCACCCACACAAATCTAACATGGAGCTTCTCACTCAAGGCGCTCAAAACTCCACAGCCAAAGACAAGTTCAGTGCCCAAGCCATTTCCCGCTGCCATGGAAACCAAGTGCTCTGGCAGCACATATGTCTGAAAGTGGATATGACACCTAGGGAAGGGAGTGTGGTGGTGAATGGCAACTGCCCGAAGCAGCAGCACAGCTCTTCCACTGCCAAAACAACTCCACCTGCCTCATGAACTTCACATACCATCAGCTGTCCTGGCAGCTATCTAGGAAACCGTGTTGGGTCACTTTCGGTCCCATGCCCATTGAGCCCAGTGGGATGGAATCAAGCAGCTTCAGCACCCACACAAAACGAACATGGAGCTCCTCACTCAAGGCTCTAAAAACTCCACGGCCAAAGACAAGTTCAGTGCCCAAGCCATTTCCCGCTGCCATGGAAACCAAGTGCTCTGGCAGCACATATGTCTGAAAGTGGATATGACACCTAGGGAAGGGAGTGTGTTGGTGAATGGCAACTGCCTGAAGCAGCAGCACAGCTCTTCCAGTGCCAAAACAACTCCACCTGCCTCATGAACTTCACATACCATCAGCTGTCCTGGCAGCTATCTAGGAAACCCTGTTGGGTCACTTCCGGTCCCATGCCCATTGAGCCTAGTGGGATGGAATCAAGCAGCTTCAGCACCCACACAAAACGAACATGGAGCTCCTCACTCAAGGCGCTCAAATGTACATGGCCAAAGACAAGTTCAGTGCCCAAGCCATTTCCCGCTGCCATGGAAACCAAGTGCTCTGGCAGCACATATGTCTGAAAGTGAATATGACACCTAGGGAAGGGAGTGTGCTGGTGAATGGCAACTACCAGAAGCAGCAGCACAGCTCTTCCAGTGCCAAAACAACTCCACCTGCCTCATGAACTTCACATACCATCAGCTGTCCTGGCAGCTATCTAGGAAACCCTGTTGTGTCACTTCCGGTCCCATGCCCATTGAGCCCAGTGGGATGGAATCAAGCAGCTTCAGCACCCACACAAAACGAACATGGAGCTCCTCACTCAAGGCGCTCAAAACTCCACGGCCAAAGACAAGTTCAGTGCCCAAGCCATTTCCCGCTGCCATGGAAACCAAGTGCTCTGGCAGCACATATGTCTGAAAGTGGATATGACACCTAGGGAAGGGAGTGTGCTGGTGAATGGCAACTGCCTGAAGCAGCAGCACAGCTCTTCCACTGCCAAAACAACTCCACCTGCCTCATGAACTTCACATACCATCAGCTGTCCTGGCAGCTATCTAGGAAACCCTGTTGGGTCACTTCCGGTCCCATGCCCATTGAGCCCAGTGGGATGGAATCAAGCAGCTTCAGCACCCACACAAAACGAACATGGAGCTCCTCACTCAAGGCGCTCAAAATTCCATGGCGGAAGACAAGTTCAGTGCCCAAGCCATTTCCCGCTGCCATGGAAACCAAGTGCTCTGGCAGCACATATGTCTGAAAGTGGATATGACACCTAGGGAAGGGAGTGTGCTGGTCAATGGCAACTGCCCGAAGCAGCAGCACAGCTCTTCCAGTGCCAAAACAACTCCACCTGCCTCATGAACTTCACATACCATCAGCTGTCCTGGCAGCTATCTAGGAAACCCTGTTGGGTCACTTCCGGTCCCATGCCCATTGAGCCCAGTGGGATGGAATCAAGCAGCTTCAGGACCCACACAAAACGAACATGGAGCTCCTCACTCAAGGCGCTCAAAACTCCACAGCCAAAGACAAGTTCAGTGCCCAAGCCATTTCCCGCTGCCATGGAAACCAAGTGCTCTGGCAGCACATATGTCTGAAAGTGGATATGACACCTAGGGAAGGCAGTGTGCTGGTGAATGGCAACTGCCCGAAGCAGCAGCACAGCTCTTCCAGTGCCAAAACAACTCCACCTGCCTCATGAACTTCACATACCATCAGCTGTCTTCGCAGCTATCTAGGAAACCCTGTTGGGTCACTTCCGGTCCCATGCCCATTGAGCCCAGTGGGATGGAATCAAGCAGCTTCAGCACCCACACAAAACGAACATGGAGCTCCTCACTCAAGGCGCTCAAAACTCCACGGCCAAAGACAAGTTCAGTGCCCAAGCCATTTCCCGCTGCCATGGAAACCAAGTGCTCTGGCAGCACATATGTCTGAAAGTGGATATGACACCTAGGGAAGGGAGTGTGCTGGTCAATGGCAACTGCCTGAAGCAGCAGCACAGCTCTTCCAGTGCCAAAACAACTCCACCTGCCTCATGAACTTCACATACCATCAGCTGTCCTGGCAGCTATCTAGGAAACCCTGTTGGGTCACTTCCGGTCCCATGCCCATTGAGCCCAGTGGGATGGAATCAAGCAGCTTCAGCACCCACACAAAACGAACATGGAGCTCCTCACTCAAGGCGCTCAAAACTCCACGGCCAAAGACAAGTTCAGTGCCCAAGTCATTTCCGGCTGCCATGGAAACCAAGTGCTCTGGCAGCACATATGTCTGAAAGTGGATATGACACCTAGGGAAGGGAGTGTGTTGGTCAATGGCAACTGCCCGAAGCAGCAGCACAGCTCTTCCAGTGCCAAAACAACTCCACCTGCCTCATGAACTTCACATACCATCAGCTGTCCTGGCAGCTATCTAGGAAACCCTGTTGTGTCACTTCCGGTCCCATGCCCATTGAGCCCAGTGGGATGGAATCAAGCAGCTTCAGCACCCACACAAAACGAACATGGAGCTCCTCACTCAAGGCGCTCAAAACTCCACAGCCAAAGACAAGTTCAGTGTCCAAGCCATTTCCCGCTGACATGGAAACCAAGTGCTCTGGCAGCACATATGTCTGAAAGTGGATATGACACCTAGGGAAGGGAGTGTGCTGGTGAATGGCAACTGCCCGAAGCAGCAGCACAGCTCTTCCAGTGCCAAAACAACTCCACCTGCCTCATGAACTTCACATACCATCAGCTGTGCTGGCAGCTATCTAGGAAACCCTGTTGTGTCACTTCCGGTCCCATGCCCATTGAGCCGAGTTGGATGGAAACAAGCAGCTTCAGCACCCACACAATAGGAACATGGAGCTCCTCACTCAAGGCGCTCAAAACTCCATGGCCAAAGACAAGTTCAGTGCCCAAGCCATTTCCCGCTGCCATGGAAACCAAGTGCTCTGGCAGCACATATGTCTGAAAGTGGATATGACACCTAGGGAAGGGAGTGTGTTGGTGAATGGCAACTGCCCGAAGCAGCAGCACAGCTCTTCCACTGCCAAAACAACTCCACCTGCCTTATGAACTTCACATACCATCAGCTGTCCTGACAGCTATCTAGGAAACCCTGTTGGGTCATTTCCGGTGCCATGCCCATTGAGCCCAGTGGGATGGAATCAAGCAGCTTCAGCAACCACACAAAACGACCATGGAGCTCCTCACTCAAGGCACTCAAAACTCCACAGCCAAAGACAAGTTCAGTGCCCAAGCCATTTCCCGCTGCCATGGAAACCAAGTGCTCTGGCAGCACATATGTCTGAAAGTGGATATGACACCTAGGGAAGGGAGTGTGCTGGTGAATGGCAACTGCCCGAAGCAGCAGCACAGCTCTTCCACTGCCAAAACAACTCCACCTGCCTCATGAACTTCACATACCATCAGCTGTCCTGGCAGCTACCTAGGAAACCCTGTTGGGTCACTTCCGGTCCCATGCCCTTTGAGCCCAATGGGATGGAATCAAGCAGCTTCAGCACCCAAACAAATCGAACATGGAGCTCCTCACTCAAGGCGCTCAAAACTCCACAGCCAAAGACAAGTTCAGTGCACAAGCTATTTCCCGCTGCCATGGAAACCAAGTGCTCTGGCAGCACATATGTCTGAAAGTGGATATGACACCTAGGCAAGGGAGTGTGCTGGTGAATGGCAAGTGCCCTAAGGAGCAGCACAGCTCTTCCACTGCCAAAACAACTCCACCTGCCTCATGAACTTCACATACCATCAGCTGTCCTGGCAGCTATCTAGGAAACCCTGTAGTGTCACTACCGGTCCCATGCCCATTGAGCCCAGTGGGATGGAATCAAGCAGCTTGAGCACCCACACAAAACGAACATGGAGCTCCTCAATCAAGGCGCTCAAATGTACATGGCCAAAGACAAGTTCAGTGCCCAAGCCATTTCCCACTGCCATGGAAACCAAGTGCTCTGGCAGCACATATGTCTGAAAGTGGATATGACACCTAGGGAAGGGAGTGTGCTGGTGAATGGCAACTGCCTGAAGCAGCAGCACAGCTCTTCCAGTGCCAAAACAACTCCACCTGCCTCATGAACTTCACATACCATCAGCTGTCTTGGCAGCTATCTAGGAAACCCTGTTGGCTCACTTCCGGTCTCATGCCCATTGAGCCCAGTGGGATGGTTCAAGCAGCTTCAGCACCCACACAAAACGAACATGGAGCTCCTAACTCAAGGCGCTCAAAACTCCACAGCCAAAGACAAGTTCAGTGCCCAAGCCATTTCCCGCTGCCATGGAAACCAAGTGCTCTGGCAGCACATATGTCTGAAAGTGAATATGACACCTAGGGAAGGGAGTGTGTTGGTGAATGGCAACTACCTGAAGCAGCAGCACAGCTCTTCCAGTGCCAAAACAACTACACCTGCCTCATGAACTTCACATACCATCAGCTGTCCTGGCAGCTATCTAGGAAACCCTGTTGTGTCACTTCCGGTCCCATGCCCATTGAGCCCAGTGGGATGGAATCAAGCAGCTTCAGCACCCACACAAAACGAACATGGAGCTCCTCACTCAAGGCGCTCAAAACTCCACGGCCAAAGACAAGTTCAGTGCCCAAGCCATTTCCCGCTGCCATGGAAACCAAGTGCTCTGGCAGCACATATGTCTGAAAGTGGATATGACACCTAGGGAAGGGAGTGTGCTGGTGAATGGCAACTGCCTGAAGCAGCAGCACAGCTCTTCCAGTGCCAAAACAACTCCACCTGCCTCATGAACTTCACATACCATCAGCTGTCCTGGCAGCTATCTAGGAAACACTGTTGGGTCACTTCCGGTCCCATGCCCATTGAGCCCAGGGGGATGGAATCAAGCAGCTTCAGCACCCACACAAAACGAACATGGAGCTCCTCACTCAAGGCGCTCAAAACTCCACGGCCAAAGACAAGTTCAGTGCCCAAGCCATTTCCCGCTGCCATGGAAACCAAGTGCTCTGGCAGCACATATGTCTGAAAGTGGATATGACACCTAGGGAAGGGAGTGTGGTGGTGAATGGCAACTGCCCGAAGCAGCAGCACAGCTCTTCCAGTGCCAAAACAACTCCACCTGC
This sequence comes from Ochotona princeps, assembly GCF_030435755.1. NCBI lineage: Eukaryota > Metazoa > Chordata > Mammalia > Lagomorpha > Ochotonidae > Ochotona > Ochotona princeps. The sequence continues at coordinate 139,214,401 of NC_080832.1, read as the reverse complement.
CTCATGAACTTCACATACCATCAGCTGTCCTGGCAGCTATCTAGGAAACCCTGTTGGGTCACTTCCGGTCCCATGCCCATTGAGCCCAGTGGGATGGAATCAAGCAGCTTCAGGACCCACACAAAACGAACATGGAGCTCCTCACTCAAGGCGCTCAAAACTCCATGGCCAAAGACAAGTTCAGTGCCCAAGCCATTTCCCGCTGCCATGGAAACCAAGTGCTCTGGCAGCACATATGTCTGAAAGTGGATATGACACCTAGGGAAGGGAGTGTGCTGGTGAATGGCAACTACCAGAAGCAGCAGCACAGCTCTTCCAGTGCCAAAACAACTCCACCTGCCTCATGAACTTCACATACCATCAGCTGTCCTGGCAGCTATCTAGGAAACCCTGTTGTGTCACTTCCGGTCCCATGCCCATTGAGCCCAGTGGGATGGAATCAAGCAGCTTCAGCACCCACACAAAACGAACATGGAGCTCCTCACTCAAGGTGCTCAAATGTACATGGCCAAAGACAAGTTCAGTGCCCAAGCCATTTCCCGCTGCCATGGAAACCAAGTGCTCTGGCAGCACATATGTCTGAAAGTGGATATGACACCTAGGGAAGGGAGTGTGCTGGTGAATGGCAACTGCCTGAAGCAGCAGCACAGCTCTTCCAGTGCCAAAACAACTACTCCTGCCTCATGAACTTCACATACCATCAGCTGTCCTGGCAGCTATCTAGGAAACCCTGTTGTGTCACTTCCGGTCCCATGCCCATTGAGCCCAGTGGGATGGAATCAAGCAGCTTCAGCACCCACACAAAACGAACATGGAGCTCCTCACTCAAGGCGCTCAAAATTCCATGGCGGAAGACAAGTTCAGTGCCCAAGCCATTTCCCGCTGCCATGGAAACCAAGTGCTCTGGCAGCACATATGTCTGAAAGTGGATATGACACCTAGGGAAGGGAGTGTGCTGGTCAATGGCAACTGCCCGAAGCAGCAGCACAGCTCTTCCAGTGCCAAAACAACTCCACCTGCCTCATGAACTTCACATACCATCAGCTGTCCTGGCAGCTATCTAGGAAACCCTGTTGGGTCACTTCCGGTACCATGCCCATTGAGCCCAGTGGCATGGAATCAAGCAGCTTCACCACCCACACAATTATAGCATGGAGCTCCTAACTCAAGGCGCTCAAAATTTCATGGTGGAAGACAAGTTCAGTGCCCAAGCCATTTCCCGCTGCCATGGAAACCAAGTGCTCTGGCAGCACATATGTCTGAAAGTGGATATGACACCTAGGGAAGGGAGTGTGCTGGTGAATGGCAACTGCCCGAAGCAGCAGCACAGCTCTTCCACTGCCAAAACAACTCCACCTGCCTCATGAACTTCACATACCATCAGCTGTACTGGCAGCTATCTAGGAAACCCTGTTGGGTCACTTCCGGTCCCATGCCCATTGAGCCCAGTGGGATGGAATCAAGCAGCTTGAGCACCCACACAAAACGAACATGGAACTTCTCACTCAAGGCGCTCAAAACTCCACGGCCAAAGACAAGTTCAGTGCCCAAGCCATTTCCCGCTGCCATGGAAACCAAGTGCTCTGGCAGCACATATGTCTGAAAGTGGATATGACACCTAGGGAAGGGAGTCTGGTGGTGAATGGCAACTGCCCGAAGCAGCAGCACAGCTCTTCCAGTGCCAAAACAACTCCACCTGCCTCATGAACTTCACATACCATCAGCTGTCCTGGCAGCTATCTAGGAAACCCTGTTGGGTCACTTCCGGTCCCATGCCCATTGAGCCCAGTGGGATGGAATCAAGCAGCTTCAGCAACCACACAAAACGAACATGGAGCTCCTCACTCAAGGCGCTCAAAACTCCACGGCCAAAGACAAGTTCAGTGCCCAAGCCATTTCCCGCTGCCATGGAAACCAAGTGCTCTGGCAGCACATATGTCTGAAAGTGGATATGACACTTAGGGAAGGGAGTGTGGTGGTGAATGGCAACTGCCCGAAGCAGCAGCACAGCTCTTCCACTGCAAAAAAACTCCACCTGCATCATGCACTTCACATACCATAAGCTGTCCTGGCAGCTATCTAGGAAACCCTGTTGGGTCACTTCCGGTCCCATGCCCATTGAGCCCAGTGGCATGGAATCAAGCAGCTTCAGCACCCACACAATTATAGCATGGAGCTCCTAACTCAAGGCGCTCAAAATTCCATGGTGGAAGACAAGTTCAGTGCCCAAGCCATTTCCCGCTGCCATGGAAACCAAGTGCTCTGGCAGCACATATGTCTGAAAGTGGATATGACACCTAGGGAAGGCAGTGTGCTGGTGAATGGCAACTGCCCGAAGCAGCAGCACAGCTCTTCCAGTGCCAAAACAACTCCACCTGCCTCATGAACTTCACATACCATCAGCTGTCCTGGCAGCTATCTAGGAAACCCTGTTGGGTCACTTCCGGTCCCATGCCCATTGAGCCCAGGGAGATGGAATCAAACAGCTTCAGCACCCACACAAAACTAACATGGAGCTCCTCACTCAAGGCGCTCAAAACTCCATAGCCAAAGACAAGTTCAGTGCCCAAGCCATTTCCCGCTGCCATGGAAACCAAGTGCTCTGGCAGCACATATGTCTGAAAGTGGATATGACACCTAGGGAAGGGAGTCTGGTGGTGAATGGCAACTGCCCAAAGCAGCAGCACAGCTCTTCCACTGCCAAAACAACTCCACCTGCCTCATGAACTTCCTGGCAGCTATCTAGGAAACCCTGTTGGCTCACTTCCGGTCCCATGCCCATTGAGCCCAGTGGGATGGAATGAAGCAGCTTCAGCACCCAAACAAATGTAACATGGAGCTCTTCACTCAAGGCGCTCAAAACTTCACAGCCAAAGACAAGTTCAGTGCCCAAGCCATTTCCCGCTGCCATGGAAACCAAGTGCTCTGGCAGCACATATGTCTGAAAGTGGATATGACACCTAGGGAAGGGAGTGTGGTGTTGAATGGCAACAGCCCGAAACAGCAGCACAGCTCTTCCAGTGCCAAAACAACTCCACCTGCCTTATGAACTTCACATACCATCAGCTGTCCTGGCAGCTATCTAGGAAACCCTGTTGGCTCACTTCCAGTCCCATGCCGATTGAGCCCATTGGGATGGAATCAAGCAGCTTCAGCACCCACACAAAACGAACATGGAGCTCATCACTCAAGGTTTTCAAAACTCGACGGCCAAAGACAAGTTCAGTGCCCAAGCCATTTCCCGCTGCCATGGAAACCAAGTGCTCTGGCAGCACATATGTCTGAAAGTGGATATGACACCTAGGGAAGGGAGTGTGTTGGTCAATGGCAACTGCTTGAAGCAGCACCACAGCTCTTCCACTGCCAAAACAACTCCACCTGCCTCATGAACTTCACATACCATCAGCTGTCTTGGCAGCTCTCTAGGAAACCCTGTTGGGTCACTTCTGGTCCCATGCCCATTGAGCCCAGTGGCATGGAATCAAGCAGCTTCAGCACCCACACAAAACGAACATGGAGCTCCTCACTCAAGGAGCTCAAATGTACATGGCCAAAGACAAGTTCAGTGCCCAAGCCATTTCCCGCTGCCATGGAAACCAAGTGCTCTGGCAGCACATATGTCTGAAAGTGGATATGACACCTAGGGAAGGGAGTGTGGTGGTGAATGGCAACTGCCCGAAGCAGCAGCACAGCTCTTCCACTGCCAAAACAACTCCACCTGCCTCATGAACTTCACATACCATCAGCTGTCCTGGCAGCTATCTAGGAAACCCTGTTGTGTCACTTCCGGTCCCATGCCCATTGAGCCCAGTGGGATGGAATCAAGCAGCTTCAGCACCCACAGAAAACGAACATGGAGCTCATCACTCAAGGTTTTCAAAACTCGACGGCCAAAGACAAGTTCAGTGCCCAAGCCATTTCCCGCTGCCATGGAAACCAAGTGCTCTGGCAGCACATATGTCTGAAAGTGGATATGACACCTAGGGAAGGGAGTGTGCTGGTCAATGGCAACTGCCCGAAGCAGCAGCACAGCTCTTCCAGTGCCAAAACAACTCCACCTGCCTCATGAACTTCACATACCATCAGCTGTCCTGGCAGCTATCTAGGAAACCCTGTTGGGTCACTTCCGGTACCATGCCCATTGAGCCCAGTGGCATGGAATCAAGCAGCTTCACCACCCACACAATTATAGCATGGAGCTCCTAACTCAAGGCGCTCAAAATTCCATGGTGGAAGACAAGTTCAGTGCCCAAGCCATTTCCCGCTGCCATGGAAACCAAGTGCTCTGGCAGCACATATGTCTGAAAGTGGATATGACACCTAGGGAAGGGAGTGTGTTGGTGAATGGCAACTGCCTGAAGCAGCAGCACAGCTCTTCCACTGCCAAAACAACTCCACCTGCCTCATGAACTTCACATACCATCAGCTGTCCTGGCAGCTATCTAGGAAACCCTGTTGTGTCACTTCCGGTCCCATGCCCATTGAGCCCAGTGGGATGGAATCAAGCAGCTTGAGCACCCACACAAAACGAACATGGAACTCCTCACTCAAGGCGCTCAAAACTCCACGGCCAAAGACAAGTTCAGTGCCCAAGCCATTTCCCGCTGCCATGGAAACCAAGTGCTATGGCAGCACATATGTCTGAAAGTGGATATGACACCTAGGGAAGGGAGTCTGGTGGTGAATGGCAACTGCCCAAAGCAGCAGCACAGCTCTTCCACTGCCAAAACAACTCCACCTGCCTCATGAACTTCACATACCATCAGCTGTCCTGGCAGCTATCTAGGAAACCCTGTTGGGTCACTTCCGGTCCCATGCCCATTGAGCCCAGTGGGATGGAATCAAGCAGCTTCAGCAACCACACAAAACGAACATGGAGCTCCTCACTCAAGGCGCTCAAAACTCCACGGCCAAAGACAAGTTCAGTGCCCAAGCCATTTCCCGCTGCCATGGAAACCAAGTGCTCTGGCAGCACATATGTCTGAAAGTGGATATGACACTTAGGGAAGGGAGTGTGGTGGTGAATGGCAACTGCCCGAAGCAGCAGCACAGCTCTTCCACTGCAAAAAAACTCCACCTGCCTCATGCACTTCACATACCATCAGCTGTCCTGGCAGCTATCTAGGAAACCCTGTTGGGTCACTTCCGGTCCCATGCCCATTGAGCCCAGTGGGATGGAATCAAGCAGCTTCAGCACCCACACAAAATGAACATGCAGCTCCTCAGTCAAGGCGCTCAAAACTCCATGGCCAAAGACAAGTTCAGTGCCCAAGCCATTTCCCGCTGCCATGGAAACCAAGTGCTCTGGCAGCACATATGTCTGAAAGTGGATATGACACCTAGGGAAGGCAGTGTGGTGGTGAATGGCAACTGCCCGAAGCAGCAGCACAGCTCTTCCAGTGCCAAAACAACTCCACCTGCCTCATGAACTTCACATACCATCAGCTGTCCTGGCAGCTATCTAGGAAACCCTGTTGGGTCACTTCCGGTCCCATGCCCATTGAGCCCAGGGAGATGGAATCAAACAGCTTCAGCACCCACACAAAACTAACATGGAGCTCCTCACTCAAGGCGCTCAAAACTCCATAGCCAAAGACAAGTTCACTGCCCAAGCCATTTCCCGCTGCCATGGAAACCAAGTGCTCTGGCAGCACATATGTCTGAAAGTGGATATGACACCTAGGGAAGGGAGTCTGGTGGTGAATGGCAACTGCCCAAAGCAGCAGCACAGCTCTTCCACTGCCAAAACAACTCCACCTGCCTCATGAACTTCCTGGCAGCTATCTAGGAAACCCTGTTGGCTCACTTCCGGTCCCATGCCCATTGAGCCCATTGGGATGGAATCAAGCAGCTTCAGCACCCACACAAAACGAACATGGAGCTCATCACTCAAGGTTTTCAAAACTCGACGGCCAAAGACAAGTTCAGTGCCCAAGCCATTTCCCGCTGCCATGGAAACCAAGTGCTCTGGCAGCACATATGTCTGAAAGTGGATATGACACCTAGGGAAGGGAGTGTGTTGGTCAATGGCAACTGCTTGAAGCAGCACCACAGCTCTTCCAGTGCCAAAACAACTCCACCTGCCTCATGAACTTCACATACCATCAGCTGTCCTGGCAGCTATCTAGGAAACCCTTTTGGGTCACTTCCGGTCCCATACCCATTGAGCCCAGTGGGATGGAATCAAGCAGCTTCAGCACCCACACAAAACGAACATGGAGCTCCTCACTCAAGGCGCTCAAAACTCCACGGCCAAAGACAAGTTCAGTGCCCAAGCCATTTCCCGCTGCCATGGAAACCAAGTGCTCTGGCAGCACATATGTCTGAAAGTGGATATGACACCTAGGGAAGGGAGTGTGGTGGTGAATGGCAACTGCCCGAAGCAGCAGCACAGCTCTTCCAGTGCCAAAACAACTCCACCTGCCTCATGAACTTCACATACCATCAGCTGTCCTGGCAGCTATCTAGGAAACCCTGTTGGGTCACTTCCGGTCCCATGCCCATTGAGCCCAGTGGGATGGAATCAAGCAGCTTGCGCACCCACACAAAAAGAACATGGAGTTCCTCACTCAAGACGCTCAAAACTCCACAGCCAAAGACAAGTTCAGTGCCCAAGCCGTTTCCCGCTGCCATGGAAACCAAGTGCTCTGGCAGCACATATGTCTGAAAGTGGATATGACACCTAGGGAAGGGAGTGTGCTGGTGAATGGCAACTGTCAGAAGCAGCAGCACAGCTCTTCCAGTGCCAAAACAACTCCACCTGCCTCATGAACTTCACATACCATCAGCTGTCTTGGCAGCTCTCTAGGAAACCCTGTTGGGTCACTTCTGGTCCCATGACCATTGAGCCCAGTGGGATGGAATCAAGCAGCTTGAGCAACCAAACAAAACGAACATGGAGCTCCTCACTCAAGGCGCTCAAAACTCCACGGCCAAAGACAAGTTCAGTGCCCAAGCCATTTCCCGCTGCCATGGAAACCAAGTGCTCTGGCAGCACATATGTCTGAAAGTGGATATGACACCTAGGGAAGGGAGTGTGCTGGTGAATGGCAACTGCCTGAAGCAGCAGCACAGCTCTTCCTCTGCCACAACAACTCCACCTGCCTCATGAACTTCACATACCATCAGCTGTCCTGGCAGCTATCTAGAAAACCCTGTTGTGTCACTTCCGGTCCCATGCCCATTGAGCCCAGTGGGATGGAATCAAGCAGCTTCAGCACCCACACAAAACGAACATGGAGCTCCTCACTCAAGGCGCTCAAAACTCCACAGCCAAAGATAAGTTCAGAGCCCAAGCCATTTCCCGCTGCCAAGGAAACTGAGTGCTCTGGCAGCACATATGTCTGAAAGTGGATATGACACCTAGGGAAGGGAGTGTGTTGGTGAATGGCAACTGCCCAAAGCAGCAGCACAGCTCTTCCACTGCCAAAACAACTCCACCTGCCTCATGAACTTCCTGGCAGCTATCTAGGAAACCCTGTTGGGTCACTTCCGGTCCCATGCCCATTGAGCCCAGTGGGATGGAATCAAGCAGCTTCAGCACCCAAACAAATGTAACATGGAGGTCTTCACTCAAGGCGCTAAAACCTCCACAGCCAAAGACAAGTTCAATGCCCAAGCCATTTCCCGCTGCCATGGAAACCAAGTGCTCTGGCAGCACATATGTCTGAAAGTGGATATGACACCTAGGGAAGGGAGTGTGCTGGTGAATGGCAACTGTCCGAAGCAGCAGCACAGCTCTTCCACTGCCAAAACAACTCCACCTGCCTCATGAACTTCACATACCATCAGCTGTCTTGGCAGCTATCTAGGAAACCCTGTTTGGTAACTTCTGGTCCCATGCCCATTGAGCCCAGTGGGATGGAATCAAGCAGCTTCAGCACCCACACAAATCGAACATGGAGCTCCTCACTCAGGCGCTCAAAACTCCACGGCCAAAGACAAGTTCAGTGCCCAAGCCATTTCCCGCTGCCATGGAAACCAAGTGCTCTGGCAGCACATATGTCTGAAAGTGGATATGACACCTAGGGAAGGGAGTGTGCTGGTGAATGGCAACTGCCCGAAGCAGCAGCACAGCTCTTCCACTGCAAAAAAACTCCACCTGCATCATGCACTTCACATACCATCAGCTGTCCTGGCAGCTATCTAGGAAACCCTGTTGGGTCACTTCCGGTCCCATGCCCATTGAGCCCAGTGGGATGGAATCAAGCAGCTTCAGCACCCACACAAAACGAACATGGAGCTCCTCACTCAATGCACCCAAAACTCCTCGGCTAAAGACAAGTTCAGTGCCCAAGCCATTTCCCGCTGCCATGGAAACCAAGTGCTCTGGCAGCACATATGTCTGAAAGTGGATATGACACCTAGGGAAGGGAGTGTGCTGGTCAATGGCAACTGCCCGAAGCAGCAGCACAGCTCTTCCAGTGCCAAAACAACTCCACCTGCCTCATGAACTTCACATACCATCAGCTGTCCTGGCAGCTATCTAGGAAACCCTGTTGGGTCACTTCCGGTCCCATGCCCATTGAGCCCAGTGGGATGAATCAAGCAGCTTCAGCACCCACACAAAACTAACATGGAGCTCCTCACTCAAGACGCTCAAAACTCCACAGCCAAAGACAAGTTCAGTGCCCAAGCCATTTCCTGCAGCCATGGAAACCAAGTGCTCTGGCAGCACATATGTCTGAAAGTGGATATGACACCTAGGGAAGGGAATGTGCTGGTGAATGGCAACTGCCCGAAGCAGCAGCACAGCTCTTCCAGTGCCAAAACAACTCCACCTGCCTCATGAACTTCACATACCATCAGCTGTGCTGGCAGCTATCTAGGAAACCCTGTTGGTTCACTTCCGGTCCCATGCCCATTGAGCCCAGTGGGATGGAATCAAGCAGCTTCAGCACCCACACAAAACGAACATGGAGCTCCTCACTCAAGGCTCTAAAAACTCCACGGCCAAACACAAGTTCAGTGCCGAAGCCATTTCCCGCTGCCATGGAAACCAAGTGCTCTGGCAGCACATATGTCTGAAAGTGGATATGACACCTAGGGAAGGGAGTGTGCTGGTGAATGGCAACTGCCCGAAGCAGCAGCACAGCTCTTCCACTGCCAAAACAACTCCACCTGCCTCATGAACTTCACATACCATCAGCTGTCCTGGCAGCTATCTAGGAAACCCTGTTGGGTCACTTCCGGTCCCATGCCCATTGAGCGCAGTGGGATGGAATCAAGCAGCTTCAGCACCCACACAAAACGAACATGGAGCTCCTCACTCAAGGCTCTAAAAACTCCACGGCCAAAGACAAGTTCAGTGCCGAAGCCATTTCCCGCTGCCATGGAAACCAAGTGCTCTGGCAGCACATATGTCTGAAAGTGGATATGACACCTAGGGAAGGGAGTGTGCTGGTGAATGGCAACTGCCCGAAGCAGCAGCACAGCTCTTCCACTGCCAAAACAACTCCACCTGCCTCATGAACTTCACATACCATCAGCTGTCCTGGCAGCTATCTAGGAAACCCTGTTGGGTCACTTCCGGTCCCATGCCCATTGAGCCCAGTGGGATGGAATCAAGCAGCTTCAGCACCCACACAAAACTAACATGGAGCTCCTCACTCAATACGCTCAAAACTCCACAGCCAAAGACAAGTTCAGTGCCCAAGCCATTTCCCGCTGCCATGGAAACCAAGTGCTCTGGCAGCACATATGTCTAAAAGTGGATATGACACCTAGGGAAGGGAGTGTGCTGGTGAATGGCAACTGCCTGAAGCAGCAGCACAGCTCTTCCAGTGCCAAAACAACTCCACATGCCTCATGAACTTCACATACCATCAGCTGTCCTGGCAGCTATCTAGGAAACCATGTTGGGTCACTTCCGGTCCCATGCCCATTGAGCCCAGTGGGATGGAATCAAGCAGCTTCAGCACCCACACAAATCTAATATGGAGCTCCTAACTCAAGGTGCTCAAAACTCCATGGCCAAAGACAAGTTCAGTGCCCAAGCCATTTCCTGTTTCCATGGAAACCAAGTGCTCTGGCAGCACATATGTCTGAAAGTGGATATGACACCTAGGGAAGGGAGTGTGCTGGTGAATGGCAACTGCTTGAAGCAGCAGCCCCACTGCCAAAACAACTCCACCTGCCTCATGAACTTCACATACCATCAGCTGTCCTGGCAGCTATCTAGGAAACCCTGTTGGGTCACTTCTGTTCCCATGCAAATTGAGCCCAGTGGGATGGAATCAAGCAGCTTCAGCAACCACACAAAACTAACATGGAGCTCCTCACTCAAGGCGCTCAAAACTCCATGGCCGAAGACAAGTTAAGTGCCCAAGCCATTTCCCGCTGTCATGGAACCTCAAGTGCTCTGGCAGCACATATGTCTGAAAGTGGATATGACACCTAGGGAAGGGAGTGTGCTGGTGAATGGCAACTGCCGAAGCAGCAGCACAGCTCTTCCACTGCCAAAACAACTACACCTGCCTCATGAACTTCACATACCATCAGCTGTCCTGGCAGCTATCTAGGAAACCCTGTTGGCTCACTTCCGGTCCCATGCCCATTGACCCAGTGGGATGGAATCAAGCAGCTTCAGCACCCACACAAAACGAACATGGAGCTCCTCACTCAAGGCGCTCAAAACTCCACGGCCAAAGACAAGTTCAGTGAAGTAGCCATTTCCCGCTGCCATGGAAACCAAGAGCTCTGGCAGCACATATGTCTGAAAATGGATATGACACCTAGGGAAGGGAGTGTGCTGGTGAATGGCAACTGCCCAAAGCAGCAGCACAGCTCTTCCACTGCCAAAACAACTCCACCTGCCTCATGAACTTCACATACCATCAGCTGTCCTGGCAGCTATCCAGAAAACCCTGTTGGGTCATTTCCGGTCCCATGCCCATTGAGCCCAGTGGGATGGAATCAAGTAGCTTCAGCACCCACACAAAACGAACATGGAGCTCCTCACTCAAGGCGCTAAAAACTCCACGGCCAAAGACAAGTTCAGTGTCCAAGCCATTTCCCGCTGCCATGGAAACCAAGTGCTGTGGCAGCACATATGTCTGAAAGTGGATATGACACCTAGGGAAGGGAGTGTGTTGGTGAATGGCAACTGCCCAAAGCAGCAGCACAGCTCTTCCAGTGCCAAAACAACTCCACCTGCCTCATGAACTTCACATACCATCAGCTGTGCTGGCAGCTATCTAGGAAACCCTGTTGTGTCACTTCCGGTCCCATGCCCATTGAGCCCAGTGGGATGGAATCAAGCAGCTTCAGCACCCACACAAAACGAACATGGAGCTCCTCACTCAAGGCTCTAAAAACTCCACGGCCAAAGCCAAGTTCAGTGCCGAAGCCATTTCCCGCTGCCATGGAAACCAAGTGCTCTGGCAGCACATATGTCTGAAAGTGGATATGACACCTAGGGAAGGGAGTGTGCTGGTGAATGGCAACTGCCCGAAGCAGCAGCACAGCTCTTCCACTGCCAAAACAACTCCACCTGCCTCATGAACTTCACATACCATCAGCTGTCCTGGCAGCTATCTAGGAAACCCTGTTGGGTCACTTCCGGTCCCATGCCCATTGAGCCCAGTGGGATGGAATCAAGCAGCTTCAGCACCCACACAAAACGAACATGGAGCTCCTCACTCAAGGCTCTAAAAACTCCATGGCCAAAGACAAGTTCAGTGAAGTAGCCATTTCCCGCTGCCATGGAAACCAAGTGCTCTGGCAGCACATATGTCTGAAAGTGGATATGACACCTAGGGAAGGGAGTGTGCTGGTGAATGGCAACTGCCCGAAGCAGCAGCACAGCTCTTCCACTGCCAAAACAACTCCACCTGCCTCATGAACTTCACATACCATCAGCTGTCCTGGCAGCTATCTAGGAAACCCTGTTGGGTCACTTCCGGTCCCATGCCCATTGAGCCCAGTGGGATGGAATCAAGCAGCTTCAGCATCCACACAAAACGAACATGGAGCTCCTCACTCAAGAAGCTCAGAGTTTCACAGCCAAAGACAAGTTCAGTGCCCAAGCCATTTCCCGCTGCCATGGAAACCAAGTGCTCTGGCAGCACATATGTCTGAAATTGGATATGACACCTAGGGAAGGGAGAGTGCTGGTGAATGGCAACTGCCTGAAGCAGCAGCACAGCTCTTCCACTGCCAAAACAGCTCCACCTGCCTCATGAACTTCACATACCATCAGCTGTCCTGGCAGCTATCTAGGAAACCCTGTTGGCTCACTTCCGGTCCCATGCCCATTGAGCCCAGTGGGATGGAATCAAGCAGCTTCAGCAACCACACAAATCTAACATGGAGCTCCTCACTCAAGGCGCTCAAAACTCCACAGCTAAAGACAAGTTCAGTGTCCAAGCCATTTCCCGCTGCCATGGAAACCAAGTGTTCTGGCAGCACATATGTCTGAAAGTGGATATGACACCTAAGGAAGGGAGTGGGCTGGTGAATGGCAACTGCCCAAAGCAGCAGCACAGCTCTTCCACTGCCAAAACAACTCCACCTGCCTCATGAACTTCACATACCATCAGCTGTCCTGGCAGCTATCCAGAAAACCCTGTTGGGTCATTTCCGATCCCATGCCCATTGAGCCCAGTGGGATGGAATCAAGTAGCTTCAGCACCCACACAAAACGAACATGGAGCTCCTCATTCAAGGCGCTCAAAACTCCAAGGCCAAAGACAAGTTCAGTGTCCAAGCCATTTCCCGCTGCCATGGAAACCAAGTGCTCTGGCAGCACATATATCTGAAAGTGGATATGACACCTAAGGAAGGGAGTGTGGTGGTGAATGGCAACTGCCCGAAGCAGCAGCACAGCTCTTCCAGTGCCAAAACAACTCCACCTGCCTCATGAACTTCACATACCATCAGCTGTCCTGGCAGCTATCTAGAAAACCCTGTTGGGTCACTTCTGGTCCCCTGCCCATTGAGCCCAGTGGGATGGAACCAAGCAGCTTCAGCAGCCACACAAAACGAACATGGAGCTCCTTACTCAAGGCGCTCAAAACTCCACAGCCAAAGACAAGTTCAGTGCCCAAGCCATTTCCCGCTGAGATGGAAACCAAGTGCTCTGGCAGCACATATGTCTGAAAGTGGATATGACACCTAGGGAAGGGAGTGTGCTGGTGAATGGCAACTGCCCGAAGCAGCAGCACAGCTCTTCCACTGCCAAAACAACTCCACCTGCCTCATGAACTTCACATACCATCAGCTCTCTTGGCAGCTATCTAGGAAACCCTGTTGAGTCTCTTCTGTTCCCATGCCCATTGAGCCCAGTGGGATGGAATCAAGCAGCTTCAGCACCCACACAAATCTAACATGGAGCTCCTCACTCAAGGCGCTCAAAACTCCACAGCCGAAGACAAGTTCAGTGCCCAAGCCATTTCCCGCTGTCATGGAAACTCAATGGCTCTGGCAGCACATATGTCTGAAAGTGGATATGACACCTAGGGAAGGGAGTGTGCTGGTGAATGGCAACTGCCCGAAGCAGCAGCACAGCTCTTCCAGTGCCAAAACAACTCCACCTGCCTCATGAACTTCACATACCATCAGCTGTCCTGGCAGCTATCTAGAAAACCCTGTTGGGTCACTTCCGGTCCCATGCCCATTGAGCCCAGTGGGATGGAATCAAGCAGCTTCAGCACCCACACAAAACGAACATGGAGCTCCTCACTCAAGGCGCTCAAAACTCCACAGCCAAAGACAAGTTCAGTGTCCAAGCCATTTCCCGCTGCCATGGAAACCAAGTGCTCTGGCAGCACATATGTCTGAAAGTGGATATGACACCTAGGGAAGGGAGTGTGCTGGTGAATGGCAACTGCCCGAAGCAGCAGCACAGCTCTTCCACTGCCAAAACAACTCCACCTGCCTCATGAACTTCACACACCATCAGCTGTCCTGGCAGCTATCTAGGAAACCCTGTTGGCTCACTTCCTGTCCCATGCCCATTGAGCCCAGTGGGATGGAATCAAGCAGCTTCAGCACCCACACAAAACGAACATGGAGCTCCTCACTCAAGAAGCTCAAAACTTCACAGCCAAAGACAAGTTCAGTGCCCAAGCCATTTCCCGCTGCCATGGAAACCAAGTGCTCTGGCAGCACATATGTCTGAAAGTGGATATGACACCTAGGGAAGGGAGAGTGCTGGTGAATGGCAACTGCCCAAAGCAGCAGCACAGCTCTTCCACTGCCAAAACAACTCCACCTGCCTCATGAACTTCACATACCATCAGCTGTCCTGGCAGCTATCTAGGAAACCCTGTTGGGTCACTTCCGGTCCCATGACCATTGAGCCCAGTGGGATGGAATCAAGCAGCTTCAGCACCCACACAAATCTAACATGGAGCTCCTCACTCAAGGCGCTCAAAACTCCACGGCCAAAGACAAGTTCAGTGCCCAAGCCATTTCCCGCTGCCATGGAAACCAAGTGCTCTGGCAGCACATATCTCTGAAAGTGGATATGACACCTAGGGAGGGGAGTGTGCTGGTGAATGGCAACTGCCTGAAGCAGCAGCACAGCTCTTCCACTGCCAAAACTACTCCACCTGCCTCATGAACTTCACATACCATCAGCTGTCCTGGCAGCTATCTAGGAAACCCTGTTGGGTCACTTCCGGTCCCATGCCCTTTGAGCCCAGTGGGATGGAATGAAGCAGCTTCAGCACCCACACAAAACGAACATGGAGCTCCTCAGTCAAGGCGCTCAAAACTCCAAGGCCAAAGACAAGTTCAGTGTCCAAGCCATTTCCCGCTGCCATGGAAACCAAGTGCTCTGGCAGCACATATGTCTGAAAGTGGATATGACACCTAAGGAAGGGAGTGTGGTGGTGAATGGCAACTGCTTGAAGCAGCAGCACAGCTCTTCCACTGCCAAAACAACTCCACCTGCCTCATGAACTTCACATACCATCAGCTGTCCTGGCAGCTATCTAGAAAACCCTGTTGGGTCACTTCTGGTCCCCTGCCCATTGAGCCCAGTGGGATGGAATCAAGCAGCTTCAGCAGCCACACAAAACGAACATGGAGCTCCTTACTCAAGGCGCTCAAAACTCCACAGCCAAAGACAAGTTCAGTGCCCAAGCCATTTCCCGCTGAGATGGAAACTAAGTGCTCTGGCAGCACATATGTCTGAAAGTGGATATGACACCTAGGGAAGGGAGTGTGGTGGTGAATGGCAACTGCCCGAAGCAGCAGCCCCACTGCCAAAACAACTCCACCTGCCTCATGAACTTCACATACCATCAGCTGTCCTGGCAGCTATCTAGAAAACCCTGTTGGGTCACGTCTGGTCCCCTGCCCATTGAGCCCAGTGGGATGGAATCAAGCAGCTTCAGCACCCACACAAAACGAACATGGAGCTCCTTACTCAAGGCGCTCAAAACTCCACAGCCAAAGACAAGTTCAGTGCCCAAGCCATTTCCCGCTGCCATGGAAACCAAGTGCTCTGGCAGCACATATGTCTGAAAGTGGATATGACACCTAGGGAAGGGAGTGTGCTGGTGAATGGCAACTGCCCGAAGCAGCAGCACAGCTCTTCCAGTGCCAAAACAACTCCACCTGCCTCATGAACTTCACATACCATCAGCTCTCTTGGCAGCTATCTAGGAAACCCTGTTGAGTCTCTTCTGTTCCCATGCCCATTGAGCCCAGTGGGATGGAATCAAGCAGCTTCAGCACCCACACAAATCTAACATGGAGCTCCTCACTCAAGGCGCTCAAAACTCCACAGCCGAAGACAAGTTCAGTGCCCAAGCCATTTCCCGCTGTCATGGAAACTCAAGTGCTCTGGCAGCACATATGTCTGAAAGTGGATATGACACCTAGGGAAGGGAGTGTGCTGGTGAATGGCAACTGCCCGAAGCAGCAGCACAGCTCTTCCACTGCCAAAACAACTCCACCTGCCTCATGAACTTCACATACCATCAGCTGTCCTGGCAGCTATCTAGGAAACCCTGTTGGGTCACTTCCGGTCCCATGCCCATTGAGCCCAGTGGGATGGAATCAAGCAGCTTCAGCACCCACACAAAACGAACATGGAGCTCCTCACTCAAGGCGCTCAAAACTCCACAGCCAAAGACAAGTTCAGTGTCCAAGCCATTTCCCGCTGCCATGGAAACCAAGTGCTCTGGCAGCACATATGTCTGAAAGTGGATATGACACCTAGGGAAGGGAGTGTGCTGGTGAATGGCAACTGCCATAGGAGCAGCAGCACAGCTCTTCCACTGCCAAAACAACTCCACCTGCCTCATGAACTTCACATACCATCAGCTGTCCTGGCAGCTATCTAGGAAACCCTGTTGGGTCACTTCCGGTCCCATGCCCATTGAGCCCAGTGGGATGGAATCAAGCAGCTTCAGCACCCAAACAAAACGAACATGGAGCTCCTCACTCAAGGCGCTGAAAACTCCACAGCCAAAGACAAGTTCAGTGCCCTAGCCATTTCCCGCTGCCATGGAAACCAAGAACTCTGGCAGCACATATGTCTGAAAGTGGATATGACACCTAGGGAAGGGAGTGTGCTGGTGAATGGCAACTGCCCGAAGCAGCAGCACAGCTCGTACACTGCCAAAACAACTCCACCTGCCTCATGAACTTCACATACCATCAGCTGTCCTGGCAGCTATCTAGGAAACCCTGTTGGCTCACTTCCGGTCCCATGCCCATTGAGCCCAGTGGGATGGAATCAAGCAGCTTCAGCACCCACACAAAACGAACATGGAGCTCCTCACTCAAGGCGCTCAAAACTCCATGGCCAAAGACAAGTTCAGTGCCCAAGCCATTTCCCGCTGCCATGTAAACGAAGAGCTCTGGCAGCACATATGTCTGAAAGTGGATATGACACCTAGGGAAGGGAGTGTGCTGGTGAATGGCAACTGCCCGAAGCAGCAGCACAGCTCTTCCACTGCCAAAACAACTCCACCTGCCTCATGAACTTCACATACCATCAGCTGTCCTGGCAGCTATCCAGAAAACCCTGTTGGGTCACTTCTGGTCCCATGCCCATTGAGCCCACTGGGATGGAATCAAGTAGCTTCAGCACCCACACAAAACGAACATGGAGCTCCTCACTCAAGGCGCTCAAAACTCCACGGCCAAAGACAAGTTCAGTGCCCAAGCCATTTCCCGCTGCCATGGAAACCAAGTGCTCTGGCAGCACATATGTCTGAAAGTGGATATGACACCTAGGGAAGGGAGTGTGGTGGTGAATGGCAACTGCCCGAAGCAGCAGCACAGCTCTTCCACTGCCAAAACAACTCCACCTGCCTCATGAACTTCACATACCATCAGCTGTCCTGGCAGCTATCCAGAAAACCCTGTTGGGTCACTTCTGGTCCCATGCCCATTGAGCCCAGTGGGATGGAATCAAGTAGCTTCAGCACCCACACAAAACGAACATGGAGCTCCTCACTCAAGGCGCTCAAAACTCCACAGCCAAAGACAAGTTCAGTGTCCAAGCCATTTCCCGCTGCCATGGAAACCAAGTGCTCTGGCAGCACATATGTCTGAAAGTGGATATGGCACCTAGGGAACGGAGTGAGCTGGTGAATGGCAACTGCCATAGGAGCAGCAGCACAGCTCTTCCAGTGCCAAAACAACTCCACCTGCCTCATGAACTTCACATAGCATCAGCTGTCCTGGCAGCTATCTAGGAAACCCTGTTGGGTCACTTCCGGTCCCATGCCCATTGAGCCCAGTGGGATGGAATCAAGCAGCTTCAGCACCCACACAAAATGAACATGGAGCTCCTCACTCAAGGCGCTCAAAACTCCATGGCCAAAGACAAGTTCAGTGCCCTAGCCATTTCCCGCTGCCATGGAAACCAAGAGCTCTGGCAGCACATATGTCTGAAAGTGGATATGACACCTAGGGAAGGGAGTGTGGTGGTGAATGGCAACTGCCCGAAGCAGCAGCACAGCTCGTACACTGCCAAAACAACTCCACCTGCCTCATGAACTTCACATACCATCAGCTGTCCTGGCAGCTATCTAGGAAACCCTGTTGGGTCACTTCCGGTCCCATGCCCTTGGAGCCCAGTGGGATGGAATGAAGCAGCTTCAGCACCCACACAAAACGAACATGGAGCTCCTCAGTCAAGGCGCTCAGAACTCCAAGGCCAAAGACAAGTTCAGTGTCCAAGCCATTTCCCGCTGCCATGGAAACCAAGTGCTCTGGCAGCACATATGTCTGAAAGTGGATATGACACCTAGGGAAGGGAGTGTCGTGGTGAATGGCAACTGCCCGAAGCAGCAGCACAGCTCTTCCACTGCCAAAACAACTCCACCTGCCTCATGAACTTCACATACCATCAGCTGTCCTGGCAGCTATCTAAAAACCCTGTTGGGTCACTTCTGGTCCCCTGCCCATTGAGCCCACTGGGATGGAATCAAGCAGCTTCAGCAGCCACACAAAACGAACATGGAGCTCCTCACTCAAGGTGCTCAAAACTCCACAGCCAAAGACAAGTTCAGTGCCCAAGCCATTTCCCGCTGCCATGGAAACCAAGTGCTCTGGCAGCACATATGTCTGAAAGTGGGTATGACACCTAGGGAAGGGAGTGTGCTGGTGAATGGCAACTGCCCGAAGCAGCAGCACAGCTCTTCCACTGCCAAAACAACTCCACCTGCCTCATGAACTTCACATACCATCAGCTCTCTTGGCAGCTATCTAGGAAACCCTGTTGAGTCTCCTCTGTTCCCATGCCCATTGAGCCCAGTGGGATGGAATCAAGCAGCTTCAGCACCCACACAAATCGAACATGGAGCTCCTCAGTCAAGGCGCTCAAAACTCCACAGCCGAAGACAAGTTCAGTGCCCAAGCCATTTCCCGCTGTCATGGAAACTCAAGTGCTCTGGCAGCACATATGTCTGAAAGTGGATATGACACCTAGGGAAGGGAGTGTGCTGGTGAATGGCAACTGCCCGAAGCAGCAGCACAGCTCTTCCAGTGACAAAACAACTCCACCTGCCTCATGAACTTCACATACCATCAGCTGTCCTGGCAGCTATCTAGGAAACCCTGTTGGGTCACTTCCTGTCCCATGCCCTTTGAGCCCAGTGGGATGGAATGAAGCAGCTTCAGCACCCACACAAAACGAACATGGAGCTCCTCACTCAAGGCGCTCAAAACTCCAAGGCCAAAGACAAGTTCAGTGTCCAAGCCATTTCCCGCTGCCATGGAAACCAAGTGCTCTGGCAGCACATATGTCTGAAAGTGGATATGACACCTAAGGAAGGGAGTGTGGTGGTGAATGGCAACTGCCCGAAGCAGCAGCACAGCTCTTCCACTGCCAAAACAACTCCACCTGCCTCATGAACTTCACATACCATCAGCTGTCCTGGCAGCTATCTAGAAAACCCTGTTGGGTCACTTCTGGTCCCCTGCCCATTGAGCCCAGTGGGATGGAATCAAGCAGCTTCAGCAGCCACACAAAACGAACATGGAGCTCCTTACTCAAGGCGCTCAAAACTCCACAGCCGAAGACAAGTTCAGTGCCCAAGCCATTTCCCGCTGAGATGGAAACCAAGTGCTCTGGCAGCACATATGTCTGAAAGTGGATATGACACCTAGGGAAGGGAGTGTGGTGGTGAATGGCAACTGCTTGAAGCAGCAGCCCCACTGCCAAAACAACTCCACCTGCCTCATGAACTTCACATACCATCAGCTGTCCTGGCAGCTATCTAGAAAACCCTGTTGGGTTACTTCTGGTCCCCTGCCCATTGAGCCCAGTGGGATGGAATCAAGCAGCTTCAGCACCCACACAAAACGAACATGGAGCTCCTTACTCAAGGCGCTCAAAACTCCACAGCCGAAGCCAAGTTCAGTGCCCAAGCCATTTCCCGCTGCCATGGAAACCAAGTGCTCTGGCAGCACATATGTCTGAAAGTGGATATGACACCTAGGGAAGGGAGTGTGCTGGTGAATGGCAACTGCCCGAAGCAGCAGCACAGCTCTTCCACTGCCAAAACAACTCCACCTGCCTCATGAACTTCACATACCATCAGCTGTCCTGGCAGCTATCTAGGAAACCCTGTTGGCTCACTTCCGGTCCCATGCCCATTGAGCCCAGTGGGATGGAATCAAGCAGCTTCAGCACCCACACAAAACGAACATGGAGCTCCTTACTCAAGGCGCTCAAAACTCCACAGCCGAAGCCAAGTTCAGTGCCCAAGCCATTTCCCGCTGTCATGGAAACTCAAGTGCTCTGGCAGCACATATGTCTGAAAGTGGATATGACACCTAGGGAAGGGAGTGTGCTGGTGAATGGCAACTGCCCGAAGCAGCAGCACAGCTCTTCCAGTGACAAAAACAACTCCACCTGCCTCATGAACTTCACATACCATCAGCTGTCCTGGCAGCTATCTAGGAAACCCTGTTGGGTCACTTCCTGTCCCATGCCCTTTGAGCCCAGTGGGATGGAATGAAGCAGCTTCAGCACCCACACAAAACGAACATGGAGCTCCTCACTCAAGGCGCTCAAAACTCCACAGCCAAGCACAAGCTCAGCGCCCAAGCCATTTCCCGCTGCCATGGAAACCAAGTGCTCTGGCACCACATATGTCTGAAAGTGGATATGACAACTAGGAAACTCAGGGCGGTGGTGAATGGCAACTGCCCGAAGCAGCAGCACACTCCTCCAGTGCCAAAACAACTCCACCTGCCTCATTCACTTCACATACCATCAGCTGTGCTAGCAGCTATCTAGGAAACCCTGTTTGGTCACTTCGGGTCCAATGCCCATTGAGCCCAGTGGGATGGAATCAAGCAGGTGGAGCACCCACACTAAACTAACATGGAGCTCCTCACTCAAGGCGCTCAAAACTCCAAAGCCAAACACAAGTTCAGTGCAAAAGCCATTTCCCGCTGCCATGGAAACCAAGTGCTCTGGCACCACATATGTCTGAAAGTGGATATGACACCTAGGGAACTCAGGGCGGTGGTGAATGGCAACTGCCCGAAGCAGCAGCACAGCTCTTCCAGTGCCAAAACAACTCTACCTGCCTCATGAACTTCAAATACCATCAGCTGTGCTAGCAGGTATCAAGGAAACCCTGTTTTCGTCACTTCCGGTCCAATGCCCATTGAGCCCAGTGGGATGGAATCAAGCAGGTTGAGCACCCACACTAAACTAACATGGAGCTCCTAACTCAAGGCACTCAAAACTCCACAGCCAAACACAAGTTCAGCGCACAAGGCATTTCCCGCTGCCATGGAAACCAAGTGCTCTGGCACCACATATGTCTGAAAGTGGATATGATACCTAGGGAACTCAGGGCGGTGGTGAATGGCAACTGCCCAAAGCAGCAGCACACTCCTCCAGTGCCAAAACAACTCCACCTGCCTCATGAACTTCACATACCATCAGCTGTGCTAGCAGCTATCTAGGAAACCCTGTTTGGTCACTTCCGGTCCAATGCCCATTGAGCCCAGTGGGATGGAATCAAGCAGGTTGAGCACCCACACTAAACTAACATGGAGCTCCTCACTCAAGGCACTCAAAACTCCACAGCCAAGCACAAGTTCAGTGCAAAAGCCATTTCCCGCTGCCATGGAAACCAAGTGCTCTGGCACCACATATGTCTGAAAGTAGATATGACACCTAGGGAACTCAGGGCGGTGGTGAATGGCAACTGCCCGAAGCAGCAGCACAGCTCTTCCAGTGCCAAAACAACTCCACCTGCCTCATTCACTTCACATACCATCAGCTGTGCTAGCAGCTATCAAGGAAACCCTGTTTGGTCACTTCCGGTCCAATGGCCATTGAGCCCAGTGGGATGGAATCAAGCAGGTTGAGCACCTACACTAAACTAACATGGAGCTCCTCACTCAAGGCACTCAAAACTCCACAGCCAAGCACAAGCTCAGGGCCCAAGCCATTTCCCGCTGCCATGGAAACCAAGTGCTCTGGCACCACATATGTCTGAAAGTGGATATGACAACTAGAAAACTCAGGGCGGTGGTGAATGGCAACTGCCCGAAGCAGCAGCACAGCTCTTCCAGTGCCAAAACAACTCCACCTGCCTCATGAACTTCACATACCATCAGCTGTGCTAGCAGCGTTCTAGGAAACCCTGGTTTGGTCACTTCGGGTCCAATGCCCATTGAGCCCAGTGGGATGGAATCAAGCAGGTTGAGCACCCACACTAAATTAACATGGAGCTCCTCACTCAAGGCGCTCAAAACTCCACAGCCAAACACAAGTTCAGCGCCCCAGCCATTTCCCGGTGCCATGGAAACCAAGTGCTCTGGCACCACATATGTCTGAAAGTGGATATGACAACTAGGAAACTCAGGGCGGTGGTGAATGGCAACTGCCCGAAGCAGCAGCACACTCCTCCAGTGCCAAAACAACTCCACCTGCCTCATTCACTTCACATACCATCAGCTGTGCTAGCAGCTATCAAGGAAACCCTGTTTGGTCACTTCCGGTCCAATGCCCATTGAGCCCAGTGGGATGGAATCAAGCAGGTTGAGCACCCACACTAAACTAACATGGAGCTCCTCACTCAAGGCGCTCAAAACTCCACAGCCAAGCACAAGTTCAGTGCAAAAGCCATTTCCCGCTGCCATGGAAACCAAGTGCTCTGGCACCACATATGTCTGAAAGTGGATATGACACCTAGGGGACTCAGGGCGGTGGTGAATGGCAACTGCCCGAAGCAGCAGCACAGCTTTTCCAGTGCCAAAACAACTCCACCTGCCTCATGAACTTCACATACCATCAGCTGTGCTAGCTGCGTTCTAGGAAACCCTGTTTGGTCACTTCCGGTCCAATGCCCATTGAGCCCAGTGGGATGGAATCAAGCAGGTTGAGCACCCACACTAAACTAACATGGAGCTCCTCACTCAAGGTGCTCAAAACTCCACAGCCAAGCACAAGCTCAGCGCCCAAGCCATTTCCCGCTGCCATGGAAACCAAGTGCTCTGGCACCACATATGTCTGAAAGTGGATATGACAACTAGGAAACTCAGGGCGGTGGTGAATGGCAACTGCCCGAAGCAACAGCACACTCCTCCAGTGCCAAAACAACTCCACCTGCCCTATGATCTTCACATACCATCAGCTGTGCTAGCAGCTATCTAGGAAACCCTGTTTGGTCACTTCGGGTCCAATGCCCATTGAGCCCAGTGGGATGGAATCAAGCAGGTGGAGCACCCACACTAAACTAACATGGAGCTCCTAACTCAAGGCACTCAAAACTCCACAGCCAAACACAAGTTCAGCGCCCAAGCCATTTCCCGCTGCCATGGAAACCAAGTGCTCTGGCACCACATATGTCTGAAAGTGGATATGACAACTAGGAAACTCAGGGCGGTGGTGAATGGCAACTGCCCGAAGCAGCAGCACACTCCTCCAGTGCCAAAACAACTCCACCTGCCTCATTCACTTCACATACCATCAGCTGTGCTAGCAGCGTTCTAGGAAACCCTGTTTGGTCACTTCCGGTCCAATGCCCATTGAGCCCAGTGGGATGGAATCAAGCAGGTTGAGCGCACACACTAAACTAACATGGAGCTCTAACTCAGGGCACTCAAAACTCCACAGCCAAACACAAGTTCAGTGCAAAAGCCATTTCCCGCTGCCATGGAAACCAAGTGCTCTGGCACCACATATATCTGAAAGTGGATATGACACATAGGGAACTCAGGGCGGTGGTGAATGGCAACTGCCCGAAGCAGCAGCACAGCTCTTCCAGTGCCAAAACAACTCCACCTGCCTCATGAACTTCACATACCATCAGCTGTGCTAGCAGCCATCTAGGAAACCCTGTTTGGTCACTTCCGGTCCAATGCCCATTGAGCCCAGTGGGATGGAATCAAGCAGGTGGAGCACCCACACTAAACTAACATGGAGCTCCTAACTCAAGGCGCTCAAACCTCCACTGCCAAACACAAGTTCAGCGCCCAAGCCATTTCCCGCTGCCATGGAAACCAAGTGCTCTGGCACCACATATGTCTGAAAGTGGATATGACAACTAGGAAACTCAGGGCGGTGGTGAATGGCAACTGCCCGAAGCAGCAGCACAGCTCTTCCAGTGCAAAAACAACTCCACCTGCCTCATTCACTTCACATACCATCAGCTGTGCTACCAGCTATCAAGGAAACCCTGTTTGGTCACTTCCGGTCCAATGCCCATTGAGCCCAGTGGGATGGAATCAAGCAGGTTGAGCACCCACACTAAACTAACATGGAGC